>NC_081405.1:382937400-385337400 GCF_030272615.1 Cryptomeria japonica | reverse complement strand
GGATTCCCTATTGGATGGGGAAGAGTGCTAGAGTGGATGGTGACAGAGGGGATAGTGTATGCATGGGGACCATGTGTACTGGCTATGCTGTATTTTCAGTTGCATCAGATAGCATATCAGGGAGTTCAGACTTTTAGCTGTGGAGTCACACTGTTACAGGTATGGGCATTTGAGCACATAGCCATATGTCGACTGATTGCAAAGAGATAGGTAGTACCACACTGACCATATGTGTACTGTTATGGGGGAGCACTGAGACAGGGTCCATTTGGATACATATTATATTGGCGACATGAGCTAGATAGACTGAGAGAGTTCACATGGAGACCATATCGTGATTGCCCTGGATGGTCAGATGATAGTGATGAGCTACCGTATTGTAGGTAGGAGAGGTACTTGATTGGGCAACCAGTGAATCGCTAGAGAGTGATTGAGATGTACCTACCAGAGAGAGTCAGATGACAGTTTGGAGAGAGGCAGGATGTACCTAGGAGGACTGCACACTTTGCCTGATCTCACAGAGAGACGAGTCAGTGGGGGAGTATGATTCAGCCACACATAGCATATACTGACTTCACACAGCTATAGCAGAGATAGTGGGATTGGAGATCAGATGTGGCGGATGCCGGGATGATAGAGGAGTATGAGAGATGGTTTGCACAAGAGCGACCAGTGCCACTGACAGATCCAGACATTCCAGTACCTAGGCGATAGGAGGACTTCCCAATCATAGGAGAGGAGGAGGGAGATGATGAGGATGAGGAGGATGAGGATGGTGATGAGGATGAGGGGGATGACAAGGACAGAGATGAGGAGGGGGATGACGAGGATGAGCCAGATTCAAGCGAGCAGGAGCCATTGCAGGATATACCCATAGAGCCGGAGACAACTAGGACAGAGGAGATGGAGATGTGCAGGGCTACCATAGCGAGTTAGCAGGATCACATTGCAACTTTAGAGAGAGAGCATGAGTAGTTCAGAGCGGAGATAGCTAGACTCATAGAGACTCGAGATACAGCAGTAGCTCAGGCACAACAAGAAGAACAGAGAGTCACTGAGTATATTGGGTCGATTCGGGATGCTAGTGCACGGGAGATGGCACAAATGCTAGTAGAGACCGGAGAGGAGATATGCCATTGGAGGACACTATATGAGAGTGCAGTTCCACCAGAGTAGAGAGTAGCTTCATATCGGGCACGATCAAGGAGAAAGAGCAGGGCACGCTCTCGGAGGTCATTGAGTAGCATGGGGGTGAGTGGACCTATGAGACCACCACAACCAGGACCAGGAGGGACATCATCCATGAGACATGGTAGGGATGAGGAGGATAGAGGGAGCACCCAGTGACAGAGGCACGTACTCCCAATGATAGAGACATATGTAGTTTGATATTATATAGTCAGCCTGTGGGCCATACTTAGGATAGACAGTCCAATTTTGTACTCCGATATTATTGTGACAGATGATATGATATGCATCGATATGATGGGATGCAATGTGTTATGACTTATGTTTTTTTTCATGTATGGATGACTTATGCACTGTTTATGTACCATTGTGGAACATGTATGGATGTATTTTTTTTTATGTGTTTTTGATGCATTTATAATATGAAATGGATAAAATGCTTGATGCTATGCTTAATGTAATGCAAATGTACTAACCAAATGGATGCAGGATGCAGTATGTATGTTTGGAGATCAGAGCACTAGACCGAACTGACTATCCGAACGGATGGAAGAAATGTTAGTAAGAAGAAAATGAGACAGAGGACAGTTAGAGATGAAGAAAAACTTGCTTTCAGTAATGCACTTTGTAGGTGAGAACCTTTATTTTAATGTAGCAAAACGGATGCGTGGCATCATGGCATGGAAGGCCAGAGTTGAAATGCAACCCTTTTTGCAAAAAAGACAGACACATCACAGACAAACAACAATCACAACTAACAAGAAAAGAACCATGAACCATCCCGGTCACTCTAAATCATTCAGTGACATCATCGAGCAACATAGGAACATGATTGAAGCTAAAGATAAATCAGTAAAAAGATAAGATGCACAAATGCCAACAAATCAAACAAACATCTTGATCTGCATTGTCAAAAGTTGAAAGTGCTGATAGGATGATCATGTTGTCTGGCTTCAGGACATGCGGTACCCCGTCTAAGATAGGACACAATCTAGTTTCGAGTATACCACACCCTGTATAAGACCCATGATAGTAGAGAAAAGGACAAATGATATTGATGGTAACATTCGATTGATATGACAATTGTGCTCAGTTTGAATGTCTGGTTTGATGGAAAATTTTCATCTGTTAATGTATGATTTCATTAAAGCACAATGTTGGATTGCGAGTCATTGGATTTCGAGATTTTACAATTTTATTTTTTTTCATTTTTTTAGGACTTTATTTGATTTTTTTGGATTATTTTAGGACGTTATTCAATTTTTTTTGAATTTTTTTAAGGACATTTTCCAATTTTTATGATTTATTTTAGGACGTTATTCAATTTTTTTTTTGAATTATTTCAAGACATTTTCCAATTTTTATGATTTATTTTAGGACATTTTAAAATGCAAAAGTTCTAGTGATTGATCATGACAAGGGGAATGCACCCAGTGCACATTTGAAAGACATACATAGACCGGGACCAACATATGTACAAGAAACTAGAGTATGCAAGACAATGATGTTGACCAATAATAGGCCAGGAATAGAACATTGGGTCAAGACAAAAGTAAACATGATAAACCGGCCAAGAGAAAGCATAGCTAGAGGTCATGACAGATGACGGAGTAATGATCTCATTACTCATGGAACTTGTTTGCCAGGTTTTCACCATGGTACTTGCCCAAAGTGCCTATTTGCTAGGTTTTCACTAGAGGGCGAATCATTTTTCTTTGCTCTTTTTTTCTTTTTGCTTTCTTTGTTTACTTTTTTTTTGTATTTTTTCTTTGTATTTTTCACTTTTTTTGTATTTTTTCAGGATCATACTTGAAGAAGTGCTGATAGAAAATTATGCCCAGTACTTGCGAAGGTGCATGCTATTTACAAGATCAGACAAAGGTTCACCTTCTGGGGTGGCAAGCTAATATGCCCCCGAGCCATATGCTGTAGTCACTATGAAAGGCCCAACCCAATTAGGTTCAAACTTGCCTTTGATGATGTCAGTAGATTGTGCATTCTTGGGATTTGCCTTTAAAACCAGATCTCCCACTTCAAAGTGTCACCCTCTGACCTTCTTATTATAAGAGCGACGAAGACGGTTTTGATATGCTTGCAAATGTGTCAAGGCTGTCTGACGTTTCTCATCTAACATCTCAAGCTGATGCAACCGAGAGACTCTGTGTGTCTCATCATCAATCAGATGTTGCAAGGAAACACGCAAGGAAGGAATCTCCACTTCCAAGGGTAAAATGGCTTCCGCACCATACACCAAGGAATAAGGTGTTGCTCCAGTAGGTGTGCGAATAGAAGTGCGATAAGCCCATAGTGCTGGATTCAACTGTACATGCCAATTTTGACTAGCGTCATTGACAACCTTTTTTAGGATCGTGATAATGGTTTTATTTGATGCTTCAGCTTGACCATTACCCTGTGGATAGTATGGACTGGAGAAACGGTGTTGGATATGAAACTTTTCACAGAGTTCCTTGACATCTTTATTCTTGAAGGGACGACCATTATCTATGACTATGGCAAGGGGAACCCCATATCGGCATATAATATAATTCAATAGGAATTTTGAAATTTGCACACCAGTGATATAGGTCATGGGGATAGCCTCGATCCATTTTGTAAAATACTCTGTGGCTGTAATGATGAACTTGTGTCCATTTGCAGATGTCGGGTGAATCTTGCCAATAAGATCTAATCCCCATTGAGAAAAGGGCCACGAAGATATGACAGAATAAAGCTCTTGGGCTGGTGCATGAATGTAATTTCCATGGATTTGGCACTTGTAGCACTTCTTAACAAAATCGTGAACATCTTTTTCTAGAGTGGGCCAATAATACCCAGCACGAATCAACTTTTTGGCTAAGCTTAGACCATTGAAATGGCCCCCACATATACCATTGTGAACCTCGTGTAAAGCCATTTGTGCTTCCTCAGAATCCAAACACTTGAGGAGGGTATGGTCAAAGGAATGACGGTAAAGGGTGTCGGCAATGATGACATATTTGGCTGTCTGTCGGATGAAGGCTCGGCGTTGGTTAGCGGAAAGGTTAGGTGGTAAGATTTGGGATTTCAAATATTGATATACATCATTGTACCATAGGGAGTTGGGACCAACAAGAACACACATCACATCTGCTGTCAGAATGTCAAAAGAAGGAACCAGCAACTGTTCGACCAAAAATTCACATTTGTCCATATTGTTTGGCATATTTAACATGGAGGCAATTGTAGCCATCACATCTGCCGACTTGTTTTGCATTCTTGGAACTTGACTGAAATGGATAGCCATGAATTTTATCTTGAAGAAATCTACCATGTGCTTATAGGGAATAAGCTTTTCATCTTTTGTTTCATAGTCATCATTGAATTGTCGAATGACTAATTGAGAATCTTCGTAGACTTGTAAATGTGTGATGTTCCAGTGGATTGCTACTCGAAGGCCTGTGACCAGTGCTTCATACTCTGCAATGTTATTTGTACAATGAAAAGTTATTCTGTAGGACTTGGGAATAGCATCACCTTGAGGGGTGACAAACAAGATGCCTGCTCTAGACCTGAACTTGGTATGGGATCCATCAAAGTATAACTTCCATTCATTAGAGGATGTGAGAGCAAAGACCGATTCATCTGGAAAATTGGTCAACATGGGATGATCATCATAAATAGGAGCCTCGGCAAGCTGATCTGCTATGACTTGTCCTTTTATCGCCTTTCGCTCCATATACTCAATGTCAAATTCACTGAGAATCATAACCCACTTTGCCAGGTGACCCGTCAAAGCTGCTCTGCTAAGCAAGTATTTTAGGGGATCAATTTTTGCAACCAACAATGTTTGGTGACTTAACATATAATGTCGAAGCTTTTGTGTTGCAAATACCATGGCTAAGCATGCCCTTTCAATAGTTGAATAATTCAGCTCATAGCCTACTAGTGTCTGGCTGATATAATAAATAGCTCGCTCTTTGTTGTTCTCATCCTGTTGGGCCAAGAGAACTCCTAGTGCCATTTCAGTTGCAGAAATATACAATATAAAAGGCTTCCCTTCTATAGGAGGCATTAGAATAGGCGGCGACAACAAATAGTCTTTGAGAGCTTGAAAGGCTGATTGACATTGCTCAGTCCATTTAAAAGCGACACCTTTATGCAATAGATGCTGGAATGGATGACATTTGTCAGCCAACTGAGCTATGAAGTGGTGAATTGACTGAAGCTTTCCTTGCAGACTGTGTAGTTGACGGAGATTAGAAGGAGGAGGCATATCCATTATTGCTTTAACCTTGGCAGGGTTGACTTCAATGCCTCTGTGAGAAACAATGTACCCTAGTAATTTTCCAGCTATGACACCAAAGACACACTTCTTTGTATTGAGTTTGAGCTTGTAGGTCTCCATTCAGTCAAAGATTGGGCCCAGGATGGCTAAATGACTATCTCTCATGACAGATTTGCATAACAAGTCATCAACTTAGTCCTCCATCAAAGTATGCATGAAATCATGAAAAATTATCGTCATTGGTCTTTGATATGTAGCGCCCGCATTTTTAAGACCAAAGGGCATCACATTCTAGCAATAGGTACCCCAAGCACATGTAAATGCAGTCTTATGTTGGTCTTCAGGAGCAATGCGAATTTGATTATAGCCGGAAAAACCATCCATTAATGAGAGCATCTCATATCCAGCAGTCATGTCAACTATGATGTTAATATTTGGCAATGGAAAATCATCTTTAGGGCATGCTTTATTGAGATCCCTAAAATCTGTACAGATTCTGATGCCCCCAGTTACCTTACTAACTGGTACTAGATTTGAAATCCAGTCTGCATAATCGATGGGTCTGATAAATCCCACATCCAGTAATTTTTTCAGTTCTACCTTGACCAAAAGAGCCACCTGGGGATGCATCTTTCTAAGTTTCTATTTGACAGGCTTGGCATCTTCTTTTAATGGCAAATGATGAAGGACTAATTCTGGATCAAGGCCAGGCATATCTGCATAGGACCAAGCAAAGCTAATCTTCTTCTCAAGAAAGAAATTGACAAAATCTATCTTTTCCTATTTTGATAAAGAAGCAACAAAATGAATGACCTTAGGGTTGTCAGGTGTACCCAAATTTATTTCCTCGGTCATTTCCACAAGAAATGTTGATTTGTCCTGACTTGATAGGGGTATGTGCACTCTTCCACCTTTGGGCGCCTCAGAGAGGTTTTCACCCGTAGGTACGTCCTTTACTTTTACTTTTGTATGATCAGAGAGTGCCTTACGGTTTTCACTCAAAGATCTATTCTTTTGATTTTTTACTTTTCCTTTTCTTTTTTCATTTTGATGACTAGAAGATGGAGTTGACTCCCCAAAATATGCTGTGGAATCCAGGTCAATAGTAAATCCTACCTTATGATCACCTTGTGGTATGCCTTCCCGTAGTCCAAGAAATTTTGCAATTGCTTCGTCATTTTGAAAATAGTCCAATGTGAGTGGTTCTTGTTGGTCACGTTGGATAAGCTGGGGATAGATGAGGGGCATGTCATCATCGGTTGTAAGGAGAGAGAGGGATGATATGGTAAAGATGTAAACATCTGTGGTATCACTATCTGAACTACTTGTATCTGATTCAGAGCTTGGGTCCCAGAATGACTCTATCCAAGCATGAGGACATGTTTTAGGAAGAGGAGTTATTTCATGTTTGTCTTCCATAGGCAAATTATCAGGGTCAAGGAAAATATTGTCAAGGGCATAGGAGCTAGAAGAAAAAGAACTCCACTCCCATTCATTGGAATTAGTTTTGGGTCGGCTATGTTATGTCATCATCAAAGTCACGCCCTTTTCCACACGTGGTCACTTTGGAAGATGAGGGTCTGATTCGCAACGGTACAAAACCTAACCCTAAAGTTGGAGGTTGCCTCTTGGGTATAACAGGTTCTAGCCTTCCATCGTTGTTCAGGCCTAAGCCATTGCAGCCGTCATATCCTTTCTTTTGTAGCATAGTAAATCCTTTATCGTATCATTCCACTAGCAACCTGACAGGTGGGGTCTCAGTTGGATCCTTATAAAGCCAATCTATGACATCATCATCTAAGGTTTCTTTGTCAAGTTCACCCCATCTTGCAAATGTAGTGGGAGGCTGATATTGAATAATGACCTTAGGTTCCTTTTGCAATAAATGCAGTTTTCCATATGATTTTGGAGATATTGGTAAATTCCCAATGAGGAATGTTTGATCCATTGAATATTCTCCGCATCCTTGGTCCTGTATCTTCAATTTTCCTTTGACAGCATTTAACAATTCATTAGGATCCACATAACTATGTGATTTGGCCTCTCTATTGACGGGGACTTGCTACTGAGGGGTATCCTTTAGAGTAGCACAAAATTGAAATGGATTAGGATCTCCTGGAATTGTTATCTCAGTTCCATTGTAAGGATATTTTAAACATTGATGATAGGTGGATGGAACTGCTTTCATTGCATGGATCCATGGATGGCCCAGAATCATATTGTAAGGGAGATCGAGGTCTAGGACCTGCAGGAAAGTGTTTTCTATCACTGGACTGACTCTAATAGGCAATGTAATTATCCCTTTGGATGGGCACTCAGCATCATCATATGCTTTGATTGTTATTCTTTTGGAAGCATCAATGTCATTTTCTGTATAACCGAGACCAATGACCACTCTCAGGGTACAAATATTAAGATTCGCTCCGCCATCTATCAATACTTGTTGGATTTTGCAATTATGGACAAAGACTTCTAGGTGAAAAGGCTCATTATGAGGGAGCTTATCAGGTGAGATATCATTATCAGAAAATGCAACATTTTGGGAAATAGCTAGATGTACGATTCGGGCTTGAAATTGGTCAACATCGATGTCTGTCGGGACTGTGGACTCAATTAAATCTTTATCTAGGACTGCACGATGCATGGGAGACATTTTCAACAACTCAAGGATTGATATTTGTGCAGGTGTCTTTCCTAGATGATCCAAGAGATTGTACTAACTTGCAGTAGTTGGTTTGGGAGGAGCTACAGGAGCTCGTTTCAGGACTATTTTGGATCAACGAGTGGTGACTGCGCAAGAAGGATCTTGTCCCTTTATTCTCAGGGTGGAAACATACTCATTTGACGCGTGAAAACAATTGATGACATTTTTATAACCAGTACTTGCATAATTTTCCATTTGAGTAGAGTTTGAAGAAGACGCCTTACCCTTGTCATGATCAAGCAAAGGAGTTTTGAAAATGGTATGATCAGTGTTAGAGGTCGCATGGGGTGGATCTACCTCAATTACTCCTTGCTCTAACAGGTCTGGAATTAGATGTTTCAATTGAAAACATGATGCAGTTTTATGTCCTTTGGACCGATGGTACTCACAATAGGCATTATCATTCCACCAATGCGGCTTTACCACAGGTTCTGCCTTGATAACTGGTAGTTTGATAAATTTTGCTTGTATTAATTGTTTCATTACTGATTCAATAGGCTCTCCCAATGGCGTAAATTGTCGAGGAGGCCCATCCTACGATCGGAAAGGTTTGTGTTGTTGGTTTTGTTGTTGGCCTTGTTGTTGATTATATTGTTGAGTATGTTGTTCTTGAGTAACATTGCTCATTGGCGCTTGATTTTGTTCCATAGTTGACATATTAGGAACACTCAATTTCTTGATCGTGAATGGGGGTTGATTTGCATTCATCGCTCTTGCATCAACAACTCCATCGTTAGTGACATTCTTGTTCTTATACCAAAATCTATTTTTGTCCCCGGAATTGTTCGTATTGTCACTATCTTTGTTAAGCTTAATGATTCCCTTGGCTACAAGAGCAGTTTCAATATTCATCCCCTTCTTAATGAGTTTCTCTATAGTATTGGGACTTTTATATTTTAGCTCATACATCATTTCTGGGACCAAGTTTTGGATAAACAGATTCACTTGTTGTTCTTCAGGTATATCGAGGGAAGAATGACTATACAAGCTTTGCCATCGTTGCAAAAAAGTCACTAATCGTTCACCTTGCTTTTGCTTGGTGTTGCATAGATCTGACATGGTCACGTCACTGTCGATGTTGAATGCAAAGTGAGATATAAACTTTTGAGCCAATTCAGACCAAGTCTTTATATTTCCTGGCAGATGCGAATACCAATCCATGGCTTGTCCCGTGAGACTTCATGCAAATAATCGCATTAAATATGTCTCCTCATAGCTTACTTCAGTACATGCCACAAAAAATGCTCGAATGTGATCTTTTGGATTGCCATTCCCTTTATATTTCTCAAAATTAGGTGCTTCAAAATGCTTAGGGAATGGAGGCATGTATAAGCTCTTGTCAAATGGATTAGGACATAAATCCTGATCTGTATACAATTTCTTTGTTCCCTTAGTTTCTAATGCGTCAACTTGTCGTTGCAACTTCTCAAGCTGTTGCACAATTGTATCAGATTTTGGAGGTCCATCATTAATCCCGATGGGTACTCTTTGTCGATACAGCGTATTGCCGATCGGATGTTGATGCTCTGAAATGGCCATTTTTGGTGTCTCCGGCATATAATGTTCTTGGTACATCTCTTGTTGTTGTGGTTGTGCCATACTTTGATATTGACCTTGTTGCTGTACTTCTTGGAGCCTAGGTTGATATTGCAATTGAGTAGGTTGTTGATATTGCACAGACGCCAATTGCGGTTGTGAAGTATGATAGCTTGTTTGCCTTGGCACATATTGAGGCACATGTTGGTGTTGAGGCTGACGAATCAAAATTTGTTGACTTTGTGCCAATTGTTGTCGCGGTGTATATCCCATCATTTGCAAAAAACTTTGTTTAGGTGTTTTTCGTTGCTTCTCCTTAAGATAGGGTATAGCACTTGCATTAACTTGCTGTGTTGTTTGTCCAATCCACTGTGATGGTTGCAAGTTTGCATTAACTTGTAATGGGGCAGAAGGCGCTGCAATTTGTTGTCAAGTGCGATATTGTTGTTGTTGTACATTGCTTGTTTGCACATTCGATTATACCTTTTGTGTATTACTCAATTGTTGCAACAATTTTTGGTGGTGCAAAACACTATCCATAGCTCTTTGTGTCGCCATTATCGAAGGATCTGTCGCAATAGTATTTGGCAAATATATTGAGCTTAACGGGACACAAGAACTTTGTTGCATCGTGGAATTGATTTGGACATTAGTGATATCAAGCATTCCAGTCATGAAACTTTCTTGCATCTTAGATTTTGATCCAATTTTATGCATGTAAGGAACCACTTCTTGTTGAGGGACAACTGTCAATATTTGCGTGGTCTTCATTTGATCTTGTGTTACAGGTGTTGTGTTGAATAATGGATTATTTATTGTCTCAAATGGTGACTTTTGAGGAATAGTCACTGTCAATGCCTTTGAAGCACGTTTACTCATCAAGGTAGGTTGAGTTTCTTGTTGCACATTTTCTTCATTTGGATGCGAAGAGAAACTTAACAGCTCACTGCCTTGTTGTTTTTGCACATTGACTTGCTCACTTGGGGAGGTCACATTACTCATCATGTTAAGATATTTTTGTGGGAACATTTTAAAGACCTTGTTTAAGAACTTATCCATCTTTTTTGTCATCTTAGGATCTTGAAGGAACATATCAACATCATCAGAAGCATCAGAATCTGATGAAGAATCTGGTTGGACATTTGGATTCGTTTCTTGTTGAATGCGTCGATCTGAACCAAATCCTTGCGAGAGAGTTTGCTCTTCATATAATGTTTGAGTTTGAATGTCATGTTGCAAGTGTGGTTGATTCCAATTGAAAGGTGCACTTCCTCTTGGAGTTGGTGGAACACTCCCATGTCCTGATTTCATGGGCACAAATACTGGTTCATATAATGGAGGTGGTCCAAGTTGAACCATTCCATATGGTGGTAAAGATGTGTTTGATGAACCTTCAATTTGCACTGTTTGACTAGTTTGAAACTGTGAATTTGCTATGTTGTCAAGGGGTTGATACGTTGGTTCACCCATCTTTTTAGATTTTGATCTTGTCTCAACAGGCATGTCACTTATGCAAATGCAATATTTTTGGGATTTTTCAAATATAATGTATGATATGCAACTAAATGAAAACTAAATAGATGAAAATGCAATCTATGTTTTTGGTCATTTTTGAAGATTTTGCCAAACTTTTTGGAATGTAAATCTAAAAGAGACCCTTAGGAAATTGAAATGATGTCTAGACCTCAAAGGATAGAAAGGACCAAGTGATAAAAGGACAAAATGACAATGTCTCCCCTATATGCTTGGATACTAAGCTAGGTTTGATGAAATGACACTGATGACAAAAGGACAAAAGGTTTGATAAGGTCTAGACTTCCTAACAATGACTTAGGGTTTATCAAAGATTTGGATTACTCAAGTATGACAAAACCTAGTTTGACACTATATGCAAAGGGACAATTACTATGCAAATGACCCTAATATGATATGATAATGACCTGACCTTGATGAAGAGACCTAGGGTATGCAAATGTGACCTAATGTTATGAGGACAAAGATGCAAATGCAAATGTATGACAATGTCAACCTAAGACAAAACCTAAGGTTGAATTATGAAATGGTATTACTCTAATGCAAGAAGACACATGCAAATGGATGACCCTTATTGATATGCAAAGGAGTATGACCTAGGTGAAACTTAACTTTGGTAATTGACAATGAATTTGCAAAATGCAAACCTAGGATGAACCTAAATCTAAGTGACATGAATGTTGAGACAAGATTTTGAAAAATGTTTGACAACCATGTTTGAAGGTGTTTTGAACCTTGTTGAATGAAATACTCTTGTGTTTAACCTTGTTTTGAATCAATTTGCCTTGTTTTTGAAATGAGATGCAATTCAACTTTTGACAAACAAAGAAGACAAGATATTTCAACTTAGACTCAAGACAATCATGCTCATTCACACATTTCTTATGGATGGCAAGGACATTAGGTACTTGAGAGGTAGACTTGTTATGGGATTCAAGGAGAATACATAGATGCTTGACCCCACCGGATCCCCTCCACGGCACTCACTTCTCAGGGCAGCCAAACATCAGTCCCCATGGAAATCTCCCCATGGCGAACTTAGTATCTCTTCCAAGTATCCGAACTTGTCCTTCTCAAGCAACTAGAAGGGTTTTTGGCCTCTAAAAATAAGGTGTTTAGTAAGGATTTCTATTAAGTGTTACTCCTTGATGTCACGCAAGCGTGATTGAGACATTAAGCCCACCAAGATACCAAACAAATGTAGTCTCGCAAGCATGATTTGGACCGTGAGGTCCTACTTAGATGTTGATATGAGAAAGAGTTCAAGGGTCATCACTTCCCAAGTAACTACAATTCCCACATAACCCTTCCTTCAAAGCTTTCGCCCATCAAGTATTTGTTTATAGTGAGTTAGAATGCCAAGGTATTCTAGCCGTACTCACTTTGGGTCGTTCCCTTCTCACGATTATCACTTGCTTGCAAAAGCAAAATGGTCGAGAAGGCAGGCCCTCTAAAGGTGACACACAATCAAAAACATGAGCATGGTATCGAAGATCTAGATTTATGATCACCCTAGGAAGGATGAGAGCATACTCTCCTACTCCAATGTCAAACTCAACAATCAAAGCAAACATTCATTCATTCCATCCTATTTAGCAATCATACTAGGTGCCTAATTATGAATCACAAACACAAAAGTTCAGTTGAAATACAAGGCAACCTGCAAAATCACCAAGTTAGAAGTTTGATTTGTTTGGTCTTTGACTAGCAAACCTGCAAAAAATTCATTAGTAGTTTGTGAAGTAATTCTTTGTCAAGCGTTTCACCACAAAGCTACCAACAATGTTAGAGAATCAAGAAAAATGAATCATCATCAAAATTAATCCATAAAAGTTTTGATTCTTTGTCCTCTTAGATTAATCTATGTGAAATTTATCAAATTTACCACCCTAGATTAATCTAGATAAAATTTTCATGAATGCATGATTAATTTGCCAAGCTAAATTAATCTAGATGAAGGTTGCATGATTTTGTTTTTGAAAATTTTGACCATTTACAGCAGCATAATTAAAAATGTCATAACTTCCTCAATATTTATCCAAATCACAAACCGTAAGATGATCTGGAAAGGTAAAAATGTGATCTAATATACCCAGAAATAATTTATTTTAATTCTACACGAAATGTTTTACGTTATCAATTGATTATGACTGTTTTTTTCTTAGAAGAAAAATCTGCAATTTCTCCACAAAAAAATCTGCAACTTCACAAAACATTCAAAAAAAAATTAGATCCAAGCATTTTCATGTTGGGTTCACTAATTAATGTATCTAGGAATTTGGAAATCATTACAAACAAGTTCAATATTAGTCATAGCTCAATCACGAAAGCTCAAATGCAATGATCAATCCTAAACACACTCAATAAAGACATGAAAGCAAAATATTCAAGATTAAAAGCTAAGGAAACCAAGTGCAGATCTGAATATCTCCTTCATGTGGCTCCATTGTCCTTCTTTCTTCTTCAAATAGCTTTGTTGTGGATCTCACCTACAAGTGCATGATCATGATATGAAAGCAAGTAGACAAGATGATTGCTCAAGAATACTCGAAGCGTGATTGATTCGACAAAGTAATTCAAACAAGTGATTATTAGCCAGGATTGAAGAAATTCATCCAATTTATAGATAAATTGGAGAAAAGACAAGATTAGCATTAAATTGATATTAGAGGCAATTAATTTCAAAAATGGCACAATTGAGTGGAAATAAGAAGGTTATGACACCTTCTATGTCATGAATTATGACATATTGCCAATGCAAAGGTTAGAAGACTAGAAGCTTATGACATATTGCTATGTCAAAAGTATGATACATGAGAAATTCATGCTTCCACCGAAGCACAAAAATAGGGAGAACTAGAGAGAACTTAATTAGGTGGAAATTGATTTTGACAAATTAGAAAATAGGTGGAAATTAGGAATTAGGAAATTTAGAAAATTGGAAAATTAGAAATGAAGAAATTAGGAATTTAGTAAATTAATTAATAATTTCTCATTTATTAATTAATTCACAAAGAGGGAATTTAGAAATTAATGAAAAATTAGGAAATTAGGTAAATCAATTAATAATTTGTCATTTATTAATTAATTCACCAAAAGAGGAATAATTAGTTAGCCAATTAAATTAAACATTTAATTGTGACACGAAGACCTAGGATAAATAAATAAATTATTTAACCTAGAGGGAGAAAATGGAGAGAAAATGACAAACAAGGTTAAATGAACAAATCATAAAACCCTAGAAGATAAATTAGGAATGCAAGGACGACAATTAGGTCTTGATATAAAATTGATTTGATGTTGATCATGATTTTGAATTGACAAATGATCAATGTGATAAATGATTTTGATTGATAAATGTACCAATTTACGAGGAATAATGACAAATTGATCCAAATTAACATGATTGCAAAGGACGACGATCGATGACAAATTGATCGCAAAATGACAAGATTGACAATGATAACGATCGATGACAAATCGATCGCAAATCAACAAGATTGAAAAGAGGACAAAACCCTAATTAGGATTGACGATGTCCAAAATGATGACAAATTAGCACGCACATTGATGCGATAGGATAAGATTGACCAAAATCATGACTGGAGATTGTTGTCGACAAGACCAAATTCGAAAGCGAGATAAATGAAGAAATGCAGAAGAAAGACTCAATGCTCGCAAATGATAAAGACCAAGTGCGAATCATAGGAGAAATGTTAATGCAACGCAAAAACCCTAAAATAAGGCAATGCGCAAATGTTAAAGTACGATTCCGCAAGCGTTGACCATTTTTAGGTGTCTACAAAATCTATTACTCCAAATTCTTTGTATAATTCTTTGGATGATAAATGGCGCATTGCCATTGAAAGAGAACAAGAGATCAGGGAGAAATTTTTTGCACAGTACTTTCCCGATGCTTCAAATTCTAAGTTATTTGAAATTATGAATAAGAACAAAGGCATATTCTTTATGAGAAGGAGGCGACTCAGGTTACTAGAAGGTAAAACTTCTGAAGTAGAAAATGATACACACATACATGTTAAAGTTGTTGTCAAAATACACCAAGTATATGAAGCCACTAGGAAGGCTGATCAAGAACCTGACCTATCCTTAGGCAAACCAGATGAGGTATTTAACAGTCAAGGTGAAAGAGTGACAGAACAAATTGACCCTATTGATGTTGATGCATTAGATAATGAGGATGTTACTCTTGACAAAGAAAAAGCTGAGAAAGAGAAAAAGGACAAAGAGAAAGCAGAGAAAGAACAAGAGGAAAAAGCAAGGCAAGAAGAAAACAAGAGAAAAGAAGAAGAGAAGAAGAGAGAAGAAGATAAGAGAAGAGAAGAAGAGAAGAAGAGAGAAGAAGAGAGAAGAAGATAAGAGAAAAGAAGAAGAGAAGAAGAAAGAAGATGACAAGAGGAAGGAAGAAGAAAGGAAGAAGGAGGAAGAGAAGAAAAAGAAGGAAGAGGATAAGAAGAAGGAAGAAATAGAGAAGAAACAAGAAGAGGAGAAAAAGAAAGAGCCAGAGAAGAAGAAAGAAGAAGAAAAGAAAAGAGTGGAAGATGAGAAGGAAGCAGAGAAGAGAAAACAAGTAGAGATCAAGACCAAAGAAGGAGGGCAGACTCCTAAGGTAACCAGTGATCAAACCAAGCAGGTTGATTCCACCAGTCCTATTGATCTAACTCTTGCATGTTTGACTCAATCTATAGATGAGTCTGAGCTACTTCAAGGCATCAAACTTGCACAGGAGAGACTGGAAGAATTGCAGAAGAAGAAAGAATAGGATGTCATACAAATTATAGTTGACACCCTTGCCAATCTAATTCCTGATACTAACCTCCCCAGTATCGACTCCTCTCTATCCAAGCTCAAACTTCTTTGTAGCATAGTAGAGGACTAGGTACAATTATTGGAAGATGTTGCTCAAGCAACTGCAAGAAAGAACCATGAAAAGACACTCAATATTGCCTTAGTCAAGCAAATGAATGAACTCAGGACACAACTACTGAAGCAACAAAATGATATCAGTGTTGCTATGAGTGAGGGTAAATTACTTTTGAGTAAAATTTGCCAACCCCATCTGTTTTGTGAAGATGTGTTCAAACAAAAAGCTCAACTCCAATCAGAGTTATAGGAATGTATCAGCAACTTCAAGATGCCCTATGATTTATTCACTACCTATGGACAAACTGTTCATCATTTTTAGCATCAGACTACCAAGATGGACTTAGAGATTAGCAACCGGACTCAAGATTTGCAAAAGCTTCAAATGCTCCTATTGCCAAAGTTGTAGGTACTTTAGAGATGTTTTCTCAACTTGGAAGCTATCACAGTAACTCAAGCAATGAGTACCATCGATGCAATGGAATAACAAGCATTCCAGTTGAAGACTGAAAGTGAGGTTGCTACCTCATTACTTGAGTCATGGACATGAAAACTTTTGTACAAAACTTTAAATCTATTTTTGAGAAATTTCATTCCTTATTGTAATGAATATCTACTCTATTTCATTGTATAGGGAAAAAGGGGTTACTTTGCATTACTTTGTCATTGTTGGCAAAGGGGGAGTAGTGTACATTAAAATTTTGGGTAATGTTACCATTTCATGCACTTACTTGTAATTTTTGCAAAGGTAGGAGTATATATGCTTAGGGGGAGTAATTTTGATTGTAGCATCTTTTGTGTTATTGTTGTAAAAACACTTAGATGTCAAAATTTTCCTAAGTGTTGCTATCAATGCCAAAGGGGGAGATTGTTAGAATTTTGATGATGTTTTGATTGTCATTGATGGAAACACACTTTCTTGATGTGTGAGTTATGCTCAACCGGTATTGTGTATTATTGAATGAATAATTTTTAGACTATCGGTATTTTGCAGAAGATGGTTTACCGGTCACAGATTGACTGAAGATCCCAAGTGGTATGAAGACCCCAAGCGGTTCAAGGATCTTTGATCAGAACACTATGATCTTCCATGATGAATACTAAGAGGGGGGGTGAATTAGTATACCCAAAAACACTGAACTCAAACACTTAAACAGTTTAGTAGATAACTGGTATGACAGATTTACAAATAAATCGGTTAAGATAAATGCAAACCAAATAGAAAAAAAAACATTCAGCCACAAGAGCACAATCACCATAACACAAGAAGTTTTGACATGGAAACCCAAATGGGAAAAACCATGGCGAGTAGAAACTCACAAGTAACTATCTACAGAATAGAAACTAGACTGGCTAAGGTTAGACCGGTTAAGGTCATACAATGTTCTTCACTAGAATAGATCCTGTTAGGAATCTAGATCTCTTTTAGGAGATAAGTCCCATTAAAGACTACCTTGTGAGAGGATTTTAGATTCACAGTTGTGAACCATCTTGTTAGAGGATTTACAAAGGCTTTTCTAGGCCTACTCGGTTAAGGGTTTCAGACTTGTCGAAGATGTGAGTAATCAACAAGTGAGTGATCTAGATACTAGCATAGTATTCTTGGTTAGATCCCTGATAGCTCATTGTTAATTCATTTCAGCATTACTTCAGTCTTCAATATCTCCACACTCCTACTCTTCACACAGACCTAATCTTTTCTTCTATGATCGCACATACAAAACCTCATCATATAAAACCCTAGACATGATGTCCTTATAAAGGAGTCTGATTTCATGTCGGTCCAATAGGATTACTTTACAAGTTCCTAGGTTCAGTGCATCTAGATACATTTGGTAACATGACATAAAATCATCGCCAAAGTGTCAGTGGAAGATAACTCATCATAGAAATACTAGTTGGTAACTCATCATAGAGTAATACCGATTCATACAATTTACCGATTACCGGTTGTCAAAAATAAAGACTGGAAAAATGTTAACTACCACTTTGTTCCTTTGTACCGCTTGAGATCCTTGAACTGCTTGAGGTCTTCATACCACTTTGGGTCTTCAGTCAATCTGTGACTGGTAAACATCTTCTGCAAAACACCAATAGTCTAAAGACTATAATACATAATACTGGTTGGAACAAATACCGGTTGAGCATAACTCATACATCAAGAAAGTGTACACAAAGCAAGTGTGTGTCCATCAATGATAATCACAACATCATCAAAATGCCAACAATCTCCCCTTTTGGCATTGATGGCAACACTTAGGAAAATTTTGACATCTAAGTGTTTTTACAACAAAAATATGCCATATGCAAAATTACTCCCCCTACGCATATACACTATCCCTTTTGTAGAAATTACAATGTATACTACTCCCTTAAAGTGGTAACATGAAAGTATACATAACATTCACCAAAATTTTAAATACTACTCCCCCTTTTCCAACAATGACAAAGTACTACAAAATAACCCCTGTTTCTCATTATCATTAAAATTGAGTAAATGTTTATGACAATAAGGAATGAAACTTCTCAAAAACTGATTTAAAATCCTGCAAAAAAGTCTTCATGTCTAATGACCATGACTCAAGTAATGAGGTAGCAACCTCACTTTTGGTCTGCATTTGAGATACATGTTCTTCCATGGCATCAACGGTACTCATGTCTTGAGTTATCGTTAGGGCTTCCAGATTGAGAAAGCACTTTTGAAGAATTTGCAGTCTGGGAAATAAGACCAGTTGAAGTTCCTGCAAATCTCTTGACCGGTTGTTGATCTTGAACTCTATCCTGGCAGACTGAAGCTGATACCGGTGGACTGTTAGCCCATATGTAGTGAAAGAATCATATTGCATCTTGAAGTTGCTTATGTACATCTGCAGATCTGATTGGAGTTTATCCTTTTGTGTGAGCACATCATCGCAAGATAGATGGGGTTGGCTGATTTTGTGTTGGCATATGTGTAGAGCATGATGACATGATGATATTGTATGTTGTCATTGATGTCAATATGATGAAGTATGAACCAGTATGTTGTAGTAAGCAAACTGGAAAGAGAATCAATATGATGATGTAAACCGGTATTTGTGAAAAAGTGAAGTGGTATGTTTGTTCAAGGTGAACCGGTATGTTGGAATGAGAACTGGTAAATGGAAGTTTAGTATTGGGGTTTCATTTGGCATGACTACCGGTTGGTAGTCTCAGCTTTAGGGTTTTTGGTTGATGCATTCCAAGCTTGTGCAATTCAACCGATGTCATCTTGTGATGAGTTAGCATTGTATGAAGACCAGATAAGTGTTGCCATGCTAGCCTTGTGCGCGTGAAGGATTTCCTTGAGGATCTTGCATGGAGATTGATCCTATCTACCTTGGGAATGTGTGAAGTCTCTATAAACGGTGGACAGTGTGTGATGAGTTATTAGCTTCCTGAAGTGGCAAAGAATGAACATTGGAGAACATCTTGAGATCTATTCAAGACTATTGTATTCAATGTAGTGTGATTAACGGTTAGGATTGAACCAACTAGATTGTAAAACCTAAATGTTTAGGGTTTAGGGTTTATGCTATTGACCTATCTATTTCCTATAAGGTTGATGATGTTTTTCATTTTGAAGTTGTTGGCAAATGGTATGTGTGTATCCCAGTGAGTGATACTTGATTCTTGTCAGACCGGAGAAGTGTGTTGATGCCTGCAGAGTGTGATTGCAGAAGAAAAGGAGCTAAAGTGGATCTGCCTTGGCATTGAGTATTGTTAGTAGATCAGTGTACTACCTATTGTCTTCTAAACATTTCAGTAATTGGAAAATCCCTTAACCGGGTAGCTTTAATAGGCTTTTGTGTAAATCCTTTAACAGGGTGACTCAATTCAATGAGTTCTTCAAATCATCTTGCGAGGTAACCTTTAATAGGGTTCTAACCTTTAACTGGGTATTTAGCCATCCCTTAACCAGGTGATCCCTAGCAGGGTTGGTTCCTAGCAGAACCTATTGTAAAAGTCTCTAACCGAACTAGGCTCCTAACAGAGCAAACTTCAAAAGAGTTCAAGAACAACTTGTGGGTATTCATCCCCACCATGGTTTTTCCCAGTTGGGTTTCCATGTGAAAAATCAGTGTGTCATGTGTGATGCCTTTCATGTGATGGTTTAGTGTTCTATGTCAAACTGGTAAAATATGTTGACCTAGCAGTCATTATATTTTTGATGATAGATTACTTGTTTATGCATAAGGGTGAAGTGTAAATGAGGTATTAGATTGTATGGAAAGCTAAGGGTTATTGGTTTATGTCTTTCATAGTCTCACCATGTTTTACCGGTAGTAATCTGGTTTAGACCAGTTTTAGTGCTTGCCAGTCAAGTGCACTGTTTGTAGTCAAACCGGCTCAGGAAAAGTGTTTTTTCCTGTACTGATTCACCCCCCCCCCTCAGTACCGGTTTGGTACTAACTATTCATAATTTATTCATCAATTGGTATCAGAGCGTCCTCCAGGTCCTGTGTGTTATAAGCTTAACTACTTGAGGAAAAGATCCTACTCTAATGATGAAGAGGGAAGGTCCAAAGTTCAACAGAGACAACTTTAAAATATGGAAGGACAGAATGAAGATATACATCAAAAGTATGGGTGCTCAACATTGGATCTATGTGGAGAATTCTTATGTTATCCCTACCGGTACTCTCACCGATGATCAAAAGAGAGAGATTCAGGAGAATGGGAAAGTCATGGAAGCCCTAATCAGTAGTCTATCTAACATTGAGTTTATTGATGTTCAGGATAAAGACAATCCCAAAAAAGTATGGGAAGCTCTCGAGAATATCTATGGCGGTGATGAGCATGTGAAACAAGCTAAGGAAGAGAGCCTTAGGGGAAAATTTGAAGACATGTGGATGGTTGAAGGAGAGACCATTCAACAATATGGAATAAGAATCAAAACTATTGTTGGAGACATCAAGAGTGCAGGTGGTATAATACATTATTCCACTGTTGTTAGCAAAGTCTTGAGATCCTTATTACTGGTCTATGCAATAAGGGTTGCTGCTATTCAGGAGTTGAGGTCTATAGACAAGACAAAGGTATCCCTAGACTCCATCATTGCTAAGTTGACAACTTATGAGCTAAATAATTATGATGGCAGTATTCAGAAGACTGAATCAACCTTTAGAGCATCTACTGCACCATATAGAAAGTGAAAAGAAGCTAGTACCAGTGGTGAACCAAGACAAAGTAGAGAAATGGATGATGAGGAGATCCTGATGGAATTTGAAGCTCTTCTTTCCAAGAGACTTCCTAAGGGAACCGGTAAATACAAAGGTAAGCTCCCTTTGAAAAAATTTTCTTGCAATAGGATAGGACACATTGTTGTAAACTCTCCTAATGGTGATAATAAGGACAAACCAGAAAGGTTCAATAATTTCAAAGGAGGAAACCGAAGAAACTATTTTGTAGCGGTTGATGAAGGTGTCACTGATGAGGAATCAGAAGATGAAGAAAGTGAAGACATTGTGTTTGTAGCAGTTAAGGAAGATGTGTTAGACAAGAAGGCTCTTGTCTCTCACTTTGATAATTCCAATGAGTGGATTATTGATAGTGGTTGTTCTCACCATATGACTGGTGACTGGAGTAAGTTTCTATCTCTGGAAGAGTATGATGGTGGTGTGGTTCATTTTGGTAATGATGCACCATGTATGGTAAAAGGCAGAGGGTCCATCTCTCTAAATGGAAAAAGTAGTGCTGACAATGTGTATTGGGTAGAAGGTCTTAGACACAACCTTTTGAGTGTTGCCCAGCTGAATGATAATGGACTCACTCTAGAATTCAGAGATGGAGTGTGTAAAATAAAAGGTAAGAGTGGTGAACTGATGGCCACCAGTATGCAAACCAAAGGTAACCTATTTCAGCTGAATGCTAATATCAGTACATGTCTAATGGTTAAGTTTGATGATAGCTAGATATGGCATAGGAGATTCTGCCATGTAAAATTTGATAATATTGTGAAGGCTAGTAAGATCAAGGAAGTTAGAGGATTGCCTATGCTAAGAAAATCAGAGAATCCTTTGTGCAGAGAGTGTCAACTGGGGAAAATGTCTTCCTCAACCTTGAAAGGTAAATCTTTCACTGCAGACAATTTACTTGATATTGTGCATACTGATTTGTGTGGTCCTATGAAAACTAGGAGTGTGTAGGGAGATAGGTATTCTATGATTCGTACTGATGATTGCTCAATAATGATGTGGGTCACATTCTTGAAGGACAAGTCTGAAGCCTTTGGAAAGTTCAAAGCCTTCAAAGAACTGGTTGAAAAAGAAAGCGGTAAGAGGATTAAGTGCCTAAGAACTAATCAAGGAGGAGAATTCACTTCCAGTGAATTCAACAAGTAATGTGAAGAGAATGACATCAAGAGGAAACTATCTACCCCCCAGACTCCACAATAGAATGGCCTAGCAGAGAGAAACAACTAGATTGTAGTTGAAGCAGCCAAAACAATGCTGATCCAAGGAAAAGTTGCTCACACTTTTTGGTGAGAAGCGGTGAGCACTGCAGTCTACACAATGAACCAGGTACTCATCAAGAAAGGTAAGGATAAAAATCCTTATGAGTATTGGACCGGTAAGACACCAATGGTAAGCTACTTTAGAGTGTTTGGTAGAAAATGTTATATCAAGAGGAGTGAACATCAGAGCAAGTTTGATGCTAAATGTGATGAGGGAATATTCCTAGGGTATTCCATAAAGAGCAAATCTTTCAAATGTTTCAACAATAGGACTCAGAGAATTGTTGAAAGAATCAATGTTAGAGTTGATGAAACCTCTTAGAAACCTAAGGAAACAGACATTGAGCAAGTAAGAGATGAACCAGTAGTAACCTTCTGGGAACCGGTTGCAAAACAACCTAGCACCAGTAACAACGCTCCTACGCTGGTAGATGCTGATGTTGATGAAGATGAGGATGAAGAAGAAAAGAAAGAGGAAAAAAATAAGATCATTCCTAGGTATGTAAAGTTGAATCATGATCCAAAGTAGATCATAGGAGACAAGGATGTAGGAATTCTTACAAGAAGAAAGGTCAAAGAAAACTCTTGCATGATCTCTGAATTTGAGCCTAAAACATTCAAAGAGGAACATAAAGATGAAGACTAGATCAAGGCAATGGAAGAGGAACTTGAACAGATAGAAAAGAGTGGTACATGGTCTTTGGTACCCAGACTTGAGCATAAAAATGTCATAGGCACCAAATGGGTTTTCAGAAATAAGTTGAATGAAGATGGCACAGTGGTAAGAAACAAAGCCAGACTGGTGTGCAAAGGATATGCTCAAGAAGAAGGAGAAGACTATGGAGAAACCTTTGCTCCAGTAGCCATATTGGAAGGAGTTCTTATGCTTCTTGCATATGCAGCCTTTAAGGGATTCAAAGTATACCAAATAGATGCAAAATCTGCATTCTTGAATGGAATACTAGAAGAGGAGGTGTATATAGAGCAACCGGATGGGTTTGCCCTATCAAAAGATAATGACATGGTGTGTAGGCTACATAAAGCCTTGTGTGGACTAAAGCAGGCACCTAGAGCATGGTATGAATGCGTGCACTCCCATCTTGTGAAGATTGGATTTGAAAGAACAAGTGAAGATAGCAATATTTACTTGAAATTAGAAGGAGATCAGATTCTAATTTGTGAGGTATTTGTTGATGACATAATTTTTGGAGGAGATGACAAGATGAGTCATGATTTTGTAGATGAGATGAAAAAGAAATTTGAGGTGTCACTTATAGGGGAGATTAAGTTCTTCATTGGACTACAGATTCAACAAATGAAAGATGAAATCTTTATCACTCAGTCCAAGTATGTCAAAGAGGTGTTGAAGACCTTTGGCATGGAAGACAGTAAACCAGTTGTAAATTATCAAAAGAGGATGACTCAGTGTTGGTGAATGAGAAGAGATACTGATCAATGATTTGTAAATTGCACTATGTAGTACATAGCAGAGCAGACATTGCACATGTAGTGGGCATTACTGCATGGTTCCAAAAAAGCCCAAGAGAATCCCACTTTGTAGCAGTCAAGCAGATTCTGAGATATTTGAAGGGAACTATTGACTATGGATTATGGTATCCATACAGTAATGATTTGAACCTGAAAGTGTTTAGAGATGCTGGCTGGGCTGGTAATGTGGATGACCGAAAGAGAACAACTGGTAGAGCATTCTTTCTTGGTGGTAGAATAGTCTCATGGATGATTAAGAAGTAGAGTTGTATCTCTCGGTCTACAACAGAAGTGGAGTATGTTGAAGCATTTGTGAACTCCACCCAGACAATTTGGATGAAGCATGTATTAAATGGCTTCAAAGTTCTTATATCTGAACTGGTAAGTATATTTTGTGACAACACAAGTGCAATTAACATCTCTAAGAATCTGGTTTTACATGCTAGAACCAAGCACTTCGAGCTCAAGTATCATTTCTTGAGGGAAAAGATTCAGAACAAAGAAGTTGTATTGGAACATGTTTCTAGTAAGGAGAAGTTAGCAGACATATTCACCAAGCCTCTACCGAAGGCTACCTTTACCTATTTGAGAGGTGAATTAGGGGTGTTTCCCCTTCAAGAGGTGAACTAAAGGTGTGTGCTCCACATTAGTCAGGTCTTACATTGATACATCTCTTTTAGGATTGGTGTGTTGAAGGATGCTACTCCTTAGGGGGAGCAGCATAGTGGAATGTAGATGTGTATGCCTCCACTTTGGCATTGTTGTCAAAGGGGGAGAAGATGTGAAGCAGAGAAGATATCTGTAGTATTAGGGAGAAGATGTGAAGCAAAAGCAGAGAGATATCTTTGTATATTACCATCAATGCTAAAGGGGAGATTGTTGGCATGTGTAGAGAATGATGACATGATGATATTGTATGTTGTCATTGATGTCAATATGCTAAAGTATGAACCAGTATGTTGTAGTAAGCAAACTGGCAAGATAATCAATATGATGATGTAAACCGGTATTTGTGAAAAAGTGAAGCGGTATGTTTGTTCAAGGTGAACCGGTATGTTGGAATGAGAACTGGTAAATGGAAGTTTAGTATTGGGGTTTCATTTGGCATGACTACCGGTTGGTAGTCTCAGCTTTAGGGTTTTTGGTTGATGCATTCCAAGCTTGTGCAATTCAATCGATGTCATCTTGTGATGAGTTAGCATTGTATGAAGACTAGATAAGTGTTGCCATGCTAGCCTTGTGCGCGTGAAGGATTTCCTTGAGGATCTTGCATGGAGATTGATCCTATCTACCTTGGGAATGTGTGAAGTCTCTGTAAACAGTGGAGAGTGTGTGATGAGTTATTAGCTTCCTAAAGTGGCAAAGAATGAACATTGGAGAACATCTTGAGATCTATTCAAGACTATTGTATTCAATGTAGTGTGATTAACAGTCAGGATTGAACCAACTAGATTGTAAAACCTAAATGTTTAGGGTTTAGGGTTTATGCTATCGACCTATCTATTTCCTATAAGGTCAATGATGTTTTTCATTTTGAAGTTGTTGGCAAATGGTATGTGTGTATCCTAGTGAGTGATACTTGATTCTTGTCAGACCGGAGAAGTGTGTTGAAGCTTGCAGAGTGTGATTGCAGAAGAAAAGGAGCTAAAGTGGATCTGCCTTGGCATTGAGTATTGTTAGAAAATCAGTGTACTACCTATTGTCTTCTAAACATTTCAGCAATTGGAAAATCCCTTAATTGGGTAGCTTTAATAGGCTTTTGTGTAAATCCTTTAATAGGGTGACTCAATTCAATGAGCTATTGAAATCCTCTTGCGAGGTAACCTTTAATAGGGTTCTGACCTTTAACTGGGTATTTAGCCATCCCTTAACCAGGTGATCCCTAGCAGGATTGGTTCCTAGCAGAACCTATTGTAAAAGTCTCTAACCGGACTAGGCTCCTAACAAAGCAAACTTCAAAAGAGTTCAAGAACAACTTGTGGGTATTCATCCCCACCATGGTTTTTCCCAGTTGGGTTTTCACGTGAAAAATCAGTGTGTCATGTGTGATGCCTTTCATGTGATGGTTTAGTGTTTTATGTCAAACTGGTAAAATATGTTGACCTAGCAGTCATTATATTTTTTATGAAAGATTACTTGTTTATGCATAAGGGTGAAGTGGAAATGAGGTATTAGATTGTATGTAAAGCTAAGGGTAACCATTTTATGTCTTTCACATTCTCACTATGTTTTACCGGTAGTAATGTATTTTAGACCGGTGTTAGTGCTTGCCAGTCAAGTGCACTATTTGTAGTCAAACCGGTTTAGGAAAAGTGTTTTTGCCTATACTGATTCACCCCCCCTCTCAATACCAATTTGGTACTAACTATTCATCATTTATTCATCATTTTTCTCAACAGTAGTTTGCCCTCATCCATTGCATCTCTTATATCCTTCTATTGTTTCTAAAGTTGAGACTGATTCTCATTCAGTTTCTTGACTAAGGCAGTGTTTAGATCCTTTTGATGCTTCTTTTTAGCATTTGCTTCAGCAACATATTCCAAAAATTGAACCTGGTCATCTACAATAGTACATAGAAGTTTTAGCTTTGATAGAGAGGAATCGGTACTGGGAAGGTTAGTACTGGGGATCAAACTGGTGAGGGTGTCAACCGCAGTTTGAATGACATCCTATTCCTTTTTCCTCCTCAATGTTTCTAATCTTTCTTGTGCAAGCTTTATGCTTTTCAATAGCTCTGATTCATCTATAGATTGGAGGTCGATAGGGCTGGTGATGTCAACCTGTTTGGCTTCACCACCGGCTGCCTTTGGAGTCTCTGCTTGTTTGGCTTTCTCTATTTCCTCCTTCTCTGCGGCTCTTTTCTTTTCTGCTTCTTCTTCCCTTAGTTCTTTCTTCTTCTTATCTTCTTCCTACTTCTTCTTTTCTTCCTCCTTTTTCTTCTTCTCCTCTTCTTTCCTCTTCTCCTCTTCTTTTCTCTTCTCCTCTTCTTTCCTCTTCTCCTCTTCTTGTTATTAGCCTTTTCCTTGTCTAGTTTTTCCTTTTCTTCTTTTTCCTTGTCAGCCTTTTCCTTTTCTACATCTGGAGTGACATCTTCACCATCCAATGCATCAACATCAATAGTGTCCACCTATTCTGTAACTCTTTCTCCTTCACCATCAAATACCTCATCCGGTTTGGCTGAGGATTGGTCAGGTTCTTGTTCGGCCTTCTTGTTGGCCTCAAACATTTGATGTAGCTGGACAACAACTTTGGCATGTAGATGCGTGTCCTTCTCCACTTCAGAGGTTCTTCCTTCTAGAAGCCTGAGTCTTCTTCTTCTCATGAAGAAGAGACCTTTATTCTTGTCCATAATTTCAAATAATTCAGAATGGCATCAGGAAAGTACTGAGCAAATAATTTCTCCCTTATTTCCTGTTCTTTCTCAATTGCAATGACCATTTATTGTCCATAGAATTTTACAAAGAATCAGGTGTCACTGATCTAATTTCAGATGGCGACCAGTTATTCATACACAAATATTTTATCATTTCCTATTCTACTTCTTCCTTCACATTATTAGAAAAATCATCAAAATACTCTTTCAAGTCATCAAGCACCCTTCTCTTAATATTTTTTAAAGTCCTTTGACAATGTGTTAGACACTTGTAAGAAGATATGTCTATATTTATTGGTGTTGATGATGCAGGTGCAGCAGCGGTAGACTTAGCCTTCTTACTTGATTGTCGTGTTTTCTTAAGCTACACTTTCGGTTCAGTATCCTCGAACTCCAGTGAGTTGTTTTTGGTCTTCCGCTTCCTCTCAAATACTTTAGCAGGTGCAACTTCTGATTTATTCTTTGCAGGTGACCGCTTGGTCACTTTTGGGCTGGCTGAGGTAACCGGTGTCGATACCGATGGCACTACCTTTCCCTTTTTCACTGAAGGTTCTTCAACCAGTGTTACCCTTTTTGAGTAGGTGTCGGTTCACTTTTTATTTGCATCAAGAGGAAAGACAATCAGGGTAAAGGCATACCCATACAACATGTCATACATTACTTCATACCCCATAGGTTCTACTTTTTCTTTTCTGGGCTCTACCACTTCCATTATATATTCATCTACTTTTATGGTAAAGTAGATGTCCTCTTCATATTTCTTAACAATATCTCCAGATATCCTCATCCTCTGACTCATCTTCTGCTTGAATTCATCAAAGTATTTATTCAAGACCTCAGGATATCTGGTTCCCACTGCTTGGAGACTTTCCCTAATTTGTTTGGTGACCCGTTGGTCAGTAGACCATTGAATATCACCAACTCTAGGGAAATAGCCTTGGAAGAAGAAAAATAGGCTAATCAAAAGTGGTCCAAATCTGAACCTTGGAGCACTATCCTGTTTGACGGACTTTAGGTTCAGTAGAAGTTATTTTTGCAAACACGTACACAAATCAAATGAGGCATCTTCCTTGATCATTCTATATGTAGCATTCACCACAACAACAGGGATAGAGTTTATTCAGCTAGCATAAAACACTCGGTAGCCGATCATCGTGCAAACATACTTAACCAAGTCATCTTTGATGGCGTTGACAATCATTCCCTGTTGGTCGCTCAGAGACCTAGTGAGCTTAGTCATTTCAGTCTTGATGACCTTCCTTAAGGTTGGCACCTCACCAATGTTACAGAAACCAGTGATGACATGAATTGCTTCTGGAGTGATATCATGTGTCCACTCCAGGTATATTTTATCACCATGTACTCTACTCAAGATGATGCGGATGTGATCTTCTATAAAATCTTCAAGAAAATAAACAACATTATGTAGTTTCTTCCTCTCTAGGATGCTGTATTCCGATTTGATTTTCTTGTCATCCCCATAGAATAGACCTAGCTAGGAATGAATCGCTAGGGATCCTAGGTCTTCCAATTTATAGTCAATATACTCTAAAATATCTTCTTCAACAATGACTCCAACAGGTATTTGGGATAGGGCATTGTATTTCATTTTCCTTTGAATAAATTCAGCTGAGTCCATGGGTACACTAGAATTGGAGTGCGATGCAAAAGCCATGATTAAGAAGAATTTTGAGAAATACCTTCACAATTTTGAAATTTAGGGTTTGCCAATGCAGCTCACACCACACAACTTTGGTTGCTTGATTATCGCTTAGTGTTCTTCACCGATAGGTTGAAAATATCTCTGGATTCTTCTGCAAGACTTGAATTCTCACTGAATCGAAAGTTGAATTGCCTTTTGTCATTCTGCTCTTGAAAATTTCTCACCTACCATAATAAATGCTCCACTGCTAGGGTACAAACCCTAATTTTGCCTTTTACCGCTTCAAAAACTTCTACCAATTGATAAGTAACATATACTGGTTTTGGGTCTTTACTGATATAAATTGGGGGTTCAAAACATTTCACTGATTTGTTCCCCCTAAGCTTTTATGAAGCTCAGTTTGCTGGTTTAGAGACTTCCACACTAGGTGTAGAAACTGGTTCATCTTGTGACATTTCTTCAGGTTTCTTTTTCCATGTTTTATTCATTCCCACTTGAATGGTTTCAACATCAATCTTCCCTTCTGGAGTGATCATCATATCATCTGATAGGTTCTTTCTCATTCTGTAGGTTCTGGCAAGGTGTCCCAGTTTGTTGCAATGATAGCATACCATTCCAGGTGTTCTCCGTGGTCCATTTTTCATTCTACCATTCTTCCTTCTACATGTTGCAATAGAGTGACAACTACCATGACATATCAAACAGGTTGCTCTCCAACCGGTTGCCGCTTGATAGCCACCACCACCTGACTGATGGTCATAGGCATTGTACTGGTTTGGATTCCGGTTCACAGTGGGTTCCAGGATAACTCCTTGAGTCCTTAGAGGGTATCTCCTAGTGTTGTGAAAAATAGACCTGCATTCAAATGCTCTATACCCAAACTTGTTGCATGCATAACAATTTCCATTGAATCTATTGGATCTAGGCTTATTGTTTAGAAAATAAGGAAAATTATTGTAGGCCTTATATCTACACACATTAGCAGTATGTCCTTCCATGAGACAATTAAAGAAAACAGGTTTAAACTTTTTCTTACCTTTATCCTTTGATGTTGGTTGCTTCTTTGATGCTACATCTTTTGTTCTAGAGGTCTCACCTTCCTCATAACCGGAAAAACCAAGTCCAGTAGTATTCTTTATCGGTTTTGCTGATTCAAGCTTTTGCTCTAGCTTAATAGTACTCTGATTGAATTTGGCAAGTATTTCCTTTGACTTAGTGAGTTCCTTGGAAATAGTAGCATTGGATTCCTTCAAGGTTGCATTCTCAGAAATAGCCATGTTTAGTTCACCTTGCATTTCTTCTTTTTGCACTTTACTCTCTTGGAGATGAGCGGAAAGGGCACTGATTTCTTGCTTTAGCTTGGAGTTTTCATGATCTTTGTCTTTTACTAGATCTTCAGCTTTCCTTCGGTTCTCAAGCTCTTGACACATTCTGATAGTCTGTCCTTCCAATTCCCTTCTCAGGTTGGCATTGGACTCATTTAGTTTTTCAACCTCTTCAACTAGGGCATCCATGTCTACTTCATCATAAGAACTATTTTTAGTAAGCTCCATTACTTTTTCAGCATGCTCTCTTCTTTTTTCTAGAGAGGCTTTATACTTTACTTTGAGTTCATCATAGGCTTTCTTAGTCTGAGTGAGATGATGAGTAAGTTCCCTCATAGTGTATTCCCCCATATCTCCTTCCAAGTGGTTAAACTTATAGAAAGATTGGATCTGATACCAATTGATGAATACTAAGAGGGGGGGGTGAATTAGTATACCAAAAAACACTGAACTCAAACACTTTAATAGTTTAGCAGATAACCGGTATGACACATTTACAAATAAACCGATTAAGATAAATGCAAACCAAATAGAAAACAAAGCATTCACCCACAAGAGCACAATCACCATAGCACAAGAAGTTTTGACGTGGAAACCCAAATGGGAAAAACCACGGTGAGCAGAAACTCACAAGTAACTATTTGCAGAATAGAAACTAGATCGGTTAAGGTCATAGAATGTTCTTCACCAGAACAAATCCTATTAGGAATCTAGATCTCTGTTAGGGGATAAGTCTTGTTAAAGACTACCTTGTGAGAGGATTTCAGATTCACAGTTGTGAACCACCTTGTTAGAGGATTTACAAAGGCTTTGCTAGGCCTACCCGGTTAAGGGTTTCAGACTTGTCGAAGATGTGAGTAATCAATAAGTGAGTGATCTAGATACTAGTACAGTATGCTTGGTTAGATCCCTGATAGCTCATTGTTAATGCGTTTCAGCATTACTTCAGTCTTCAATATCTCCACACTCCTACTCTTCACATAAACCTAATCTTTTCTTCTATGATCGCACATACAAAACCTCATCATCTAAAACCCTAGACATGATGTCCTTATAAAGGAGTTTGATTTCATGTCGGTCCAATAGGATTACATTACAAGTTCCTACATTCAGTGCATCTAGACACATTTGGTAACACGACAAAAAATCATTGCCAAAGTGTCGGTGGAAGATAACTCATCACAGAAATACCGGTTGGTAACTCATCGCAGAGTAATACCGGTTCATACAATTTACCGATTACAGGTTGTCAAAAATGAAGACTGTAAAAATGTTAACTACCACTTTTTTCCTTCGTACTGCTTGAGATCCTTGAACTGCTTGAGGTCTTCATACCGCTTTGGGTCTTCAGTCAGTTTGTGACCGGTAAACATCTTCTGCAAAACACCGATAGTCTAAAGACTATAATACATAATACGGGTTGGAACAAATACCGGTTGAGCATAACTAATACATCAATAAAGTGTACACAAAGCAAGTGTGTGTCCATCAATGACAATCACAACATCATCAAAATACCAACATTCCAGTCTTCATTTTTGACAATCGGTAATCTGTATATTGTATTAACCGGTATATATCTGTGATGAGTTACCAACTAGTATTATTGTAATGTGTGATGAGTTATCATCCATTGACACTTTGGCGGTGTGTTTGTGTCATGTTACCAAATGTGTCTAGATGCACTGTACCTAGGAACTTGTAGTCTAATTCTATTGGACTGACATGAAATCAGATTCCTTTATAAGGACATCATGTCTAGGGTTTGTGAGTGTGAGATATAGAATAGAAAAGGTTATGTGCGATCATTGAAGAGAAGATTAGATCTGTGTGAAGAGATAGAGTGTGGAGATATTGAAGACTGAAGTAATGCTGAAATGCATTAACAAGGAGTTGTCAAGGATCTAATTAAGCATAATGTGCTAGCATCTAGATCATTCACTTGTTGAATACTCACATCTTCGACAAGTCTAAAGCCCTTAACCAGGTAGGCTCAACAAAGCCTTTGTAAATCCTCTAACAAGGTGGTTCACAACTTTGGATCTTAAATCCTCTAACATGTAGTCTTTAACAGGACTTATCTCCTAACAGAGATCTAGATTCCTAATAGGATCTGTTCTGGTGAAGAACATTGTATGACCTTAACCAGTCTGGTTACTATTATGTAGATAGTTACTTGTGAGTTTCTTCTCATCGTTCTTTTTCCCATTTGGGTTTCCATGTCAAATATCTTGTGTTATGGTGATTGTTCTCTTATGGGTGAATGCTTTGTTTGCTAATTGGTTTGCATTTATCCTAACCAATTTATTAGTGAATCTGCTGCACCGATTATCTTCTAAACTATTTAAAAGTCTACTTATAGTATTTTTTGGCATACTAATTCACTCCCCCCTCTTAGTATTCATCACACTATAAAACTAGAAAATCTAAACAAGAAAACATGAGATGGAAGAAATCCACCAACCTAGCGGGAGAACATGCATGAAATCTCAGCAACACGAAGGCATGAATTTGGGAGGTAAGAGATGTTAAACTAGAAAGATTGAATGCACAAATGAGCTTTAAAAAGTTCATTCTCCCTATTTATACCCCCCCATAAGTTGTTCGTATGATTACCTTAAAATGACCTTAGGAGTCTAGGGTTTTAGACTTCCGAGGTGACAAACAAAAAAACATGAAAACACCTCAGAACTTTGGGGTTTTGGGGTGTGGCTCAACAACAAATAGGAGCACCTTAGGACTCTGGGGTTTTGGGGTTCTAAGGTGGAAACACAAAACAACTTAGAGATTCCGGGGTTCTTGAATTCTAAAGTTCACAAACAAATAGGCAACAAAATACGAAGAACTCAGACTTCCGAGATTTCAGGATTTTGAGGCCTCAACAAAAAAGGAACAAGGCAAGACCTTGAGATCTCGGGGTCTCAGGGTTTTGAAGTCTAGACCAAAGACAGAAAACAAAGAGCCTACCTTGTAACTCTAGGGTTCTGGGGTAGGAATCAAAACAAAACAAAGAACACCTTGGGACTCTGGGGTTCCGAGGTGTTAAGGCAAAAACTAAGGAAAATAAAACTACAAAAAGAAAAAGAGAGGTGACCCATATTTTCAAGACAAAGAAACTAATGAAGTTAGGTATGCAGGGCATAAGAAGAAGCTAAATTGAAGAGCTTACCAAACGTGAGTTTCTACCATGCAACTCAATTTCCTTGCAAGCCTAACTAATAGTCACTAGTGTAACACTAATAGTTGAAACTGATATATATCATAAATGAAATACAGTGACTAGATTTGTAGAGAAAGTGCAATTATACAAACATTATTTTGTTGTTTCAAGAAGAGTTTAAAAGAAAACCTGCTACTATTGTTATAATCCACACCATCTACCACTGTTGAATAGAAATTTCATGCTATAATATTTCTTTGTTTTATAAGTGTCTAGTTGACTCTTCAAATACTCTTCCCATTCTCCACTTTCATACATTTTAAATTCTGCACTCTGCATCATCATAAGCTTTGATAATTATTTTCTTTGAAGGATCAATGTCATTTTTTGAATACTTGAGAGCTATGATAACTCCCAATGTATAAATTTTCAATCCTGCTTTGTCATCTATCAAGACTCATCTTATTTTACAATTATTGACAAAGACTTATAAATACAATGGATCATTGTGATTGGGCTTGTTATGAGGGAATTTTTTTTGGTAAATGTAACTAGGCGTGAGGGAGCGATATGTCCTATCATGGCCTAAAACTAGTTGACATTTATGTCAGTAGGTTCTATAGATTCTTGTAAAGCCTTATCTAGGATTTCTCTATGGGTAGCGGATATATGCAATAAATCAAGGATAGAGATTTGTGTTGGTGTTTTGCCCAAATGATCGAAGATATTGTCGTGTGTGTGAAGTAGGGTACCTACAGCTGCAACACAAACACTCAATAGATCATTACAAGCATGGTTAGAAAAATGAAATCAAATGAAATATAAACCATGACAAAGCTACCTGTCACCTCCTAAGAGATGCGAGTGTGGATTTTCTCTTAGATCTAGATAAGCAACCCTAGTGACTTGACTACACCTAGATGAAGGATTAAAAATGATGATGATATGCAAGCTAGATGAGATTGATTATGCTAGATTGATCCAAGAGGATAATTAAACTAATGATATGCATGATTAAGCTATGATGATGATGCAATTAAGCTAGAATAGAGATTGATTATGCTATATGATTTAACAATTGTGCTAGAATATGATCAAATTAAACTAGATCTAAGATGCAATTTCCTATATAACAATGCTTAAATGATATACTAAAATGTATATGCCTATAGTAACAATGCATAAAATTATATGAGATGGGATCCTTTGTTCTCTAAAATGGGGGATATTTATAGGATTTACAAGGCTAGGGGTGAGGTGGCTGGAATCAACAATCAAGATTGAGTTTGAAGATATCAAGGGTGAAATTGGAGGAGGTTGGAGAAGAGGTTGGAGGGAGGGACACTTGTCATCTCTATGGTGACAAGTATCAAGGAGCCTTTCTCATAAGAGGGCAAGTGTCCAATGGAGGAGACATGTGGCATAAGTGACATATGCCTCAAGGGGAGGATATCCAACCCGTAGGAGGTTAGGATGTGAAAGAGGATAGGGTTAGTTAAACCCAGGATTAGGTGGAATGGGTTAGGTTAGGGGATGGTTAGGTTAGGTGGTTAGAAGTTAGGAGGCATGTGGGTAATTTGAATTAATAAAGTCAAATAATAGGAAAAGGATAATTAACTTTCAAGAACTCATAAATTAATTTATTTTAATTAATTAGGGGATTAGAAGAAATGAATTAAATGGGTAGAGGATTAATTAATTCATATTAATTAATCAAAGGGGACATTGAGATGAACCTATTGAATAAATCCTTATATTTATTAATAAGCATATGAATGGGAGAATTTAATCAAACTGCTAATGAATTCAATTGAATTGGGAAGGGGGACTAATTAAATAATTGCTTATTTAATTAATTATCTTCTGACCATTTTTTAGGTGTATACATTTTGCCCTTCTTTGAAGCAAGGTGTGATGACGTGTTGATTCAAAGAATAATCTCATTTTCATGATGTTGATGTGATATTGGTTTGATAGGATGCCCTAGATATTGATTAATAAATTGTGGTACGATGATGCCCCCTCGGGAGATCAATTGAGATAACTGGCCTTTGGAGTCCTTGGATCATTGTGAAATTGATTTCCTGATTAGAAATGATTTTGAAATCTACAACGTTGATTAATGAAAGTGTGAGTTATTTGATCCCTATGATGTAGTTCTGAATGTGATGATTGATAAAGCTTGATTGAATTCAATAAGATTTATTAGATTGAGAAGATTGAGATCTAGTATGGTTTCAGGAATGACACCTCATGTTTAGGACAAAGATGATCAAAGTGTCTGGGTTTAGAAATGATATATCCTATATAAGACTTGATCAGAACATTTGGTTTCAGGAAAGATGCATCCTGTATAAGACATGATAAAATAGATAATATGATATTGATTGATAGAATTGATAAGATTGATTGGATAAAGAACTCACAGTTTGTTGATATCATGTTGCAGGAAGTTTCAGATACACTGATGTGGGTTCATTTGAGGGGGTAGCATAAGATTTGCGTTGGGTCAAAAATATCTAGAGAGAGATGAGTCTGTTGGTATTTTGGTATGGTTTTTTCATTCATGTCAACACCTACTAAAATACTAGCACTTTGGAGATCCAACAACATTCACCGACAAGCAAGTAACTATTGCACAATTACTAGTATATGGTTCACCGATAGGATTTAATGATCACCGACACTCAAAATTATGTGGAAAATACTTGGTAATGTCGAAGACATCATTTGGACATCTTGTCCTAGAGTTTTGTTCATTGGTATATTCATATTTGCATATTTGCTTTTACCGGCAAATAGGTCCAAGGTTACCTAAGGTTACACCAATAGGTTTATCTTTTCCAGATCAACATGGCATGCTAAGGAAATGATTAATTATTGTTGTAAATGCATTAAGCCAACATGTTCAATCGATTATTGCATCAGATATTATATTGTTTTATTGTAATATCTTGTAGAGCCAACCTACTAAAATTGGTCTTAGGTTATGGTATAAATGTAAGATCTTATTTGTAAGATCAAATGTGGAATGCGAAAAAGAATTGTGTGAAGGTATATGCGAGATTAAGCAAAGCTATACATGAAGACATCATTTGAAGGTGAAGCTAGGCTTTTGTGAAAGAATATCAGCATTACACCGGTACTGAATCTAGCATATGAAGATGTTATTTTGTGCAGTACATTCTTATTGGATTTAACCATCCAACTGTAGTCAGTGTGACTCCCATTTTGTGATTGAGCAATGAGCTCTAGGCTGTTGGCCTTTCTGCATGTGCAAAGCCCATTTATGTACACTTACTATCTGTAGTAGTATCATCTGATTGTGGGTAAGGTTTCCCACCATGGTTTCTCCCCTTACAAGGTTTCCACGTACAAATATTGGTGTCATGTGTTGTTGATGACTTTGTGTTTATGTTTCATGCATTAATCTTTATTGGTATAGCTATTAACTGTTAACACTATCTACTAGCATACTTAACTGGTTTACCAGTATTAAGCATTAAGTTGGTTAAGTTGTTTTTGGTTTGAAATTAGTCGACAACTGATTCACCCCCCCTCTCAGTTATCTCTGGGACCTAACAATTGGTATCAGAGCCTAGTCCTCTTTTGGAGAAGTTTAATAACTTGAGGAGATCCAATGTCTACTAATTATTTCAGGAAGGACAGTCCTAAACTTGATGGAACCAACTATGGCATATGGAAGATCAGAATGAAGACACATCTAAATTGCATTGGAAAAGATGTCTGGGAAGTTACAAAGAAAGGTTACACTGCTGCTGTACCTGGTCAGCCCAGTCCAACTACCTTGGCTAAAGATGAGGAAAATGATTGCAAAGCAAGAGAAGCACTTTTGAGTGCATTATCAGATCAACAAATCATGGGATTATTAGATAGGTCTACTACTAAAACTATTTGGGATCATTTGGAAACATTGAATGAAGGAGATTCCATAGTCAAAATTGCAAAACTTGAAGCTTCCGGGTTAGGTATGAACATCTGAAAATGGAAGAAGATGAAAGGATTTCTGCTTTTATGGAAAGAGTAAATGAAATTGTTTTGGGTATTAAATGTTGTGGAGGAACCTTAAGTGAGGATGAAATTGTTTCAAAAATCTTAAGAGGATTGCCACCAGCATATAAAATGAAGGTTACTGCTATAAATGAGTTAAGAACAATACCTAATACATTAGTAACTAGGGATACATTGATTGGGAAACTTTCAGCTTTTGAAATTGAAGAATTTGGTCCTGTTGCTACTATAAAGATAGATTTAGCCTTTAAAGCATCAACATCATCTACTCCATCATTTGACAAATTTGATTAGAAAGCCTCTTATGCAAGAGAACTTGAAGAAAGAAGGAAAGAAAATGAAGAACTTGAAGAACTTGAAGCACTATTTGCAAGGAAAATGCCTTAAGGTCCAATTGGAAGTAAGTATGAAGGTAAAGAACCCTTTAAATGTTTTAACTACAATAAGATTGGTCATATGGCTTCGAGATGCCTTGATAGACATGCTATACTAAGAGAAGAAGCTAGAAGAACATACAAACTTAATCCTAAATATCAGAGATATAGATTCAAGAAGAATAGAGACAAATCTTGTTACATTGCTGATGAAGGTGTGACTGATGATTCTGATGAGGATCCAACAGACAATGGATGGGTTTTTGTTGCTATAATAGAAGATCAACTGACACCTATTGTTCAATTGGTAGAACAAGCCCTAGCAGCTAAAGTTGAAGTAAAGGATGAATGGATCATTGACTCAGGATGCTCACATCATATGACAGGAGACAAAGGTAAATTCTTGAACTTTCAAGAATACAATGGAGGTTTAGTAAGATTTGGAGATGACAAAGCCTGTTCAATAAAAGGTAAGGGTACAATATCTCTTGATGGTAAGCATAACACTGACAATGTCTACTATGTTGAAGGATTAAATCATAATCTTTTAAGTGTTGGTCAATTAGTTGAGAAAGGATTTCAGTTATAATTTAAAAATGGAAAATGCAAAATCATGAATAGAGCTGGTTTGGAAATTGCAACCGGTAGTCAGACTAGAGGTAATATCTTTCAATTGAATAACAGTAAAAAGACATGCTTGATTGCACATATAGATGAAAGTTGGTTATGGCATAAGAGACTTTGTCATGTAAACTTTGATTGCATGGTAAAGATCAGTACTACTAAGGCAGTTAGAGATCTACCTAAAATTGTCAAACCTCAGAGTACAATATGTAAGGAATGTCAATTTGGAAAACAAATTAGAGCTAGTTTCAAAAGTATTCTAGAAAATCCAATAATGCTCTTGATTTGATTCACACTGATTTATATGGTCCAACTAGAACTAAAAGATTACAAGGTGATAGATATTTCATTCTAATCATTGATGACTATTCTAGAATGTGTTGGGTTACTTTTCTCAGAGAAAAATCAGAAGCACTTGGAAAGTTCAAACTATTCAAAGAAATGGTTGAAAATGAAACCGGTAAGAAAATCAAATGTTTAAGATCAGATCAAGGAGGAGAATTCACATCTAAGGACTTTAATACATTCTGTGAAGTGAATGGAATCAGAAGACAACTATCAGCACCTCAGACACCACAACAGAACGGAGTTGTTGAAAGGAAAAACATAACTATCTTGGATGTAGCAAGAAGTATGTTATCAAAAGAAAATTTACCACATGTGTATTGGAGAGAAGTAGTCAGCACAATGGTCTATACATTCAACAAAGTTCACATCAAAGGTGAAACCGGTAAGACCCCTCATGAACTATGGTTTGGTAATAATCCTACTCTTAAATATTTTAGAATTTTTGGAAGTAAATGTTAAATTAGAAGAGATGAGTATATTGGAAAATTTGATCTTAGAAGTGATGAAGGAATATTTCTTGGTTATTCATCTAAGAGCAAGGCATATAGATGTTTTAACAAGAGATTGCAGAAAATTGTTGAGAGTACAAATGTAAAAATTGATGAACAATTCAGAGGAACTTCAAGGTATATAGACTCTGAACCAGTAATAGAAATTGTGACAAATGAACCTACACCAAATCCACCAGTACAAAATGAAGATCTAGTTACCCCGGTACCATCTGAGGATTCCACAATAATTGAAGAACAACAACAAACAAAGACACCCCGGTATGTAAGATTGAACCATTCTGAAGATCAGATAATTGGAAATAAATTTAAAGGAGTTATGACAAGAGGAAGATTGGAAAATGAAGAGGTATGTCTTATTTCTCAAATGGAACCACCATCTGTTAATGAGGCATGTGAAGATAAATTTTGGATTAAAGCTATGGAAGAAGAATTAGAAGAAATTGAGAAAAATAACACTTGGACATTAGTTCCCCGGCCTAAAGATAAAAATGTAATTGGAACCAAATGGGTATTCAGAAACAAACTTAATGAAGATGGTAAGGTTGTCAGAAATAAAGCAAGACTAGTATGTAAGGGATATTCTCAGAAGGGAGTTGATTACAATGAAACCTTTGCACCGGTAGCTAGAATTGAGGTAGTCAGATTATTCTTGGCTTTTGCAGCACACAAGAACTACAAAATTTTTCAAATGTATATTAAATGTGGATTTTTGAATGGAGATCTTGAAGAGGAAGTATACATTGAACAACCTGAAGGATTTTCTTTGACAGATGACAATGATATGGTTTGCAGGTTAAGGAAAGCTCTGTATGGACTGAAACATGCCCCAAGAGCTTGGTATGCAAGATTGGATAAGTATCTTTTAAAGATTGGTTTTACTAAAGGAAATGCAAACAACAATTTATATTACAAAATAACTAATGATGACATCTTGATTATAGAAGTATTCGTTGATGATATAATCTTTGGAGGAGAAGATGGTTTATGTAAGGATTTTTCTACTAAAATGTAGCAAGAATTTGAAATGTCTATGATTGGAGAAATAAAATTCTTTTTAGGATTGCAGATTTCACAAACTAACAAAGGTATATTCTTGAGTCAATTCAAATACTTAAAAGAGTTACTAAAGAAATTTGGGATGGAGAACTCTAAACCGGTAAGCACACCTATGACTACAAATGACAAATTATCTCAAAGGGATGAATCTACACCTGTTAATCCAACTAGATACAAATCTATGATAGGAGGTTTACTGTATTTAACACAAACTAGACCTGATATTATGAATGCAGTATGTATTGTTTGAAGATTTCAAAGTAATCCTAGAGAAAATCATGAATCAGCAATAAAAAGGATTTTCTGGTACTTACAAGGCACTATAAATCTTGGATTATGGTATCCTAGAGATGAAAACTTTGAATTATGTGCGTACATAGATGCAAATTGGGCAGGAGATGTGGATGATAGAAAAAGCACCACGGGTGGAGCATTCTTTCTTGGAAAGAGATTAGTTTCTTGGTTGAGTAAGAAACAAAGTTGTACATCTTTATCAACAGCAGAATCAGAATATGTTGCAACAGCAACTAACTGTACACAGGTACTATGGCTTAAGCAAATGTTGAAAGACATAAAGGTAAAATGCAAGGAACCTATTACCATATATTGTGATAACACTGCAGTAATTGATATATCTAATAATTTGATACTACATTCTAAAACAAAACATGTTTCTATCAAACTGAATTTTCTAAAGGAAAAAGTTGAAGAACACTAAAGAACAACTTGGAGATATTTTCACAAAACCTTTGCCTAAGGAGACTTTTGAATATCTCAGAGATCAGCTTGGAGTCACACCACTACCGGTAGAGACTTAGACAGTTGATGATTGTCATCAACTGGCAGAATTAAGAGACAAAACTTTTACTCCGGTCTTTGATGAGGAAGCTACTTCTCAGGGGGAGTAGTTGGTATTTTGTATATGAACTTGGTATTATTGTAACTTTGGCAATTGATGTCAAAGGGGGAGAGATATCTATGGAAAAACACATTATCTTTTGGAGACTTTGGATAACGCATGTTGCTCCTAGGGGGAGAGATTGTTGTTTGGGAGAGACTATTATTCTCTGTATTCTAGTTATGATCTTTTTAGAGATTTTTGGTATTTGGCATTTCTGTTTTGGCACTTTGATGGTTTTTCCATCTTGTGTTGCCATCAATGCCAAAGGGGGAGATTGTTGGTAGTTTGGTATGCTTTTGTCATTGATGTCAACACCTACTAAAACACTAGTATTGACATTTTTGATGTTTATGTTGTGATTGTCATTGATGGACACACACTTGCATTGAGATCCTCTTTATATGTATGAGTTAGAGTACAACTGGTATTTGTTCCAACTGGTATGTTGTATTATAGTCTTTAGAATATTGATGTTTTGTAGAATGTGTTTCTTGGTCTGAAGCGGCATGTTGACCTCAAGCGGTACGAGGGATTAAAGTGGCATAACACATTTCTACTAGTCTTCATTTTTGTCAAACCGACAACCGACATTTTGTATGATCTGGTAATACTTTGTGATGAGTTACCACCCACCGATTGTTTGATGGTTCTGACACTGTAGTGATGCTTTTTGTGACGTATTGCCTAGTATGTCTAGGTTCATTGAACCTAGTAAATTGTAATGTAATCCTATTGGACCAACATGAAATCGGTTTCCTTTATAAGGACATCATGTCTAGGGTTTTAGGTTGTTGTTATTGTTGTTGTGATAGTTGATATTGCGGCTAGGGTTTAAGGTGGTTGAGGAGTTGGAGGGATTATGAATGTGTAGAAGACTAAAGTAATGCTATAGTGCATTAAGAATGAGCTATCAAGGATCTAACCGAGCAGTCTATGCTATTAGCTAGATCAAACACTTGTTGATTACTCACATCTTTGACAAGTCTGTAGCCCTTAACCGAGTAGGCCCAAAAGCCTCTTGTAAATCCTCTAACAAGGTGGTTCACATCTGTGGATCTAAAATCCTTTAGCAAGGTTGTCTTTAATCGGACTTATCTCCTAATAGAGATTGAGATTCTTAACAGGATCTATTCTGGTAAAGAACATTGTAAGACCTTAACCGGTTTGGTTCCTATTCTGCAGATAGTTACTTGTGAGTTCCATTTCATCGTGGTTTTTCCCATTTGGGTTTCCACGTCAAAATATCTTGTGTTATGGTGTTTGTGCTGTTGTGGGTGAATGCATTATTAGCTATTTGGCTTTCATGTTTGTTAACCAGTTTGTCTGTTAAATTGTTTTACCAGTTTACTGCTAGTGTTGCAAAGTGTTTAAGTGCAAAGTTTTTTGGCATACTAATTCACCCCCCCCTCTTAGTATTCATCAATTGGTATCAGAGCCAGCCTTTCTATAAGTTTAACCACTTGGAAAGAGATATGGGGGAGTACACATTGAGGGAACTTACCCACCGACTCACTCAGTCTAAGCAAGCCTATGATGATCTTATGGTCAAATACAAGGCATCTCAAGCAAAATGAAGAGAACATGCAGAAAAGCTGATGGAGCTATCTGAAAATAGTTCTTCAGATGAAGCAGACATGGAAGCACTAATTGCTGAAGTAAATAAGTTGAATGAATCAAACTTCAACCTAAGAAAGGAGTTGGAAGGACTGACTATCTGGATGTGTCAAGAGCTTGAGAACTGGAGAAAAGCTGAAGACCTAGTGAAAGAAAGAGATCTTGAGATCTCTAAGATGAAACAAGAGACGAGTGCCCTAAATGCTCAACTCCATGCAACCAAGGTGGAAAAGGAAGACATGCAAGGAGAACTGAACACTGCCATCTCTGAGAATGAAAACCTATTGGAAACAAATGCTGCTATTTCCAAAGAACTCTCTAAGTCAAAGGAAATACTTGCTAAGTTCAACAAGGGTACTGTCAAGCTAGAGCAAAAGCTTGAATCTGCCAAATCAGTCAAGAATACCAATGGACTTGGTTATTCCAGTAATGAGGAAGGTGAGACCTCTGGTACAAATGCTGGAACATCAAAGAAAAAACTAGCATCAAAGGATAAAGGTAAGCAAAAGTTTAAACCTATTTGTTTCAACTGTCTTAAAGAAGGACATACTGCAAATGTGTGTAGGAGTAAGGCTTACAACAATTTTCCTTATTTCCTAAATGATAAGCCTAGATACTATAGATTTGTTGGTAATTGTTATGCATGCAACAAGTATGGGCATAGAGCATCTAAATGCAGGTTTGTTATGAATAACACTGGAAGATATCCTCAGAGGACCTAAGGAGCTGGTCCTGAACCTTTTGTGAATTAGAATCACAACCGGTTTAATGTCTTCGTTCGTCAGCCAAGAAGTAGTGGTTGTCAAGCGACAACCAGATGGAGAGAAAATTTTATGATCTATCATAGTTATGGTCATACTGCTGCAACATGCAGAAGGAAGAATGGAAACATGAACAATGGACCTTGGAGAGCACCTGGATTGGTCTGCTATCACTGCAACAAACTGGGTCACATTGCTAGATTTTGTAGATCAAGAAAGGACATATCTGATGATATACCAGTCACTCTAGAAGGAGACATTGATGTTGACACCAGTCAAGTGGATATGAACAAAACTTGGAAGAAGAAACCAGCGGTGTTACAAGAGGAACCGATTTCTGCACCTAGTGTGGAAATCACGGAACTGGCAAACTAAGCTTCAGAAAAGCTTAGGGGGAGCAAATGGAAAAATGTTTCAAACCCCCGATTTACACCGGTAAAAGACCTTAACCAGTATGTTATACCTGTCATTTAGCAGAAGACCAGAAATGGTAAAAAGGCAAAATTAGGTTTTACACCCTAATGGAGGAGCATTAATGATGGTAGGTGAGGAATATGTTTAAAAGCATTTTTCAAATCATTTCTCACTATCAGTTTTTGAGCGAAGAAATTTTTTTCAAAGAGAAGAGTGATGAAAAGGCGATTTGAGCAGAGATTTTGAGAGATTGAGAAACCGCGAAGGAGATTCAAATTCAAACTGAAAACGGTCAAGTGGAGAACACAAAGCAGTGATTCAACAACTGATGGTGTGTGAAGTGAAGGAGAATCAAAAAGCCCTAATTTCACATGTTTTAAAAGGTATTTCTTGAGTTCTTAAGATTTCTATCATGGCTTCCGCATCTCATACCAGTTCTAGTGCATCTATCGAGTCTGCAAGTTTTATTCAACGGAAGTCCAAGTATAATGCCCCATCACAAGTTTTGGCTGGTATGATAGTAGAAGAGGGAATTTCTAACTACATAGATTGCAAAATAGAAGACCTAGGGTCTCTATCTATCCACACCTAGTTAGGTTTATTTTGTGGTAAAGATAAGAAGATCAAACCGGAGTTTAATATTTTGGAGAAGAAAAAGATCCACAATGTTGTTTACTTCCTGGAAGATTTCACAGAGGATCATATACGAATCATTCTAAGCAGAGTCCATGGTGATAAGATGTACTTGGAGAGAACACATGACATCACACCGCAGGCGATTCATGCAGTCACTGGATTCTACAACACAGGAGAAGTGCCTGCCCTAAGAATGGTAAGCAAAACTGAAATGTCCAAGCTCACTGGTTCAGTGAGCGACTCATGTGGCATGACAGTAAATTCTATCAAGGATGATCTGGTTAAGTATGTGTGTATGGTGATTGGATACTAGACATTCTCAGCTAGTAGAATTAACTCTATACTTGCTGTAGCAGTAAATGTCACTTACCAAATGATAAAGGAGGATGCATCATTTGATCTATGCACCGACATGCAGAGACAACTCTTGTTGAATCTAAAGGCGATCAAATAGGATAATGCACTTAGGTTCAAGTTTGGACAACTACTGGTTGGGTTGTTCTTCTATTTCCAAGGCTACTTCCTAGGACTAGGAGATGTTCAGTGGTCTAGTGACCAACCAGTAACCAAGCAAATCAAGGAAAGCATTAAAGCACTTGGAACCGGTTACCCTGATATTCTGAACAAGTATTTTGATGAGTTTAGAAGGAAAATGAGCCAAAGAGTGAGGATATCAGGTGACATCGTCAAGAAATATGAAGACGATATCTGCTTCACCATCCAAGTAGATAAATGCATAATGGAGGTTGTTGAGCCTAGATAGGAAGAAGTGGAGCCAATGGGCTATGAGGTGATGTACGATATGCTAGAAGGGTATGCCTCTACCCTTATTGCCTCACTACTTGATCCTAAGGTGAAGAGAACCGACACCTACCTAGAGAGGATAGCATCAGTTGAGGAACCACCAGCAATGAAAGAAAAGGAACTGACAGTGTTGAAGGCAAAGGCAGTGCCTGTAGCGGCTGCACCGGTTACTACTGGAACTCCAATAGTGACCAGGTGGTCACCAGCCAAGAATAAATTGGAAGCTGCACTGGCTAAAGTGTTCCAGAGAAAGAGGAAGACAAGGAACACCTCTCCAGACTCAGAAGAAACCTTGTCTGAGGAAAAGCCAAAGAAAACATGTCAAACAAAGAGGAAGACAAAGAATGAACCGACATAATCTGCACCCGTAAATATAGATATATCTTCCTATAAACCTTTGACCCATTGTCAAAGAACAATAAAAATATTAGGAGAAAAGTGCTAAATGACTTACTTGAGTGTTTTGATGACTTCAATGAGGATGAAAAGGAAGCGGTTGAAAAGGAAATAATTCAGTATTTATGTATTAATGGTTGGTCGCCCTCAGAGATTAAGTCTCAGACACTAGATTCTCTATATATGTCATTAGATAATAGATGGCGCATTGCCATCAAGAAAGAACAGGAAATTAGGGAGAAGGTTTTTGCACAGTACTTTCCCAACCTGTCAAATTCTGAGTTGTATGATGTTATTGACCAAAATAAAGGACTCTTCTTCACTAGAAAAAGACAACTTTGGCTGTTAGAAGGTAGAGTTGAAAATGTCGAAAAAGACACCCATCTGTATATGAAAACTGTTGTCCAGACTCACAAAGCACATCTCACCAACCGGCAAGATGAACAAGAACCGGTTATATCCAAACAGGACGAAGTATTTGATGATGAAGAAAATCCAGTTGTTGAACCAATCGACACCATTGATGTCGATGCTTTGGATGCTGAGGATGATACTTAGGAAACACCATCTGAGGCTACAAGATAGAAGCAATAGGCTAAACAGGCTGATAAGCAAGCCAAGGATAGACAGGAAGCGGCAAAGGAAGAGGCAGAGCAGAGGAAAAAGGATGAAGAAGAGAAGAAGAAGAAAGATGAAGAGGAGAAGAGGAAGAAAGATGAAGAAGAGAAGCAAAAGGATGAAGAAGACAAAAAGAAGCAAGAAGATGAAAAGAAAAAGAAAGAAGAAGAAGATAAGGAACAGAGGAAGAAGAAGGAAGAAGAAGCTAAGGAATAGGAGAAGAAGAAGGAAGAAGAAGCTAAGGAACAGGAGAAGAAGAAGGAAGCAGAAAAGAAAAAGGCTAAGGAGGACAAGGAAGTAGAGAAGAGGAGAGAAGTGGAGAAGAAGAAAGTGAAAGAGGACAAGGTAGGAGAAGCGGTGAAGAGCACCCAGATGGAGACTCCAAAGGCAACCAGGAGTCAAGCTAAACCAGCTGATCTCACCAGTCCTATAGATCTCCAGTCTGCAAGTGAAATGGAGCTAATGTAGAGCATCAAGGTAGCTCAAGAGTGCCTTGAAATCATTTGATAGAAGGAGTAGGATGTAATCAAAGCAGCTATGGATACGCTTACCGGTTTGATACCTGGTACAAATCTTCCTAACACTGATTCATCAGTAGCTAGACTTAAGTTGCTATGCACAGTAGTAGATGATTAGGTGCAGAGCCTTGAAGAGGCAGCAGAGGCTAATGTCAAGAAGGAGCATCAAAAAGCTCTTAATATAGCTCTGGTGAAGAAGTTGAATGAGCTCCGGACTGAACTAAAGAAAGAACAAAAGGATATAAGGGACGCTCTAGATGAGGGGAATTTGCTACTCAACAAAATCCGCCAACCCCATCTATTCTATGATGATGTGCTAGCTCAGAAGCAAAAACTTGAAAAGGACTTGTAGTCATACTTGAGCACATTCAAGCCCCCTTATGATTCGTTTACAACTTACGGGAAAACCATTCACCAGTTTCACATCCAGTTAGCAAAAATGGAGCAAGAGATCAATGCTCAGTCTAGAGATTTGCAAGAGCTACAACTAGTTCTACTCCAACGATTGCAAATTCTTCAGAAGTGCTATCTAAACCTGGATGCCTTAACAGTTACATAGGAGATGAGCACAATCGATGCCATGGAAGAATAGGTCTCCCAGATGCAGATAGAGAAAGAAGTAGCCACCTCCCTACTTGAGTCCTGGTCTTTGTTGATGAAACAATTCTTGCAGGACTTTAGATCTGTTTTTGACAAGTATCATTCCTTGTCATAAACTTTTATTATTTTTAATATCAATTGAAAACAGGGTTGTTCAGCTGTACTTTGTCATTGTTGGAAAAGGGGAAGAATAATTCTATTTGGAGAAGTATCTGGTAATCAAATTTTGATTATATGCTCTATATATCTCAATATTTATGCTCTTTATGCAAAATTGTTATACATTGTATTGTCAAAGGGATAGTGTATATGCTTAGGGGGAGCAATTTTGCTAATGGCATGATTTTGTTGTAAAACACTTAGATGTCAAAATTTTATTTTCCTAAGTGTTACCATCAATGCCAAAGGGGGAGATTGTTGGTATTTTTTATGTTTATGTTGTGATTGTCATTGATGGACACACACTTGCATTGAGATCCTCTTTATATGTATGAGTTAGAGCACAACCGGTATTTGTTCCAACCAGTATGTTGTATTATAGTCTTTAGACTATTGATGTTTTGTAGAATGTGTTTCCCAGTTTGAAGCGGTATGTTGATCTCAAGTGGTATGAGGGATTAAAGCGGCATAACACATTTCTACCAGTCTTCATTTTTGTCAAACTGGCAACCAACATTTTGTATGAACTGGTAATACTTTGTGATGAGTTACCACCCATCGATTATTTGATGGTGCCGACACTGTAGCGATGCTTTTTGTGACGTATTGCCTAGTATGTCTAGGTTCATTGAACCTAGGAAATTGTAATGTAATCCTATTGGACCGACATGAAATCAATTTCCTTTATAAGGACATCATGTCTAGGGCTTTAGGTTGTTATTGTTGTTGCGATAGTTGATATTGTGGCTAGGGTTTAAGGTGGTTGTGGAGTTGGAGAGATTATGAATGTGTAGAAGACTAAAGTAATGCTATAGTGCATTAAGAACGAGCTATCAAGGATCTAACTGAGCAGTCTGTGCTATTAGCTAGATCAAACACTTGTTGATTACTCACATCTTTGACAAGTCTGTAGCCCTTAATCGGGTAGGCCCAAAAGCCTCTTGTAAATCCTCTAACAAGGTGGTTCACATCTATGGATCTAAAATCCTCTAGCAAGGTAGTCTTTAATCAAACTTATCTCCTAACAAAGATTGAGATTCTTAACAAGATCTATTCTGGTAAAGAACATTGTAAACCTTAATCGGTCTGGTTCCTATTCTGCAGATAGTTACTTGTGAGTTCCATCTCACCATGGTTTTTCCCATTTGGGTTTCCACATCAAAATATCTTGTGTTATGGTGTTTGTACTGCTGTGGGTGAATACATTATTATCTATTTGGCTTGCATGTTTGTTAACTAGTTTGTCTGTTAAACTATTTTATCGGTTTATTGCTAGTGCTGTAAAGTGTTTAAGTGCAAAGTTTTTTGGCATACTAATTCACCCCCCCCTCTTATTATTCATCAACTAGCACTTTGGAGATCCAGCAGCATTTGCCGGCAAGCAAGTAACTATTGCATAGTTACTGGTATATGGTTCACCAGTAGGATATAATGATCACTGACACTCAGAATTATGTGGAAAACACTTGGTAATGTCAAAGACATCATTTGGACATCTTGTCCTAGAGTTTTGTTCATTGGTATATTCATATTTGCATATTTGCTTTTACCAGCAAATAGGTCCAGGGTTACCTAGGGTTACACCGACAGGTTCATCTTTTCCAGATCAGCATGGCATGCTAAGGAAATGATTAATTATTGTTGTAAATGCATTAAGCTGACATGTTCAATCAGTTATTGCATCGGATATTATATTGTTTGATTGTAATATCTTGTAGAGCCAACCTACTAAAATTGGTCTTAGGTTATGGTATAAATGTAAGATCTTATTTGTAAGATCGAATGTGGAATGTGAAAAAGAAATGTGTGAAGGTATATGTGAGATTAAGAAAAGCTATACACAAAGACATCATTTGAAGGTGAAGCTAGGTTTTTGTGAAAGCATATCAACACTACACCAGTACTGAATCCAGCATATGAAGATGCTATTTTGTGCAGTACATTCTTATTGGATTTAACCATCCAACTGTAGTCAGTGTGACTTCCATTTTGTGATTGAGCAGTGAGCTCTAGGCCATTGGCCTTTCTGCATGTGCAGACCCCATTTATGTACACTTACTATCTACAGTAGTATCATCTGATTGTGGGTAAGGTTTCCCACCATGGTTTTTCCCCTTATAGGGTTTCCACATACAAATATTGGTGTCATGTGTTGTTGATGACTTTGTGTTTATGTTTCATGCATTAATCTTTATCGGTATAGCTATTAACTATTAACATCTTCTACTAGCATACTTAACTGGTTTACCAGTATTAAGCATTAAGTTGGTTAAGTTGTTTTTGGTTTAAAATTAGTTGACAACTAATTCACCCCCCCTCTCAATTGTCTCCGGGACCTAACAGAGTCATCATTCTAATTGTGTATACACTTATGATGATACATTGATGATTCCTGCGATAGATGTGGCCTTGGATAAGATGAGCTTTTGTGATCCTATGCAAGAATGAAATGTAGGCTAAATGCAAATGAAATGCAATGCTATGATTGGACTAGTCATTGGGTTATTGTGTTTTGTCATCATTGAGATTTTAAGATATGGGAAGTGAGTGCAAACATTGATGGTATAATTGAACCATGATGACCTGAGCACTACTTTCCTAGATTTTGATATTGCAAGCTAGCACAAGCATCGAGGTATAATTGAACCAAGATGACTTGAGTGTTGCTTGCATAAAAAAAGCAGTATTAACCATTTCTACATGCAAATCAGAAATGTCTTCAATGATACTCCGATGATCATGTCCTGAGACAAATTTGCATATATTAAAGATTAATTTACAGATAGAAGACAAGAAAAATATCATGTTCCTTCCTTGTTCCTCTAGTTGGAGACATCCTAGAGTCACTCAGAAATCATGATAGCAAAAATCAAGATATAAAAGTTGAACCAAAGTGTGAAAATCATTATCCAAAATATATTGATATCCATTGAAAAGTGTGTGATGTGCTTAGACTAACATGAGAAAGTTTGATGGATGATAATTTGATCTCATGTTCAACATTGGATGTGTCTCAGTTTTGCTTGACAAGAGTTGCCTAACTATTGTTCTACCTATTTGATTAAGCTCAAAATGATAAAAAAATTTGCCCCCAGCTAGGTGCAGGATTTTGCCCCAAGCCTAGAAACAAATTCATTATGATATACCCATTCATCCAAACCATGGTGAGAAACCAGATGTGATGCCTGCATATGTACAAAAGCTTATTATGGATATGAATAGCACTGATGGAAAATGAATGCAAGCGGAAGGATGCATGAACTAATAGATAAAAGAGCTAGCTAAAAGATAGTGCCTATTGCTAGGTTTTCACCATCTTTTTTTATTGCACTTTTTCTCATATTTAATTTTTTTTTGGCTAGTTTTTGTATTTTATGCTTTTCCAATGTTTTGGGATTTTCTGCTTTTTCACTATTTTTGGATTTTTCTATTTTTTCACTATTTTTTGATTTTTCTGCTTTTTCAGACATAATTTTTTTTTAGATGCATGCTATTGATGGGTTCCTTGAGCTAATCCTCATCCTATTTTGATAGTTGATATGCTCTTGATCCAAATACTATTCTGACCACAAACAGACCCAACCAGTTTGGTTCAAACTTCCCTTTCTTTTCTCAATTTGCTTGGTTATGTAGATTTTCCTTTAGTACTAGTTCTCCAACTTCAAAGGCTCATGATTTAACCTTGTGATTATGACTAACATATTCTTTGTTGATATACCTATTGATGCGTGTTTTGACACACTCACCACCTCTCCTAAAAAGTAAAGAGTTCGGAAGAACTCACTGCTCCAAGGTCTCTATAGTCAGAACTCAACGGTGATGGGTAGCCCAATGGTTGATGTGGTTATACCTATAAAGGGGTTTGCTGGTTAGAACTAAATCTCGCTGGTTACGAATAACTGCACTTCCTCTCTTTTTGTATTTTTATGGTTTAAGATTCTCTGGGAAATAAAATGCGAAGTGTAAACGGAAACAAGAAAATAACAATAAAGACCAGTATAATGACAACTTAATGAACTATTCAATTAGTTCCTTGCAATCCAAACAATTATCAAATATTATCCAAATTAGCATTCAATAGCAGACCTCCAGAAAACCTATAAAATCATCAATTTCACAAGTCTATGGAGATAAAATCATCAACAATATGGCCTATCATAATGATTCCCATACACCACTAATGTGCACAATATGATTCATAATGTGATAGACAAAAAGATTAAACCATGCTGCTAACTCCAAATAATAGACGTTACCAGATTACACAAAACAATTTGGTAGAATATGAACATAGATCAGACAATCTACAAGCTGCTTTTCATATTAATCTCCATGAATGTATAAAAAAATTAACTCAAACTTCTTAATCAATTTGCAAAATATTCTAAAATCTCTAAGTAGGCCACAAATCATCAATTTGGGACCGTTACAAATGAATCCAACTTCTCAATTTATAGAAGTTCTTTACCCTACTATCTAGGAAATAACTCTATTCTAAATTAAGAACTGACCTTAGGAGTCACAGTTAACTTGTAAGTTTCTGGCTTGACAATCCACTTGACAACTACGAAATGGGGACCGCATGAGCACTACGAAAACCCTACTAGGTGAGCCACATTTTTGTAATCATGTAGAATTTCTCTCAAAATTGGAAATTGAGTAGGAGCCGCAGTTAAAAATTGAGAAAAAAAGCTTTGCTATCTTTAGCAATTGTGTACTTATCTTTTATTTCTTGATAAAAGTTCTATAATTATCAATTATACATGCAACTGCTTGAACTAGAGGATTTGATACATGCTTAAATCTGTACTTATACTTCTTCAAAACTTCATCCGCATGTGTTCCCCCTTCCTCCAACTCTTTCACTATGTGTGCCACCTCTGGACACTGAGTAATCAGATACATGTATCTATCCATAAGTGTGACATCAAACTGGGCTATGGGTCCTAGGTGTTGTGCCTCATATGCATCCCACTGATTCAAAACTTGTTGCTGGTCCATTATTCATGTATCAGCTAATCTGAGGCCAAAAGGTCATAGCATATTCTTTACAAATTTCTTGTATGACAAAATTTTCCTAAGGAGAGCGTCTTGAATCTTGGTCATATCCTTGATATATTGCTAAAACATTTCAATCTTAAGCTCTAGGATGTATAAATAAGACTGCAAGTTTTTATAACTGTCACCCCCTAAGAGGTCGTCCTTTACCACCATCTCTTCACCTAGCCACAATACCTTTTTAAAAACTGGGAATTGTTTAGTGAAAATGTTTGACTTTCATTCCCATTGTGTGGAAGAGGAAGCCAAAGCTCCGCCTACCTGTACTACCTTACTATACATCCCCATAGTATTTTGCAAAATAATCTTATTTTGGTCTTATTTACTTGGGCCCATGACTTGGCTACAACTGCCACCCGCCTTACCTCCACTAACACTTTTACTTCTTCTTCTGGCAGCGGTGAGGTAGAGGGTAAGTCATCAATTATGCATGATTCTATGGGTTTGCTGATTTCATTTAGTAGCAGCTTATATTGTCCTAGTTGTGCTTTGAGTTCCATATTAGAAGTATGCTCCTTCTCTACACATCCTCTAACGACGCTCGTGGCTAACTCCAAAGTATTTAGCTTCCCCCACTTGGTTTGCTTGCCCAAATTTATCTGTGATATTTGGTATTTGGGAGAAGCTTGTCCCTTGGCCTGAGATGGAACTGCCACATCTGCAATCACTTCATCGGAACTAGTTTTTGATAGGTGATGGATAGTTTTCAACTTCTTAGCCTTTGGTGGCTCCTCGGTGATTACCTGTTGTAGAGTGACCTTAGGGAGCTCTTCTTTTCTCTTTTTCTTCTGAAGGTAAATTCCAACCATTACATTATATCCTCATCCTTATCATCTTGATGTGACACTATATCTGCAGTTATAACATGAACCTCTACCTGCTCCTTTGCTTCGGCTTGCCTGGGGTCTTGAGGTGGTATAACTTGATGAGCTAAATTGGTTTGGAGAGCTTGTTACTTATGTAACTCTCCTAGTTTTCCACTGACATCCTTGTTAAATGCCATTTCTTCAGCACCTTCCTTTGTTTCCACTTTCCCAGCTGCTATATCCTTAAGAAGGTCCTCTTGATCTTAAGGGGTTAGAATCAATCTTTCATTCAATATGTCTTCTACCTCATCCCCTTCTTGTTCACCTTCTAGCGATTGTTGTTGCTCAAGATCCTCTTCCTCCTAATTGAAATCAGACTCTATGTTTGTAACTTTGATTCCTTTGCTGGTAGACATGAAGCCTTGCACTCTAGGATGCCTTGCAGATATATTGACTAGTGGTGGTGTAGGGGCATTGGTGCCTGGAGCATTTGTGGCATCAGTTGAAGGTGGTTGAGTAGGTATCTCCTTAGGAGCTTCTATATTTTCTTTTTGTTATTGGGTACCCTCTCCTTCAGTGCTCCTTATGGCCATCCTTGGTGGGAGAACTTTGGCCAGTGGTACCGCTCCTAATTCGTCGGTCACTCCTAGGTCTGCATCCTTCTTTAATAGTTTAGACTCCCTCATCTTCTCTTGGAGTTTCTTTAGTAAGTCCTCAGTGCTTTCTTGAGGTTTGTCTTCTTCACCTGGATCGGTGGACGTGTTTTGCCTCGAGGCTGACCTTATCTTTCGAGTGCACTCCTTATGGCCCCTTGACTGAGGTACCCTTGAGGTGGATTCCTTTTGTTTTGCCTTTGAGATGTTGTGCCTTACCCTTTGGCGTAACCATTTCTTAGTCTTGTTGATGACCACCTAGGAGACCTTTTCCATATTTGTATCTTCACTAGCAGACCATTTTATGGGGGAGAGGGGCCTTTTATCTATCTTGACTCTCTATAAGCTGGATCAAGTAAGTCACCATCATCCCTAAGGTCTTTAGGGAGGTTAGTCTTGATTCCAAAATCTCTCACCTGTGGGACATATAACATGTTATAGTTATTCTCCCTAACCTCAAAACTATCTTGCAAGTTGGCCCAAAAGTCCTCCAAGTTGGGCCTCTGCCCCTCATATGCCTTAGGCATAGCTTTCTTAAGTTTACCGTAGGGATCATAAAATTCCCTAGCATGATCATATTCCTTCAAGTTTAAATCTTGAAGCTCTTGTTCTGCCAGCTTTGCTACTTGTATCTTAGAATAGGAAAAGTAGCCAATAGATACTGAGAAATCAATACCTATTTTATTCTTTGATGACAAAAGTGACAGGAGGCCTACAAGCTGCCTTACATATTCTAGTAGAATTATCCTATCATTACAATATCAGGGCAGCAACATTGGGTTCTCTGTGAATCCACTAACCTTGATGTAAGTGGAGCGTGGGTTTTGGATGAACCAACATGCCCACTCTCAGATGATAGCCATAGCCTTCGGGCTAATCCGATATCCTACATCTCTTGTCAATTTAATTATTATTGGGAAGATGAAGGCATCATTCACTCTCTTGAAATGAGTCTTTGCATTAGCTAGAGTGAGTTGGGAATAATACTCCCATATCTTCTTCTGTCCTTCCTCCTCTCCCAATTGACCTTCTGCCTATAGCCCTAGAAACTTTCCAGCTCTAGTAGCTACCCAGATGACATATGATGTGAAAAAGAACTTTTGAGTATGCTGAACTTCTTTCATCTACTTGCAGATATTGTAAGAGAGGATCTGCGGCCAATCAAAATATTCTTTTCCTATTAAAATAGTGCTCATGAATTGGAACATCTAGGGATGAAAATGCTTGTAATCCGGCTTGCCAAAGGCCCTGCTGAGCATGATTATTAAATCTCTTTGAGGCTCTTTGAAGTCCACCCTTAGGATTTATGCTACCTTGAGTCATGTCTTTCTTTATTCTTCTAACCGATTTGTATTCATGTGCCCCTTACTAGCTGATGTCTTATCATTCCATGCCTTCAAGGCCTCTTCTTCAGTCAACAAAAATACTTCCTCTCTAGTTGGGATTCCAAAGATGAACCCAAGAATATATGGAAACAAGTCTATGACTATCTTTCCTTGTGCATCTACGCACTTTCTAGTTTCTAGGTTATAAAATGCTGCAATGGTCATAATGAATTCTGGTGCCTGTACTGACTATGGGAAAATAGTGGCTTCAACTAGGCCAGACCTCTTGATTCTTTGATGGAGGGCCTCCAGACTAGGTTTGTCCAACTAAGCCTTGATATCTTTAACTTATATGGACAATTTCAGTATTTGTGACCCATTTGATTTGATCCTCTAGCTTTGAAACCTATACCTGTCCTTCATAATGGTATTTCATGGTGGATGGGAGTCTATCAATTTCTTTGCCTCTTTTGTTGGAGGATGAGTCCATCTAACCACTCAAACCTGCAAATAGAATGCAAATCCTCAGTTTTCACAAGCATAGAGGTTGATTTACCTCGGGACTTTGGGGTCTCGGGGTCCCGGGATAGGCATAGGTGAAGAAGTCCCTAAACTCCGGGGTTATGTTGGGTGAAAAAAGAATCCCACAAATCTGGGGGTCCGGGGTTCTGGGCTTATGCCTAAGTGGAAGACACTCGAAACTTGGGGGTTTTGGGTTGAGAGCTACCCAAAACTTTGGGGGTACGGTGTTCCGGGGTTGAGAGCTACCTGGAACTCCGGGGATCCAGGGTTAGGTCGAACAACCACCCGTAACTCTAAGGGTCTAGGGTTTTGGGGTTAGGTCGAATAGCCACCCGAAACTCTGGGTGTCTGAGGTTTTGAGGGCATAAAAACCAACTACCTGGAACTCTGGGGGTTTGGGGTTCCGGGCTTAAGAAACTAGGACACGCAAAAACAAGTGAAGCGCAAATAAAAACAAACAAAGACAAAAATCAAAATGAGGAGAAAATCTAAACAGAAAACCAACAACAAGGGCAAGAAAAATTCACCATCCTGGTGAAACAAGATGCCCGAAATGCCAAGGAAAACTCGGAGGTTCGGAGGTTTGCAACTTGGAGCTAGGGAGGAGGAGCTGTGGATGTACAAATGAACTTTAAAAGTCCATAATCTCTATTTATAGCACCCCCCAAGTCTGTCCATATGAAGGCATTAAACATGACCTCAGGACTCTAGAGTCCCGAGGTTCCAAGCTCGACCAAAAAAAAAGGAACACCCTACCCAGGGACTCTGAGGGTCCGGGGTTTCGAACCAGACAAGGAGGCCCCTTACCCCAGGACTCCGAGAATCTGGGGTTCTGAGATCGAAAGAAAAAGTGACCTCGAGACTCCGGGAATCTGGGGTTTCGAACCAGACAAGGAGGCCCCTTATTCCACCAAGTAAGTGTTGTCTCTCTTTTTTACTATGATTATGGAAACTTCGTCTTCTTCTTCTAAAAAGAGTAGGAAAGGAAAAGAGCTGAACCCTGAAGAGAAGCCCAAGAGACAGAAGAAAGAGGGGAGAGCTCTGACTCAGGATTTGTTAGACCAGTGTCCATCGTCTAGTGTAAGGTCCAAGAAGATTAAAAGTGAAGAAGAAGGATTAGAGGACAGATTTGAAAATCTAGGAGACATTTGGATTGAGATAAGAGGGCATGAGTTATTTTTGTTTGGTTACAAAAGAAGGGATGCACCTGAACCCATAAGCAATCTATGGAAGAAGAACTTAGGCAAATTAGTAGTCCCAAATGTGTTTGTAGATGTAGAATTAATGAAAGCTTTGGTAGATTGCTACAACCCAAGAACCAAAACCATATGTGATTACAGAGGGAATACATTAGTAGTAATTAACAAATAGACTATTGATATGGTTTTTGATTTGGACTGGGAAGTAGAGGAGAGTATCGATATGAAGAAACTTTCACAAGAATTATTTAGTTTGGAAAATATCTACAGGACTTGGAGACTACCTGTTCACAGGCCAAAAGTGGGTGGGTCATTTGTTCAGTTCGGCAAAGATGACAAGGTGCCGTTTGATGTCAACCACTTCCATCCATATTTCAAGTATACATATTATGCTGGAGCCCAAGTACTAGGCCTAGAGGCTCATCCACTCATGGATATTGGGGTTATGGTTCTGTGTGCCGACTTGCAGTCAAAAGACCCTAGGTCATTTGATTTTGCCACTTATGTTGCAGACGCCTTAAATCATGGATTAGAAAAGATGAAAGGGGACCTTGTGAATATTCATTTTTCATTGTACTCCTTGTTAATGCATATCATTCTTTATTGTGGACAAGAAATTAACTTCTGGTCAGATGAGTTCAGCATTAGATCTTATGATAAGAATGGTCTGAAGAAGCCAGTTCAGTTATGGGTATCTGCATGGGACCAGAGGTTCATGAACAACCAGTACTGGCACTTTCAAGAATACTTTGTGAAACCTCTTAGTGCAGCTTTTGGGCAACACAGGGATTACACTTTGTCTCCTGAAATCAAGAGATTTCTCAGACCAAAGGACTTCTCTCCAGAGTCACAGATTGAACATAATTGGGGTGATTGGTATTGCCATGATAATCACACAGAAATAAGGGTATTTGGATATGAAGGGCAACCCCATATGCTTCCAATTACGGTACCAAACAGAGTGGCTAGCTTGGAGATTATAAGGCAATTGTCTATTGCCAGTGCTAAACACTTAACTGATTTCAGTAAACAATCTATTGTTCCAGGTTTATTAGTTTTTTCTGATTTCATTGTCAAAAGTTCAAAAAGTTATCATTTACTTCAGAATAAATTAGACTATTATGGTATGACTCTGGGTGAGCCTAGGGAGAATTTTGATCTTGAAGGATATATAAGAGCCGCCAGAGCCTCTCAGAAACTCAAAGCTGGAATACATGTGGCCAAAATGCCAGATGACCTGATTAAGAATCTTGAAAGAGAGGAGGCCAAAGCTTTGAGAGAAAAGAGTGAGTTAGTTTGGGAGGCTTACAAATGGAAAAGGGCAAGGGGAATGATAGATGGAGACCTAATTGGAAATCTCCAAGATCCTCTGGAAGTAGCTAAAAGGCTGCTTCAACATGAAGCAGAAATTATGCATAGAGTGCCTTCACAATTCCTTCATTTTATCAATACTAAGAAGGACAGTCAGCCCCTAGCTCACATGTCACCAAAGTCGACTGCCAGTAGTATCCCACCTGATTCTCCTAGGGAAGATTATCCCCCTGGTTTTGAAGTAGAAATGAATATGGACACTGGCGAGATTAACATCAAGGATGTTGTTGATATCAGAATGACTGAGCATGAAGACTTCATTGCTGATGATGGATTTGACTCTTCTAGGGAGTTCCTCTCATTTTTGTACCAATACAAAGGAGCTTATGTAAAACGAAGCATGGCTAGAAGACCAGAGGAGGAACAGATGAAGAGATTACAAGATGAAATTGATGTCCTCATGAAAGACATGACTCCTGAGAAAGGGAGGAAACTATTAAAAGAGGCTGGTGTAATCATCTTCTCCGGTTGGGATATTAACTCAACACTCTTATTTGATGGCTTCCTGAAGAGACAAGATTTGAATCAATAGGTGTTGCCCCAGGAGGTAGATAAATTGTTCCTAGGCTCTGGATATGACCCAGACAAGAAAGCTCTCCTATAGTGGGCACTATATCCAAAGGGGAAGAGGCCTATCATTGTAGACATTGAAGAAACCTTTGGACACCTCATGGTTCATCAGGTTGGGAAAACTGATCCTAGGGTCACTGCAAAGCTCAACTTGGATGTTGCAAGATTGAACCTGGACCAGACAGAGTTTTTGATTAGAGAGAACGTCACATATAAGGGACTATATGAAAAATCTAAGGAGGAAAATCAGAAGCTGCAGGCAAAAGTATTGCAACTAGAGACGGGGACTCCTATCAGCGAATACACCTCATACCCCGCGGGACGCAGCTTGGACGATGTCTCCGATGCTCTGTACTGGAAGTATCAAGCAGAAAAGGCCAATAAATGCGCAGACAATATCCAACAAAAGATGGACAAATTGGTCAATGACATCATAGGACATCGGTTTAACACCATGCTCTTACAGGTCGAACCATATTGGATAGTATACAACGGAACGATAAAAGCGCTAACAGAGCATGAAAGGTTAAGAACATGATTGCAGGAAGTACTAAACAATGTCGATACCATGACACCAGAGGAAAAGGCTGAGGGGAATGCATATATGGAAAATCATGTCAAACTTGAAGATATGCTGAGAAGAGACTTAAAAGAATTAGATGATGAGAAACCTGTTGGAATGCCCTCCGTCTACAAAGAAGGAGAATTGATATCTTTGGAGGATTTGCGAAAAGAACTTACCAGCGTCAAGGATTGGGCCTTATCAGAGATAGATCGAAGTAAAGATATGGCCCCTACTGTCAACCAGATAATATTCAAATATTTGTCGCTGGGAGATGAATTGAAAAAACAAACTCCTCGAATCAAAACCTTCAGAGACGATGACTATATTCATCATCTAGGACTTCTAAATCTCTTTTTGCTTAAGTTTAGAAACACTCAAGTTAACGACTAGTATTTTGAAAAGTCGTGTCTCTTCATGAAAAGCCTTCATCCTCATATATATATGAGAATGATTTTTGTAATGTAGGGAGGAGATAGATTAGATAAGAAAAAAATGGCACTGTATGACAGCCTGTAAGTTTTAAAAATTTTTGATGGAATACATGCTATGAACTATTGCTTTTCTTTGCATATGTGTTGTGGATTATTTCACTTTGTCTTGGGAATCGTTTGTGATATTATCTAAAGTGATAAGGTTATTCATATTCTTGAAATCAAATCTGTGCTTCATGTTATAACGTTGAAACAAAAGTTTTGCTTGCGAATTGTAATTGTTCCTTGCAGTACTTCATTGATTGGTCCCTTAAAGGTAGGGTTAAAATTCATTCAATCAACACATGATATAAGCATTCAAATTGATCTCTAAAGAAATAATAACCGACAGGTCTACAAAGGGGTGGATTAAAAAACTGTCTCACAGGCTCGCATAATAAGTCCTGAAGAGAGTGCAATGACTCTGTAGCCCAAACAGCAAAGAAGGCACTGGTCAAAACAGATTACACTCATCATTATATTTCACCATTTGTTATTTTAAAAAGCAAACAGAAGTAGTTGGGAAACAAAGATCGAATAGCTTCTACAACAACAATCTTGAACTCATCTGCTATATCTCCATTCAGGGAACTCATGCCATTTCAGAGATCAGGAGATATTAGATTAGGATAATACATCTGCTATAAAAAGTGCTAGTTATTGGAGACATTCAGTGAATAGGTACACCCGCCTAGGTCCTGCAGAGCCTAAAGTGAGAGAGTTAGCAACCAAACAGGTTCACTCTATATGTTGGCCAAGTCAGTTGGAGGGTTTGATCATAGGAGTTGGCATTTCCTTAGAACCTATCCAATCTGTTGATTTGAGACCCAACAGGATGCATAAGAGTAAAAGATGAGTGAAGCGATGAATAAACAAACAAGAAGAGAAATAGATGTGATTAACTCTTAAGTCTGTGCGTATGATTTGTTACTCCATCATTTCAATAATGCAAATAATCAGAGGAAACTAGGCACAAGCTACATAGGTGAAGTCATTAACCGTGTTTCGTGCAAGGTCTTCTTGGGCATAGCTCTGCAACCAGTCAGGCATCTATAGCCCTGATAGAGATACCTCTGGTTCCCATCAAACAGTGCTCCACTACCAGCCAGGCGTCCATAGCCCTGATGCAGATTAATTGAAACACCCATTTGAGTTGCTTAAGAGGATCATTTCTTCTTCTTCTTTTTTTTCTCTCTCTCTCTCTTTTTTTTTTTTTTAAAACATTATAGGATATAGAGAATGACTTCTTTCTTCAATAACCTTTTAAGCAACTTTCAAACATTGAAGTTCGATAACTGAGTTGGGAGCCACGGTGGATAACATGAAACGCCTTGACTTTGGATTTTTCACTTGAAAACCAGTTTATCTGGTATCTCACAAAACTTTTCTGATGTACCTTAATGTGATGTTGGAGCTGAGTTTATCAGGATAGCCTTTTCCAATTGAAAGTCAAAACACACATCATATTTAAATGATTATATACCACTTTGAACGAGTATAGACAAAAGTTTCAAACTTAACCAAATGACAATGAAGTTGTAAAAGCAGAGAGTCAAAGTCTCTCAGAATTTGGCAAGATGTTATGCAAAGGATACCTTCCTTTTAGAATCTTTGAGAATAAAATATGTACACCCCAACTCAACAAATAAAATGAACAAACAAACAAAACAAAAAAAAGGGGAAACACACAAGGCCCCCCCAAAAAATGAAGCACAACAAAAAGAAAACAACTAACAAAACAAAACAACTAACTACTATATACAACAAGTCAAGCTTCATTGGGGATTTAGTCAAAGTAGTGCTTGAGGAACTGACCATTGATGAGAAATGGTACCAGTTCTCCAGTTAAAGAGCTTAACCTAAAGGTGTTCTCACCTAAAATTTTAGCTATTTGGTAAGGACCCAACCACAACCTTTCAAACTTGTGATGATCACCTTTCTTCTCCCTAGCCTTGTCCCATAGCAGGACTAGGTCAGAGATCTGAAAAGCTTTCACCTTGGCCCTTTCATCAAACCATTGCTTAACAATGGCTTGGTGCTTGGCAAAGTGTTGTAGCATATTAATCCTTTTTTCATCAAGTCTTAATAAATTTAAGAGGTGAACCTCTACCTAATCCTCGATGTCAAGTTCTTTCATTAATTGGAGGACTGGTATTTACAAGTTGATTGAGAAAATAGGGGTCTGGCCATAGACAAGGTAATATGGCAATGTTCCCAAGGTGGTTTTTACTCTGGTTCGATAAGCCCATAAGGCGTATCTCAATTGATTATGCTGATCCCTGGGGTTTTTCTCAAGTAGCTTTTTGATGACATCTAGGATGTTCTTATTTGTGGATTTAGCTACTCCATTACCTTGCAGGTAATAGTTGGATGAAAATTTTAATATCACTTTATATTCATTTGACCATTGCATCAACTGTGTAGAAGTAAAAACAGGACCATTGTCACATACCAGAGCGAACGACATACCAAACCTGGTGACGATATGCTCTTCAATAAATTTCAAGACCACCTCAGTGGTAGCATTTTGGCATGCAATGGATTTTGTCCACTGGGTGCAATAATCCATTGCCGTAAGAATAAACTTATGTCCTACGGATGAGTTAGGATTAATAACACATATGAAATCCAGTGCCCATTGAGAAAAAGGTCTTACCTCGAACACTGGTTGGAGAGGCATAGCGGGATTTCTTTCTCTAGAGGATGCAATTTGGCACATGTGGTAGTGACAAACATGCTCATGAGTATCCTTAAATATGCTAGGCCAATAATATCCAGCCTTCAAGATTTGATGTGCAGTGGCATCTACTGACCCATGACTTGTATCATATTTCCTGTGAAATTCCTCAATCATATTATGGGCTTCTTGATGATCAAGGCATCGAAGGTAGATACCCTCATAATTTTTTCTATAGAGTGTCGAATCCTTGATCATATAATTGACACTTTTGAGCCTTAATTCTCATCTTTGCATGGTTGTCAATCCCTCAGGACACCTATTATTCAGCAATATAAATACCAAATCTGTGTACCAAGGGTCATGAGTGAATGACTTCAATGTATACTGTTGGCACTAGATTTGAGGGATGTCAGTCGCCATGGCCTGAGACAATCCTTGGCCTCGGACCAACTTCATTGGATGCATCTCTAAGTCAAATTCTTGCAATATTGCCATCCATTTCCCTTGACGTTCTCCCAGTTCAAACTGAATGAGTAGTGACTTCACTGCTTGGTTAGGGACAATCACATAAATTTTACTCCTCAGGATGTAATGCCTAAACTTTTTGACTACTCTTACCAATGCAAAGGCCTATTTTTCAAGAGCAGAATATCTAACCTCAATACTTTTGAAAGGAGAGCTCATAAATGCAATAGGCTTCTCGTCTCCTACTTGCCTCTATGTCAAAATAGCCACTCCTGAGTGTAGCAAAGCAAAAGAATATATGTAAAATGACAGTGTGTAATCAGGGCTATTTAGTACAGGAGATTCAGTGATGGATTTCTTGATCTGGGTGAAAGCATCTTTTGCTTCAATTGTCCATTCGACCTTAGCATCCTTCTTCATCATTTCATTTAATGGCTTAGCTATTTCTGCAAACCCAGTAATAAACTTTCCAACAAAATTGATCTTCCCAAAGAAAGATCTCATCTCCTATTTACTGTCAAGCATTTGTAACTTCAATAATGCTTCTACCCGATCTGGGTCTATAGATATCCCCCTCTCAGAGATTACGTGGCCAAGTAGCTTTCCTTCAGCCACTCCAAACACACATTTCTTGGGGTTAAGGGAAATACCATATCTCTGACATCTCTCCAATACCTTTTGGAGGTGGTCTGGTGATCTTCTCTGACCTTGGAGAATATCGTCAAATCGTCCATATAGATAATAATGCATTTTCCAATCAGTTCCTTGAAGGTTGTATCCATCGCTCATTGGAAGGTTGCCCCAGCATTAATCAACGCGAATGGCATTCTTTTGTACGCATATGTTCCCCACTTCGTTGTAAACATTGTCTTCATATGATCCTCATAGTTCACCAATACTTGGTTATATCTAGAATAACCATCTAAAAATGACATCATTTGCGAACCATTTACTATTTGTAATACTTCATCCGAAGAAGGGAGTGGGTAATTATCTTTCTCAGAGGCTTTGTTGAGATTGTGAAAGTCCATGCAAAGCCGTATTTCTCCATTCTTTTTCCACACTGGTACCAAATTAGCAACCCAAGTAGAATGTCATACCGGAAAAATAATCTTAGCGGAAAGTAACTTTTGTACTTCCTTGAAAATCAAGGGTTCTATTAGCGCATTTACTGGACGTTGTTTTTGCCGGAATTACTTTATGTTAGGTTTTAGGGGTATCACATGGGTAATAATTGTTGTATCGAATGTCTTTAAATATTCATACCCCCATGCTATTACATCGATGAACTCATTCAAGATCTGTATCAATTTTTCTCTTTCATTTTGAGTGCAAATCTTCCCAATATAGACAATTCTCTCTTGTCCTTCCGGGCCAATATTATGGGGCTCGTATTTTCTGGCATCTGAATCTATTGTTAGTCTCTCTTTTACTCTAGGGTCTGAATCAAAAAGTCTCTCTAGGGTGACCATCCATTTAGGAATAACGTTAGTTGGTAAATCCAAAATATCAACATTACCTTTGATGTTAAGATCATCCGATTTGTCTTCTTCATCAATAATTTGATCTTCAAAAGCCCCTGAATTGGCAAGAAAGGCTAGAATGTGGGAATCATCCTAGAAGACTTTGAAATGTTTGATATTATTAGGTACATCAGGTATAGAGATTAATTCCACCAAGAACTTCTTTAAAGAGGATTGGCTTACTGGTTCTAATGTACTAGCGGCTACGGCTAGCGCATCAGGTATTTCGTTGATTTTCCTAGATACTAGTTGAATATTAAAAGCATCAAAATCCTCAATCAGATCCCACACTCTATTCCAATACACTGCTAACCTTTTATCATGGCATGCATATAGGCTTTGCACTTTTTTAACCACTAACTCAGAATCTCCTTGCACTTTTAAACACTTTTCCCCCTTCTTATGAGCAAAAAGTAATCCTCTAACTAAGGCCTCATACTCCATCATGTTATTAGTACAGGGGAATTGGAGTCGGTAAGAAGCGAAAAGGGTTTTCCCTTTTGGGTTGGTTAACTCTACACTGACTCCACTACCTTGCTTGGATCTTGACCCATCAAACTTTAAAAACCATATTTCATCTTTTAGTCTCTTCACATTTTTCACCTTTGGGTCAATGATCAGGTTAGCATCTAGAGGGGATTGCTACTTCTCAAGCTCGAGACCTTGTGATAATTTAGGTTGTTCAATTTATGGTTGTATAAACACTTTAGTAGTGTTAGGAAGAACCTGTTCCAATTGAGGTTGAAGTTTAGATTGTGTTTCTTCTTTCTTTGGCTCAAGAGGAATATCTTCCTCTTTGTTTTTAACAATCTTGACTGAAAGAATCTCCTGGTTGTATTCTTTAGGTAAGGTAGTCTTGTCTACAAGGTCAACTGTTTGGGGCTCTAATCCTTCACATGTTAGACCTTGAATCTCCTCCATATTGATGGTATCATCATCTTATTCATATGGAACCAGACTCATCAACTTCATAATCTCATTCTGACATGGGATACATGAAACCTCTGAGTGCTCCTTGTTATCACTGATTAAAATGGGCTTTTCTTTTCCCATGATTGGCTATGTTTTGTTGAAATTTTGAATAAGGTGCAGTTTCAAATGCTTCAACTTTGTTCTCAACCTCAAAGGTTTTCAGGGTTTTTGTTTTTAGATCCTCTTGTGTTTGTTTTAAGCCCTCTTATTTCTAATCTTTCGTTACTTTATTCACTTAAGTAATGGGTCGTGGGGTCATAGGAAGTGTTCCTCGTTGTTGTTTGCCAAGGCGGTTATGTTAATTAATCAAAAATTTTATGCCTTATATGTTTTTCTCCTAAAGTTGTCGTGCCCAATAACTAGTGCGCATCTCACGGATGGATCCACGGCTCACGCTATTTTGCTAGGCGAAGTTGCACATAGTTTAAAACTAGCAAAGTTGTGAAAACCACATGGCATGCCACATAGACGGTCCAGCTGGTTGTTGACAGTGAGTAAAATGGAGGTACATGGCACAAGTCACAACAGTCAGTGGGTCAGGATTAATGGCTAAAAGGCAGGCCCTGGAGGTGAGTCAGGTCGTAGATGGAGATGACCTGGCGGGTAGAACTGTCAATAACTTACTGGAGCCCCGTGGTTTTCTTTCGGTGAATGAAAAAGTGACAAATCAGCTCCGAAGGTGACTGGGCGCCAGGTGTTCATAGTGAGTCAGCGGGCCCACCCCTCCCAAGAGCCTTTTCAGATGGTTAAGTGTCGATCAGTTTTAGAGATGATCCAATGGCCCGCGCTATTTCGCAAGGGTAAGATGCTCATTCTTTATACCCCACGAAATAGAGAGAGTGAACGAGAGTTGTCCACATGTCAAGATGTTGGCCCTGGAGGATACAGCTGTTAAGAAGAAAGTGGGGCCCCGTGGTTTCCTTTCGGCGTATAACAAAGTGACAAATCAGCTCCGAAGGTGACTGGGCGCCAGGTGTTCATAGTGAGTCAGCGAGCCCACCCCTCCCGAGAGCCTTTTCAGACGGTTAAGTGCCGATCAGTTTTAGAGATGATCCAACGGCCCACGCTATTTCACAAGGGTAAGATGCTCATTCTTTATACCCCACGAAATAGCGAGAGTGAACGAGAGCCATCCACATGTCAAGATGGTGGCCCTGGAGGATATAGCTATTAAGAAGAAAGTGGGGCCCCGTGGTTTCCTTTCGGCGTATAACAAAGTGACAAATCAACTTCGAAGGTGATTGGGTGCCAGGTGTTCACAGTGAGTCAACGGGCCCACCCCTCCCGAGAGCCTTTTCAGATAGTTAACTGCCAATCAGTTTTAGAGATAATCTAACGGCCCGCGCTATTTCACAAGGGTAAGATGCTCATTCTTTATACCCCGTGAAATAGCGAGAGTGAACAAGAGCCGTCCACGTGTCAAGATGGTGGCCCTGGAGGATATAGCTGTTAAGAAGAAAGTGGGGCCCCATGGTTTCCTTTTGACGTATAACAAAGTGACAAATCAGCTCCGAAGGTGACTGGGCACCAGGTGTTCATAGTGAGTCAGCGGGCCCACCCATCTCGAGAGCCTTTTCAGATGGTTAAGTGTCGATCAGTTTTAGAGATGATCCAATGGCCCGCGCTATTTTGCAAGGGTAAGATGCTCATTCTTTATACCTCACAAAATAGCGAGAGTGAAAAAGAGCTGTCCACGTGTCCGTTGACACGTGGTCTAAGAAGAAAGTGTGGGCCCGCCAAGGTGGAACCGGTGGTATAAAAGAAAGACACGTGGCCAGTGTCAAGTGGAATGCGAAGGGAATTTCAAGGCCAATGGTTGGATGCCACGTGGTATCATGTAGGCAATAGAAAAGTGGGACCCAAAGCAAAGCCAAAGCTGTTAGTTAATCTAACGCTCGATCAAGTTTCTTTTGATCAAACGGTTGGCGTTATTTCACAGGACTAAGTTGCGAAAGAGCAAAATGAAACACTTGCAGGAATGTTGTGACCCATTGGAGCGAAAAATATGAATTCTCATATGAATTCAATTTTGAAGGGACGGCCGAAGCATGCGGAATCAATGTTATAGTTAAGGCCCTGAGTACAAATATTTGATTTCCTATCAACCGGGTGAAGATATCTTTTAAAGGATTTTGCAGAAGAGCAGACACAAAGTTATTTTCCTTAGATACAGAGCAAGTTGGTTCATTTGCAGAGCAAATTCCTTCAAGCAAAGAATAGGTTCTCTCATAGTCTTGTGTAGAAATTCTTGTGTAGTGTTCTAGATAGGATAATTGATTTGTCGAAGGATTGTTTAAGAGTGGTATTCATTTCTTGCATTCTCAAAATGGCTCCTAAAAGAGAATTTTCTGGCAAAGTTGACTATTCAGAAAGGAGTGTTTGTGATGATTTTTTAGAACAGTTGACATTGTCAACTAATCAGGCATCAAAGGCAAAAGAGTTAGTGCCCAAGGCTCCCTGTCTAAAGATAGGAGAAGGATTATATGACAAAGGTAATTGGTTGAGAGACCCACAGGTTGGACTGTCCGGGTTGGGGTTGTTTAAAATTGGATTCAGAATGAGAAATTCTCCTGCCCCGCAAAATAGTATCTGGGAATTAGATGTCGGGAAATTAGTAGTCCCAGGGGTATTCATGGACATAGATTTGCTGACCCAAATTGCATTCAACTATGATCCAGTCACAAGAAGCATTCGGGATGTAAATGGGAAAACCCTTGTTGAAATTAATGCTAAAGAGTTTAGGACAACATTTGGGCTTAATGAGTTCACAAACTTTCTAGAACCTATAAATTTCACATCATTAGCCCAAATTTATGGTGCACAGAGGAGTCATCTCAGGAATGGACCTCTCAAGGAGTTTTTTGTGAAAATAGGAGGGTTAACAGTTGTAGGACCCAACACACAAGAGCCCTTTTCATTAATTATGTTCACCCTAAGGGCCAAAGGAATGTATTGGGCACTTTGCCAAGTTTTGGGAGAAGATGCTAAAGCAAATATGCTGAATCATTACTTGTTAATGATTGCCCAGATTTTGAATCCTTCTCTTGCAATTACATTTGATTATGCCTCTTTTATTGTTGATGCTATCCATGGAGGGTTAATAGGAATCAAGAATGGAAAGGTGGATAGGCCTTTCGAATGGTACTCACTCCTAATGCATCTTTTTCTCTTCAAAGGTGGTGATTATTTTGCTAGTGGACTAGACCTGGTTAAGGAGAAGGAAGGAGAAAAAATGCCAGTACAATTATGGAGTACTGTGTTATCATGGGATAGAGAGGATGCCAGTTTTTTGAAGTTTGATAAATATTTTGCATCCAAAATAAGGACTCTCCTCTGCTCTGAGAACCCAAGAATCCCCAAGGTTCTTCTGGAATTCATAAGACCAAAGGAATTCGCAGAGAACATAAAAATTGTTCATAACTGGGGTGACATTTATTTGTATCCAGTCTCCACAGTTTTTTAGAGTTTTTGGTTTTAGAGGCACCCCATTTTTGTTACCTTACCAGGTCCCTCTCAAAGTAGGAATCGTAGAGATCCTTAGGCAAAGTGGTGGCTTACAAGAGGCAGAGTTGATAGGCAAGGGTAAAGGAACTATTTTCCCTGCAGCTACCATAGCCCACCAATTTGTAATAACAAAGGGAGGCTAGAATTGCTTTGAGGATTTCCTCAAGCCTTATCATTTGTCCACTGCAGTGTCCAGGTGTGCTGATCCAGAAGACTTCTTCAACGGTATGTTTTCGAAGAAGGTAGCATGCAGAGGAAGGCCTCATCAATTCTAGTTTCCTAAAGACCTCATCATAAATGAGTTTGATCTAGATGAGCAGGAGCTAAGGAAAGAGAAATGGGTGGCTTATAAGAAAGCCTTGGATTTTGTGCATCAGTTTGATGCTAGCTATGACCCATTGTCTAGCTTTTTCCCACTAGAAGAGAAAATAAAGTTTTTGATTGTTTGCTTTGAAGATGTGATGCAGACACTGAAGGAGAAGAGGGAAGCTGTAATCAAGAGCAACCCTAAGAAGGCAAGAATAATCCTAAGTAGGTCAGCTTCCAGCAAGGTAATCCCTCCTGGTGATTACAGACTACATAAGAAATCCAGTTATAGTGTGTTGATGCCTACAACAGGGGAGCCCTCTACCTCCAAAGGAAAGAGGAAGATACAAGATGTCATTGACATCCAAGAAAGCCCAAAGAAGCAAAGGGTGGGGAAAGAAGTGCAATCAGATACACCTTTGTATTCCCCATCCCAATCCCCTATCCATATAGGAAATGAGCAAGCAGCAGCTGAGCAACTCCTACAGTTAGGTAGTCTCGGGGAAATTGCATACACTTATGAAGTGGAGGAAGGAATGCTAGAAGAACCCATTGCTGCTGAAATGGATATCACTACCACTGAACTCAAAGGCTAGGAGTGGGATCCTAAGATAAAACAGGCAAGTAGTGCCTTTTTAGCTGATAACAATTTTGTCACATCAGAAGCATTTATACAGTTTATATGGAAACAACACATAGATAAATATAATGCTAGATGTGAAGCAAGAAAGGCTGAGCAGCCCAATAAAGATCCAACCCTGGTGGAAGAGGAAATAAAGCAAGAGATGATGGAAGAATTCAAAACCATCACCCCTTAGCAGGGAAGAGATATGGTAGCACAAGCTGGAGTGCTTATCTTACCCGAATGGGATATAGCAGATGCCCTGGTACTAGATGCAGTGAGAAAAGAGACTAAACCCATGGAGGGGATTACTTTCAATAAGGACAATTCTGCACTCGTCATGTGGTCTCTTAAGAGAAATGAGAGTAAGAAAAGCAAAGACGCCCTAGGGTCAAGTTACCTTGGTGGAATGATGATGAAGAGAGTGCAGAGTACAGGGGTAGTGGAGGCTGCTAACACTGTGCTAGAAACTGCAAAATTTAGTGTTGCAGTAGTAGAGAAGGAAGCCAAAGAGAAAGAGGCCCTCCAAATCAAGCTGGAAATAGTTTTAAAGGCCTATAACAGTGCCAAGGAGGAGGTAAGAGGTAAGGATAGCATCATTGCCAAGCTGTAGAGCCAGTTGACTGGACAATACCATTAAGGTGAGTCTTCAACACTAATGATTTCCTCTTCTCCTACAAGGCCTCCACCTACTAGCCCTATCATTGAGTTTCCACCATCTCCAGCACCCTGTAGCTCTCAAATGATTGAAATTACTCCTCAAGAATTGGAAAATTTGAAACAGGCTCAAGCCTTATATGCAAAGAAGTATGAGGAGAGGGTAAGAGCTACAATTTCCAGTTTTGTAGATACAATAAATGCCTCATTGCTCTACAACAATGTAGGTAAAATTATGGATATATGGAATGAGCTCAGGAGAGACAAGGCCAGTTTGACACCTATCTTTGATAGATGGAGGCCTAGGGAGCAAGATTTAGAGTTTATGTGTGTATCCTGTGATGAGGCAAGGGCCAATCCCATCATCGAATCCACTTCTGATGTCGCTAAAGTCTTAGTACAATTAGCAGCAGAGGTGGATAATGTGGATAGGAAGATTAATTTGTGCAAGAAGGAGTACACTGATCAAGTTTTTGAGTTGCTCTCAGGAGTTTTTGCTAGCCCGGATCAATTAAAGGACAAACAAATGTGGCTTAAGGAGATAGAAGCTAAATTGTCAGCAAGAGTTAAAGGAATTATTGATCTTGATGATGCTTCTTTCTTTGTTGTGACAATACAAGAGATAGAGAAAATTAAGTCACATTATGGTTTTCTCAATTCAGAGGTCAACAAAATGAGAAACTCTTGGAAAAGGTTGACAAAAACTAAAGATAAGGTGATTAATTTCTCATGGCCGACAAAAGAGGTATAATGAGTGGACAATTAAATATGCCACCGATGATCTGGAACAGTTGGAGAGCACCCCTGAAAAGATAGAAGAGGTTGCAACCGAACAGCCCGTTGAAGAAACTGCAGAGGCTGAAAAGAGCTTGTAACTGTTTTTGCGAAAAGCTTGTAACCTCTTTATTTCGAAAGAAATGATTGTAACAAACTCTCCTCGAGAATTCTGAAGCTTTGTGCATCCATGTTGTTATAAATGGATACCAGGACTACAGGAAAAATGATTGCAAAAAATTGTAAGAAAACGCTGCAGAAATTTATTTGAGGTTTTCTAAGTTTAATGGAGAATACTCAAAATTTCTTGTAATATTTCTTAAACTAAAGATCAACATATAGACCATCGGTTTTGAGTAAAGCTTTGTGTTGTCTTCAAGTGTGTTTACAAATTTTTTTACTGCTTTCATTCTTAATAATCCAGGGTTGTTTTGTTTGAATGGAATTGCAAAGCAATTTTAGTAGAAGTGTTCATTAGCTTTTCTCTTTAGGAGGGAAATTAAAGATGCGGGGATCACTCATACTAGTAAACTCTTTGGAAGAGACTTTGAATTTTGATGATCATAGCTTAGTTTGGAATGCTTGAAATTCTTGTAGGTGTCTGGCATATACAAGGATTAATAGAAACCAAGCCGACGGGAAGCATAAAGATGTTCTATTTGAGGAGTCTTATTTGAGTTTAGATGACTCTATGACCTTGGATAAGGCATTGGTATTAATTGAAGTTGTTTATTGCATGCTTTGTTGATCGAAATATTGAATTTAAGTACAATTTCCATTCTTTGTTTTCAGTTGTTTTCAAGGTGAATAGATCCACTGGTTTTCTAGACTAGTTTGCTGTGGGTTTATGTTAGAAAGTGTGAATTTAATTCACAAAGGTATACCCACCTGGGATTTGAGTAAGTCCAAAGTGTAGAAGGTTCAATCAAACCTTGTCATATGTTGTCTTGAGAATTTCCTTATCTTTAATGTCTCTTCTGCACCGAGTTTAAACATATTATTCTAAAGATGTTAAAGGGAATTAGATTTTGAAGACAACACTCATGATGTATCTGACACCATTTCGGAAGCAACAATTCTTGTATCTTCATAGTGTCTCCCAATAAAGACATTCCTTGTTTTCCTACTGTAGCGAACACTTTGACCCACCTTCTATATGCGGTCTTGTTTTCTTGAAATAGTTGAAGAGGAGCTGGTGTGGAGAAAGTAAGAATCTCATTGACCTTGTAAACTCCTAGGCTTACTTCAGCAAACACCACTTCATTAAGAGCACCATAGTCTGTGACTAATTTCTTCAATTTAGGCTTACTATCAATTTGGATCTGGTTGCTTACCCCCTTCCATGGAAGCCATAAGTATGTAAAACAAGTTGAGATATATCCTCCCAATGTCTTGGAAAAATCCCTACTAAGGAATGTCCCATATACTTCTAGAATATCCACCACTTGAATGCCAATATAACGAGATATTTGGGGATCATCACCTAAATGGATGTATACATTGTTCAATTCTTCGATGATGTTAACATTTGTTTTGTCTAGTTGCACCATCTTACTATTTGCACGTATTGGTTGAAGTTCGAGCTGCTGACATATAGAGTAGGGCATTATGTTTCCTGAAGCTCCTGAATCTACCAAACAGTTATGTAAATTCTTCCCACATATCTTCAAACTCGGTAAAAATGGTGGATTTTCTATTGCATCACTATTGATGTTGGTGTTGACTTCATTAAAATCTTCCATCTTAAACTCATTGCTCTGCGATTATAATAATTCCAATTTCCTAAGGAGAGCCCTCTTCTATTTAGGGCAATATCTCAATACTTCCATTAAGGACATATTGGTGGCAGTCCTTTCCATCTCCTTAGTAATGCCAAATGATCCTTTTAGAACATAATCTTTCCCTTGAGCTTGTCTAGGGCATGTTCCTTGGAAAGCCTGAGGAGGATGAGGATTGTTACTTGCATTAGCATCAGGAGGTACAAACCCGCTTGTTGGGGGAGGTGGCTCTGTTAATGGAGCCTTGCCTTGACTCTTAAGATTGCAATTGTTCCTAGTCTGAAAGGCCTAAGCATTGTAGACACATGGTTCACCTTCAGCTTCAACCTGAAATTCTCTACATAGGAAAGTATCGACCAGCATGGCAGTATTAACCCTATCAAGTTCATCATTGGAACAATCTTTGGGCTGAGAGTCACCTTGAGCAATTCTTATGATTTTCTCAAACTGAGCAAAATTAACCTCAGAATGTGTAGCTGTGTCATGCAACCTGCACCAATTTGTTAGCAAATTCATATCAGCAAGGTTAACACTTTGTGTGTGGTTTGGGTTATCTCGTGCATCCAGGTGATCATGGTTCACCCCACCATTATCCAGACCTGTATTCCACTGCCTATTATAAGGTTTGTTGTTGTACCTTTGATTTTGGTTTTGGTTATTGTAGTTCCACTGATTATTATATGGTTGGGATTGATTATACCCTCCTAGAGGATTCATCTTTAGCTGGCTCAAGTCTGAAGTAACCTATGAGATCATTTTCTTTAAGGATTCTACTTCAACGGATATATGGGATCCTTGATTCTCAGGTGCCGTAGTTGGAGGTTGGTTCGCTAGATTAATATTATCAAATTATTGATTTTTGACTTGCGCTTGACCAACATATTGTGTTCGAGTGGGGGCAGTGTTAGTACCATTTTGCCAAGTCAATGCTTGAGTGGCAAACTGTTGATTCGCCTGAGGTTGGGGTGCATAGATTGGCATGAGGTTCATCGTTGGGGCACCTATAGGTAGAGATGAGGGTACACTTGGGAGTTGATTGTAGTTTCCTTGATTCAGCCCTATGGGTAAATTATATCCGATCTCTCTCGAGGTTTGATTCAACTCATGATTCATGCTAACTGCTAATGTGAAGACTTTCTCCAAGGTGTCCCTTTGATCTTAAGGAACACTCTTGTTAATAAACATAGCAGTCAAAGGGTCAATAGCTCTTAGATATGAGTCGATGGCTATGTTAGGCACTACCTGGTAAGGGGATTGTAGCCTCTTGAATGCCCTTTGTAAGCTAGTATTAAAATTTGTTAATGGCTCATTTGGCGATTTCTTAAGAGAAGCGAACTGGTGGTATAGTGTCCTGGGGTCTACGTACACTCGGAATTGATCAATGAAGGCCTTCTCTAAGAGGTCCCAACCAGTGATGGAGTTTGCAAGTAAGGTTAAGTACCAATTGTATTCATTCTCCCCAAGTGAATATGGGAAGAGCCTACATACTACATCTTGGTGTTCAATATGATTACGAACAACTGCATCTTTGAATGCTTCAATATGTTCATCAGCCATTCGTCCCCCTAAATAGTAAAATTTGCTGCAAAATTTATCCGGGTTTCTAGGTAGGTCATGTATACCCCCTGGTATGGTTCCTAGTGGTGTGGTATCTTGGTTGAAGTAGGCCATTGAAGGTGGTGACAGTGGACGCTGAGTCACAAAAGGTGTAGCGATAGGTTGAGGACTAGGAATTAGTAGATCTCTTACATTGGGTATGGATGACTGTACTGGCGAGGCTGTTGAGGGTTGTTTCTTAGCTTTGTTCTTCTTCCTCCTAGTGGTAGGCCCTAATTCTACTAAGTCAGATGGTGAAGAACCAGTCCTAAGGACTCGGTGGAATCTCTTGAGAGAGAAAGATGATATACAATCCAGCTTAGTACCTTGATTTTCTAGTTGAGGAGGTGGTTGTGGATTTTATCGTGGGTTCACCTGAGGATTGAGTTGTCTTTGTGCCTCTACTTCTGTATGTATAGCCTTTTGTCTCTCATTGTCTAAGACTCATTGTGTTTGTAACCAATCATTATAATTCCTTGTACTATCCCAAGCAAAGTCGTATAGTTGGGTAAGAATGTCATCTTTCTCGTTGTTGAGGTTAGGTTGGTTAAAGGGCATCAATCCATCTCCTAGGAGTACCATATATGGTTAATCAATGAGGGGATTAGTATTGGCCCTCCTTCTAGTGCCAATTTCTATTGACGTGTGTTTTGACACACTCACCAACAGTCAGGTAGTTTATGCAAACACTCACCACCTCTCCTGAAAAGTAACGAGCTCGGAAGAACTCACTGCTCCAAGGTCTCTATAGTCGGGTCTCGACAGTGATGGGCAGCCCAATGGTTGATGTGGTTATACCTGTAAAGGGGTCTGCTCATTAGAACTAAATCTTGCTGGTTACAGATAATTGCACTTCCTCTCTTTTTGTATTTTTATGGTTTAAGATTCTCTGGGAAATAAAATGTGAAGCATAAAGGGAAATAAGAAAATAATAATAAAGACCAATATAATGACAACTTAATGAACTACTCAATTAGTTACTTGCAATTCAAGCAATTATCAAAGATTATCGAAATTAGCATTCAACAACGGACCTCCAGAAAACCTAGAAAATCATCAATTTCACAAGTCTATGGAAATAAAAGCATCAACAATATGGCCTATCACAATGATTCCCATACACCACTGATGTGTGCAATATGATTCATAAAGTGATAGACAAAAAGATTAAACCACGCTACTAACTCCAAATAATAGATGTTACCAGATTACACAGAACAATTTGGTAGAATATGAACGTAGATCAGGCAATCTACAAGCTGCTTTTCATATTAATCTCCAAGAATGTATAACAAAAATAAATCAAACTTCTTAATCAATCTGTAAAATATTCTAAAATCTCTAAGTAGGCCACAAATAATCAATTTGGGACCCTTACAAATGATTCCAACTTCTCAATTTTAGAAGTTCTTTACCCTACTATCTAGGAAATAACTCTATTCTAAATTAAGAATTGACCCTAGGAGTTGCAGTTAACTTGCAAGTTTCTGCCTTGACACTCCACTTAACAGCTATGAAATGGGGACCACATGAGCACTACGAAAACCCTGCTACATGAGCCACTTTTCATAATCATGCATAATTTCTCTCAAAATTGGAACTCGAGTAGGAGCTGCAGTTAAAAATTAAGAAAGAAAGCTTTTCTATCTTTAGCAATTGTGTGTTTATCTTTTATTTCTTGATAAATGCTCTATAATTATCAATTATACATGCAATTGCTTGAACCAAAGGATCTGCTACATGCTTAACTCTAAACTTATACTTCTTCAAAACTTCATCCACATGCGTTCGCCCTTCCTCCAACTCTTTCACTGTGTGTGCCACCTCTTGACACTGAGTAATCAAATAAATGTATCTGTCCTAGGTGTTGTGCCTCATATGCATCCCACTAATTCAAAACTTGTTGTTGGTCCATTATTCCTGTATCAGCTAATCTGAGGCCAAAAAGTCCTAGCATATTTACAAAATTCTTGTATGACAAAATTTCCCTAAGGAGAGGGTTTCGAATCTTGGTCATATCCTTGATATATTATTGAAACATTTCAATCTTCAGCTCTAGGATGTATACATAAGACTGCAAATTTTTATAATTGTCACCCCCTAAGAGGTCCTCCTTTACCATCGCCTCTTCACCTAGCTGCAATACCTTTTACAAAACTTGGAAATGTTTAGTGAAAATGTTTGACTTCCGTTCCCATTGTGTGGAAGAGGAAACCAAAGCTCTGCCTACTTGTACCGCCTTATTATACATCCCCATAGTGTTTTGCAAAAATAATCTTATTTTGGCTATATTTACTTGGTCCCATGACTTGGCTATAGCTGCCACCTACCTTACCTCCACTAACGCTTTTACTTCTTCTTCTAGAAGAAATGAGGTAGAGGGTAAGTCATGAGTTCTGCATGAGTCCAGGGGTTTGCTCATTTCAATTAGCAGCTCCGCATTAGAAGTATGCTCCTTCTCTACACATCCTCTGACGACACTCGTGGCTAACACCAAAGTATCTAGCTCCCCCCACTTGGTTTGCTTGCCCAAATTTATTTGTGATATTTGGTATTTGGGAGAAGCTTGTCCCTCAGCCTGAGATGGAACTGCCACATCTATAATCACTTCACCAGAACTAGTTTTTGATAGGTGATGGACAATTTTCAACTTCTTAGCCTTTGGTGGCTCCTCGGTGATTACCTATTGTAGAGTGACCATAGGGAGCTTTGCTTTTCTCTTTTTCTTCCCAAAGGTAAATTCCAGCCATTGCGGTATATCATCATCCTTGTCATCTTGATGTGACACTATATCCATAGTTATAACATGAACCTCTACTTGCTCCATTGGTTCAGCCTGCCCGAGGTCTTGAGGTAGTATAACTTGACAAGCTAAATTGCTTTGGAGAGCTTGTTGCTTGTGTAACTCTCCTAGTTTGCCATTGACCTCCTCGTGAAGTACCATTTCTTCATCACTTGGCTCTGTTTCCCCTTGCCCGACTGCTATATCCTTAAGAAGGTCCTCTTGATCTTGAGGGGTTAGAATCAATCTTTCATTCAATATGTCTTTTGCCTCATCCCCTTCTTGTTCGCCTTCTAACGGTCGTTGTTTCTCAAGATCCTCTTCCTCCTGATCAGAATCAGACTTGATGTTTCTAACTTTCATTCCTTCAGTGGTAGATGTGAAGCCTTGTACTCTAGGCCACCTTGCAGATATATTGACTAGTGGTGGTGTAGGGGCATTGGTGCCTGGAGCATTTGTGGCATCAGTTGAAGGTGGTTGAGCGGGTATCTTTTCAGTAGCTTTTGTATTTTCTTCTTGTTCTTGGGTACCATCTCCTTCAGTGCTCCCTATGGCTATCCTTGGTGGGAGAACTTTGGCTAGTGGTACCACTCCTAATTCATCGGTCACTCCCAGGTCTATAGCCTTCTTTAATAGTTTAGACTCCCTCATCTTCTCTTGGAGTTTCTTCCATAAGTCCTCAGTTATTTTTTTAGGTTTGTCTTCTTTACCTAGATCTGTGGACATGTTTTGCCTCGAGGCTGACCTTGTCTTTCAAGTGTACTCCTTATGGCCCCTTGACTAAGGTACCCCTGAAGTGGATTCCTTTTGTTTTTCCTTTGAGATGCTGGGCATTACCCTCTGGTGTAACCATTGCTTATTTTTATTGATGACCACCTGGGAGACCTTTTCCATATTTGTATCTTCACTAGCAGACCATTTTATTGGGGAGAGGGGCCTTTTATCTATCCTTGATTCTCTATAAGCTAGATCAAGTAAGTCACCATCATCCCTAAGGTCTTTAGGGAGGTTAGTCTCGATTCCAAAATCTCTCACCCATGGGACAGATAACCTATTATAGTTCTTCTCCCTGACCTCAAAACTATCTTGCAAGTTGGCCCAAAAGTCCTCCAAGCTAGGCCTCTGCCCCTCATATGCCTTAGGCATAGCTTTCTTAAGTTTACCGTAGGGATTATAAAATTCCCTAGCATGATCATATTCCTTCAAGTTTAAATCTTGAAGCTCTTGTTCTACCAGCTTTGCTACTTGTATCTTAGAATAGGCAAAGTACCCAATATATACTGAGAAATCAATACCTATTTTATGCTTTGATGATAGAAGTGACTAGAGGCCTACAAGTTGCCTTACATATTCTAGCATAATTATCCTATCATTACAATATCGAGGCAGCAACATTGGGTTCCCTGTGAATCCACTAACCCTGATGTAAGTGGAGCGTGGGTTTTGGATGAACCAACGTGCCCACTCTTAGATGATAGCCATAGCCTCTGGGCTAATCTGATATCCTGCATCTTCTATCAATTTAATTATTATTGGGAAGATGAAGGCATCATTCATTCTCTTGAAATGACTTTTTGCATTAGCTAGAGTGAGTTGGGAATAATACTCCCATATCTTCTTCTGTCCTTCCTCCTCTTCCAATTGACCTTCTGCCTGTAACCCTGGAAACTTTCCAGCTCTAGCAGCTACCAAGATGACATATGATGTGAAAAAGAACTTTTGAGTATGCTGAACTTCTTTCATCTACTTGGAAATATTGTCAAAGAGGATCTATGGCCAATCAAAATATTGTTTTCCTATGCAATCCAGCTTGCCAAAGGCCTTGCTGAGCATGATAATTAAATCTCTTTGAGGCTCTTTGAAGTCCACCCTTAGGATCTCCATTGTCTTGAGTCTTGTCTTGTCTTGTCTTTCTTCTTCTAACCAGTTTGTATTCATGTGCCTCTTACTATCTGATGTCTTGTTATTCCATTCCTTCAAGACCTCTTCTTCCGTTAACAAAAATACTTCCTCTCTGGTTGGGATTCCAAAGATGAACCCAAGCATATCTGGAGATAGGTCTATGATTGTCTTTCCTTATGCATCTGTGCACTTTCTAGTTTCTGGGTTATAGAATGGTGCAATGGTCATTATGAATTCTAGTGCCTGTACTAACTGTGGGAAAACAGTGGCTTCAACTAGGCCAAACCTCTTGATTCTTCGATGGAGGGCCTCCAAACTAGGTTTGTCCAACTGAGCCTTAATATCTTCAACTTCTATATGGCCAATTTCAGTATCTGTGACCCATTTGATTTGATCCTCTAGCTTTGAAAGATATACCTATCCTTGATAATGGTATTTCATGGTGGTTGGGAGTCTATCAATTTCTTTGCCTCTTTTGCTAGAGCATGAGTCCATCTAACCACTCAAACCTGCAAATAGAATGCAAATCCTCAGTTTTTTACAAGCATAAAGGTTGATCTACCTCAGGACTTCAGGGTCCTGGGGTCCCGGGATAGGCATAGGTGAAGAAGTCCCAAAACTCCAGGGTTTTGGGGTTCTGGGCTTATGTTGGGTGCAAAAGGAATCTTGCAACTCTGGGGGTCCAGGGTTCTGAGCTTATGCCTAAGTGGAAGATACCCGGAACTCGAGGGTTCTAGGGTTTTGGGTTGAGAGCTACCCAGAACTCCAAGGGTCTGAGGTTCCGGGGTTGAGAGCTACTTGGAACTCTGAGGTCCAGGGTTCTGGGGATCTGGGGTTCCGGGGTTAGGTTGAACAGTCACCCAGAACTTCGGGGGTCTAGGGTTAGGTCGAACAACCACTCAGAACTCCAAGGGTTTGAGGTTCTGGGGGCATAAAAACCAACTACCTGAAGCTCCGAGGGTCCGGGGTTCCAGGATTAAGAAACTAAGGCATGCAAAAACAAACAAAGACAAAAATAAAAATGAGGAGAAAAACTAAACTGAAAACCAACAACAAGGGCAAGAAAAATTCATCAACTTGGTTAAACAAGATGCCTGAAAATGCCAAGGAAAACTCAGAGGTCTGGAGGTTCGCGACTTGGAGCTAGGGAGGAGGAACTGTGGATGCACAAATGAACTTTTAAAAGTCCATAATCTCTATTTATTGCACCCCCCAAGTCTATTTGTACGAAGGCATTAAACACAACCTTGGGACTTCGGGTTCCTGAGGTTCCGAGCTTGACAAAAAAAAGGGAACACCCTACCTCGGGAATCTGGGGGTCTGGGGTTCCGAAGTAGACAAGGAGGCCCCTTACCTTGGGACTCCGGGAATCCGATGTTTCGAGGTCAAAAGCAAAAGTGACCTCAGGATTTTGGGACTCCAGAGTTCCAAGGTAAAAAAATGAAACGGACCTCGGGACTCCAAGAGACTCCAGAGTTCTGAGGTCCCGGAGTCCCAAGGTCAAAAGCAAAAGGGACCTTGAGACTCCAGGACTCCGGAGTTCCAAGGTCAAAAACCAAAGAAAAGAAAAGGGAAAACAAAGGGGACCCAAATTTTGACTCAAGGAGACTAATGGGGAAATAGATATGCTAGGCATAACAATACCTTTAAATGATCAAAGGCATTTTATCATCATTCATGGATCAATTCTAACTCTTACAATCTAGATACTCGTTGTTCTTCATCTGGGATAAGATCTTTAATGATACTTGTAAAGAAGGTATCTCTACTTCCAATGGTAGTATTGCTTCTAATCCATAGACAAGAGAGAAAGGTGTGGCACATTTTGGTGTGCAGATACTAGTATGGTAGGCCCATAGAGTAGGGTTCAATTGAATATGCCAATCTCTACCAGCATCATTCTTTGTCTTTTTGAGGATTTTCATAATAGTTTTGTTTCATGCTTTTTCTTACCGATTCTCTTGGGGATAGTAGGGTGTGGAGAATCTGTGTTGGATCTTGAATTTCTCCCATAGCTCTTGTACATCCTGGTTCTTGAACGGTCATCCATAATTAGTGATAATGGTCATGGGTATGCCATAACGACATATGATGCAGTTCAAGATAAATGCAATAATTTGTTTTCTTGTGATATTGATGAGAGGTACTGCCTCAATCCAATTTGTGAAATATTTTGTAGCTACACGAATGAATTTGTGACCATTGGATGAAGGAGGATCTATCTTTCCTACTAGATCAAGATCCCATTGGTAGAAAGGCTAAGATGTTTCCAAAGCATGAAGTTATTGTGCTGGTGCATGAATCAAATTTCCATGGATCTAAAATTGTTTGCATGTTTTAGTTATCTGAAAAAGAATCTCATTCCATAGTTGGCCAATAATAGCCCAAGCGTATGAGTTTTTTCAAAAGGGTAAGACTGTTGGCCATTTGGTGGAAATGATTGTGTGTTGCATTGATGTTTTGTCATTGATGCCAATACTAGCTGTTTGGATGCTTTACCGACACCCTTTTGGTCACAGTAGGTTGAGTGGTTTTTGATCAAATTGGATTCAGCATGATCTGGTAGGCTCTGGTATAGTTTGGTGATGGAATTGTCTTGTTCATGATACTCATTCTCATATTTGGTTTGTTGGTTTTTGTCTGGAGATCAGCTGCTATCCTACTTTTCCTAGAAGCTTAGTTTCTAGTTCCGACGAGGGTTTCACCGACAAAGCATTTGGTGGAGATCTTTGATGAATTGCATAAGTGGTGTTGGTGCAACTTCTGGTGGAGTTTTAGGATGTTTTTGGTGATCATGTTCAAGACTTGGCAGATGGAGATCATTATTGTAGTGTGTGGACCTATACAGGGTCCTAGTTGATCTAGGTTATGGACTGACTTTAATGTAACATGTGGATAGGACCTATTGATGTTTTTTCAAGATGTCTTATATGTTGGATATTATTTGTTTGGTCTTACAACAACATGGTCTGTAATTATGTAATTGGTTTATTGTCTGGTGGTTGACCTGATTTTTATGGTCAAGGAATGTAATGTGCGAATAATGTAATATTGTTCAGGCAGAGGATTTAGTCGATCATTGGAGATCGAATTGGGTATATGTAAGAGGATTTAGTCCTTCGGTATTGAGCTTAATCAAAACTATATTTAGGCATAGGAGATGTTATCTTTTGCAGTTCAACACTTCTTTGGATTGTAGTTTGGATTTATATGTAGTCAATGAGGCTCCTTTTGTGATGAGCAGTGCGCTCTAGGTTGCTGGCCTTCCTGCAAGTGTAGGCCCCTCAATTGTAATTCACATACTTACTGCAGAAGTATTATCTGACTGTGGGTAGGCTTCCCACCATGGTTTTTCCCTCTACCATGTTTTCCATGTACAAATATTGGTGTTATGTGGATGGCTTTTATTCTCTGATCATTGTTTATGCTTAATTGGTGTAACTTCTATTCCAGTATTAATGTTTTGGGTTCCAGTATTAAAGTTTAAATTGCTAATTGTTTTGGTAATCTGTGACAACTGATTCACCCCCCACCCATCTCAGTTCTCTTCTGGTTATTTGAAGAGTCTAACAATTGGTATCAGATCTTTGGTCCTCTTTGCAGAAAGCTTAACCGCTTGAGGAAGATCCTATGGCGACTAACAATTCAAGTTCATCCAGTTCTTCTAGAGCTATCTTTCAAAGGAATATTCTGAGGCTTGATGGAACTAATTACACAGTATGGAAGATTCAGATGGAGACTCATCTGAGATGTCTTGGCAAGGAGATTTGGGAGATCGCATAGAACGATGTTATACCCTATAATCTGAGATTAGGCAATCCTCCCCCGACAAACCTAGACAAGGAGAATGAAAATGATTGTAGAGAAAGAGAAGCCTTCTTGTTTGCACTTTCTGATCAGCAGATAATGGGATTAATCGACAAATCATCTAGAAAGGCTATATGGGATAAGTTGGAGACTCTTAATGAAGGTGACCCTAAAGTGAATATTGCTAAACTTGATGGTTACCGAGTAAGATATGAAAAATTAAAGATGGAAGAAGATGAAAGGATTGTTGCATTCATGGAAAGAGTAAATGAGATTGTTATGGGAATTCAATATTGTGGTTGAACTCTGAGCAAAGATGAAATTGTTTCTAAAATCTTGAGAGCCCTATGAGTAGCTTACAAAATGAAGGCTACTACTATTAATAAGTTGAGGAAAATGGCTAATAAGTCTTCCAATAGAGATACTTTGGTTAAGAAACTATCTGCTTTTGAGCTTGAAGAATTTGGACCTTTTGGAGTTGTGAAGACTGAACCCGGTTTTCATGCATCTACATCTACAATTGGTAAGCAAGACTGGAAATATTTGTATGCAAAGGAATTAGAAGATATGAAGCACTATTTTCTAGAAGAGTACCTAAATGACTGGTAGGAAGTAAGTATGAAGGAAAAGAACCTTTTAAATGTTTTGCATGTAATAAGATTGGTCATTTTGTATCTAGATGTCCTGAAAGAAATTCAAGATTTGAAGAAAGAGTTAGAAGATCATTTAAACCTAACCTTGGATATTAGAACAAGTATAAATACAAGAAAAACAAAGATAAATCATTCTACTTAGTGGATGAGGAAGGCATTACTGATTTTGATGATGAACTGACATAAGACTTTGCTAGTGGATCCATCAATGGGAAGGAATGGGTGTTTCTGGCTATCAAGGAAGATGATTCATCACTGGAAGAGAATGTACCTGAAGAGAAGGCACTTGCTGCTAAAATTTAAGACAAGGATGAATAGATAATTGATAGTGGTTGTTCACATCATATGACTGGAGATAAAGGGAAGTTTTTGTCTTTGCAAGAATTTGATGGTCATCTAATTAGATTTGGAGATGAAAAGGTATGTATGACCAAAGGAAAAGGAACTATATCACTGGATGGTAAGAACAATACTGAAAATGTTTATTATGCTGAAGGTTTGAGGCATAATCTTTTGAGTGTAGGACAATTGGTAGATAAGGGATTTCAATTACAGTTCAAGGATGGAAAATGCAAAATCATTAACAGATCTGGCTTAGAGATTGCAACCAGTACATAGACAAAAGGTAATATATTTCATTTGAACTCTGGTGAGAAGACATGTTTGATTACACAGATTGATGAGAGTTGGCTATGACATAAAAGGCTATGTCATGTGAATTTCAATTGTATTGTGAAGATAAGTTCAACTAAGGAAGTTAGGGATATACCTAATGTAGACACCTAAAATTGTCATGTCTAATTAAATAAATATTTTATTTATTTAATTATCTAAGCCTAATTCTTCTATTAATTAAATAAATCCTTATTTATTTAATTAATTCATTTATCCTCTTCTAGCATTATTTCTCATTTAAATAAATACATTTATTTATTTAAATTATCCTTTTCCTAAATTAAATAAATATCTTATTTATTTAATGATCCTACTTCTTCTATTAATTAAATAAATTTTTATTTATTTAATTAGTTCATTAGCCTTTTCTACCTATGACACATGTCATTCATCTCTTAATTCATACACTACCTACCCCTTTCATTATTTTATTATTTCTTTTACCTACCCTCTAATCCTAGCCGACCTCCTTTTACACCTCTCAATCTTATCCCTCCATTTCATACAGTGTCTTCTATTTAAGGAGATGCCTTCTTCATTATCAAATGCTAATCACTCATGCTAATCGACAATCTTGAAGACTTGGCTACACTATGATCCTACTTGCAACCACATTCCGTTCTTTGTTGAGCTCTTGTGCATATAAAATCTGAGAGCAAATATATCAAGCAAGATCAATGGAGATAGGAAGAATGGAGATCAAAACCCTATTGGACATGTGATGGTATAATCTTTGTGATTTCATGTGATTTGCATTGTCTTAGGTAATCTTCATATGTTATGGTGGATCTTTGTTGATTGTTAGGCTAGGGTTTGGTGGTTGAATTCATTTAGCATTTCAATATTGTTATTATTGTATCCATTTTCACCATACACATTTTGGCACGCCCCATGGGACATGGATTTTTCTTAGATCTATGTTTTTTTGCAGATTTTTCTAACCCTATATTGCTATTTTGTAAAACAATTTGGAGAATAACCTTGTGCAGCTAGGGTTTTGGACACAAAATCAAGATCTTGGAGAGATTCGATCATATCTCACAAACAGATAGGAAATTTTGCACCAAATATTTTTTGCAAGTTGAAGAAAGTATCAGGAGCTCTCAATCCAAAATTCAGAATTTTTGGAGCATATTTTCATTTTCTAGTAATTTTTTATGATTTTTCATAAAAAAATAATTTTGAGAGCAAATGAGAGAATTTTTTGGATTTTCTTACATTTTTGGAAATCTCTCATAATTATACACAGGATCTATTCTTTTTAAATTTAATTTTGATGCAAAATATTTCCCTAAAAATTGGATCTTTAAAAATTAGGGTTTTTCTTTATTTTGATCAGATTTCACAAACTGCTTCGAATTTTGACATAAATTTTTTTTTGCAGCTTAGCAAAAGTATCAGAAAGATTCGGTAAAAAATTCAGATTTTTTGGATCGATTTTACATTTTATATGAATTTTTTATGATTTTTCATAAAAAATTAATTTTGAGAGAAAATTAGCAAATTTTTCAGATTTTCTTACATTTTTTGAAATCTCTCAAAATTATACATAGGATCTGTTCTTTGTGATTTTTAATTTGATGCAAAATCATTCCTCAAAAATCAGATCTTTGAAAATTAGGGTTTTGCATTATTTTACTCATATCTCACAAACTGCTTGGATTTGTTGCAGAAATTTTTTTTTGCAAGTTTGGAAGGCCATCAAAACTCTCCAGTAAAAATTTCAATTTTTTTGGATCAATTTTGCATTTTATATGAATTTTTTATGATTTTTCATAAAAAATTAATTTTTGGAGCAAATTAGCAAATTTTTTGGATTTTCTTACATTTCTGGAAATCTCTTGAAATTTTACAGGTGGTCTTTTTTTATGATGAATCAGGTCTTTGAATTGGTCAACAAAACGCATTGTTGAAGGCCCCTATTTCACAAAGTCTTTTGGATCTAAAATTTACCTAACTTGTGTGCTTGCAGGAAGGGGTGATTATTTCAAACAATCCAAACTACTAACAACTCTTTGTTGCAGATCCTTGGTGAGGGTTTTGGATTTTTATTGTGTGCCTTGTTTTCATAGACTAGCAAACACTTTCATTGGTGCACTAAAATTGAATCATTGTCTTTTGTGTCTTGAGCAATAGGCTCTTTTTGTTTAATCTTTAGAGGGTCTGTCTTCTCGTGTGGTCATTAGGACTACTAGTGAGAAGAGAACGACCCAAGTGGTAGCGAGGAAAACCCACCTCATCCGAACCACTATAATCAAATGTATTCATGGTGAAAACTATGAATAACGTGTGCTGATTAGTTCATACCGACACTATGTCTCCCCATAAACCCGTTTGATCAAATTTATTTGATCAGTTGTAGGGCGTAACCCCTACCGGCTGGGAGCCTTCTATATTTATAGAGCTGAAAGTGTCGCATGTATGGCCACATGAGCGGATGCCCTTACTAGCACCTTTTTGTTTTAGAAGCCCAAATCCTTCTAGTTGTTGGGGCAGGAGGTCAGACCTCTGGTAGCGGCCCACACACATACGGTTCTTAGTAGAGATACAAAGTTCGCCATGGGGAGTTTTCATGGGGACTGATGCTTGGCTGACCCAAGAAGTGAGTGTCGAGGGTGGAGCCAGTGAGGTCAAGCATCTAAGTATCCGCTCTGAATAGCGTAGCCTCGGGGGTAAAACCCCATGTGGGATCAACAACTATTGTCTTGGCCAGCCATAAGAATTGTGCTTGACTTATTTTAAACATTCAAAACATTCAAGACCAAACAACAAAACATTGTGTCTTTTGTGTCTTCAAGTGTATGCAAAACAACTTTACATCAAACAACACACTTTTGGAGTCTAAAACACTTGCAAACATTGAGTCCTCATCAACATTGTGTCCTCTTGTCATGAAAAACAGTCAAACAGTCAGATTTGGTCACAACAAAACAACTTCACAGATTGGAAAAATTGCACGAAGTTTACAGAAACGCGTCTATGTCTGTTTTAACCACGTCTAGGTCATATAAGCACGTTTGTGAAGGGCAGAATAGCATTTGTGAAGGGCAGAATAGCGTCTGTGTTTCTAGAAGCGTCTGTGTCGAACAGAGACACATCTGTGTCTGGGAATCGCGTCTGTGAAGTATACAGAAGCGTCTGTGTACAGAATTGAAAATTTTTACAGTCCAACAAACAAAAGGAAATCAGTTTCGGAATACTTGAGCTTCCTAGGTTGTTTCTTCAGGTTTCATCTAGCATTCAACCTGTCCTTGGGTCTCATACAGTCCATCATTGCTTCACATCTCATTTTACATTCATACTTGTCTAAACTTGAGTCAAAAGGTCACTTGCTTGTCCTCATCATACTTTGTCAACACACTACATACAACTACACTTTGCTAAGTGGTCCCTCATCAAGGTTTCTTACCTTTGGGTCTCATTTGGTCTTACTTAGGGTCAAGGTCAACTTACCTCATCAAGAGAAACAATCATCTCTTTGGAAGTCACACCTACTCTACTACTTACATACTTGGTCTTACACTTTGGACATTGCAAGTACACCTCAAGATTCATTTACACTCCATACAACTCTTGGTCTTCCATACTCTTTCCATTTTTCATCTAGTCTCTCACATCTTGGTCAAACACCTAGTTCATGGTTGAAACCCGCCTTCAAAAATCTAGGAGACAAGCTAAAGAAGCTCAAGAGTCCACAAACATGAGTTCTTATGAGTATGACAATGATTTATTTTTCAATCGTGAGCACACTACATTGCCTGACATGGATGTTTATAGACACATTCCAAATGTGGAAAACGCAGACACTACAAACAAAAATGCTACACACAATGACAATGTGGACAACTTTTCAATACAATCAGCAGATATAGAAGAATCCATAATGAATCCTCATTTCAATAGATTGGTTGAAGAGATAATGAAGAGGGATAGACAGTACTTTCTACAAATGATGGCACAAAGTGGAGCTAAAATACCTCATGACTTTGACATGTCTCAACTTATGGAAAACCGACCCTCACAACAAACTCACTCTAACATGGATCAAAGGAGACCCAATAGTGGAGGAAATAGAGGACCACATATGGTACCTGAATCACCATCAGCTTTGCTTCAAAAACCAGAAATCCCACATACACACGGTCAAACATATGATACTTACCTTCGAAGACCATTATGGAAGTCTTATGCAGATAGATATGCTCAATCACATGCTCAAGCTATGGATCAACCAAAACAATTGGATGTTCAAAGGCATGCTCAAAATTTGGACACAAGAAAACCTCATGTCAAATTTGGGGGCAACATAATAGAACATGACATGCCTATAGAATATGGTATACATGCACAAAATAGATATGGAGTTCCTCAACATGAAGCTATACCAAGTGCTCCCTATATGCCGCATCAATATAAACCTCCTCCATATGAACATGTCTATGATCAATATCATCCATACATGCAACAAGCTCCTCCTCAAATTGGTGTCTCAAACATGGGGTATGCTACAAGAAATCGATCGCCACCTAAGAATAATTTGGAGCAACAAATTAGAGATTTACAAAAGAAAATGGAGGACATAAGTACACCAAAACCAACATACACTATGAGAGACATATGTCCTTATCCATTTGATAAGAGCATTCCAATGCCTCCATTTCCTATACACTTTGTGACGCCAAAATTTGACAAGTATAGAGGAAAAGGGGACCCCAAGGCACACATACGACAATTTTTCACAGCTTGCATTGAGGTAGCGGCAGAAGAAACATATTTGATGAGGTTGTTCCCCCAAAGCTTAGGCGATCAAGCTATGGAATGGTTCTCTCAATTACCACCTGGTATTAAGTCATGGGGTGACTTAGCAAAGGCATTTATTCAGCATTTCTCTTACAATATAGAAATAGATATCTCAGTCACTACTTTGTGCAATACTAAGCAAAAGGAGGGAGAATCTTTTGCGTCATTTTTACAAAGATGGAGAAATCTAGCTAGCAGATGCTCTTGCAAAATCTCACAGAAACAAATGGTAGAAATGTTCACTCAAAACGTTAACAAGGACATTGGCTATGATCTAAGGAAAGCTTGTTTGGCCACCTTCAAGGATGTTATTGAAAAAGGCTTAGCAACAGAAAAGGTTCTAATTGAACAAGGAGTCATTAAGATATTCAAGGAAAACAAAGATGACTTTAAAGGAAAAGACAAGCCAAGATTTTGGAATAAAAACAAGAACACAGTCAATGATGGTGTTGTTGATGCCAATATAGTGAGACCCAAGTTCATCTTTTCGGGATCAAGTTCTACAAACAATCAAGTGAATACTCAAACAACTTCTAGACCATGAAGGAAGTACACCCCATTGGGAGAACCACTTGAATCAGTCTTCAAAAAGCTTGTGGCAAACAAAGTGATCACAGTTCCAGATTTTCCTCCATATGAACCAAAGGTCAAACCAAATTGGTGGAATGATGATGAGTATTGTGAGTTTCATAAGAGCAAGGGTCACAAGACAGGTAATTACCATCGACTGAAGAACATTGTGCAAGATCTCATTGATAGAGGTGATATTGAGATTGAGGGACACTCATCCAATCAAGAACATGAGATGTTTAAGGAACCATTCCCGAAGCATGACAAAGGAAAAGCCAAAGTCACAGATGATCAAGCCAACTATACTAGAGCACCTTACAACTATGATTCAACTATCAATCACATCTCGACGGACAATCATATCTCTACTATTACTATTAAGAACAAAAATCCTGAGAATCCTCCTCAGAGACCCAAGATTGTCCTAAGAGGTGTTGGATCTTCTTCCGCACATACCTCTGAATGTCATGTTACAACCCGTCAAGGTAAGATTACTTTACCAGGTGCTTCCACTAAAAATGCTGCCTCTTCATCAACCAAACCTGAGTATGACCTTGTAGAACAGTTAGGGAAGACACCCACGCTCATCTCCATCCTTGAGCTCCTACGTATATCCCCCGCTCATAAAGCTATTCTTGACAAAATCTTGAGAGACACCACCATTCCTACTGATCTGAACGTGGACCTGTTTCAAGCCATGGTGGGATACCTTTCCGTTCCACATTCACTTAGATTCACAGAAGCCAATGATGCCTTCGTAAGTCAGCCACATAATGCACCATTACACATTGAAGCCTTCATACACAAACATAGAATCAAATGAGTCCTGATAGATGGAGGAGCAGGTCTAAACATTTGCACATTAAGCACTATCACACAATTGGGATATTCTGATAAAGCTGTGAATTCTACAAACAAATCACCATCAAGGCATATGATGATGAAGAGCATTCATCCAAGGGCACAGTCACCTTACCTCTAAGAATTGGGCCAGTCACAAAGGATGTGGTTTGTCAAGTCCTAGATCTGGATCTCACATACAACATACTGCTAGGACGTCCTTGGATTCATGAAATGAGGGTAGTCCCATCGACATACCATCAATGCATTAAGTTTCCTCATAATGGAGTCGAGGTAACAGTTAACGGTGATCCTAATCCGTTCATATATTACAATAACCTGAGATCACATACGGAGACCATCATTCCCAGTAATCATGAAGCTGTTCCTTCTTTGACATACATTGACCCCAAGTCATTGAAACCTTCGACATCAAAATAAGGTGAACTTAAAGGCAAATTTCAAGACAAAGGCATGGGAGAATACACTTTAAATCAGACCATGTATTTACGACAAGTCATGAGCTCTCCAAAAGAATATGGAAGGCCACATCCTAACAAGCAAATATCCATCATGATACTCAAATGGGATCCTACTACCTTTCAAAAATGGGGTGAACTAGGAGAGGAAGATTTACACAAAATGCTCTACAAAGACATTGAAGAGGACACACAAGATCAAATCAATATACCCTGTGAGAAATATGGCAAAGGCTTCAAGATTCTACAAAAATTCGGGTATGATGGAAAAAGCCCTCTTGGGTTACGCAAAGAAGGCGTCATAGAACCCTTACAACCTGAATTGACTATAAAAAGAGAACGCTCAAAGGGACTTGGTTTTCTGACTTCCAAGATCCACACTAAAAGGACAGAAGAGGCATCACAAATCAAAGTTGCCAAAGTTCAACAAGAAGATTACTATTCTACAGATTCCAAGGAATGGGAATGGGGTTCAGACAAATCCTCCAGTGACTATGAGCTCACCGAGACATTCAGAGAGCCAAATGAACTGACAAAAGAAGAGGAATTTTATAAAAAGTTCAGGGTGGGTCAAGAAACAACCCATAAGGATTCCGCACAGTCTTCGTCTCAAGGTTCTAGGTCGAAATCACATAGGATGAGGACACCTGTCCCGGAAGGCGCTACTAGTGACAACAATTTGGATTCGTTTGCGATCGAAACTGATGAGGAGAGTGCCATCGATGACCTCGACAATTGCCTCGATATACCCGAATATAACCACATCTTCACTCTTAGCCCCGCAAACTCCGAAAACATTAAAGGCCTTCCCCTTGTTCACCACCAACTCATTGACTGGGATTATGAAGGACCAGCACAATTTGACACATTCCAAAATGACGAAGCTATTATTGACTATCTTGGCATACGAGATGATCTTCCCCCTAGGGACCATAAGGCAGGATACATCATAGAACTCAACAACATGGTATATTTTGGTGAGGGTGTCGGACCTTCCAGTCGCAAAAATGTGAAAATAAGAACAAATCAAGGGTCTTATGGTGAAAACCACAATGTGGCGCTATCTGATCCCAAAAAAGTAAAAAGAAAGGACGTATCTGAGGGCGAAAACCTCTCTGAGGCACCCGAAGATGGAAGGCTCGACATTCTCCCAGCATCATATGAGGAAAAGTCATCCATGTTGGTAGAGGATACTATCAAAATGAACATTGGTACAGAAGAGGTTCCACACAACATATTCCTGACTCAATCATTAATAGAGTCCGAAAGATCAAAATTCATAAGTTTCTTCAAAGAACGACAAATCAACTTTGCATGGTCATACGCTGATATGCCTGGACTAGATCCGGATTTGGTAATGCATCATTTGACAGTCAAACCGGGGGCAAAGCCAGTAAAACAGAAATTAAGGAAAATGCATCCACAAGTGGCATTACTAGTCAAAGCAGAGCTGGAGAAATTATTGGATGTTGGATTCATACGCCCAATTGATTATCCTGAATGGATCTCCAATTTAGTACCTGTCAATAAACCAGATCGCAGTATCAGAATATGTATAGATTTCAGAGACATCAACAAAGCTTGTCCGAAAGATGACTTCCCATTACCAAATATCGACTTGATCGTTGATCTCACAGCAGGTCACGAAATGTTATCTTTAATGGATGGATTTTCTGGTTATAATCAAATCAGGATTGCACCTGAGGATCAACACAAAACATCATTCACTTGTCCGTGGGGAACTTTCTATTGGAATGTCATGCCCTTTGGGCTGAAAAATGCAGGTGCTACATATCAAAGAGCAATGACCACTATCTTTCATGATCTCATGCACATAACCATGGAAGATTATGTTGATGATCTCTTGGGTAAATCAATAGATAGAGATACACATTTGGACATACTTACAGTCATCTTTGATCGGTTGGAAAAATACAAGGTAAGATTAAACCCCAAGAAATGTGTCTTTGGAGTAACCTCCGGGAAGCTCCTAGGATTCATTGTGTCCAAAAGAGGAATCGAAGCCGATCCAGCAAAAGTCAAGGCTATCTTGGACATGCCGCCACCCAGAAATATCAGTCAACTTCGATCCTTACAAGGGAGACTCCAGTCTATACGAAGATTCATAGCACAACTTGTAGATAAGTGTAATCCTTTTCAGCACCTGCTACATAAAAATATCAAGTTCAAATGGGATGATAACTATCAACAAGCTTTTCAGATGCTCAAAGATTATCTTTTGAATCTGCCAGTTTTGATGCCACCAGTTCTAGATCAACCTTTGCTACTATACATATCAGCTACTCCAACAGCACTGGGGGCACTCCTAGCACAACAATTAGCTGACGGCAAGGAAAAAGCAATATACTATATCAGTCGCACATTGGTGGGATATGAGCTAAACTACACACCGATCGAGTGTGCATGTCTCATTGTGGTCTTTGCTTCACAGAAATTATGACATTATATGCTCACTCATAAGACTAAGTTGATTGCAAGAATTGATCCATTAAAATACCTTCTCAACAAAGCTACACTTACTGGGCGACTGGCCAAATGGGTAATGATCCTGAGTGAATTCGACATCGAGTATGTGGACAGAAAAGCAATAAAAGGACAAGCAATCACGGATCAATTAGCAGATGCCCCCATGATTGATGATGTCCCTCTAAATTCAGAATTTTTAGATGAATCCATTTTAACAATATCACAGGCAAGACCATGGCAACTGTACTTTGACAGCTCATACACACAGCATGGGGCAGGAGCTGGTATTCTCTTTATAACTCCTCAAGGCGATTCTATACCAAAATCATACCGCTTATCATTTCCTTGCACTAACAATATAGCGGAATATGAGGCATTAACAACTGGATTACGAATTGCAGTTCAGTGGAAGATCCAAGAACTTCGTGTTTTTGGGGATTCTCAACTTGTCATCCGTCAAGCAACTGATGATTACCAAACAAAAGATGAAAAATTAATGCCTTACAAGCAACTGGTAGATGATTTGAAACAACACTTTACAAAGATAGATTTTGAGCAGATACCAAGAGAGCAGAATTGTGCTGCAGATGCCATGGCTACAATTGCTTCACTAATTGACCTGCCTCAAAATGAAACCTGCTATGAGTTCCTGGTGCACAACCTGTTGGTTCCTTCATATGAGATCACTCCTACTGAAATGATATGCGTTGTTGGTCCCAAATCCCAGTTATATGGTTCCATATTCACATATCTTCGCGACAATATCTTGCCTCCTGATCTATCAAACAACCAACGCCGCACTTTCATTCGTCAATCCTCTCGATATGTCATTCTAGCTGATATCCTATACCAACGAGGTCTAGATGGCACTCTTCTTAGATGTTTAGAAAGCGACAAAGCTCAGATTGCGTTACGTGAAGTGCATGAAGGGATATGTGGTTCGCATGCTAGTGGTCCTACCTTGGCCAAGAAACTCATCAGGACTGGATATTACTGGCCCAATATGGAAAAAGACTCATATCAGTTTGTCAAGAAATGTAAGCAATGTCAAATTCATGGAGACCTCATACATGCACCAGCATAAGAACTACAACCACTTGCGTCTCCTTGGCCCTTTTGTCAGTGGGGACTCGATCTCATAGGCAAGATTCACCCTCCTTCTTCCAATGGTCATAAATTCATTATCACAGCCATAGAGTATTTCACAAAGTGGATTGAGGTTGTGCCTCTTACACAAGTCACTGGGAAACAAATTGCTACCTTCATCCTTAACTATATCATTTGTCGTTATGGTATTCCTAAGTCCATTATTACTGATAACGGGCATCCCTTCAAAAATCAGGATGTTCGTGAACTCTGTGACCGCTTCCATATTTCCCATCGTTTCTCCACACCATATTACCCCCAAGGTAATGGCCAAGCTGAGGCGTCTAATAAAAGAATTCTTAAAATCCTCAAAAAGACAGTCGACGATGCTGGCCGTAACTGGCATATCCAACTCAATCCTGCACTTTGGGCCTACCGCACAAGTGTCCGCACACCTACAGGAGCTACACCCTACTCACTTGTCTACGGCACTGAAGCCATCTTGCCTATTAAGGTCAAGTTACCTTCTTTATGGGTCTCTTTGCAAAACATCATCAACGATGAAGATTACAGGGTCTCTCGCTTACAAGAACTAGAACTATTAGATGAATGGAGACAAATTAATCATCTCAAGGCTTACCAACAACGAATGAGTCGCAGTTACAATCACAAAGTCAAGCCTCGCACATTTGAGATAGGTGACTTGGTTCTCAGAGAAAACTCCAAGAATCAGCAAGACAGAGAGAAGAAGGGCAAGTTCGAACCAAATTGGCTTGGTCCTTACATCGTTACAGCAGCCTATGGATCCAGTGCATATCAGCTCTCAACTACAGAAGGTGAACCTTTGGAGGATCCTATCAATAGCATGCATCTTCGCAGGTTCTACACATAGCTCTTCGGAATATCCTAATTCAAAAATACAAAAAATTCAAAAAATTCAAAAATACAAAAAAATTATAAAACAAAAAAATCGTTACTTGGTGAAAACCTGGCAAACAGGCGCCTTGTGACACAAAAAAATTGAAAAATCGAAAAAAGTAAAGAGAAATAATTTTGTCCAATGGTGAAAACCACTTTGGTGGCGCCCTGGGCAAGTACCATGGTGAAAACTGGGTCCCCAGCGCCATGCATAGAGACATTGCTCCTCCCTCCTTCAGGATTCACTTTCATCCTTTCACTTTGCAAACACTCACGACCAGTTCATCCACAATAAACTTACCCATTCCCATCATGGCTTGTTATTGATCTACCCAAGATTGGTTAGCCGTTCATAATAAACTTCTCTTTCCATCCATAATAAATCAGATCCTATCTATGGCTACAGCAAATCCTACGTCTAGTGATGGGTGTGGAACTGAGAACACCACATGTTTCGAGGAGTACAGTTTCTTCCAGCTTCCTTCAAGTCTATCCGTGCACAATCCGCAATAAAGCAAAATTTGCATTACAGATCTGCAATAAAGTTTCATCTTCTCCACAATAAAGTATCAGCTTCATGGATTTAGTCAGTTTCAGATGAGACACAGCAGCAACAATGGGCTTCAACAAATCAAATCTTTCAACAGACTCAGACAACATTATGGTTCAGTGCTATCTATTCTTTCTGTGAAAGTAAACATTGTGACCACAATCGAATAAGACTTATACAAGTGACAAGAGACACTAAACTTGAGGACTACAGTGGATGTTGGTGTCGAGTCTTGGTTTTCTTTTGATTTTATCTTTTGGTGACATGTCTTTTAGCTTTTCTAGGATGTCTTTGACTAGAGATTCTATCTCCAGGATGTCTTTGACTAGAAAGGCGAGGATGGGGTATCATCACCTATTTTGTTTGTTGTCTGTGGATTGTCTTTTAGTAATGCTATGGCTTGTCCAAGGATATGAGGACACTGTGAGTCTAGTATGAACTGGGGCATTCCTTGTTTGTGACTGTCTTATCTCCATTCAAATAGGTACAATGACTTTCTGGGTCGAACATATGCCTCGATTGTCATAACCTATTTTTCCATAATAAGCTCAATGATGATAACGCACAAGAAGCTCTTTCACTTTCATATCTTCTATCTTCCATCCCCCTTTCTTGATTGACTTCCATCATCCTTCTCGAGTCTGCGTAGCCTGCTATCACATGATTGAGTATAATGACACACCAAAAAAACATTTCATATAGTTACACCTGCATTTCCACATATAAGCATTTCATACATACATATAGATATCACAACTGCATCACATCCTGCACACAACACCTATTAGCATAATTTACATTTGCATTATCATATTCATCTGCATTACATACATTCACATTTGCATCATGCATACGCATATAAAACATAAAAGAACAAAAATATTGCATTGTGTCATATACATATTTGCATCCATATCATAAGCATACATTCTAAGAACATCTCATCACATAGGTACACATGCATATAGCTGCCACAAAAATGAATCATCTTTCATATATAATCAAATGTGTCATGATACAATGATGTCAAAAGAATCATATGGCTACAAAATCACCCGCAGGTGTCTACAATACAAAACCATGGTACAAATACTGATACAAGGGAGCCCTCTATGGCTATGATGAACTCCCTCCCTTGGAGCCGCCTGGCCTCAACAAAATCTGAGCTATAGAAGGACCCGCTCTAGGATCACCCTGCCTGTCCCCCCTGTCTGGTGGTGGTGGAGGACCCATGACCCCACCACTTGATGCCTATCTCCTCCGGCTCCCTCTCGTAGCTATCGCTGTCTACAATGGTCTATGGAAGCTCCTCGCTCACTGATCTACTGGCACAACACCATAATACAAGTCCCTCCAGTAGGCAATCTCCTCTCCGGCTCGCAGGACATATGCGTAGCCTGCTCCTATGTCCTCCGCCGCCTACCTCCCTGCCCTCAGTGTAGCACTGAATCGCCTGATCCCTCTCCCACTCAGTATCCTTGAGCCGGGTCCTGAGCCAATCCCTCTCCCTCTCCAACTCCTGGATCTCGTCTGCCTGGCCCTGGCAGATCTCCCTAAGCTCAATCAGCTCATCCTCCTCTAGATCCCCACCCTCTGCCTCTGCCTGTGGCTCTCCCTCTGCGGGTGCCTTCTCCTGTACCTATCCCTGTACTTGTCTCGGTACATATCTAGGTCCCTATACCTGCCTTTGTCCCTGTGCCTATACTGGCACCTATCCCTGCACCTGTCCCTGTCTCTGTCCCTGTGCCCTAGGACCCTGTGCTACTGGTACCTGCAGGGGCACTCCACCATGACCCCTTACCACCTGGGCCTGTCCCTCCTATCCACCCTCCCTCTGAGGTGCCACCCTCCTCTCCCTAACTACTCCCCTCCACCTCCATCGGCCTCTACCCCCATCGCCTCCACCATCATCATCATCATCTCCTCCTACCTCTCCCTCCAGTAGCTCTCTCAGATTTGTCAGTCGCGGGAATGGATGCTCTGCCCAATATGTGGAATACTCTGCATCCATACGTGCATCCTCAATCTCTGGCCACATATCCCAAGGTAGGGGCACCATCTCCGCCAGCTGTGTAACTGCCTAATCGTATGACAACAACGGCCCGAACTGCACTTGATCCCTCACTGTACGGGCATACATACCCGAGCCTCGTGGCATCCTCTGGATCCTGCCATACTGTCGGCATACTCTGTCTACCAGCTACCTCTCCAATATATAGGGCGTCCGCCCAATCAAATATCTTCTTCTGAAGGTGTAAGGCAGCTCCACTGTGTCATCCTCCCACTCCTCACATCCCAGATACGGCCTCCAGATGACTACGTCAATGTCATCTATCACTCGCCTCCAATGCTCTAACCTGCCAATCCGAGGCTGCGAAGTGATCATGTCATATAAATGCACAAAGCTCCGTCCGTGACCCCTGCCTCTGAAATGTATCGACCGTGTGATAGGTAGATGCTCATATGCCCAAACCTGCAGTAGTGTCACTCCACAGCCCAGTCCCACTGATCCATGGTAGACGAACTGGTGAAGCTCATAATATAGGTGGGCCAACACACATGGACCCCACGCATATCTGGTGTGCTGAGTCACCAATATCTCCAGTGCTCCTCCCCAGCCCACTGCCAACCCCCGTGTTGCCCTGTCTGGACATAGGAACCCACTGATAGCTCCTCCAATCACAGCTGGCAAGGCTAACCCTGTCGCGGTCATGGTGTCCCATGCCACATGTCCTGCTCTCATCTCTAGGCCGGGATCCTGAAACACCCGTCTCAAAGCCTCTCTGTCTCCATCGTGATCGTATGGAATCAGCTCTCCATCGATCGGTATGTGCAGAATCCTGTAAACATCCTCAAGGGTCACTGTCATCTCCCCCATCGGCAAATGGAATGTGCATGTCTCTGAATACCATCTCTCGGCCAGCGCAGTCAACAAACCCATGTTTGCCCAAAACTCAGGCACATATAATACGTGTCTCAATCCCATCTCCTCAATAGCAGCTCTATCCTGAAATGATAAGTCCGGTCGCAATCTCTGTGTGGACGGGAATCTCTCCCGTGACTCCAACATAGGCAAATACTCCTGCAGTCAAGCAAATCAATCATGTCAGTCATGGTGGCATTCACTGTTCATCACAAAATGCTACTCGCTATCTCAATGCATATGGTTATCTATCTCAGTGACACTCACTGTTCATCACAAAGTGTTGCTATCTATCCTAGTAGTGCTCCCTGTTCATCACAAAGTACTACGTGTGTGACATTCCCTGTTCATCACAAAATGTTACTCACATTTTGCACTCCCTGTTCATCACAAAGTACTGCTCCTACTTTGGGTACTCCCTGTTCATCACAAAGTACTCTATCTTGGTGCTCCCTGTTCATCACAAAGTGCCTGGATCTATCCTAGTCTTCCTAGAGGACCTGCTTGAGTGTATCCTCTCAGCAACTTATCCAATCGACAACGTATGTTCATCATAGAACTGCCGATTTGACCTAGAAGACAAAACCTTGCATTTTTTTGTCATATACGCGCTTTTAATTCACAAACGCGTTTCTACCTCACAAACGCGCCTGCAGACTGCATAGACGTGCCTGTACAACATAGACGTGCCTGTATGACATAAACGTGCCTAAACTATTCACAAACGTGACTTTGGCACACAAACGCCCCTTCAGGACGTAAACGCGCCCGCATGCGACACAAACGCGGTTCCAGACACAGACGTGCCTGGCACCGACATAGACGCGCCTGTTGGACACAGAAGCGCCTGGCACCGGCACAGATGCGGTTGCACGTTTTTGCACTTTTTTTGTGCCCTATTCCTAAGTGCATTTATTGCTAACTAGCATGCATTAATGACAAAATTGAATGCGTCAAAGTACGAGGAGGTTTGGTGGTACTTACCGGCTCTCCTGCCTCTGCTGGTCTCTGAAATCGGCGAATGTGGTCGAATCTGTGTACGAAAGCCATCGCTGCTGACTGCTGCTGCTCTTTTTCTCGCTCTGCACTGTGATCTCGTGAAGGTGTAGATGACAATGAGGATGTCTTTTTCCCGTGGTCTATCTTATAGCCTACCCTAGCCCTCGCCTTCATTTCCCGAGTCAGTCTTCTTCATCCTGTGACTCTGTCACTTTATCCGGTCTATCCATTCTAGCCTTTCTTTCTTATCGAGAGATTGTCTGCAATCTTTTCAGACATTTTCATCCAATCTCTTGATGGGGCATATTATTCCCATCCTGGGGCAACTCTGTATCAGTTCATCTTATCTTCTTTGAAACAACACAACAAGCCACATTGTCTCAAAGAGGGGCAAAATGTAGACACCTAAAATTGTCATGTCTAATTAAATAAATATTTTATTATTTAATTATCTAAGCCTAATTCTTCTATTAATTAAATAAATCCTTATTTATTTAATTAATTAATTTATCCTCTTCTAGCCTTATTTCTCATTTAAATAAATACATTTATTTATTTAAATTATCCTTTTCCTAAATTAAATAAATATCTTATTTATTTAATGATCCTACTTTTTCTATTAATTAAATAAATTTTTATTTATTTAATTAGTTCATTAGCCTTTTCTACCTATGACACATGTCATTCATCTCTTAATTCATACACTACCTACCCCTTTCATTATTTTATTATTTCTTTTACCTACCCTCTAATCCTAGCCGACCTCCTTTTACACCTCTCAATCTTATCCCTCCATTTCATATAGTGTCTTCTGTTTAAGGAGATGCCTTCTTCATTATCAAACGCTAATCACTCATGCTAATCGACAATCTTGAAGACTTGGCTACACTACGATCCTACTTGCAACCACATTCCATTCTTTGTTGAGCTCTTGTGCATATAAAATCTGAGAGCAAATATATCAAGCAAGATCAATGGAGATAGGAAGAATGGAGATCAAAACCCTATTGGACATGTGATGGTATAATCTTTGTGATTTCATGTGATTTGCATTGTCTTAGGTAATCTTCATATGTTATGGTGGATCTTTGTTGATTGTTAGGCTAGGGTTTGGTGGTTGAATTCATTTAGCCTTTCAATATTGTTATTATTGTATCCATTTTCACCATACACACCTAATATTGTGAAGCCCTATAATCCTGTATGTAATGAATGTCAAATAGGTAAATAGGTCAAAACCTCTTTTAGGAGTATACAAGATAAATCAAATGATGTTCTTGATCTTATTCATACTAATTTGTGTGGCCTTTCTAGAGTTAAAATTTTTCAAGGTGATCGATATTTCATGCTAATCATTGATGATTATTCTAGAATGATGTGTGTTACTTTTTTAAAATAAAAATCTGAAGCATTTGAAAAGTTTAAAATCTTTAAGGCTAAAGTGGAAACTGAGACATGATTGAAGATTAAATTTTGATATTAGATCATGGTGGAGAATTCACATCTTGTGAGTTTCACAACTTTTGTGACAACAATCTATTCTTTGGTGTTCACATAAACCAGTTTAACTTCATTTACTTCCACCTTTTCCTTCAAAAAGTTATACCTGATAGATATGTGCTTTGTCTTAGAGTGAAATACTTGGTTCTTTGATATATCAATAGCAGTAGAGTTGTCATAGTGAATAACTATCGGTGCATCACAATCCACCTTTATATCCTTCAACATTTTCTTTATCCATAAAACTTGTGTATAGTTAGTAGTAGCAGCAACATACTCAGCTTCAACAATAGATAGAGAAGTACATGACTATTTCTTTTTGATCCATGAAACCAACTTCTTTCCAAGAAAGAAAGCTCCACCGGAAGTGCTTTTCTAGTTATCAACATCTCCATCCCAGTCAACATCTGTATATACACATAAAGTAAAGTTATCATACTTAGGGTAACATAACCCATATTTTGATGTACCTTGCAAGTATCTGAAAATCCTTTTCACCACCATCTCATGATTTTCTCTAGGATCACTCTAAAATCTTGAAACAATACAAACAACATTCATAATATTAGGCCTAGTCCAAGTCAAATAAAGCAGACCTCCAATCATAGATTTGTATCTTGTAGGATTTACTGGTGCAAAAATATCTTTCCTTGTCAGTTTCTCACTTGTAACTATAGGTTTACTTACCATTTTAGAATCTCCTATACCAAATTTCTTCAACAATTCCCTAGCATATTTAGTTTGATAGATAAAAATGCCTTTGTCAATTTGCATAATCTGCAAACCTAAGAAAAATTTCATCTCACCAATCATAGACATCTCAAATTATTTCTCCATATTTTTAGAAAATTCTATGCATAATTTATCTTCACCTCCAAAAATAATGTCATCAACAAATACTTCAGCAATCAGTATATCATCATCAGTGATTTTATAATATAAATTACTGTCAGCACTACCCTTAGTAAAACCAAGCTTCAAAAGATATTTATCCAACCTTTCATACCAAGAGCTAGGTGCTTGTTTCAATCCATATAAAGCTTTCCTTAACCTACAAACCATATCAGTATTATTTGATAGTGAAAAACCATTAGGTTTCTCAATATAAAATTCCTCATCAAGATCCCCATTTAGGAATGCACATTTAACATCCACCTAATAAACTTTGTAGCTTTTGTAAGTAGCATAGGCAAGAAATAATCTTACAGCTTCAATCCTAGCTACCAGTGCAAAAGTCTCTCCATAATCAATTCCTTCCTTCGAAGAATATCCTTTACAAACCAATCTAGCCTTATTCCTTATAACTTGACCATCCTCATTCAATTTTTTTCTAAAAACCCATTTAGTTCCAATGACATTTTTATTTTTAGGTCGGGGAACCTAAGTCCATGTGTTATTTTTCTCAATCTGATCTAATTCTTCTTCCATAGCTTTTAACCAAAATTTATCTTTATATGCCTCAATTACTACCAGTTCAACTTGTGAAATTAAACATACCTCATTAGCTGTTAGTCTTCTTCTTATCATCACTTGATTGCTCTTGCCCAATGATTTGATCTTCAGAATGATTCAATCTTACATACCTAGGAGTCTTCTGACTCTCTGTTGCACTTCCCTGTTATTCAGTTACTGTAGAATTCTCTGATGTTGCCGGAGTAACTAGTTTAATGCTTTGTTCCAGTAAAGGTACTACTGGTTTAGATATAACCATTTCCACTGCCAGTTCCTTCTCATAAACTCTGATTTGATTCTTGCTTGGCTTATCTACTTTGACATTAGCACTCTCCACAATTCTCTGCAATCTCTTGTTATAACATCTATATGTTTTGCTTTAATTAGTATAACCAATAAATATGCCATCATCACTTCTAAGATCAAAATTTCCAATAGTATCATCTCTTCTGATATAACATTTACTACCAAAAATTCTGAAATACTTAACTGCAGGTGTATTGCCAAACCATAATTCATAAGGTGTCTTGTCGGTTTCTCCTTTGATATGTACTCTATTGAATGTTGTACTCACTACTTCTCTCTAGTAGATATGAGGTATATTTTCCTCCATCATCATTGTTCTAGTAGCATCCAAGATGGTTCTATTTTTCCTTTCCACAACTCCATTGTGCTGAGGTGTTTAGGGAGCATAAAATTGTCTTCTAATCCTGCCTCAGTTTCCACTTTAGCCTTAAAGATTTTAAACTTTTCAAATGCTTCAGATTTTTCTATCAAAAAAGTAACCCACATCATTCTAGAATAATCATCAATGATTAGCTTGAAATATCTATCACCATGAAAACTTTTAACTCTAGCAGAGCCACACAAATCAGTATGAATAAGATCAAGAACATAATTTGATTTATCTTTTATACTCTTAAAAGAAGTTCTAACCTATTTACCCATTTGACATTCCTTACATACTGGATTATAGGGCTTCATAATCTTAGGTATATCTCTAACTGCCTTAGTTGTACTGATCTTCACAATGCAATCAAAACTCACATAACACAACCTTCTATGCCATAGCCAACTTTCATCAATCTGTGTAATCAAACATGTCTTCTCACCGAAGTTCAAATGAAATATATTACCTTTTTTTGTGTACCGGTTGCAATCTCCAAGCCAAATCTGTTAATGATTTTGCATTTTCCATCCTTGAACTGTAATTGAAATCCCTTATCTACCAATTTTCCTACACTCAAAATATTATGCTTCAAACCTTCAACATAATAGACATTGTCAATATTGTTCTTACGATCCAGTGATATAGTTCCTTTTCCTTTGATCATACATGCCTTGTCATCTCCAAATCTAACTAGTCCACCATCAAATTCTTGCAAATACATAAATTTCCCTTTATCTCCAGTCAAATGATGTGAACAACAACTGTCAATTACCTATTCATCCTTGTCCTCAATTTTAGCAGCAAGTGCCTTTTCTTCAGGTACATTCTCTTATAGTGCCAGATCATCTTCCTTGATAGCCAAGAATACCCATTCTTTCCCATTGCCAGATCCACTAGCAGAGTCTTCTATCGGTTCATCATCAAAATCAGTAATGCCTTCCTCATCCTCTATGTAGCATGATTTGTCTTTGTTTTTATTGAATCTATATTTATTCAGATATCCAGGGTTAGGCTTAAATGATCTTTTAACTCTTTCTTCAAATCTTAAATGACCAATTTTATTGCATGCAAAACATTTAAAAGGTGCTTTTCCTTCATACTTACTTCCTATTGGTCCTTTAGGTACTCTTCTAGCAAATAGTGCTTCAAGTTGGTCAAACTCATCATCTTCTTTCTTCATATCTTCTAGTTCATTTGCTAATAAAGCTTTCCAATCTTTCTTATCGGTAGCAGATGTAGATGCATGAAAAGAATGTTCAGTCTTTATAGCTCCAGAAGGTCCAAATTCCTCAAGCTCAAAAGCAGATAGTTTCCCAACCAAGGTATCTCTGTTGACAGATGTATTAGCCATTATTCTCAACTCATTGATAGTAGTAGCCTTCATTTTGTAAGCCGGTGGTAGGGCTCTCAGGACTTTAGAAATAATTTCATCTTCGCTCAGAGTTCCACCACAATATTGAATTCCCATAAAAAGCTCATTTACTCTTTCCATGAATGCAGTAATCCTTTTATCTTCCTCCCTCTTCAGGTTTTCATATCTCACCCGGTAACCATCAATTTTAGCAATATTCACTATAGGGTCACCTTCATTAAGAGTATCCAACTTATCCCATATAGCCTTTCCAAATGATTTGTCAGTTAATCCCATTATTTGTTGGTCAGATAGTGCACACAAGAGGGCTTCTCTTTCTCTATAATCATTTTCAAGCTACTTGTTAAGGTTTTTAGGAGGAGGTTTTCCAGATGTCAGATTAAAGGGTGTGACACCATTCTGTGTGATCTCCCAAATCTCCTTACCAAGAAATCTTAGATGAGTCTCCATCATAATCTTCCATACTATGTAATTTGTTCCATCAAGCCTTAGTATATCCCTTCTAAAGATAGCTCCAGAAGAACTGGATGAACTTGAACTGCTACTCACCATAGGATCTTCCTCAAGTAGTTAATCTTTCTACAAAGAGAACCAAAGCTCTGATACCAATTGTTAGACAGTTCCGATAACCAAAAGACAACTAAGAGGGGGGGTTGAATTAGTTGTCATAGATTACCGGAAGCATTATAAATTTAAACTTTAATACCGAGACCCAAAACAATAATACTGAAATAGCAGTTAATCCAATTAAGCATAAACAATAATCAAATAATAAAAGTCATTCACACAACACCAAGATTTGTACGTGGAAAACCCAGTAAAGGGAAAAACCATGGTGGGAAGCCTACCCATAGTTAGATAATATTTTTGTAGTAATTATATGAATTACAATGAAGGGTTCTGCACTTGCAGGAAGGCCAACAACCTAGAGCAGACTGCTCATCACAAAAGGAGTCTCAATGACTACATACAAATCCAGACTACAATTTGGAGAAGTGTTGAACTGCAAAATATAGCATCTCCTATGCCTGAGTATAGTTTTGGTTAAGATCAATATTGAAGGACTAAATCCTCTTACACAAACCCAATTCGATCTCCAATGATCGACCAAATCCTCTGCCTGAATGATATTACATTATTCACACATTACATTCCTTGACCATGACCTCTTACTTTAACCATGATGATCTACAATGAGATATTACATCTATTTATACAAACCATCGACCATAAATAGTTAGGTCGGCCACCAGACAATAAACTAATTACATAATTACAAACAATGTCGACCTTAAGAAATATCAACACATAAGACATCCTGGAAATACAACAATAAGTCATATCCATAAATTACATTAATGTCAGTCCATAACCTAGATCAACCGGGACCAAGTATAGGTCCACATGCTTCACTAATGATCTCCAAGTGCCAAGTCTCGAACATGATCACCAACATCCTGAAACACCATCAAAAGATGCACCAACACCACTTATGAAATTCATGAAAGATCTCCACCAAAAGCTCTGTCGGTGAAACCCTTGCTAGAACCAAAAACCAATCTACTAAGCAAGTAGGATATCATCCAATCACTAGACCAAAACTAACTTACTGAATATGAACATGAGTATCATGAATAAGCCAATTACATAACTAGATTGTACCGAGCATGTTGGATCAAGCCGAATCCAAGTAAACCAAAAACCACTCAACCTACCGGGACCAAAAGGGTGTTAGTAAAGAATCCAAATAGATAATGTTGACATCAATGATAAAACATCAATGCAACATATAATTAATTCCACCAAATGGCCAACAAACTTTGCCCAAGGAATCATTTGAGTACTTGAGAGACAAATTGGGAGTTTTTGCCCCTCCAGTAGAGACTTGATTGATGTGGTTTGGCATCAGTCTGACATGCATTATCAGAGATACTATTCATTCTGACACTGATGTGGGATGCTACTACTCAGGGGGAGTATTCAACCTTACAATTTAGTGGTTTATGTTTTTTCTTACTTATTTCTATCAAATTTCTGGCATTGATGTCAAAGGGGGAGTGATATTGATGTGAAAAAGAAAAAGAAAGTGAAAAAAAAAAGAAAGGGGGAGAGATATTGATATTCAGAGCTATATGTGGGAGATTGTTGGTTGTCTTCCATTGGGGGAGACTTGTTTGGAATTTCTTGGTACTTAGATGTTTTTCACATCTAGTATTTCCATATGCCAAAGGGGGAGATTGTTGGCCATTTGGTGGAATTGATTATGTGTTGCGTTGATGTTTTGTCATTGATGCCAATACTAGCTATTTGGATGCTTTACTAACACCCTTCTAGTTCCAATAGGTTGAGTGGTTTTTGATTAACTTGGATCCAACATGATCTGGTAGGCTCTGGTATAGTTTGGTGATGGAATTAGCTTGTTCATGATACTCATGCTCATATTTGGTCAGTTGGTTTTGGTCTAGAGATCGGATGCTATCCTGCTTGCCTAGAAGCGTGGTTTCTAGTTTTGACGAGGGTTTTGCCGATAGAGCATTTGGTGGATATCTTTGATGAATTGCATAAGTGGTGTTGGTGCAACTTCTGGTGGATTTTCAAGATTTTATCGGTGATCATGTTCAATACTTGGCAGATGGAGATCATTGTTGTAGTGTGTGGACCTATACAGGGTCCTGGTTGATCTAGGTTATGGACCAACTTTAATATAACATGTAGATAGGACCTATTGATGTATTTATGGGATGCATTATGTGTTGGATACTATTTTTTTGGTCTTAGGCCAACATGGTTTGTAATTATGTAATTGGTTTATTGTCTGGTGGCTGACCTAATTGTTTATGGTCGAGGGTTTGTATATATAGATGTAAGATCTCATTGTAGATCATCATGTTTAATGTTAATGGTCATGGTCAAGGAATGTAATGTGGGAATAATATAATATCATTCAGGCAGAGGAGTTGGTCGATCATATGAGATCAAATTTAGTATATGTAAGAGGATTTAGTCCTTCGATATAGAATAACTGAAACTGTACTCAGGCATGGGAAATGCTATCTTTTGTAGTTTAACACTTCTCTGGATTGTAGTCTGGATTTATACGTAGTCAATGAGGCTTATTTTGTGATGATTAGTGTGCTCTAGGTTGTTGGCCTTCCTGCAAGTGCAGGCCCCTCAATTGTAATTCGCATACTTACTGCAGAAGTATTATCTAACTGTGGGTAGGCTTCCGACCGTGGTTTTTCCATTTACTGGGTTTTCCACGTACAAATCTTGGTGTTATGTGGATGGCTTTTATTCTATGATTATTGTTTATGTTGAATTGGTTTAATTATTATTCCGGTAATAATATTTTGGGTTTCGGTATTAAAGTTTCAATTTCTAATGGTTCCGGTAATCTGTGACAACTGATTCACCCCCCCCCTCATAGTTGTCTTTCGGTTATTTGAACTGTCTAACAAAGACCACTTCAATGAGTGCCACAAATGCCATTATGGACTTCATTTAAGGCCTTCTCAAATTCCTCTTTCTTGAGACATCTTAAGAGAGTATCGTTTAAACCTTATTTGTAAAGGGTATCTGCGACAAGAGTATAATGGGAAGATTGGCAAATGAAATTTCTCTTTTGGTTCTTTGACAAGGTAGGAGAGAGGGTGTTATATTTGAGTTTGACCATAGCAGGAGGAATAATTCCCAACAAGGTGACAAATAATTTGGGAATCAGGACAATTATGAGTAGGGTAAAACAACTCTTCCACTAGGAATTCGTAATGCTCTTGATTTTCCTATGTTTGAAGTAGAGAAGCAAGTGTTTGCATGGCATCTGCTGCTTTGTTGTCATTTCTCAAAATCTGCTGAAAATTTATTTCAACAAAGTATTTATTGACATCATCAACCATTTTATTATAAGTTATTATCTTTTCATCCTTTGTTTGTTAATCATCATTGATTTGATTGATGACAAGATGAGAGTCTCCAAAGACCTGAAGTTGTGTAAAGTTCCATTCTATGGCCATACTGATACCTCTGACCAAAGCTTCATATTTTGTTGTATTGTTGGTGCATGGAAAGCTTGATTTGTATTCTTTTGGAATTGTATGACCTTATGGCATGATGAATAGAATGCCTGCTCGTGATCCATGTTGTGTATATGAACCATCAAATTATAATTGCCATGTTTTCATGGTGACCATTAGGATATCAACATCGATAAATTCAATATGTAAAGGATGATCATCTTGAAGCGGTGCCTCTACTAGTTGGTCGGCAATGACTTGCCCCTTGATAGCTTTTCTGTCCATATACTCAATATCAAACTCACTTAGGATCATGATCCATTGTGCTAATCTTCCTATTAATGTCGCCTTGCTAAGAAAATACTTCAATGGATCGATTTTATAAATCAACTTGATGGAATGAGCTAGTAGAAAGTGTCTTAATTTTTGAGAAGCAAAAACTAGCACCAAGAATGCTTTTTCTGTTGGTGAATAGTTGAGCTCGTATCCCACTATTGTTTCTATTGATGTAGTAGATGGATCATTCTTTTCCTTCATTATCCTATTGTGCAAGTAGAACTCCTAATGATACTTTAGTGGTTGATACATATAGTTGTAGACATCTAAAAATGGTCAACGCTTGCGGAGTCATACTTTAACATTTGCGCATTGCCTTATTTTAGGGTTCTTGTGTTGCATTAACATTTCTTCTATGTTGTGCACTTGGTCTTTATCATTTGCGAACATCGAGTCCTTCTTCTACATTCCTCATTTTTCTCACTTTCGAATTAGGTCTTGTTGATAGCAATCTTCAGTCATGATTTTGGTCGATCTTGTCAATCTCTTATCAACTTGTCAATCTTGTCATTTTGCAATCGATTCGTCATCAATCCTTGTCCTTTTCAATCATGTCAATTCGGATCGATTAGTCATTGTTCCTTGTCAATTGGTGCCTTAAATTTGATCTCCTTGTCAATCTTGATCAATTTGTCATTGATTTTTGTCAATTAATCTCAATCATTTATCAACATTGGTCCTTTGTCAATCAGAATCATGATCGAACCTACATTAATTTATTATTGTCTTGACCTAATTCCTTGTCCTCTTATTTCTAGGGTTCTATGATTTTCTCATTTAATCCTTTTCTTCTTCTTTGTGGGTTAAATAAATCTATTTATTTAGTCCTAGGTCTCTTTCATGAATTAATTAATGGATGAAAACCTATTAATTAATTCACCTAATTTCTATTTCATCTTTTTCTTCAATTTTCTAATTTACTAATTTTCTAATTCCTAATTTCTATTTCTCCTATTTTCTTTAATTTTTTTTAATATTTCCCCTAATTTCATGGGAATGGCATTTCAAACTTGCCATAATTTGTGCATAATTTGTCATACATCTTGCATAGCAACTTGTCATAATTTGTCATAATTTGTCATACTCCTTGCATAGCAACTTGTCATTTGTCATAATGTTGCCATTCTTGATTTGAATTTCCTTTCAAATCTCTTCATGCTAATCTTATCCTCTCTCCAATTTGTTTATAAATTGGATGAGTTTCTTCAATGAATCAACCACGCTTCTAGTATCCTTATGCTACAATTTTCATCTTGTCAATCTTGCTTGCATTTTGCACTTGTAGGTGAGATCCACAAACAAAATAATTTGAAGGAGAAAGAAGGACAATGGAGATCAATTGAAAGAGACATTGGTATGGATTTTCATTTATTTTGAATGCCTTGTTTTCAATTCTTCTATTGATTGTAATTAGGATTTATTTCATTGCAATTTGGCTTTGTGGTTAGCTAATATCTATTTGCTTTGATGAATTTCAATTTCTTGATCTACATTTTTGGTGAACCTAACATGAACTAACCCCTTAACCATGTTTTGAGTGCTTTTGAGCTATTTGCAGGTAAAAAACTCAAGAAACAGGGTGACTCGGAGCTTTCTGGGCACTTCTGCGCCTGTTTTGAGGCATTTTGCGCCTGTGTAGAAGGGTTTTGTGCTTGTGTTGAAGGGTTCTGCACCTGTGTTGAGTCATTCTGTGCTTGTGTAAGGCCAGAAATAGAGGTAAAATCAGTTGTTTTTACTTGCAAGTTTTTTTATTTTCATTCTCTTTCTTGCATTCTGGTTTTTCTTTGCTACTAATTCTCTATGCAGCATCTTGGCGTTACGTGTGACGAAGACTAAAAGTACAACTATTGATGAATCTTATGCAGGACGTAGTCAAAGACTTTGATTAAAACATCTTGCTTGTGATTTTTAAAGTAGTTGCACATATCATTTCTTAAAGGTTAATGAACACCATGCATGCTTTGTCTGTTTTTAATTTGATTGCATGTTTTAACCCTTAGAACTGGGCCTACCTCCTGATTTGCCTGGCACTTCGCACAAGCACTGGTGAGAGGGAACGACCCAAAGTGGTGATGGGCTAAAGCCAAGCTCTTCCAAACTACTCTAAATAACTGTGGATGCAATGAAAGTTGTAGACAACGGGTGCTAGAATGGTATTGTGATGATTTATTTGTCGGATCAATACCCACCCGAACGAATGCCCTTACTAGAATCTCTTGTTTTTAGATGCCAAAATCCTTCTATTTGTTGGCTCAGGCATTGTGATTTGTGCATGCTGAAGACACCTCTCATGTACTCCTCAGTTAGAGATAGCAAGTTCTTGGGAAGTGATGCCCCTTGAACTTGAAGCTTGGTATGCCCGAGAAGTGAGTGCACTGTAAGGGGGAGCCAGTGCTACCAAGCGTCTAGCTATCCGGTTGAGTGTTGTATTTTATGGTTAGAGGATTCAATAGATATTGCCCTTGCCAGCCATAGGATTTGTTGTGAATGTGCTTGATTGTCTTGAGTCAAATTCAAACAAACATTTTTGTCTTCCATGATTGTCAAAAGTTAAATCAAAAACAAACTTTCAAAAGTGCTCATAATCAACTTGGGTTTTCAAAATCAACAACCTTCAATTCAAAACAAAATCCAAACAAAACTCCAAATTTGTCCAAGTATTCATCCAACATTTGAACATGGCTTGTCAAGACATTGAATATCTTTGTTTCAAAATTCATGTCACTTTAGGCTAGGTTTTGCATAGTCCAACTTAGGTCTTAGGACATATTGTCATCTCCCTTCATTTTAGTCCTTTTCATTGCAAGCATCCTCATTTTGCACTTAGGTTCAAAATCATTTCCCTAAGTTTGCATTTCATTGTCATATCCAAGCTAGATTTCCATCTAGGTGACATTCGTGCATTATCCTTGTCATGCTAAAATTAGGTCTTGCCTAGGTTGCATTTTGCATATTCCAAGTCATTGGTCTTCGCATATCCTTATCATTGTATTGTCATCTTGTCTTGGCTTCCTCTTGTCATATCATATCCTTAGATCATTTTCATTTTCATATCCTAAGTCATTGTCATAATCATTGCCTTCTTGCATTTAGTCTCAAAAATTTGGTTTGTCAAACTTAAAAAATCAAAACTTTGGATAATACCCTAAGTTGTTGTTAAGGAGTCTTGACCTTGTCTAAAAATTGTCCTTTCATTAATATCATTTTTGTCAAACCTAGCTTAGTATCCAAGCATATAGGTGAGACATTGTCAATTTGTCCTATTGTCATTTGGTCCTTTGTCCTTTAAGGTCTTGACTTCATTTCGATTTCCCAAGGTTGTGTCTTTAGCTTTGCATTTCAAAAATTTGTCTCCAAAAATTCAAAAAGTCCAAAAACATTAAGTTGCACTGTCATCCTTTTAGGTTGCATTTGTCAATCCCATTAGTTGCATTGCATAGTGACATGTTTGTTGAAATGAGATCTCAACCTTCTTATGAAGTCATGCCATCATAATTGAGCAATCAATCATGTCAATCCAATCTCTACATGTCTCAAAACTTGGATCAAACTTATCATGATGATGTAAATGTCCAAATACAAAAGCTAGAGGAGAAACTAGCTCAAGAAAAGGAGATTTTGGAACAAAAAGTGAAAAACATTGAGAAGAATAGATCACAAATGTCCAAAATATTTAAAAAATTTCCAAGTCGAAATCCAAAGATTGAGCCAATTGATGTAAGATCTTTTATTGAATGATCAGACATACCAGCTCTCCTCTCACAAATAGAGATGATGAAACAATTTCAAGAAAAGAGCCAACAACATTATGTGCCTTCACAACAAGAACAAGAAGGTGTTTACTATCAATCAGATTTCCAACAGACACAACCAATGGTCCAACATATACAACCAACACAACCAATGGTTCAATTTCAACAATATGTCCAACCAACTATACAATGTCCACAAATAGTTCAACCAATGGTGGAATATTAACAAGTTCAATCAACATATCAGTATCAACAACTACAATCACAAATTCAAAAACAAAACTTGCAACATGCACCAAACCAAATTTTGAACATGTCAAACCAATTTGATCAACATCTAGTTCGAAATCAAAACATGACATCATACCAGAACCAACTCCTTGCCAAACAAGTTCAAATTCCAGATACAACTATGTCAAAGCCTCAAAAGAAAGGTGGCTTTATTGCAAGGATCTTAAGGAAACTACCAAGTGAGTTCTTTGAGGAAGATCAAGATAATACACTTATGTCTAGCAATGCCTCATCCCCCCACAAACAAATTGACTCCCTAGTGGCATCTATCCCTACACCTTTAGAAGTTTCACAAGAACCTTCCATATTGTCCTCATCAAATAATACACCCAAGGATGAAATTACCCAAGGGCTATCCATAGGTGATTGCCAAGATAATCCAATTCATGATGCACATCCTTGTCATGTTTCAGAAATACACGACCCAATGCCACCATGCACTTTATTGCCATTACCTGTTTTAGAGGACCCCATTCGAAGTCCCTCTTCCTCATGTTCAAGCATTGATTCCTTGCCAGAATCCATCACAAATGTTCAAAGTGCATTTCCTTCATGCCAAAACATTGATTCCTTGTTAGAATCCCCCATGCATATCCAAAGTCCAACCTCATGTCAAGAGGATAATTTAGAGCATGAAGAAATGAGTCCTAAATAAAATCAAGATCAAGATCCTGAAACCTTATCATCCCATCCAATTGTTGACCAAGATCCCATTTCCCCAGACACTCGTAATGATTCCCCTATTCCTGTCAATTCTATCCAAGAACACAATGTCCTTTCAAATCCCATTGACATGCCACTTCCTAAGAAAGATCAAGATATCCCTTCCATCCTTTCTAATGATCCCATTAAAAGTCAAGAGCAAAGCACCTTTAAAGAGGATTCAAATGATCTTACTCCTTGTCAAGATCAAATTATTCCTTTAAATCCTCCACAAGATCCTTTTGTTCCTCCATCTCCTTGGCTTAATGCTCCATATACACTCCAAGATCGCATTTCTTTTGATGATCCCATTATTTCTCCCATTCCATCTCTTGAAGAGCCTATCATTGAACCATGTCCACTACACAATCCTAGTCCCCCTCATGATCCTAATCCCCCTCATGATTCTAACATGTCAGTGCAAGATGTTCATGAACCCTCGACATGCATAATGGGTTCTTCCACTTTGGTGCAATCCGATCCACTTCACGATCTCATTATTTCTCTCATATCATATCCACCTCATAATGGACTCTTGTTTTCTTCCCAAAGAAAAGAGTATCCTACATGTCAAAATATTCATAAAGGCAAAGGAGTAGGTCTCCATAAGCAAGAATCCCTTCATGTTAAAGAAAATATTAAGGGTCATGGCCTCAGTGAAATTCCTCAAGATGTGGGTACCCCTACTAAATCAAACATCCCTTCAAAATCCAAACATATCCCTTCCCCTTTATCCCTTCCATCCATCTTAGGTCCTTATATCTCTTCGTCCTCTATGCAAGGTCAGAAAAAGTACTCATCCTTGAGTAAATTTCATCAATGCAAAAGAGCTCCATTTCATTCATATCCATCCATGCACTCCTTTCCCCCTCCAAGCAATTTGGATGCCAAGTATAAACATCATAAGTCTAGAAATCCACATGTATTCAAGGATCAACATGTCCAATATAATCGACATGTCAAAACAAAGAACAATATGATGTATAAAGAAAAAGAAATATCCAAAAGGCCACAAAGGCCCATTGCTCAAAAACAAAAGTTAAAATCTATATGGGTTCCTAAATCCCTTGTGCAAGCAATGCACTCCAAGGAACCACAAAAGCATGAAAAATCAAAAACCATGTGGATCCCTAAGCGGCTCCTTGAAGCACAAAAGCCTAAAGAAACATCAAAATTGGCATCTAAAATTGCTATTCCTCCACCACCTTCTTCATCTGTTTTGGGCCCTTATGTCCCAAAATCCATAGCCTTTCCTTTGTCAAAATCTCAATATTCAAAATGCATTTTTCCTCCATTAGTCCATCACCCCTCAAGGTGTGTGCCAATGTCAATCTTTCCTACATTTCTATCCACTCAAGCATAGTTCTTCCAATACCCTATCCATTATCCAATGCATATTTTCCATCCTTCGATCCCTTTGATCCCATCCTTTGCATAAATCCTTGCCTTAATTTCATCTCTTTTTCCATGTCCTTATCCTACCAACGTCTTTGAGCATGCTTTTAAAGGTCATGGTCCATTTTTTTTCAAGGCTACTATCCAAAAACAAAAAGACGCTTGAGTCCTTCTTCCATTCCCTATCATGTGTCCATCTTCTATTGAAAAAGTCAAAATACAAAAAAAATATAAAAAAAAAGTGAAAAAAAAAAAAGACAAAAGAAAAAAAGTAAAGCAAAAATAATTCGTCCACTGGTGAAAACCTGACAAACAGGCGCTTTGGGAAGTACCATGATGAAAACCTGGCAAATAGGCATCATGCGTAATCTATGAACTTCTTGCATACCACACTTAAGGGCAGGTTTCCTCCTTCATATCCTATTGCCCTTCATTATCCTATCATACCATGTCATCCTCCTCCATTATCATATTGTCCCTCATGTCCATTTCCTCTTTCCACCTTTGATCTTGACAAGGGTGAGGATCTTCATGAGCATCATGCATCTTGTTTGCAGCTTTTAGTCCATCATAGCTTTTGGTCTTTATCCATTTGCTTATTATAACCTTTCATCCATATTCCCTAGCTTATTGCAACTTTCTGCCACTATCCCTTAGACTACCCCGACCTTCAGTCCATGTCCCTTATCCATTCTTGGTCTTGCTTATCCTATCCATATCTTATCACTATCCATACACTCTTTTTTTTTGTTCCTTGATCTTGATCTAACATAAGGACGCAAAATTTAAACATAGTTTCAAAAACCTCTTGACATGTCCCTCATGCCATGTTACTGCTTTACATTGTCATATCCAGTCTCTTGTCCCATCACGCAATAGCCCTTGAAAATTGCATCCGTATTGTCTCCATGATAAAAGCTCTTTGTCTTCCCTCTATCCACCAATATTTTAGAAAGCCTATTTATTCACTTGTCATATTCCTTGCCTTGCTAGACACTGGGGGCAAAATCATAAAAATTGAAAAATGTTCTGAAATAATCAAAAAAATTGAAAAAAAATCCTGAAAAACATTCAAAAACATCAAAAAAATCATGTGTTCATTTTCAGCTAAAATGTCAAAATCCCTAAAAATAAAAAAATTGTCCTAAAAAAATCCCTAAAAATCATATAATGTCTTGAAAAACTCCCTAAAAAGTCAAATAAAGTCCTAAAAAACGAACAAAAAAAAAATTGTAAAAAACTCAAAATTCCTACAAAGTGAAAAGCATCAAAATCCAAAAATAATTTCTTTGGCATTTCGCATTTTGTCAATAAATGGTCCCCTCTATGCATAGACAGATCGCTGAGCATACATCCAATGACAATCAATCAAACATTGTGCTTTAATGAAATCATGCATTAACAGATGAACTGTTCGATCAAACCAGACATTCAAACTGATCAAAATTGTCATGTCAATCAATCAACATCAATATCATTTATCCTTGTCACTATTATCATGGGTCTTATACAGGGTGTGGTATACTCAAAACCAGACTGTGTCCTGTCTTAGATGGGGTACCGCATTCCCTAGAACCAGACAACATGATCATTCTTGTTTTCCACTTTTGACAATGACAATCAGACTGTTTGTTTGACTTGGTTGAGTTTGTGCGTCTTATCTTTTTACTAATTTATCTTTGGCTTTGATCATGTTCCTATGTTTCTTGATGATGTCACTGAGTGATTTAGAGTATCCGGGATGGTTCATGGTCCCTTTTGGTTTTTGTTGTGTTTGCTGTTTGTGGAATGTTTGTCACAAATTGGGGCAACTATATCATTGGGTGTTTGTGATAAGTACGTTCACTTTGTGAATGCCGCACAGACCTCGACCCTTGATGTATGCACCCTAGGATGCTTCACTCATTCCTTGTGTGTGATGTGTCTATCTTTTGCAAAAGGGGTTGCGTTCCAACTCTGGCCTTCAATGCCATGATGCTCTGCATTCGCTTTGCTACATTAAATAAAGGTTCTCACCTACTTATGTGCATTTGTGAAAGCAAGTTTTCCTTCATCTCTAACTGTCCTCTGTCTAATTTCTACTTACTAACATTTCTTCCATCAGTCTTGGCAATCCATTCGGTCTAGTTCTCCGATCTCCAACCTATCGTCTTCTATCATTCTTATCGATCACTTGGCCTCTTTTCTGGATTTTTCCGGCCAATTTCTCGAGGGGGCATGCATATGTCATTGTTATTGTCTAGGGCATTTTCATTATTGTTCTTTGAAACAATGCTTAAAATCGTATTGTCTCAAAGAGGGGCAAAATGTAGACATCTAAAAATGGTCAACGCTTGCAGAGTCATACTTTAACATTTGCGCATTGCCTTATTTTAGGGTTCTTGCATTACATTAACATTTCTTCTATGTTGCGCACTTGGTCTTTATCATTTGCGAGCATCGAGTCCTTCTTCTGTATTCCTCATTTTTCTCACTTTTGAATTAGGTATTGTCGATAGCAATCTTCAGTCATGATTTTGGTCGATCTTGTCAATCTCTTATCAACTTGTCAATCTTGTCATTTTGTGATCGATTCATCATCGATCCTTGTCCTTTTCAATCATGTCAATTCAGATCAATTAGTCATTGTTCCTCATCAATTGGCACCTTCAATTCGATCTCCTTGTCAATCTTGGTCAATTTGTCATTGATTTTTGTCAATTAATCTCAATCATTTATCAACATTGGTCCTTTGTCAATCAGAATCATGATTGAACCTACATTAATTTCTTATTGTCTTGACCTAATTCCTTGTCCTCTTATTTCTAGGGTTTTATGATTTGCTCATTTAATCCTTTTCTTCTTCTTTGTGGGTTAAATAAATCTAGTTATTTAGTCCTAGGTCTCTTTCATGAATTAATTAATGGATGAAAACCTATTAATTAATTCACCTAATTTCTATTTCATATTTTTCCTCAATTTTTTAATTTTCTAATTTCTTCTAATTCCTAATTTCTATTTCTCCTATTTTCTTTAATTTTTTTTAATATTTCCCCTAATTTCATGGGAATGGCATTTCAAACTTGCCATAATTTGTGCATAATTTGTCATACATCTTGCATAGCAACTTGTCATAATTTGTCATAATTTGTCATACTCCTTGCATAGCAACTTGTCATTTGTCATAATGTTACCATTCTTGATTTGAATTTCCTTTCAAATCTCTTCATGCTAATCTTATCCTCTCTCCAATTTGTCTATAAATTGGATGAGTTTCTTCAATGAATCAACCATGCTTCTAGTATCCTTATGCTACAATTTTCATCTTGTCAATCTTGCTTGCATTTTGCACTTGTAGGTGAGATCCACAAACAAAATAATTTGAAGGAGAAAGAAGGACAATGGAGGTCAATTGAAAGAGACATTGGTGAAGGATTTTCATTTATTTTGAATGTCTTGTTTTCAATTCTTCTATTGATTGTAATTAGGATTTATTTCATTGCAATTTGGCTTTGTGGTTAGCTAATATCTATTTGCTTTGATGAATTTCAATTTCTTGATCTACAATAGTAACAATGGCTTTCCTAAAATTGGTGACATTAGGATGAAAAGTTGGATGAGATAGGCCTTGATCTTATTGAATGCGTCCTCACATTGATGGTCCCACTTGAAATTAACATTTGTGTGCAATAGATGAGTAAATGGTTGGCATTTATCTGCTAGATGAAAATCAAATCTTCTAATTGACTGTACTTGTCCTTGGAGTCATCTGAGTTGATTGATATTCCAATGAGATGCCATTTCCATAATTGCTTTGACCTTGGCGGGATCTACTTTGATACCCCTAGCTGAAACAATGTATCATAATAGCTTGCCTGAAGTGACACCAAAGGCACATTTCTTGGGATTGAGCCATATCTTATACTATTCTAATCGGTCAAAGATCTTGTCCAGTATTCCTATATGGCCTTTTCTATTGTATGATTTGGCCAATATGTCATCCACATAATCTTCCATGAATGTATGCATCATGTCATGGAATATCGTTGTCATAGCTCTCTGATATGTAGCACCTGCGTTCTTTAGCCCAAAAGGCATGACGTTCCAACAGAAAGTACCCCATGGACATGTGAAAGCTATCTTTTCTTGATCTTTAGGTGCTATTTTAATTTGATTGTATCCATAGAAACCATCCATTAGAGAAAACATGGAATGTCTAGTGGTTAAATCCATAATGATGTCAATATTAGGCAAAGGAAAGTAATCCCTTGGACATGCATTATTGAGATCTCTGAAGTATGTGCATACTCTGATACTTTTATCTTGTTTGGAAATAGGAATTATGTTTGATACCCATTGAGGATATGCTACAAGTCTGATGAATCCTACATCCAGTAATTTCTTTAGTTCTCCTTTGACAAGAAGAGCGATATGAGGATGCATCTTCCTTAATTTTTGTTTAACTGTTTTAGATCCTGGACTGACATTTAAGTGATGCATAATAAGATCTGGATCCAACCCTAGCATGTCTACATATGACCAGGCAAAATTGATTTGTCGTCATTTGAAGAAGTCCATATATTGTTGCATTTCTAGTTTTGATAGAGAAGTTGGATGTAAAATTTTTGGTTGCTCTATTGTCCCAATGTTAACTGCCTCTATTGGTTTGATCAATATGGATAACCTTTCTTTATACTATTTAGGTAAAGTGTCAAATATCCGATCTTCTTGTACCTTGAGGAGGTTTTCACCATTAGACGTGTCCTTTCTTTTTACTTTTTCTCAGTCTAATGTTGCCAATAAATGATTTTCAGCATTAGACTTGATATTATTTTCTTTATTTTCCCTTTTGCAACTAAGAGATTTGGCACCCACTTGACTGGAAGATGCCTTGTTGAAATTCCTAGTGAAAGTTGTTGCAAGTTCAATTGCATTAAGATATAAGGATATGGCATGGTCATTAGGAAAGGTATCAATGGCAATATGTCTTTCACTTTCCCAGTCAATAAGTTTAGGATGGATTAGAGGTAAGGGGTCCTTAGGTTGAGATGTTTCGAGGGTATTAAGGGTCATGATAGAGATGTCAAAGTTTTTGATATGCATTTCAATGTCTAGAATGGTACTCTCATTAGAATAACCTCTTGCAAGTAGCTCCTGATTGTCCTCAATTAAGCCCAAGTCAACAAAATGTGATTCTAATTCAAGTGGGCTAGTTCCTAATATTTGCTCTGTATACGTATGAATTACATCAACTCCTACATCTTCTTCAAAGAAAGTTTCTTCAGATGATTCTTTAGAATGATAGGAATCCCATTCCCATTCATTAGAATCTATCCCACTTGCAGCTTGTAATCTACATATTAGTTCATATAGCATTTGATTTGTTTCTTTTATTTTTCTTTCTATATCTTTTCTTCTCTCATATTCATCTTCTTCTAGATTGAGATTGAGTGCTATCAACCTTTCTATTAGTTCTCCTTTATTTGTACTAGCTTCTTGCTTGTTTTGATTAAGAGTTAATGTTGCTTGGGAGGTGCCTCTAGTTTTTTTTTCATTTTGATTAGAAGCTTGTTTCTTTTGCCATTTCATGTTTGCTTGTGCTTGTTGCTTGGTAGATGTTTCTTCCCTTTCAATTGAAAGTTGTTCTTGTCTGTTTTCATATTCCTCTTGTTGTTGGCTAGAAGATGTGTCCTTTGGTAGAGTAACTTGTCCATACCCTAAGCCTGATTTGTCTGTAGCCTATTGAGTATGAGGTTGGATAGGTTCCAAGATACCTTCTTTTCTTTTTCCTACAAGACATGTTCCAGTGTACCCCATTTTTTGAAGAATGTTAAATCCTTTTCCATATTTTTCGGTGGGTATTCTAACATTGTTGATCTTTTGCTGGACCTCTTCATCCTTGTATAGCCAATGTAGCACATCTTTGTCCTTTGTTTCCTCTAATAAGTTCCCAATGCTAACAAATGCTCCATCAAATATTGGAAGATAGTTGTTTAGAGTTTGATGGTTTTCCATAGGATTTAGGAGAAAGTGGTAGTTGTGATATTGAATATTCTTCGTTCCCTCAATCTCTTAGCTGCATTTGTTTTTCCATACTTGACAAAATTGAGGAAAATGATTTTTCATTGGTTTGTGTGTTCGAAGATGATGCCTCCCTATTGTGAGGAACAATGACTTCTTGAGTTGGTTTTAGATTACTACAATACTTGAATGGATTTGAATCTGCTAAGATCATGATTTCCTACCCATTGTAGGGAAATTTTAGGCACCGATGATATGTTGATGGAACACCTTGTATGCCATGTATCCAGGGTCTTCCCAAGAGTATGTTGTATGATAATTCCAAGTCTAGAACTGTGAGGCCCTACCCTGAACCATCCTAGCATTTAAATGATTTTCATGTTGGAACTATTATGGATACTTTATTTTTATGCATTATGGATATAGAACTTTATATGATCCCAAGATGGGATAATATTGATATATTGTTGCTTCATTTTTGTGCATTATGCATATAGAATTTTATATGATTCTACGATAGGATAACATTGAGATGCTGTATGTCATTTATTTGATTTGCAGGACTTTATTATGATGTTAGAAATATGATTACATATCTTATGAATGGATTAAATTTATGAGGATTATGATAAATTGCGTATGTGAATTGCTTTGATATATGGTAAATTGATTTGTATGAAGTCAATTTTATGCAGAGTGATTGACTTGTATTCTTATTTATGTGTTTAATATTATATGAGGCTATTTGGGAATTACTAATGTGTAATTGAGATGCGTAGGAAAATTATCCATGTGACCATGGAAACATTATGGAGAATCAAGCCTACACCTATGTACATTCGTAAAACTAGGGGTTGTATATTTGGAGAGACAACACCCCATATGTATCGTATTTTATTCGTAAATGTAAATGTTTGCATGTGTGTTAAATTGTATTTATTTATTTGTTTAAATCATACATTAGACAATTACCATGTGTGTATTTGTGATGTGGAATTCCTTTTTTGTAGTGTCACTTGACACATATGTTGTATGTTGAGTTGGCATTGTCATGTCACCTTTTGTGAAATTTATTTTTACCAATGATATATTTCCAAATTATCCTTGAAAGTCCCAATTAAATCTAGGATAGTGAGCCATTAGCAGGGTCAACTCAAAGTTGACCCGTAGGTAAACTTTAGGTGGACTTTCAAAGGGTTAAACCAACTCCTAGAGTCAGTTTTGGAGCATTTTTAATGGGCCTCATTGTGTACCTATGGGTGAAGGCCAAATTTGTCCATGTGTCCACCCCCTAGGACTTGTTTAACCCCCCCCCCCAAAAGCGGATTTCTCGAGATGGCCGAATTTCATCTTTAGGAGTGTCATCCTTGGTTAGATAACCTTCTTGGTATGTGTCATTCCTCTTCCCCATTCCATTCCTCTTCTTGAGGTGCCTTGGTTAGGGAATGTGTAAGACCTAGGGAAGACCAACCAATGGGAGCTCTCACCCTATCCAATAGGTTGGAAGGAGTGAGAGGGAGCCTTCTTAGGCAAGGGACTGAGACTTAGAAAGTTAATCACCCACTCTCCATCTTTGGAAATGAGATCTTGCAGTTTTGAAACCAGTTTTAGAATAGAATTTTTGGCTAAGTGTTGAAGAAAAGAAGTGTGGATTTGGGCTGCTCTTCCCCAACTATCCCTAGTAAACCCTTGGCAGATTAAAGGTTGGTTCATTCTCTTACTTTGTATGTTGAAAATCTATTTTGAAAGATTGCTTGAATGTAGTTGTTTGCTTCCCTTGTATTTTATTTGTGAAGATGTTTATGTGATCTTTCTCTTATTTTTGGTATGCATTTTGTTGTGTTTTGGGAGTATCCAAGGCCATCTTACCCTTGGGAGGGAAAAATGGTCTTGGGGGTGGAAGGTGTTTGATAGCCTTAAAGTGAGAGACTCTCTTTAGAGAGTGATCTCAAGGGTTTGTTTATGTGACCCTTGCTCCGTAGTTTTGTTTATGCATTTGGGGGTCATAAGGGGAGAAATTATGGCATGTATGCCTTGGGGGTCATAAGGATGTTGGGTCAAGATGGAATTGTGTTGTGTTCTTGGTTGCCATGAGATGGCTTGTGATCTACTATCTTGCAGTTCTCCTCAAGGTACTTGGTCCACTTCCACCCATGTAAAAAAAAACACATTATGTGATGAACTTTAGCCTTGGGATGGGAATGTGTTTGTTTTGAGCTTTTCCTTGCTTGTTTGTGTATTGTTTGAGTGTAACCCGTCTAGCTCTTGGTTCTCCAAGCTTGGGGGTGGCTTCTAGTAAGCCTAGGTTGGGAGGTGAGCCCTCCATGGTCACAACCTTAAGATTTTGTAATGCAGGTTTGCTTGGAAAAGAAGAAAAATGAAAGCTAGGAGTTGTTGCAATATTATTTATTTGAGTTGGAAAAAAAAAAAAATGTATTTATTTATTTAAGTCCTCATTTATTAGGAATGAGAGACTAGTTGGATATTTCACCCATTTGTAAAAGTTGACAAATTGTATTCAAATTATTCTTATAAGAAATGCATCTTTTTAAGTTGATATTGCAAAACATGGTTAAATGGATATTAGAGGAATAATAGTTCTATATTTTTTTATATTTCTATGTGTTTTCTTGACTATATTATGCTGCTGTCATTTATTTATCTCTGTCATTTATTCAAAAAAAAAATGCAGAAAGTATAATGGAAATATTATGAAGTAGAAAAGAAGGAATGTCAGTAAGATAAAAATAAAAATTTATTCCTAGTGATTTATTTATTCCAAATGCTAATATGGTTAAATAGACTTTAGAAGTATAATAGTTTTGTATTGTACATATTGATAATGTTTTTAAGTGTTTTCTAGACTACTTTAATGATGCTATAAATTTTATTTACTTCTGTCATTTACTCAAAAAAAAAATGTAGAAAATAAAAGTAGATAAAATAATATTTTCCTATAGTTAACTTTTAGAAATTTAAAATGAAAAGAGATACATTAAATCTAGCCTACAATATTCTTCTTTAATGTTCTTATGAAAAATCTATTGTATTCTTATCAAAAAGCTTTTTACTTAAAACTTGTTTAAAGAAATGATAAAAAAGATAACTATTGCATTGTTGTTTAATTTTGCCTTTTTGACAGTCACTATTTTTATGATATCCCTGCATATTGAAAAGTTAGAGAAACATTACATTCATTTAAATAAGCATATTGAAACATATAGATATACAATATATATCTATACATGCATTATTTCTCCTATCTGCAAGTTAAGTAAATAAATAATAATAAAAATAATAAAGGGGTTAGTTCCACCTCCTATCATTTTTATCAGTCCAAATATGCATAGACATGATAGGGGTTTATACATTTTATTCTACAAAATGAAATATACATCTATTGAATGTTGCTGGTTTTTCTTTATCTGCTAGTCAATATTTTACAGTCTTTCTATGTTGCTGCATATAAAAAAAAAAGAATTGAACAGATATATATATACCTAAATATATATATATATATATATTATAAATAAATAATTTTATATTTTAACTAATTAAAAAAAAAAAACTCACGTAGCCTCCCCGAGGGTTACCTCGGAGCCGAGGGCTCCCACGGGCTCCTTGGGCGATGCGGTCTCCTTGTGGGCTGAGGTCCATAGGGGCGTTGCGGTGCCGCTGCGGGCCACAACCCGCAAGGGTGACCATGGCCACCACTACGGGCCGCGTCTTGCAGGGACGCCACAATGTTACTACGGGCTGTGACCTACAGTGGCACCCATGGCGCCTCTGCGGGTGGTGCCAGCCTCTTCCATGACCCCCTTTTGTCTAGCATGGCCCTCGTGTGATAATTAATTTGCCGCCCCTGCAAGATAATCCGCCCTTCGCCATTGCCCTTCTCTGACCCCTGCATAACACGAGCCCTAACCGAAATTTTGGGTTAGGGCAAAAATGAGTTAGATTTTAAAAAAAAAAAAAAGGGTAAAGTATGGTTAGGGTTAGAATTCAAAAAGAGGGGAAAACTTATTAAGCAACCCTAACCCTATTTCGGGATTAGGGTTTTCTCAATTATAAGGAAATAAGTTAATAGATTGATATGAAAATAATAATAATTAACTCAACCCTAAATTAGGGTTTATAATTAAAAATTATGTATATGTATATGTATATGTATATGTATATGTATATGTGTATGTATGTATGTATATATATATATATATATATATATATATATATATATATATATATATATATATATATATATATATATTCATATTCTTAAACTTGAGATTTAATATCTCTCAATATGGACTAAGGTGAAATCAAAACTTAACATAGACCTTATATGTCAAGTTTAATCTAAGATTAGGGATTAGCTATAATGTAGTTTTATTATTTGCATATGTGATTTAATTTTATTAACTAGGGCCATTAAAGAGGAAATTTATTATTATCTTTATATATTTAATTATATGCGGATGTTGGATTAAAATTCCTTTGGGGAGATTTTTATTATTGAATATTATTAATTATATTATCTGAAATCTAGCCTAGGAGGTTAAAATTGGCCAAGAATTTAATAGTCAAAAATTTGAAGGTTTAGGGGGATTTAAAATTGATTATAATATAAATTATATTTATTTGGCAAATATCATTATCGAATTTGTTAACCATATTGGTTATATTTAAAAAGTGAATTTGCATGCACCCAATTAATTAATTTTAATTTAAGATAACATTATCATTAGCTTGGAATATTTTAAATACAATCGAGATATTTAAATATCTTTCGACTTTAATAAGTGGAAAATTAATTAGGTTGATTAGATTAATTAATTAAGTTGCGATGACCCTCTTAGGGAATAACTAGCCTTCTTTAATTATTAACGCTTTATTGATTGAGCTAATTATTTCAACTTTAGTAAACAATTCTATTTACACCTTAGTTAGGACAAAACTTAATTGATTTCTTTTAATGTAAATTATATAATGAGTTTATGTTGTCAAAAAAAAAAAATTGTTGTCCCGTTTTTGCCCAAAAGTTTGGGCATTGCATTTTGGTATCAGAGCAAGGTTTCCAACACTAGGAACCTTTCTCCATTATGTTTCGCTTTAATTATTTAATTAATTAATTAAATTTTTCTCCAAAATTATTTATTTATTTTATTTTTCTCATAAGGATGCCTCTGACTACGCAACAAGCTTGCAAGCACGATAGGGGTCCTAGGCATACACGTATGGCATGCAAAGATGTTGATAGGGAGGAACCAGTTCCAGAAGGGAACCCAGAGGCTCCATCTGAATGACCAATTGACCCAAACCAAGATATCTTATTAGTGCTTCAAGACCTGATTGGGATAGTACAAGATAGGCTTCCAGCAGTTGAGCATCATGCAGAAAACCAGAACTTAGGGAGCCATAGATCATCAGATAGGGAATGGAGTATGAGTCCACCTCCTAATCCCTTATAGGGCCAGGCTGAGCATGAGCCTGAGTTCGTTCATCTACCCGGACCACCTCCAGTAGTAGCACCTATATATTTTGAGAGAGCATGTCGTGATCCAGGGGATCTAATCAGAGAGGTTTTGTGCCTCCAGCCACCATCTTTTGGGGGATCTACCGACGGGGTAGAAGCTGAGGCTTGGCTTTTGATCCTAGATTGGTGCTTTGCATTGTGTTCCTATGAAAGCAATCTAAAGGCACGAGTAGCAGTTCACATTTTGAGAGCAATGACCTTCACATGGTGGAGACAAGAGGAATACAAGTGTGGCCTAGTTGCAGACACCTTCACATGGGAGATCTTTACAAAGAGGTTCAGGGAGAGATACCTGTCGGAGCACTTTAGGTAGCGTAGGATAGATGAGTTCCATGATCTCCAGCAGAAGGGTCTCTCAGTGACCCAGTATGAGAGTAAGTCCATCAAGCTCCTACCATATGTGGATTACCTGAAGGACGAGAAGCTTCTCATCAACCATTTTATCAAGGGACTGAATGTTGGGATAGTAGGACCGGTGAGGATGGCTGCTCTAGGAAGCCTTCGGGTTGCCATGGAGAAGGCCTTGATAGAAGACGAAATTCAAGTCAGGCCTCAGGACATGAGGGATTGGTTTCAAAACTAAAACCCTGCACCCCAGTCTTTTGGATTCCAGAAACCCCACTGGAAAGGCAACCACAGGAATACATCGGGGTCCTTTAAACCCCCTGCTCCACAATAGTCATACCAGAATCAGAGGTAGAGGCCCCCTCAGGGATAGCAGGGCTTTAAGCCCAAGTAGTGACATTCACAGGGTCCTAGGCACGACCAGAGAGCATAGGGTACTTACACACCTCCAGCACGGACTCAACAGTCCTCTAGGGGTGGGTAAAATGGTTCGAGCAGGACAGGTGGACAGTCTTTCTCTAGGCCTTAGGGTGTACAGTTTTAGGCATGCAGTGCTTGTTTCACATGTGTAGCCATGGGGCATATGGCGAGAGAGTGTTCACAGGGTTAGATGGTAGGTAGTCAGAGGATTGCAGCATCAGAGCCTATGGTTGGGGATATGGGAAAGTCCCATAGAGTCTTTGCAATGGTTGACAACCACCAGATAGAGCACCAAGCCACAGTTATTGAGGCTGTAGGTATGATCAGCGGTATCAGTATTTCTATATTATTTGACTCAGGAGCTACTGACTCCTTTATATCTCCATTGGTTGTGGAGCATTGCGAGCTAGTGGCAATTAGGCAAGGTGTCAGTTGGGAAGAGGATTTAGTTTTGAGGGCTAGAGTGTCAGTAGATTCAGAGGTTAGGGGATGTCAGCTCCAGATTGGTAATACCACCACCTTAGTAGACCTTATAGTTACACCACTCGGATCTTATGGCATCATAGTTGGCATGGATTGGCTTTACGCCCACAGAGCCAAGATGGATTGTCGCCTGAAAAAGATTGAGTGTGAGAATGATCATGGTGTTCCCATAGTAATCACTAGGATTCAGAGGCCCGTGTCTCTTCGTATGATTTCTGCTATGCAGCTTAAGTGGAGCATGCAAAAGGGATGCCAGTTGTTTTCTATCACCATCAGTGATAGAGAGGAAGAAAATGAGAAGGAGCCTTCCCTAGATGATCATCCAATCCTTGAGGAGTTTGCAGATGTGTTTCCAGCTGAGCTACTAGGTATGCCACCTAGCAGAGAGATTAACTTCCACATAGATCTTATACCAGGAGTCGAGCCAGTTTTGAGAACACCTTATAGGATGACCATAAATGAGCTTAATGAGATCAAGATGCAGCTTGAGGAACTCTTAGAGAAGGGTTACATTCATCCTAGTGTCTCCCCTTGGGGTGCACCAGTCATCTTCCTGAAGAAGAAGAAGGATGGGTCCCTAAGGTTATGCATGGATTACAGGTAGCTGAACAAAGTAACCATCAAGAACCACTATCCCTTTCCCAGGATCGATGATTTGTTTGATCAACTTCAGGGTGCTAAAGTATTTTTCAAAATAGATCCGAAGTCAGGGTACCATCAATTGAGGATACTGGAGAGTGATATCCACAAGATTGTGTTTCGTACCAGATACGACCATTATGAGTTCACCGTGGTCCCTTTCGGTCTTACAAATGCTTCAGCTGTATTCATGAGTCTTATGAATGGGGTATTCGACACTTTCCTCGACCATTTTGTGATTGTGTTCCTTGATGACATATTGATATATTCTCAAAATGAGGAGCATGAGGAGCATTTTAGGCAAGTTATGCAGTGTTTGAGGGACAACCAGTTGTACGACATTTTGTCGAGGTGTGCTTTCTTTAGATCAGAGGTCAAGTACCTTGGGCATGTTATATCCAGTGATGGGATCTTATTTGACCCATCAAAGATCAGAGCTATTATGGATTGGCCAGTGCCAACCAGTGTGATAGAGGTCAGGAGCTTCATGGGTCTAGTAGGGTACTACAGATGCTTCATTGAGGGATTTTCCCGAGTTGCACATCCCATTACATCCCTTCAGCAAAAGGGAAAGAAATTTGAGTGGACAGATAGGTGTGAGAGGGCTTTTCAAGACTTGAAAAAGGCACTCACTAGTGCACCTATTCTTATTGTGCTAGACCCCATGGCTGATTTCATGGTATGTACAGATGCTTCCTTGGATGGATTAGGAGCAATCCTTATGTAGGAGGGTTGAGTTATAGCTTACGAGTCTAGGAAAATTAAGACTCACGAGCTTAACTACTCTACGTATGACCTTGAGCTTACAGTAGTAGTGCATGCACTTGTGAGGTGGAGACACTTCCTTTTGGGTCATCATTTCAAGCTTCATTTTGATCATCAGAGCTTGCAGTACATCTTCACCCAGCCTAATCTTAATGCCTGTTAGAGGAGATGGATGGAGTTTCTATGCGAGTATGATTTTGATGTCCACTATATCAAGGGGAAAGAGAACATAGTTGCAGATGCCTTGAGTAGGAGACGTCATGAGGTATACTCCATATCTATGAGCAAAAATTTGAGAGATCGTATATTGCAGCGATTGCCAAAGGATGGATGGTATTTAGAGGTTTGTCAGGTGATTCGATCATAGGAGACCCTAGAGGAGAAGTATGTGGATTATTCCCTAGAGTCTAATGGACTATTATGCCATAGAGGGCACATCTATGTACCTTCTCCCAGGGGTTTGCGAGAGTTCATTGTCATGGAGGCTCATAGAGTTCCTTATGCAGTGCATCCTGGGGTTAAGAAGATGCATGCAGACTTGAGATAGTTATATCATTGGCCAGGTATATGGAAGCTTATTGCTGAGCTAGTAGCCCGATGTCTTGAGTGTCAAAGAGTCAAGGTGGAGCACCGCCATCCTAGTCGGTTGCTCCAGTCCCACGCTATACCAGAATGGAAGTGGGATACTATATCTATGGATTTCATCATTGGTCTTCCTATGTCATCTCATTGCCATGATGCCATCTTGGTGACAGTTGACAAGTTGACCAAAGTGGCCCACTTCTCACTAGTTTGGACTACCTTCACAGCACTAGCAGTGGCATAGGTGTTCTTGCGAGACATTGTCAGACTTCATGGTGTCCCATGCAAGATTATTTCTGACAGGGACTCCCTCTTTACTTCTTCCTTTTGGAAGGTGTTACAGGCAGCCATGGGTACCAGACTCAACTTTAGTATAGCCTATCATCCAGAAACAGATGGTCAGACAGAGAGGGTAAATCAGGTGTTAGAGGATCTCCTCCACATGTACGTCATGGATCATCAGACCAGATGGAATGAGTACCTTCCTTTAGTAGAGTTTGCCTATAATAATGGACATCACACTTCTTTGGGGATGCCACTGTTTCAGGCTTTGTATGGCAGACCTTGCAGGACAGCTTTGAGTTGGGACCGTATTGAGGATAGAGTGGCCATAGGTCCTAAAATGGTTTGTGATATGGAGCAGCAGATAATTTTGATTAGATGGCTCCTTAGAGAGGCATAGGATAGGCAGAAGAAGTATGCAGATGCAAAGAGGATAGACCAGAGCTTCATGGTTGGGAATAGAGTTTTCCTGAGAGTGCGACTACATAAGAGTCCAATCCATTATGGAAAGGGTTCTAAGTTTGCACCTCACTTTGTCAAACCATTTGAGATCCTTGAGAGGATAGGACCAGTTGCTTATCACCTAGCTTTGCCACCTAGCCTGTCACACATCCACGATGTGTTTCGTGTATTAGTTTTGAGGAAGTATATCTATGATGAGTCTCATATTTTAGATTGGGATGCCTTGTAGGTGGAGTCGGACGTGTAGCTAGCTTTGGAGCCCATTCGCATTTTGGTTCGCCAGACATTGGCTCTTCGAGGTCAAGAGCTGGACCAAGTTAGAGTCCAGTGGGATTGCTATGATGAGGTTACAACTTCATGGGAGGACGTAGCACGTATGAGATCACAGTACCCTCATCTTTTTGATGAACTCTAGGAGGAAGTTCATGCCTAGAGGGAGAGGGTGTGAGGCCCTACCCCAACCCATCCTACCATTTCAGTGATTTTCATGTTGGAACTATTATGGATTCTTTATTTTTATGCATTATGGATATAGAACTTTATATGATCCCAGGATGGGATAACATTGATATATTGATGCTTCATTTCTATGCATTATGGATATAGAACTTTATATGATTCTATGATATCTTAATATTGAGATGGTGTACGCCATTTATTTGATTTGCAAGACTTTATTATTATGCTAGAAATATGATTGCATATCTTATGAATGGATTAAACTTATGAGGATTATGATAAATTACTTATGTGAATTGCTTTGATATATGGTAAATTGATTTGTATGATGTCAATTTTATGCAGAGTGATTGATTTGTATTCTTATTTATGTGTTTAATATTATATGAGGCTATTTGGGAATTACTAATGTGTAATTCAGATGCATAGGAAAATTATCCATGTGACCATGGAAAGATTATGGAGAATCAAGCCTAGACCTATGTATGTTCGTAAAACTAGGGGTTGTATATTTGGAGAGACAACACCCCATATGTACCATATTTTATTCATAAACATAAATATTTGCATGTGTGTTAAATTGTATTTATTTATTTGTTTAAATCATACATGAGACAATTTCCATGTGTGTATTTGTGATGTGGAATTCCTTTTTTGTAGTGTCACTTGACACATATGTTGTATGTTGAGTTGGCATTGTCATGTCACCTTTTGTGAAATTTATTTTTACCAATGATATATTTCCAAATTATCCTTGAAGGTCCCAAGTAAATGTAGGATAGTGAGCCATTAGGAGGGTCAACTCAGAGTTGACCCGTAGGTAAACTTTAGGTGGACTTTCAAAGGGTTAAACCAACTCCTAGAGTCAGTTTTGGAGCATTTTTAATGGGCCTCATGGTGTACCTATGGGTGAAGGCCAAATTTGGGCATTTTTCCACCCCTAGGACTTGTTTAACCTCCCCAAAAAGTGGATTTCCCAAGATGGCCGAATTTCATCTTTAAGAGTTTCATCCTTGGTTAGATAACCTTCTTGGTATGTGTCATTCCTCTTCCCCATTCCATTCCTCTTCTTGAGGTGCCTTGGTTAGGGAGTGTGTAAGACCTATGGAAGACCAACCAATGGGAGCTCTCAAATTATCCAAGAGGTTGGAAGGAGTGAGAGAAGCCTTCTTAGGCAAGGGATTGAGACTTAGAAAGTTAATCACCCACTCTCCATCTTTGGAGATGAGATCTTGCAGTTTTGAAACCAGTTTTAGAATAGAATTTTTGGATAAGTATTGAAGAAAAGAAGTGTGGATTTGGGCTGCTCTTCCCCAACTATCCCTAGTAAACCCTTGGCAGATTAAAGGTTGGTTCATTCTCTTACTTTGTATGTTGAAAATCTATTTTGAAAGATTGCTTGAATGTTGTTGTTTGCTTCCCTTGTATTTTCTTTGTGAAAATATTTATGTGATCTTTCTCTTATTTTTGGTATGTATTTTCTTGTGTTTTGGGAGTATCCAAGGCCATCTTTCCCTTGGGAGGGCAAAATGGTCTTGGAGGTGGAAAGTGTTTGATAGCCTTAGAGTGAGAGGCTCTCTTTAAGAGAGTGATCTCAAGGGTTTGTTTATGTGACCCTTGTTGCATAGTTTTGTTTATGCATTTAGGGGTCATAAGGGGAGAAATTATGGCATGTATGCCTTGGGGGTCATAAGGATGTTGGGTCAAGATGGACTTGTGTTGTGTTCTTGGTTTCCATGAGATGGCTTCTCATCTACTATCTTGCAGTTCTCCTCAAGGTACTTGGTCCACTTCCACCCATGTAAAAATAATCACATTTTGTGATGAAGTTCAGCCTTAGGATGGGAATGTGTTTGTTTTGAGCTTTTCCTTGCTTGTTTGTGTATTGTTTGAGTGTAACCCATCTAGGTCTTGGTTCTGCAAGCTCGGGGTGGCTTCTAGTAAGCCTAGGTTGGGAGGTGAGCCCTCCATGGTCACAACCTTAAGATTTTGTAATGCAAGTTTTCTTGGAAAAGAAGAAAAAGGAAAGCTAGGAGTTGTTGAAATATTATTTATTTGAGTTGCAAAAAAAAAAAAATGTATTTATTTATTTAAGTCCTCATTTATTAGGAATGAGAGACTAGTTGGGTATTTCACTCATTTGTAAAAGTTGACAAATTGTATTCAAATTATTCTTATAAGAAATGCATCTTTTTAAGTTGATATTGCAAAACATGGTTAAATGGATGTTAGAGGAATAATAGTTTTGCATTTTTTTTATATTTCTAAGTGTTTTCTTGACTATATTATGTTGTTGCCATTTATTTATCTCTGTCATTTATTCAAAAAAAAATGCAGAAAGTATAATGGAAATATTATGAAATAGAAAAGCAGGAATGTTAGTAAGATAAAAATAAATATTTAGTCCTAGTGATTTATTTATTACAAATGCTAATATGGTTAAATAGACTTTAGAAGTATAACAGTTTTGCATTGTACATATTAATAATGTTTTTAAGTGTTTTCTAGACTATTTTAATGCTTCTGTAAATTTTATTTACTTCTGTCATTTGCTCAAAAAAAAAAATGCAGAAAATAAAAGTAGATAAAATAATATTTTCCTACAGTTAACTTTTAGAAATTTAAAATGAAAAGAGATACATTAAATCTAGCCTACAATATTCTTCTTTAATGTTCTTATGAAAAATCTATTGTATTCTTATCAAAAAGCTTTTTACTTAAAACCTGTTTAATGAAATGATAAAAAAGATAACTATTGCATTGCTGTTTAATTTTGCCTTTTTGACAGTCACTATTTTTATGATATCCCTGCATATTGAAAAGTTAGAGAAACATTACATTCATTTAAATAAGCATATTGAAACATATAGATATACAATATATATCTATACATGCATTATTTCTCCTATCTGCAAGTTAAGTAAATACATAATAATAAAAATAATAAAGGGGTTAGTTCCACCTCCTATCATTTTTATCAGTCCAAATATGCATAGACATGATAGGGGTTTATACATTTTATTCTACAAAATGAAATATACATCTATTGAATGTTGTTGGTTTTTCTTTATTTGTCAGTCAATATTTTACATTCTTTCTATGTTACTACATATAAAAAAATATATAGAATATATATATATATATAATTTTAAATTTTAGTTAATTAAAAAAAAAAAAACTCACGCAGCCTCCTCGAGGGTTACCCCGGAGTTGAGGGCTTTCGCGAGCTCCCCAGGTGGCGCGGGCTCCCTGTGGGCCGTGACCCACAAAGTCATCATGGTGCCACTACGGTCCACAACCCACAGGGGCAGTTGTGGCCACCACTGCGGGCCACGTCTGACAAGGAGGCCGTAGCGTCACTGCGGGCCGTGACCCGCAGTGGCGCCCATGACGCCTCTAGGGGTGGCGCCATCAATTAAGTTGCGATGACTCTCTTAGGGAATAACTAGCCTTCTTTAATTATTGACGCTTTATTGATTGAGCTAATTATTTCAACTTTAGTAAACAATTCTAATTACACCTTAGTTAAGACAAAACTTAATTGATTTCTTTTAATGTAAATTATATAATGAGTTTATGTTGTCAAAAAAAAAAATTTTGTTGTTTCGTTTTTGCCCAAAAGTTTGGGCATGACAAGAACTTGGCATGCTTGTCTTTCTGCAAAGGTCCCACTTTGATGGGTAATATCACAATTCCCTTAGAGAAACGTTCTTCTTCATCATATGCTTTGATTGTTATCTTTTTTCGGGGATCCACTACATCTTTTTAATAACATAGAGCATGGAAAAGACTAAATGAGCAAATGTTTAAGCTAGCTCCCCATCTATTAGGACATGTTTAATGCATGTCTTATGAATGAGGAATTCGATATACAAGAGAGCATTATGGGGATGTTGCAAGGATATGTCATCTTCTTCGGTGAATGATAAGTAGTGAGGGGTTGTGGGATGTCCCACCATGGTTTGGAATTGATCTATATCAAGATCCTTGGATACAGTTGTATCTACTAATGCTCTTTCAAGAATTTCTTTGTGTGCAGGTGAAAGCTTTAAAAGTTCTAAGATGGATATTTGCATAGGATTTTTCTGTAGTTGATCCACTAGATTATATTGTTTTGCAGTGGATGACATGTTAGTTGTAGGACCCAATAAAACAACTTTTCCTTTGCTTCTTGTGATAGCATACTGATGATTCTAATCCATGAAAGGAGCCCTAGAACTATCACAAATGGGGGAAAGACCCGGGTGGGTAACGAAACAGGGAGTGGAATGGCTCACCTTCACCCAGGAATATGACTTCTTTCAACCTTTTTCAATGCCCGTAGATAGAATTTATTCACCCAGGGAAAGGAAGATCCTAGCCCGTAGTGCCGACCCAGGGCCATAAACAAACCCTACCCCAGTGAAGGAATAGACAAATAGATAGGTTTTTTTTATCAAACATCGCTCGGTCTTCCTTCTGTCCCCAGCCTTCCCTCCATTATACAAGTCATAAAGAAATAGATTTGAAGTTGGATTCAAAGGTTCGAACCTTTCAAAGCCTCAGAAAGAACTTCTATTTCAAGATCCATATCTCTGTGGTTATGCACCGAAACAACCCCAAAAAGTTATGCACCGGCAATCACTCACCGGGTCGGGTATTAATCTGATCACTCACCGGGTGGTGATCACTCACATCTCTCTCCGGGGAAAGCTGAAACTCACTGGGAAGAGCGTGATAACTAGTCTTCTCTTCTTCCCTCTTCTCTTCTATTTTATGGATTAACATCCATTGGTTGACGCCGATTAGTTGTATTCACATCCCACAGTCGATGTTTACTCACCCTCGCCTATGGAAGGAATCCCTAGAGAAGCATGTCCATAGCATCTCTGTTGGTTCAGGCCAGATAAAAGAGACTGCCAACAGGTGGGATATCAAATCTCTTTTACTTATGGAGCTAATGGGTGCGCCAACATTACCTACAATGTCCAAACCAAGAATAGGACTCTTAACCATTCGTGAGAAGATATCTATTCACTGCTCCTATCAACCCAGCCTCAACCCAATGAGTAGAGAGATGTCTCCTTCAATACCCCGCCCAATTCATGGAATTCAAATATCCCTTTCCAAACTCCTAAAATGTGTCATCGATTGGCACAAATTGCGATGGTTCTATAGAAGGGTGCGCAAGCCGACTTGACCATCGGGAGAGGGAAAATAGGCTCTCTGCTCAGCGAACTGCGATGCTAAAACTAGGTGGCCGTGTGGTAAATTGGAGAGTAAAAAGGTGGAAGCTAGGTTACGAGCTTGCTCTCTTGTATTTGGGTGGGGCCCTCACCTTCCGAAGTCAGGTGAGCAATTTCATTCCTAAGGACGGGGAAGTTCTCGCCATTTCCAGCTGCATGTTCTTTTCCCCCACAATTGTGATAAAGTTATAGGTGGTTGGGCCATAGGCAAGGACTATAGAGGCAGGAGCAGCAGTATAGATAGGAGCATCAAAGTCATAAGCATTGGTAGCAGAGGCTTTGACAGAGCCAAACGCATCCCTTTCGGTTATAGAGTCTGATCCATATGTTCGTGTTAGAGATCCAGATATAGACCTTCGTGGTCAAGACCTTTGTGGTCCAGATACAAAGCCATAGCTAGCAGCATACCAACTAGTTTGATAGTCAGAGTAAGAAGCAGCAGGTCAGTCGTTTAAGATCGAGACCCAGATGCACCAGTAGACCTAGTGGTTGAAGTGACAGACCCAGATTATCCATATCTGTACCTTCGTGATTGAGGTTCAGAAGCAGATCAAGACCCAGTTCCATGTACAGATGATGGTTATTCAGAGTCTTATGTTCTTTATCTATGAGATTCTGTTGGCTAAGAAGCAGGAGCAGAGATAGGTGCAGATCGTGATAGGGAGTAAGAATCTGATGCTCGTTATTCAGGTGCTCGTGGTCCAGATACAGATGCTCATAATAGAGATAGAGATCCAGATAGAAACCCAGAAGCAGGAGAAGCAAAGGCGTAGGTTGGTTCAGTTAACTAATAGATTGATTTGAAGGAATGGAACCTATTTTCCCTATAGCCCTATAGAACCAAGATAGTAGGCATGTGTAGTATAGAATCTAATCTCCTCTTTCCAACTGGTAGCCAAATGAAGCAAGGAAGGATATTGATTTTAAGGAAGGATTTCTCGGGGCGAACCCCGAACCCCCGACAGAGAAGGAAGGAAGGATATTGATAGGAAGGCTTAACGTTTCTCAGCTGGGTCCAAAGGAAGTCTATTTAGGAAGGAAGGATATTGCTTCACACCGAATGGAAGGCAGGCTTAACTATCCTATTGATAGGTAGGCTTATTGACTAGCCTAGCTAAGTGAACTAATTGACTAGCTAAGTGATTCACTTCACTATAGACTAATTTACGATAAAGGCACTGTCCTAGCATTTCAATATCAATTCGATATGCTCATATATAATACGCATTCATAATTAGTCTCTTAATCGTAATCCCTCAAATATTTGAAAATAGAGAAATTAATTTCCCTGATAATGGATATATTAATACAAGGAAGATGACAGAACTAGGATACGCCTTTCTCCAAATGCTTGGCCGGTCTGACCCATTCCTTAAGGGCCCAGGTGTCATTCCTTATCGGATATCTCTACTCCTACTGAGCTCGGATCCTAGGACTTTCAATTAGGAGTCCATTCCCCTAATAGTAAGCTTCTAACATGGTAGGGAGTTAAGCTCAGTAACTTCGGCCACCCCACCCCGTGAGTGAGGTGCCCGCCCTAATATGGAGCCTACCATGCTCAGCCTTTCGCACCATGGACTCCCAGAATAGTGGGCTAATCCCAGTCTAGATAGAATAGGGGTGCTTGATGGTGACTCCAGATTCTTTAGATGCACTAACCTACTGAGACTAACCTGTGGCCATGCTTTATAGGCTATGACCAATGAGGGCGGTTACCACGTAGGCAATCCAATAACCTCGTAGTGAGTGTCAGGTGTTATCAGCACCAGGCAGTCCCAGCCAAGGAGGCTAGCACGCCATCCCCTTTATTTACAGAGTCAAAAAATAGTATGTCCCACTAGCAAAGCAAAGAGCGACCGCTTGCTTTATGACAGGCTCGATAAGGGCCCTTAGAGACTTGCTTGGGGAAAGGGAGATAGACCAAGGAGCGACACTGTCCCCATACTAGGGTTCAAAGAGGCTTACCCCCTACATTGTAGCAAGCTCTTCCATGCTTATGTATCATGGGCAATAAGGGTCGCTCCTTTGGTCAAACATATCCCTCAAACACACCAACCTATCTTCCAGGATCCATAAGGGGTCTATCTGCCCTTCTATAGTTTTCCGGGTCTCTCACCTGATCTTTTGAGCAGGGATACTTGATTCCCAACCTAGTTGAGTTGAAAGTGTTTCGCCCCTTTACCACAAGAGGGTATTCCAAACCTAATTCTCAAGCGGTAACTCTTCAATCATCCTACCATAAAATCATAAGATATAGAAAAAGAAATAAAAATAGACTCAATTCCCCGGGGCTCTAGGGTCCTTGTCCCACTCTTGATGGTCCTTGGGACCACTCTCGATGGGCACAACATTAAACCCTCCTCATACACTACATCTATTTCACAGTCAAGTAACCAATGGCTAAAAACTCGGACCAGCATTGTTCCCAATAGCGAATGGGTTCTATCCAAGACAGCTTGTGGTAGAGGCCCTACTTTGTGCACATAATACAACTCCTCCAATTCTTGCTCGATCAGAACGTACTCTGAGTTTTTGTCTCTCCCTTGCCCACGCAACAACTTTCTCTTTTACCACATGCAACCCCTTTGCAAACTAAGCACATGCTGGAACTTCTGAGGCAGGTTGATAACTGTTCCAATTCTCCCGGACTCAACTTTTGAAATCCTCCTCTTCGTGCCAATGAGGATTCTATTAGCTCAAGGGTGCTCCCGATTTTGTTATCTCCCTTACCCAACTATAGAAAGAGAGGGTAATGGTCAGAGCATTGAACCTTCCCAACCCACGTTCTTCATTGTTCAATCCTTTGTCACACCACATTATCTGCAAGAAATCAGTCTAATCTTTTAGAAACCCCACTTAGTCCACTCATGTTATTGCTCCAAGTAGGACAGAGTTGGATAGGCTCAATGTCTACCCAACATGCCAATTCAAATTTTTCAATTCAATAGTTTTCCAATCTATCTTCATGAGCAGAAGGACCCCAGATTTCCTACCTATTCAACGTAGATTTAAGTCCCCCCCAAAGCACAATGGGATTGTCGGGTTGTAAGTGATTTCAATTTCAGAGCTTATACTAGAATTGTTCCTTACCCTCATAAGGACCAGAAAGTTTTAGCAGGAACAGAGTAAGGTCCAGCTCCTTACTATGTACCACAGTACAAAGCCATGAGCATACAACAAAGCTCGAAGGGCATTTTCATTGATTGAAGGAACAATGGGAATGGTTATATGTTATGCAACAACCAAAAGAGAAGACACACCTGGCACTTCAAACTTGCATTCCATTTACCAATGGAAATTCTATTAGCGTTTTGAAACTTGAATTCGTTTCCTCCTGCCAATTCACCTTCCTTATGACCCTGACGAATAAGGGAGGAAGGCTAGTGATTTGAACACCTACACTCATCAGCCTGATGGAGAGGATCCATAGAAGAATCCCTAGCGCTGGGATGATGTGGATAAAGGAGGGAAAAGGGAAAACCCCATCCAGAAAGGAGAAAAGGCAGCTCAAGAGACAGGGCGGGGGAATCCAATCAGGAGCGGGATTATGCAAGTGAACCCGTCCCTGTGGTATCTACTTAGAAGAAGCCATTGCAAGTCTCATTATCCACATCGGATGGAAAGGAACAACAAACTTCAAATCACTCTGCATGCAAATCTTCCATCGAGGGAGAAACAATGTTGTTTGGGCAAGTGACAATCACATTTACTGCATTATCATATGCATGAGTGTATTTCACCTTTGCTTTACCGTTACCATTATGTGTTGTTGATGATTCACCCTTCTTATAGTTAGGAAGTGGATTTTTGAAAGCCGTATGAGATTCATTTGTCATATGTCCATCCATGGTTATCACTCCATTATCAATCAAATCTTGGATGACATGTTTCAACCACTGACAATTATCCATGTGGTGTCCCTTGTTTTGATGGAAATTGTAATAATGGTTGTCGTTCCACCAAGAAGGTTTTACCTTGGGTTCAAAGTTTCTTGCCCTGGCAAGGTAATCGACTTGTTTGCAAGAAGTGTCTTTAATGCTGACCCAAGTGGTTCACCAATGTTTGTAAATTTCCTTCGAAAGAAATTGTCAAAAGTTGATTTTTGATGATTGTTGTTCTATTGCACTGCAGCTGAGTGATTGGATAAATTGAAAATCGGTTTCTTTGGTTTTACATTGTTGTTATCCACTACTCCATTATTGATGATATTTTAATTTCTATTCCAAAATTTTGTCTTATCATTGTTGTTGTTAGTTTTTTTAGGAGGATGAGCTCCTTTGTATATCTTCAACTCACCCTTCTTTACCATAGCTTCCTCCATTCTGATTCCATTATCAATCATCTTTCCAAAAATTTGATGGCCTTGCATTTTTAGATGATAACTCATTTAATCATTTAGGTTGTTGATGAATATGTCCATTTTCTCCTAGCATCGTACAAGGATATCGTAAAGCTAACCGCTTCCATCTCTGTAGAAACATCATGAAAGGTTCCTCTTTTGTTTAGCATTACATAGGTCTAGCATTGTGAAACAAACTTATCAACCAATTTTGAGAATGATCTGATTCCAAGTGGAAGTTTGGAGAACCATTCCATAGCTAGTCCACTTAAGATCTTTGGAAATAGTCTCATCAGGTAGGTATCCTTATGTGCAAACTTCATACTCATTGTGTAAAATTCTCGTATATGATCCTGGGGTTCAGTGCTTCCATCATATTTATCGTATCTAGGACTTTCACAACCTGTAGGAAATGGTATCATGTTTAGATTTATGTCGAATGGGTAAGGACAGATTTCTTGAAGTGAGTATCTTCTAACATTTCCTCTCTGCATATCTTGAATTTGTGTTTGTAGTGTTTGCATTTGTTGTGTAAGAGTTGTGATAGGATTATAAAAATGACTTATTCTTGTATAACCACGAGTTTGCATTCTAGTATTATCTTGATCTCTTCTTCTTTCATCTCAACCCTTTCTTGTGTCCTCATTAGATTTAGCTTTGTTGAGAATTTCTATGTCATCCCTTTTGGGAATGCAAGTTTCCTCGTTAGTTCTTGTGTTATCAGGTATTGATGCATCATCCTTTTTGTGATCAGAAATCTCTTCATGTCATTCATTATCATGCGAAGGGTCACTTCTCTTTTGTCCTAATTTTGTCACATCAAAATCTTGGTGGAGTGTAGCATTAAATTTTGCTAACATTAGGAAGTATTTTTCTTTTTCTCCCTCCAATATTTTCTCCATAAATTTATCGAATTTAGGATCTTGTTTTATTTCTCTAATATATTGTTTTGTTATATCTTCTTCTTCTTCTTGTATTTCATTTTGGTATTCCATGTTCATGTAATCTTCAGTCATTTCAAATGCTTATATTTATGTTTCTGCGACCTTTCATCTTTGTGCTCTAGTTAAAACAGGCATACATGTGAGTTGAATATTATGCAAGTATTCGATTGTCTAAAAGGTGTTTCGATAGGTGGCCAACTAGCAATGTAGATATGATAGAGTGATATGACACGAAAAGATAATTCAAGTATTTGAAAGTTTGCAAGTTTTGTGATCTCAGTTTTGGAGTGCAATGATGATGATTTTAATAAAACCAAGTTCAATAGGAACGATATATCCTACGATATGGGACAAGGTTATCTTGACCAAACATTGTAGTTTCATGATAGAGGATGATAGATCCTAATGAGAAACTATATTTTGAGTGATCAGTTTATCAAAGTGGGTGATAATATACTTTGAGATGTTTAGATCTTGAACTTGTTGAAGGTGAATACTTAAAAATCTTAAGGTGTCTAGTTCTAAAATCTGATTTGACAAAAGATAACTTGACCAAGTGAACCAAGAAGACCATCCAAGCATAGAATGATAGATATTAGGTGTTTATGCTCACTGTAAATTGACCAAGCAAACATGACAGGTCTGAAAAAAAACATGCAAGAGGATAGCTCTAGACTGATAGGGACAAAAATTCGTATGATAGTTTACACAGTCCCAGACGACAATTTAGATAGACCTATACGGAAAATGCATATTCTTGTATGACATTTCCCATAGAACTAGATGACAATTGATAACGCAAATCTTCTGCTAATCTGACTCGTACAAAAAATAGTAACACAAAATCTTATGGTAATCTAACTCATATGACAATTCCCACAGAACTAGACAACAAATAATAACACAAAATCTTCTGCTAATCTGACTCATATGACGATTCCCATAGAATCAGACGACAAATAATAACACAAAATCTTCTGCTAATCTGACTAATACAACAATTCCCATAGAACCAGTCAACAAATAATAACACAAATTCTTCTGCTAATTTGACTCATACGACAATTCCCATAGAACCAGATGATAAAATAGATTTTTCATTTGATTAACTAGAAAGCTCATACGAATGAGGACAAAGAAGAGACAAATTTTTACTTGGATAGATTTTTGACCAAAAAAGTTTGATATTTTGATTCAGTTTTTGAGTTTTAGATGTCTGAGTTTCTATTTCAGGGATGAAAATAGAGAAAACACGAGATATGATAAGTGACCTCAAGCACAACATACTAAATCCTAAGGAAGCTAGCTGAGAGAGAAAACCTTTGCTTGCAAACTTAGGTACACACACAATAGCTAATTAGAATACGATCGCTGAGTTTCACGCAATGGATTCTCAACACCATATTATTTGACTCCAAATGCTAATGGGGGCATGATATGACAAGTGTCTTGGGAGAGTTACTATCTCTCTTGCACAAAGATTATCCCCCTTTTGGAGGTGAATCGGGTAGCTTCTATATTAGGGTTCGTAGTAAGGATTTCCATTTGGAATTACCCCTTGCAGTCGTGCAAGCACGATTGAGGCCTATATCCCAACAAGGTACCAAAAAAAGAAGTAGCTATGCAAGCGTGATTGATACTGCAAGGCCCTACTAAATATATAATATGAGAGATCTCAAAAGAGAAAACTCAAATAATCCCATCCTCCAAGAATTTAATCCCAAGAGGCCTATTCTTTAGAGTGATTTGGAAAGCTTAGGTCTAGCTCTACTCACTTGGGTCATTCTCACAAGGTGATTACTTTTTCCCACTATGAAAGGCCCACTAAAGGTATTCAAAACTCAAACTTAGAAGCACTTCAAGGGTCAGGATTTTTGATTGTCCAAATGGACAAGAGCATACTCTCCTACCTTTTAGACAACTTCTCAAGCATAGAAAACAATATGTTCATTTACCATTAGCAAAATAAGTGTGCCTATAAGACTTAAGAATACACAAAGTCTTGTTGATTTTCCTTTAGGCAACCTTCAAAACAGATACATTAGTAATCATGTTTTTTGGATGAATTGAAGCTTTGGCAAGCATAATCTTCGATAATCATCTTGCAACAACTAGTTAGACTGCTAAAAAACTAACAAACAAACTAGGGCTAGCATTAGTAATAGCCAAATTGAAACATAAAAAACCCTAAAATCCAATCTATTTTGAAAACCCAAAAGTAGAAACTCATACGAGTATTCTCACCTACTCGTATGAGTATTCTCAAATACCCATATGAGTTCACAAAGAGACTCGTATGACACTAAAAAGGTACTCGTACAAGATTCTGGAGCAGGCCCGGCCAGAAACCCATGAGATAGAAGATTTGATGATGTAGGAGGCCAAGAAATTAGATTTCTTGCCCCATGGTAGGCGCCAAAATATTGTTTGTGTGAAGTAGGATACCTATAGCTCCAACAAAACCACTCAATAGATCATTATAGTCATGGTTACCAAATTGAAATCAAACAAAAGATAAACCATGGCAAAGCAACCTATTGCCTCCTAAGAGATGCGAGTGTGGATTTTCTCTCAGATCAAGATAAGCAATCCTAGTGACTTGACTAAACCTAGACAGAGGATTTTAAATGATGATGAGATGAAAGCTAGATGAGATTGATTATGCTAGATTGATCCAAGAGGATAATTAAGCTAATGATATGCATGATTAAACTATGATGATGATGCAATTAAGCTAGAATAGAGATTGATTATGCTATATGATTTAACAATTATGCTAGAATATGATCAAATTAAACTAGATCTAAGATGCAATTACCTATAATAACAATTCTTAAATGATATGCTAAAATGGATATGCCTATAGTAACAATGCCTAAAATGATATGAGATGGGATCCTTTGTGCTCCAAAATGAGGGATATTTATAGGATTTTCAAGGCTAGGGGTGAGGTGGCCGGAATCAACGGTCAAGATTGAGTTTGAAGATATCAAGGGTGAAATTGGAGGAGGTTGGAGAAGAGGTTGGAGAGAGGGACACTTGTCATCTCTGTGGTGACAAGTGTCAAGGAGCCTTTCTCATAAGAGGGAAAGTGTCCAAGGGAGGAGACATGTGGCATAAGTTACATGTGTCTCAAGGGGAGGATATCCAACCCATAGAGAGGTTAGGATAAGGAGCTTAGGATGTGAAAGAGGATAGGGTTAGTTAAACCTAGGATTAGGTGGAATGGGTTAGGTTAGGGGATGGTTAGGTTAGGTGGTTAGAAGTTAGGAGGCATGTGGGTAATTTGAATTAATAAATTCAAATAATAGAAAAAGGATAATTAACTTTCAACAACTCATAAATTTATTTGTTTTAATTAATAAGGGGATTAGAATAAATGAATTAAATGGGTGGAGGATTAATTAATTCAGATTAATTAATCAAAGGGGACTATTGAGATGAACCTATTAAATAAATCCTTAGATTTATTGATAAGTAGATGAATGGAAGAATTTAATCAAATTGCTAATGAATTCAATTAAATTGGGAAGGGAGATTAATTAAATAATTTCTTATTTAATTAATTATCTTCAGATTATTTTTAGGTGTATACATATATTATACTGGCTAGTGAGTTATGATATAGGATGAGCTCCTTGTAAACTGACCTTACATCATCAGGTAGTTATTTCACATTGGGAACTTGGATCCTTGATACTTATGGTAGATACATGACTATGTGACATTCGGGGATAACTAATTATATATTGATGGGAAGTATTAGTGTAATTAACATTGCCTTTGAGGTTAGGATTAGATGTAGAGGCCTTTCCTTTATCATGATCAAGCAGCAGAGTCTTGAATATGGTGTGATCTATATTTGAGGATGTTATTAAAGACTCTATTTTAACCAAGTCTTGGTCAATCAAATCTTCTATAAAATGCTTCAATTGGAAATAGGAAGGGGTTTTGTGTCCCTTTGTTTAGTGGTATTCATAATTTCCACCACCTAGGTTTTACTACAGGTTCATTTTTGATTTCCAGTAGTTGGACTAGGTTTGATTGAAGTAGATTTTTTAACATAGATTCGATAGTTTTCCTTAATGACATGAATTGTCAAGGAGTCATGTCTCTAGTTCTTGGGGGTTTTCATTGTTGGTTTTGTTGCATGGTGTTGGTTGTTTGATGTTGTCGTTGTGTTGGTTGTTGAAAAAGAACATTGTTTTGAGTTTGCTGTTGAGGTTGGTTGTTTTTTAGATTACTTGGTGGTGTGACCTATTTGAGAGTGAGCTTTGTCTATGCATTATTTACTATCCTTGCGTCCATAACTCCATTGTTGGTAAGATTCTTATTTCTAGACTAGAATTTTCTCTTATCAGTGGAAGTGATAGGGTTGTTAGTGTTATCTTTAAAGATCTTGATAATCCCCTTTTGTATAATATCTTTCTTGATGTTCATTCCTTTCTTGACAAGTTTTCCAATGGTGCTAAGACTTGAACTTCAATTCGTACATTAATTCTAGTACTAAATTTTCAATAAACAGGTTGACTTGTTCCTCAAGGATGTTGAATGGATATTGGCTAACCAAGTTTTTCTATCTTTATAAGAACAAAATGAAGGATTCTCTTGTTTTTTATTTAGTAGTACCAAGATTAGTCATGGTCACTTCATCATCGATATTAAAGGAAAAGTGATAAATTATTTTTTTGGTTAATTCATTTAATGACTTGATGTTACCAGGTAATCGTGCATTCCAACCCATCACTTGTCCTGATATACTTTGAGGGAATAGATGCATGAGATATGTATCATTATAGTCAACTTCCATTTAAGATGCATATAATTCTTTGATATGATCTTTTGGGTCTCCTTTTCCTCTATACTTGTCAAATTTTGGTACACTAAAGTTTCTGGAGAAAGGAGGCATGTACAAATTTCTATCGAAGGGATTAGGACATAATTCTCATAGTGTGTAACTTCTTTTAATTCCTTTTGTTTGCAATGCTTTAACTTGTTTGGATAGTTTTTTGATCTATTGCATCATCATATTAGAAGGTCTTTGTCTAGAAGGTTCACCATTCATTCCTACATGACCTTATTGTTTGTATATTGTTCCTCCAAGTGGGTATTGCTCTTGATATTTTGAAATACTTAATTGAGGTATACTTGCCACTAAAATATCTTGGTATGGGTCTCCATATTTCACCATGGAGGTGCCTTGGTACTATCCTTTTTGATATTGCATTGTGGATTGAACTTGGGGTTGATATTGAATGTTGGATTGTTCTGAGGTTGAAATTATTGCATTTTTGGATAAGCTATTATTGACCATAAATTGTTAGCAAAGGATGATGTTCTGATTGATTGAAAAATAGGTTTTAAGGACCTGAAACCATTACAACATAGTTAGAAAGAAAGCTGAGAGAATAGAGTCCACATACAGAGCGACTGGTCAAAAGACCAGCAAACAAAAAAAATAGCTAAACAACAAAAAATAGCAAAGAACCCAAGCAGACACTACATAGTAATTTTCTTTAGAAAATCCTCCGCCTTTGTCACTAGCTCATCATAGGTCGCCCCAACTGCTTTCAGCTCCTCCAAGTCCTTATTCACTTTCTTTTCCTTCCTCTTCCCATGGGTACGGGTTCTGGGACCTTGGGCTTCCCCTGTTCCTTCTGCATCCAGGTCAATTTCCTGGATATCCTTTTCATCATCAAGCTTGCTGATGAGGGTATGGGTGTTGTTGGCTGAGATTTTCAGAGTGCTAAGGCTCTACTCCATAATGTTCTTGAGGCACTCCTCTATCTTGTCCACTTTGGCGACTGTGTCCGAGAGCATTTTTTCACTAGTTTCCTCCAGGGTTTTTTTGTCCTGTATCTCCTTTTCAATTTTCTCAAACTGGGGATTAAAGGCATCTCTAATGTCTTCTGCTTTAGCAATTGTGTTCTTCAGATCCTCGATATAGTCGGCCATAGTGTTCCCCTCTCCAATGTTAATGGTCTCCAGGATCAGGACTCTGTTGCAGAGTTTTTTGTACTCATCCGTAGTTTTCTTATTCCCATCAATAAGCCATTCTATGGTTTTCATAAAACCATTCAAGGCCTTGGGAGGAGGGCTAGAAGAGGGAGTCACTTTACCAGGGGTTATCTATTCATCTTTAGAGATATGGAGGATATAATTAGTGTTGGCAGCCCTAAGAGTCTCCTCCATAGTCTCCATATCCAGGTTGTGTTCAGCTTCTAGGGTCCTTGTTTGCTTGTCATCTTTTGGTTCCTTGCCAGTCTCCTCCGGATCTTTGCTAGTCTCCTCTATTTTCTTTTGCTTCTTCCTGGTCTGGGCTTGGTTCTTACTTTTTTTCTTTAGCACCCCCTTAGGGTTCTTCTTCTCCTCAGGGAAATCAGAGTAATCTTGTTCCAAAGAAATACTAATCAAGGGTTTGCTTTGAGGTTTTTTGCTCTTAGAAGAAGAGGGTCTTGATTTCCTCTTCTTACTACTCTCATACTCTGAGTCATCAGAGCTTTCCTCATTATCAGTCGAGGAATCATAGTCTGATTCCTCCTCCTCCGAGAAATTAGAATCAGACATTTCTTCTTTCGAATCCACAGAGAGCTTCATCCGGTTGATTTTACTGGCCTTTAAATGGTCATAAATGAGGACCATAAGTCCCTGGTGCATTGCAGTATCACCCCGAGGATTTTCTTTGTAGGCTTTTAGGGAGACATTCATAGAACAGAGCAAGAAGTAAGGGAAATTCACCTTATCATTATGCCTAAAATGATTTAACAAGACAAAATGATACCCATATACTTTCGTAAACCTACCATCTATAGTTATATACCTCATTAAAACAAAGAGAATTTCCCGCCAGGGTTTTGCAAAAGCCCTAGGCGGGTAATAGGTTTTACTCAACTTTACCAGTCTTTTCTTCTCTTTCTTAGTGACTAGGTACCTTTCAATGGCTTCCCTGCTGACCTTCCTGTCTCTGTAGAAGTTGCAGCCCTCCCTGTTGAGACCCGTAGCTTTAGCTATTAAATCTTCGTCAATTTCCACCTGTTGGTCGCCCATTTTAAGCATGCCCTTCTTCCAATTTTTGCAGAAGAAGCTAGTTATCTTTCCATCATGGCCATGGAGTCTCTTAATGAAGCTCGAAAGACCACCCTTTTGCAAAATTTCCCACACCTCTTCTTTCTGTTTCCACTCCTTGCAACTACTTGGCTCATATCTTCTCCTATTTCCGCCCATGGTGTCATTTCTCACAACCAAGTTTAGATTACAAAACTGGTGAAATAGAGAGCTTTTTAGAATTAAAACAAAAACCCAGAAAGAATGTGTAGCATTAATGATCTGATGGGTTATAAAACATGTTCTGCTGGCTTTGATGTTATAATGAGTAATTACCTCATTATAGAAGTAACTCGAAGTGCTTACTTCAGTACTTATCATAATTGCCCTGTCAATCAAGAGTCTTTGGGGTACTTTGATATCTTTCATTAATTATGATTTGTCTGACATCTTCAGGGAGACCGCTCTCACCTATCCATGTGGTAATAGTCTCATTCTTAACCGCCACGTTTGCAGCCCAATCAGTAGAACAGTTGGCCTCCAGATAGATATGGGATATGTGGCATTTTTTGAAGGTTCTAATGATTTCAATAGCAGAAAAAATTATATTGTGAATCGACCAAGAGGGCTTTAAGGTCCCATTGAGACACTTAATTATATTATTGGAGTCCCCTTCTATCCAGAGATAGGGACAGTTCCATTTTTTGGCTAGAAAAATGCCTTGAAGGGCTTCCATAGCTTTTGCTTTATGATTGGTTTGAGTGCCAATACGGACAGAAATCATACCTTTGCAAATGCCTCTGTAGTCTTTGAGAATAGCTCCACAGCCCGAGGGACCTGGGTTTCCTTTGGCTGCTCCATCAAAATTGATTTTGAGCCAACCTTGGGGAGGGGTTTGCCATTTAACTTCAAGCCTTTTATTGTAGCTGAGATTATGACCATCAGTGATCTTCATATTCCAAGCTCTTAAGATGTTTGACTCCAAGGAGTTGTTAGAGTAACAAGAGACCTCCATGGTTCCCATATTTTCCTGAATAGCCCTTTGAATTTTCTGAAAAACAATGTCTTGATTTAGGGACACATCCCTGAATATTCGGTTGTTTCTTTCCTTCCAAAGACCCCACAAAATGTGTGGAAGAGAGAGCTGCCACATACATCTCAGAAAAGAGTTGGTCCAATGAATTTTCCAGGAAGAGAACAAATCTCTGATGTTACTAGGAAACACCCAAGCTAGACTAAAGCTCTTGAGGAAGCTTTCCCAAATAGAGGTTGAGAAAGAACAATGGAGGGCAAGATGGTCCACTGAATCTTCCTCTTGAAAGCACAACACACACCTATTTGGAAGGGCAAAACCTCTGCATTTAAGGTTGTCAATAGTAAGGATCTTATTTTGGAGAATAGTCTAGAAGAACAAATTGATTTTGGGAGTGAGACCTTTTAACCAAGCTTTAGACCAAAAGGGATTCATAGGAGGGGAGGGGGAAAGGATACAATACATTGAAGACACAGTAAAAATACCTTTGGGGTTATATTTCTAGATCAGGGAATCCTCTTCCTTATTTAGCCAAATAGCAGACAATTGGGTTTTGAGCTTAGAGAGACTGGGATGAATACTATCAATGTTCTGCCAGTTGTTCCCATCCCAGTAATCTACCACTAAGGTGCCAAAAGAGCCAATACAAGAGGGGACATGGAAAGCCCGCTCATAGAAATCCATAAGGGGTTTGTCAAAAAGCCAGGGATCCTCCTAGAATCTAACTTTTCTGCCATTTCCAAGTTTCCATGTCACACCTTTTGCAATCACATCTTTATATTTAGAAACATGGTTCCAGATATGGGATCCATTTATGCTGAGATCCGAATTAAGAAAAGAAGAAAGAGAAGAGGACAGAAGAGAATACTTCTCCAAATTTTGCACCATTCAGAATCAGAGTGAAACCATCTCCAAGCTTGTTTAGACAAGAGAGCTTCATTTAAAGTGTGAATCCTCCTGAGCCCCAGACCACCTTTGCTTTTTGGCTTGTAGACCTGATCCCATGCCACCAAGGACATTCTTTGCTTTTCCTCAACCCCAGACCATAGGAATCTTCTTTGAATTTTGTCAATAGCAAAGGATGATGTTATTGTAATTGCACCACTGGTATTTGTTGTTGTGTTCCTAATCGAGTCACTTGTTGTTGAAATAAGGGATCTTGTGCTATATGTTGTTAATATTATGGCATATATTGTTGTTGGTACTTTGGATCTAGTTGATATTGTTGGATGGTAAGTTATTGTCTAATCTGGTGTGTTGGTCCAACATTTTGATAAACTTGAGGCTATTGAGGTTGATATTGGATGTCGGCTTGCATAGTTGGTTGCATTTGTTGTTGATATTGTGTAGCAAGTTGTTGCTCTCAAAGAGTTGGTTGTGTGTATCCTAACCTTTCAAGTAGATTGTCAAGCAATTTTGTTTTGTGTTTTTAATATTTAGAAGGCTTGGTTTGTGACATCATGTTTAAACCTTCTTGTGGTAACATGTTATTTGGTTTTCCTTGCTGTGTGGAAGTGGGTATGTCAACTTATGGTGTGATAGATTCTTGTTTTGACTTACAAGATTGTATTTTTATCTAATCTACTTAGATATTTGTAGTTGTTTTAGAAGAGGTTGCTTGCATGAGGGAAGCATTATGTTGTCTATGTATGTTCTAGTCCAAGGGTGGTATATATGGCATTCTCATTGTATATGTAAATACTTCTCTAGATATTTGTTATTGTTGACTTGTCTAAGGGAATTTTTTTGGGGGGATTAGATGATGTTTGCTAAGGATTTGATCATTACTTGTGATATTGGTAGCTTGTATGGATCCATTTGATGTGTTGAGAATGTGGTATTGAATAATAGGTTGTCAAATTTTTTGAATGATGTCTTTGAGGGAATTTGTATAGTTAATTTCTTGTGAAGTCTTTTCCTTGAATTTACCTTTGTTGTTTCCTATGTCATCATAGGTTCTGGGACTTGATCTAATTTCTTATGTTGTTGTGAAAGTTTTATTTGAACTGTTTATTAGATAAGGCATGTCTATTATTACATTCCAAGTTGAGAATCAATTTCTCCTAATGTGACTTGGTATTTAGGGGTTGATGCTAATTTTTCTTTAAGTTGATTTAAAAATTGCAATGGATCTTTGAAGATTAACTAATCTAGAGTTTCAATGATCTTTGGGTCATTTATGGCTTTGTCAATTTGTTTTTGACACATTGGTTAAGAAGAAATATCTCTCCTATGAGGAATTTGAGTTAGATGATGCATATGTTTATACATTTATGTTTACAAGTGTCTCAAGTTGAATCTATCCAGAGTCATAATGAAAAATTGGTTCCACTCTTGAGGAAGATCCTTGTTGAACATAGCCTTGAGCTGATGGGTCTAGGTCAAGACTTGGTGGTAGATTACTCGGTTTTGTCAATAGAATATTTCCTTCTCTTGGTTTCACTATTCAAGAATTAGGTCCTAACCCTAATTGAGTCATGTCAAAGTGAGGTTGTGGATTTGGACCTATTTGTGAACTAAAAATTAATTGCATAATTATTCTTGATTGTGTTAGATTTGATTGGGGTTGTCTCAATGACATCTCTTCCATTGATTCTTATTTCTTTCTACAAATTTGGGACCTTGTTTCAACCATATACACTATGGACTATGCTAATATTTTGTATGTTTTTGTTTTGGGATTTTGGATTTTGGATGCAATGCAACTAAATGATATAATCTATGTTTTTGTATTTTTTGAGATTTTGGGAGAAAAATATGGACAAATGCAACTTAATTTTTAATAAATGCACCTAATTTTTGGAGTTTTATGGAATTTTGGAAAATGAACAAGATGTGAATTGAGGATAAGTAGTGCACCTATGTTTTTTCCATTTTCAAAATTTTGAAAAGATTAATGAATGCAATCTATAGAAGATCGTGCACCTATATTTTTGTATTTAAAAAAAAAAAAATGAATATTTGAGAATACAAACCTAAAGATGTGACCTTGAGGAATTGTAATGAAGTCGAGACCTTTAGAGGAAAAGAGGACAAGATTATAAAAACCTTGCACCCATAGCGAATTTCATGTGCTAGGGTTTTGACCTGATAATGATTAATAATGAACAACTTTTTTGACAAGGTGTTGACTTCTTTGACAATAACACAAGGTTTGATATTAAGATTTAACTTTGCTTGGATTTTCAAAGATCTAATTTCATGGTGTAAATGCAAAATGAAGACTCACACTAAAAGAACAATATGTCCTAAAAATGAGAATGGCAATGATATATGCTAAAAGGGGATGTGTATGGATTAATATGAAAACTTTGGAATTGTTGGCATGATGCTGATTTTTGTATTTGATGACTTCATGTGTTGTCATTGATGGCACACATATGTTTCGATTGTCATAGTTATCTTTGTATACCAGTTAGGTCAAACCGGTACTACTATTAAGTCTTTTGTATTGTAAATCAATATCATTTGTATAGAGTAAGTTTAACCGGTATGAAGATGTCTAAACCGGTATATGTAGTTAATACAATTTATTTTGATCAATTCCACTATTACCAGTTTTGAGATGCAACAAAGAGAGTCAAGGAGGCACATGGAGACAATCATCTAGTATGATTTGAAGTGAATCGGTCTGTGAGTTTGATACGGTCAACACTCAATTGGTATCGGTATTGCAACCTATTTCCTAGTTTGTGTGATGAGTTATCACAGGTTGTGATGTGTTACACCAACCGACACTATGGGGGTGATTTGTGTCATGTTAAGGAAGATTGTCTAGATTCACTGAACCTAGGAAATTATGTCAAGGTTTAGGAGTCGAAATGAAATCTAATGTCTATAAAAAGACATTGTGATGAGTTATTTAAAACAGAAGATATAAGTGTTGTTATGAGTTGAAGTAGATGTGATTTATTGAAGGAGTTGTAGAGTATGTCAATGATGCAGTAATGTGTGAGCAGAAAATGATCTAAATAAGCAGAATATGCTAAATTCTTAGATCATACCACCTGTTATTTTCTAACCACTTCAACAGTTAAATCCCCTAACCAGGTAAGCTCTAACTAGCTTCATTATAGAAATCATCTAACAAGGTGGTTCATTAACTTGGATCTAAATCCTCCACTGAGGTTACCTTTAACCAGGTATAGCTCCTAACAGGGCTTGGGATCTTTAATAGTATTTGCTCCCAACAGAGCATTTTGTAGACCTTAACCAATCAGTTACCTATTTTGCAGATAGTTAACTTGTGAGTTCCATCTCACCATGGTTTTTCCCAGTTGGGTTTTCCACGTATAAATATTTGTGTTATGGTGAATGCTTTGCTTATAGTGAATGTTTTTATAACACTTTGGATTACATGCAAAGTCATTGGTAAACTAGTTAAATGTTTTTACCGGTCTGCAATTAAAGTGTTATTGATTTTGCTATCACTGATTCATCCCCCCTCTCAATTTTATAAGTTTATCAATTAGTTTTAGAGCCCGACTTCCTTAAGGCTTAATCGCTTGGAAGGGAACCCTAAATCTATCATGGGAGAAATGAGTTACAAGGAACTCTCACACCATCTTGCAGAGACTGAATGGGCCTTTGATGAGCTCAAGGTGAAGTGCAAGGCTTCATAAGTAAAGATGAGAGAACTGGCAGAATAAATGATGGAGATATTTGAAAACAGTTCATCAGATGGAGCTAATATAGATGCACTAGTTGAGGAAGTGGAGAAACTAAATGGTGAAAAACTTAACCTAAGGAGAGAACTTGAAGCCCTTCAAAAACCATATGAGTCAAGAACTTGATGCTAGGAGGACAACTAAAGACCATATCAAAGAGAAAGATTATGAAATCGTTAAGATCAAGCAGGAGAATGCAAACTTGCATGAACATTGGCATGAGGAGAAAGAAGAAAAAGAAGAATTATAGTCAGATCTTGAAATGGAAATGTCTCTTAGAGAGACTCTTATGAAGCAAAATGAAGATCTTACAAAAGAACTTGTTGAGGCCAATGGAAATCTTGACAAATTCAACAAGAGCTCTTGTATGGTGGATGAACAGATCCAATCTCAGAGGATGAAAGGTGATACATCTAGGTTAGGATTCAATACATTTGAGGAAGGTGAATATTCTAAATCAAAGGATACTTCACCAAAAGACAAACGGGTATCTAAAGGCATGAAATCAGGTAAGAACAAATTCAAACCAGTTTGTTTTAGCTCTCACAAACTAAGACATACTACTAATGTATGTAGAAGCAAATCTAAGGAGAACACGAATTATAATTCTAACACTAGATATGTGTCTAGAATATTTGAAGGTTATTGTTATACATGCAACATGTATGGGCATAGACCAGTTGAATGTAGATATGGAGAAAACAACCCTATACCTCACATGAATCCAAGACCTATTGGTGATTGGAGAAGGACTTATGACAACCAAAGAAACACAAATTGGCAAAAACCTTATGTCAACTGATTTAGTTCCTATGAGATGGAGAAAGTAGCTAGTGTAATTTGCACAATTTTCAATAACTATGGACATGTGGCTATGAAATGCAAAAGAAGAACTAGAAGGGGTAATGTAGCACCTTGGAGAGCATCTAGAATGGTCTACTATCATTGTCATAAACTAGGACACATTGCCAAGTTTTGCATATCAAAGAAGAACCAACCGGTAAGTCACAACACAGATCGGAAAGGAAAGAAAAAAGGTTGATATTGAAGAAACCAGAGCCAAGATGAATAGGATCTGGAAGAAGAAAAGTGAGGATAAGACATTGAAAGAATCAAATACTTAACCTAGTGTGGAGAATCCTTCACCTGCAAACTGAGCTTTTCAATAAGCCTAGGGGGAGCATATCGATAAATCTATTTCTGGACCCCTTGAAGAAAGTATGCATTTTGAGTTAAAAGAATTTTTGATATTGTCATCTATTAGTTTTCTAAAGGATTATCAATCGATTAGTATTCCTACCGGTAAAAGGTGAGTTTTTTCAAGTGGTAATTAGGGTTTGTCACCCTATTGGTAGTGCATTTAATGTAGTCAGTAAAGTAAATAAAAATAAGCTTCGCTAAGTCATTTCTTACCTTATTGCATTTCAAGAGAATTTTATGAGCACTTCCAAAGCGAAACAGAGTGTTCCTTGTAGATTGTGAATGGATTTGTGCTACGGACTAAAAAATTAAATCGGATTTGAAGCTAAGAAAGGAAAATTCAGTGTGCAAGCAAGAGAGAAACCAGAAACCCTAGCAATGTGAAGGAAACAAGGTATTTGATTGATCTCCTCTCTCAAATGAAAATTATGTGAAATGGAATCATCATCTTCTACACCATCAAAGACTTTTTATCACTACTGAAGCTACTGAGTAAATGGAGTCAAACAAGATAGAGTCATACAATGCATTATCACAGGTACCGCAAGGATTTTTGATTAAGGGTGATTTGTCCAATTACATAGAGTGTAAGATAGAAGATTTAGGATCTTTGGCAATCTATTCCCAGTTGAAATCTTTATGAGACAAGAAAGGGGAGATCAAAACCGAGTACATTAGGGTTTATGAGAAAGTTTTTCATAATGCGGACTATTTTCTTGAAGATTTTGAGGAAGAGCATGTCAGGATTATCCTCAGTCATGTCCATGGAGGGAAAATACATTTAGATAGGTCACACACTATTACCAAGGAGGCTATTCATGTTGTGACTAGTTTCTGCCAAACTGGCGAAGTTCCTAAATTGAGGATAATCTCATAGAATATTGTCATTGAATTGACAAAGACCATTTGTGACATTCATGCCATGCCTATCAAAAACATTCAAGATGAAGCAGTCAGATATGCTACAATAATTATCAGTTACCGGATATTTCATTCCAACAAAATGAATAGTGTGTCATTAGCTGTTGTATACGCTACCTACCAGATGATTAAGGAAAATGCAGATTATGATTTGTGTGAGGTTATGTGAAGTAATCTAATGCTGAATCTGGAATCAATCAAGAAGGACAATAATCAAAAGTTCAAGTTTGGACAACTTTTGATCAGTCTGTTTTTCTATTTTCAGAATTTTATTCCAGGTATTGGTGATATACAATGGTCAAATGATACACCTATTTCAACCCAGATTAAGAATAGTATAAAGGATGTAAAGAACACATTTCCAATTGCTATGAACAGTTATTTCAATGAAATCTTTAAGAAGATGAGCATGAGACTAAGGTTATCAAATAAAGTCGTGAAACACTTTGAAAATGGTATATGTTTCACTCTAACCACCGATTTTTGCCTAATGGAGGTTTTTGAACCAAGAGAAGAAGAAATGGAGAAAATGGGCTATGAAGTCAGTTATGACTTATTGATCAATTATGCCAACAACCTTTTGGCATCTCCTAAGGATACAAAGAAGAAAATAATTGGTACTTATCAAGAAAGGATTGCACCGGATCAACCCAATAGTGTGAAAGGGAAAAAGAAGAAAGATGATCACCCAGCTTCTATGTCAACTAGTACTAGAGTAACAAGAAGTGTTCAAACCAAGAAGGAATCAGTACCTAAAGTGTACACAAAGAAGCAGACTGGCACTAGAAAGAGAGGTAGACATCTCATCCTACAAGAAGAATCCAAGGATACTGAGGCAAAAGAAGAAAGAAGAAGCTGAAGGCAACTGGTAAGAAATCTAAATCAGTAGGGGAAATCCCTAAGCCAAATATTTCTATTGATTTTGCATCTTTCAAACCAATGAGTGATTTTGAGAGGACTATGAAAATATTAAAGAGAAATAAATTTAGTAATATAAAAGAATATTTTGATTCTTTTGATGAAGTTTAGAAACAAGAAGTGGTACAAGAGGTAATCAATTGCCTATGTCAATATAATCGGTTACCACATGAGATTCATAAAGAAATCTCTGATTCTTTAAATTTAATTCTTAAAAATAAATGAAAGTTGATTATTGATCAGGAACAAGAGATAATTGATAGAATTTTTGTTCAATATTTTCTTGAATTGTCTCATGAAGAGTTGTTAGAAATTATTTTTAAGCATAAGGGACAATTTCATACAAGATCAAGGAGAATGAAATATTTGGCAGGAAAAATTCAGGTGAAGATGATACTCTTTGGGCATCTAAAGCTATTCAAGGAATGAATGATTAGTTAAATAACTATCACAATAAGCCTGATCAGACTAATATTGGAGCTCCATCGGAGTAGGATACTAAAGAAATTATTACACCGAATGTAGTCTACCCTATCAAGGATAAAGATGACACTATTTCACCACGTGTCATATTCTTTGTGGATGAAACTGAAGATGTTCAGGACTCTATTGATACAACCAGTACCTATAATGAACCGGTTAAAGAAAAAGAACAAGAACCAGAGATGGTTAAGGAATAAAAATCAGAGGAAGCATCGGCTATTGAACAAAGTTTGGGCATGCAACCACCACCAAAAAAAGAACATAATGTTGAAAGTCAACTACCACCGGTCATTACACCAACATAGGATGAACATGATGGACTTGAAAAGCACTGAGTGGGGGGGGTAAATCAGTGACACTAAATAAAACACTACTTCAAACACTAATCGGTAGATGAAATTAACCAAGCATTTAAACAAAATACATGCTATCCAAAATGATATAACAACATCCACAAAAAGTAAAGCATCCACCATAACATGTGTTTATACGTGGAAAACCCAAATAGATAAAAACCATGATGAGATGGAACTCACAAGCTAACTATCTGCAGTAATAGATAACAGACCGATTAAGGTATACAAAGTGCTTTGCAAGGAGCGAATCTTGTTAGAGATCCCAAAGCTTGATTAGAAGCTTATACCCTATTAAGAGTACTACCCTATTAGGAGTAACCTCGTTGGAGGATTTGAGAATCCAAACTAATGGATCACCTTGTCAAAGGATTTGTACAATGAAGCTTGTTAGAGCTTACCTAGTTAGGGGATTTGATTCTGTTTTAATGATTAGAAAACAACAAGAATGGTTTGATTTGTTCTAAGTAGCACAATAATTGCTAGATCAGATCCTTCTAAGTACAATCAACATTGCTCTTCATCTTAACACTTATCACTCTTCAACAAAATATTTCACTCTTTATGCATATCAAAATTTGCATAACATCCTCTATATCACTTACAAATGATTCACTAAGATGTCTTTAAATAGACATTCAAATCTTATGTCAACCTAAGGAAATCAAAACATAATTTCCTAGGTGTAGTGTATCTAGACAAGTGATCAAAACTCATCACAAAAATGACCACCAAGAAGTCGGTGTTGGTAACTCATCACAAAATCAGATACTGGTTAGAACAGTCAATACCAGTTGGAAGAAAACATGTGAACCATTGTCCTACAATCTTCTACTTGATCTCCATCTTCATCTTCATTTTGATGCCGATTTAGTGTAGCCATAGGTTATCTCTTAAGCACATACCGGTTGACACAAAGTATCAGTTAGAGATAAACCTTAAACATATCAGTTGTCAGTGTAAACCAATTGAAGTTACACCAGTAGTCAATGTAATCATATGTGTGTGAGAGTGTTTCATCAATGACAACAAGTGATGAATACATTACAATCATCATCAAACCAACAATCTCCCCCTTTGGCATTGATGGCAACACTTAGAAAAATTTAGAGTAATACAATGTCACTAAGTGTGCATACACAACATATTTACACATGTGCTCATACTCCCCCTTAATGCATGCATAAAAACAAAATTTTAAAAAACACAAATACATATTATTAGTCCCCCTTTGACAACAATGCCAAAATGAAAAAGTAAAATATATACATATATATAGAAAAATTGTATCAAAGTGCTCAACATATATTAACAACTTAAAAAAAATTTCATGCATTGGCTAGTCTCATAAAAATGTCATTGAAGTTCTGCTTCATCTGTGATAAAGCATTTTCCCATGATTCCAATATGTTAGCAGCATACTCAAATGTAGACATTAGCTGGGAATGGAATTCTTCCATTGAGTCTAGCATGCAGGTTTCAGGAGTAGCAAGAATAGCTTCTGCATTGAAGTAGGCTCTCTAAAGAATGTCGACCTGTGAGATGAGCAGACTCTTGAGCTCTTTTAGAGGTCAGAGTCTCTTAGCCTTCTCATTATCATTCATGTTCAATCTGTCATGCAAATCATCTACAGACCGATTAAAGGCATGAATGGAGTCGTAGAGTGGGACATATGCCTTGCATATCCGTTCCATTTCTTGCTCAATTTCAACTTGATTCTTAGAAATGTTAGAATAAAATAAAGAAACATTGGAGGTAAAGGAAAGATACTTTCCTCCAAATTTGATAGCTTTTCTCAACAGACTTCCATTATGAGATAGAGCCATTTTTCCACTTTCAATAGTCTCTGCTAGTTTATCTCCATATTTCTTCTTGTGGCTCTTCTTAGTAGACATTTGAGCAGCATCCTCAAGTGACTTGATTTAATCAGATGCATCTGCAACTAACTGACCAAGTTTGCTAATGGGTGTAGGAAGATGTGCAACAACTATTTCTAGTAGCAAAGTAGACAAAATTTCTACTACATTCTGGATTGTCTCTTCTTCAATCTTTTTCTCTTTCAGTCTCTTCTTATGTGCTCTAGATTGCATAAAATTAGCAATCTTCATCATTTTTGACACACTCAAAGTGTTCATGTCAATGGGTCTTGAAATACTTAAAGAATCATCATCATCGTCTTCAAGTAGTTTCTACTTCACCGGTTCAGGAGGTACACTCTTAATTATAGTTCTCTCTATATTCTGCTCTATTGTCTCTTCAAGTAACTGAGTGACAACTTTCTCAGCAGACTCCTTTTGAGTATTTTCAATGATCGGTGGAGATTGGGGTTTCTCCAATTGTTCTATTGCCGGTTCATTGTCCACTTTTAGTTAAATAGCCAGTTGATCAACTAATGTAACCTGTACTTCAGTAATTGTAGGAGGCTCCATATCTAGTGCAGTGATGTCTCCAGATAGGTCTACTGTGTCCTGAACATCTCTATCAACAAGAATAATGAAATCATCCTTCTTCTTGATTGGATAGACAATGTCAAGTTGAACAATCTCCTCTTCATCCATTTTTGGTAGAGGAATATCATCTGTAGTATTATCCTTATTGCTAGAGTGGATGAGTTCTTCCCTCTTTTTGATTACATAGGGTAGCTGATGTGTCTTAGACTCAATAGCTGTCCCTTTTGCATTAAGAAGCTTCAATCTTCTTATTTTAAAATCAAATATACTTTGTATTTCTCAACTAAAGCACTAATTCCATCTGAGGATAAATTGGGAAAATATTGTACAACTATTTCATCAAGAATCTTCTTTTCCAATTGAATAGCTTCCTCCCATGTATCTAAAAGAGTATTATACAAAGAGATTGAAATATCCTTTTCCAAGTCATGCATAAATCTATTGTAATGACCCGAATAAGTGATTACTTGTTGATGACTTGCTTCTGCTCATCTTCAGTAAAAGAATCAAAATATTCTTTGACATTGTCAAACCTATTTCTTCCTAGTCTTCATTGTTCTCTCAAAAACTGTGTCAGGTTTGTGGGTAGCTATATCAATAGGTGTAGTTTCCTTTGGCACTACCTTTACCTTCTTGGTTGTTCTATCAGTTTCTTTTTCCTTCTTTGGTTCTTCTTCAAAATGTGTTCCCTTAGACTCTGGTTGCAAAATCAATTTTTGATTTCTCTTCTTTGGTGCACTCTCCTTCTTTACATATACTTTAGGTGTTGGTTCCTTTTTGGTTAGGACACTCTGCGTCACCCTTTTGGTCTTTATCACAGGAGACTTTTCATCAGACTTCTTTTTCTTTCCTTTCACATTAGCTACAGGTATAGTACTAGTTTCTGTTGGTGCAACTTGGACTGCCACAATGTCCAATTTTGCCTATTGTTTATCTTTAGGCAATGCTAACAGGTTATTAGCATAGCCAACCAGTAAATCATGATTAACCTCATAGCTCATATCTTCGATCTCTTCCTTTCTGGGCTCAATTACTTACATCAAGCAAAATTCAATGGTAACAGTGAAGACTATGTCTTTTTTAAAGTATTTTACCACATCTTCAAGTAATCTCATTCTCATGCTCATCCTTTTCTGAAATTCATTTAAATACTTATTCAAGGCAGCTGAAAAAGTATTCTTCACAACCTTAATGTTGTTCTTGATATGTGCATTGACCAGTAGGTCTTTTGATCATTCAATGTCTCCAATTCCCAGTAGGAAGTTTTGGAAATAGAAAAATAACCCAGCTAATAGCTGACCATATTTGAACTTTTGAGTGTTGTCCTTCTTAATGTATTGCAAATTTTGAAATAATTGCACACTGATGGCTTTGCAAAGATCATAATTTGCATTCTCAACAATCATTCTATATGCTGTATGAATTGTTGCAGATGGAACACTATTAAGTCTACTGGAGTAAAATACTCGGTAGCCTATCACCATTGTTGTTAGTTTCATTGCAGGGTCTCTAATATTTTTGATAGAAAAAGAACGCTTATTAGATGTAGAACTGGTTAATTTGAAGATAGTATCCTTTGAAATTCATCTTAGCACATGAATTTCACTGGTTGAGAAATAACCAGTTACAGCCTGAATAGCTTCCTTGGTTATTGTGTGTCCTTTCTAAATACATGTTCTCTCCATGGACTCGACTTAGAATGATTCTGATGTGTTCTTCCTCAAAATATTCAAGAAAGTAGGTGACATTATGAAAACCTTTTTCAAAAACCCTAGCATATTTTGTTTCAATCTTTTTGTTCTTATCACAGAGTGATTTCAACTATGTATAAATGTGTAGAGTTCCTAAATATTCTATCTTGCAATCTATATAACTGGACAAGTCACCTTTGACCACAACACCGCTTGGGACTTGCGACAATGCATTATAAGACATAATTTTCTCTACCCTCAAAGCTTCCTCAGGCTCAACAGTGATCATCAACCTCTCTATAGACTTAGAAGTAGATGCCATTCTAGATAAGCAAGTTCAAAGTGGTATACTCAAAGAAATACCTTGTTTCTTGCACGTTGGCACTACCTTTACCTTCTTGGTTGTTCTATCAGTTTCTTTTTCCTTCTTTGGTTCTTCTTCAAAATGTGTTCCCTTAGACTTTGGTTGCAAAATCAATTTTTGATTTCTCTTCTTTGGTGCACTCTCCTTCTTTACATATACTTTAGGTGTTGGTTCCTTTTTGGTTAGGACACTCTGCGTCACCCTTTTGGTCTTTATCACAGGAGACTTTTCATCAGACTTCTTTTTCTTTCCTTTCACATTAGCTACAGGTATAGTACTAGTTTCTGTTGGTGCAACTTGGACTGCCACAATGTCCAATTTTGCCTATTGTTTATCTTTAGGCAATGCTAACAGGTTATTAGCATAGCCAACCAGTAAATCATGATTAACCTCATAGCTCATATCTTCGATCTCTTCCTTTCTGGGCTCAATTACTTACATCAAGCAAAATTCAATGGTAACAGTGAAGACTATGTCTTTTTTAAAGTATTTTACCACATCTTCAAGTAATCTCATTCTCATGCTCATCCTTTTCTGAAATTCATTTAAATACTTATTCAAGGCAGCTGAAAAAGTATTCTTCACAACCTTAATGTTGTTCTTGATATGTGCATTGACCAGTAGGTCTTTTGACCATTCAATGTCTCCAATTCCCAGTAGGAAGTTTTGGAAATAGAAAAATAACCCAGCTAATAGCTGACCATATTTGAACTTTTGAGTGTTGTCCTTCTTAATGTATTGCAAATTTTGAAATAATTGCACACTGATGGCTTTGCAAAGATCATAATTTGCATTCTCAACAATCATTCTATATGCTGTATGAATTGTTGCAGATGGAACACTATTAAGTCTACTGGAGTAAAATACTCGGTAGCCTATCACCATTGTTGTTAGTTTCATTGCAGGGTCTCTAATATTTTTGATAGAAAAAGAACGCTTATTAGATGTAGAACTGGTTAATTTGAAGATAGTATCCTTTGAAATTCATCTTAGCACATGAATTTCACTGGTTGAGAAATAACCAGTTACAGCCTGAATAGCTTCCTTGGTTATTGTGTGTCCTTTCTAAATACATTTTCTCTCCATGGACTCGACTTAGAATGATTCTGATGTGTTCTTCCTCAAAATATTCAAGAAAGTAGGTGACATTATGAAAACCTTTTTCAAAAACCCTAGCATATTTTGTTTCAATCTTTTTGTTCTTATCACAGAGTGATTTCAACTATGTATAAATGTGTAGAGTTCCTAAATATTCTATCTTGCAATCTATATAACTGGACAAGTCACCTTTGACCACAACACCGCTTGGGACTTGCGACAATGCATTATAAGACATAATTTTCTCTACCCTCAAAGCTTCCTCAGGCTCAACAGTGATCATCAACCTCTCTATAGACTTAGAAGTAGATGCCATTCTAGATAAGCAAGTTCAAAGCGGTATACTCAAAGAAATACCTTGTTTCTTGCACGTTGGCACTACCTTTACCTTCTTGGTTGTTCTATCAGTTTCTTTTTCCTTCTTTGGTTCTTCTTCAAAATGTGTTCCCTTAGACTTTGGTTGCAAAATCAATTTTTGATTTCTCTTCTTTGGTGCACTCTCCTTCTTTACATATACTTTAGGTGTTGGTTCCTTTTTGGTTAGGACACTCTGCGTCACCCTTTTGGTCTTTATCACAGGAGACTTTTCATCAGACTTCTTTTTCTTTCCTTTCACATTAGCTACATGTATAGTACTGGTTTCTGTTGGTGCAACTTGGACTACCACAATGTCCAATTTTGCCTGTTGTTTATCTTTAGGCAATGCTAACAGGGTATTAGCATAGCCAACCAGTAAATCATGATTAACCTCATAGCTCATATCTTCGATCTCTTCCTTTCTGGGCTCAATTACTTACATCAAGCAAAATTCAATGGTAACAGTGAAGACTATGTCTTTTTTAAAGTATTTTACCACATCTTCAAGTAATCTCATTCTCATGCTCATCCTTTTCTGAAATTCATTTAAATACTTATTCAAGGCAGCTGAAAAAGTATTCTTCACAACCTTAATGTTGTTCTTGATATGTGCATTGACCAGTAGGTCTTTTGACCATTCAATGTCTCCAATTCCCAGTAGGAAGTTTTGGAAATAGAAAAATAACCCAGCTAATAGCTGACCATATTTGAACTTTTGAGTGTTGTCCTTCTTAATGTATTGCAAATTTTGAAATAATTGCACACTGATGGCTTTGCAAAGATCATAATTTGCATTCTCAACAATCATTCTATATGCTGTATGAATTGTTGCAAATGGAACACTATTAAGTCTACTGGAGTAAAATACTCGGTAGCCTATCACCATTGTTGTTAGTTTCATTGCAGGGTCTCTAATATTTTTGATAGAAAAAGAACGCTTATTAGATGTAGAACTGGTTAATTTGAAGATAGTATCCTTTGAAATTCATCTTAGCACATGAATTTCACTGGTTGAGAAATAACCAGTTACAGCCTGAATAGCTTCCTTGGTTATTGTGTGTCCTTTCTAAATACATGTTCTCTCCATGGACTCGACTTAGAATGATTCTGATGTGTTCTTCCTCAAAATATTCAAGAAAGTAGGTGACATTATGAAAACCTTTTTCAAAAACCCTAGCATATTTTGTTTCAATCTTTTTGTTCTTATCACAGAGTGATTTCAACTATGTATAAATGTGTAGAGTTCCTAAATATTCTATCTTGCAATCTATATAACTGGACAAGTCACCTTTGACCACAACACCGCTTGGGACTTGCGACAATGCATTATAAGACATAATTTTCTCTACCCTCAAAGCTTCCTCAGGCTCAACAGTGATCATCAACCTCTCTATAGACTTAGAAGTAGATGCCATTCTAGATAAGCAAGTTCAAAGCGGTATACTCAAAGAAATACCTTGTTTCTTGCACGTTGGCACTACCTTTACCTTCTTGGTTGTTCTATCAGTTTCTTTTTCCTTCTTTGGTTCTTCTTCAAAATGTGTTCCCTTAGACTTTGGTTGCAAAATCAATTTTTGATTTCTCTTCTTTGGTGCACTCTCCTTCTTTACATATACTTTAGGTGTTGGTTCCTTTTTGGTTAGGACACTCTGCGTCACCCTTTTGGTCTTTATCACAGGAGACTTTTCATCAGACTTCTTTTTCTTTCCTTTCACATTAGCTACATGTATAGTACTGGTTTCTGTTGGTGCAACTTGGACTACCACAATGTCCAATTTTGCCTGTTGTTTATCTTTAGGCAATGCTAACAGGGTATTAGCATAGCCAACCAGTAAATCATGATTAACCTCATAGCTCATATCTTCCATCTCTTCCTTTCTGGGCTCAATTGCTTACATCAAGCAAAATTCAATGGTAATAGTGAAGACTATGTCTTTTTTAAAGTATTTTACCACATCTTCAAGTAATCTCATTCTCATGCTCATCCTTTTCTGAATTCATTTAAATACTTATTCAAGGCAGCTGAAAAAGTATTCTTCACAACCTTAATGTTGTTCTTGATATGTGCATTGACCAGTAGGTCTTTTGACCATTCAATGTCTCCAATTCCCAGTAGGAAGTTTTGGAAATAGAAAAATAACCCAGCTAATAGCTGACCATATTTGAACTTTTGAGTGTTGTCCTTCTTAATGTATTGCAAATTTTGAAATAATTGCACACTGATGGCTTTGCAAAGATCATAATTTGCATTGTCAACAATCATTCTACATGCTGTATGAATTGTTGCAAATGGAACACTATTAAGTCTACTAGAGTAAAATACTCGGTAGCCTATCACCATTGTTGTTAGTTTCACTACAGGGTCTCTAATATTTTTGATAGAAAAAGAACGCTTATTAGATGTAGAACTGGTTAATTTGAAGATAGTATCCTTTGAAATTCATCTTAGCACACGAATTTCACTGGTTGAGAAATAACCAGTTATAGCCTGAATAGCTTCCTTGGTTATTGTGTGAGTCCTTTCTAAATACATGTTCTCTCCATGGACTCGACTTAGAATGATTCTGATGTGTTGTTCCTCAAAATACTCAAGAAAGTAGGTGACATTATGAAAACCTTTTTCAAAAACCCTAGCATATTTTGTTTCAATTTTTTTGTTCTTATCACAGAGTGATTTCAACTATGTATAAATGTGTAGAGTTCCTAAATCTTCTATCTTGCAATCTATATAACTAGACAAGTCACCTTTGACCACAACACCGCTTGGGACTAGCGACAATGCATTATAAGACATAATTTTCTCTACCCACAAAGCTTCCTCAGGCTCAACAGTGATCATCAACCTCTCTATAGACTTAGAAGTAGATGCCATTCTAGATAAGCAAGTTCAAAGTGGTATACTCAAAGAAATACCTTGTTTCTTGCGCGTTGATACGTTTCTCGGTTGAAATGCCCAAATGCACACTAGTTTGCCTATTTGCAACTTTCGATTCAACTTAATTTCTCTAATCACAAAACAATTCGCCAATTGACACCAAGGCAATCTTGTTCGGCTCTGCAATCACTTCAAATTTCTTTCTCGAAAGAGTTAGGGTAAAAAAGACAAAGTAAAACTTTCTTTTATCCCTTTTTACCAACTGCAATAAATGCTCGCACTTTAGGGTTACAAACCCTAATTTCACCACTCAAGTGAAATACCAGTTGACAACACATCAACAAAAGTCACCAAAATTCATGATTCAAAAATTCTTTCCCGCTCATTTTACAAGGGGTCCAGAGATGTTTTCCATTAAGATCCCCTTACCCAAGTTAAAACAGGCTTAAGTCACTGGTGTTGGGTTCTCTTCACTAGGTGAAGGAACAGTTTCTTCTCCAGACAAGTCATCACTTTTCTCCTTCCAAATACGATTCATATCCTCTTTGGTTTCCTCAACATCAACTTTCCGCTTGCCTTTCTGATCCTTGAAAGAGTTGACTAGTTTGCTATTTCTTGATCTACCAAATTTTGCTAAGTGCCCCAGTTTGTTGCAGTGATAAAAGACCATACCAGATGATCTCCAAGGTCCTATTTTTCTTCTGCAGTTCATAGCCACATGACCAAAGTTATTACAAAAGGTGCAAATAATATTTGTTACCTTTTCCATCTTGAATGGACTAAACCGGTTGTCGTAGGATCTTTGCCAGTTTAGGTTTACCCGGTTATCAAATTTCCTTATCCGGTCACCATTTGGTCTAGGATGCATGTGTGGTATAGGATTGTTTGCTCCATATCTGCACTCAACATGTCCATGCCCATACATTCCACATGTGAAGCAATGACCTTCAAACTTTCTAGACACATACCTAGCATTAGTATTGTAATTTGCATTTTTGTTAGGTTTGTCTCTACAAACATTTGTAGTATGACCATACTTATGGTAAACAAAGTAGATGGGTTTAAAAACCTTCTTACTGGTAGTCTTATTGACTTTAGGAGCAGTTTTGTTCTTTGGATAGTTGCTCTTTGTACCGGAGGATTCACCTTTTTTAGTTGTATGAAAGCCAAGTCCAGAGATATCACCCTTCATTCTCTGTGATTGAATTTGTTCTTCCAGCATGGTATAACTTTTAACGAACTTCTCCAATTTTTCATTGGCTTTAGTAAGATTTTTGACAAGATCTCCATTATGCTTAGACAGGTTCTCTTTTAGAGATGATGCCAGCTCAAGATCTAGCTTTAGGTCCTCCTTTTCTTCTGTTTCAGCAATCAAGTTCTCATGCATAGTGTCTTTTTCTTGTTTAATCTTTATAATCTCTTGATCTCTTTCCTTGATAAGATCTTCAGTAGCTCTTTTGGCTTCTAGTTCCTGACTCATGCGGATAGTGAGACCTTCTAGCTCTCTCCTTAGATTCAGTTTCTCACCATTCAACTTTTCAACTTCTTCTGCTAAAGCTTCAATATTGGCTTCATCTGAAGAACTATTATCAGATATTTCTAACATTTTTTTAGATAGCTCTCTCCTTTTGACTTGAGAAGCTTTCAATTTTCCCCTAAGGGATTCAACTTCATTTCTACTAGCTTCTATCTCTCTAGCCATCTCGAAGTAGCTCCTGTCCCCCATGGTAGTTTCAAGGCTTCCTTCTAAGCAGTTAGGATTCAAAGAATTTAGGCTCTGATACCAATTGATGGACTTGAAAAGCACTGAGAGGGGGGGGGGGTGAATCAGTGACACCAAATAAAACATTACTTCAAACACTAACCAATAGATGAACTTAATTAAGCATTTAAACAAAATACATGCTATCCAAAATGATATAACAACATCCACAAAAAGTAAAGCATCCACCATAAAAAAAGTGTTTATACGTGGAAAACCCAAATAGGTAAAAACCACGGTGAGATGGAACTCACAAGTTAACTATCTATAGTAATAGATAATAGACCGGTTAAGGTCTATAAAGTGCTCTGCTAGGAGTGAATCTTGTTAGAGATCCCAAAGCTTGATTAGAAGCTTATACCCTGTTAAGAGTACTACCCTGTTAGGAGTAACATCGTTGGAGGATTTGAGAATCCAAACTAATGGATCACCTTGTTAGAGGATTTGTACAATGAAGCTTGTTAGATCTTACTCGATTAGGGGATTTGATTCTATTCTAATGATTAGAAAACAACAAGAATGGTTTGATTTGTTCTGAGTAGCACAATACTTGCTAGATCAGATTTTTCTAAGTACATTCAACACTGATCTTCATCTTAACACTTATCACTCTTCAACAAAAGCTTCCACTCTTTATGCATATCAGTATTCACATAACATCCTCTATATCACTTACAAATGATTCACTAAGATGTCTTTAAATAGACATTCAAATCTTATGTCAGCCTAAGGAAATCAAAACACAATTTCCTAGGTGAAGTGTATCTAGACAAGTGATCAAAACTCATCACAAAATCAAATTCCAGTTGGAACAAAACATGTGAACCGTTGTCTTGGAATCTTCCACTTGATCTCCATGTTCATATTTATTTTCATTTTGATACCAACTTAGTGTAGCCACATGTTATCTCTTAAGCACATACCAGTTGACATAAAGTACCGGTTAGAGATAAACCTTAAACATACCAGTTGTCAGTGTAAACCAATTGAAGTTACACTGGTAGTCAATGTAATCATATGTGTGTGTGAGAGAATTTCATCAATGACAAGAAGTGATGAATACATTACAATCATCATCAAGCCAACATAACAGACAGAGATAGGGAAAAAGGAACCGGAAAAGAAGGTAGAAGAGAAAAAGGATGAAGAGAAGAAAATAGAGAAGAAGAAGAAAGCAACAGTTGAGGATGATGATGATGACTCAATCAACATTAAAGGTCCTATAGATATGGACAATTTGAGTGCCTATGAATTAATGGAGATTGATGCTACTATGCAATATACAACACAAAAGAAGAAGTTGAAAGAGAGAAAACGAGAAGTAGAAACCATTCAAGCTGTTGTTGACATTTTCTCAAGTCTCCTACCAGAGACTGATACAAGTAATCTATCCACCCCTATTGCCAAGATTGGATAGTTAGTTGTTGATGCCAGTGAACAACTAAAATCACATGAAGAGTAAGCTCATGCCTTAGCAGAAAAAGTTTACAAGAAGAAAAGGGGAGAGCAACTGATTTCAGAAATTGATAAAGGCAAGATTGCTTTAACAGTGAATAGAGATCTGTTAAAAACAGGTATAGAAACTGGCAGTAAAATTTTGGCCACTATATATAAAATTTCATTATTTTGTTCTAACTTAAAGAAAAAGAGAGAAGATATAGAGAAGGAACTTGAGAGGATAAGTGATGCATACCTATTGGTACAGGATTCCACTTTGAATTTTGGTAAATTTGTTGATGCCTTACAACACCTATTAGAAGTTTATGATTTTGAACAGGTGAAGTAGGTAAGATCCTTGAAGGAGCTGAAGAATCAGTTAATTTTAAAAGTTGAAATCTTACAGAGAGCATACAAGGATTTTGAAGCAATTTTGGCTACCTTGAAGATGAGCATTGTTGATGCTATGGAAGAATTTGTTGCATAGATTTTGACACATGTTGAAATCACTTAGACACTATTAGAAACATGGGATAATGACCTTAAACAGTTAAAGTTTCACTTCAGTGAAATTTTCTTGAGAATTGCATTGTAAAGACTTTAAAACTTGTATATCTATATTTATGCAGTTTTTCATGACAAATTTTGATGTAATTTATGTATTTTAATTTTGGCATTGTTGTCAAAGGGGGAGTAGAATTAGTTTAAGAGTCAAAATTTTGTATGTACTATTAAGGGGGAGTCTGTGCATTTTTGTAAGCACACTTAGTTGTCAAAATTTTCGTAAGTGTTGCCATCAATGTCAAAGGGGGAGAATGTTGGCATGATGATGATTTTTGTATCTGATGACTTTATGTATTGTCATTAATGGCACACATATGTTTTGATTGTCATAGTCATATTTGTATACTAGTTAGGTCAAGCCAGTACTACTATTAATTCTTTTGTATTGTAAACTAGTGTCATTTGTATAGAGTAAGTTCAACTAGTATGAAGATGTCTAAATTGGTATATGCAGTTAAGACAATCAGTTTTGATCAGTTCCACTGTTACCAGTTTCAAGATGCAAAAGAGAGATTCAAGGAGGCACATGGAGACAATCATCTAGTATGATTTGAAGTGAACCAGTCTATGATTTTGATATGATCAACACTCAACTGGTATTAGTGTTCCAACTGGTTTCCCAGTTTGTGTGATGAGTTATTACCGGTTATGATGTGTTACCACTAGCTGACACTATGGCGGTGATTTGTGTCATGTTAAGGAAGATTGTCTAGATTCACTGAACCTTGGAAATTGTGTTAAGGTTCAAGAGTCAACATGCAATCTAATTATAAAAAGACATTGTGATGAGATATTTGAAAAAAAATATACAAGTGTTGTTATGAGTTGAAGTAGATGTGATTTGTTGGAGTTGCAGAGTATGTCGTGATGTAGTAATGTGTGATCAGAAAAGGATCTCAATAAGCAGAATGTACTATTCTTAGATCATACCACCTGTTGTTTTTTAACCACTACAATAGTTAAATCCCCTAACTGGGTAAGCTCTAACAAGCTTCATTGTAGAAATCCTCTAACAAGGTGATTTATTAACTTGGATCTAAATCCTCCACTGAGGTTACCTTTAACCAGGTATAGCTCCTAACAAGGCTTGGGATCTTTAACAAGATCTACTCCCAACAGAGCATTTTGTAGACCTTAATCGGTCAGTTACCTATTCTAGAGATAGTTAACTTGTGAGTTCCATCTCACCGTGGTTTTTCTCAGTTGGGTTTTCCATGTATAAATAGTTGTGTTATGGTGAATGTTTTTCTTATAGTGAATTCTTTTATAACACTTTGGATTACATGCACTCATTGGTAAACTACTTAAATGTTTTTACCGGTCTACAATTAAAGTGTTATTATTTTTGCTATTATTGATCCACCCCCCCCCCCCCCCCACCTCTCAGTTCTTTATAAGTTTATCAAGAATTAGACTATGGGATGCCCTAATTTTGAAGATGATGAAAAATGGAGATAATTATTTGACCCTATGAGTTATGTGAAATCTTATCCTAGGACAATATGGGCTTTATATTAACAATTATTTTTGAACAATACTAGGATGGACGTGAGGACTAGAAAGATTATCCTAAAAATGATTTATGGATTCATGCAAATATTAACCTAAGACTTCGGATAATGGTAAAATATGCAAAGTTTATCTAAAATGGAATGAGGAAAGTAGAGATGAATCTAGGCTTATGCAGATTTTATCCCTAAATGTTATGAGACAATATGAAGATGATTTAGGATGAATATGCAAAGCTAAAATGAAACCTATATATGATTGAGACAATTTATATTTTCCACATGATATGGCGATGTTTGAAGATATTTGGTGTTTCAATGTTTGAAAATTTTGGACAAGTTCTTTGGAATGTTGAAGTTTCTGACAAGTTTTGATTTTTTGAAATCGTAATGTTTATCATGAATAGTCACATAAGACATAATAGATAGAAATGGTTGTTTGATTTTGCTTGACTTTGATTTAGAGTTATGACTGAAGACGGGCCTAGATTAGCCCAAATTTTACACTACTGATTTTAACAAATAAAGCACTTACAAGCATGTACAACCTAGGCTAGAATGAGGATACTAGTTGTTGAGTCCCCACTTGGATAAATCCATATGTACTAGAACTCTTCCTTTACGATGATATTATTTTTGCATGATTGAATTTTGATATAATATCTAGTTATACCTTGTTGCTATGCTTACTCATGATTTATCATAGTCAAATCTATGGGTGACACTAATTATTGTTTTGATGAGAGACTTATGGTGGTACATATGATTTGGTCATTTTTATCATGTGTTGCATTTATATGAACTATTATCATGATTACATACAAATAGATGTGAATGTATGCCTTATGTCAATAATATTTTAATGATATTTAATTATGGATGATAGTGTTGGAATGATTGGCATAACTGATGTAGATGAGGTGATGTAGTTAAAGACTGATGACTAAAGTGGTAGAGGATAGAAGACTATTTGTGATGAAGAGATTATGATTTTATGATTAGATGACTTGATCAGTTATTTGTGTTGTCATTGATGGCAACTTGTTGGTGTAAATAAATATTCATTATGGATATTATTACACTTACTTAAGTTAACTTAGGATAATGCATTTTATAGTAGTTTGGATATGAGACACTTGGGTGTTTGTGTCACATTGGGATAGTGTGTGTAGGAGAAATTCCACCTCTTATGGTGTTGATCTTGTTATTACACTATCATATCCACTTATTGTGGAGTGATAATTCCACCTTCGGTGGGTGATCCACCTCATGTGGAATATTATATTATTTCTCCTACCTACCCACACCTATTTCCTACCTACCCTTGTTACTCATTGAGCCACATGTCATGTTTGTGTGCTCATACATCCATATGGCCTTGCCTATATAAGCAGGCCTCTATTCATTGTATTGGTTAATCCAGTTGATCATTTTTATATTGATGAGAATACAGTTTGTTCTTGTCATTCTATTGTCTCTTTTATGCTTTTCATTGTGCCCTTGATCTTGGCAAAATCCAACATGATATCAGAGCTATTGGGGCTTCATTGATTCATCTTGAAGAGGCATTATTGCGACGTCAAGAGGCAGATCTGAGGAGCATCATCACTTGGAGGCGTCCTAGACCAGATCTGACCTCGCCATTGCGTCCGGAAGGCCGTTTCCATGAATTTTGGTTATAAAGTTGGCCTATTTTGGTGAGAAAATTTTTTTCTCCATTTTTGCTTATATCTTACGGATTTCGAAAAAATTTTATATTTTTCGAAAAATTTTATTTATTTTTCTGAAAAATATTTTTTTCAAAAATTAGAAAGCAAAAAAAAATCAGAAAAATATTTTGTCAAAAATCAAAAAAATTGAAAAGCAAAAAAAAAAAAAAAAAAAAAGTGGATTTTTGGGGGGTCCGCAGACCCCCCCGTGACCTGCAGGTTGCAGGTTTGTCAGAACGTGCCTGTCGCAGCCCGTACCTGTCGGACGCCGCCGCCTCACTGACCGCGCGCCTCGGGCGCCGAACTCCTCCGCTCCAGGTTCTCCACCTCCCTCCGCCTGCTGGTTCCTGTGCCTGCGCCCACGCCGCTGCTCCGCTCCAGCAACCCCCGCGTCCTCCCTACAGGCGCTAGCTGCGGCCTCCGGCGCCGCTCCCTGCTTCCACAGGCTCCCTCCGCTCCCGGATCTTTCTCTCCGGCAGCGCCACCTCCGCCCAACAGGTCACAAAACCGGCGAATACCGCGTCTGCCACGTGGTAGGCGGCCACTGGCCCGCGGGGACCTTCCGTATGCCCAGTCAGTCTTTTTCGTACGCCCACATCAACCGTACGGATGCCACATCACCTGCCGAATCAGCTCGCCCAGTCAGCAATTCCGTACAGTACGGAATGCACAGTCAGCCTGCCACGTAATCTGTCCGTACAGTACGGACGCTCAGTCAGCAGAGGGTGAAGTTTTGTGACGGTCATACGGCCGTCAAATTTAACACAGTGTTTTGCTGACGTCAGCGCCACATCAACATTTTTTTGAAAATTTTTAACCCCTCTCCATTGGGCTTTTCAGTTTTGCAGTCCAACTTTGGAAGGCCATATCTTGCTCATTTTTGCTCCTTTTTTGGTGCAATTTTTTTGAAATGGGCTAAAATTTTGTGATCTTCGCAGTGGTGTGGTTATTTTCTGATTTTGATGCACAAGTTTTTCGGAATTTTTGGATTCTCTCAGCTGTACCTATCCAATCCCCAATTCTGCAACTTCAAAGGCCTCGTTTGAGCTCATACGACCTCCTTTTCAGGTGCCATTTTTTTTGAAAGTGCTTATTTTTTTGTCTACTTTCAGAATCTATGATTAGATTTCAAAGATTTTGAGTGAAAATTGTACTTTCAGATATTGGTCTTATTTGGCCTATTAGGTACTTGTAAATTGCTTGGATCTTAGTTAGATCTCTTGCATTATCAGTTTGAATCTCTTTTGGTCTTCTTGAGGCAGTTGTAAAATTGTAAATCAGAAGTCCACTTTGCCATTTTTTGCAAGTGGCCCATTGTATACGCACTACTTATAAAGTGCCAAAATCATCACATTTGGGGGGGGTTCTTTGATTGAGTGAATTTGGGGGGGTGTCTTGTGTGATTGTGCCTTTCTTTGTGCTCTTTCCATTCTTGTTGCAATGAGTCCTAATAAGTTTCCACCATTAACTCCACATAATTATGCATCATGGAAAATTAAAGTATGGAGTAAACTAATGGAAAAGGGTCTCACACACTACATAGATGGAACAATAACAGCACCACCTGATCCTAAGGCTGATCCAAATGCTCAATTAGAATGGCTCACAAATAATTGCATGGCTCTTGGAACCTTACGCAAGTATGTATTAGATGACCTCATTTTCCACATTGAGAAGTGTAAAACAATTAAAGAGGCTTGGGATATGTTTCAGAAATTGTATGGACAAGTTGATGAAATCAGAGGCTATCAGATTGATAATGAGCTCACCAACTTAGATCCCAAGAATTTTGATACAATCCAAGATTATGTAACCAAAGCAAATGAGCTAAGAGCAAAGCTAAAGGATTGTGGAATTGATAAAAAGGATGCTCAATTGATATTCAACTTGTTGGACAAGCTTGCACCAGAATATGCAGCATTTGTATCTAGCTTCCAAACTCATCGTTTGACAGTGGGGAGTTCTTATGTTATGCCTTCTTTTGATGCTTTCACAGAAATGTTGATATTGGAACAATCTAAGTTGTTGAACATGGGGTTTCTCAAGTCTTCAAAGTCCAAGGCTTTGGTAGCAAATCAAGGAAATTAAGGAAGTCAAGGCAAAAATTCCAACAAGAAGAAGAAGCAATCTAAGTCTCAACCACACTAGGAAAAGGGACAATCATCCTCTCCACCACAAGGCAATCTTCAATCCTCTTCCAAGAAGGGGACACCACCTAAGAAGGATAAACCAACTTGTGCATATTGCAAAAAGTATGGTCATGATGAGCATCGATGCCACGCAAAGAAAGTTGATGAGTTAACCAATCTTCTCAAGAAAAACAACATCAACTTGCCATCCGCCTACACAAAGAAGGATTCATCTTCTTCTTCTTCCTCACAGTCTAAGGGAAAAGGGCAAGCATTTGTGGCTACAACAGGTTCTTCACAGCAATGGATACTTGACTCGGGTGCCTCATATCACATGGGTTCTACAAAGGAGCAGTTTTCTTCATTGGAGCCATCTAAGGTACCTCACATTTACATAGGTGATGATACACAAGTAGAGGTTGAAGGGAAAGGTTCAGTTGACATGGATGATGGAACATTTGAGAATGTTCTCTATGTTCCTAACTTGTCTACCAACCTTCTCTCCATCTACCAAATCACTCACTATGGGAATGGGAAAAAGGTTGAGTTTACACCAGATTCAGTTGTGGTAAAGGAACTTGATGATGATGCCTTGGTAGCAGTGGGACAAGTCAATGACAACTCAAGGCTTTATTCATTTTCCCACTTTGTGCCAAGTTCACCTTCTAGGGCCTTACTTACTCATTCAAATTTAGAAAGTAAGCTATGGCATGAGCAGTTTGGTCACCTCAACTACCGCTATCTTCAGCAGCTCAGCACTAAAGACATGGTCACAGGTCTTCCTCGAATCAGCTTTTCAGAGGGTGTATGTTCAGGTTGTTCCATGGGCAAGCATCCCAAAGAGAAATTTGATAAAGAGAAAACTTGGAGAGCTTTGGAAGTTCTTCAACTTGTTCATAGTGATGTAGCAGGTCCATTTCCAGCACCTTCATTTAGTAAGGCCCGCTATGTACTTACCTTCATTGATGACTACTCCTGCTTCACTTGGGTCTACTTTCTCATTCATAAGAGTGAAGTATTTGACAGATTTCAGGACTTCAAGACTCATGTGGAGAAGCAATCAGGGAAAGTGGTCAAGATTCTTCGTACAGACAATGGCAGGGAATATGTGAACAAGAGACTTGAGGATTTTTGTACATTTGAGGGGATTGATCTTCAGCATTCTGTTGCATACACTCCACAGCAGAACGGGGTTGCAGAATGCAAGAATTGAACTCTCAAAGAAATGGCTAGATGTATGATTCATGCACGTTCTCTTGATCCTGCCTTTTGGGCAGAGGCTATCAGTTGTGCCACACACATCCAGAATCGGGTTCCTCACAAAGCTTTACAAGGTATTACTCCTTTTGAAGCTTGGGTTGGTAGGAAACCAATTGTGAGACATTTCAGAGTCTTTGGGTGTCCAGCATGGGCTCGCATACCTCCACAAAAATGCAAGGCATTGGAACCACAGAGTCGGCCTTGCATATTTGTTGGATATCCTGAGGGTGTTAAGGCATACAGATTGATGGATCCAGAGACACATGAGGTATTCATTGAGAGGAGTGTTCACTTTGAGGAAAGCTCTCCTAGCTTAGCCTCTCTACCTCCTCCACCTTCCTCCATTATGGATAGTGATGTTAGTGATTCAGATGATGAGACTCCCTCAACTCTGACTCGCAGGGTTACACCTCCACAGGGTCCACTTGCAGTTGAGGTGCCTTGTTCTCCACCTCCACCTAGACCTCGTTGGGCTCGACAGACACTTGAGTCCGCGGGTTCTCTTGTTGGGGATCCTTCGGATACATGGAGAACTCAATCACAACATCAGGATCTTCCACATGCATTTATTGCTACCGCTTCCGATCCATAGACATTTAGGGAAGCATCAGGGGTTCCTGAGTGGGACCAAGCTATGGAGGAAGAGTATAGTTCCTTGATGAGGAACAACACATGGGATCTAGTCCATCTCCCTAAGGGGAGAAAGATGGTTCGATGTAAGTGGATCTATCAGACCAAGTTTGCAGCGGATGGTAGTGTGGATAAGTATAAGGCTCGGCTTGTTGCAAAAGGTTTCTCGCAGGTTGCAGGTGTTGACTATACTGAGACCTTTGCTCCCGTAGCTAAGATGAACTCCATTCGTTTGACACTTGCTATTGCTGTAGCTCATGGTTGGGCTGTACATCAGATGGATGTGAAGAGTGCCTTTCTTCATGGTGATCTTGATGAGGAGATTTATATGGAGCAGCCACAGGGTTTCATCCAGGATACTTCCTTGGTTTGCAGACTAAGGAAATCTCTCTATGGCCTTAAGCAGGCCCCCAGGGCTTGGTATGCCAAGATGGATTCCTTTCTTCTCTCCGCAGGTTTCACCAGGTGTCATTCCGATCCGAATGTCTACATTTTGCGACAGGATGACTCTCACTTGATACTTGTGCTCTATGTTGATGACTTGATCATTACAGGGAGTACTTCATCCATCATTAGCAGGGTCAAATCTACTTTAGATGACAGATTTTCTATGACTAACTTGGGTCTTTTGCACTACTTTCTCAGGATAGAGATTTCACAGTCACCTTCCGGGATTACTCTATCGCAGCCCAAGTATGCTCTTGACCTACTTGCACGCTTTCATATGGCTGATTGTAAGCCTGCCTTGACTCCCTTTCTTTCAGGAGTCAAGCTTGAGGCTCAGTGTTCTTCTCCACTAGTTGATGCCACTTTGTATCGTCAGCTTGTGGGTAGTCTCATCTACTTGACTCATACACGCCCTGATATTTCATTTGCAGTTGGCATGGTTTCCTGCTTCATGCAGGAACCACATGAGCTTCATTGGAAAGCCACCAAATGCATTCTACATTACATCCAGGGTACACATCACTATGGGATTCACTATGCAGCAGGCACAGGACTTCGCTTGGTTGGTTACACAGACTCCGATTGGGCTGGCGATGTAGTTGATTGTAAGTCTACTTCTGGTTACAGTTTTCACCTTGGTTCGGGCCCCATTTGTTGGCAGAGCAAGAAGCAACATGCTATTGCTCTCTCTTCAACTGAGGCTGAGTATTGAGGCACTGTTAACGTAGCGACTGAGACCATTTGGCTCCAGCAGATTCTCACAGAGTTTGGATTCACTACTCCATGGCCGACAGTCCTACATTGTGACAATCAGAGTGCCATTGCCATCTCGAAGAACCCGGTCCAGCACCAGCGGACCAAACACCTCAAGATTCATATGCACTATATCCGAGAGCTCATCCAGGAGCAGGTCATTGATTTGCAGTATTGTCCTACAATAGAGCAGGTTGCTGATATATTTACCAAACCTTTCACCGAGAGTAAGTTCCAGCAGTTGCGAGCTCTCTTGGGGGTGCGGGATGTGTCATTAGGGGGGTTCAGTTGACTTCTCCTTCCTCTCTTATGGGGGGGACTTTTTCCTCTTTGAGGTTTTGTCCTTCTTCCTTGAGATTCTTTTGTACATTCATCTCTCTTTTGGGGGGGAGTTTTTTTTCCCACTGGGTTTTCTCCCTTTCTCCGTTTATGAGAGATTGCATTGCATTGTTTTGCTTGCATTTGCATGTTGTACATGGGTACCTATCATGGCCTTGTAGCCGGGACCCATTTTGCATTGTTGACTTGAGTCTTCATTCCCCTAAGTTGCACTTAAGGGGGGGTGTTGGTGTAAATAAATATTCATTATGGATATTATTACACTTACTTAAGTTAACTTAGGATAATGCATTTTATAGTAGTTTGGATATGAGACACTTGGGTGTTTGTGTCACATTGGGATAGTGTGTGTAGGAGAAATTCCACCTCTTATGGTGTTGATCTTGTTATTACACTATCATATCCACTTATTGTGGAGTGATAATTCCACCTTCGGTGGGTGATCCACCTCATGTGGAATATTATATTATTTCTCCTACCTACCCACACCTATTTCCTACCTACCCTTGTTTCTCATTGAGCCACATGTCATGTTTGTGTGCTCATACATCCATATGGCCTTGCCTATATAAGCAGGCCTCTATTCATTGTATTGGTTAATCCAGTTGATCATTTTTATATTGATGATTAATGATGTTATCTGATATTTGGTTTGTCATCTAAGTGATTTAGTCTACCAGAGACAAGGTTTATCAACAATATACAAAAGACTATGAAATAGGACTTTAACCGGTATATGCAGAGATGTTTTACTTGAAGCAGATGATTGGTAATGATTGGTGATTTGCGGTTTGGAATATAATATTTTATCACAAAAATGAGTATCTGATTGGAACCACATCTTGCGATGACTATCAAAAGGCATGTTTCTAATTTCTGATGAATTTTTGCCAGGGTTTTAGTAGGGTTTTAGAATCAGTCATTAAATCATAAAACCGGTAATGATTTTTGTTATGACGGTGACTGATATCAAGTCTACATGTTGATGATAATGTTGTACAAACCACATGAAGTGTTTGAAAGATGTTTTGGTGCGTTTGGAAAGCGAATTTCTTGGGAATGTGCAAAGTGCTTAAAGGAATGAGCTAAGGGTTCAGTGTGTTAGTGGTCTTAGAGAAGAGTGTGAAGTCATACCAGAGAAGAGTTAGATTTTCCTAAGAGTTGTAGATAGTGGAACATAACTGGATCTGATTTAGCAAGCTAAGAAGTGCAAGTAATAGATCACTTTTTCACTATTGTTTCATAATAGTTGCATCAAATTAAATCCCTTAATCGGGTAGGTTCTGATAGGTCTTAACCTCATAAATCCCCTAACAGGGTAGCTCTCAAAAAGAGTGGTCAATCCTCTCATGAGGTTGATCCTAACAAGTCATTTAGCTCTTAACTAGGCTACACATCCAAATCCCTTAACTAAGTGACTCCTAACAAGGTCTACTCCTAACAGGGTGTATTGTAAGCTCCTAACAAGGCTAAGCTCCTAAAAGGGCATACTTCAAAAGACTACAAATATTTGTGGGTACTAAATCCCATCGTGGTTTTTCCCTATTTGGGTTTCCATGTCAAAAATATGGTGTTCATGAGTGGAATTATTTTCATGTGATGTTATTTATTATCTTTAGTTTATTCATTATTTATGAATACACCAGTTATAGCAGTTTATCAGAGATTTATTAGTGATTACCGGTATTGTTTAATGAATTGGCATATGTGGTAAATGAAGTTTGATTTTGGTTTAAATTTGGAAATTGGTATTAATACTGATTCGCCCTCCCCCTTGCACTAATAATCGGATCCTCGTAGAATTAACAATTAGTATCAGAGGTTTAGTCCTCTGTGTGCAGAAAGCCTAACCGCTTGAGGAAAAGATTCTGAAGAAGTCAAGATGATGAATAAAGAGGGTCCTAAGTTCAACAAGGATAACAACAAGATCTGGAAAGATAGAATAAAGATCTACATCAAAGGTCTTGTTGTACAATATTGGAAGCAAGTTGAAACAAAATATGTTTCTCCTACTACTACTCCCTTGACACTAGATGAACTCAAAGAGAAGAAAGAGAACATGAAAGCCTTAGAAGCTATTGTTAGTACTTTATGTAATTCAGAATATATTGATGTTCAAGGATTGGAAACTACAGGTGAGGTTTGGGAAAAGTTAGATATAATCTATGGAGGAGATGAGCATGTACAAAGAGCCAAAGAGGAAATTTTGAGAGAAAAGTTTGACGACATGAGAATGCTTGAAGGATAAAATATTGCATAGTATGGTCAGATAATCAAAGAAGTTGTTGGTGGCATAAAGAATGCTGGAGGTAAAATAGATGATGACACAATAGTAAGTAAAATTTTTAGAATTCTTCAACCTCGGTATGCTATAAGAGTATCTGCAATCCAAGAACTTAGATCTATTTCAAAGGATAAGGTAATTGTTGATTCATTTATTGGTAATCTTACAACTTTTGAGTTGAATAGTTTTGACAATAGTGTGACAAAATCTATCGAATCTTCCTTTAAAGTTTTTGTTACCGGTTCATTTGCTAGAAAAGGAAAAGATATATGTCAAAATCATGAGTCCAGGTCAATTCATAGAAGTAACCATGGAAATGAAGACAATGAAGATCAGGTGATGGAACTTGAGGCACTGTTAGCAAAAGGATTTCCTAGAGGCACCAGTAAGTATAAAGGAAATCTACCTTTGAAGTGTTTCTCTTGTAGTAAAATTGGTCATATTGTTGCTAATCGTCCCAATGCTGACAAAAAAGAAAAATTTAGAAAATATAAAGGAAAGGAAAAAAAATAATGTTATGTTGTAGCAGTGACCGATGAGGAGTCTGAAGATGAAGATGACAATGAGGAAATTGTGTTTGTAGCCATGAATGAGGAATTGACAGATGAAAAGGCACAGGTATCTCATATAGAGAATAGTTATGAATGGATTATAGACAGTGGCTGCTCACACCACATGACCGGAGAAAAAAGTAAGTTCATAACCCTTGATCAATTTGATGGTGGTGTTGTTGGATTTGGAAATAACTCTCCCTGCATGGTCAAAGGTAAAGGTTCAATTTCTCTAAATGGGAAGAGTAGTGTTGATGATGTGTTTTGGGTTGATGGTCTAAAGCATAATCTTTTAAGTGTTGGTCAGCGCAATGATAAAGGTTATTTGCTTGAGTTTCAAAGTGGAGTCTGTAGAATTCTTGGAGGTAATGGTGAACTGATTGCTACTGGGAAGCAAACTAGAGGTAACTTATTTCATTTGAATAGTAATGTTAATAATTATCTGGTTGCAAGAATGGAAGACAATTGATTGTGGCATAAAAGATGTTGTCATGTTAATTTTGATAGTTTTGTTAAGGTAAGCAAGTCAAGTGTTGTAAGAGGATTGCCCCAACTTGTTAAACCAGATAATGTGATATGCAAAGATTGTCAAATTGTTGAGCATTTAATTTAAATAAATAGAATTCTGTGGTTTCAATTGAAGATACAAAAGTTTTATTGAGAAAAAAATGAAATCAAGCATGCCCTTAAGAATTTCAATAGAACCCTTGGCATTTCCATCGACATCAAAATCCTAAATATTATCGCTCAAACCAAAGCCATTGGATATACATGCTAATACTTCACCGAGATATCTAGTTTGACCAAAATGGTACACCTGTTGTATCGAAGAAACCTATCAGTGTTTCATCGACAAAATGACTTATCGAATAGACTTGGGCCTCGATGAGTTCCAAAAGTGGCTCATCGAAAACATTATTTTCATCGACAGGTGGTATGTCGAGGAAACCATAGGAAGTTCTCATCGATAAGACTTTTTGACAAAAGGAAAGTGTCAAAGAGGTGCAAACGTTATTGGCCGACGATCACATTTTCATCAAAAAATGAAAAGTTGAAGGAGGATATTCTTCTTTCACTAACATGAAAGATTTCATCAATGACCTATCTAGAAGCCGAATAACGAGGGACTATTATCGACATACTCAAAAAATGATAAGATGGTTGCAAAACATGGCGGTGAAAGGATTCCCGCCGAAAATGGGGTTTCGATAAGCTGATGGAGGATTACATCGACATAGACACGTGAGGTAGAGCCTTTCAATGAAAGTGAAGAGATCGATGAAGCCACAAAGCTCCTTAATGATGATGGTAGTTTCACTAAAAATAAGGAGACATCGATGAAACATGACATTTCGAGGGAAGATAAAGTTAAGCCACCGAAGTACACGATTCCATCGAAAAAGGGTGCGGCCATAGAATTGATCAGCATCGATGGGCGATATGAAGTGCTGCTAGACAAATGATTACTTTTTGTTGTGAGGATAAATACAAAGCTTAATAAGGTCACTTCATCATAAATTTAAATAAATGCCTCTGTGACCATTGTGCAACTGATAATGGTAAATGATAAAATCGCCATGAATGCTCAATAAATTGATAAAAGAGGAAACACTTATGAGTGACACTTGAAGAATTCACAGTGAGCCTCGAAGAGCCGAGATGATTTGAGATCAAATTCACAAGTGGTCTAGAGCATGGCAGTTAGATGCTATAAGAGTGGCAATTATATTAATTATCTTGGCATGCTTAATCTCTTTATCTTTCACTTTGTTAAGAAATTGTAACTAGGTTGTTGATGATGAAGGGACGTAACTTCTCATAGAATAGGTGTTGCTCACTTATTTATATGAGCAATTTTTTGTGAAAGAAGAGGATTAGAATAGAAGATATCAGACAAATACTATAGCCTCTGGCATACTATTGCACCACTTTAGAAGCTTTAATAGAATCAGTTGTTTTCTTCTGCATATGTGTTGTAGATTATCTCATTTTTTGTAGGCAGTTGTTTGTGATATTATCTAAAAGAGATAAGGTTATTCGTATTCTTACAGTGAAGTCTATGTTCCTATATTATAAATTTGGATTAAAAAGATCTACTCGTGGATTTTAATTGTTCCTTGTAGTTCTTCCTTGAATGGTCCCTTCAGGTTAGGGTTAAATTCATTCAGGCAGTTTATGATATAAACATTTGACAGATCTCATAAGAAACAGTAACTGACAGATTTACCAAAGGGGGTAGGTTTAAAAACTGTCACAAATTATACATTATGTCCTAGGGAAATATAAGACTCTATAGCCCAAATAACAAGAAAGATACTGGTCATTCACAAATCACAACCTTTACCATATTAATTACTTTTACATTAAAGCAATAGGACTAGTTGAGTAGGACACATAAAACCAGTTAGCAATAGTATACATACTTATAAATTTCAAGTACAAAGATCAAATAGCTTCCACAACAAAAATCTTGAACTCATCTAAAAGCCATACATCCTAGGAACCTATTTCATTCTGAGATAGGAGGAAGTTAGATTAAGATAAACAATCTGCTAGAAAAAGCATTAGTCATTGAAAGCCACTAGTGAATAGGTATACTTGCTTAGGTCTTGCAGAGCTTGAAGTGAGGGAGTTAGTAACCACATAGGTTCACTCTATAAGTTGGCCAAGTCAATTGGAGGGTTTGATCATAGGAGTTGGCATTTCCTTAGAACCTATCCAATCTGTTAATTTGAGATTCAATAGGTAAGATGACCTCTATTTATTTCAAGAGCAAGAATTGTACTTCTGAGAATATTTTAGATTTGGTACATACTAATCTTTGTGGCCCTATGAGAACAAAGAGTTATTATGGTGATAGGTATTTCATGATTTTCACTGATGACTATTCTAAAATGATGCGTGTGACATTTTTGAAGGAGAAATGAGAAGCATTTAGTAAATTTAAATCATTTAAAGCTCTGGTTGAGAATGAAACAGGTAAGAACTTGAAGTGTTTGAGATCAAACTGAGGAGGAGAATTCACATTTGATGAATTTATTAAGTATTGTGATGAACAAGGTATCAAGAGCCAAATGTAAGCTCTGAGGACACCACAACAGAATGGCATAGTAGAAAGGATGAGAAGAATAATAGTTGAAGCTACTATAACCATGTTAGTGCAGGGTAATGTACCTTAAATGTTTTGGAGAGAAGCAGACAACACTATTGTATACACTTTAAACTAGGTACTAGTAAAAAGAGGTAATAACAAAACACCCTATGAGCTATGGTATGGAAAAAATCCTTGTGTACGTTATTTCAAAAAAATTGGGAGTCAATGTTTTATTAAGAAAGATAATCACACTGAGAAATTTGATGCAAAATCTGATGAGGGAATCTTTCTTGGTTACTCTACTAGAATTAAGGCATAAAAATGTTACAATAAGAAAACTAAGAAGATTATTGAAAGTGCTAATGTGAAGGTAGATGATATCTCTAGAAAGTCAGAAGGTACTAGCAAATTTGAGCCTAAAAAAGATGATGAGAAACTTGTGATTATTGAACCGGAAGCATAGAACAATGAAGAACTGGCAAATGGAGAATTAGCGGCTCAATCGGTAAGTGATGAAGAAAATGAAGAACAAGAAGCAGAAGATGCAAAACTAGTACCATTATTGCCTAGGTATGTCAGATTAAACCATTCACAAGAACAAATAATTGGTGATAAGAATGTTGGCGTTCAAACAAGGAGGAAAATCAGAGAAAACTCATGTTTGATATCTACAATAGAACCCAAAATAGTAAAGGAAGCACTAGAAGATGATGATTGGGTTAATGCAATGAATGAAGAATTATTGAGAAGAATCATACATGGGCACTTGTTCCTAGATTGGAAGATAAGAATGTAATTGGATCAAAATGGGTCTTTAGGAATAAGTTGGATGAAGAAGGAAAAATTGTAAGAAACAAGGCGAGGTTAGTTTGCAAAGGGTATTCACATGAAGAATGTGAGGATTATGAAGAGAACTTTACACCGGTTGCTAGATTAGGAGTGATAATGCTGCTAGCATTTGCTTCATATAAGGGATTCAAAGTTTATCAAATGGATGCCAAATCAACCTTTCTGAATGGGATTTTAGAAGAAGAAGTCTACATTGAACAGTTAGATGGATTTTCTCTATTTGATGATAAAGACATGGTATGTAAATTGCATAAAGAACTATATGGTCTAAAGAAGGCACTGAGAGAATGGTATGAGAGATTACATGCACATCTTATCAAAATTGGATTCCAACGTACCAGAGAGGATGACGACATTTATTTGAAGACTGATGGAGACAAGATGCTGATAGAAGAAGTGTTTGTAGATGGCATAATTTTTGGTGGAAATGATTATATTTGTATGTATTTTTTTGATGTGATGAAAAAGGAATTTGAAATGTCTCTAATCGGTGAAATAAAGCTCTTTATTCAGTTAGAAGTCCTGCAAATGGATGGTGGTATCTTTATTTGTCAGAGAAAGTATGTCAAAGAGGTGTTGAAGACATTTGGCATGGAAGATTACAAACAAGTAGAAACACCAATGGTGACAGGTTGCAAGTTGTCCAAATAAGATGTTTCTTGTCATGCCCAAAATTTAGGGCAAGAACGGGAATTTTTTTTTTTTAAAAAACATAACTGATAAGAGCATTACATTGACAAATATAAAATGCTACAACATGTTTTGTCTTAACTATGTTTGGATTAGCTTTATTTACTAGCTCAAATATTCGGAAATTAAATAAGATTAAATGCGGAATTCCAATTGAATGGTTTTATTGTCTACTCGAATTTAGTAAGTCAATTAAATTAGATAATTAATTGGCGTGGGAAAAATTAATCACGAATAGCTATTAATTGATTTTTAGAAAGCTAATTAAAATTATTCTTCTAGCATCCATTTTAGTCCATAATTAAAATATACTTAAATTATTCCATTTTAATCCATACTTAAGATGTGCTCAAATTAATTTAACTAAGATATAATTAAGCCCATGACACAAAACGTCCCATAAGTTTTAAATTTCAAATCCTATATCCATGTAAGACAAATAAATTACTATTCTTTTTAAATACCCTTAGATTGATTAAATAAATAATGTTTGCCCACTTGCTTTTATTTATTCCAAAAAAAATCTACACTAAATAAATATTTAATCCTATGGAAATACTTTATTCTTTAACTACAACTTTCTATTCATATATCATATATGTGTATTTAAATATTTGCATTTAAATATAAATGCATATACAAATATATATATATATATATATATATATATAATCTATTTTGAAAGATTTCCTAACTTAATACAAAACAAGCCAAACAAACCCTAATTAGGGATTTTCAATTATAAAATGGCCCTATTCTAAATAAGTTACCATTTTATTTTTTATTTTTTTATTTATTACCCTAGCCCTACCCAGGCTAGGGTTTAATATATATTTTTTTGATAGATTTAGCATTTTAAGCAGGGCCGAACAGGGGCGATCCGACGACGGCCATGGTTGAAGAAAGGCGCAGTTTGAAGGGGGACGGCGTGGTTGACGCCTCCCACTATGCAAAACACAGTGGACGGCGGTGCCTCCCCACTGTGCATTGCACAGTGGTCAGCGGTGCCTCCCACTATACGCCGCCATCCACTATGTTTTGCACAATGGGAGGTGCTACTTACCACTATGCAATGCATAGTGGGGAGGCGCCGCCGACCCCTGTGCAAAGCACAGTGGATTCAGTCGAGGCATAAACCTTTTTTTTTAATTTTATTTTTTGTAGTTTATTTTTTTATTTTTATATTTATAAAATATATATATATATCTATTCAATGCATAATGTTTAGGCCAAATTTACTTTGCGAATATATATTATAGTTATAAATATTTTTTTTTGAAAACCTTAGACAGATTAATTTAAATATCTAGATTTTGATCAATGTTTATTATTTTAGGTTTGAATAAAAGTTTGCTAAAATTTGAGATAAGATATATAGCCATAGGTTTATTCCCTGTAATTAAATAATGGCAGATTTAAATAAATTTATACAACATACTATTTAAATATTGTTTTATTTAAAGTAGATAGCCTATTAACTCTAGATCTACTTTCTACAACAAAAGTAATTAACAAAATTTATTAAACATAAAACAACAACTATAGCACTATGAATTTATTTAAATCGAATAACTATTTACTCTAGATTTCTATTTCTGCAACTAAGTAAATTCCAGAAATTGATAAATTTAACAACTTAATAAATCCAGAATTTATTAAATTAAAACCATATAAATAATTATAACTACTTTAGGTTTTATTTCTGCAATTATATATGTGATTTTATTTTCTGCAACTATAATTATCTAGAATCCTTAAACTTAAATCATGAAATTAGGAAATTAAACTACAATATTTTTATTCAAAACAACATGCATACAACCATTAATTCCTTTCTTTATTTCCTAGATTTATTTCAAATGCATAAAGGGGTAAAATAAATTTAGTTGCTTCCCACATTATTAATATACTCAACAATAATTAAATTCAGAAAACAAAACTTTAGAAAACTGTTCCAGAATTATTCATTTCATCTTTCGCAATATAACAAATAACTATTACATTTCTAGGAATTACTTTAAAAGACACTATAGTCATTTTACAAATAGGTCACTCAACTTTTATAATGAGGACATTTTAAAACAGAATAGTAACATATTTTCAAATGGATTCTGCAATAATTAACTCCATTGAATTTTTTCACTTGTCCTAATCCCTATCTTTCAACAACTTGCAAATAAGATCAAGGATATGACCATGGAGTGCTCACCTCCCAGCCTAGGCTAACTGCTAGCCACCCTTGAACTCGAAGAACCAAGCCCTAGATGGGTAACAAACATGCAAACACAAAAGACAGAATACACACAAATTCAAACACACTCCCAACCCAACTACATTAAACCACACCTTGGTGATGTCCTTTTTAAGGGTGGTAGTGGACCAAGTACCCTGAGGAGAATTGCAAATATGGAAAAACATGTAGCCACCTCATGGCAAACCAAATACATCAAGTACAACAACCCCTTATTCCTTATGCCCCCCAAGGAATTCATACCTTATTTCCCTCCTTATGACCCCCAATGCATAAACAAGCCATGCAGCAAGGGTCACACAAATCCCTTGTGATCGCTCTCATAATGAGAGTCTCTCACTTGAGGGTTGTCACTTCTACCACCCACAAGATCCTCCTCTCTCCCAAGAGTAAGAGTTCTTGATTACTCCCAAACACACAGACAATGCATAAAAACAAAATACCAAATAAATTTCCAGGAGAACATGCACGGAAACAATCTTTTACCCAAACATTACTTTCAAACACATGCAATAAGAAAACCATTATAAGAAGAATACAACCAACCTTAATCTGCCCAAAGGTAGGTTAGTTTTGTTTAGGATGAGCAGCCCAATTCCATGGTTCTTCTCTTTCTACCCTTAGCAAAATTTTCTATTCAACAATCTAGCTTATTCATTTCAAAATTCTTTTGTCTCCAAAAATGGAGAGTGGGTGATTACCCCCAAAATCTATCTTTCTTGCTTAAGAAGGCACTAGTGTGAGCTCTCTCAAGTTTCTAAAACTGGAAGGGAAAGTAAGGTAAAATGGGAAAGGGAACTCTCATTCGAAAAGGAAGGTTTGCAACTCAGTTCAAGTCTTCCAATTTCAATTTTCGCACAACTTAGAAAAGTCACTTTTTAGGGTGTCTAAAAGGTCACATGGGAGTAGAAACTTGCCTAAAATTACCCCTAACCCTTAGGTATACCTTATGGGCTTTAGGAAACCTTATTAAACTACCCCTAGGTGTCCATTTAACCCTTTTATAACCCCTCTGAAGTTTATTTTCGGGTCAAACTTATGTTGACCATCCCAAAGATTATTTACCTAAGGCAATTATGGAATCACATTAAATTTAATTGAAAAAACTATAGTTAAACAATTCCCACCAAGAGACAAATTTAAAAATTTAAATCCACACATGTGTCAAGTGACACAAAGAAAATACTTTTACAAATTTATGCATGAAATCGTGTCTCTTGTGGATTTTACATAAATCAATTAAATAACACTTAACACACATGCATCATTTACTATTACGAATAAAATACAACACAAACGGGGTGTTGTCTCTCCAAATAGACAAACCCTGGCTTTACGAACATACACAGGTCTAGGTTTGGTTCTCCGTAATATTTCCATGGTCACATAGATATCTTTTCCTTTGCCACTCAAATACACATTAGTAATTTCCAATAACCTCGTATAATATTAAACACATGAATTAGAATACACATCAAACACTTCGCATACAATTTTCATTTAAACAATTCAATATATCTCATATCCAATTAAATCCACATAAGCAATTATCATAATTCTCATAATTTTGGTCCACACATAAAACATACATCTTAATTCTATTTTCATAATAAAGTCCTTCAAATCCAATAATGACATACATCATCTCAAATTTATCCTATTTTAGAATCATATAGAGTTCTTTATCATAAAGCATATAAATGAAGCATCAACATTCATCAATGTTATCCAATCACAGAATCTTATAAGTTCTACATCCAGACATAGCTGACATATGTTAAATCAAGATTATCAAATCAATGGATCTTTTAGGATTTCAAATTCATAACACATCAAAATGTACACCACAAGGTGCAATAACTCTATAACTTGGTTCAATTACTTTTCTCACCAATCTATCTACCTAACACAGTCCATTTTATTAAATTATAAGGAATTTATTAATAAGGTCAAACATGGTCAACTAAGTTAATCAAAGCTTGGTTTGGGGAAGGCCTTACATCCTCCTCCCCTAGAGTTTGAATTACTCCTTGAAGTTGCATGAGTAAAATTATGAAGTAGGGACATAACATTTTCCACAATTTAAATAAGTTACTCAAAATCTTATCTTGCCTACAAGAAAGGTGAATTACCAAAATCAACTTATTATTGTAATTAACTTACTATCTTCACAAGGTTAAATTCTTTATTAAATTTCCCTTCGATCTTAGGTAGGTGTTTTACAATGTTCTATCTTTCAACAATCTTACATTAATGCACCATCCAAAGTATATCATTAACACACATCAACTCCCACAATCAGGGTTACACATATTGAATTTCTAGGAGTCCTACTTTGTTTAGGATTTGTTTAAAAGCATGTTTATCCTACCACAATTTTCATCCATGCTTGCCACTAATGAGAATTGACATCGCAGTTTATTCTTAATGAATCTACTTATTTTACATTCGAGGCACCTCATTAGGGTGTCAATACACTATTTGCTAAACCATCCTAGGTGCATAATTTCCTCCAACTTTATTAGGTGACAAGGAAAAATCAAATTTAGGTTCTTCAATTCCGCCCTTATATAGGGTAGTTTTCTACCACTAGGGATTAAAATGTTTTTATATTTCTAGGCTCCAAGGTTTAAGTTTTATAGGGAGCATCATTCGCCATTTTCAAACATTAAGGTACTCAACAATCCCATTCTAAGGGAGTGATGGAAGTTATTAATACTTATTTTAGATATCATCCATGCAATCATCTCCATACCCATGCCAAATTTACCAGTCAACAATCATTACTTTTGTAATTCATTAGGTTTAGGTCACACTATTGTTATAAATTTTCCTCTTTCAGATTACTCGCAATTAATTTTACTTAGGAGGATATTCCTTCATTTATCTTAATTTGCTAATACACATTCTTTGTTATTTCTTGTGCCTAATTTCACTCCTTGCAGTATTCTCCCATGACACACTATCAGTGGTTCAACGAACATGATAGACATTTACACAAATCACATCACTAGGGGCTAGTTATATCAACCATCAAAATGACCACTTTGACACTTTACAAGATCAAAAATACAAGTTACTTCTGCCAAGTCCAATAAAAAGAAGGAAAATGCTGGCAATTGCAAAATTTTAAAACTAGAGACATGGCAAGTACCATAGTTCATATAAAAAGAAACATAAATCTACTGATCCTCTCTTCATAAACAAAATAAATAAAAAGAAAGTTCTAGCCCCAGTGTCACAATATACTTTTCAAAGAAAATCAAAATTAATGTTGAATCAAACTCGAAACAAGATGACCATTCTAGCCATGCTATAGGGAGTAACCGCAACACATCACCCAAGATCACGTGTCCTAAGTGTGTTAGGAAGTTATTATTAGACTCTTGAGATTTTAGATTCTTTAAAATCCTTTATCGATTTATGAAATACATTCTTATACACAAGATCACATTCATTTTTTTTATAGATCATGCTCCATTTTAACCTTCATGTGCTTACTGTTACCAACAACACTTTCCGATATAATTTGTTATCTATTTAGGGTTATTAACATCCTTAATTATATCTAACAGGTGATTGCACTAACTCTACCATTCTCCATCCATTCTTCTTTGACTTCTATTACTTATCTTAATATGCTAAACCTTGATTCAATGTTACGTGGTAGTTCAAGTATCGACACTTTCATGTCTTATGCACTCGGTTGATAGTTCGGTACAATTTTGACACTTGTTTACTTAGAACCACTTAGGGTTGTATAATGTAATCATATAATTTTACTAGGGACATCATTTGTTTTCTTATGTTAGCTTCTTATATTTTCACCTCTAGCATTCACTTGCCTTCATTAGATAGGAGCTTGTTGCCAAATTACTAACACTTATGGTTAAGAGCCATTTGGGGTGGATTTATTGTCAAGTAAGGTCGATAATGGTTGACAACAATTTCTACCCACACATTTCAGGACATAATTCAAATAGCTCAGAGAGTGGACTTATCCTCTCCTACTTTACTTATGCAACTATGAAATCAAGAGGGTGTGCACTTGAAAAGTGACCAACACCCATCCTTTTAATTAAAATTTAGTATAGAGGGAGGTTGTCTCATCCCATATTATTTATTTATATTTACTAACTAGCCATTTCTGACATATCACAACTTATGATTTCCTTCAATCCACAAAAATCAACACCTTATCGTCATAATATTTTGTTACCTAAATACGGTATAACTTAAGGGTGTCCAATAACTACCAATGTCTTAAGACCCATACTTTGCCATGTTCTCCCTTGGCTAACCACATAATTTGTCTCCTTATCTATGTTCTCATAAAATATTTTATACTACCAACTAGTTCTCATTGAAACTTTGGTATTATATTATTGTTATACTATTTTTATTTATTTTTCTAAACCATTTCCATCTGCACGTTGTTTCATCCATACTTAATGTTTTCGCATACTTTCACACTTGAGTGCCAAAATTTGCAAAGCTTCTTCGATTGTGCTTAGTAGTTGAATTGTGTTACATATTGTCTTGTACCTAGCGGTTTAACCATGATTAGGTTGCACTTTTCTTCTTAGTTTTCTGAATGAATATTAGTTACTTATTCCTAGATTATGAGATCTTAATTCTTTTACATTCCTTGCACTTCAATGGAGATTCTTTGTTTTTGTACAATTCCCAAATCAGCTCTACTCTCTCTACCTCTATTTACTTCCTCCAAGCTTATCTTCTCATAAAGGGACTAGTTGAGGTTTTACTTGCTTGTTTCCCCAATTACATAACCACAGATGAACTTAGGGTTTATTGTAATTACGTGTTTTAACCCCAGAAGTTCATGCCTCCTTTCTCTTTATCTAACTCATCTATAGTATTACTAGGGTTTTCTGATCAAGGGAATTTCCATTCATCAATTTGAGTTCTTTATCTGCAGGGTTATCCAACTCTAGCTCCACTATATTGCTACAATCATTATCTAACAAATGCTCTTAATAAGAAATTTATCATGACCACTTTCTTAAGGTACCTAGTCATTTGGATAGGTTAATGCTTCTTTCTAATATTCACAAGAGTACCTCTTAACTTTCCTTCATTGTTGTCTTCAATGGCGGCCTTGATCTTTTAAACCACCATAATTTCACATAGCTTAAAATTTTATTTTGAACTGTCTTGATTCTTATTTATCTTGTTTATGGTGCCTTCATCTTAGGTCTAACCATCTTGCTTGACTTGCCATGTCAAGTACATATCTCGATTGATGGCATCCTTCTAGTTTACCATTTGAGGTATTTTATTGAAGAATTAACTCCTCATATTGATTTGATTAGGGAAATCATTGCATTTAGGTTCAAATTGAATGGTAACCTCATACGTACTAAAGAACTAAATTCCGTTAATAACACCGAAATTAATTCATATGAATAAATAGTTGAATATTTCGCAACCTTTGGGGTTTTATTATGCCATAAAATTTATGACTAATAATTTAAATTTTTGGGGGATTTTAGTGCCCCTTGGAACCCCTTGAATTGTTATATGTTGATCTATTGATCTGCAAGAATTATTTTATTTTTTTTCACTTATGTTTCTCTTTGTTATTTCGCAAGTTTTCCACCTAGGTGTTATACTTCAAACCATAGTTTGTTTTCAACTAAGTTATGAATGCAGCCCATGTTCATCAGTGTATGAACCTAGGGCTCTGATACCAAAATGTCATGCCCAAAATTTAGGGCAAGAACGAGAAATTTTTTTTTTTTAAAAACATAACTGATAAGAGCATTACATTGACAAATATAAAATGCTACAACATGTTTTGTCTTAGCTATGTTTGGATTAGCTTTATTTACTAGCTCAAATATTTGGAAATTAAATAAGAATAAATGCAGAATTCCAATTGAATGGTTTTATTGTCTACTCGAATTTAGTAAGTCAATTAAATTAGATAATTAATTGGCAAGGGCAAAATTAATCACGGATAGCTATTAATTGATTTTTAGAAAGCTAATTAAAATTATTCTTCTAGCATCCATTTTAGTCCATAATTAAAATATACTTAAATTATTCCATTTTAATCCATACTTAAGATGTGCTCAAATTAATTTAACTAAGATATAATTAAGCCCATGACGAAAAACATCCCATAAGTTTTAAATTTCAAATCCTATATCCACGTAAGACAAATAAATTACTATTTTTTTAAAATACCCTTAGATTGATTAAATAAATAATGTTTGCCCACTTGCTTTTATTTATTCCAAAAAAAATCTACACTAAATAAATATTTAATCCTATGGAAATACTTTATTCTTTAACTACAACTTTCTATTCATATATCATATATGTGTATTTAAATATTTGTATTTAAATATAAATGCATATACAAATATATATATATTTAATCTATTTTGAAAGATTTCCCAGCTTAATACAAAACAAGCCAAACAAACCCTAATTAGGGATTTTCAATTATAAAATGGCCCTATTCTAAATAAGTTACCATTTTATTTATTTTTTATTTATTTATTACCCTAGCCCTACCCAGGCTAGGGTTTAATATATATTTTTTTGATTGATTTAGCATTGTAAGCAGGGTCGAATAGGGGCAATCCGATGACGGCCATGGTCAAAGAGAGGCGTAGCTTGAAGGGGGATGGCGTGGCCGACGCCTCCCACTGTGCAATACACAGTGGGCTCGGCCCTGCCATCCACTATGCATTGCATAGTGGGAGGCGCCGCCGACCACTATGCAATGCACAGTGGGGAGGCGCCGTCGTCCACTGTGTTTTGCACAGTGGGAGGTGTCGCTTACCACTGTGCAATGCATAGTGGGGAGGTGCCGCCGACCCTTGTGCAAAGCACAGTGGGTTCGGCCAAGGCATAAACCCTTTTTTTTTGTAGTTTATATTTTTATTTTTATATTTATAAAATATATATTATATACATACATACATACATACATACATACATACATATATATATGTATGTATGTATATTTATATATATAAATATATGTATATATATTTTTATCTATTAAATGCATAATGTTTAGGCCAAATTTACTTTGCAAATATATATTATAGTTATAAATTTTTTTTTTGAAAACCTTAGACAGATTAATTTAAATATTCAGATTTTGATCAATGTTTATTATTTTAGGTTTGAATACAAGTTTGCTAAAATCTGAGATAAGACATATAGCCATAGGTTTATTCCCTGTAATTAAATAATGGCAAATTTAAAAAAATTTATACAACATACTATTTAAATATTGCTTTATTTAAAGTAGATAGCCTATTTAACTCTAGATCTACTTTCTATAACAAAAGTAATTAACAAAATTTATTAAACATAAAACAACAACTTTAGCACTATGAATTTATTTAAATCGAATAACTATTTACTCTAGATTTCTATTTCTGCAACTAAGTAAATTCCAGAAATTGATAAATTTAACAGCAACTTAATAAATCTAGAATTTATTAAATTAAAACCATAGAAATAATTATAACTAGTTTAGGTTTTATTTCTGCAATTATATATGTGATTTTATTTTCTGCAACTATAATTATCTAGAATCCTTAAACTTAAATCATGAAATTAGGAAATTAAACTACAATATTTTTATTCAAAACAACATGCATACAACCATTAATTCCTTTTTTATTTCCTGGATTTATTTTACATGCATAAAGGGGTAAAATAAATTTAGTTGCTTCCCACATTATTAATATACTCAACAATAATTAAATTCAGAAAACAAAACTTTAGAAAACTGTTCCAGAATTATTCATTTCATCTTTTGCAATATAACAAATAACTATTACATTTCTAGGAATTACTCTAAAAAACACTATAGTCATTTTAAAAATAGGTCACTCAACTTTTATAATGAGGACATTTTAAAACAAAATAGTAACATATTTCCAAATGGATTCTGCAACAATTAACTCCATCGAATTTTTCCACTTGTCCTAATCCCTTTCTTTCAACAACCTGCAAATAAGATCAAGGATATGACCATGGAGTGCTCACCTCCCAGCCTAGGCTAACTGCTAGCCACCCCCGAGCTCAGAGAACCAAGCCCTAGACGGGTAACAAACATGCAAACAAAAAAGACAGAATACACTCAAATTCAAACACACTCCCAACCCGGCTACACTGCACCACACCTTGGTGATGACCTTTTTAAGGGTGGTAGTGGACCAAGTACCCTGAGGAGAATTGCAAATATGGAAAAACATGTAGCCACCTCATGGCAAACCAAATACATCAAGTACAGTAACCCCTTATTCCTTATGCCCCCCAAGGCATTCATGCCTTATTTCCCTCCTTATGACCCCCAATGCATAAACAAGCCATGCAGCAAGGGTCACACAAAATCCCTTGTGATCGCTCTCATAACAAGAGTCTCTCACTCGAGGGCTGTCACTTCTACCACCCACAAGATCCTCCTCTCTCCCAAGAGTAGGAGTTCTTGATTACTCCCAAACACACATACAATGCATAAAAACAAAATACCAAATAAATTTCCAAGAGAACATGCACGGAAACAATCTTTTACACAAACATTACTTTCAACCACATGCAATAAGAAAACCATTATAAGAAGAATACAACCAACCTTAATCTGCCCAAAGGTAGGTTAGTTTTGTTGAGCATGAGCAGCACAATTCCACGTATCTTCTCTTTCTACCCTTAGCAAAATTCTCTATTCAACAATCTAGCTTATTCTTTTCAAAATTCTTTTGTCTCCAAAAATGGAGAGTGGGTGATTATCCCCAAAATCTCTCTTTCTTGCTTAAGAAGGCACTAGTGTGAGTTCTCTCAAGTTTCTAAAACTAGAAGGGAAAGTAAGGTAAAATGGGAAAGGGAACTCTCATTCGAAAAGGAAGGTTTGCAACTCAGTTCAAGTCTTCGAATTTCAATTTTCGCACAACTTAGAAAAGTCACTTTTTAGGGTGTCTAAAAGGTCACATGGGAGTAGAAACTTGCCTAAAATTACCCCTAACCTTTAGGTATACCTTATGGGCTTTAGGAAACCTTATTAAACTACCCCGAGGTGTCCATTAACCCTTTTATAACCCCTCTGAAGTTTATTTTCGGGTCAAACTTATGTTGATCATCCCAAAGATTCTTTACCTAAGGCAATTATGGAATCACATTAAATTTAATTGAAAAAGCTATAGTTAAACAATTCCCACCAAGAGACAAATTTAAAAATTTAAATCCACACGTGTCAAGTGACACAAAGAAAATACTTTTACAAATTTATGCATGAAATCGCGTCTCTTGTGGATTTTACATAAATCAATTAAATAACACTTAACACACATGCATCATTTACTATTACGAATAAAATACAACACAAACGGGGTGTTGTCTCTCCAAATAGACAAACCCTAGGTTTACGAACATACACAGGTCTAGGTTTGGTTCTCCATAATATTTCCATGGTCACATGGATATCTTTTCCTTCGCCACTCAAATACACATTAGTAATTTCCAATAACCTCGTATAATATTAAACACATGAATTAGAATACACATCAAACACTTCGCATACAATTTTCATTTGAACAATTCAATATATCTCATATCCAATTAAATCCACATAAGCAATTATCATAATTCTCGTAATTTTGGTCCACACATAAAACATACATCTTAATTCTATTTTCATAATAAAGTCCTGCAAATCCAATAATGACATACATCATCTCAAATTTATCCTATTTTAGAATCATATAGAGTTCTTTATCATAAAGCATATAAATGAAGCATCAACATTCATCAATGTTATCCAATCACAGAATCTTATTGTAGCGTCATAAATTGTACACACTTGCTAAAGCCGTACAATTTTACACCTAGTTTAGCACCCGCCTTGGCTCATTTTGCATTTGCATTACATTTCCCCTTTAGCACTTAATTAATCAAATTAATTAGGTCTAAGGTTCTATTTCATCATCTTCCACATCATAAAGTTGGGCCCTTTCATTAAAGTGTGCCCCTTTCGTTTTATTCCTCCAATACATGATGTAATCAAAAACCCTAATTAAGTCCCATTTCAAACTTGGGGGCTTGATTTCGGGGTCAAAACATCTCGAAATCACCTGTAACTTCGGGATTCTCTCTAAAATCATCATATTCGACGGCCCTGAAAATTTGGTGAAAAGTTGTCAGGACCGTGGCGCCCGGAGTGCACATGGTCCCGGACATTTTTCTCGAAATTTTAGGAGCGCGATCCAATCATAAAATAAAGCTTAACCCCAAGAAATTGGCAGGATATTCAATCTCTAGGTCAGCCAAAAGACAAAATTACGACCTAGGGTTTCATACATAAGAGCTCTCTTTCTTCATTTGAAGGGATCCGATCCGAATTTTGTTTTCAGGAACCTCATATGTAGCAAAAGAGCAGATCTTTGAAGACTTCAACAACATTCAACATCCCTCTATCAAGCATTTATCAATTTCATTCATTCATTTAGGGCTTGGAAGACATTGAAGAACAATAGGAGATTACCGACTGAGGATTGGCTTATACCCCTCCCTTGGGGGTTGGGTATGATTTCATGTTGTTTTCATGTCTTTGCATAAGCTTCAATATATCATTTATTCATGCTTTAGATCACTTTGCATCTCGATTTAGAGCATTTACATTATCATTTACAAGAAATTAGGGTTTACTTTCTAGGTTGCTCTAGTTTGCTTGCTTGCATTTTAGGATCTTGCACACACACAAGGTCTACACACACAATACATTTTACAATACAAATTGGCTATTCGTGGAGGTGGAAATCACTGAAGCGGGGGTTTGACTAAGGCAAAACCCTATATAGCCTCCCACACCCTTTTCAGATATAAGTGCAGGTGTCGGAACTCGGACGACGCCGCAGGTTACAGATCCGAGAAAAGCAGGTCGAGACAGCACTCCACATCAAATTGTAGAGAAAAAGACCTGGACAGGGGCATGGGGCACCCTGGTCCTGCCAGGACAGGGGTGTAGGGTGCCCTGGTCCCTGGGACAGAGGCGCTAGGCGCCCTGGTCCTCCTGACAGACAGCATTTCTGATAGTTTTCCAGAGTTCCAGACAGCAGTTTCAGGTGCAGAATCAGGACAGTGGTGCCCGCGCCCCTGTCCCGAACATTTTCAATCAGATTTTGACTCCGGGTACGCATCTTCATTCTTATTTTGTCCTTGTGTTTTCAGCTTTCCATTTTTTAAGTTCAATTCTGCAATCTTATTATTAGTCCATACTTGTATTTTGGGGTTAAGAATTGAACTTGCATAATTTTACCTTTCAATTACAACAAAGGAATAGAAATCCTAATAGGTAGCCTGTGGCTCTCTCTTTTACCAAAAAGAAGTAGCCAATTGTGTGATACCTCTAGGCTCTTTCGTATTCCGCAAGTGTGTGGTTGAAAGTGAGATTAGGCCATGCTTGCTTAGTGTCACTTTTTCTCCTACACATTTTGGTGAACCCGACGTGAATCTTATTATTGCTTCCTCTTGCATTGCATTTGCTAGATCTAGATCTAGGTTTAGTGTGTTTCATTTTCATTTTCATAAAAAGAAAGAAAAAAAAAGAAAAAAAAAAGAGTGTGTTTCTTTGCATTGTGTGTTTAAATTTTATGCAACCTTTATTTCAAAATGTCAAATTTTTATTTGCAAGATGTTCATATTTATGATGATGTATGCAATTATGCCGATTATGAGTATAGCCAAGATAAATTAGATGAAGCTCTAGATGAGTTTTTGAATCCTAAAAATGTCAAACCTTCATTTTACCAAAAACTCATAAACCTTGTTACTATGCCATTTCGTTGTGATGAGAAAGATAAGTCGAATGATTCCTCTCAAGGATACATTCCTATCAACTCTTCCACTAAATCTAGTAACATGGTTGTTTTCAATAATCCCCTCTATGAGGAGATGTCTCCTTTTGAATCAAAAGATAAACCTTTTAATGGATATGATCATGCTTTGTTTGATGATGCTCTTGATGATTTTGTGGCTTTATCGAAACCTTTAAACAAGAACACAACTTCCAAATTAGTTAACATGATAAACCTAAAAGAGCATAATAAGCCTCTCCTTACTATCCAAGGAGGGTATGGTCATGATTCCTTTCTTACTCTGAATAAACCTATCATCACCGTGCAAGGAAGAAAACCTGTGAGTCCTTATAGTTATGCCAAGCAAATAACTAGAGAGAGTTATCATGCGGTTGCCCATACTTATCATACCAGAAATAATAGGCAGCCTAAACCCCCTCCTGTTATTCTGGTTTCTCTTCCTAATCCTCAACCAATTCTTCCACAAGCTCCGCGTATTTCACAAATGCTTAGTAAGGAGTATGATCTCATAGAACAACTTAAGGCTACCCCTGCTAAGATATCCCTTTGGGATTTGATTCAAACTTCTTCTGCTCATCACAGAATGTTACAGGATGCTTTGAAAGATTTGAATGTTCCTCCACTGAATACATCTAGTAATATAGTGTCTTTGGTTAACTCTGTGATGAATCCTAAGGCTCATATTATGTTTACTCAAGACGAGTTGCCTACTAGTGAAATTCAACATCAATATGATCCCTTGATGATTGTGGTTATAATAAATGACATTGCTATAAGACGAACATTAGTAGATAATGGCTCTGGCCTTAATGTGTGTAGCATTAATCTGTTGCATAAGATGAATGTGGATACATCCCTTATTGAGCCTGACTCTCATCCTATTCGAGGCTTTGATAATGTGGCTAAGTCTTCACTAGGTACTATCACCTTACCCGTCATAGTGGGGCATGTTACTTTTCCTACTCCTATCCATGTTATGTCGGGAAATCTAACGTAAAACTTGTTATTAGGGAGACCTTGGATTCATAGTATGCAAGTTGTCCCCTCTACATTGCATAGACAAGTTAAATTCATTTATAACAATAAGACATATACCTTGATAGGCGATACTAATTTCCAAGCTTGTTTGCAAACATCTACTTCCAAAGGGAGTTCTTCTAAGCCTTTCTCTTCTAGTGATGACTCTCTAAACAAGATACCTACGGATGAATCCCCACTTTCTGATGATCAAAATTCTTTGGATGAGTCTAAAGCTCCTAAAGAAGATCCTTCTCGACTTGAATCTACACATGAGAAGGCCCTTGATCCTGAGAAGATTCTCGCAGAAGACGATTGGGGATCTCTAGATTTCAATCCCACCTTTGTAGGTGAATATAAGGTTCCTTCTAGAGAGCTTAAAGTTGAAAAGAAGGAAGAAGCTAAAAATCAGTCAATCTTACCCGAGCCTATGAGTAATAACTTTGTGGCCGCTTCTCAAACTTCTTCTCCTCGCATCTCTAATTCTGAAGAGTTTGATTCTTTGTCTTATGAAAAACCGCCTTCTCTTTCTAAAATGGCTGATCGTTATGGTCGTGGTTTTCACATTTTTGCCAAGCATGGGTATCATGGAAATGGTTGTGGTGCTCACGAACAAGGGATAAAGGTTCCTCTAGAGAATAATTTTCACAATTATGCCTTTGGACTTGGCTATAATCCTTGCAAATGCACTAAAGCTTCTAAAAGACCATGCATTAGTGTGAATTCTATTTCTACATCTCTATCAATGCAACACCCTGAGTATATTGATGGGGATCCTTCGTGTGCCTATGCTTTAGATGTCTTCCCTACCGATGATGCTTTAGCTGAGTTCTTGGGAGCCTATGACACTCTTCCTCGTTATCATCACAATAGGGGACTCCCTTATTGTTTGAACACTGAAGCTTATTTTGGAAAAGAGATTGATAATGATGAGATTGTGAAAGAATTCCCTCAGTTAAAGGATACTCCTCAACAAAGTAATCTTCTTATAAGTGACACCACTAATGTTAAGATGGATCCTTGCAAAGAGGAAATAGTTATTAAAATTGGAAAGTGCTTGGATGAAGAAGAACAAAAACAATATGAAGATTTATTGCGCGAATTCCCTGAGATCTTTTCTTGGACATATTCTGACATGCTTGGTATAGATCCTAAGATTGTCACCCATAATATTGTCTTAGTTCCCGATGCTAAGCCCGTGAAACAAAAGATTCGAAAAATGAATCCTAAGGTAGCCTTGCTTGTTAAGGCTGAGATTGAAAAATTATTGGAGGCTGGATTTATCTGCCCTATTGATTATTCCCCATGGATTTCAAATATTGTCGCTGTGGCTAAACCAGATAATAAAATAAGAATGTGTACCGATTTTTGAGATTTAAATAAGGCTTCTTTAAAAGATGATTTCCCTCTTCCAAACATTGACATGATAGTTGATTCTATGGCAGGACATGCCTTGTTATCCTTCATGGATGGTTTTTCAGGATACAATCAAATTTTCATTAACCCTCAAGATCAATTCAAAACCGCTTTCACCACTCCTTGGGGTACGTTTTGTTGGATAATGATGCCTTTTGGACTTAAAAATGCCGGTGCAACTTATCAACGAGCGATGACCCTTATCTTTCATGATTATATGCATAAGATTTTAGAAGATTATGTTGATGATATTTTGGCCAAATCCATTCTTCGCATAGATCATATTAAAATCCTTTGTCAAATCTTTGAAAGAATTCGTAAATATCACATGCGCTTGAATCCCCGAAAATGTGTTTTTGGTGTGGATAGTGGAAAACTATTAGGATTCATGGTTTCGCATCATGGGATTGAGGTGGACACTAAGAAAATAGATGCTATTGTCAACATGCCACCTCCTAGAAATGTGTCTCAACTTAAAAGCTTACAAGGAAAGATTCAAGCTATTCGTAGGTTCGTATCTCAACTTGCGGATCGTACCTTTCCTTTTACTCAACTTCTCAAAAAGAATATCACTTTTCAATGGAACGAAGATTGTCAGCAAGCATTTGAAGATTTAAAAGTGTATTTGGCTAGTCCTCCCATTCTTCAACCTACCAAACCTTCTAAACCCTTCCTTCTATATACAGCTGCTTCTTCTCATGCTCTCGCAGCATTATTGGCACAACATGATAAAGATGGTAAGGAATGTCCGGTTTATTACATAAGTCGTACCTTACTCGATTATGAGACTCGATATTCTGCGATAGAAAGACAATGCTTGGCCTTGGTGTTTGCGACTCAAAAATTGAGACATTATCTTTTAAATTCAGAAGTCCACGTCATGGTAAAGTTTGATCCTTTGAAGCATCTTTTCTCTAAAACTGATTTATCAGGACGCCTAGCTAAGTGGGTTATGATGTTAACTGAATTTGACCTTAAATTTGTTTCACAAAAAGCAATTAAAGGGCAAGCATTGACCGACCACTTAGTTGAGGCCCCTTCACCTTTCTCCTTCCCTAATCCTGAGTCTTTTCCCGATGATTTCATTCTTTGTACAAAAAAAGATGAAACTTGGGAGTTGTACTTTGATGGCTCTAAGTGTCGTACGGGATCAGGGGCAGGTGTTGTTCTGATTTCTCCTACAAGGAAATCCATTCCCTTATCCTATCGTCTAAATTTCCTGTGTACCAATAACATTGCTGAGTATGAGGCTCTTATAGCGGGAATAAAAGAAGCCTTAGCTCTGAATATAAAGCACATACATATTTATGGAGATTCTCAATTGATTATAAGACAAGTAATAGGACTGTATCAAGCAAAACAAGACAAATTATCACAATATAAAGACCTTGCTATCTCTTTATTACAAAAATTTGATTCTTATACCATGGAACCTGTTCCTTGAAAAGATAATCGACATGCGGATGCAATGGCATGTGTGGCTTCTCTTGTATCTTTAGAGGACCCTGTGGTTGATCTTAAATTTGTTATTCATAACCTTATTTCTCCAGCTATTGTAGACGATTCTAGCTTGGTAACATGTTGTGACTTTATAGACTCAGATGAATGGTATTCACATATCATAAGACATTTGACCGATGGTACCTTTCCTGATTCTGCCAATAGGAATACTAGGGCTAGAATCCGCAAGCTGTCTACTAGATATATCATTCTTTCTAATATCCTTTATCAAAGGGGTTATGACGGTATTCTCCTTCGCTGTCTTAATAAATCGGAAATCCCCGTTGCTCTTGAAGAGGCACATTCAGGTGCCTGTGGGGGGCATTTTGGAGGCAAATCCTTGGTGCAAAGATTTCTTCGTATGGGATACTATTGGCAAACTATGCAGAAGGATTCTTTTTCATTTGTTAAGAAATGTCATCAATGTCAACAACACAATAATCTGATTCATGCTCCTGCTCAAGAACTTCGTTCTCAAGTAGCTTCTTGGCCTTTCTCCACATGGGGTTTGGATCTCATTGGTAAAATCTCTCCTCCTTCATCTCAAGGACACACCTTCATTATAACTGCAACAGATTACTTTACGAAGTGGGTAGAAGCTATTCCCCTTCGCTCTACTACTGCTGAAGTGATTTGTCAATTTCTTCTAGAAAACATCATTTCTCGATTCGGGATACCTTCCACTATAATCTCAGATAATGGGACATCATTTAAGAACAAGGATGTGAAGAAATTCCTCAAGAAGTATCATATCAAACATCAATTTTCTACACCATACTATCCTCAATCAAATGGTCAAGCCGAATCATCCAATAAGATAATTGAACAAATTCTTCGCAAAACCGTGAATAAGCATGGTAAGGATTGGAGTAATCAGCTAATCTATGCTCTTTGGGCCTACCGAATGAGTGTATGAATTGCTACAGGAACTACCCCTTATAATCTTGTTTATGGTGCTGACGCTATTATGCCTTTAGAGTTAGAGATTCCATCAATTAGGGTTTATCTCAAAGGTATAGTAGATGATGACTCTTATAGAGAACAACGACTTCAACAGCTTGAGATGCTTGATGAACAGCGTATAAACGCTCTTGAGCATATTCAAGCATATCACAAAACTCTACAACGAAGCTATAATGATAAGGTTATTCAAAGTTCCTTCTCAGTAGGTGACTTAGTCCTCTATGAGAATCAACACAATGTGAATGCCTTACCTGCAGAAAAGGGAAAATTTAGTCCTAATTGGCTTGGACCATATATCGTTATTGAAGATTATAGATCAAGTTCTTACAAAATAGCGGATGTAGATGGTACGCCTCTTAAAGAACCTATCAATGCTATGCACTTGCGTAGATACTATGCTTAATTTTCCATTCCTTATCTTTCATTTCATCTAAACTTCTTTTCAGTTCTTCAACATTGGGTAATATGTTAGTATCTCCTAATTAGAGCAAAATAGAATTAAATGTTATGGTGTTTAATCTATATTGCTTCATTCTCGACAAGTGTGTTTCTTTACTTTATAGTTTGTCTTGAATTCATTTATGTAAATTGCAAAAGATTTACATTTCCATTATGCTAGCATATTATACAATGTCTTTATGTGTTAACTAGAATTGTATCATGTTGTGTTTAAGTTCAAATTTAAATCACATTAGTTATATGATTCTTAGACTTAATGCATATTTCTTCCCTATCATTAATGTAGTACTTGATTAAATATTTTAATTAAGTCACACATGTATCAATTTAATCATGGAGCATTGAGAAATCAATCACATGGAAATTAAATCCTGAACATACATGTACACCTACCAAAGGTATTAGATCAAAGCAAAATATACATTGTTTTAAGCATTAAAGATAACACATTTGAGATAAAGAGAAGCATGTATATATATATATATATGTGGATCGTATACAAATATAGGTCATTATACATCCAAAATATGGCCTATCCTACATCATAAAATCATCTCCTATCCCTAGGGCTAGTGGCTAGAGAGTGACAACTAGATGCTCCCTCCTGATCCGGCCGTCCAAGTGGACCCATAGGTGTGTAGCGCGATATAGACAGTGAGTGACTCCGAGAGGAACTCCTACGATCCCTATCCATAAGGATCGCGCGATAGGTGGTAGCCTCGTCCTGAGCTGCTGCTAGATCTCACTGTGCATGCTGAAGGTTCTCTGATAGAACTCTCTCTCTCTCTCCATATGTCTACCTGTACTCGAAATGGGGAAAACAAGTCCTCATTCCGACCCACGTTCCCCTGAGCCCTATAAGCAATCTGTGAGGAACTAGGGATCTGTGCCATCGTGGAAATGTCTGTCACTGCTTGCTGAATTAGGGAACGCCACTCCTGCACATTAGCTGTAGCAGTAGAATAGATTTTTGTATTAGTACCATTCTATATCATCAAAAGATTAATCAATCAATATAAACCTACTATACCTGGATCTCCCTCGCACCAGTAGGGATCATGATATGGTAGCATCTGTGATTGGGAACTACTAGGCTCCCCACACTCAAATAATCTATGCACGATGGGCGTAGGCTGGCTCGTACTAGAAACAGGTCTCTGTATCGCCTCATGTTCCCCCTTTTGGGGAATAAGAGGAGGATCCAGGGCTATGGTATCATCTCCTAAATGGTGGGGAGCTGCATCTGACCCCTCCTCATCATCTCTATCCTCATCCTCATCCTCCTCCTCATCCTCATCCTCGTTCTCCTCATTTCTATCTGTGTCCTCCTCCTCCTCCTTGACACTAGGTTGATCTCCTATGGGTGGATCAGGATCTCCTGCCTCCTCATGACCCTCTCCCTCCTCTAGCTCCTCCGACCTGGATCCCTGATCCTCATCTCGGTCTCCATGTCTCCATGGGCCTGGATGGCCTGTCGGGTGATCTGGTGGAAAGATAGGCCCTGGGTATGATCTCACAAACCATGAGACATACCTACGCTATGCTCTAGGCTCTGTAGAGTAATCAGTGACTACATCCTGATCAGATCCCTCTATATCTGTAGTCTCGATGTCATCTATCGTCGGTCTTGCTACTGCTCTAGGTCTGGAAAGGACTCGTGAGTGTCGAGTATAGATGGGTACATCGGCTGGAACGCACTGCTCTAGCCCAAAATACCTCCGTACTCGATCAAAGTAGAATGGGACTATGATATGTGAATATCATCCCCGTAGCAGGTGGTTCCTCTGTAAGCATGCTAACTATCTCTCCATCCCATCCCATCTGTGCATCCACAGATAGGGTCTCCATACTGTCACCTCGGCTGTCAATCTATCAAAAATCACTCTCCAATATAGCAAATCTCCAAATCTCCACTCACTAGTAAGTGGATAAGAAAACACCCTAGGTCGCTCGCTAGCCGTACTCATCGGAAAGCCGACAGGCCTGGTGCATGTGAAATGCTCAAATATCCACACCTGCAGAAGTGTGCATGTCATCAAGCTGCAGCCCTGTCCAAACACATACTCCTCAAGGTCGTGATAGAGATATGCAAGCATACTCTGACCCCAAGCATATACCCTCCTGTGTCTCTCCATAGCTCTGATGCACCATGTGAGACCCCCATGCATGTGCGTACCTCACCCATTAGGGCAGACGACTAGTGCTATGATGGCGATCATAAGGCGTCTCACAAGGGGCACCTCTCCTGTAGGATGTAAGAGCCAGCTGACCATGATGTGACCTCTCGTCTCGCTCGGCATGACTCTCCCTATGCAATATACCTGCTCCCTCTGATGGTCCTCCGTAGACCGATCGGTTGTGTATGTCATAGTAGCTCCTCTGATAGGGAGACAAAGTATGCGGTACACATCCTCAAGTGTAACCGTCAGCTCTCCTACTAGAAGGTGAAATGTGCATGTGTCAGGATCCCATCGCTCCATCAATGCCATCAGCATCGCAGGATGGAACCGAATGGCTGGCATGAGGATCGCATACCATAAACCCATGATTGACAATGTGTCTCTCTCTGCCTGAGTCAGCCACGGAATCTGATCTCGTAAACTTCGAAGAATCTGTCCCGCCGTATGCTCTCTCATGTATGGGAGACCCTGCAACACAAAAAAATAACTATAATCAGTACTCAATCATCAAAATCACTCATGCAAACTGTCGAACATCGTATGCTAACCCTGAAATCCCTCGCCAAGTCCTGATAGGGACCATGGCACCCTGTCAGGGACCATGGCGCCCTGATTGGGACCATGGCGCCCTGTCAAGGACCATGGTGCCCTGAGGGGACCATGGCACCCCACAGGGACCATGGCGCCCTAGGTGGGGCCCGGGTCAGACTTCAGGGCCCACAAACGATCACAGAAAGTCAAATGCAGAAAATCAAAAGTCAACGTTCAGTCAACTCACCTCGTCCAGTGGCTTGTCATCGATCACGGCCTGTCGCAGGATCTCAATCCTCGTGGGACGCTCTAGTCATCGTGAAGGCATGATGATGGCTATGTGGGCTCCATTGCAATGAACAGTATTCTGAAATCAACAAAGTGACAAATGCAAATGTCACTTTCAAGGTATATACTTTCATTCCTTTACCTTTACTTTCAAAACCCTAATTTTTCTCTATCACTCATTTCATCATAACTTGAGTTTGGGAGATGCGATTTTCAAACCGTTTGTTGCGTAGGAATCGTATTTTCATTCCCCTACTCTCAGGATGTTACAAAAAGTGCTCTGATGAAGCCTTTTCAGTGAACATCCCTCATCAATACTCTCTTACACAATTTGTCGTAAGTAAACATGCTACCCTGTTTCACCTCCCTAATAAGCAAGTCGAAACAGGGGGGGCATATAGCTACTCACAAATTTCATCACTTTCCTTAGTAAGCATTAGGTGATTTTGTGATCTAACATGTCTTTTGTAGGGTGCGGTTCCTAACTGTGTACTGTAGATACCACTGGGGGCTTCGTCCGACAACTTATGGATATATCCTTTTTCAAATGATGTTTACTTTTCTGTACTTTAGCTTGCATATGCACGTAGTACTCATATGACCGCTAAAGTGGGGGCTAAATGTAGCATCATAAATTGTATGCACTTGCTAAAGCCATACAATTTTACACCTAGTTTAGCACCCGCCTTGGCGCATTTTGCATTTGCATTACATTTCCCCTTTAGCACTTAATTAATCAAATTAATTAGGTCTAAGGTTCTATTTCATCATCTTCCACATCATAAAGTTGGGCCCTTTCATTAAAGTGTGCCCCTTTCATTTTATTCCTCCAATACATCATGTAATCAAAAACCCTAATTAAGTCCTATTTCAAACTTGGGGGCTTGATTTCGGGGTCAAAACATCTCGAAATCACCTGTAACTTCGGGATTCTCTCTAAAATCATCATATCTGACGGCCCTGAAAATTTGGTGAAAAGTTGTCGGGACCGTGGCGCCCAGAGTGCACATGGTCCCGGACATTTTTCTCAAAATTTTAGGAGCGCGACCCAATCATAAAATAAAGCTTAACCCCAAGAAATTGGCGGGATATTCAATCTCTAGGTCGGCCAAAAGACGAAATTACGACCTAGGGTTTCATACATAAGAGCTCTCTTTCTTCATTTGAAGGGATCCGATCCGAATTTTGTTTTCAGGAACCTCATATGCAGCGAAAGAGTAGATCTTTGAAGACTTCAACAACATTCAACATCCCTCTATCAAGCATTTATCAATTTCATTCATTCATTTAGGGCTTGGAAGACATTGAAGAACAATAGGAGACTACCGACTGAGGATTGGCTTATACCCCTCCCTTGGGGGTTGGGTATGATTTCATGTTGTTTTCATGTCTTTGCATAAGCTTCAATATATCATTTATTCATGCTTTAGATCAGTTTTCATCTTGATTTAGAGCATTTACATTATCATTTACAAGCAATTAGGGTTTACTTTCTAGGTTGCTCTAGTTTGCTTGCTTGCATTTTAGGATCTTGCACACACACAAGGTCTGCACACACAATACATTTTACAATACAACTTGGCTATTCGTGGAGGTGGAAATCACCGAAGTGGGGGTTTGACTAAGGCAAAACCCTATATAGCTGCCCACACCCTTTTCAGATATAAGTGCAGGTGTCGGAACTCGGATGACGCCACAGGTTACAGATCCGGGAAAAGCAGGTTGAGACAACACTCCACATCAAATTGTAGAGAAAAAGACCTGGACAAGGGCATGGGGTGCCCTGGTCTTGCCAGGACAGGGGTGCTGGGCACCCTGGTCCCTGGGACAGAGGCGCTGGGCGCCCTGGTCCTCCTGACAGACAGCATTTCTGATAGTTTTCCAGAGTTGCAGACAGCAGTTTTAGGTGCAAAATCAGGACAGTGGCGCCCACGCCCCCATCCCGAACATTTTCAATCAGATTTTGACTCCAAGTACACATCTGCATTCTTATTTTGTCCTTGTGTTTTCATCTTTCCATTGTTTAAGTTCAATTCTACAATCTTATTATTAGTCCATACTTGTATTTTGGGGTTAAGAATTGAACTTGCATAATTTTACCTTTCAATTACAACAAAGGAATAGAAATCCTAATAGGTAGCCCGTGGCTCTCTCTTTTACCAAAAAGAAGTAGCCAATTGTGTGATACCTCTAGGCTCTTTCGTATTCCGCAAGTGTGTGGTTGAAAGTGAGATTAGGGCATGCTTGCTTAGTGTCACTTTTTCTCCTACACACTTATAAGTTCTACATCCAGACATAGTTGACATATGTTAAATCAAGATTATCAAATCAATGGATCTTTTAGGATTTCAAATTCATAACACATCAAAATGTACACCACAAGGTGCAATAACTCTATAACTTGGTTCAATTACTTTTCTCACCAATCTATCTACCTAACACAGTCCATTTTATTGAATTATAAGGCATTTATTAATAGGGTCAAACATGGTCAACTAAGTTAATCAAAGCTTGGTTTGGGGAAGGCCTTACATTTATCCTGTTGTTTGTGAAAAAGAGTACACGTCTATGATTGGTAAGTTGCACTATGTTGTTCATAGTAGGCCAAACATTGGTCATGTTGCTGGATTAGTTGCTAGATTTTTAAAAGAACCTAAGGAGACACATTTGGTGGTAGTGAAGAGAATTTTCCGATATCTCAAAGGTATAGTAGACCATGGTTTATGGTATCCCTATAAAGGACATTTTAATTTGGATGTCTTTACCGATGCATTTTGGGCAGGTAATGTGGATGACTGGAAAAGCACAACTGGTGAAGCCTTTCTTCTTGGTGGAAGATTAGTGGCATGGACGAGCAAGAAACAAACATGTGTTTCTCAATCTATAGTTAATGTAGAGTATGTTGTTGCATCCATGAATTGCACGTAGGCAATATGGACGAGACATGTGCTTGAAGGATTCAAAATAGATATGTCTGAACCGGTGACTATCTATTATGATAATACAAGTGCAATAAATATTTCAAAGAATCCTATACTACATGCTAGAACCAAGAATATTGAATTGATGTATCATTTTATAAGGGAAAGAGTTCAAGAAAAATGGGTCAAGATGGAATATGTGAAGAGTAAAGATCAGATAGCTGATATCTTTACTAAGCCCTTACCGAAGACTACCTTTGAGTTTCTTAGAGGTAAACTAGGGGTTAGACCCCTACACCGGAAGAACTAGAATGATGAAGATGCATTAATCTTGTGGCTCTAATTTTTATTGTTCATTAAGGATTGATGAGGTGCAAGCTACTATGTAGGGGGAGCAACTCAAATATAAACTTTTGATTTAATGATCTAATATAATGATTGGATATAATGTTTTGATTTGGTTAGCAAAGATGATGATGCCAAAAGTAGTAGTAAAAAAGATCAGTGACACACATACACCTTGGCATTATTGTCAAAGGGGGAGAAGAACAAGATCAAATTTGGGAGAAGAACAAGATCAAATTTGAGAGAAGAAAAGGATCAAAGAAGTTGGAGAAGTATTGGTTTAGGGGGAGAAGACAAAAGGAGGAGACTGACAGATGATATGATACTGGGAGCAAGTAATAGTGATGGTGTTGTAGTCTGATTGGTGTTTCTATCAATGCCAAAGGGGGATATTGTTGGCATGATTGGCATAACTGATGCAGATGAGGTGATGTAGTTAAAGACCGATGACTAAACCGGTAGAGGATAGAAGAATATTTATGATCAAGAGATTAAGATTTTATGATTAGATGACTTGATTAGTTATTTGTGTCATCATTGATGGAAAATGATGATTAATGATGTTATCTGATGTTTGGTTTGTCATCTAAGTGATTTAGTCTACTGGAGACAAGGTTCACCGGCAATATACAAAAGACTGTGAAATAGGACTTTAACTAGTATATGCAAAGATGTTTTACTTGAAGCAGATGATTGGTGATGATTGGTGATGATTGGTGATTTGCAGTTTAGAATGTAATATTTTATCATGGAAATGAGTATCTGACCAAAACCACATCTTGTGATGACTATCGGAAGGCATATTTCTAATTTCTAATGAAGTTTTGCCAAGGTTTTAGTAGGGTTTTAGAACCAGTGATGAAATCATAAAACCGGTAATGATTTTTGGTATGGCGGTGACCGACATCAAGTCTACATGTTGATGATAATGCGACACAAACCACATGAAGTGTTTGAAAGATGTTTTGGTGCATTTGGAAAGTGGATTTCTTGGGAATGTGCAAAGTGTTTAACGAAATGAGATAAGGGTTTGACTTTGTACCAAATTGACTTGCTATGACAACTTATGATCATTCAATGACTAATATTGATTTTTAATTGATTGTAATGATCCATATGATGATTTGTAATAAGTTCTAAAGATCTGTGATGATCTATGATGTAATTTAGGGTTTAGTGGCCGACCTAGTGGAAAGCATTATTTATGTTGGCTTAGTTGATGTTCAGTGTGTCAGTAGTCTTAGAGAAGAGTGTAAGGCCATACAAGAGAAGAGTTAGATCTTCTTGAGATTTACAAATAGTGGGACATAAATGGACCTAATTTAGCAAGCTGGGAAGTGCAAGTAACCGATCACTTTTTCACTATTGTTTCCTAAGATTTGTAGTAGATTAAATCCCTTAACCGGGTAGGTCCTGATAGGCCTTAATCTTGTAAATCCCCTAATAAGGTAGCTCTCAAAAAGAGTGGTAAATCCTCTCATGAGGTTGATCCTAACAGTGGCACATCCAAAACCCTTAACCGGGTGACTCCTAACAGGCTTTGCTCCTAACAAGGCATATTGTAAGATCCTAACATGGTGTACTTCATAAGAGTACAAATATTTGTGGGTACTAACTCCCACCATGGTTTTTCCCTATTTGGGTTTCCACGTCAAAAGTATGGTGTTTATGTGTGGAATGATTTTTATGTGATGGTATTGATTATCTTTAGTTTATTTATTATTTCTGAATGCACTGATTATAGCAATTTATCAGAGATTTATCAGTGATTACCGATACTATTTAATGAATTGGAATATGTGGTAAGTGAATTTGGATTTGTTGTAACTTTGATTTAGGTTTAAAGTTAGAAATTGGTATTAATATTGATTCACTCCCCCCTCTCAGTATTAACGGGATTACAATTATGTGACTATCATTTGTATTACTTGATCATTTTGATTATATGGATTAATATGTCAAGCTAACATTATATCTAGTGTGTAGGTGTTCCCATCACCAATGGGATGGGGAGTCAATGGGATGGCTTAATGTATTAAACCAATGAGTTGATCTAGCTTAATTAGAAAGGCTAAGATCCTTTGTTCAATGTTAATTGTTGTAATGTGGAAATTTTTATGTAAAGTGAGTTGTGTCCTTGTGTCGTGACATTAATTTAATGCAATGTAACAATGGGTAAGTTAAGCTCCCAATGTGCCAATGTAAGTGTCATTTTAAAGTTTCAAGTTTCCCCAATGTTAGAGTGGGTTTAATAAAATATTTTCATCATTTCATGCATAAATTAAAGTCCCAAGTCCTAGAACTATGGGTTGGGATTCTTTTGGAAACCTTAAACCAAGTCTTTTAAAAATTTAAACCTCCTTTTTATCCTCTTTTTTATTAGTGACAAATTTTGTCATGTGGTCTAAGTTTAGTTGAGGGAGCATGGGAGTTGTGGGAAACATGGGAGCTTTTGAGGGTATCATGTACTTGGTGTGTGTTAGTGGAGGGTTTCTCACACATGTGTGAGCAAGGGGGAAGAGGGATATACTTAGTTTGAAAAATGGAGCAAGGAAAAAAATTTCTATTGAAAAGTGTGGTTTTGGAGGAAAAAAATTGAGAACGAAGGTTGAGAAGAGCTAGTGCAACTTCACTCTCCATCAACAATTAGGGAGGACTTTTGAGGTAGGCTATTTATTCCTCCTATGGTTGGTTGCATTGTGTTTATAATTTCTTATTAATAAAATGTGTAAAAGAAAAAAAGTGTTATGAAGCTGTAATACCTAGTGTACTGTCTATATTGTTTATTGTGCTTATGGGTGTAGTCATATGTGTGTAGTATGGGGTTAGAAGGGATGGCTTCCTCAATTGTGAAATCCATCTCATTTATGGGGTTGAGAAATTTTGAGGCACTATGGGGGATTTAAGTATATGGGTATGAGTACCCAAGAACAAAAATGTGACATTCTTTTTGGCTAAGTATGAGTACCCATTAATTGTGACTACAAGATATGCATTTGGAGTTGTAAATATAATGAAGTATTGGGAGGATTGGGTGATTGTCATGCAGTGCTATTATAAAATTGGTAAACTTGTAGAGGTGGATGGTTGTGACATTTTCATAAATCCCCCATTGTCGTGTTCCTTTCTCCCCATATTGGTTCCATGAATGAGCCTTATGTGTAATATCCTTGGTTGGGAAAAGTGTTGTATCTATGGAAATAAAAATTGTTTGTAATGTCCCCTTTCTAGGAGGATAATTTATGATTTTTCGATAGCCTATTTTCTCATGGTCACTTAGGTTAACTAGGATACATAAGGGATCCAGGGGATATTTGGCCTAGGCATTTCCAGTTTTAGGCCAATCTGAGTTTATTTGATATGGTTTTGAAAACTTACTATTTTTAGTAAGTCAGTCGACATGGGCAAAGATTTAGCATCAGTGCATTTTTTAAGAGCATTAAATTTAATATCTGGTAAGTGCTAGGAATATGAATCATTTTTTTTCTTACATGACCTTCTTACCTCTTATTGCTACCATTGTAGGTTACACCTGTCCATGTAATTATGATAGAATAACAACTATGATAAATTTTAACAAAGGATTAGAGTTAAGGTTAGAATAATGTTTATAGTTTATATCATGGTTAGGGTTATGGTTGAGGTTAAATTTAAATAATGACTTCTCTTGTAATATTATAATGTACTATATGAAATAAATTATAAAACACATATATAATTGACATTGTAAAGGACGTTTTAATATGGTATGGAATTTAATTATGTGAACCTAAATATCTATGTTCAAGGAGTCAACATGTCTAGTAAATAGATGAAAAATTATTCTTTTCATTTACTATCTACAATTTTCCATCAAGTTGAAAGACAATAATAAAAGTTTGAAGAAATTTATCAATTTTTTATTTATCTTTATCAAGAGAAAAAAGGAGTGGAATTTATTTTTATAAAAGATATAAATAAATTTTAAAAATTGAATTTATAAACATTTTTTATTTACTTTAAATATATCCTATATTGTTGATTATTTCTTATTAAGTTCAAAAATTATTATTCTTATATTTTTTATTTGAATAATTGTAATGTATAATTTATATTGATTTTAATAATGAGCACACTTATCAATTACATCTTTAAGGGTAATAAGAAATGGGAACTCTTTGGGTAATAAGGTAATTTTATTTGATTTTTTTCATTTCATTTTTCACAGTAATGACTTATAAATTTAAATCACTACAACTTGTTACCATAATTTTTTTCTATAACTTACTAAGTTTGGCATCTTTTTTATTTGGTAAAATATACTAAGTTCTATATCTTTCCTATTTTTACTATAATGTGGTCTCTTTGTTAATTTTAATAAAATAATCATTCTTTCTAGATTACACATAGTAATGATTCACTATTAATATGAGATCACTGCAAATTGTTACCATAACTTTTTTCTAAAACTTACTAGGTTTTGTATATTCTTTTGGTAAAATTTACTAAGTTTATATATTTCCCTGTTTTACTACACTCTTGATCTTTTTTCAATCAAAATATAAAAACATCTATTTTATGAGAATTATCTTGTTTTATTTGAAACTTGCATGCTATATATTATTATCCTTAAAAATCTATTCATTCTAAAGTCAATACCAAATTCAACAAAAAAGCTAAAATTATATTAATGTTGAACCTTAAACCCTTTTATTTGAGTGAAAAATTAATGTATAATTTTTTATTTGTATGACCTATGGCATGTTGAGAAGCCAATGCTAATCTTAAAGTAAGAGACCCTATGAAAATATTAATTTATATTAATATTATTTATAAAGATATGTTGTATTCAAAAACTTTCAATCTTAATATTTAAAAGTTTATTAAAAATTAAATTTTTTTAAATATAAAAAATATGTTCTTTAAATAAATAAAAAGTCATTAGTAAATAAATTTAATAGAATAAATATATTAAATACTTAGTTATAAAAGTTAGATTTGCATAATTCTTTGATTATTTGTGGCCCTTTGTAATGGGCGGTGACTAATGAGCCAACAATGTTACTAGGCCTTTATTCACTAAACTAGTATGGATGCATGCATTTCTGACAAGAAAACCTCAATTCTAGAATGCTTTAGTGAATCTTTATACCCCAATATGGTGCATGTATCGAAATTGTAAGTAAATTCTATCAATTTGTATGTTAAATTCAAAGCTTGCGATCTTCTAGCCTCCATTCTAAATTTTAAAGTCCCAAATCCTAAGCCCAAAATAGTGAAGCCCATAGAAATGTAAATACCTATATCTAGAAAGCCACTTATGTCTCACATTTTTCAAATATCTAAATATAGCACTAAAACTAACATCACATTACAGAAACTCAAATTTGAAATGATAAATCTACATACACATTATGATGTGAAATTAAAATGTAAGCCTTGTCAATTGCACGAATTCTAACAATCTGAATATGTAATTTTATAATTTTATTTTCCTTTTATCTTTTCAAATAAATGATATATACATAAATTTGAATATAAATACTAAAATTGAATGCCATTTTACCTGCAAACGAATATCCTTAACAATGATGACAAAACCCTTAGATTTCAAATCCAGAACACAAGAATACTCTAGGCTACAAGAAATACATTTTACCTTCCTATTGTTGACTCTAATATTAAAATGGACTCTCAGAGGTGTTAATGCGAGTGAGTGCAAGTATATACAATATTTGCATGGCAGATAGAATTATCACAAATGACTCCACTATTTTTTTCATAAACATTGGAATGAAGAATAAACACAATCTTTTGTCATCAATGGAAGCTAAAATGAAGGGCTTACCGGACATGAGTTTCTACCATGCAAATCGATTTCCTTGCAAGCCTAACTAAGAGTCACTAGTGTAACACTAATAATTGAAACTGATATATATCGGGAAAAATAACAGTGACTAGATTTGTAGAGAAAGTGCAATTATACAAACATTATTTTGTTGTTTTGAGAAGATTTGAACAGAAAACTTGCTATTGCTGTTATAATTCGCACCAGCTACCACTATTGAATAGAAATGTCATTCTATAATATTTATTTGTTTTATAAGTTTCGAGTTGAGTCTTCAAATACTCTACCCATTCTCAACTTTCATACGTTTTAAATTCTGCATAACACGCAATGTGTTTGTAACTGCGTTTGTGTCCACCACTTTGAGTTTGTAGTTGTTGTTTGGCATTCTCCATTTCACATATGTAATTGTCCAGAATATCAACCATTTCTTTTTTGTTTTACGGATGTGCTGACATTGTATAGACTCCTCTCCGCGTAATAATTAAAATGATTTCACCTAATTTAATTTTTTTATTTCACAAATACATCAACCATCCTAAATATATATAAAGTTAGTATGATAATGTAATTGTAAAGAAATATATTAAAAGATTTAATTAGTTTTTACAAGTTATTTCATATCGATTTTTTTTGTGTGTGTGTGAGGTAGTTAATAAAAAAATAGGAAGGAAATTCTATGACTTAGATGGTGTAATAAGTAGACTCATAAAGTCTTAATAATAGATGACAGTAAACATTTTTTTTCTTTTCTTTTTGGCAAAAGTGGCAAGCCACTAATATATATTAATATAATAATAAGATTACAAAAACCGGTTCAAAGGGCATACGGGAGGAAAGAACTAGAAAAGAAAACCTCTGGTTATAGCCTGAAATAAAATATACCTATCTAATCTAAACAGACTAAAAGAACATATTACAAAGACAATATATTTGCTCAGCATAAAATGTGCCTCTATCGACATCGATAAAATAGACAGTCAAACTCTATCGATGTGATAACCCTTGTCGGAGTAATATTGAAGTAGGCAACCAAATTTATAATGTCATGCCAATATGAGAAGAAGGCCATCGAAAAGAGTTTGTCTGATGAAGTTGGCAATGACAGGAGTTATCAAGTTGGAGTGAGATCCCAGAAGATAGCCCGACAAAAAAAGTCACACTGATAGAGGTACATAAAGGTATATCGAGTTGAGTCACCCTGATGTGAATAAAAAAGAGAGCCTCCAATACGAGAACAAGGTCATCGGGAAGAGTCTGGCCGATGAGGTTGGCATCGGTAGGAGTCATCAAGTCAGAGTGAGATCCTAGAAATAGCCCAACAGAAAAAGTCACATTGATAGAGGTACATAAAGGCATATCGGGTTGAGCCACCTTGATGTGAATAACAAAGAAATCCAAGTGAATCGATAAGACTAAAACTATTGGGATGAAGCCATCAAAGACATGCCGATTAAGTAGTCACCCCGACAATGGAAGATGTGAAGTGTATCGGCAGGAGATCCATTTTTCACTCAGAAAAGGCCATCGGGAAGAGTCTGGCTGATGAGGTTGGCATTAATAGGAGTTATAAAATTAGAGTGAGAACCCAGAAGTTAGCCTGACCTTGATGAAGGAAGATGTGAAGTGTATCGGAAAAGAGATCAATCTGTCACCCAAAAAAGATAAAACAAAAGATTGGATTCATCGACGAGACTTGCTCAATCGAAACGAAACATCTAAAGACAAACCGACTTCAAGAGTCATACCAATAACAGCCTTCAACCTAAGGTTTCCTTTGTGACTCTGATAGAAATTGTCCCATTGATGGAATTTGATCGTTGTAACTCTCAATGATGCCCATAACGGAAGGAAGCCCAAGAGATAGAAGGGATTAAAGAGATTCTCCCCGATAAGAAAACCATGCGAAAGTGAAAGGTCACCAAGTGATTAGAACAATGTCATGCTATGAGATCCATCCTTATACTATTGATAGGATTTGGCTTTCTTTTCGTAGGAGCTATCATGTGAGTGGTGAGGTGCATCCAAGTTGAAACCTTTGGGTTGTAATCATATTTAATTTACGACCCTAACCTGCAACTCTTTGAACAATAAATACATTACCACCTCTGCATTATTACTTTTTGCTTGTAAATACATGCTTTTCCTCATTCACCACTACCTCTAGTTATGGAAAGTTTCTAAATTCACGTCTCCTTCAGTTGAATCCACCTCCAATTTATTAAATCTCATGTTAGCTAAAACGTCCACTAACTTGTTACCTTCTCTGAAGGTGTGGGACAAAATATATGAATTGAATGAATCTAATAGAGCCCAGGCCTATACTAAGACATAATCAAGATGCCAATTAAACAATTTCCTAGTTCTGCAAGCATTTATGATTAATATGGAGTCACCTTCAATATAAACCTTTGTAAATCCCATTTTCTTGGCTAGTGACAATCCACACAATAGGGCTTGGCCTTCTACCATGTTATTAGTTCTTAGTGACAATGTAGATTATTTATATCCTTTGATTTCACCTAGATGATTCTTAATGCACACACTTTCTCCTGAGTCTCACGTGTTACCTCTAGAGAAACAATCAAATTTTATCTGTACAAAGTCTGGGTGCAGAGGTTTCCAAGTTATAGATGACCTATCCACTCTTGGATTGCATTAAATTTAGAAATTACCTTTAGCTGAAAAACATATATATTTCCATGTTTTGATTACAGATTCATCCCAAGATATGAAAGATGAGCTACAACTATGGTGGTTCTACACATAGACATTGACTAATTCTGAAACTGAATTTTTTATTACACCATGGACTTTCTCAGTAGAAGATGAAACTTTTATGAAGATTCTCTTATCATGGCTAATTTGTCACTCATTAGGATTTTTTTCTTCAGTGCCAACCATGAGAAACATCCAGCGTTTGGCATAATTGCGTTGTTTCAACAAAAGGAAAAGGCTCTATGTACTTGTTGCTAATTCATCAAATGTTATAATTTTGTGTAACCATTTTTACTAAATAGTTTCCATCTTTAGAAGCAGCCCATATAACTTTGTCAGTTGAATTTGTCAAGAACATTATCCTCTACTCTAACACTTGCTGAAGTAATCTATTTGAGTTATCAACAATCATAGAACCTGCAAAATCTTTCCAAATCACTTTCCCTAAAAATAAGTTAACTCCACTAACATAGTCAATCAATTTGGAACCCCAAGTTTGAATAAAGGTTGGAATTACTAGCTGGAATTGTTGGATCAAAGCTAGAGGTTGATAACCATTCCATGAGTCAAACCAAAATTGGATTGACTCCCCATTGTTCACTTTCCAATAAATATATTTGGTGACCACATCTCTTGAGTTCATCATAAAATTCCACATAACCGATCCATGTGGGGGATTAGAGATACCAAAAACTTTGAGAGAGCTGTTTGAGTCCAAATATTTTGCTTGCATGATTTGGCACCATTTTGAATCAGGTGATGCATACATTTTCCAAACTAGTCTCCCTCCAAAGGCTTTGTTTCACTTGGTCAAATCATGTAATCCTGCTCCACCTGTTCTTTTTCCCATTACCAAATTACTCAATGATACTAATGGGATCTTCTTTTCTTGTGATAAGTTTCATTTTCATAGAAAGTTCCTAATATTTTTTTCAATCTGGAGGATCACTGACTTGGGAGATTTAAGCACATAGATACAATAATTTGGAATGGAAGTCAAGACAATTTAAATGACTAAAATGTACCCTGAGAGAGAGAGCTATCTTGTTTTCCAAGCTGATATTGGAAATGTGCAGGATCATGGTGTGTCAAAACAGGCCCTTAAGTGGCAATGAAATTTCAGAAAATTAGAGTTATGCAACTTGACTTGAAAATTTGAATAAGTTATGAACAGTAATTTAAAATATATAAGAAGAGAATCTATAGAAAATTGAATTTAGTTTCTAAGCTACTAGTTGTTTTTTGGAAAAAAAAATCCTATTTGATGAAAATTTCAAATTTCAATGCAGTGATACTAAAATTTCAGGAAAAAGATAAGAAGTAGGCGTATGTATGGCCACCCTAATCATAATAAAATAATAACATTTTTTTATAATATTTATAATATAAGTATTAGACTCATGTCCGTATGTGACACATATTTTTTTATAATTTTATATAAAGTAAATAATTATTTATGATTTTTTTACTACAACTTTTGAGAAATTCAGAAACTCCTAGGTCTGACCACCTCAACTTGGTCAAAACCTTATGAAATTCAATTTTTTTTTCCCTATAGTAGACAAAGCATACGATGTGATGCATGTTTCGGATTCAAAAAATGCTATACCATTTGAAAGTTATAAGTGTTTTTCAATCAGTCTATCAATCAGGACTTTTGTCAGAATTCAATTAAAAAATAAATAATAATTATTTATTAAAGTCAAAATAAGAAAAGCCTTATAATGTTGGAAAACTGAGAATGTCCTTAAAAAACCCTTTTCATTTTATCAATTTTGGCTATAAAAAAAGTCATCAGCCACCAGTGTAAAGTCTGGAAAATCAAGGAATACTGAAAAACACATTTTTCAGTTGACTTTCTAGGCTTGTCACTTCCAAGCCAAATACCGAAGAAAACCCAAGCCAAAATTTCAAATTTTAAATTTGTACAATAGAAATCAGATATCCGATTTTAATAAGTAAATTCAATAACTAATTTTGAACATAATTTATTGTTTATTAATATATTAATATACAATATATTAATATATAATATATTAATTTATAAATATATTAGAATATGATATTAGGGAGAGGGAGAGGGGGGAGTGGGGGAGAGAGAGAGAGAGGGGGAGGAGAGAGAGAGAGAGAGAGAGAGAGAGAGAGACGGGGGAAGGGAGAGAGAGATTAGCAGAGAGGGAGGGAGAGGGGTGGAGGGGACAGAGAGAGGGGAGGGGGAAGGGAGAGAGAGAGATAGAGAGAGGGAGGGGGAAGGGGTCATATTGTGTCCTATGACCCCTTAGCACACCACATGACCCCTTAGGTGTCAAATTTTTGTAAGCGGTATTGGCACTACTTTTTATATTGTAATAATGGTTCATCTTGCCACCTTATGACACACTATAACCCATTAGGACACCATATGGTGTTGTTAGGGGTCATATGGTGTCCTAAGGGGTCATGGGATACCATATGACCCCTTATGATACCATATTGGGTCGTTATGGGTCATATGGTGTCCTAAGGGGTCATATTGTGTCCTATGACCCCTTAGGACACCATATGACCCCTTACGACACCAAATTGTGTCGTTATGGGTCATATTGTGTTCTAAGGGGTCATATTGTGTCATATGACCCCTTAAGACACCATATGACCCCTTAGGACATAATATGATCCTTTATGACACTATATGGTGTCTTTATGGGTTATATGATCCCTTATGACCCCTTATAACCCCTTATGACACCATATGGTGTCGTTAGGGGTCATAGGTCTCCTAAGGGCTCATGGGATACCATATGACCCCTAAGGACAATATATGACCCCTTATGACACCATATTGGGTCGTTATGGGTCCTATGGTGTCCTAAGGGGTCATATTGTGTCCTATGACTCCTTATGACACCAAATTATGTTCTTATGGGGCATATTGTGTCCTAAGGGGTCATATTGTGTCATACGACCCCTTAAGACACCATATGATCCCTTAGGACATAATATGACCCTTTACGACACTATACAGTGTCGTTATGGGTCATATGACCCTTATGACACCATATGGTGTTGTTAAAGGTCACATGGTGTCCTAAGGGGTCATGGGATACCATATGACCCCTAAGGACAACATATGACCCCTTATGACACCATATTTGGTTGTTATGGGTCATATGGTGTCCTAAGAGGTCATATTGTGTCTTATGACCCCTTACGACACCAAATTGTGTCGTTATGGGGCATATTGTGTCCCCTTAGGACACAATATGACACTTTATGACACTATACGGTGTCGTTATGGGTCATATTGTGTCCTACAAAGTCATATTGGGTCCTATGACCCCTTATGACACCAAATTGTGCTGTTATGGGTCATATTGTGTCCTAAGGGATCATATTATATCATATGACCCCTTAAGACACCATATGACCCCTTAGGACACAATATGATCCCTTATGACACCATATTGGGTCGTTATGGGTCCTAAGGGGTCATATGACCCCTCTCCCCTAATCTCTCTCCCCCTCTCCCCTAATCTCTCTCTCTCTCTCTCTCTCTCTCTCTCTCTCTCTCTCTCTCTTTATTTCCCCCTCTCCCCTAATATTTCTCTCTCTTCCCCTTTCCCTTAACTCTCTATCTCTCTCTCTGTCTCTCTCTCTCCCCTAATCTTTCTCTCTCTCCCCCCTTCCCCTAATCTCTCTCTTTCCCTCTCCCCTAATCTCTCTGTCTCTATCTCTGTCTCTATCTTTATCTCTCTCTCTCTCTCTCTCTCTCTCTCTCTCTCTCTCTCTCTCTCTCTCTCTCTCTCTCTCTCTCTTCCCCTCCCCTAATGTCTCTCTCTCTAAAATATCTACCACTGCCATTAATTTGGCAATAGTAAAAAAAAAAGGCAGCAATGAGAATTATTTTTGGGACCCCAAATTTATGCATTAAAATCGGATATCCAATATAATCAGATATCCGATTTTTGTAAATAAAAAAGAGCCTTGTGAGCCATTTTGTGGATTCCAATGGCCCAAATTCTTCACATTTTGGTTTCTGTCGATAATCATGGGTTTTCAGATAGGTTGAGACAAATTTGGGCTTTTGAGAGATTCTTAAAGTCAAATCGTACATTGTCAATCATTTAGGAGCATCTTTGTGGAGCTAAATGGGCAGAAGTAGTCGTCGAAAGTCTAAATGCAAAAGAAAGCTTTCAAATGACCAAATTTAAGTGTATAGAGAAAGAGATAGAGACGGTCATAGGAGGAGAAGACAAGGTATGTTAAATATTGCTAATGTTACTTCAAGTGAAGAGGAAATTGAATTTGAAAATGTTGAACAAGTTATTGAAAATGAAAATGTAGATTTTGAAAGTGAAAATGTTGAACATGTTGAAAATGTTGAAAGTGATAATGAAAATGCTCAACATGATGTGAGAATGGAAAGTAAAAATTTGGCAGTTGACAATGAAGGTGTCCATAATTTTAGTGTAAATATGATTTTTTTTTACATTGGAGGTGAAAATGTAAAATTTGACATAGAAGGTGAACATGTGGAAAATTTTGACATTGGAGGTGAAAATGTGGAAAACTTTGACATTGAAGGTGGAATTTCTCAACCAAGTGAACAATATTTAACACCTAATTACTTCCTAAATGAAGACGCTCACATGTATGAAAGACAAATTCCAAGTCCAAGACCTTCAAGAACCCCAAAATGGTTACTTGAAATTGATGAGAACAACCGTTCGATTACGGGCTACACAACTTTTTTGACCAAAATTTTAGCAATAAGACATTGACCAAGAAATGCCAACTTTTTGTTCAATTGCTAAAGATGATAAAGATGAGACCATTGCTAGACAAATTGAAGATTCGTATGAACAAGAAGATGGAGAGAAATTTGATTATTGTCAAAAATCTATCTAATGTTCTCAATTCTATTGAAAAAATACCAAAGGAAAGAGATAAGAGAGCCAATCGAAGAGTGATTACAACCTCCTTAGTAAGCCATCAATTGAGGAAGGCTCATCAAATGAGACAAACTTGTGTTTATTTGAACATAAACCATAAAACTTTGGATAGAGCACTTGCACAAAGACAAAGACTTGACGATCCACTTCAACATGATACATGGGATTTTGGTGGGAGGCTTCCACGTGTTGATAGAAAGTTAACTAACAATGTGAAGGAGGAGATTTAAATTTTTTTGCACTCTAATTCTAGAGTATCACCCAATGTAAAGGATTTTTTGAAATTAAGAATCGACAACTGAGACTGCACATAGCATCCCAAACATTTATGGAATCAAGCCAAATAATGTTGTACAAAACATTTTGTGAAGTACATCCAACTTTGCAAATATCACAAAGGGCCTTTGAATCTTTGAAGCCATTTTATTGTGTACCTCTTAAGATTCACAATACTTGTTGTTGCAAGTACCATGTGGAGTTTTCAATATACCATGAACTTTTATGCCATATTCGTTCTACAATGCATACTAATGAGATGTTGTAGGAGTGTGGTGCAATACTATTTCTGAGATCATCAAGAGACTTGCAAGATCTATTTTTATGCCCTAGAGATGATGGCTTCTATTTCTATAGAAATGATTGTTTGAATGAGAAGTTCTCACAATGTGGTGGGTTGTCAAAATTTGTTTCATGTTTTCATGAGGGCAGCAAACATGAGTTTGGAAAGATTTATGTTGAGAAAAAATATATGAGATAGTGAAATATACTTTGACGAGTGGAGGTGAAGGTTCTAGATGTGAATTAGTCTCAAGAGAAGTGAGTGTTGCTAATTTTATTTTGGATTTTAAGGAAAATATTTTCTATGAGTATGCAAGGCACACCCATAGGTCTCAATGGTTGGATCAACAATTCATGATGTGTAAGAACTCTTTCCCGATTGGCACTATTGTATCAGTGGATGATTTTGTAGAGAACTATACATTGCAACCACAAAATGAGGTACAGTCTCAGTACTACAATTCAATCCTGATTGCTATTTTTGTTCACATTACATATAGACATTCTCCTAATATTATAGAAGAGGACACAAAGATAATCAGGGAGTATCATTTTTTATATGAGTGATGATAGATCACACTCATTCGAGTATGTGCAACATTCTTTCGAGAATGTTTTTGAGTTCTTGCATGAGAAAGATATTGCAATTGATCAACATCTCATATGGTCACATAACTATATGGGTCAATTCAAGAATGCCCGTATGTTTTATTGGTTGAGTAGAATGCATGTAGAGAGGTGTATACCTCATATTTGGTGATTTTCTGAGGTAGGGCATGGGAAGGGGGAGCATGATGGAGCAAGTGCATGTTTGAAGAGAGCTCTAGTTAAGGAGCAATTGATGATTTCAAGTGCAAATTTCTTTGATGCATGTTCTATTATTGATTGGTGTAGTTCAACATTGTCACATGGAGGTACTCTTGATTTAGTAGTGACTAGATTCTTTTGGTTGGTTGAGGAGGGCATAGTGGGAGACAGACTGGATTGTCAAACAATTAAAGATTCTTAAAAGATGTATTCGTTTCTCAGCTCAAATGCAAGTACATGGACCATTTAGACATGAGAGTTGGCTTGTTTTTCTCAGATTTGTGTTTAGTATGATTGGGATCAGTGCAAGTCAAGTGAGTGGTTTGATACATGGGTTCCACAATATCTTTCTCCTTTATCTCAAACAATATCCTTGTCAAACGATGCCATGGAAAGTTCACTTGAGAATGACCATCTATTAGACCTTGTACAACCAGGACATGTTTTTGTAGTTGTTGCACCGCAAGGGAATGAAGAGAGATCATAATATTGGTTGGCATGATGTGTACAGGGAAAAAAAAGCTAAAATAACCAGTGAAAGATGATGATGGGTTCACATATCCTATAGGTTCAGTTGTTGTTGTGGGAACTTGGTTGCGAACATAGATGATTAGAAAGAATGGCATACCAACATTTCAAGACTATGAGAGACACAAAACCATTCTCATGTATTCACACCTTATTATAGCTACAAATATCAAGTTGTTGAAGTATCAAGCAAAACCGAAGACTAAAGAGCTATGGACATTGACTACTGCTGATCATGAAGCAATACTAGATACTCTTAAGCAAAGAGATGACCCTTCAGGCACACTTGAGTAGTAGGTCTTTAAGGGTGTCTTATTTTTTTTATCATGCATTTCATTTCAAACAATGATCATAAAACCTTAATGTTCAAGTTTGTTACATGTATATTAAGGATGTGTTCAAAATGCAGGTCTATTGATGAACACTTTTTTTTACAACACAATTTTTGCATGCACATAGCGGGTACACTCGATATAATTCGAAGGGACATATTTTTCAACATGGCTTATTATCACGCATTTGATGAGAATTACAATTTTTGATGATATAATTATCGTAAAACCTTTATGCTCATGCAAGTCTTTTTGATGATATACAACACTATCGCATTATGATTTTTGCATCAATATAGTGGGTTCACTCAATATAATTCAAAGGGACGTGTTTTTACGGTATATAATCCCACCTTTTCATTTATTATCATGCATTTTAGTTGAAGTGATTATCATAAATCCTTTATGTTCATGCATGCATTTTATGTGTAGACTAACAATTCTTAAAAATATAGGTTCATGATAGAGCATTCGTCATTGACTAGTTTACTCTTGGTGATGGTACATATTCCTTGGGGTTATCAATATTTAGCTACTTTTTAAAGTTTTCTTTTCATGGACTACAAAAATTTAGAGCCAAACACAACACCATATGCTCTGTGTGCATTAATGAGATTAAATTTTGTGTGTAAACACTATGTCCATCACTTTGTCAATGTGATTAAATTTTGTAAACTTTCACACACTATGTCAAGTGAATGTATTGCCATTCAGAAATGACAATATCTACCATCATCTTAAATGACGCAAATAATGTGGTGAGAAGGGCTTTAATCAATAGGCATCTTTCTTCAAAGTTATGCTTGTAGACTTTGGAGAGAAACTGGTAAGTTTCGTAATTATACAATCTTGTGCGTCTTTAAAATGTTTCAAATGATCTATTGATAATTTGACAAAATAATTTGTATTAAGTGTTATAATTTGTTTCTTGTAGCACATTCATTCCGCATAAAAAGATAGCTTATTTTGGTCTTCATTTATATGCAGGCATTGTTGTACTACGTAAGCTTTTCTCTTAGGACATGAGGATGTCTAATGCAGATGAAGTAGGATGTTGTATTTGTATATGGATGTGAATTGATGTAACTTTTTTATGATGATATATAATTGTAGACACCCAAAAATGGACAACGCTTGCGAAGTCATAATTTAACAATTACGCATTGCCTCATTTTAGGTTTTTGCGTCGCATTAACATTTCTCCTATGTCACGCACTTGGTTTTTATCATTTGCGAACATCGAGTCATTCTTCTATATTCTTCATTCATCTCACCTTCAAATTTGGTCTTGTCGACAACATTATCCAGTCATGATTTTGATTGATTTTATCTTGTTGCATAAATGAGCATGCTTATTTGTCATCATTTTGGACATCGTCAATCCTAATTAGGGTTTTGTCCTCTCATCAATCTTATCATTTTGGACATCGTCAATCCTAATTAGGGTTTTGTCCTCTTTTCAATCTTGTCATCATGCGATCAATTTGTCATCGATCGTTGTCATTGTTTGATCTTGTCATTTTGCGATCAATTTGTCATTGATCGTGGTCATTTTCAATCTTGTCGTCTTGCAATCTATTTTGTCATCGATTCTTGTCTTTTTTGTCAATCTTGTCATTTTGCGATCGATTTGTCATCGATCGTTGTCTGTCTCAATTATGTCAATTTGGATCAATTTGTCATTGTTCCTCGTCAATTGGCGTATTTCTCAATCAAATCATTTATCACATTGGTCATTTATCAATCCAAAATCAAATCAAATCGAGTCAATTATCTTTCAAGACCTAATTCGTCTTCCAGGGTTTTTGATTTAATCATTTAACCTTGTGTGTCATTTCTTCCTCTAGGATTAAATAATTTATTTATTTATCCTAGGTCTTCGTGTCGCAATTAAATGTTTCATTTGATTGGCTAATTAATTATTCCTCTTTTTGTGAATTAATTAATAAATGAAAAATTATTAATTGATTCACCTAATTTCCTAATCTTTCATCAATTATTCCTCTTTTTGTGAATTAATTAATAAATGAAAAATTATTAATTGATTCACCTAATTTCCTAATCTTTCATCAATTTTCCTCTCTTTGTGAATTAATTAATAAATGAAAAATTATTAATTGATTCACCTAATTTCCTAATCTTTCATCAATTTTCCCTCTTTGTGAATTATTAATAAATGAAAAATTATTGATTAATTCACTAATTTCTAATTTTCATTAATTTCCTAATTTCTAATTCCTAATTTTCCTAATTCCTCCTATTTTTCTAATTTTCCTAATTTCTTAATTCTTAAATTCAATTTCCTCCTATTTCTCTCCTAAATTTATGGAAATGACATAGAAATTTGTCATAAATCGTCATAAGTTCTTGACATAGAAATTTGTCATAGAATTTGTCTTGACATAGCAATTTGTCATAGAATTTGTCTTGACATAGCAATTTGTCATAGAATTTGTCATAAAATTGTCATAAATCTTTGCATAGCAACATGTCATAATTTTTCTATTCTTGATTTGAATTTCCATTCGAATCACTATCATGCTAATTTGTTCATTTCTCCAATTTCTCTATAAATTGGATGATCTTCATCAATCAAGGCTAATTAATAATTCCTATCAGACTATCAAACTTATGCTTCTAGTACTCTTGAGCTTTTCATCAAAGTCAATCTTGCTTTCAAATGTATGTGCACTTGTAGGTGAGATCCACAAATCCATTTGAAGAGGAAAGAAGAACAATGGAGCTTCATGGAAGAAGCATCCAAATCGTCATCTGGTTTGCATGATTTTTACTTTTGAATGCTTTGTTTTATGTCTCTATTGAGTGTTAATTAGGATAGATTCACTGCAATGTGTGTTTGTGATTGAGCTAATAATGAATAATATGTTTTTATACTTACTTGTGATGATTTCTTATTTCCTATGCTACATTAATTGGTGAACCCGACGTGAATACTAACCTTCTAACCCCTTTACTGTGTTTTGGAGTGCTTTCAAGTCGATTTTGCAGGTGAAAAACCCAAAAACAGGGCCGTGCAGGGTATTCTGGGCACTTCTGTGCCTGTGTCCTGCATCTTGCGCCTGTGTCCTGCATCTTGAGCTTGTGTAGGTGACATTCTGCACTTGTGTATGACATCTTGCGCCTGTGTCATGAGTTCTGCGCTTGTGTAAAGTCCAGAACAGAGGTGAAAAATGCAGTTTTTACTTGAAATTTTTGGTGTTTTTGCATTCTGTTTTCTGTGCTTTGGATTTTGGTACTAATTATTTGTGCAGAATCTTGGCATACGCATGGCAAAGACAATAAATCAAACTACTAACATGTGTTATGCAGAATCGATAGTCAAAGACAACAAATCAAACCTCTAACTTGGGTTTTGCAGGTTGCCTTGGAGAAACAACCAAACTTTTGTGTTTGTGATTTTTAATTAGGCACTTAGTGATTTCTAAATAGGTTGGAATGAACATGTTTTTGCTTTGATTGTTGAGTGTGACATTGGAGTAGGAGAGTATGCTCTCATCCTTCTTAGGGTGATCAGAAATCCAGATCTTCGATACCATGCTCATGTCTTTGATTGAGTGTCTCCATTAGAGGGCCTGCCTTCCCGACCACTTTTCTTTTGCAAGCAAGTGATAATCGTGAGAAGGGAACGACCCAAAGTGAGTACGGCTAGAATTCCTTGGCATTCTAACTCACTATAAACAAATACCTGATGAGCGAAAGCTTTGAAGGAAGTGTTATGTGGGAATTGCAGTTACTTGGGAAGTGATGACCCTTGAAACTCTTTCTCATATCAACATCTAAGTAGGGCCTCAAGGTCTAAATCGTGCTTGGGCGACTACATTTTTTTGGTATCTTGATGGGCTTAATGTCTCAATCATGCTTGCATGACATCAAGGAGTAACGCTTAACAGAAATCCTTACTAAACACCTTGTTTTTAGAGGTCAAAAAAACCCTTCTAGTTGCTTGAGAAGGACAAGTTTGGATACTTGGAAGAGATACTAAGTTCGCCATGGGGAGATTTCCATGGGGACTGATGCTTGGCTGCCCTGAGAAGTGAGTGCCATGGAGGGGAGCCCGTGGGGTCAAGCATTTATGTATTCTCCTTGAATCTCATAATGAGTCTACCTCTCAAGTACCTAATGTCTTTGCCTACCATAAGAAATGTGGAAATGAGCATGATTGTCTTGAGTCTAAGTTGCAATATCTTGTATTCTTTGATTGTCAAAAGTTGAATTGCATCCCCTTTCAAAAGCAAAACACATTGATCTAACATAAGATTAAACATAAGAGTATTTCATCCAATAAAAGTTCAACAAGGTTCAAAACACAACTTAAAACATGGTTATCCAACATTGTTCAAAGACTTGTCTCAACATCTATGTCACTTACATTTAGGTTCATCCTAGGTTGCATTTTGCAAAGTCATTTGTCAAGTACCAAGGTTAGGTCTCACCTAAGTCATACTCCTTTTCATGTCAATAAGAGTCACCCATTTGCATGTGTCCTCTTGCATTCAAGCCATACCATTGTCATACATTTGCACTTGCATATCCTAAGTCTTTTCATTAAGCCTAAGTCATTATCATATCATATTAGGGTCACTTGCATAGTAATTGTTCCTTTTGCATATAGGCTCAAAAACTAGGTTTTGTCATCCTTGAGTAATCCAAATCTTTGATAAACCCTAAGTCATTGTTAAGAAGTCTAGACCTTATCAAACCTTTTGTCCTTTTGTTATCAATGTCATTTCATCAAACCTAGCTTAGTATCAAAGCATATAGGGGAGACATTGTCATCTTGTCCTTTGTCAATTAAGTCCTTTTGTCCTTTGAGGTCTAGATATCATTTCAATTTCCTAAGGGTCTCTTTTTTAGATTTGCATTTCAAAAAGTTTGTCAAAATCTTTGAAAACAACCAAAAACATAGATTGCATCTTCATTTATCTAGTTGGCATTTAGTTGCATATCATATGCTGTCTTTGAAAAATTTTAAAAACATTACATTTTGCATAAGTGACATGCCTGTTGAGACAAGATCACAATCTAAGAAGATGGGAGAACCAATGTATCAACCCATGGACAACATAGCAAATTCGCAGTTTCAAACAAGTCAAACAGTGCAAGTTGAAGGTTCATCAAACACATCTCTACCACCATATGGAACGGTTCAACTCGGACCACCACCATTATATGAACCAGTGTTTGTACCTATGAAACCAGGACAGGGGAGTGTCCCACCTACTCCAAGAGGAAGTCCACCTTTTGATTGGAATCAACCAAACTTGCAACATGACATTCAAACTCAAACGTTATATGAAGAACAAACTCTTTCGCAAGGATTTGGTTCAGATCAAGGCATCCAACAAGAAGTGAATCCAAATGTCCAACCAGATTCTTCATCTGATTCTGACGCTTCTGATGATGTTGACGTGTTCTTTCAAGATCCAAAAATGACAAAAAAGATGGATAAGTTCTTGAACAAGGTCTTTAAGATGTTTCCACAAAAGTATCTTAACATGATGAGTAATGTGACCTCTTCAAGTGAACAAATCAATGTGCAAGAACAACAAGGCACTGAGTTGTTAAGTTTCTCTCTGCATCCAAATGAAGAAAATGCACAACAAGCAACTCAACCTACCTTGATGAGCAAACGTGCTTCAAAGGCATTGACAGTGACTATTCCTCAAAAGTCACCATTTGAGACAATAAATAATCCATTGTTTAATACAACACCAGTAACACAATATCAAATGAAGAACATGCAAGTATTGACAAATGTCCCTCAACAAGAAGTGGTTCCTTATATGCATAAAGTTGGATCAAAATCTAAGATGCAGGAAAGCTTCACAATTGGAATGCCTAATATCACCAATGTCCAAGGTAATTCCATGATGCAACAAAGTTCTTATGTCCCATTGAGTTCAATATCTGTGCCAAACACTATTGTGACAAATCCTTCGATAATGGCGACACAAATAGCTATGGATAGTGGTTTACACCAACAACAATTGTTGCAACAATTGAATAATATACAAAAAGTGCAATCGAAGGTACAAACAAGCAATGTACCACAACAACAAGTTCACATTTGACAACAAATTGCAGCGCCTTCGGCACCATTACAAGTTAATACAAACTTGCAACCATCACAATGGATTGGACAAGCAACACAGCAAGTTAATGCAAGTGCCGTACCTCATCCTAAGGAGAAGCAACGAAAACCATCTAAACAAAGTTTTTTACAATTGATGGGATATACACCACGACAACAATTGGCACAAAGTCAACATATTCCTATCTATCAACCTCAACACCAACATGTGCCACAATATGTGCCAAGGAAAACAAGCTATCCTACTTCACAACCGCAAGTGGCGCCTATGCAATATCAACAACCTACTCAATTGCAATATCAACCTAGGCTCCAAGAAGCACAACAACAAGGTCAATATCAAGGCATAGCACAACCGCAACAACAAGAGATGTACCAAGAACTTTATGTGCCAGAAACGTCAAAAATGCCCCTTGCAGAGTATCAACAACCGATCGAAAATGCGATATATCAACAAAGAATACCAACTGGGATTAATGATGGACCTCTAAAATCTGATACAATTGCGCAACAACTTGAGAAGTTGCAACGAAAAGTTGATGCATTAGAAACTAAAGGAACAAAGAAGTTGTATACAGATCAAGATTTATGTCCTAATCCATTTGACAAGAGTGTATACATGCCTCCATTCCCTAAGCATTTTGAGGCACCTAACTTTGAGAAATATAAAGGGAATGGCAATCCAAAGGATCATATTCGAGCATTTTTTGCAGCATGTACGGAAGTGAGCTATGAAGAGACATATTTAATGTGATTATTTTCACGAAGTCTCACGGGACAAGCCATGGATTGGTATTCACATCTGCCAGGAAATATAAAGACTTGGTCGGAATTGGCTCAAAAGTTTTTATCTCATTTCGCGTTTAATATTGACAGTGACGTGACTATGTCAGATTTATGCAATACCAAGCAAAAGCAAGGTGAACCATTAGTGACTTTCTTGCAACGCTGGCGAAGCTTGTATAGTCGTTCTTCTCTCGATATACCTGAAGAACAGCAAGTGAATCTGTTTATCCAAAATTTGGTCCCAGAAATGATGTATGAGCTAAAATTAAAAAGTCCTAGTACTATAGAGAAACTCATTAAGAAAGGAATGAGCATTGAAACGGCTCTTGTAGCTAAAGGAATTATCAAGCTCAATAAAGATAATGACAACACAAATTATTCAGGGGACAGAAACAGATTTTGGTATAAGAACAAGAATGTCACTAATGATGGTGTTGTTGATGCGAGAGCGGTGAATGAAAATCAACCCCCATTCACAATTAAGAAATTGAGTGTTCCTAACATGTCATTTATGGAACAAAATCAAGCACCAAGGAGTAATGTTACTCAACAACCGCAATATCAACAACATGCTCAACAACTGCAATATCAGCAAAATGCTCAACAACAGCATGCGCAACAATATAATCAACAACAAGGCCAACAACAAAATCAACAATGCAAACCCTTCCGATCACGGGATGGGCCTCCTCGATAGTTTACGCCATTGGGAGAGCCTATTGAATCAGCAATGAAGCAATTAATACAAGCGAAATTTATCAAGCTACTAGATATTAAAGCAGAACCAGCGGTAAAGCCGCATTGGTGGAATGATAATGCGTACTGTGAGTATCATCGGTCCAAAGGACATAAAACTGCTTCATGTTTTCAACTAAAACATATGATTCAAGATTTATTGGAGCAAGGAGTAATTGAGATAGATCCACCCCACCTGACCTCTAACGCTGATCATACTATTTTCAAAACTCCTTTGCTTGATCATGACAAGGGTAAAGCGTCTTCTTCCAACTCTGCTCAAACGGCCAATTATGCAAATACTGGTTATTACAATGTTATTAATTGTTTTAATGCATCAAATGAGTATGTTTCCACCTTGCGAATAAAAGAACAAGATCCTTCTTGTGCCATCACCACTCATCGGTCTAAAATCGTCTTGAAAGGATCTCCTGCCGCTCCTCCCAAACCAATTCCTGCAAGATAGTATAATCTTTTGGATCATCTAGGAAAAACACCTGCACAAATATCCATTCTAGAGTTGTTGAAAATGTCTCCCATGCATCGTGCAGTCCTAGATAAAGCTTTGACTGAGTCCACTATCCCAACAGATATTGATGTTGACCAATTTCAAGTGCGGATTGGACATTTAGCCATTTCCCAAAGTGTCGCATTTTCTGATAGTGATATCTCACCTGATAAGCTTCCCCATAATGACCCTTTGCACCTAGAAGTCTTTGTCCATAATTGCAAAATCCGGCGAGTCTTGATAGATGGTGGAGCAGGTCTTAATATCTGCACCTTGAGAGTGGTCATTGGCCTCGAATATACAGAAAATGATATTGATGCTTCTAAAAGAATAGCAATCAAAGCCTATGATGACGCTGAGCGCCCATCCAAAGGGATAATTACCTTGCCTATCAGAGTTGGTCCAGTGATGGAAAACACTTTCCTACAAGTCCTAGACCTTGACCTCCCTTATAATATGATCCTTGGCCGTCCATGGATCCATGCCATGAAAGCGGTTCCATCCACTTATCATCAATGTCTAAAATATCCTTACAATGGAACTGAGATAACAATTCCAGGAGATCCTAATCCATTCCAGTTCTGTGCCACCCTAAAGGATACTCCTCGGCAGCAAGTCCCAGTCAATAGAGAGGCCAAATCAGGCAGTTATGTGGATCCCAATGCATTGTTAGATGCTGTCAAAGGAAAACTGAAGATACAGGATCAAGGGTGTGGAGAATATTCAATGGACCAAACATTCCTCATCGGGAATTTGCCAATATCTCTGAAATCATATGGAAAACCGCATTTATTGCAAAAGGAACCCAAGGTCATTATTCAATATCAGCCTCCTACTACATTTGCAAGATGGGAAGAACTTGACAAAGAAACTGTAAATGATGATGTCATAGATTGGCTCTATAAGGATCCAACTGAAACCCCACCTGTCAAGTTGCCAGTGGAATTATATGGCAAAGGATTTACTATGCTGCAGAAGAAAGGATATGATGGCTGCAGTGGCTTAGGCCTGAACAACAATGGAAGATTAGAACCTGTCATACCCAAGAGGCAACCCCCAACTTTAGGGTTAGGTTTTGTACCGTTACGAATTGGATCCACATCTACCAAAATGCCCACGTGTCAAAAAGGGAGTGACTCTGACGATGAAATAACACCTGAGGATATCCGACCCGAGACTGATTCTAATGAATGGGAGTGGAGTTCTTTTTCTTCCAGCTCCTATGCCCTTGACAATATCTTCATTGACCCTGATAATTTGCCTATGGAGGACAAACATGAAATAACTCCTCTTCCTAAAACATGTCCTCATGCTTGGATAGAATCATTCTGGGATCCAAGCTCCCTATTCGACACAAGCAATTCGGATAGTGACACCACAGATGTTCACATTTTTACCATATCAGCCCTCTCTATCCTTACAACCAATGATGACATGCCTCTCATTTACCCCCAGCTTATCCAATATGACCAACAAGAACCGCTCACATTAGACTATTTTCAAAATGACGAAGCAATTGCAGAGTTCCTGGGACTACGGGAAGGCATAGCACAAGGCGATCATAAGGCAGGCTTTGTTATTGACCTAGATTCCACAGCATACTTTGGGGAGTCAACTCCCTCTTCCCATCATGAAAAAGAAAAAGAAAAGAAAAAAAGTCAAAAGAATAGATCTTTGAGTGAAAACCGTAAGGCACTCTTTGATCATACAAAAGTAAAAATAAAAGACGTACCTGCGGGTGAAAACCTTTCTGAGGCACCCAAAGGTGGAAGAGTGGACGTACCCCTATCAATTCAGGATAAATCAACATTGCTGGTGGAGATGACCGAGGAAATCAATCTGGGAACACCTAATAACCCTAAGGTCATTCACTTTGCTGCCTCCCTGTCAAAACAAGAGAAAATAGATTTTATCAATTTCTTTCTGGAGAAGAAGATCAGCTTTGCATGGTCCTATGCAGATATGCCTAGCCTTGATCCTGAGTTAGTCCTTCATCATTTGCCATTGAAAGTAGATGCTAAGCTCGTTAAATAAAAGCTTAGAAAGATGCATCCTCAGGTGGCTCTTTTGGTCAAAGTGGAGCTAAAAAAATTACTAGATGTGGGCTTCATCAGACCCATTGATTATGCAGACTGGATTTCAAACTTAGTACCAGTTAGCAAGGTAACTGGGGGCATCAGAATTTGCACAGATTTCAGGGACCTGAATAAAGCATGCCCTAAGGATGATTTTCCATTGCCAAACATAGACATCATAGTGGATATGATGGCTGGATATGAGATGCTTTCGCTAATGGATGGTTTCTCCAGTTACAACCAAATTTGCATTGCTCCTGAAGATCAACATAAGACAACATTCACCTGTGCTTGGGGCACCTATTGCTGGAATGTGATGCCCTTCGGTCTCAAAAATGCAGGTGCAACATATCAAAGAGCAATGACGACATTTTTTCATGATTTCATGCATACTTTGATGGAGGATTATGTTGATGACTTGTTATGCAAATTTGTTACTAGAAATAGTCATCTAGCCATCCTGGGCCCAATCTTTGATAGAATGGATACCTACAAACTCAGACTCAATCCAAAGAAGTGTGTCTTTGGTGTTACAGCTGGCAAATTACTTGGATATATTGTTTCTCACCGAGGCATTAAGGTCGACCCTACCAAGGTCAAAGCAATAATGGATATGCCTCCACCTTCAAACCTCCAGCAATTAAGAAGTCTGCAAGGAAAGCTCCAATCAATTCTCCGCTTCATAGCTCAGTTGGTCGATAAATGTCATCCATTCCAGCATCTATTGCACAAAGGTGTCGCTTTTAAATGGACTGAGCAATGCCAATCAGCCTTTCAAGCTCTCAAAGACTATTTGCTGTCACCGCCTATTCTAATGCCTCCTATTGATGGCAAGCCATTTTTATTGTATATCTCTGCTACTGAAACAGCATTAGGAGTTCTCTTAGCTCAACAAGATGAGAATGGCAAAGAAAGAGCTATTTACTATATCAGCCAGACACTGGTAGGCTATGAGCTAAATTATTCAACTATTGAAAGGGCATGCTTAGCAGTGGTGTTTGCAACACAAAATCTTCGACATTATATGTTAAGCCACCAAACATTGTTGGTTGCAAAAATTGATCCCTTAAAGTATTTGCTTAGCTGAGCAGCTTTAACAGGTCGCCTAGCAAAGTGGGTCATGATCCTTAGTGAATTTGATATTGTGTATACGGAGCGAAAGGCGATCAAAGGACAAGTCATAGTAGATCAACTTGCAGACGCTCCTATTTTTGACGATCATCCCATGTTGACCAATTTTCCAGATGAATCAGTCTTTGCTTTCACATCTTCTAATGAATGGAAGTTATACTTTGATGGGTCCCATACTAAGTTCAGGTCCGGAGTAGGTATCCTATTTGTCACCCCTCAAGGTGACGCTATTCCAAAGTCTTACAGAATAAATTTCCACTGTACCAATAACATTGCAGAGTATGAAGCACTGGTCATAGGACTCCGAGTCGCAGTCCATTGGAACATCACGCATTTGCAAGTCTATGGAGATTCTCAACTAGTCATTCGACAAGTCAATGATGACTACGAAACAAAGGATGAAAAGCTTATTCCTTATAAGAACATGGTAGATTTATTCAAGACAAAATTCACAGCTATCCATTTCAGTCAAGTGCCAAGAATGCAAAACAAGTTGGCAGATGCAATGGCTACGATTGCTTCCATGTTGAATATGCCTCATAATATGGACAAGTGTGAATTCTTGGTTGAACAATTGTTGGTCCCCTCTTTTGACATTTCAACAGCTGATGTGATGTGTGTTCTTGTTGGTCCCAACTCCCCGTGGTACAATGACATATATCAGTATTTGAAATCCCAAACCTTACCACCTAACTTTTCTGCTAACCAACGTCGAGCCTTTATTCGACAGACAACCAAATATGTCATCATCGCTGACACCCTTTACTGCCGTTCCTTTGACCATACCCTCCTCAGGTGTTTGGATTCTGACGAAGTACAAACGGCTTTGCACGAGGTTCATGATGGTATATGTGGGGGCCATTTCAATGGTCTAAGCTTAGCCAAAAAGTTGATTCGTGCTGGGTATTATTGGCCCACTTTGGAAAAAGATGTTCATGATTTTGTTAAAAAGTGCTACAAGTGCCAGATCCATGGAAATTATATTCATGCACCAGTCCAAGAGCTTCATTCTGTCATATCTCCATGGCCCTTTTCTCAGTGGGGATTGGATCTTATCGGCAAGATTCACCCAACATCTGCAAATGGACACAAGTTCATTATTACAGCTACAGAATATTTTACCAAATGGATCGAGGCTATCCCCATGACTTATATCACTGGTGTCCAAATTTCAAAATTCTTGTTGAACTATATCATATGCAGATATGGGGTACCCCTTGCCATAGTCACAGATAATGGTCGACCTTTTAAGAATAAAGATGTTAAAGAACTCTGTGACAAGTTTCATATTCAACACCGTTTCTTTAGTCCATACTATCCACAGGGGAATGGTCAAGCTGAAGCATCAAATAAGACCATTATCAAGATCCTGAAGAAGGTTGTCAATGATGCTGGTCGAGATTGGCATGTACAGTTAAATCCAGCACTATGGGCCTATCGCACTTCTATCCGCACACCTACTAGTGCAACACCTTATTCCTTGGTGTATGGTGCGGAAGCCATTTTACCTTTGGAAGTCGAGATTCCTTCCTTGCGAGTCTCCTTGCAACACCTGATTGATGATGAGACACACAGAGTCTCTCAGTTGCATCAACTTGAAATGTTAGATGAAAAGTGTCAAACAACTTTGACACATTTGCAAGCATATCAAAACCATCTCCGTCGCTCTTATAATAAGAAAGTCAAAGGGCGACACTTCGAAGTGGGAGATCTGGTTTTAAAGGCAAATCCCAAGAATGCACAGTCTACTGACATCATCAAGGGCAAGTTTGAACCTAATTGGGTTGGGCCTTTCATAGTAACTGCAGCTTATGGCTCGAGGGCATATCAGCTTGCTACTCCAGAAGGTGAACCTCTGTCTGATCCTATCAATAGCATGCATCTTCGCAAATACTGGGCATAGTTTTCTGTCAGATATTTCTTTAAATATGATCCTAAAAAAATACAAAAAAAATGAAAAAATGCAAAAAAAGAGAAAAAAGAAAAAAAAAGAAAAAAAGCAAAGAGTAAAAAATGATTCGCCCTCTAGCGAAAACCTGGCAAACAGGCGCTTTGGGCAAGTACCATGGTGAAAACCTAGCAATCAGGCGCCATGAGTAATGAGATTATTGCTTCGTCATCTATCATGACTTCTAGCTATGTTCTTTCTCAGCCGGTTTATCATGCCTATCTTCGTCTCGACCAAATGTTCTATTTCAGGCCTGTTATTGGTCAACATCACTGTCTTGCCTACTCCAGTTTCTTGCACATATGTTTTGGTCCCAGTCTATGTGTCTTTCAAGTGTACATTGGGTGCCTTCCCCTCGTCATGATCAATCACTAGAGCGTTTAAAAATCCAACAATGTCCTCAAAAAAATCATAAAAATCAAATAATGTCCTGAAATAATCCAAAAAAATCGAATAATGTCCTGAAATAATCCAAAAAAATCGAATAATGTCTTGAAAAAATTAAAAAAAAATTGAAAAATGTCCTGAAATAAAACCAAAAAAATCATAGAAAGTCCTGAAAAAAATTGTAAAACTCCAAAAACAAAAACACACATTTTGCAATAACATTGTTCCTTTTGTGCATAAGATGAATCACTGAGCATTCATCCCATGACACTCGCAATCCATTTCACACTGTGCTTTAATGAAATCATGCTTTAACCAGATGAACTTTTTCAATCAAAACCAAACATTCAACCTGATCAAAATTTTCATATCCCTCGAATATCAGTATCGAAATCATTTGTCCTTGTCTCTACTATCATGGGTCTTATACAGGGTGAGGTATACTCGAAACTAGACTGTGTCCTGTCTTAGACGGGGTATCAAACTTCCTGAAACCAGACAGCATGATCGTCCTATCAACACTTTCAACTTTTGACAGTGAAGATCAAGATGTTTGTTTGATTTGCTTGAATTTGTGTATCTTATCTTTTTATTGATTTATCTTTGGCTTCGATCATGTTCCTATGTCGCTCGATGATGTCACTGAGTGATTTAGAGTGACCAGGATGGCTCATGGTCCCTTTCTTTTTTTTGATTGTGATTGTCATTTGTCTATGATGTGTCTGTCTTTCGCAAAAAGGGTTGCATTTCAGCTCTGGCCTTCCATGCCATGATGCTACGCATCCATTTTGCTACATAAAAATAAAGGTTCTCACCTACAAAGTGCATTACTGAAAGCAAGTTTTTCTTCAATTGTCCTCTGTCTCATGTTCTTCTAACTAACATTTCTTCTGTCCGGTCGGATAGTCAGTTCGGTCTAGTGGTCCGATCTCCAAACATATATGCTGTATACTGCATTCATTGGTTAGTACATTTACATTCCATCACATATTACATCGAGCATTTTATCCATTTCATATTATAAATGCATCAAAATACATAAAAATACATCCATACATGTTCATAAAAAGTGCATAAATCATTCATACATAAAAAAATAACTACAAATCATAACATATAGCATCCAATCATATCGATGCATATCATATCACATATCACAATCATGTTGGAGTACAAAATTGGACTGTCTGTCCTAAGTATGGCCCACATGCTGACTACAAAATGTCAAAATACATAATGTCCACTGTCTGTCCTAAGGAGTACGTGCCTCTGTCACTGGGTGCTCCCTCTGTCCTCCTCATCCCTGCCATGTCTCGCAGATGATGTCCCTCCTGGTCCTGGTTGTGGTGGTCTCACAGGTCCACTCACCCCCATGCTGCTCAATGACCTCTGAGAACGTGACCTGCTCTCTGTCCTCGATCGTGCTTGATATGAAGGTGCTCTCTGCTCTGGTGGAACTACACTCTCATATGGTGTCCTCCAATACAGTCTCTCCTCTCCGGTCTCTACCAGCATCTGTGCCATCTCCCGTGCACTGGCATCCCTAATCGACCCAATGAACTCAGTGACTCTTTGTCCCTCTCGTTGTGCCTGAGCTATGGCTGTATCTCGAGCCTCTATGAGTCTGGCTATCTCTGCTCTGAACTGCTCATGTTGTCTCTCCAATGTTGCAATATAATCCTGCTGACTCGCTATGGTAGCCCTGCACATGTCCATCTCCTCTGTTCTAGCTGTCTCTGGCTCTATGGGAATATCCTGCAATGTCTCCTAATCTGCTGCGTCTGGCTCATCATCATCCTCCCCACCATCATCTCCATCATCGTCTTCCCCACCATCATCCCCATCTCCCTCATCCTCATCTCCATCATCATCATCACCCTCGGCATCCTCCTCATCCTCATCATCTCCCTCCTCTCCTGTGAGTGGGAAGTCCTCCTATCTCCTCGATACTGGAATATCAGGATTAGTCAAAGGCACTGGCCATCGTCATGCAAACCATGTCTCATACTCCTCTACCATCCCAGCATCTACCACATCTGACCACCACTCCCACTATCTCTGCTGTAGCTGTGCAAAGTCGGTATATGCTATGTGTGGCTGAATCATACTCCCCCACTGACTCGTCTCTCTGTGAGATCGGGCAAAGCATGCCATCCTCCTAGGTACATCCTGCATCTCTCCAAACTGTCGTCTAACCCTCTCTGGCAGGTACATCTCAATCACTCTCTAGCGGTTCACTGGTTGCCCAATCAGGTACCTCTCCTGTCTGCAGTATGGTAGCTCATCATGATCATCTGACCATCCGGGGCAATCTCGATATGGCCTCCATATGAACTCTCTCAGTCTGTCCAACTCATGTCGCCAGTATAATATGTATCCAAATAGACCCTGTCTCAGTGCTCCACCATAGCAATACACATATGGTCGATGTGGTACAACCTGTATCTTTGTAATCGATCGACATATGGCTATGTGCTCAAATGCCCATACCTGAAGCAATGTGACTCCACAGCTCAGTGTCTGCACTCCCTGATACGCTATCTGATGCAGCTGGAAATACAACATCGCCAGTACACATGGTCCCCATGCATACACTGTCCCCTCTGTCGCCATCCGCTCTAGCACCCTTCCCCAGCCAATAGGGAATCCATGTCCTCGTCTATCCCCTGCTAGAAGACATGCTATCACAACTGCTATCACCACATATCGTCAGTCATACTCGGAAGCCATGCTCTCCCAGCCGATCTCCCTCTCGACAATGTCCAGATCATCTGTGTCGCACTCAAATAGCCTGCATAATGCATCTCTCCCTATCACTGGGTCATACTCTATCATCTCCCCATGTATCGGAATGTGGAGGATGCGCCATACATCCTCTAGAGTCACTGTCACCTCGCCAGTCGCCAAATGGAATGAGGAAGTCTCCGAATGCCATCACTCTGCCAATGCGGTAAGCAATCCTGTGTTTGCCCTAATCTTGGGCATGTATGTGATGTAATATATCCCCAGTCCTGCTAATGTGTCTCTCTCTGTGCTCCTGAGTCTATGTCGTAGCATGAAACAGTCAGGTCGATTCTCCCACGTGATCAATGGATACTGTCGACTCTACATCACAATCGGGGCATCTTTTTGTCAGTTTTAGGGTTTGCTCCTATGGGGTGCATATCCTCCTTTTTGTGTCTAACTCAGGGTGTTTTTCATCTACATTGGCCTATCCTACCCTTCTCCCCCCTTGTCAGGTCATTTGCATGCAGTTTCGAATCAAAAGTGAGTCATTTATGGACTCTTGCACCTGTGTCAGAGAAACTACGCTTGTGTTAGGTAAATTGCGCTTGTGTCTTCCTACACAAGCATAGAACACCTGACAAAAGCGCAAAATTAGACTACACAAGCGCAGAAGTCTTCTTTTGCATCCCCTATGGGCCCCGCAATGTCCCGCAAGCAAGTCAAATTCATGAAATTCAACACATGGGTTTTCGAGATACATACCGCTGCTCCTGCGTCCTCCAGTCATCTGAATGTGCGTACATGTTCCCCAAGATGATCCGCCATTGGAATGTTCACCATCTATCTGCAAGTGTCCTTGTCCAGAGCAACAAATCCTCCTCTTTAGCTAGTACAAATGAGCAATTTTCACCCTCTTGGTCTCATTTATAGCTCTTTGTCATTGCATAGATGGACGTGCATCATCTCCATCTTATGTTGGTCACGGTCTTGTGCACCTTAAATTGCTTGTCCTTCATGCATCCGATCTCCGATTGTCAGTCCGTTCGATCCTATAATTTTTATCGATCAATTGGCCTCTTTTCCGCATGTTTTCGGCCAATTCCTCAAGGGGGCATGCATATGTCATTATTATTGTCTGGGGCATTTTCATTATTGTTCTTTAAAACAACGCTCAGAATCGCATTGTCTCAAAGAGGGGCAAAATGTAGACACCCAAAAATGGTCAACGCTTGCGAAGTCATACTTTAACAATTACGCATTGCCTCATTTTAGGTTTTTGCGTCGCATTAACATTTCTCCTATGTCACACACTTGGTTTTTATCATTTGCAAACATCGAGTCATTCTTCTATATTCTTCATTCATCTCGCCTTCAAATTTGGTCTTGTCGACAACATTATCCAATCATGATTTTGATCGATTTTATCTTGTTGCATAAATGAGCGTGCTTATTTGTCATCATTTTGGACATCGTCAATCCTAATTAGGGTTTTGTCCTCTCATCAATCTTATCATTTTGGACATCGTCAATCCTAATTAGGGTTTTGTCCTCTTTTCAATCTTGTCATCATGCGATCGATTTGTCATCGATCGTTGTCATTGTTCGATCTTGTCATTTTGCGATCAATTTGTCATTGATCGTGGTCATTTTCAATCTTGTCATCTTGCAATCTATTTTGTCATCGATTCTTGTCTTTTTTGTCAATCTTGTCATTTTGGGATCGATTTGTCATCGATTGTTGTCTGTCTCGATTATGTCAATTTGGATCAATTTGTCATTGTTCCTCGTCAATTGGCGCATTTCTCAATCAAATCATTTATCACATTGGTCATTTATCAATCCAAAATCAAATCAAATCGAGTCAATTATCTTTCAAGACCTAATTCGTCTTCCAGGGTTTTTGATTTAATCATTTAACCTTGTGTGTCATTTCTTCCTCTAGGATTAAATAATTTATTTATTTATCCTAGGTCTTCGTGTCGCAATTAAATGTTTCATTTGATTGGCTAATTAATTATTCCTCTTTTTGTGAATTAATTAATAAATGAAAAATTATTAATTGATTCACCTAATTTCCTAATCTTTCATCAATTATTCCTCTTTTTGTGAATTAATTAATAAATGAAAAATTATTAATTGATTCACCTAATTTCCTAATCTTTCATCAATTTTCCTCTCTTTGTGAATTAATTAATAAATGAAAAATTATTAATTGATTCACCTAATTTCCTAATCTTTCATCAATTTTCCCTCTTTGTGAATTATTAATAAATGAAAAATTATTGATTAATTCACTAATTTCTAATTTTCATTAATTTCCTAATTTCTAATTCCTAATTTTCCTAATTCCTCCTATTTTTCTAATTTTCCTAATTTCTTAATTCTTAAATTCAATTTCCTCCTATTTCTCTCCTAAATTTATGGAAATGACATAGAAATTTGTCATAAATCGTCATAAGTTCTTGACATAGAAATTTGTCATAGAATTTGTCTTGACATAGCAATTTGTCATAGAATTTGTCTTGACATAGCAATTTGTCATAGAATTTGTCATAAAATTGTCATAAATCTTTGCATAGCAACATGTCATAATTTTTCTATTCTTGATTTGAATTTCCATTCGAATCACTATCATGCTAATTTGTTCATTTCTCCAATTTCTCTATAAATTGGATGATCTTCATCAATCAAGGCTAATTAATAATTCCTATCAGACTATCGAACTTATGCTTCTAGTACTCTTGAGCTTTTCATCAAAGTCAATCTTGCTTTCAATTGTATGTGCACTTGTAGGTGAGATCCACAAATCCATTTGAGAGGAAAGAAGAACAATGGAGCCGCATGGAAGAAGCATCCAAATCGTCATCTGGTTTGCATGATTTTTACTTTTGAATGCTTTGTTTTATGTCTCTATTGAGTGTTAATTAGGATAGATTCACTGCAATGTGTGTTTGTGATTGAGCTAATAATGAATAATATGTTTTTATACTTGTGATGATTTCCTATTTCCTATGCTACATTAATGTCCATGAGCAAACTGGTTTAATTATATTGATGATATACAAAGTATCTGTACATGAGTACATTGATGTAGTTGTATTGATAATGATGAAAAATCATGTTTGCATATTCATTCATGGATGTCACATGCAAGTGTAATTGTAATTATCTATATACAATACATGGAAATATTGATGATCATTATGTGTCTACAGTGTAATGCTTGTTTATCTATATTTTTTCATTGAATGAGTCTGACAATTTTTTCATCTACTAAAAAATGTTGCCCGAATAAAATTGTAGGGAATATTGAAAAAATGAGATAGGATTTTTTAGGGACCCCTCTCATTCCCCCATAGGTTCAAATGGATCATTCGAAGGTGCCAAAGATTTTGAGTTAGGTCCCGTCAAAGTTTAACAATTTTTAGCACTTAGGGCGCTCAAGGGACGACGCGATAGGGTATGACCCTGAACGTTCAACTGAGTGGGGGGGGAAATAGGAGCATGCATAGGGTAAGAATGCCTTGTTGGATATGTCGAAATTGATGGTTCATGATCATGACAAGAAGAATGAGAAATTGGTCACACAACAACATTTGATTGAATGAGACTGACTATTTTTTTGCCAACTGAAAAAATGTTGCCCTAATAAAACCATAGGGAATATTGAAAAGTCGAGATAGGCTTTTGTAGGGACCCATCTCATGGCCCTATAGGTTCAAACAGATCATTCAAAAGTGCCATGGATTATGAATTAGGGCTCGTCAAAGTTTGACAATTTTTAGCACTAAGGGCGCTCAAGGGACGACATCGGTAGGGTATGACCCTGAGCGTTCGACCGAGTTGGGGGGGGGGGAATAGGAGCATGCATAGGGTAAGAATTCCTAAATGGACATGTCGGAACTAATGGTTTGTGATCACAATGAGCAAAACAAGAAATTGGCCATGCGACAACATTTGATTGAATGAGATTGCCAATTTTTCACCAACTGAAAAAAAAATCCCCTAATAAAACCGTAGGGAATCTTGAAAAACTGAGATAGGATTTTGTAGGGACCCCTCTCGTGGCCTTGTAGGTTTAAATAGATTGTTTGTAGGTGCCACAAATTCTGGGTTAGGGCCTATCAAAGTTTGACAATTTTTAGCACTTCGGGTGCTCAAGGGAAGATGTCAGTAGATTATGACCCCGAGCATTTGACCGAGTTGGGGGGGGGATAGGAGCGTGCATAGAGTTAGAATGCCTAACTAGACATGTTAGAATCAGTGGTTTGTGATCATGACAAGCAAAAGACAAGCAAAATGAGAAATTGGCCACGCAACAACATTTGATTGATTGAGACTGATGATTTTTTCACCAACTGAAAAAATGTTGCCCTAATAAAACCATAAGGAATATTGAAAAAATGAGATACAATTTTGTAGGGATACCTCTCATGGCCTTGTAGGTTCAAATGAATAATTCACATGTGCCACATATTTTGAATCAAGGCCCATCAAATTTTGATAATTTTTAGCACTTAGGGTGCTCAAGGGATGATGTTGGTAGGGTATGACCCCAAGCATTCGACCAAGTGGGAGGGGGGGAATAGGAGTATACATAGGGTAAGAATTCCTAACTAGACATGTTAGAACTGTCGGTTCATGATCACGATGAGAAAAATGAGAAATTGGCCATGCGATAACATTTGATTGAATGAGATTGACGAATTTTTCACCAACTGAAAAAATGTTGCCCTAATAAAACCGTAGGGAATCTTGAAAAACAAAGATAGGCTTTTGTAGGGACCCCTCTCATAGCCCCATAGGTTCAAATAGATCATTTTTAGGTGTGCGGATCCTGAGTTAGGGCTCATCAAAGTTTGACAACTTTTAGCACTTAGGGTGCTCAAGGGACGACGCCGGTAGGGTATGACCTCGAGTGTTCGATAGAGTGGGGGGGGGATAGGAGCATGCATAGGGTAAGAATGCCTAACTAGACATGTTGTAACTGATGGTTCATGATCATGATGAGCAGAATGAGAAATTGGCCACAAGACAACATTTGATTGAATGAGATTGACGATTTTTTGCCAACTGAAAAAATGCTCCCCTAATAAATGTTGGCATATGGACACTCCAATGAGACATTGTGTGTGATTGAAGGTTTTGTCATTGATGGCAACCCTGCAATCCTATGGGACCGGCAAGACATCATACTAGCAAAGCATTATTCAAGCAAGACAATGCATCGGCATCAACAAGATCACTCTACACTGGCACCGGCACCGGCCCGGCACAAAGGCCGACAAGATTTTTGATATGTAATATTTTGATTATTATTGCAAGGCAACTTGGCAAATTGTAAAATGACTCTTGCATATAAAAGAGATCATTGTAGAAATTTTAAAGTGGAAGTGTGCAAACAAAAAGGAAAATTATTAGGTAGACCTAATATGCAAAATATAGGTTAAGGGTATATGTAAAGAACAAAGCAAGAACCGGTACTGAATCTGCCATTGGAGATGCTACTGTAGAGCAGTACAAGTCATTGGATTAGTATAATCCTTATTGTAAGTCAGTGTGACTTCTCATTGAGCAGTGAGCTCTAGGCAATTGGCCTTCCTGCATGTGCAGGCCCCTATGGTAAGTAATATTCTCTTATTGGCTAGTAAGTGAATATTGTGGGTCACAAATCCCATCGAGGTTTTTACCACACCAGGTTTCCTCATTAAACATCTTGTGTTATGGTGTTCTTTTCATGTGGATGTTTTTGATTCTATTTATTACATTAATTCTTCCATACCGGTACACTGCTACTTTATGTTCTGCATGTTTTATCTTAAGAAAATTTGAATACCGATCAGATACTGATTCACCCCCCCCCCCTCTCAGTATCTGTGGGAACCCTAACAATTGGTATCAAAGCTTGGTCCTCTATTTTCAGAAGCCTAACAGCTTGAGGAAGATCTTGACACTGGTAAAGATGGAAAATCTGATGAAGCAACTTGAAGGAGCTCTTACTGACTATGATGTAGAGAAGTTGAAAAATATCAAATTAGAAGATGATTTAAAAGCAGCTCAGGATATCATTCAGGCACTTCAAGAAAATCTTACTGTTACAAGAAATAAGAGAATAGAACTTTGTGAAAAATTGCAAAATGAGAATGATGAAAAGGAATCACTTAATGATATGATAAGCAAGTTGAAACAAGAGATCATGACAGCAAAAAATGAAATGTAGGATATGACTATGAGATTTTGCAAAGAGATCGAGGACAGAAAGAAGAATGAAGAAGAATTGACCAGAAGACTAAGTGATGCAGCAAATGAGAACACAAGACTTCGCTATGAAAATGACATGTTGAAGACAGATTTGATGCATACTCAAAATGACTCAAATGAACTAATGAGACAAAAAGAAATCTTGGAAAGGGAATTGGAAACTACAAATCAACATAAAGAAAAATTCAAGAAAAGCTCAGAAGAACTTGGTACCTTATTGAAGAATCAAAAACCCAAAGGTGACACTTCTGGAATTGGATTTGAAGTTGGAGAAAGTTCTGGTACTGCAAATACTCAGGATCACAACAAACCGGTAAGACCACCTAATACTTATAAATTCAATGGAAAATGCTTTAACTATAATAAATATGGTCATAGGGAAAATGAATGTAGATCTAGGAATTATCAGAATATCAATTCTCCCACCGATCAATGCTCCAAATGCAACAAAGTTGGTCATAACTCTGAAAACTAGAGAATGAATGTAAGATGTTATGTTTGCGGAAGATTTGGACATCTATCAAATCAATGCAGAACACAAACCAACATAGGTTATGGGAAAGCTATTTAGAAAAATAATGTAACTTGTTATGCATGTAACAAGATTGGGCATATTGCTAAATTTTGTAGAAGTAAAGGTACATCGGTAGACAACAAAAATGCTAGCTTGAAAGGTAAAGAAAAAATTGAAGAGGTTAAGCAAGAATTCTCAAAGCAATGGATAAGAAAAGCTGATCTAAATATTGGGAATACTCCTCCACTAGTAGGACAAAGTGATGCTCCACCGACAGGACTGAGCAGTGCTCCACCGACAGGATGTTCTTCATCTAATTGAAGAAAATTGTCTTGAGGGTTTGGCAATCTAATGACACATGTGCTATTATTCCCTCGATTAGAGAAAAGAAGTTGAAAATCACTTATTACCGGCAAATAAAGCTAAGTGAATACATAACCAACATGCAATTAATGTGGTAGGTAGCAAAAAAGACTTTATAAAATAAGGTTTTGGCTCCATTTCATTTCACCGTGATTTCAAACTTTCAAAGAGCGCGAAGATTTCTAAGCTAAGGCATTTTGAGCAAGAAGCAAGCACACTCCAGGCAATCATTCATCCAAGACAGAAAAAGGTATTTTATCATGGCATCCACCTCTGCAATTGAATACATAGCGAACCCTACTATTGTGGAAGTAATTAAAAGACCTAGGCCCATATTTCAGTTGGTCCCCAAAATAGAAAAGAAGGATGATACCTTAGGTGCATTCTCTCAAATCCCTAAAGGTGTTGTATATGCTGAAGACCCTAGAATGTATATTCACTACAATATTGAAGAGCTAGGAGATGAGGAAATCAAAACCATGTACAAAACTGAGATATGTGATGATACTGGCAATATCAAAGCTGAACACAAAATCATTGAAACCCTAGGATTCATAGAAATCCTTAGTATTCCTGAATTTCCTAAGGATGTGATTAGGATAGTGTTAAGCAGAGTTCATGGAGAATTTTTCTGGTTAGATGCAATTCATAAGATCACCAAGCAAGTGGTAAAGGCTATCACAGGGTTACCGACCACCGATAAAAGACCAGACAAAAACAAGAAAGTTTCAATTGATTTAGTCATAGACCTAACAGGTGCAACATTTGATAAAAGATCTTTAAGGGTTAATGATGTAAAGGATACAAATGTAAGATTCATAAGCATGATATTAGGTTACAAAGCCACTCATGCCAATAGACTTAACTCAGTCTCAAGTCTATGCATTAAGAGTGCTTATGACTTGATAACAGACAATGCAAAAACTAACATCTGTGAATGGTTAAAGGATGAACTGATAGACAACCTTGGAAAGATAAAGAAGATAAGAAAGGAACATTCAGATTTGGAAATCTGTTAGTGTGTCTAATGCTTCATATAACAAAACAAGTTCTCGGTATAGGATACAAAGAATTTGGATACGACATACCGGTAGGAAAGCAACTGACATAACTGTTCAATACCATGGGTGAGAATAAGGAAAACAACATTCATGACTTTTTCCAAGCACTAAAGATGAAAATGAAGAAAAGGACAAGGTTATCTCAAGAAATTGTAGATAAATACAAAGATGATATATGCTTTGTTATCAAAAAGGATGAAATATGGATGGAAGCAGTCATCCCTAGGACAATCTGGGTAACAGAAATGGGCTATGAAATAGATGACCACATAGTTGAAACTTATGCCAAATCACTTCTGGAAGCCCCCAATGAACCTAAGGAGGAAGCATTTGGTAGTGCTGAAACAATAGAAAAACAAATACAGTCCAAGAAAAGAGTGAAGAAGGTAGAAGCATTTGTGAGAAAAGGATCCAGGCAAGCAAAAGCCATTAAGGAAGATGTATTAAAAAAAACCGGCATAACTGAAGATGATTTGGCAACCCCACAACCTAAATCTCATCTATCACCGGTAGGTACTTCTTCAGAAGGAGACATGCCAACAACCTTTAAAAGAGTTGTTAGGAAAAGAGATCCCTCACTGGCAACCACTCCTTCACATAGAAGGACAAGGCAGAAGCAACAAGCTGTGAGATCTCTGGTTAGAAAGGTCACACCTAAAAAGAAGCTGACTCCTAAGAAAAAGAAAAAGGCAAAAACTGACTTGGCACCTCTAGACATTTTGTTAAATGAGATCACAGAGGAAGGAAAACCAAAGAACATAAGGAAAATTTATGACACCCTATCGGCTGATGAGAAAGGGCAAGTTGAGGAGAGTGTAATACTACACATGGAAATATTTAAAAAGGTTTTGATGGAAGTCATAAATGAAATTCCTGATGACTTATACAAAAGACTTGAGGCTAGAAGGCAAGGAGTAATTGAACTGGACAAGAAAATAAAAATAGAAAAACTACTTGTTGTATATCCGGTAAACTCCCCAAAAGAAATTGATGATCTGATAGCTCAGGCCAACCAGACAGTTTTTTCCACTGCACACCGGCATATTTCACTAATGGCAGGTAGAGTTATAGAGGTTTTAGAGGAAACAAAAGATGGTTGGGACATATTTTTGGTTGAAAAAGAGAAACAAGAAGAATATAGGAATCCAAAGCCTATTAAGGTATATCAGAAGGATAAGGACAAAGGGAAAGGGAAAATTGGTGGACCTCCAAGCATAAAGGTTAAAGATAACCTACCTCCACCTATAAAAATTACAATCCCTGAAAACCAACCGGCAGCTGAAAGCATGGATGTAGAGGATAGCAATACAAATCCTGAAGTCCTATTCACTTTAAATGTTGATACCCAAAAGATCAACATAATAGTTGATAAAGACTCAAGTGAAAAATTAGATATGGCTAAACAGCCTCTGGTAATAGGAAATACAGAGCAACCGGTAGAGGATACAAAGAAAAAGATGGAATCTGAGGCACAATCAGAGAAACCGATAGAGCTAAAGGCTCCAGAACAGATGCCACCAGTAAGCAATGAAGCAGGAAAACCTGTGTTAAAGGAAATGCAAACACAAACTGACCTACCAAAGGTCAATACAAGCATGGTCACTTCCACTAGTACTCAGTTTGTTGGGTCACCATCAAAGTCAACAAATGTGACTGAGGTATTACTTGAATCCATCAAGAAAATAACTGACTATAGTTCACAAGCTTACAAAGCAATAGATGATTCAATACCAATTTTGAAGATAATCGCTCCTAATTGTAATATAGATAATAAAGATTCTGTAGGATAGTTGAATACATTATGTAAATACATCTCTGGAAATATTGAGAAAATAAAGGTAAAATCTGTAAAGGACATTGTAGAAAAGGAGAAACAGAAATTCTTTGAGGAAGAAATTAAGAAGTGTAACAAAGACTTTGACACACTTCTACCGAAACTGTGTAGTTTGTTAAAAGAGTACAAAAACTGTAAAAAGACACATGCAAAACAAACTTCTTGACTGTAGATATAGACAAGAAAATAAGCAAGACACAGGACGAGATAAACAAGCTTGCAGACAATTTTGTCAACTCACCGGATTCACTATCTATTTTTGAAATAAGTTAGCAAATTTTGAGGCAAATTTACTTAAATAGGAGAAAGAGAAAGCTACAATAATAAATCAGGCAAAACACTTGAGATCTAAACTGAGTCCAAGATTGGACTATCTAGCATCTCTACGGAGGGAAATCTCAAAGGCATTAACACCAGGAAGTAAAACACCAACAGAACAATTGCAGCATCTCTCCGACACTGTGAAGAGGACTGAAACAACAATAAAAGATAGCAAAAAGTTTATGGATAGTATAAACTTAATTTTGGGTGATCTTTTTTAGATAATAACTACCCAACTACAAGGTTGAGGATATGGACCGGTATTGTAGCGTCATAAATTGTACGCACTTGCTAGGGTGGTACAATTTCACACCTAGTTTAGCACCCGCCTTGGCGCATTTTGCATTTTGCATTGCATTTCCCCTTTAGCACTTAATTAATTAAATTAATTAGGTCTAAGGTTCTATTTTATCATCTCCCACATCATAAAGTTGGGCCCTTTTCATTAAAGTGTGCCCCTTTCATTTTATTCCTCTAATACATCATTTAATCAAAAACCCTAATTAGGTCCTATTTTGAACTTGGGGGCTTGATTTCGGGGGTCAAAACATCTCGAAATCAGCTGTAACTTCGAGATTCTCTCTAAAATCATCATATCCGACAGTCCTGAAAATTTGGTGAAAAGTTGTCAGGACCATGGCGCCCGGAGTGCAACATGGTCCTAGACATTTTTCCCGAAATTTTAGGAGCGCGATCCAATCATAAAATAAAGCTTAACCCCAAGAAATTGGTGGGAGATTCAATCTCTAGGTCGGCCAAAAGTTGGAATTAAGACCTAGGGTTTCATATATAAGAGCTCTCTTTCTTCATTTGAAAGGATCCGATTTTTGGCTTTCAAGGACCTTCTATGTAGCGAAAGAGCAGATCTTTGAAGACTTCAACAACATTCAACATCCATCCATCAAGCATTTATCAATTTCATTCATCCATTTAGGGCTTGGAAGACATTGAAGAACAATAGGAGATTACTGACTGAAGATTGGCTTGTACCCCTCCCTTGGGGGTTGGGTATGATTTCATGTTGTTTTCATGTCTTTGCATAAGCTTCAATATATCACTTATTCATGCTTTAGATCACTTTGCATCTTGATTTAGAACATTTACATTATCATTTACAAGCAATTAGGGTTTACTTTCTAGGTTGCTCTAGTTTGCTTTCTTGCATTTAAGGACCTTGCACACACACTAGGTCTGCACACACAATACATTTTACAATACAACTTGGCTATTCGTGGAGGTGGAAATCACCGAAGCGGGGGTTTGACTAAGGGAAAACCCTATATAGCCACCCAAACACCTCTTCAGATATAAGTGCAGGTTTCGGGACTCGGACGATGCCGCAAGTTATAGATCCGAAAGAAGCAGACGAAGACCGAACTTCACACCAAATCTCAGAGCAAAAGATCAGGACAGGGGCGTGGGGTGCCCTGGTCTTGCCAGGACAGGGGCACTAGGCGCCCTGGTCCTTGGGACAGGGGCGCTGGGCGCCCTGGTCCTTTTGACAGTAGTTTTCAGCATTTTTGATAGCTTTGCAAAACAGCAGTTTTCGGAGCAGTTTCAGGGGCAGAATCAGGACAGTGGCGCCCGCGCCCCCATCCTGAACATTTTCAGTCAGATTTTAACTTTGGGTACACATTTGCATTCTTGTCTTGTCCTTGTGTTTACAGCTTTCCATCATTTAAGTTCAATTCTGTAATCTTGTTATTAGTTCATACTTGCACTTTGGGGTTAGGGATTGAACTTGCATCATTTCATCTTTCAATTACAACAAAGGAATAGAAATCCTAATAGGTAGCCTGTGGCTCTCTCTTCCACAAGAAGAAGTAGCCAATTGTGTGATACCTCTAGGCTCTTTCGTATTCCACAAGTGTGTGGTTGAAAGTGAGATTAGGGCATGTTTGCTTAGTGTCACTTTTTCTCCCACACAGGTATAACTACAAACTCTACTAAACCTTTGTCATTGATGCCAAAGGGGGAGTAGTAGGATGAGAAAATTCAAAGACAGGAATCATATGCTCAGGGGGAGCCCCTCATATTTTTGGTAAATTTTTTTTGGTCTACACATTTTTGGACACCTTTTTGAAATTTCTCATGAGTGTTGCCATCAATGCCAAAGGGGGAGATTGTTGGCATATGGACACTCCAATGAGACATTGTGTGTGATTGAAGGTTTTGTCATTGATGGCAACCCTACAATCCTATGGCACTGACAAGACATCATACCGGCAAAGCATTATTCAAGCAAGATAGTGCACCAGCATCAACAAGATCACTCTACACCAGCACCAGTACCAACACAGAAGAAAAGATGTATACCGGCACAAAGGCCAACAGGATTTTTGATATGTAATATTTTGATTATTATTGCAAGCTGACTTGGCAAATTGTAAAATGACTCTTGTATATAAAAGAGATCATTGTAGACATTTTAAAGTGGAAGTGTGCAAACAAAAAAGAAAATTATTAGGCAGACCTAATATGCGAAATATAGGTTAAGGGCATATGTAAAGAACAGAGCAAGAACCGGTACTGAATCTGGCATTGGAGATGCTATTGTAGAGTAGTACAAGTCATTGGATTAGTATAATCCTTATTGTAAGTTAGTGTGACTTTTCATTGAGCAGTTAGCTCTAGGTAATTGGCCTTCGTGCATGTGTAGGCCCCTATTGTAAGTAATATTCTCTTATTGGCCAGTAAGTGAATATTGTGGGTCACAAATCCCACCAAGGTTTTTCCCACACCGGGTTTCCTTATTAAACATCTTGTGTTATGGTGTTATTTTCATGTGGATGTTTTTGATTCTATTTATTACATTAATTCTTGCATACCGGTACACTGCTACTTTATGTTCTACATGTTTTATCTTAAGAAAATTTGAATACCAGTTAGATACTGATTCACCCCCCCCTCTCAGTATCTGTGGGAACCCTGACAATAAAACCGTAGGGAATCTTGAAAAACCAAGATAGGCTTTTGTAGGGACCCCTCTCGTGTCCCCGTAGGTTCAAATAGATTGTTTGTAGGTGCCATGTATTCTGAGTTAGGGCCCATCAAATTTTGACAAGTTTTAGCACTTAGGGCGCTCAAGGGACGACGTCGGTAGGGTATGACCCTGAGTGTTTGACCAAGTGGGGGGAGGGGGAATAGGAGCATGCATAGGGTAAGAATGATTAATTGGACATGTGAGAATCGATAGTTTGAGATCATGACGAGAAGAACGAGAAATTGGCCACATGACAACATTTGATTGAATGAGACTGACAATTTTTTCACCAACTGAAAAAATATTGCCCTAATAAAAACGTAGGGAATCTTGAAAAACCAAGATGAATCATTTCGACACATGAATCCCCCATTAACAACTTTTTATAACTTTTGAGCAATCTTGAGCAATTTTACTAATATGAGTAACCTATGACTAGACATAACAAATATTGGTCTAGATGACCGTATTACATAAAAAATAATTATATTTCACCTTGTTTACATTGAGAATCCATCAAAACACTTGTCTTCCAAATTTGACCTCCTGGAGGCCCGATGAGCAAGGAGGTCATTAAATCTGGTGAAGTTGCCAAAGTCAACCAAATTTAACACTTACGATTTAGATGAAATGAATTATATATTGTTGGCATTTGATTATTTGGTCAACCGGTATATGTCTATTGTGCATAGAGATTAGATTTATGTATGATGACTATCTTGTATGTTATCATTGATGACAACTATGTTTCTTTTAGTCATCTAAGTCCTATAGTTCAACCAGCTAGACTTAACTAGTAAAGCAGAGACAGTTTTATCAGAATTGGTAATTAGAACTTCAACCAGTAAATGACAGACAGTGTTACATTCTGACAACTGGTACATGAAAATCATGAAGATTGAGATGATGTGGTTTTGCAACAGCATTGAAGATTATTAGATAAAGATATGTTAGTGAATACACATGTTGAATCAATCAAGTGAATGAAATTTGTTTGATAGAATAGATTAGTGGATGGAGACTTAATCGATAGTGATGAAAATCACTCAGATCGGTAAAACGACACAGAATTGGATTTGTTATGGCGGTGGTCGACATAACTAAAGCATAGAATGCAAGAATGTCTAGATGCATTGAACCTAGGGAATTGTGATAAGGTAGCCAACCTTATGATAATTTTAATTGTGTGAGGAGGTATGAAAGGATATATATATACATGAGCTTGATAGTGTGATGTGTGATGAGCAAATTTTGTATTTATGATAGTGCAAAGATCGGAGGAGTTAAGAGATGAAGTCTTTGTGATGTTGTAATGTTCTAAAGAGGATCTTATTAGACACATAAGGTGTTATAATGAGATCATTTGTACTTGTTGTCTTCCTAATAGTTGCAGCAAGAAAATCCTCTTACAAGGTCACTCCTAACATGTTGCAGTCAAATCCTAACAGTTCTGATCATTAAATCCTCTAACTAGGTGACACATTAACTTGTGTTTGCAAATCCTAGTTACTTGGGTAGCTCCTAACAGGTATGGTCCTCATAGGCCTTTTTGTAAAGCTCTTAATCAGGCTTAGACACTTCTAATAGGGTGTGCCCCTAATCGAGTGTTGTAGACCTTAATCGGTTAGATCTCTATACTGCAGATAGTGGATCTTGTGGGTACTTATTCCCACTATGGTTTTTCCCATTTGGTTTTTCCATGTATAAACTCTCATGTCATGTGGTTTATGATTTATGTGGTAATTGCATTCTTGGTGTTATTTCTTGCATGTCTATTGAGTTTTAAGTTGGTGAAATTGATATTCAGTTTTGTATTGTTTTTACTATCACTGATTCACCTCCCCCAATGCCTTACAATTCATCAATTAGTATCAGAGCCTATCTTCCTTAAGGCTTAACCACTTGGAAGGGATCTCTAATCCTAAGGAAAATATGGGTGAAGGAATGAGCTATAGAGAGATGGCTAGAGAACTTGTTGAAACCAAGGATGAGCTAGAAACCCTAAGAGGCAAGTATAAATCTTCACTAGTTAAAAGGAAAGAACCAACTGAGAAATTATTGGAGATCTTTGATAGCAGCTCTTTAGATGAGGCAAACATTGATGCACTAGTTGAAGAAGTGGAGAAGCTGAATGGTGAGAAGACTAACCTGAGAAGAGAGTTAGAAGCACTTACAATCCAGATGAGTGAGGAAATTGAAGATAGAAGAAAGGCTAAGGATCAGATCCAAGATAAAGAGCATGAAATATTTAAGATCAAGAAGGAGAATGCAACTTTGTATGAATATTGGGACGAGGAGAAAGAAGAAAAAGAAGTATTACAGTCAGATCTTGAAATGGCAATGTCTCTTAGAGATACCCTCATGAAAAGAAATGAAGATCTTACAAAGGAACTTGTTGAGGCCAATAAGAATCTTGATAAATTCAACAAGAGCTCCTCTATGATGTATGAATAGATCCAATCTCATAGGATGAAAGGTGATACATCTGAGAAAGGTGAACCTTCCGGTACCAAGAGCAGCAGGTATGAAGGTAAAATTGCTCCTAAGGCTCATAAGCCTACCAGTAAGAAATCTTACAAACTTGTTTGCTTTAGTTGTCATAAACTAGGACATACTACTAATGTTTATAGAAGCAGATCTGATGCTAACACTGGTTATAGAACTAACACTACATATGTACCTAGGAGATTTGAAGGATATTTTTATACATGAAATATGTATAGGCATAGATCAATTGAATGCAGATATGGAGCAAACAATCCTGCACCTCACATGAATCCAAGACCTATTGGTGATTGGAGGAGGAATTTAACTGACCAGAAGAACACAAATTGGCAAAGACCCTATGTTAACCAATCTAGTCCTTATGAGATGGAAAAGAGAGTCAATGTGACTTGTTCAATCTACAACAATTTTGGACTTGTGGCAATGAAATACAAAAGAACGGGAAGAGGCAACATAGGACCTTGGAGAGCATCTCAAATGGCATGCTATCATTGCAACAAACTGGGACACATTGCCAAGTTTTGTAGAACACATAAGAACCAACTAGTGAATCATCCTGCAGACCAGAAATGAAAGAAGAAGGTTGATATTGAAGAAACCAGAGCTAAGATGAATAAGGTCTGGAAGAAGAAGAGTGATGACAAACCATCAGAGGAATTAGATTCTTCACCTAATGCGGAGAATCCATCTCTGACAAACAAAGTTATTTTTACAACTTGGGGTGAGCTTATTGTCAAATCTTGAGTTGAACCCTTGGATGATGTACCATAAGTTAAATCTATATATTATTATGTATTTTGATCTTTTGATGTGTTTTTGGATCATAAATGGTAAATATCATTGAGTTTTTGCTACTGGTAATATACTTTAGAGTTTGCTAAGGCGTTTTAGGGTTTTGTCGATAAATGCATTTATTGCAGTAGTTAAAGTACAAATAAATAAAACTTTTTGAATTTTATTTATCACTTTGCATCTTGAGAACTTTTGGCAAAGCAAGAAAAGAAAAGATAAGTTTGTGCAAGCCATATTCAGATCATTTACCAGCATTGAAGGTGATCAAAGTAAAGTTTGATTCAGTGATCGAGTATTGAAAGTTTTTTATGGTTAGAAACCCTAGTACCGATGTAGAAAGAGGTATTTATCGGTGAATCTTAATCTTTACTTTAAATTTTTGGATATTATAGTATAGATACTTTGCATATAGTTGATGTGACCGAGAGGGAAAGACCTGAATACAAACAACATCCATACAAGTTAGAGGAAACTGACCCTGTCGGTGCCCTATCTAGTGTACTAAATGGTGTTTTGTATGTAGAGGATGTAAGATACTTTAATCACTGCAAACTTCAAGACTTGGGAGTTGTAGTTGTAGCTAGGAAATCGGAAATCATCAAAGCATATATGAAAACACTAATCTAGCTCAATCACGAAAGCTAAAATGCAATGATCTATCCTAAACACACTCAATAGAGACATGAAAAGTAAAACATTCAAAACTAAAGACTATGCAAACCAAATGTAGATCTGAATGCTTCCTTCATGCGACTCCATTGTCCTTCTTTCTTCTCCAAATAGCCTTTGTTTGTCGATCTCACCTTCAAGTGCACACACATGAGATGAAAGCAAGTAAATAAGATATTGGCGCGAAAGCGTGATTGATTCGACAAAGTGATTATTATTCTCATTAGCCAAGATTGAAGAAATTCATCCAATTTATAGACAAATTGGAGAGATGATCAAATTAGCATGATTCAATTCAAATGGAAATTGCAAATCAATTATGTCAATTATGACAAATTATGACAAATTATGCACTTTCTATGCAAAATTGATTGATTGATAATTTATGACAAATTATGACAAACTTTTGTCAAAAATTGATTGATTGTCAATTATGACAAATTGGCATGTCATTCCCATGAAATTAGGAGAGAAATAGGAGGAAATTGAAATTAAGAATTTAGAAAATTAGAAAATTAGAAAAAGAGGAATTAAGAAATTGATGAAAATTAGAAATTTAGTGAATTAATTAATAATTTTTCATTTATTAATTAATTCACAAAGAGGGAATTTAGAAATTGATGAAAGATTAGGAAATTAGGTAAATTAATTAATAATTTGTCATTTATTAATTAATTCACAAAAAGAGGAATAATTAGCCAATTAAATGAACATTTAATTGTGACAAGAAGACTTAGGATAAATAAGTAAATTATTTAACCTAGAGAGAGAAATGACAAACAAGGTTAAATGATTAAATCACGAAACCTTAGAAGATGAATTAGGTCTTTATGAAGGATAATCGACTCGATCATGATTTTGATTAACAAAGGACCAATGTGATAAATGATTTGATTGATAAATGCGCCAATTGACGAGGAACAATGACTAATTGATCTAAATTGACATAACTGAGACAGACAACGTTCAATGGCAAATTAATCGCAAAATGACAAAATTGACAAGAGGACAAGTATCGATGACAAAATAGATTGCAAGACGACAGGATTGAAAATGACCACGATCAATGACAAATTGATCACAAAATGACAAGATCGAACATGACAACGATCGATGACAAATCGATCGCAAAACAACAAGATTGAAAATGATAAGGATTGATGACAAAACGACAAGATTGATAAGAGGACAAAACCCTAATTAGGATTGACAATGTCCAAAATAATGACAAATGAGCACGCACATTGATGCGATAGGATAAGATTGATCAAAATCATGACTGAAGATTGTTGTTGACAAGACCAAATTTGAGAGCGAGATGAATGAAGAATGTAGAAGAATGACGCGATCCTCGCAAATGATAAAGACCAAGTGCATGACATAGGAGAAATGTTAATGCGATGCAAAAACCTAAACTAAGGCAATGCGCAAATGTTAAAGTATGACTCCGCAAGCATTGACCATTTTTAGGTGTCTACATTTTGCCCCTCTTTGAGACAATGCGATTTTAAGCGTTGTTTCAAAGAACAATAATGAAAATGCCCAAGACACTAATAATGACATATGCATGCCCCCTCGAGGAATTGGCCGGAAACATGCATAAAAGAGGCCAATTGATCGATAAAAATGATAGGATCGAACGGACTGACAATCGGAGATCGGATGCATGAAGGACAAACAATTGATGGTGCAAAAGACCGTGACCAGCATGAGATGGAGAGGGTGCACGTCCATCTATGCACTGACAAAGATCTATAAATGAGACCAAGAGAGTGAAAATTGCTCATTTGCACTAGCCCAAGAGGAGAATTTGTTGCTTTGGAAAAGGACACTTGCAGAGAGATGGTGAACATTCCAAGGGCAGATCACCTTGGAGAATATGTATGCACATTCAGATGACTGGACGACATGGGAGCAACGGTACGTATCTCAAAAACCCATGTTTTCAATTTGATGAATTTGACTTGCTTGCGGGACATTGCGGGGCCCATAGGGGATGCATAAATTGACTTCTGTGCTTGTGTAGAGCGAATCTTGTGCTTGTGTAGGGTCTTTTGTGCTTGTGTAGGGAGACACAGGTGCAGGTTATGATACACAAGCATAGGACTCATCACACAAGCATAGTTGTGCAATGTAAACCCTAATTTCGATCAAAATAACATGCAAATGATCCGAAAAGGGGGGATAAGGGTATGATAGGTTAGAATAGATGAAAAACACCCTGATTTGGACATGAAAATGATGAAATGCAACCCATAGGAGCAAACCCTAAAATTGACAAACTGTGCCCCAATTGTGATGCAGAGTCGACAGTATCCATTGATCACACGGGAGAACCGACCTGACTGCTTCATGCTACGACATAGATTCAGGAGCACGGATAGAGATACATTAGCAGGACTTGGGATATACTATGTCACATTCACGCTCGAGATTAGGGAAAACAAAGGACTGCTTACCGCATTGGCAGAGCGATGGCATTCAGAGACCTCCTCATTCCATCTGGCGACTGGAGAGGCAACAGTGACACTGGAGGATGTATGTCATATCCTCCGCATTCCGATTCATGGGGAGATGGTAGAGTATGACCCAGTGATAGGGAGAGACGCGTTGTATAGATTATTTGAGTGCGATGCAGATGATCTGGATATCGTCGAGAGGGAGATTGGCTGGGAGACCATGGCATCAGAGTATGATCGACGATATGTGGTGATAGCAGTGGTGATAGCATGCCTACTAGCAGGAGACAGACGAGGACATGGATTCCCTATTGGATGGGGAAGAGTGCTAGAGCAGATGGCGACAAAGGGGACAGTGTATGCATGGGGACCATGTGTACTGGCTATGTTGTATTTTCAGTTGCATCAGATAGCATATTAGGGAGTGCAGACTTTGAGCTATGGAGTCACATTGTTATAGGTATGGGCATTTGAGCACATAGCCATATGTTGATCGATTACAGAGAGACAGGTAGTACCACACCAACCATATGTGTATTGCTATGGTGGAGCACTAAGACAGGGTCCTTTTGGATACATATTGTATTGGCGACATGAGCTAGACAGACTGAGAGAGTTCACATCGAGGCCATATCATGATTGCCCTGGATGGTCAGATGATAGTGATGAGCTACCGTATTGTTGACAGGAGAGGTACCTAATTGGGTGACTAGTGAATCGCCAGAGAGTGATTGAGATGTACCTGCCAGAGAGAGTTAGATGACAATTTGGAGAGAGGCAAGATGTACCTAGGAGGATTGCACACTTTGCCCAATCTCACAGAGAGACGAGTCAATGGGGTAGTATGATTCAGCCACACATAGCATATACGGAATTCTCACAGCTACAGCAGAGATAGTGGGATTGGAGATCAGATGTGGCAGATGCCGGGATGACAGAGGAGTATGAGAGATGGTTTGCACGATGGCAGCCAGTGCCATTGACAGATCCTGAGATTCTAGTACCGAGGAGACTGGAAGACTTCCCACTCACAGGAGAGGAGGAGGGAGATGATGGGGATGAGGAGGATGAGGATGGTGATGAGGATGAGGAGGATGATGAGGACGGAGATGAGGATGGTGAGGATGAGCCAGATTCAGGCGAGCAGGAGGCATTGTAGGATATACCCATAGAGCCGGAGATAGCTAGGACAGAGGAGATGGAGATGTGCAGGGCTATCATAGCGAGTCAGCAGGATCACATTGCGACTTTAGAGAGAGAGCATGAGCAGTTCAGAGCGGAGATAGCTAGACTCATAGTGGCTCGAGATACAGGAGTAGCTCAGGCACAGCGAGAAGAATAAAGAGTCACTGAGTATATTGGGTCGATTCGGGATGCCAGTGCGTGGGAGATGGCATAGATGCTAGTAGAGACCGGAGAGGAGATATGCCATTGGAGGACACTATACGAGAGTGTAGTTCCACCAGAGCAGAGAGCAGCTTCATATCGGGCACGATCGAGGATAGACAGCAGGGCACACTCTCGGAGGTCATTGAGCAGCATGGGGGTGAGTGGACCTATGAGACCACCACAGCCAGGACCAGGAGGGACATCATCCACGAGACATGGCAAGGATGAGGAGGACAGAGGGAGCACCTAGTGATAGAGGCACGTGCTCCGTATGACGGACAGTGGACATTATGTAGTTTGACATTTTGTAGTCAGCCTGCGGGCCATACTTAGGACAGACAATCCAATTTTGTACTCCGATATTTTTGTGGCATATGATATGATATGCATCGATATGATGGGAGGCAATATGTTATGACTGATGTTATTTTCCATGTATGGATGACTTATGCACTATTTATGTACCATTGTGGAACATGTATGGATGTATTTTTTATGTGTTTTTAATGCATTGATAATATGAAATGGATAAAATGCTTGATGTGATGCTCGATGTAATGCAAATGTACTAACCAAATGGATGCAGGATGCAACATATGTTTTTTTGGAGATTAGAGCACTAGAACGAACTGACTATCCGAATGAACGGAAGAAATGTTAGTAAGAAAATGAGATAGAGGACAGTTAGAGACGAAGAAAAACTTGCTTTCAGTAATACACTTAGTAGGTGAGAACCTTTATTTTAATGTAACAAAATGGATGCGTAGCATCATGGCATTCAAGGCCAGAGCTGAAATGCAACCCTTTTTGCAAAAGACAGACACATCACAGACAAACAACAGTCACAACAAAAAAGAAAAGGACCATGATCCATCCCGAACACTCTAAATCACTCAGTGACATCATCGAGCAACATAGGAACATGATCGAAGCCAAAGATAAATCAGTAAAAAGATAAGATGCACAAATTCCAACAAATCAAACAAACACCTTGATCTTCATTGTCAAAAGTTGAAAGTGTCGATAGGATGATCATGTTGTCTGGTTTCAGGACATGCGGTACCCTATCTAAGATAGGACATAGTCTGGTTTCAAGTATACCACACCCTATATAAGACCCATGATATTAGACAAGGATGAATGATAGTGATGTTGATGTTTGATTTTTATGACAATTGTGATCAGTTTGAATGTCTGGTTTGAATGAAAAAGTTCATCTGTTCATGCATGATTTCATTAAAGCACAGCGTTGGATTGTGAGTCGTTGGATGTATACTTAGTGAGCTGTCTATGCACAGAGGGGTTATTTATTTTTTGTTTTGCCTTTCGATTTTTTACAATTTTTTTGTGTGTTTTTTTCAGGACTTTATTTGATTTTTAGGGACTTTTTCAGGACATTATTTGATTTTTTTGAATTATTTCAGAACATTTTTCAATTTTTTTGAATTTTTTTAGGACATTTTTCAATTTTTATGTGATTTTTTCAGGACATTTTTAAATGTTTTTTGAAGATATTTTCAGGACATTTTTCAATTTTTATGTGATTTTTTCAAGACATTTTTAAATGTTTTTTGAAGATTTTTTCAGGACATTTTTAAATGTTTTTTGAAGATTTTTTTCAGGACATTTTTAAATGTTTTTTGAAGATTTTTTTCAAGACATTTTTAAATGTTTTTTGAAGATTTTTTCAGGACATTTTTAAATGCAAAAGTTCCAGTGATTGATCATGACAAGGGGAACACACCCAATGCGCATCTGAAAGAAATACATAGATCGGGATTGAAACATATGTACAAGAAATCGAAGTATGCAAGACAATGATGTTGACCAATAACAGGCCTAGAATAGAACATTGGGTCAAGACAAAGATAGATGTGAGAAACTGGTCCAGAGAAAGCATAGCTTAGAGGTCATGACAGATGATGGAGCAACGATCTCATTTTACACATGGTGCTTGTTTGCCAAGTTTTCACCAAGGTACTTGCCCAAAGCGCTTGTTTGCTAGGTTTTCACTAGAGGGCGAATCATTTTTCTTTACTTTTGTTTTTGCTCTTTTTCTCTTTTGTTTTTTTTCACTTTTTTGCTTTTTTTATTTTTTGTATTTTTTTTTTTCAATTTTTTTTGTATTTTTTGCCTTTTCAATTTTTTTAAAATTTTTTTCAGGATCATACTTGAAGAAATGCTGATAGAAAATTATGCCCAGTACTTGCGAAGATGCATGCTATTGACAGGATCAGACAAAGGTTCACCTTCTGGAGTGGCAAGCTGATATGCCCCCGAGCCATAGGCTGCAGTCACTATGAAAGGCCCAACCCAATTAGGTTCAAACTTACATTTGATGATGTCAGTAGACTGTGCATTCTTAGGGTTTGCCTTTAAAAACCAGATCTCCCACTTCGAAGTGTTGCCCTTTGACCTTCTTATTATAAGAGTGACGGAGATGGTTTTGATATGCTTGTAAATGTGTCAGGGTTGTCTGACGCTTCTCATCTAACATCTCAAGCTGATGCAACCGAGAGACTCTATGTGTCTCATCATCAATCAGATGTTGCAAGGAAACACGCAAGGAAGGAATCTCCACCTCCAAAGGTAAAATGGCTTCCGCACCATACACCAAGGAATAAGGTGTTGCGCCAGTAGGTGTGCGGATAGAAGTGCGATAGGCCCATAGTGCTGGATTCAACTGTACATGCCAATCTCGACCAGCGTCATTGACAACCTTCTTCAGGATCTTGATAATGGTTTTATTTGATGCTTCAGCTTGACCATTCCCCTGTGGATAATATGGACTGGAGAAATGGTGTTGGATATGAAACTTTTCACAGAGTTCCTTGACATCTTTATTCTTGAAGGGACGACCATTATCTGTGACTATGGCAAGTGGAACTCCATACTGGCATATGATATAATTTAGCAAGAATTTTAAAATTTGGACACCAGTGATATATGTCATAGGGATAGCCTCGATCCATTTTGTAAAATACTCTATGGCTGTAATGATGAACTTGTGTCCATTTGCCGATGTTGGGTGAATCTTGCCAATAAGATCCAATCCCCATTGAGAAAAGGGCCATGGAGATATGACAGAATGAAGCTCTTGGGCTGGTGCATGAATACAGTTTCCATGAATCTGGCATTTGTAGCACTTCTTAAGAAAATCATGAACATCTTTTTCTGAAGTGGGCCAATAATACCCAGCACAAATCAACTTTTTGGCTAAGCTTAAACCATTGAAATGGCCCCCACATATACCATCGTGAACCTCATGTAAAGCTGTTTGTGCTTCATCAAAATCCAAAAATATGAGGAGGGTATGGTCAAAGGAATGACGGTAAAGGGTGTCGGCGATGATGACATATTTGGTTATTTGTCGGATAAAGGCTTGGCGTTGGTTAGCGGAAAGGTTAGGTGGTAAGGTTTGGGACTTCAAATATTGATATACGTCATTGTACCATGGGGAGTTGGGACCAACAAGAACACACATCACATCCATTGTCGGAATGTCAAAAGAAGGAACCAGCAATTGTTCGACTAAAAATTCATATTTGTCCATATTGTGGGGCATATTCAACATGGAAGCAATCATAGCCATCGCAACTGTCGACTTGTTTTGCATTCTTGGAACTTGACTGAAATGGATAGCCGTGAATTTTGTCTTGAAGAAATCTACCATGTGCTTATAGGGAATAAGCTTTTCATCTTTTGTTTCATAGTCATCATTCACTTGTCGGATGACTAATTGAGAATCTCCATAGACTTGCAAATGCTTGATGTTCTAGTGGATCGCTACTCGGAGGCCTGTGACCAGTGCTTCATACTCTGCAATGTTATTGGTACAATGGAAAGTTATTCTGTAGGATTTTGGAATAGCATCACCTTGAGGGGTGACAAACAAGATGCCTGCTCCAGACCTGAACTTGGTATGGGATCCATCAAAGTATAACTTCCATTCATTAGAGGATGTGAGAGAAAAGACTCATTCATCTGGAAAATCGGTCAACATAGGATGATCATCATAAATAGGAGCCTCTGCAAGTTGATCTGCTATGACTTGTCCTTTTATCGCCTTTCACTCCATATACTCAATATCAAATTCACTGAGGATCATAACCCACTTTGCTAGGCGACCCGTCAAAGCTGCTCTACTAAGCAAGTATTTTAGGGGATCAATTTTTGCAACCAGCAATGTTTGGTGACTTAACATATAATGTCGAAGCTTTTGTGTTGCAAATACCACTGCTAAGCATGCCCTTTCAATAGTTGAATAATTTAGCTCATAGCCTACTGTAGACGTATAAAAATGACCATATTCCTAAATGAATATTTTATGTTCATTTCTCTATTTGATTAAATCCAATTTAATTAAATTATCCACATTCTTCTATTGTATTAAGTAAATTACTCAATTTATTTAAATAAAATTCACTATACCCATTTAATGAATAAATCATTTTATTCAATTAAATCCCCCCTATCCACTTTTAATTAAATTCAAATTTAATTAAATAGTTATCCTAAAATTGAATAAATCTAATTTATTTAATTTCACCAAATTGCAACCAAATTGAATTAAATTACTTTATTTCAATTAAATCCTATTATCCCTCCACCCACTTGCAAAATCCTAAACCCCTTTCTAATCCCTTCTAGACTCTTTTAATCACTTCTAATTAGCCTAACCCATAATTCTAAACTTTGTCACATCCCTAAGCAAAGGGAAGTCACTTCTCAAACCTCAAAGTCTTTGATAACCATTAAAGGCTTCAAGCCTTCAACCACTTAATTCCTCAAAGTCTTTGATAGCCATTAAAGGCTTCCAACCTTCAACCACTTAATCCCCCAAAGTCTTCAATAACCATTAATGGTTAACTCAAACCCTCTTACATGGTTAAAGAATTTGTTTTAACTCAACCTTCACCCAACCCAAGGGTCTCATCAGGTCTTTAATGCTTTGACCATGATTATCTCTTAATCATTTGCACAAAGGTTTATCCTTGGATTAACTCTTAATCTAGTGGGTAAACCTAACTTAAGCTTAACCCTTATCTCTAGATGACCATGAGGTCTTCTCAGGCATTTAATGCCTCCAACCCCTTCTCTCAACCCAACCCTATGTTGACACTTGTCACCATTTCATTGGTGCAAATTGTGCACATGGATCCCCAACTTTCAAACTCAACCCTCGATTGAATCTTTCAATTCTGACCATCCATTGCCCTAATTTTACTATAAATAGAGCTCTCATTCCTCCATTTTAAATCATTCTCCAAATTTGTAATATCATACTTATGCTCAAATACATTCAAGCTTTCATATCATTTTTATGCTCATCATTTTAGCCTCTTTGAAATCAGGAATTAGTCTAAATATGCATGTTTAGAATAATTTCTTTATCATTTAGCTCAATTGTAGACTAATATATATCATGTTAGGATAGTATTTATACTAATCTTGTCATCTTATCATTTAGTTTATTGCATTTTAAGATCATGCATAGCTTAGTATACCTTTCATTCTAAAATCTATCAAAACATCCCTCGTTCTTGCATTTGCCATCCCTAAACCATTTTGCTCAGTGATCTAAGAGAAAAAACATTGGTTTGAGGGACATTGTGAGATAGAGAACCATGGGACCCACCTTGGGAAGCTGAGTAACACATCGTTACTCCATAGCTTGCATCAAGAAGTCCTCTGTGTGTGTGTGGACAAGTCACTTGGCAATATTTTCACATATTGAGTTTTATCGACCCATTTTTCCCATATACATTTCTGGCGCCCACCATGGGGCTCGACACCATATATCAAATCAGTTTTTAAATTTAACCACTTTTGTAGGCATGCGGGAAAATGAATTAGCGCGTTCAGTTCACTGTTTAGCGCATCCAGTAAACAGCGTAGCGCATCCGGTCCACTGTTCAGCGCTTACAGTCCATAATCTAGTGCGTGAAGTTTATACATTAACACATCAAATCACCAGCTTTCCTGTAGGTCTCAACACAAAAGAAAACTAGAGCAGTGCTTTTGGCGTATAGAGTAGCGCATTCAGCAAACAGTGTAGCGTGTTGATACTTAATTTTAGCGCATCGAGGGTATATTTTAGCGCATAAAGTCTGTTATGTAGCACATCGAAGACAGAAACAAAAATTGTAACCGAAAATTAAATTTTAGACTTGTTGAAGTCCACAAAATCCTCTATTTTTCTAACTACTATGGTGGTATTTTGCAGGATTTCTGACATTTTATTGCAGGGAGGAGCTTAGTGTTCTTTTTTTTAGAACTATAAAATTGTTTAAATTTTACTAGCTTGTTCAAGATTAGTTAAAATTTAAAGTCTTTTTAATTCTAGTTAAATAAAATTGAACTCATTTTATTTGGGCTATAAAATGAACCACAAAAACAATCTTTTCATGCTTTTCCTAGGAGGGCAAAATTTTCATTTTGGGCTTTAAAAGGAACAAGTAGAATTTTCAGTTTTGCAAACAAAGGGATTTAAAACGAACTTCACCATCCTTTGGTGCATAAAAGGATTCACTTCAAATTTTTGCAAAGTCAAATAATCACACATGTCCAGAGTCAGTTACAACTAAAGAGGGAAGATCTTCCCCTTTTAATCGATTTCTTTTGTTGACAAAACATCGAATTTACTTTGTTGACCAAATTCCTTTTCATAGATCAGAAAATCATTGCCTTCAAAGGATAAAAAGAACATCATGCTTGTTGGAGAAACATCTCCACATAGATTTTAGCAAATCACTGAATTGAAAGGCTAAAAAGAACCAACTTGATTGCTTTGTCTCAAAAGTGGAAGGAATATGCTCTCCCCTTAACTGGGTGATCAAAAATCCAGACCACTCTTATAGCTTTCTATACTTCAAGCATTTACATCCTTTAGTAGGTCTGCCTTCCCGAGGAGTTGGAATCAACTCTTAAAGCCATTTATGGCCGGTGTGAAGGGAATGACCTAAGTGGGGAATGACTTTGACGCCAAGAATTCCAACCCACTATAATCAAATGTGGAAAGTGACAAAATTCCTTTTCAACGGTTGCGCGCAGTGATTAGCCTTCCCCCAGTATCCTTGAGCTATGTAAAGCCTTTGTTCTAAAGGTTGGGAAGCCTCCTGAGGGAGTTTATCACTGACGGCTGAACAGGAAGCCTAATTATGAACCATAAAAATAGAAACTTTGAACCGAGTCAGTAACCAAGCATTTATAACATCATAGTGCAAGGGTGGGGAAGAATCTGCCCCCAAGATTACTCACCATATATCTCCCAAGATAACTACTCAACTATGAAGTGATTCACTTTGAGTTACTTTTTGGCAAAAGGCAAAAAAACGGGTGCCCTCTAGGGGGTGACACGGCTGTTTGAGCTGATGGAGTATCGAGACTAGTGAGCTATGATGTTATTTATGACCCTTGACTAAAGAGTCTATCTGAAGTGTATTATTTGTATCCAAACCTGTTAAAACATTGGAGATTTGAACACATCCTCGCAGAACATACACTTTTTGTTAGATTAGGCAAAATGGTTGTACTTTTTATGCCATGTTTGCATTTATTACTTCAGAAAATCATCCATCAAACTTGAAAAATTCACAGCAAAAATTCAAAATTCACAAAAATCAACCAAAGGAACAATTAGGGCAGTTTAGCGCATAAGAGAAACTTCTTAGTGCATGGGGTACTTCTATTAGCACATCAAAACATCAAGTTAGCATGTCGGGTCCAAACAGTAGCGTTTTATTCCAAGACAAATCAGTGTTAAAATGTTTTAGCGCATCAGAAAAATAGTCTAGCGCGTGGAAGCAACAACTTAGCGCGTGGAAACCAAAAATTAGTGCATAAAGTCCAACAGATAGCGCGTGACGGACCCAGGATAGCGCATAGCTTTTTCAACAGCTAGAAAAATAATTTTAACAGTCCAAAAACTTTAGCGTGTGTCTGGGGGCAGCCTAGTGCGTGTGGTTATTATTTTAGTGCATAGAGGAATTTCAGTAGCGCATGTAGACTTTGTTCTAGTGCATGATCCAAAATAAAAAAATAGAGAGCAAAACCGAGAAAACTTTTAAAATTTTCAAGAACATTTTTTAAGGCCTTTTTCCATCAACAACATCTTTCATCAAAATAGAGTGACAAACAAACCATTAAAACTATTTCTTGTGTTAAATTTGTGTCAAAACAAACATTGTCAGAATCCAAAATGAATCGCACGATAAACGACATCTCTCTTATCATAATCCGGAAATTTCATCATTAGTATCAACAGAATCCTTTACCATCTTACGGATTTTATCTCACAAAAAAAACACTTGTTTAAAATTCTCAAATTGTCAAATCAAGTCTCCATATCGGGAGTCTTTTATCCATATCATTTGAAACACTTTGTCATGAAGGGGCATCTAAACCTTCACTTTGATAAAGTAAGATTTGAAATTTTTCAAACAAGATCAACTGAATCCAAACCAATCAAAGGAAACTATTGATCATTCATGCATGACTAATCCTCATATTCTGAGAAGAAGGAACCTTTATCGTAACATCACGTTGAAGAAACAACAACCTAGTTTTTCCAAATTCATCAAGAGAAATAAGTTTTTATACATCAATTGTCAACTCTTCAAATCTCATCGGGTATTTCTTCATCACGTCAAATGGTATATCCAAAACAAATCTAGCGAATTTGACAAGGAACCCTTGAAAACAAGAGCATACTATCAAAAGTCTGCTTTTAATCAAACCATAAACCGCAACGGAAAGATCAATCTAGCATTCTTGCCTGATGAGTGCATCATGTATAACACATCTCGACCAGAACTGCCCACCCCCGAGCAACACATCGAAGAGGATTTTGTCCCCTTCGTCACCGAAAGTTTCTACTAAAATGCCTGTTACTCGCTCTCAAAAGAACCAACAAAGCGAGGCACACATAGAATCAAGTATGAATTGTAGATTGTCAAATCCTTTTGAAGTTCCACACTCAGAAGAGCCTGAAATTACTGAAGCACTTCTTCAGGAATGTCAGGAAAACCTTTCTTTCCAAAAGCTTGTAGAAAGGCTCATGGAAAATGACAAGGAAAAATATCTGCTCATGCTTACAAGTAAAGGCGTTAAACTTCCTGAAGATTTAGACTCAAACATCTTTAAAACTAGATCTCAACAATATGCATATCATGAACAAAAAAGAGAAGAAGAAACTCGTAACTTTGAACAACACATACCTGAGCAACGTATTCCAGAACAACGCATACCAGAAATGCGTATACCTGAACTAGAAACACCAGAGCAACATATACCATTTACCACACCTTTTCAGATGAGAACAAATACAAGGGAAGAACTTTTCCCTCGACAAGAAAGTATACCTTTAGCTGCCCTTACTCAACAAATGCAAATGTTGCAAAGGAAAATACAGGATATGCAACAAGGGACAACAGTGCGGTACTCTTTGAACGAAATCTGTCCTTATCCATTTGACAGAAGATTGAACATGGTGCCTTTTCCTCCAAACTCAGACGTTCCCAAATTTGATAAATATGATGGGAAAAGTGATCCCCGAGACCATGTTCGAGAATTTTGCACACTAAGCCTTAAATTTGCTCATGATGACACCTATTTGATGAGGTTATTCCCTAGAAGCTTGGGCGGGCAAAGCATGGAATGGTTATCCAAAATTACACCACCTGTTAGCTCATTTGATGAGTTGGTTAACAAATTCATAACCCACTATTCCTACAACATCCAACATGCCATAACCATGCTAGATGTTTGCAACACCAAGCAAAAGAACAACGAAACATTCATGGTATTCCTTCAACATTGGCGACGCATGGTCTCCAGATATCCTCGAGATATTCCCGAAAAGGAGAAAATGGAAATCTTCATCGATAACTTGAATAGTGAAATGAGTTACGGACTAAAACTTCAATGCATACCGTCTTTCGCTAAATTGATTGAAAATGGCATTCAAGTAGAGGAAGCCTGTGTCAAAAAGGGAACACTCAAATTTTACAAGGAAGGAACAAACTCATCAAACTACAATAACCAGAACAACACCAACCTTGACAAATCTTGATTTTGGACTCGAAACAAAAGTGAAGGTAACAATGAAACACATGATCTCAAATCTAAACAACCAGTGCTTGCATTATCTGGAAATCCTCAAAACACAAAAAATCCTAAAAATGCTAATCCAAATGCTAACACATATACACCAAACACTGATCAAGGGCAAATCAACACAAACAACACCAATGATACTCAAAACAAAAACATGAATCCAGGACCTAACAACAATTTACGCAACAACACGAACAATTTCCAAAAGTGTATCTTCACACCACTGGGACAATCACTAGAATCAGCATTCAGAGAACTTTTGGCAAACAAAATTCTTTCTTTACCTCCAATCAGCAACTATGAACCCCCAATCAAACCACCTTGGTGGAATGATTCACACTATTGTGATTTCCATTGCAATAAGGGTCATAGGACAAACGAGTGCATGAGATTGAAACACCTGGTACAGGACATGATTGATCGAGGTGATTTAACGGTAGATGGTCTCAAAACAAATGGTGATCATGGAGCCTTTAAAAATCCTCTTCTAAATTACAACAAAGATGAAGCTTCAACCTCGAATGATACACACGGAGCTCATATCAACCATATCTACAACAACACCATCAATCACATATCAGCTGAAGATCATCAAGTGAATGTCATCACCATCCGAGATCAGCGTGATCATGAATTTGTCAATGTAACAACCCGAACTCAGAAATATGTCTTGAAAGGACATACTGCACCTACAACTACCACACCAAAAATCCAATATGACTTGGTTAGCCAACTACGTAAAACTCCAGCGCAGATATCTATACTAGAATTGCTGAAACTATCACCAAGGCACAAAGACATATTAGAAAAAGCGCTATTGGAAACCAATGTACCTCAAAATTTGGATATGGATAGATTTCAAGCCATGGTCGCCCATATGACTGGACCGCATAACCTTACCTTCTCAGAACATGACGATACTTCCTTAATCCATCCACATAATACTCCTCTCCATATCGAAGTCATTGTTTGCAAACACCGAGTGAAAAGAGTACTAATCGATGGAGGAGGCGGCCTTAATATATGTACTTTAAAGCTTATCCGTGCATTAGGTTTCTCAAAAGAATCTATTGATCCCTGCAAGAAGATTACCATAAAGGCATATGATGATGAGGAAAGGTCCTCTAAAGGAACAATGATATTACCTATTCAAGTGGGACCAATACAAAAGGATACTATATGTCAGGTCTTGGACATAGACCTTACCTACAACATTTTATTAGGGTGACCCTGGATACATGAAATACAAGCAGTACCTTCCACATATCACCAGTGTGTAAAATTTCCTTATGATGGACAAGAAGTCTCCATATCTGCTGATCACAATCCATTTCAACATTGCAATGCAATGGGGGGAGCCTAGGACAGTTTGGTTCCTCATAATAGAGAAAAGTAGTGATCTTCAACATCAGATCAATAAACAACAAAATCTGACTCCTTATGGGGAGACTTCAAACAGAAAATGCAAATCAAAGACCAAGGTATCGGGGAATACTCTTTGGAGCCTTTATGTTTGGCTAAATTTCCAACATCACCTAGATCTCATGGATTGCCTACTACATCAACACATCTGGTCACTTAGCCCATCACCAAATTTGATGGTACCTTCATCCAATTGGGTACTCTAGCACATGAATCAGAAGACAAGGACATTCTTAGCTGGTTATACAAAGATGGGGAAGAAGATCATAGAGCAGCCACTTTGGACATTATTCTACCAACACACCTGTATGGAAAAGGCTACTTAATCATGAAGCAAATGGGATATGGCGGTAAAGGACCTATTGGGAAATGCAAAGAAGGAGTCACTAAACCTATAGATCTTCCTTCACAACCTAGTAGAAACAAAGTAGGATTGGGTTCTAAACTCACGTTCCTATTGAAATGGCCGCCACACCTAACTACCAAACCTCAATGGAAAGTAAAGATGAAGTACAAAGAAGAATCCTGGTAGGAAGCACTCTTTGAATCAGCAAAAACAATTCGCAAGGCACGGAACGTCAAGATCAGAAGTTGCATCAGGGAAAGCTTCTAAGTCATAAGAAGGCCCTATCTGCAGTAGTAGCTCATATTCAAACACCAATGTCTCAAAAACAAATCATGTCATCTCCAGATACCGTTATTCCTCCCCGAGGAAGCACAGTCTATGAACAAATCCAGAAAGTAGAAGAAGGATCTAACACAGAATCAACAAAAACTATCAAAATGGTATCTATCGTCAAAGATTTGTTTTCACCATACAACATACCAGTTTACAGCATAGATAGAATCTAGGATGATGCCTATGAAACAGATTCCAATGAATATGAATGGGGTACCTGCTCCAATGCTACTACAGATATCCTTGATGATACTGATTCTATATCTCTTTCCCAAGAAGAACATAATGCAAGAGATAGACCTCTTGAATTTGGATTGCAGAATATCTATGACACCGGGGAAAGTGAACAAAAACATTATGAACAAGTCTATGTGGAAGATATTACCATCGAAGACCTCGACAAAATCCTGGACTTCTTTAAAACCAAGAACACTCATGATGAAAATTCTATACTCACACTCACAATAGCCGAACTTGATCCACCTAACGATTCCTTACCACTTGTCTTTCCTGACCTCATCGACTGGGATGAACCTAAAATCCATGATATACCAATTTTCCCAAATGATGAATCTATTATCCATTACCTATGTACCATAAATCCAGAAACATGCTCTACCAGTGAACAAAATAATGATGTCTACAAACCAGGGAGTGCCAAGTCTCTCAGTCACAAAAATGAACTAAATAAAGGATCTAATGCTGAAAACCAGTCAATGGCAACTCTAGATCACAAAAAAGTAAAAATAAAGGATGCATATGAGGGTGAAAACCTTTTTAAGGCACCTAACGATGGGAGACTTGACACTCTTCCTGAGCACTTTCATGAGCGATCACCCATATTGATTGAGCCCACTCAATCAATCAACATTGGTACCACAGAAGCAGTCAGAAACCTACATCTTGCAGAATCTCTAACAGAGGAAGAAAGATAAACATTCATCATTTTATTTAAAGAAAAGCAAATTAATTTTGCTTGGTCATATGCTGATATGCCTGGAGTGGATCCACACTTAATCATGCATCACTTGTCCATTTCTATAGGAGTTAAGCCAGTCAAGCAAAAGCTACGAAAGATGAATCCACAGGTGGCACTCATGGTCAAAACTGAACTAAAGAAATTATTAGACGTCGGATTCATCCGACCCATTGACTATGCCGAATGGATTTCCAACATTGTTCCAGTATCAAAACCAGATGGTAGTATCAGAATATGCACTGACTTCAAAGACGTCAACAAAACTTGTCCAAAAGATGACTTTCCTCTGCCCAGTATCGACATAATTGTAGATCTCACAGCAGGCCATGCCATGCTTTCACTAATGGACGGTTTCTCAGGCTATAATCAAATCAAAATAGCCCCAGAAGATCAAGATAAAACCGCGTTCACCTGCCCTTGGGGAACGTACTATTGGAATGTTATGCCTTTTGGTTTAAAGAATGCAGGGGCCATTTATCAAAGAGCAATGACAAAAATATTTCATGACATGATGCATACATTTATGGAAGACTATGTGGATGATTTACTCACTAATTCCTTCACTAGAGCAGAACATCTTGGCATCCTAACAAAGATCTTTGATCGATTGGAGAAATTCCAAGTCAGGCTCAACCCTAAGAAGTGTGTCTTCGAGGTTACATCAGGCAAGTTACTAGGCTACATTGTCTCAGCTAAAGGTATTGAAGTAGATCTAGCAAAGGTACAAGCCATTATGGACATGCCACCACCAAAGAATATTAGCCAACTCAGATCTCTACAAGGATGACTTCAATCAATTAGGTGATTCATCGCTTAGCTAGTAGATAAAAGTCTACCATTTAACCATTTACTACACAAAAATGTACCATTCAAATGGGAGGCCAAGTGTGCAGAATCTTTTTACCAAATCAAACAGTACCTGATGAATCCACCAGTGTTGGTATCACCAGTCGTAGGAAAGCCTCTTATCCTATATATCTCAACAACAGATATATCCCTGGGGGCACTATTGGCACAAGAAGATCACTAAGGGAAGGAATGAGCCATATACTACATCAGTCGGACATTAAATGGCTATGAACTCAACTATACATTCATTGAAAAGGCTTGCCTAAGAGTGGTCTTCGCATCTCAGAAGTTCTGACATTATATGCTAGCACACACCATCAAGCTGGTCGCAAAAATTGATCCTCTCAAATATCTACTCAGCAAGGCAGCTCTTACAGGCCACTTGGCTAAATGGGTCATGATTCTCAGTGAATTTGACATTCAGTACATAGAAAGATGAGCAATCAAAGGACAAGCAATTGCAGATCAGTTGGCTGAAGCACCGCTACCAGGAAAACACACCATGGAGATTGAATTTTCGGATAGGGATGTTCTTTCTCTTTCTACTAAACAATGGACCCTATACTTTGATGGATCCTATACACAACATGTTTCAGGTGTTGGCATTCTATTCATCACTCCTGAAGGACACACTATACCAAGATCATATTCGCTTATGTTTCCATGCACAAATAATGTGGTTGAATATGAGGCATTGGTTATAGGCATCAAAATAGCCATAGAATGGAAAATCACAGAGTTAAAGGTTTATGGAGACTCACAACTAGTCGTCCATCAAATCAACAACGACTATCAGACAAAGGATGACAAGCTACTACCCTACAAGCGAATGGTGGACGACTTCAAATAGTATTTTGTGCACATCACCTTCGAACAAATACCAAGATTGAACAACAAAGAAGCCGATGCAATGGCTACCATTGCTTCATTATTACAAATTCTAGAGCAACATAGTCGTTACGAGTTCCTAGTAGAGCAACTGTTCTCCCCCGCCTATGACCACTCTGAATCCCAGGTTATCTATGCCTTGACTGGTTCAGATTCTCCATTATATGGACCAATATACAACTACCTCAAGCACAATATCTTACCCATTGACCAATCCCATAACCAAAAATGTAACTTTATCCAACAAGCTACCCGTTACACCCTTACCGTTGATACTTTATATCGTCGAGGTCTAGATGGTACTCTTCTTCGTTGCCTTGATCATAATGATTTCGATTCTGCTTTACATGAGCTTCACGAAGGTATTTGTGGCACACATTCAAGTGGCAATACTCTTGCCAAAAAGCTTCTACGAATGGGATACTACTGGCCTACAATGGAGAAAGACTCATATCACTTCACTAAGAAATGTCCTAAATGCTAGATCCATGGTAATCTGATACATGCACCAGCATAGGAACTGTAGCCATTTACAACTTCCTGGCCCTTTTGTTAGTGGGGACTGGACTTAGTAGGCAAAATTCATCCTTCATCTTCAAATGGACACAAGTTCATTATAACAGCAACATAATACTTTACCAAATGGATAGAAGCAGTTCCCATGACCACAGTGACTGGGAAACAAATTGCCTCTTTTATCCTCAATTATCTGATTTGCAGATATGGTATTCCAAGTTCAATCATCATAGATAATGGACGGCCTTTCAAAAATCAAGATGTCCAAGAACTATGTGAAAAATTCAAAATCCAACATAGGTTCTCTACACCATACTACCCACAGGGAAATGGTCAAGCAGAAGCATCTAACAAGACCATCTTGAAAATCCTAAAGAAAATAGTAAACGATGCAGGCAAAGATTGGCATATACAACTCAATCCAGCACTTTGGGCATATAGAACCAGCATCCGCACACCTACAGGAGAAACACCATATTCATTGGTGTATGGATCATAAGCCATTTTACCCCTGGAGGTAGAAATCCCATCTCTCAGAGTCTCTTTGAAAGGTTTAATCCCAGATGAAGAGTATCGAGTTAACCGACTACAAGAACTTGAACTATTAGATGAAAGATGCCAACATGCTTACACTCATTACCTCTATACGACTACTATACGACTACCTCAATATACGGACCAATATACTGGTTCAGATTCTCCATTATATGGACCAATATACGACTACCTCAAGCACAATATCTTACCCATTGACCAATCCCATAACCAAAAATGTAACTTTATCCAACAAGCTGCCCATTACACCCTTACCACTGATACTTTATATTGTCGAGGTCTAGATGGTACTCTTCTTCGTTTCCTTGATCGTAATGATTCCGATTCTGCTTTACATGAGCTTCACGAAGGTATTTGTGGCACGCATTCAAGTGGCACTACTCTTGCTAAAAAGCTTCTACGAATGGGATACTACTAGCCTACAATGGAGAAAGACTCATATCACTTCGCTAAGAAATGTCCTAAATGCCAGATCAATGGTAATCTGATACATGCACCAGCATAGGAACTGCAGCCATTTACAACTTCCTGGCCCTTTTGTTAGTGGGGACTGGACTTAGTAGGCAAAATTCATCCTTCATCTTCAAATGGACACAAGTTCATTATAATAGCAACAGAATACTTTACCAAATGGATAGAAGCAGTTCCCATGACCACAGTGACTTGAGGCAAAATCTTAAAAATTGAAAAATGTCCTGAAAAAATCCTAAAAACTGAAAAATGTCCTAAAAAAAAGATCATAAAAATTGCAAAATGTCCTGAAAAAAATCATAAAAATTTAAAATTGTCATGAAAAACTCATAAAAATTGAAAAATGTCTTGAAATAATTCAAAAAATTTTAAAAATTTTCTTGAAAAAATCATAAAAAATCTCTAAAAATCAAATAATGTCCTGAAAAAATCCCTAAAAATCAAATAACATCCTGAAAAAAAATGCACAAAAAAATTGTAAAAAATCGACAAGCAAAACAAATAACAATAAATATCCTCTTGGTGCATAAGACAGATCACTGAGTATACATCCAACGACACACAATCCAACACTGTGCTTTAATGAAATCATGCTTAAACAGATGAACTTTTTCACTCAGGCATTCAAACTGATCAAAATTGTCATATCAATCAACCTCAATAATCATTTGTCCTTGTCTCTACTATCATGGGTCTTATACAGGGTGTGGTATACTCAAAACCAGACTATGTCCTGTCTTAGACGGGGTACCGCATGTCCTGAAACTAGATAGCATGATCGTCCTATCAACGCTTTCAACTTTTGACAATGAAGATCAAGATGTTTGTTTGATTTGTTGGAATTTGTGCATCTTATCTTTTTTTTATTGATTTATCTTCAATCATGTTCCTATGCTGCTCGATGATGTCACTGAGTGATTTAGAGTGACCGAGATAATTCATGGTCCCTTTCTTTTTTGTTGTGATTGTTGTTTGTCTCTGATGTGTCTGTCTTTTGCAAAAAGGATTGCATTATCACTCTGGCCTTCATTGCCATGTAGCGCCGCATCCATTTTGCCATATCAAATAAAGGTTCTCACCTACTTCTGTGCATTGGTGAAAGCAAGTATTTCTTCATCTCTACCCATCCTCTGTCTAATTTCTGCTTACTAACATTTCTTCTGTCAGTCTTGGCAATCTGTTTGCTCCTATCATTTTCTATCATTCTTATCGATCAATTGGCCTCTTTTCTGGATTTTTTCCGGCCAATTCCTCGAGGGGGCATGCATATGTCATTGTTATTGTCTGGGGCATTTTCATATGTCATTATCATTGTCTGGGGCATTTTCATTATTTTTCTTTGAAACAACACTTAAAATCGCATTGTCTCAAAGAGGGGCAAAATGTAGACACCTAAAAATGGTCAACGCTTGTGGAATCATACTTTAACATTGGCGCATTGCCTCATTTTAGGTTTTTGCGTCACATTAACATTTTCTCCTATGTCACGCACTTGGTCTTTATCATTTACGAGCATTGAGTCATTCTTCTACAATTCTTCATCTGTCTCGCCTTTGAATTTGGTCTTGTCGACAACAACCTTCAGTCATGATTTTGGTCGATCTTTGTCCTTGTCAATCTTGTCATATTTCGATCGATTCGTCATCGATCCTTGTCCTTTCCAATCATGTCAATTTGGTCAATTTGTCATTGATTTTTGTCAACCAATCTCAATCAAATCATTTATCAACACTAGTCATTTATCAATTCAAAATCATGATCGAATCGGTATCAACTATCCTTTGTCAAGACCTAATTGTCGTTCTTGCATTGCTAATTCATCTCTTTAGGGTTTCATGATTTAGTCATTTAACCTTGCTTATCATTTTCTTCCTTTAGGATTAATAAATTACTTATTTATCCTAAGTCTTCTTGTTACAATTAAATGTTCATTTAATTGGCTAATTATTCCTCTTTGTGAATTAGTTAATAAATGACAAATTATTAATTAATTTACCTAATTTCTAATTTTCTAATTTCTTAATTTCCTAATTTCTTAATTCCTCTTTTTCTAATTTTCCAATTTTCTAATTCTTAATTTCAATTTCCTCCTATTTCTCTCCTAAATTCATGGGAATGACATAGAAATTTGTCATAATTTGTCATAATTGACAATCAATCAATTCTTGACATAGAAATTTGTCATAAATTGTCATAAATTCTTGACATAGAATTTGTCATAAATTGTCATAAACCCTTGCATAGCAATTTGTCATAGACATGTCATAATTTTGCTATTCTTGATTTGAATTTCCATTCAAATCACTATCATGCTAATTTGATCATTTCTCCAATTTGTCTATAAATTGGATGAATTTCTTCAATCAAATCCCTTGATCCCTTAATTAATAATTGCTAATCAGACTATCGAATTCTAGTACTCTTGATCAATAATCTTGTCTACTTGCTTTCAATTATGTGTGTGCACTTGTAGGTGAGATCCACAACCAAACCATTTGAAGAGGAAAGAAGAACAATGGAGCCGCATGAAGGAGCATTCAAATCATACCTTTGGTTTGCTTAATTTCTAGTTTTGAATGTTTTTATTTCATTTCTCTATTGAATGTGTTTAGGATAGATCATTGCAATGAGCTTTTGTGATTGAGCTAATAATGACCAATAACTAATGCTTGTGATGATTCCCTATTTCCTATGCTACATTAATTGGTGAACCCGACATGAACACTAACCTTCTAATCCCTTTTACTGTGTTTTTGAGTGCTTTCAAGTTGATTTTGCAGGCCAAAATCCCAAAAATAGGGTCGTGCAGGGTTTTCTGGAGACTTCTGCGCCTGTGTGAAGCAACCTGCGCCTCTGTTGAGCATTTTGCACTTGTGTAGAGGACATTCTGCGCTTGTGTCATGGGTTCTGTGCCTGTGTCATGAGTTCTGCGCCTGTGTAAAGTCTAGAACAGAAGTAAACACAGTGTTTTTGCATTCTGTTTTCTGTGCTTTGGATTTTGGTACTAATTATCTATGCAGAATCTTGGCATACACATGGAAAAGACAATAAATCAAACTACTAACACGCTTTGTGCAGATTCAAAAGTCAAAGAATAAGCGTATCAAACTTCTAACTTGGGTTTTTGCAGGTTGCCTTGGAGAAACAACCAAACTTTATGTTTGCAATTAATTTTTAGGCACCTAGTGATTTCTAAATAGGTTGGAATGAACATTTGTTTGCTTTGATTGTTGATTATGGCATTGGAGTAGGAGAGTATGCTCTCATCCTTCTTAGGGTGATCAGAAATCCAGATCTTCGATACCATGCTCGTGTCTTTGATTGTGTGTCTCCTTTAGAGGGCCTGCCTTCCCGACCACTTTGCTTTTGCAAGCAAGTGATAATCGTGAGAAGGGAATGACCCAAAGTGAGTACGGCTAGAATTCCTTGGCATTCTAACTCACTATAAAAAAATACTCGATGAGCGAAAGCTTTGAAGGAAGTGTTATGTGGGAATTGCAGTTACTTGGGAAGTGATGACCCTTGGACTCTTTCTCATATCAACATCTAAGTAGGGCCTCTTGGTCTAAATCATGCTTGCACGACTACATTTGTTTGGTATCTTGATGGGCTTAATGTCTCAATCACGCTTGCGTGACATCAAGGAGTAACACTTAACAGAAATCCTTACTAGACACCTTGTTTTTAGAGGCCAAAAACCCTTCTAGTTGCTTGAGAAGGACAAGTTCGGATACTTGGAAGAGATACTAAGTTCGCCATGGGGAGATTTCCATGGGGACTGATGCTTGGCTGCCCTGAGAAGTGAGTGTCGTGGAGGGGAACCCGTGGGGTCAAGTATCTATGTATTCTCCTTGAATCTCATAATGAGTCTACCTCTCAAGTACCTAATGTCTTTGCCTACCATAAGAAATGTGGAAATGAGCATGATTGTCTTGAGTCTAAGTTGTAATATCTTGTATTCTTTGCTTGTCAAAAGTTGAATTGCATCTCATTTCAAAAGAAAGACAAATTGATTAAAAACAAGGTTAAACGCAAGAGACATTCATCCAACAAAGGTTCAACAAGATTCAAAAACTCATCTTCAAACATGGTTGTCAAATATTGTTCAAAATCTTGTCTTAACATGCATGTCACTTAGATTTAGGTTCATCCTAGGTTGCATTTTGCAAAGTCATTTGTCAACTACCAAGGTTAGGTTTCACCTAAGTCATACTCCTTTTCATATCAATAAAGGTCATCCATTTACATGTGTCCTCTTGCATTAAAGTCATACCATTATCATACATTCATATTTGCATACCCTAAGGCTCTTCATTAATCTTAAGTCATTATCATGTCATAGCAATTGTCCTTTTGTATATAGTGTCAAAGCTAGGTCTTGTCATACTTGAGTAATCCAAATCTTTGATAAACCCTAAGTCATTGTTAGGAGATCTAGACCTTATCAAATCTTTTGTCCTTTTGTCATCAATATCATTTCGTCAAACCTAGCTTAGTATCCAAGCATATAGGGGAGACATTGTCATCTTGTCCTTTGTCAGTTAAGTCCTTTTGTCCTTTGAGGTCTAGATATCATTCCAATTTCCTAAGGGTCCCTCTCTTAGATTTGCATTCATAAGTTTGTCAAAATCTTGAAAAACAACCAAAAACATAGATTGCATTTTCATCTATTTAAGTTTGCATTTAGTTGCATATCATATATTGTCCTTGGAAAATTCCAAAAATATTGCATTTGCATAGTGACATGTCTATTGAAACAAGGTTCCAAGCACCAATGATGCAACAAAGTTTGACATATCAACCGACAATGCAATCACAATTCTATCCAACCCAACAACAAAGCAACATTGATCAAACTTATCATGATGATGTAAATGTCCAAATACAAAAACTAGAGGAGAAACTAGCTCAATAAAATGAGATATTGGAGCAAAAAGTGAAAAACATTGTGAAGAATAGATCACAAATGTCCAAAATGTTTCAAAAATTTCCAGGTCGAAATCTAAAGATTGAGCCAATTGATGTAAGATCCCTTCTTGAACGATCAGACATACCAGCTATTCTCTCCCAAATAGAGATGATGAAACAATTTCAAGAAAAGAGACAACAACATTATGTGCCTTCACAACAAGAACAAGAAGGTGTTTACTATCAATCAGATTTTCAACCATCACAACCAATTGTTCAACAATTTCAACATATTCAACCAACGCAACCAATGGTTCAATTTCAACAATATGTCCACCCAACCATACAATGTCAACAAATAGTTCAACCAATGGTGGAATATCAACAAGTCCAATCAACATATCAATGTCAACAACTACAACCAAACATTCAGAAACAAAGGTTGCAGCACACACCAACCCAAGTTTCAAGCATGTCGGAACAATTGAACCAAGTCCAATATCAAAACATGACATTAAACCAAAAACAAGTTCAAATTCCAGATACAACTATGTCAAAACCTCGAAAGAAAGGTGGCTTTATTGCAATGCTCTTAAGGAAACTACCAAGTGAGTTCTTTGAAGAAGATCAAGATAATACAATTATGTCTAGCAATGCCTCATCTCCTCGCAAACAAATTGACTTTCCAGTGGCATCTATCCCTACACCTTTAGAAGTTTCACAAGAACCTTCCATATTGTCCTCATCAAACAATACACCCAAGGATGCAATTACCCAAGAGCTATCCATAATTGATTGCCACGATAGTCCAGTTCATGATGCACATCCTTGTCATGTTTCAGAAATACAAGACCCAACGCCACCATGCACTTTATTGCCATTACCTATGTTAGAGGACCCCATTCAAAGTCCCTCTTCCTCATGTTCAAGCATTGATTCCTTGCCAAAATCCATCACAAATGTTCAAAGTGCATTTCCTTCATGCCAAAACATTGATCCCTTGTCAGAATCCCCCATGCATATCCAAAGTCTAACCCCATGTCAAGAGGATAATTTAGAGCATGAAGAAATGTGTCTTAAAACAGATCAAGATCAAGATCCTGAAACCTTATCATCCCATCCAATTGTTGACCAGGACCTCATCTTCCCAAAAACTCATGATGATTCCCCTATTCTTGTCCATCCTATCCAAAGTCCTATTGACACTCCATTCCTCGAGCAAGATCAAGATATGCCAGTTCATCAAATCCCAAACGATCCCCTTCCATTTCATGAAAAAAATGTCCTTTCAAATCCCATTGACATTCTAGATATCCCTTCCATCCTTTCCAATGATCTTCCTCCTTGTCAAGATCAACTTATTCCTTCAGATCCTCCACAAGATCCACTTGTTCCTCCATCTCCTTGTCCTAATGCTCCATATACACTCCAAGATTGCATTTCTTTTGATGATCCCATTATTTCTCCCATTCCATCTCTTGAAGAGCCTATCATTGAACCATGTCCACCACACAATCCTAGTCCCCCTCATGATCCTAATCCCCCTCATGATTCTAACGTGTCAGTGCAAGATGTTCATGAACCCTCAACATGCACAATGGGTTCTTCCACTTTGGTGCAATCCGATCCACTTCAAGATCTCATTATTTCTCTCATATCATATCCACCTCATAAGGGACTCATGTCTTCTTCCTAAAGAAAAGAGTATCCTACAAGTCAAGATATTCATAAAGGCAAAGGAGTAGACCTTCATGAGAAAGAACCCCTCCATATCAAAGAAGACCTTAAGGGTCATGTCTACACAACTCACTCTCAAGACGTTGGTATCCCTCCATCAAAATCAAAACATACACCTTCCCCATCATACCTTCCAGCCATCTTAGGTCCTTATATCCCTTCCTCCTCTATGCAAGGTCAGCAAAGGCACACATCCTTGAGTAAATTTCATCCATCCAAAAGAAGTCCATTTCATTCATATCCATCCATGCATTCCTTTCCTCCTCCAAGCAATTTGGATGCCAAGTATAAAAGTCATAATTCTAGAAATCCACATGTATTTCAGGATCAACATGTCCAATATAATCGACATGTCAAAACAAAGAACAAATTGATCTATAAAGAAAAAGAAATATCCAAAAGGCCACAAAGGCCCACTGAGCAAAATAAAGCAAAGTCAAAATATATATGGGTTCCTAAATCCCTTGTGCAAGCAATGCACTCCAAGGAACCACAAAAGCATAAAAAATCAAAAACCATGTGGATCCCTAAGCGGCTCCCTGAAGCACAAAAGCCTAAAGAAACATGCAACTTGGCATCTACAATTGCTATTCCTCCATCTAAACATTCCAAGTCTATTCCTCCATCACCTTCTTCATCCATTTTGGGCCCTTATGTCCCAAAATCCCAAGCTATTCCTCCATCACCTTCTTCATCCATTTTGGGTCCTTATGTCCCAAAATCAGTATCCTTTCCTCCATCCATATCTCAATATCCAAAATCCATTTTTCCTCCATCAGTCCATCACCCCTCAAGGTGTGTTCCAATGTTGATCTTGCCTTCATTTCCATCCACCGAAGCCCAGTTCTTCTAATACCCTATCCATTATCCAATGCATATTTTCCATCCTTCGATCCCTTTGCATAAATCCTTGCCTTAGTTTCATCTCTTTTTCCATGTCCTTATCCTACCAACGTCTTTGAGCATACTTTTAAAGGTCATGGTCCATTTTTTTTCAAGGCTACTATCCAAACAAAAAGATGTTTGAGTCCTTCCATCCCCTATCATGTGTACATCTTCTATTGAAAAAGTCAAAATACAAAAAAATGGAAAAAGCTCAAAAATACAAAAAAAAAGTAAAAAAAAAAAAAGACAAAAAAAAAGGAAAAAAGTAAAGCAAAAATAATTCATCCACTGGTGAAAACCTGGCAAACAGGCACCTTGGGCAAGTACCATGATGAAAACCTGGCAAACAGGCGTCATGTGTAATCTATGAACTTCTTGCACACCACAGTTGGGGGTAGGTTTCCTCCTTCATATTGTATTGCCCTTCATTATCCTATCATACCATGTCATTACTCCTTCATATCCTATTGTCCCTCATGTCCAATTCCCCTTTTCCACATTTGATCTTGACAAGGCTGAAGATTATCATGAGCATCATGTATCTTGTTTGCAGCTTTTAGTCCATCATAGCTTTTGGTATTTATCCATTTGCTTATTATAACCTTTCATCCATATTTCCTATCTTATTGCAACTTTCTGCCACTATCCCGTATCCTATCCCGACCTTCAGTCCATGTCCCTTATCCATTCTTGGTCTTGCTTATCCTATCCATATATTATCACTATCCATACACTTTTTCATTCCTTGATCTTGATCTGACATAAGGACGCAAAATTTAAACATGGTTTCAAAAACCTCTTGACATGTCCCTCATGCCATGTCACTACTTTACATTGTCATATCCAGTCTCTTGTCCCATCACGCAATAGCCCTTCAAAATTGCATCCATATTGTCTCCATAATAAAAGGCCTTTGTCTTCCCCCTATCCACCATCATTTCAGCAAGCCTATTTATTCACCTGTCATATTCCTTGCCTTGCTAGACACTGGAGGCAAAATCCTAAAAATTGAAAAATGTCCTGAAAAAATCCTAAAAATTGAAAAATGTCCTAAAAAAAAGATCATAAAAATTGCAAAATGTCCTGAAAAAAATCATAAAAATTTAAAAATGTCATGAAAAAATCATAAAAATTGAAAAATGTTTTGAAATAATTCAAAAAATTTTAAAAATTTTCTTGAAAAAATCATAAAAAATCTCTAAAAATCAAATAATGTCCTGAAAAAATCCCTAAAAATCAAATAACGTCTTGAAAAAAAAATGCACAAAAAAATTGTAAAAAATCAACAAGCAAAACAAATAACAATAAATATCCTCTTGGTGCATAAGACAGATCACTGAGTATACATCCAACGACACACAATCCAACACTGTGCTTTAATGAAATCACGCTTAAACAGATGAACTTTTTCACTCAGGCATTCAAACTGATCAAAATTGTCATATCAATCAACCTCAATAATCATTTGTCCTTGTCTCTACTATCATGGGTCTTATACAGGGTGTGGTATACTCAAAACCAGACTGTGTCCTCTCTTAGACGGGGTACCGCATGTCCTGAAACCAAACAGCATGATCGTCCTATCAACGCTTTCAACTTTTGAAAATGAAGATCAAGATGTTTGTTTGGTTTGTTGGAATTTGTGCATCTTATCTTTTTTTTATTGATTTATCTTCAATCATGTTCCTATGCTGCTCGATGATGTCACTGAGTGATTTAGAGTGACCGGGATGGTTCATGGTCCCTTTCTTTTTTGTTGTGATTGTTGTTTGTCTCTGATGTGTCTGTCTTTTGCAAAAAGGATTGCATTATCGCTCTAGCCTTCATTGCCATGTAGCACCGCATCCATTTTGCCATATCAAATAAAGGTTCTCACCTACTTCTGTGCATTGGTGAAAGCAAGTATTTCTTCATCTCTACCCATCCTCTGTCTAATTTCTGCTTACTAACATTTCTTCTGTCAGTCTTGGCAATTTGTTTGCTCCTATCATTTTCTATCATTCTTATCGATCAATTGGCCTCTTTTTTGGATTTTTTCCGGCCAATTCCTTGAGGGGGCATGCATATGTCATTGTTATTGTCTGGGGCATTTTCATATGTCATTATCATTGTCTGGGGCATTTTCATTATTTTTCTTTGAAACAACACTTAAAATCGCATTGTCTCAAAGAGGGGCAAAATGTAGACACCTAAAAATGGTCAACGCTTGTGGAATCATACTTTAACATTTGCGCGTTGCCTCATTTTAGGTTTTTGTGTCGCATTAACATTTTCTCCTATGTCATGCACTTGGTCTTTATCATTTGCGAGCATTGAGTCATTCTTCTACAATTCTTCATATGTCCCGCCTTCGAATTTGGTCTTGTCGACAACAACCTTCAGTCATGATTTTGGTCGATCTTTGTCCTTGTCAATCTTGTCATATTGCGATCGATTCATCATCGATCCTTGTCCTTTCCAATCATGTCAATTTGGTCAATTTGAAATTGATTTTTGTCAACCAATCTCAATCAAATCATTTATCAACACTAGTCATTTATCAATTCAAAATCATGATCGAATCGGTATCAACTATCCTTTGTCAAGACCTAATTGTCGTTCTTGCATTGCTAATTCATCTCTTTAGGGTTTCATGATTTAGTCATTTAACCTTGCTTATCATTTTCTTCCTTTAGGATTAATAAATTACTTATTTATCCTAAGTCTTCTTGTTACAATTAAATGTTCATTTAATTGGCTAATTATTCCTCTTTGTGAATTAGTTAATAAATGACAAATTATTAATTAATTTACCTAATTTCTAATTTTCTAATTTCTTAATTTCCTAATTTCTTAATTCCTCTTTTTCTAATTTTCCAATTTTCTAATTCTTAATTTCAATTTCCTCCTATTTCTCTCCTAAATTCATGGGAATGACATAGAAATTTGTCATAATTTGTCATAATTGACAATCAATCAATTCTTGACATAGAAATTTGTCATAAATTGTCATAAATTCTTGACATAGAATTTGTCATAAATTGTCATAAACCCTTGCATAGCAATTTGTCATAGACATGTCATAATTTTGCTATTCTTGATTTGAATTTCCATTCGAATCACTATCATGCTAATTTGATCATTTCTCCAATTTGTGTATAAATTGGATGAATTTCTTCAATCAAATCCCTTGATCCCTTAATTAATAATTGCTAATCAGACTATCGAATTTCTAGTACTCTTGATCAATAATCTTGTCTACTTGCTTTCAATTATGTGTGTGCACTTGTAGGTGAGATCCACAACCAAACCATTTGAAGAGGAAAGAAGAACAATGGAGCTGCATGAAGGAGCATTCAAATCATACCTTTGGTTTGCTTAATTTCTAGTTTTGAATGTTTTTATTTCATGTCTCTATTGAATGTGTTTAGGATAGATCATTGCAATGAGCTTTTGTGATTGAGCTAATAATGACCAATATCTAATGCTTGTGATGATTCCCTATTTCCTATGCTACAGACGGCCTTTCAAAAATCAAGATGTCCAAGAACTATGTGAAAAATTCAAAATCCAACATAGGTTCTCTACACCATACTACCCACAGGGAAATGGTCAAGCAGAAGCATCTAACAAGACCATCTTGAAAATCCTAAAGAAAACAGTAAATGATGCAGGCAAAGATTGGCATATACAACTCAATCTAGCACTTTGGGCATATAGAACCAGCATCCGCACACCTACAAGAGCAACACCATATTCATTGGTGTATGGATCATAAGCCATTTTACCCCTGGAGGTAGAAATCCCATCTCTTAGAGTCTCTTTGAAAGGTTTAATCCCAGATGAAGAGTATCAAGTTAACCGACTGCAAGAACTTGAACTATTAGATGAAAGATGCCAACATGCTTACACTCATCTCAAAGCATATCAGCAATGCATGTGCAGAAGCTACAATCACAAGGTCATTCCCAGAAACTTCAAAGTTGGTGACCTAGTCCTCAAAGAAAATCCACAAAATCAGCAAGATCGAGAAAAGAAAGGGAAATTTGAACCTAACTGGTTGGGTCCCTATGTTATCATATTCATCTATGGATCAGGTGCCTATCAGCTAATAAATTTAGAAGGAGATGTGCTCGATGAACCAACTAACAACATCCATCTAAAGAGGTACTACACTTAAGTGGCCTAGTGCACGAAAAAAGCCAAAATAAGCAAAAAAATAAAAAAATCTAGAAAAAGCAAAAACATAAAGTACAATAAAAAAAAATGGTGAAAACCTGGTAAACAGGCGCTCTTGTGAAAGAACGGCTCCTCTATCTATCTCCATGCCATTTTACCTATTCAAACACTATCGGCCATCGCCCGACACTTAGCACATATCCATTCAGGACATACTTAGTGTAGTCACTATCTTGGTTTATCTATATATATCCTCTTACCAATAATCCACCATGGCTTGGAAATCACTGTACATATTCACATCAAGAGAGACACTCGGCTAGGGGCATTTAAATTGTCTAAATATTGCAAACATTCAAGACATCAAGACTACTTGCAAAACTCAAAAACATGACATCCAACAACCAAAACGGCACTTCATCGCAAAACAAAACAAAACAATTCACAAAAATACCAAGGATGGATGATTTTCTGAAGTACTAGATGTTGCACTATAGCATAAAATCTTAACTAGTTTTGCATTTTGAAATTTTTGATTCTCTTCCTTGTCTCACTAAATGCTTCACAGCTAGGGATCATGAGGAACTTCCAACATTTTCTTAGTCTTCTATCTAGGAGGCGATCACTTGTACTGTGTGAATACATGCCTCGAGACATGATACATCGAATATCACTGAGGGCGTGATTCCACTTCACGCATACAAATGATCTAATCTTGTCTGTTTATGCAATATGCAATCAGGTCATCCTGGTTCAATTATACCTTGACGCTTGTGCTATCTTGCAAAATCAAATATCATGTAAATTTTTCTCAGGTCATCATGGTTCAATTAGACCATTATGCTTGTATAAATTTTCAACATATCCTAAACAAATCAATGCTAAATGATGATATCTACAAAGAAAGCAAACAAATGGCTATATCGGATGCCAAATACAGAATGAGGATGCTACCAAAAACATAGTTTGCATATCATTTTACAATTAGTTACATATCATTTAAACATGTTTGCATATCATTTTACAATTAGTTGCATATCATTTAACATGTTTGTAATTAAGATACATTTAGCAGCATATCCAATCATACATCTCATTTTTAAAAAATATCTCAATACATCTCACAGCATATAAAAGCATACATCCTACATCCTACATCATACATTATATTATACATTTAAACATTGCATCATCATAAAGTAATGAAATAGCCCACATAACATGCATCCATATAAACACACCACATGATCAAGCAAAATGGGGCCGTATATATATATATATATATATATCTAAAAAATGATCAACATGTACAAAATGTGTCAAAACACTGTGTCCAGTACAAAGAGTACAATGCTCAAAAATACAACAGAGACCATGTCTCTCAAGTATGACTATCCCCTGACAGAGATGGTCTCGCTCTAGATGCACCCGCTCCTGGATCTCTAGGAGGGTCCTGTCTCGGTGGCCCCGTAACACCTCGGCTCTCAGATCGTGACCCAGTATCTCGAGATCGACTAGATCTCGACTGTGCAAAACTCTATACTTGGCGATCCCTGGGTACTGCAGCCTCATAGTGCTGCCTATAATACTCCGCCTCTTGAGCTCTTAGGGCGAGCTCTCTTAGGGTTTCTCTCATAGAACCACCCGCCGCTGCTCTCTGCATACTCAACACCACCTCCTCAACTCATCCCCTCTGCTCTATATCAGTATCTCGCTCAGTGGTGAACTGAGAAATCTGTCGCTGATAGGTCAAAATCTGTGCCTGCAGCTGCTGAATAGTCACCTGTAGAGTCCGGATCTGTGCATCCTCCATATGACCTGGGACCCGAACCTGTAGTGGTACCTGTGCTAGAGGAACCCCTCCCACTCGGCCTATCCTCGGTGCTAGAGGTGGGAGCACATCTGTCCTCCTCCTCTGCGCTGGTCGCCTAGGCTCATCATCACCCCCCACCGTAGCTAGCACCTCCCCTACTCTCCCCTCTCCACCGGCTCCGATAGCCAATCCACCTCTCCTCCTATCTATCCTCCCCTGTCTCACTGCTCTCTCCACACCCCTATCTCCTCTCCTCACTCTACCTCCCCACCTCCCTCTAGCTCCTCTCCCTCATCCATCTCCTCCATCATCCCCATCATCTCCGTCGTCTCCCCCGTCTCCCTCCTCCTCCTCTGAATCAAAAGCTAGCCTCATCTCATCAGGATCAGATATCCTGGCCACCGCCCGTGTAGCAAACAATCAGGCAAACTCATCCGTCATACCCACATCCTAAATCTCAGGGGCATAATCCCATATCTACCTGACCAACCCCACAAACTCCTCCACCACCACTGCACTATCAATGGTCGGCCCCCAATCTGCCACATCCTGCCACCACCGTGCATATAGGCACGCTCCCTATGGAATACCCTGCTGTCACCCAAACTGCCTCAAAACTCAGGTCACCATGAATCTCTCTATCACGAATGGGGTCCTCCCGATCAGGTACCTGGTCATAAATACAAAGGGAATCTCCAGCCCATCCTCAGCCCATACCTCACATCCTGTATACGGTCGCCATGTGACTATATCTATATCATCAAGTACCCTCCTCCAATGCTCTAGTTTTCCCAGCTTACGTTGGACAACTAGACCCCTATATCCATAGGCATATGCACATCCTACGGGCCTGTCCCTATCTGCTAGTGGCCTCGCTGCTGGAATGTGCTCCCAGCACCATACCTGTAATAATGTCACGCCAGCTGACAAACTACCGTAACTGAGATATACTACCTCATGTAGGCCCCTATATAAATGGGCCAGCATAGCTGACCCCCATGAAAACCTCCGCCCCTGTGTAACCATCTCCTCCAACACCAGCCCCCATCCCACTGAGAATCCCTTTGACCTGCGATTAGGACAAAGGAATCCACCAATGAACCCTGCTAGTACGGATGGTAGTGGTGCGTAATCCAGGTCTAGAAACTCCTGCCATGGAATCTCATAGCCACAGACTGTATCATCCTAAAAAATGCAGTGCAGTGCCTCTGTCCCACCCTCCTCTGACTACTCGTATGGTAGTAGTGCACCTACTACAGGAATGAGCAAGATCCTATAACAGTCCTCTGGTGTGACTGTCATCTCTCCAGGGGCAAAATGGAAGGTGTTGGTGTCGCTATGCCACCTCTCTGCCAAAGCTGTCAGTAACCCTCAGTTCACAGTGAACCAAGGCATATCCAAGAGGGAAGTCAAACTACATCTCTCAATGATATCAAGATCGGCCTGCGACAACCGCAGTATCAATATCCAAGGTCTCGAGAATCTCTCCCATGACTGAACCACGCCCAATCGCTCCTATCAACAAGAAAAACAAATCCAATATCAGTTTCCACATCAAAACAAAGATATCAAAATCAAACTTACATTAACAACATGAAACAATTTGCTCATCTACATCAAAGTTCAAAATCCTATCATTTCATATCAACTTGTAAAACAACTCAAGTTCTCAAAAACCATATCAAAACTTGTAACACAACTCAAATCTCCACAATCACATAAACTTGTAAAACAACTCAAGTTTCCCACCCATATCAGCTTGTAACACAAATCAAGTTTCCAACCCATATCGGCTTGTAACACAACTCAGGCTTCACACATTGAATTTGAAACACGGTACACAAACAAATCATATTTTGATCAAAACACCACATTGATATCTATACATGACTTGAAAAAATCGCAAATCAAAACAAGTTATATCAACACTCATATTGGAAAAATCCATAAAATCATGACAGACAAACATGACAAATTTACAAATCGGCTCATCTCCCAAAATTTTTCTAGATGCGCTAAAACAGACTCCCACTGCGCTAAAACTCCCCCACGTGCTAGGCTGTTTTTCCTATGTGCTAATCTATTTACCCTATGCACTAGACTGACTCTACGTGCTAAATATTTCCCCCCATGCACCACCTAACCTACCCTATGCACTAGACTGACTCTACACGCTAATCTATCCCTCCCAGGCACTACCCGTTTGACCCTATGCACTAGGTTAACCCTACGCACTAAACCCCCTTACCTATGCGAACCCCTATGACCCCTATACACTAGGTCTACCCTATGCGCTAACCTGTTGACCGGATGTGCTACCCGATGGTTGCCATGCACTATTCTACATGTATGTGCTAACCTATTTGTTTTATGCGCTATCCTATCTATTTCGAATGCGACCCCTAATATTTGACTAGATGCGCTACTTTAAACTTCGTATGCACTAATCTATGACTTAGACGCGCTAAACCGTTAAACCTAAACTTTGAAAATCAAAAAATGACTAAAAACGACCAAATGAAAAGTCAAAAGAGGGTCAAAAATGTTGACTTACTGGTGGTCCATACGCTGCAGGTCTTCGGTACCTCCGAATGTGCTCGAAACGGTGTCTATGATAAGGAATAGGCATTTTCTCTGCAGACCAAATTCTCTTTCTCCAAAGTCAACAAAGCACAAATGAATCTAAATCAATCCTTTTTCCCCTTTTATAGGAGGAAAATGAAATTAGGGTTAGCCGAATGGACCTGTAATATGGTCGCGGTCTCCCCTATACCATAACATTTGTAACTTATCAGGAGATGAATCAATTTCACCACATTTCACATACACGAAATCATACACATCATACACAACTCATCAAATTAAATAAATTTTTTTCAAAATATTGATTCATCTCCCGAGGGGGCATCACCATCAAATATCAAATCTGGGGCATCACACATCAAATCAAAGTCGGGGCACAACTTGCAAATCATAAGAGCGACACAAAAATTGCATTTGATCATAAATCACAAAAACACATCATTTTATTTGAAATAACATGTATACACACGTCACTTCAAAGAGGGGCAAAATGTAGACGTATAAAAATGACCATATTCCTAAATGAATATTTTATGTTCATTTCTCTATTTGATTAAATCCAATTTAATTAAATTATCCACATTCTTCTATTTTATTAAGTAAATTACTTAATTTATTTAAATAAAATTCACTATACCCATTTAATGAATAAATCATTTTATTCAATTAAATCCCCCCTATCCACTTTTAATTAAATTCAAATTTAATTAAATAGTTATCCTAAAATTGAATAAATCTAATTTATTTAATTTCCCCAAATTGCAACCAAATTGAATTAAATTACTTTATTTCAATTAAATCCTATTATCCCTCCACCTACTTACAAAATCCTAAACCCCTTTCTAATCCCTTCTAAACTCTTCTAATCACTTCTAATTAGCCTAACCCATCATTCTAAACTTTGTCACATCCCTAAGAAAAGGGAAGTCACTTCTCAAACCTCAAAGTCTTTGATAACCATTAAAGGCTTCAAGCCTTCAACCACTTAATTCCTCAAAGTCTTTGATAGCCATTAAAGGCTTCCAACCTTCAACCACTTAATCCCCCAAAGTCTTCAATAACCATTAATGGTTAACTCAAACCCTCTTACATGGTTAAAGAATTTGTTTTAACTCAACCTTCACCCAACCCAAGGGTCTCATCAGGTCTTTAATGCTTTGACCATGATTATCTCTTAATCATTTGCACAAAGGTTTATCCTTGGATTAACTCTTAATCCAGTGGGTAAACCTAACTTAAGCTTAACCCTTATCTCTAGATGACCATGAGGTCTTCTCAAGCATTTAATGCCTCCAACCCCTTCTCTCAACCCAACCCTATGTTGACACTTGTCACCATTTCATTGGTGCAAATTGTGCACATGGATCCCCAACTTTCAAACTCAACCCTTGATTGAATCTTTCAATCCTGACCATCCATTGCCCTATTTTTACTATAAATAGAGCTCTCATTCCTCTATTTTAAATCATCCTCCAAATTTGTAGTATCATTCTTATGCTCAAATACATTCAAGCTTTCATATCATTTTTATGCTCATCATTTTAGCCTCTTTGAAATCAGGAATTAGTCTAAATATGCATGTTTAGAATAATTTCTTTATCATTTAGCTCAATCGTAGACTAATATATATCATGTTAGGATAATATTTATACTAATCTTGTCATCTTATCATTTAGTTTATTGCATTTTAAGATCATGCATAGCTTAGTATACCTTTCATTCTAAAATCTATCAAAACATCCCTCGTTCTTGCATTTGCCATCCCTAAACCAATTTGCTCAGTGATCTGAGAGCAAAAACATTGGTTTGAGGGACATTGTGAGATAGAGAACCATGGGACCCACCTTGGGAAGCTGAGTAACACATCGTTACTCCATAGCTTGCATCAAGAAGTCCTGTGTGTGTGTGTGGACAAGTCACTTGGCAATATTTTCACATATTGAGTTTTATCGACCCACTTTTCCCACATACACCTACTAGTGTCCGACTGATATAATAAATAGCTCGCTCTTTGCCGTTCTCATCTTGTTGGGCCAAGAGAACTCCTAATGCTATTTTAGTTGCAGAAATATATAATAAAAATGGCTTTCCCTCTATAGGAGGCATTAGGATAGGCGGCGATAACAAATAGTCTTTGAGAGATTGAAAGGCTGATTGACATTGCTCAGTCCATTTAAAAGTGACACCTTTATGTAGTAGATGCTGGAATGGATAACACTTGTTGGCCAACTGAGCTATAAACCGGCAGATGGACTGGAGCTTTCCTTGCAGACTACGTAGTTGACGGAGATTAGAAGGAGGAGGCATATCCATTATTGCTTTAACCTTGGTAGGGTCGACCTCAATGCCTCTGTGAGAAACAATGTACCCTAGTAATTTTCCAGCTGTGACACCAAAGACACACTTCTTTGGATTGAGTCTGAGCTTGTAGGTCTCTATTCGGTCAAAGATTGGGCCCAAGATGGCTAAATGACTATCTCTAGTGACAGATTTGCATAACAAGTCATCAACATAGTCCTCCAACAAAGTATGCATGAAATCATGAAAAATTGTCGTCATTGCTCTTTGATATGTAGCACCTACATTTTTAAGACCAAAGGGCATCACATTCCAGCAATAGGTACCCCAAGCACAAGTGAATGTTGTCTTATGTTGATCTTTAGGAGCAATGCGAATTTGGTTATAGCCGGAGAAACCATCCATCAATGAAAGCATCTCATATCCAGCAGTCATGTCCACTATGATGTCTATATTTGGCAATGGAAAATCATCCTTAAGGCATGCTTTATTGAGATCCCTAAAATCTATACAGATTTCGATGCCCCTGGTTACCTTGCTAACTGGTAGTAAATTTGAAATCCAATCTGCATAATCAATGGGTCTAATGAAGCCCACATCTAGTAATTTTTTTAGTTCCACCTTGACCAAAAGAGCCACTTGGGGATGCATCTTTCTAAGTTTCTGTTTGACACGCTTGGCATCTACTTTTAATGGCAAATGATGAAGGACTAATTCTGGATCGAGGCCAGGCATATCTGCATAGGACCATGCAAAGCTGATATTCTTCTCAAGAAAGAAATTGACAAAATTTATCTTTTCCTGTTGTGATAGAGAAGCAGCAAACTGAATGACCTTAGGGTTGTCAGGTGTACCCAAATTGATTTCCTCAGTCATTTCCACAAGAAATGTTGATTTGTCCTAACTTGATAGGGGTATGTCCACTCTTCCACCTTTGGGCACCTCAAAGAGGTTTTTTACCTGCAAGTACGTCTTTTATTTTCACTTTTTCATGGTCAAAGAGTGCCTTGCGGTTTTCACTCAAAGACCTATTCTTTTGATTTTTTACTTTTTCTTTTCTTTTTTCATTTTGATGACTGGAAGAGGGAGTTGACTCCCCAAAATATGTTGTGGAATCCAGATCAATAGCAAATCCTTCCTTATGATCCCCTTGTGGTATGTCTTCCCGTAGTCCAAGGAATTCTGCAATTGCTTTGTCATTTTGAAAATAGTCCAATGTGAGTGGTTCTTGTTGGTCATGTTGGATAAGATGGGGATAGATGAGGGGCATGTCATCATCAGTTGTAAGGAGAGAAAGGGATGATATGGTAAAGATGTAAACATCTATGGTGTCACTATCCGAACTACTTGTATCTGATTCGGAGCTTGGGTCCCAGAATGACTCTATCCAAGCATGAGGACATGTTTTAGGAAGAGGAGTTATTTCATGTTTGTCTTCCATAGGCAAATTATCAGGGTCAAGGAAAATATTGTCAAGGGCATAGGAGCTAGAAGAAAAGGAACTCCACTCCCATTCATTGGAATTAGTTTTGGGTCAGCTATCCTCAGGTGTTATTTCATCATCAGAGTCACACCCTTTTCCACACGCGGTCACTTTGGAAGATGAGGGTCCAATTCGCAATGGTACAAAACCTAACCCTAAAGTTGGAGGTCGCCTCTTGGGTGTAACAGGTTCTAGCCTTCCATCGTTGTTCAGGCCTAAGCCACTACAGCCATCATATCCTTTCTTTTGCAGCATAGTAAATCCTTTGCCGTATTGTTCCACTGGCAACCTGACAGGTGGGGTCTCAGTTAGATCCTTATAAAGCCAGTCTATGACATCATCATCTAAGGTTTCTTTGTCAAATTCACCCCATCTTGCAAATGTAGTGGGAGGTTGATATTGAATAATGACCTTAGGTTCCTTTTGCAAAAAATGCGGTTCACCATATGATTTTGGAGATATTGGTAAATTCCCGATGAGGAATGTTTGATCCATTGAATATTCTTCGCATCCTTGGTCCTGTATCTTCAATTTTCCTTTGACAGCATCTAACAATTCATTAGGATCCACATAACTATGTGATTTGGCCTCTCTATTGACTGGAACTTGCTGCTGAGGGATATCCTTTAGAGTAGCACAAAATTGAAATGGATTAGGATCTCCTAGAATTGTTATCTCAATTCCATTGTAAGGATATTTTAAACATTGATGATAAGTGGATGGAACTTCTTTCATTGCGTGGATCCATGGATGGCCAAGGATCATATTATAAGGGAGATCAAGGTCTAGGACCTGCAGGAAAGTGTTTTCTATCACTGGACCGACTCTGATATGCAATGTAATTATCCCTTTGGATGGGCGCTCAGCATCATCATATGCTTTGATTGTTATTCTTTTGGAAGCATCAATGTTATTTTCTATATATCCAAGGCCAATGACCACTCTCAAGGTACAAATATTAAGACCTACTCTGCCATCTATCAAGACTCGTCAAATTTTGCAATTATGGACAAAGACTTCAAGGTGTAAAGGATCATTATGAGGAATCTTATCAAGTGATATATCATTATCAAAAAATGCGACATTTTGGGAAACAGCTAGATGTCCAATCCGGGCTTGAAATTGGTCAACATCAATATCTGTCAGGACAGTGGACTCAATTAAAGCTTTATCTAGGACTGCACAATGCATGGGGGACATTTTCAACAACTCAAGGATTGATATTTGTGCAGGTGTCTTTCCTAGATGATCCAAGAGATTATACTAACTTGCAGGAGTTGGTTTGGGAGGAGCTACAGGAGCTCCTTTCAAGACTATTTTGGATCGACGAGTGGTGACCGCGCAAGAAGGATCTTGTCCCTTTATTCTTAGGGTGGAAACATACTCACTTGATGCATGAAAACAATTGATGACATTGTTATAACCAGTACTTGCATAATTTTTCATTTGAGTAGAGTTTGAAGAAGACACCTTACCCTTGTCATGATCAAGCAAAGGAGTTTTGAAAATGGTATGATCAGTGTTAGAGGTCACATGGGGTGGATCTACCTCAATTACTCCTTGCTCTAACAGGTCTTGAATCAGATGTTTCAATTGAAAACATGATGTAGTTTTATGTCCTTTGGACTGATGGTACTCACAATAGGCATTATCATTCCACCAATGCGGCTTTACCATAGGTTCTGCCTTGATATCTGGTAGCTTGATAAATTTTTCTTGTATTAATTGTTTCATTACTGATTCAATAGGCTCTCCCAATGGCGTAAATTATCGAGGAGGCCCATCCCGTGATCGGAAAGGTTTGCATTGTTGGTTTTGTTGTTGGCCTTGTTGTTGATTATATTGTTGAGTATGTTGTTGTTGAGTAACATTGCTCATTGGCATTTTATTTTGTTCCATAGTTGACATATTAGGAACACTCAATTTCTTGATCGTGAATGGGGGCTGATTTGCATTCACCACTCTTGCATCAACAACTCCATCATTAGTGACATTCTTGTTCTTATACCAAAATCTATTTCTGTCCCCTGAATTGTTCATGTTGTCACTGTCTTTGTTAAGCTTAATGATTCCCTTGGCTACAAGAGCAGTTTCAATGTTCATCCCCTTCTTAATGAGTTTCTCTATAGTACTGGGACTTTTCAATTTTAGCTCATACATCATTTTTGGGACCAAATTTTGGATAAATAGATTCACTTGTTGTTCTTCAGGTATATCGAGGGAAGAACGACTATACAAGCTTTGCCATTGTTGCAAAAAAGTCACTAATGGTTCACCTTGCTTTTGCTTGGTGTTGCATAGATCTGACATAGTCACGTCACTGTCGATGTTGAATGCAAAGTGAGATATAAACTTTTTAGCCAATTCAGACCAAGTCTTTATTTTTCCTGGCAGATGCGAATACCAATCCATAGCTTGTCCCATGAGACTTCATGCAAATAATCGCATTAAATATGTCTCCTCATAGCTCACTTCAGTACATGCCATGAAAAATGCTCGAATGTGATCTTTTGGATTGCCATTCCCTTTATATTTCTCAAAATTAGGTGCTTCAAAATGCTTAGGGAATCGAGGCATGTATAAGCTCTTGTCAAATGGATTAGGACATAAATCCTGATCTGTATACAATTTCTTTGTTCCTTTAGTTTCTAATGCGTCAACTTGTCATTGCAACTTCTCAAGCTGTTGTGCAATTGTATTAGATTTTGGAGGTCCATCATTAATCTTGGTGGGTACTCTTTGTCGATACATCATGTTTTCAATCGGTTGTTGATGCTCTGAAATAGCCGTTTTTGGTGTTTTTGGCATATAAAGTTCTTGGTACATCTCTTGTTGTTGTGCTTGTGCCATGCCTTGATATCGACTTTGTTGTTGTACTTCTTGGAGCCTAGGTTGATATTGCAACTGAGTAGGTTGTTGATATTGCATAGGCAGCAATTGCGGTTGTGAAGTATGATAGCTTGTTTGCCTTGGCATACATTGAGGCACATGTTGATGTGGAGGCTGATGGATCAGAATTTGTTGACTTTGTGCCAATTGTTGTCGTGGTGTATATCCCATCATTTGTAAAAAACTTTGTTTAGGTGGTTTTCGTTGCTTCTCCTTAAGATGGGGTATAGCACTTGCATTAACTTGCTGTGTTGTTTGTCCAATCCACCGTGATGGTTGCAAGTTTGCATTAACTTGTAATGGGGCAGAAGGCACTGCAATTTGTTGTCGAATGTGATATTGTTGTTGTTGTACATTGCTTTTTTGCACATTCGATTGCACCTTTTGTGTATTACTCAATTGTTGCAACAATTGTTGTTGGTGTAAAACACTATCCGTATCTCTTTGTGTCACCATTATCGAAGGATCTGTCGTAATAGTGTTTGGCAAATATATTGAGCTTAACGGGACATAAGAACTTTGTTGCATCATGGAATTGTTTTGGACATTGGTGATATCGGGCATTCCAGTTGTGAAACTTTCCTGCATCTTAGATTTTGATCCACTTTTATGCATGTAAGGAACTATTTCTTGTTGAGGGATATTTGTCAATATTTGTGTGGTCTTCATTTGATCCTGTGTTATAGGTGTTGTGTTGAATAATGGATTATTTATTGTCTCAAATGGCGACTTTTGAGGAATAGTCACTGTCAATGCCTTTGAAGCACGTTTGCTCATCAAGGTAGGCTGAGTTTCTGGTTTCACATTTTCTTTATTTGGATGCGGAGAAAAACTTAACAACTCACTACCTTGTTGTTTTTGCACATTGACTTGATCACTTGGGGAGGTCACATTACTCATCATGTTAAGATATTTTTGTGGGAACATTTTAAAGACCTTGTTCAAAAACTTATCCATCTTTTTTGTCATCTTAGGATCTTGAAGGAACATATCAACATCGTCAGAAGCATCAGAATCTGATGAAGAATATGGTTGGACATTTGGATTCATTTCTTGTTGAATGCCTTGATCTGAACCAAATCCTTGTGAAAGAGTTTGTTCTTCATATAATGTTTGAGTTTGAATGTCATGTTGCAGGTGTGGTTGATTCCAATTGAAAGGTGCACTTCCTCTTGGAGTTGGTGGAACACTCCCATGTCCTGGTTTCATAGGTACAAACACTGGTTCATATAATGGAGGTGGTCCAAGTTGAACCATTCCATATGGTGGTAAAGATGTATTTGATGAACCTTCAATTTGCACTGTTTGACTAGTTTGAAATTGCGAATTTGCTATGTTGTCAATGGGTTGATATGTTGGTTCACCCATCTTTTTATATTTTGATCTTGTCTCAATAGGCATGTCACTTATGCAAATGCAATGTTCTTTTTGGAATTTTTTTAAAGATAATGTATGATATGCAACTCAATGCAAACTTAAATAAATGAAAATGCAATCTATGTTTTTGGTTTTTTTTGAAGATTTTGACAAACTTTCAAAGGCAAATCTAAAAGAGGGACCCTTAGGAAATTGGAATGATGTCTAGACCTCAAAGGACAAAAGGACCAAGTGACAAAAGGAAAAGATGACAATGTCTCCCCTATATGCTTGGATACTAAGCTAGGTTTGACGAAATGACATTGATGACAAAAGGACAAAAGGTTTGATAAGATCTAGACTTCCTAACAATGACTTAGGGTTTATCAAAGATTTGGACTACTCAAGTATGACAAAACCTAGTTTTGAGACTATATGCAAAAGGACAATAATATGCAAATGACACTAATATGATATGATAATGACTTAAGCCTAATGAAGAGACCTAAGGTATGAAAATATGAATGTATGACAATGGTATGACTTTAATGCAAGAGGACACATGCAAATGGATGACCCTTATGCAAAGGAGTATGACTTAGGTGAAACCTAGCCTTGGTACTTGACAATGACTTTGCAATATGCAACCTAGGATGAACCTAAATCTAAATGACATGAATGTTGAGACAAGATTTTGAAAAATGTTTGACAATCATGTTTGAAGGTGTTTTGAGCTTTGTTGGATGAAATGTTCTTGTGTTTAACCTTATTTTGAATCAATTTGCCTTGTTTTTGAAATGAGATACAGTTCAACTTTTGACAAGCAAAGAATACAAGATATTTCAACTTAGACTCAAGACAATCATGCTCATTCCCACATTTCTTATGGTAGGCAAGGACATTAGGTACTTGAGAGGTAGACTTGTTATGGGATTCAAGGAGAATACATAGATGCTTGACCCCACGGGCTTCCCTCCATGGCACTCACTTCTCAGGGCAGCCAAGTATCAGTCCCCATGGAAATCTCCCCATGGCGAACTTAGTATCTCTTCCAAGTATCCGAACTTGTCCTTCTCAAGCAACTAGAAGGGTTTTTGGCCTCTAAAAACAAGGTGTTTAGTAAGGATTTCTGTTAAGTGTTACTCCTTGATGTCATGCAAGCATGATTGAGACATTAAGCCCATCAAGATACCAAACAAATGTAGTCATGCAAGCATGATTTAGACCGTGAGGTCCTACTTAGATGTTGATATGAGAAAGAGTTCAAGGGTCATTACTTCCCAAGTAACTACAATTCCCACGTAACCCTTCCTTCAAAGCTTTCGCCCATTAGGTATTTGTTTATAGTGAGTTAGAATGCCAAGGTATTCTAGCCATACTCACTTTGGGTCATTCCCTTCTCACGATTATCACTTGCTTGCAAAAGCAAATGGTCGGGAAGGCAGGCCCTCTAAAGGTGACACACAATCAAAGACATGAGCATGGTATCGAAGATCTGGATTTCTAATCACCCTAAGAAGGATGAGAGCATACTATCCTACTCCAATGTCAAACTCAACAATCAAATCAAACATAGATTCATTCCATCCTATTTAGCAATCACTAGGTACCTAAAAGTTAATTGCAAACACAAAGTTTAGTTGTAGTCCAAGGCAACCTGCAAAACCCAAGTCAGAAGTTTGATATGCTTAGTCTTTGACTATCGAACCTGCACAAAATGTGTTAGTAGTTTCATTTATTGTCTTTGTCATGCATATGCCAAGATTCTGCATAGAGAATCAGTACCAACAAAACCAAAAAAGCAGAAATAGAATGCAAAAAAAAACAATTTTCAAGTAAAAACACTGTGTTTTACCTCTGTTTCTAGACTTTACACAGGCGCAAAATGCATGACACAGGCACAGAATGTCTGACACAGGCACAGAATGTCCTTGACATAGGCGCAGAATGTCTGACACAGGTGCATAATGCTTGACACAGGCATAGAAGTTCCCAAAAAACACTGCACTACCTTGTTTCTTGGGTTTTTGACCTACAAATCAACTCAAAAGCACTCAAAAGCATGGTTAAGTGGTTAGTTCACGTCGGGTTCACCAATTAATGTAGCTAGGAAATCAGAAATCATCAAAGCATATATGAAAACACTAATCTAGCTCAATCACGAAAGCTAAAATGCAATGATCTATCCTAAACACACTCAATAAAGACATGAAAAGTAAAACATTCAAAACTAAAGACTATGCAAACCAAATGTAGATCTGAATGCTTCCTTCATGCAGCTCCATTGTCCTTCTTTCTTCTCCAAATAGCCTTTGTTTGTGGATCTCACCTTCAAGTGCACACACATGAGATGAAAGCAAGTAAATAAGATATTGGCCCGAGAGTACTCAAAGCGTGATTGATTCGACAAAGTGATTATTATTCTCATTAGCCAAGATTGAAGAAATTCATCCAATTTATAGACAAATTGGAGAGATGATCAAATTAGCATGATTCAATTCAAATGGAAATTACAAATCAATTATGTCAATTATGACAAATTATGACAAATTATGCACTTTCTATGCAAAATTGATTGATTGATAATTTATGACAAATTATGACAAACTTCTATGTCAAAAATTGATTGATTGTCAATTATGACAAACTATGACAAATTGACATGTCATTCCCATGAAATTAGGAGAGAAATAGGAAGAAATTGAAATTAAGAATTTAGAAAATTAGAAAAAGAGGAATTAAGAAATTGATGAAAATTAGAAATTTAGTGAATTAATTAATAATTTTTCATTTATTAATTAATTCACAAAGAGGGAATTTAGAAATTGATGAAAGATTAGGAAATTAGGTAAATCAATTAATAATTTGTCATTTATTAATTAATTCACAAAAAGAGGAATAATTAGCCAATTAAATGAACATTTAACTGTGACAAGAAGACTTAGGATAAATAAGTAAATTATTTAACCTAGAGAGAGAAATGGCAAACAAGGTTAAATGATTAAATCATGAAACCTTAGAAGATGAATTAGGTCTTGATGAAGGATAATTGACTCAATCATGATTCTGATTAACAAAGGACCAATGTGATAAATGATTTGATTAATAAATGCGCCAATTGACGAGGAACAATGACTAATTGATCCAAATTGACATAATTGAGACAGACAACGTTCGATGGCAAATTAATTGCAAAATGACAAAATTGACAAGAGGACAAGTATCAATGACAAAATAGATTGCAAGATGACAGGATTGAAAATGACCACGATCAATGACAAATTGATCGCAAAATGACAAGATCGAACATGACAACGATCGATGACAAATCGATCGGAAAACAACAAGATTGAAAATGATAAGGATTGATGACAAAATGACAAGATTGATAAGAGGACAAAACCCTAATTAGGATTGACAATGTCCAAAATAATGACAAATGAGCACGCACATTGATGCAATAGGATAAGATTGATCAAAATCATGACTGAAGATTGTTGTCGACAAGACCAAATTTGAGAGCGAGACGAATGAAGAATGTAGAAGAATGACTCGATGCTCGCAAATGATAAAGACCAAGTGCGTGACATAGGAGAAATGTTAATGCGACGCAAAACCTAAAATAAGGCAATGTGCAAATGTTAAAGTATGACTCCGCAAGCATTGACCATTTTTAGGTGTCTACAGTAGTTATTAATGAGTAATACAGATCTCTATGTAATGAACAAGGAACATTGAAAGAATAGTTCAGAAGCGTACCTGATAAAGCTTTTCATCATGTGATCAATTTCATTGATGATTTTGATGAGGAGTTGGTGAGATTTTCTTTGAGCCACATTCATGATCAGTTCATGTGGCTGAACAAACCTCACAAAATAACTAAGGAAGCAATCCATATTGAAATCTGTTTCTGCTCAACCGATGAAGTACCATTGCTTAGGTCTATACCTAAGAATGATGTTGAGAAGTTAACTAGATCTAGATAGGATAAAAGAGCCATGACCATGAATAATATTAATGATCCTGCTGTTAAATTTGCATCTCTCGTGATTGGCTATAGAATTTTCTATTCAAGCAGAATGAACAGTACACCAACAACAACAATTCACACTGCATACCAGATGGTTAAGGAAAATGTGGACCATGACTTGACTGAAGCTCTAAGGAGTAAATTAGTGGCAAATTTGGAAGAAATCAAGAAGGACAAGAAGATTAGATTCAATTTTGGACAGCTTATCATGGGCTTATTCTTTTTATTTCCAAAACTTTTTCCCTAGTATTGGTGATGTACAATGGATAACTGGGACAACTACCCTATTGCAGATGAAGAACAACATTAGGATGCTGAAAAACAAGTTTTATGATATTTCATGGGGATATTTTAAAAAATTTCAGAAGGAAATGCATGCTAGGAAACACATACTAGTAGAGGTAGTCAATCGGTATGAGGATTCTATTTGTTTTATGGTTGACACAGATACATGATTGATGGAAGTTGTTATTCCCAGGACCACATGGGTAAGCCCATGGGTTATGAAGTAGACAAAGATCTACTTGTTTCTTATGCTGACCATGGGTAAGAGCAGAGCAGCAAAAGAAGCTGAGAAGAAGAAAGAAAAAGAACATAAGGTGAATCCTATTGAATCTCAAAGAGGGAAACCCTCTAAAATACAATTCCGAAGGAAAGGTAAAATTGTTGAACCTCCTATTGTGCCTACCCAAATTGGAAAAAGAAAGAAGGAGAAATCTCACAAACCGATGATAGATATTGATGAAACAGAATTGGAAGAAGATAAGAGAGCACCAAGGGAATGTGTTAGGAAGAAGAAGACTACTCGAAAAGGTAAATCAGCTACAAAAATATTGACACTTGAAGATTCTTTTACTAGAATGATTATACTTATTGAGTATAGTATTTACAAAGGTTTAAACATATTGTTTACTCATTTGTTTGAAAATCAACAAAGGAAGATTGAAGATGCAGTCATCTTCAGTATGAACAATTTTAGTAGAGCCCTCATTGAATTACAAGGGAAAATTATAGATTCCTTATATAATTTGATTGATGCTAGGTGAGAAGGGTCAATTAGCCTAGATAAAGAATTTATTGATTATACACTTAAACACTTGCAACCAGAAGCAACTGAAGAAGAAATTGAACACATAAACATAAATACAAAATAGAGATCGAATAAGTTCAAAAGGAGATTGAGATTTTGGTGAAAAAGGCTTTAGGTCTCATTCCCAATGAAGAAGAAGAGAAAGATGAAATAATTGAGGATATTAATTTTGATATGCCAAAGTCAAAAGAACTTCCTAAAGGTGTAAAGATCACAGACTTTGAACCGAACAACAAGTATATGCAAGATGATCCTATTGATACTGAACCAGTAGATATAATAGATGATGATACCACTGATGTAGATAATGTTACTAATAGTGCTGATAATGTAGATGTTTTTGAAGTTGATGCATAGATGTTTGATACTCATTAGGAATAGACGGAGAACAAAGGAGAAGAGAAAGAAGCTGACAAAAGCTCAACTATGCAACCGGTGAATGCACAGTCAACAAAGACTCAGACTGCACCGCTCAATGTAAGCATAGATATAAATGTAAATAATACTATCAATGATAGCTAGAAGGATATGGTTGAGGAAAATAATGATAGACTTATAAAGCACTGAGAGGGGGGGAATTAGTGACAGCAAAAACAATACCACTTTAAACACAAACCAGTAAAGATACTTAATCAGTTTACTTAATACTATGCATGCAATCCAAAATGATATTAAAGCATCCACAACAAGTAAAACATCCACCATAACACAAGAGTTTATATGTGGAAAACCCAACTGAGAAAAACCACGGTGAGATGGGACTCACAAGTTAACTATCTACAGTAATATGCAACTAACCGATTAAGGTCTACAAAAATGCGCTGCTAGGAGCAAATCCCGTTAAAGATCCCAAAGCTTTGTTAGGAGCTATACCCTGTTAAAGGTAGTACCTTGTTATGAGTAACCTCAATAGAGGATTTCAAATCCAAACTAATGGATCACCTTGTTAGAGTATTTGTACAATGAATCTTGTTAGAGCTTACCCGTTTAGGGGATTTGACTTTTGTAGTGATTAGAAAACAATAGGTGGTGTGATCTAGAAGTAGCACAACTTGCTTGACTAGATCCTCCTCTGCTCACTCAAAACTGCATCACCAACATACTCTACAATTCCTTCAATAACTTAACACTTCTATCTTGCATCATTAAATAATATAGTTCATCATAATGTCATTATATAGACATTAGATTTCACGTTGGCTCAAGAATCATATCACAAATTCCTAGGTGTAGTGTATCTGGACAATCTAACATAACTCATCATAGATTGCCACCAAATCTATCAATTAGGGATACCTCATCATGACTGGTGATAACTCATCACACAATTAGTGAAACTCGTTGGAACACCGATATCAGTGAAGAGTTAACCTCTTCCAACTCATAGACCGATTTTCCTCCTTTTTCTTCTTTGATGGTCTCCATTGAATCTCCATGCTAGTATCAAGCCATTCCTGTATATACCGGTTGTCTACATATACCAGTTAGACACCCTCTAAACCATTTGAACTAAACTATACATTTAATACTAGTTTACCTATACAAAGACTTAGGAGTAATAACGGTTTATCTTAACTAAGATGACTATGACAATGTGAACATATGTGTGTGTATACATGTGCCATCAATGACAACACATGAAGTCATCCATTACAATCATCATCAAGACAACAATCTCCCCCTTTGGCATTGATGGCAACACTTAGAAAATTTTACAACTTTACAACTAAGTGTGCTTACAAAAAAAGTGTACAAACATATTTCTACTCCCCCTTAACAATACATACAAGTGAACTCGCAATTTATGGTTCCCACTTTTTGGTACATCTTACTTTTTGCTGAAATCATACATTTTTTAGAAAATATAATGATTTAAGCTTTAACAGGTCTCATTTGAAGTTATTAATTGAAGAGAGTTAGATCAAAGGCTCTTAGATAAAAAATTCTTGGATAGAACCTCTCTACTTCTAAATCATACTTGCAATGGAGTCTCCTTTGCATCTATCAAATGTTGATAAAAAACCAATTTTACATTAGATTTTGGGGGGTCAAATGAATTCATTTAGAAGTTTTGTTTCTTTAAGTATTTAGTCCTTATTATAAGCTTTCCGAATAGTATAATTTTTAATATATTTTTATTTTATTTCTTATGAATGGAGGTTTTTCACCAAACATGAACTTCTTTGTGTAGCTAGGAAATGTGGAAATCATCAAAGCAAGTAGTATTAATAATCTAGCTCAATCACAAAAGCTCAAATGCAATGATCAATCCTAATTACATCCAATAGAGATATGAAAACCAGATATTCAAGATTGAAAACTTAAGCAAACCAAATGCAGACTTGAATGTCTCCTTCATGTGGCTCCATTGTCCTTCTTTCTTCTTCAAATAGCTTTGTTTGTGGATCTCACCTACAAGTGCATACACATGAGATGAAAGCAAGTAGACAAGATAGTAGAGCAAGAATACTCGAAGCGAGATTGATTCAACAAAGTGATTCGAAAAAGTGATTAGATAAAGTGATTACAAAGTGATTCGACAAAGTGATTCAAAAAAGTGATTAGTCTTGATTGAAGAAATTCATCCAATTTATAGATAAATTGGAGAAAAGACAAGATTAGCATGAAATTGATATTAGAGGCAATTGATTTCAAAAATGGCAAAATTGAGTGGAAAGAAGAAGGTTATGACACCTTCTATGTCATGAATTATGACATATTGCCAATGTAAAGGTTAGAGGACTAAAAGCCTATGACATCTTGCTATGCCAATAGTATGACGCATGAGAAATTCATGCTTCCACCAAAGCACAAAAATAGGGAGAACTAGAGAAAAATTAATTAGGTGGAAATTAAATTTGACAAATTAGAAAATATGTGGAAATTAGGAATTTAGGAAAATTAGGAAAATTAGGAAATTAGAAAATTAGAAATGAAGAAATTAGGAATTTAGTGAATTAATTAATAATTTCTCATTTATTTATTAATTCACAAAGAGGGAATGAAAAATTAGGAAATTAGGAGTTAGGAGAAATTAGATAAATCAATTAATAATTTGTCATTTATTAATTAATTCACAAAAAGAGGAATAATTAGTTAGCCAATTAAATTAAACATTTAATTATGACACAAAGACCTAGGATAAATAAATAAATTATTTAACCTAGAGGGAGAAAATGTAGAGAAAATGACAAACAAGGTTAAATGAATAAATCATAAAACCCTAGAAGATAAATTAGAAATGCAAGGATGACAATTAGGTCTTGATATAAAATTGACTTGATGTCGATTTGATCATGATTCTGACTGACAAAGGAACAATGCTGACAAACGATTTTGATTGATAAATGCGCCAATTGACGAGGAACAATGTCTAATTGATCCAAATTGACATGACTGAGAAAGATGACGATTGATGACAAATCGATTGCAAAATGATAAGATTGACAAGAGGACAACGATCGATGACAAATCGATCGCAAAATGATAAGATTGACAAAGACAAGGATCGATGATGAATCGATCGCAAAATGACGAGACTGACAAGAGGACAAAACCCTAACTAGGATTGACAATGTCCAAAATGATGACAAATTAGCATGCACATTGATGCAATTGACCAAAATCATGACCGAAGATTGTTGTCGACAAGACCAATTTCGAAAATGAGACAACTGAAGAATGCAGAAGAAGGACTCGATGCTCGCAAATGATAAAAACCAAATGCATGACATAGGAGAAATGTTAATGCGACGCAAAAACCCTAAAATAAGGCAATGCATAAATGTTAAAGTATGATTCCGCAAGCGTTGACCATTTTTAGGTGTCTACATTTTGCCCCTCTTTGAGACAATGCGATTTTAAGCGTTGTTTCAAAGAATGATAATGAAAATGCCCTAGACAATGACAATGACATATGCATGCCCCCTCGAGGAATTGGCCAAAAACATATAGAAAAGAGGCCAATTGATCGATAATAATGATAGAATGTGATAGGAGCAAACAGACGGACAATCGAAGATCGGATGCACGAAAGACAAGCAATTGAAGGTGCAAAAGACCGTGACCAACATGAGATGGAGAGAGTGCACGTCCATCTATGCACTGACAAAGATCTATAAATGAGACAAAGAGAGTGAAAATTGCTCATTTGTACTAGCCAAAGAGGAGAATTTGTTGCTCTGGAAAAGGACACTTGCTGAGAGATGGTGAACATTCCAATGGCAGATCACCTTAGAGAATGTGTACGTACCTACAGACAACTAGATGACGTGGGAGCAGCGGTATGCATTTCAAAAACCCATATTTTCAATTTTATGAATTTGACGTGCTTGCAGGACATTGCAGGGCCCACAAAAAATGCAGAAAGGGACTCCTACGCTTGTGTAGGGTGAATCCTGCGCTTGTGTAATGTCTTTTGTGCTTGTGTAGGGGGACATAGGTGTAGGTTATGTGACACAGGCCCAGGACTTGTCACACAGGAGCAATTGTGCAGTGTAAACCCTAAGTTTGGTCAAAAACAACATGCAAATGATCCAGAAAGGGAGGATAAGGGTAGGATAGGTCAAAATAGATGAAAAACACCCTGATGTAGACATGAAATGAGGAAATGCAACCCAAGGAGCAAACCCTAAAACTGACAAAATATACCCCAATTGTGATGCAGAGTCGATAGTATCCATTGATCATGTGGGAGAACCGACCTGACTGCTTCATGTTACGACATAGACTCAGGAGCATGGATAGAGATACATTATCAGGACTTGGAATATACTATATCACATTCATGCCCAAAATTAGGGCGAACACAGGACTACTGACCGCATTGGCAGAGCAATGGCATTCAGAGACCTCCTCATTCCATCTGGCAACTGGAGAGGCGATTGTGACACTAGAGGATGTATGGCGCATCCTCCGCATTCTGATTCATGGAGAGATGGTAGAGTACGACCTAGTGACAAGGAGGGATTCTTTGTGCAGATTATTTGAGTGCGACGCAGGTGACCTGGATATCGTGGAGAGGGAGATTGGCTGGGAGACTATGGCATCAAAGTATGATCGGTGATATGTGGTGATAGTAGTGGTGATAACATGCCTACTAGCAAGAGACAGATGAGGACATGGATTCCCTATTAGATGGGGAAGAGTGCTAGAGTGGATGGTGACAGAGGGTACGGTGTATGCATGGGGACCATGTGTACTTGCTATGCTATATTTTTAGTTGCATCAGATAGCATATCAGGGAGTTCAAACTTTGAGCTGTGGAGTCACACTGTTACAGGTATGGGCATTTGAGCACATAGCCATATGTCGACCGATTGTAGAGAGACAGGTATTACCACACTGACCATATGTGTACTACTATGGGGCAGCACTGAGATAGGGTCCATTTGGATACATATTGTATTGGCGACATGAGCTAGACAGACTGAGAGAGTTCACATGGAGGCCATACCGTGATTGCCCTGGGTGGTTAGATGATAGTGATGAGCTACCGTATTGTAGACAAGAGAGGTACCTAATTGGGCGACCAATGAATCGCCAGAGAGTGATTGAGATGTACTTGCTAGAGAGAGTCAGATGACAGTTTGGAGAGAGGTAGGATGTACCTAGGAGGACTGCACACTTTGCCCAATCTCATAGAAAGATGAGTCAGTGGGGGAGTATGATTCAGCCACACATAGCATATGCTGACTTTTCATAGCTACAGCAGAGACAGTGGGATTGGAGATCAGATGTGGAGGACGCTGGGATGACAGAGGAGTATGAGAGATGGTTTGCACGACGACGGCCAGTGCCATTGACAGATCTTGATATTCTAGTACTGAGGAGACAGGAGGACTTCCCACTCACAAGAGAGGAGGAGGGAGATGATGAGGATGAGGAGGATGAGGGCGGAGATGAGGATGAGGGGGAGGATGAGGATGGAGATGAGGATGGGGATGATGAGGATGAGCCAAATTTAGCCGAGTAGGAGGCATTGTAGGATATACCCATAGAGCCAGAGACAACTAGCATAGAGGAGATGGAGATATGCAGGGCTTCCATAGCGAGTCAGCATGATCACATTGTGACATTAGAGAGACAGAATGCCATTTTGAGGATAGAGCAGGATCAGTTCAAAGCAGAGATAGCCAGACTTACAACGGCTTGAGATACAACAATAGTTTAGGCACAGCGAGAAGAACAGAGAGTCATTAAGTATATTGGGTCGATTAGGGATGCTAGTGCATGGGAGATGGCACAGATGTTGGTAGAGACCAAAGAGGAGATACACCATTGGAGGACACTATATGAGAGTGCAGTTCCACTAGAGTAGAGAGCAACTTCATATTGGGCATGATTGAGGACAGAGAGCAGGGCACGCTCTCGGAGGTCATTGAGCAGCATGGGGGTGAGTAGACCTATGAGACCATCATAGCCAAGACCAGGAGGGACATCATCCTTGAGACATGGCAGGGATGAGGAGGACAGAGGGAGCACCCAGTGACAGAGGCACATGCTCCATATGATGGACAGATGTAGTTTGACATTATGTAGTCAGCCTGCGGGCCATACTTAGGATAGACAGTCCAATTTTGTACTCTGATATTATTGTGACATATGATATGATATGCATCGATATGATGGGATGCAATATGTTATGACTAATGTTATTTTCCATGTATGGATGACTTATGCACTGTTGATGTATGATTGTGGAACATGTATGGATATATATATTTTTTTTGTGTGTGTTTTTGATGCATTTATAATATGAAATGGATAAAATTCTTGATGTGATGTTTGATGTAATGCAAATGTACTAACCGAAGGGATGCAGGATGCAGCATATGTGTTTGGGGAAATCAGAGCACTAGACCAAACTGACTATCTGAATGGATGGAAGAAATGTTAGTAAGAAGAAAATGAGACAGAGGACAGTTAGAGATGAAGAAAAAATTGCTTTCAGTATTGCACTTTGTAGGTGAGAACCTTTATTTTAATGTAGCAAAATGGATGTGTAGCATCATGGCATGGAAGGCCAGAGCTGAAATGCAACCCTTTTTGCAAAAGACAGACACATCACAGTCAAACAGCAATCACAACAAAAAGAAAGGGACCATGAACCATCCTGGTCACTCTAAATCACTCAGTGACATCATCGAGCAACATAGGAACATGATCGAAGATAAATCAATAAATGATAAGACTCGCTAATTCAAAACAAGCCAAACAAACATCTTGATCTTCATTGTCAAAAGTTGAAAGTGTTGATAGGATGATCATGTTGTTTGGTTTCATGGAATGCGGTACCCCGTCTAAGATAGGACACAGTCTGGTTTTGAGTATACCACACCCTGTATAAGACCCATGATAGTGTGCCAAGGATGAATGATATGAATGTTGATGTTCGATTGATAAGACAATTGTGATCAGTTTGAATGTCTGGTTTGATTGAAAAAGTTCATCTGTTAAGGCGTGATTGCATTAAAGCATAGTGTATGATGGCATGTCGTCGGATGTATACTCAGTGAGCTGTCTATGCAAAAAGGGGATATTGTTTTGCAAAATGCTTTTTTTTGTGTTCATTTTTTTTCAGGACATTATTTGACTTTTTAGTGATTTTTTTTCAGGACATTATTTGATTGTTAGATATTTTTCAGGACATTTTCAATTTTTTTGTGGATTTTTGCATGACATTTTTCAATATTTTTGAATTATTTCAGGACATTTTTTGATTTTTTTGGATTATTTCAGGACATTTTTTGATTTTTTTGGATTATTTCAGGACATTTTCAAAAAGTTTTTTGAATTTATTTCAGGACATTTTTTTTTTTTTGGGGATTATTTCAGGACATTTTTCAATTTTTTATTTATTTTACCCCCAGTGTCTAGCAAGGCAAGGAATATGACAGGTGAATAAATAGGCTTTCTGAAATGATGGTGGATAGAGGGAAGACAAAGGCCTTTTATCATGGAGATAATATAGATGCAATTTTCAAGGGCTATTGCATGATGGGACAAGAGACTGGATATGACAATGTAAAGCAGTGACATGGCATGAGGGACATGTTAAGAGGTGTTTGAAACCATGTTTAAGTTTTGCGTCCTTATGTCAGATCAAGATCAAGGAATGAAAAAGAGTGTATAGATAGTGATAAGATATGGATAGGATAAGCAAGACCAAGAATGGATAAGGGACATGGATTGAAGGTCGGGATTGGCTAAGGGATAGTAGCAAAAAGTTGCAATAAGCTAGGGAATATGGATGAAAGGTTATAATAAGCAAATGGATAAAGACCAAAAGCTAAGATAGACTAAAAGCTGCAAACAAGATGCATGATGCTCATGAAGATCGTTAGCCTTGTCAAGATCAAAGGTGGAAAGAGGAAATGGACATGAGGGACAAAAGGATATGAAGGGTAATGACAGGGGTTCGATAGGATAGTGAAAGGGCAATAGGATATGAAGGAGTATGAAATGGGTTCAATAGGATAATGGAACAATGAAGGACAAAAGGATATGATAGGATAAAACCTGCCCCCAAGTGTGGTGTGCAAGAAGTTCATAAATTATGCATGATGCCTGTTTGCCAGGTTTTCATCACGATACTTGCCCAAAGCGCCTATTTGCCAGGTTTTCACTAGTGGACGAATTATTTTTGCTTTACTTTTTTTCTTTTGTCTTTTTTTTTTTTTTCAATTTTTCACTTTTTTTTTTATTTTTTTTATTTTGACCTTTTTCAATAGAAGATGGACACATGATAGGGCATAGAAGGACTCAAACATCTCTTTGTTTGGATAGTAGCCTTGAAAAAAAATGGACCATGACCTTTAAAAGTATGCTAAAAGACGTTGGTAGGATAAGGACATGGAAAAAGAGATGAAACTAAGGCAAGGATTTATGCGAAGGATTGGATCAAAGGGATCGAAGGATGGAAAATATGCATTGGATAATGGATAGGGTATTGGAAGAATTGTGCTTGAGTGGACGGAAATGTTGGCAAGATTGACATTGGTACACACCTTGAGGGGTGATGGACTGATGGAGGAAAGACATATTTTGGATATTGAGATTTTGAAGAAGGAAATGCTATGGATTTTGGGACATAAGGGCCCAAAATGGATAAAGAAGGTGATGGAGGAATAGACTTGGAATGTTTGGATGGAGGAATATCAATTGTAGATGCCAATTTTGATGTTTCTTTAGGCTTAGGGATCCACATGGTTTTTGATTTCTCATGCTTTTGTGGTTCCTTGGAGTGCATTGCTTGCACCAGGGATTTAGGAACCCATATATATATTGACTTTGCTTTATTTTGCTCAGTGGGCCTTTGTGGCCTTTTGGATATTTCTTTATCTTTATAGATAATATTGTTCTTTGTTTTGACATGTCGATTATATTGGACATGTTGATCCTTGAATACATGTGGATTTTTAGACTTATGACTTTTATACTTGGCATCCAAATTGCTTGGAGGGGGAAAGGAATGCATGGATGAATATGAATGAAATGGAGTTCTTTTGGATGGATGAAATTTACTCAAGGATGTGTGCCTTTGTTGACCTTGCATAGAGGATGAAGGAATATAAGGACCTAAGATGGATGGAAAGTATGATGGGGAAGGTGTATGTTTTGATTTTGATGGAGGGATACCAACGTCTTGAGAGTGAGTTGTGTAGACATGACCCTTAAGATCTCCTTTGATATGGAGGGGTTCTTTCTCATGAAGGTCTACCCCTTTGCCTTTATGAATATCTTGACTTGTAGGATACTCTTTGCTTTGGGAAGAAGATGTGAGTCCATTATGAGGTGGATATGATATGAGAGAAATAATGAGATCTTGAAGTGGATTAGATTGGACCAAAGTGGAAGAACACATTATGCATGTCGAGGGTTCATGAACATCTTGCACTGACATGTTAGAATCATGAGGGGGATTAGGATCATGAGGGGGACTAGGAGTGTGTAGTGGACATGGTTCAATGACAAGCTCTTCAAGAGATGGAATGGGAGAAATAATGAGATCATCAAAAGAAATGCGATCTTGGAGTGTATATGGAGCATTAAGACAAGGAGATGGAGGAACAAAAGGATCTTGTGGAGGATTTAAAGGAATAATTTGATCTTGACAAGGAGGAAGATCATTGGAATCCTCTTTAAAGTTGCTTTGCTCTTGACTTTTAATGGGATCATCGGAAAGGATGGAAGGGATATCTTTATCTTGTTTAGGAAGTGGAATGCCAATGGGATTTGAAAGGACATTTTTTTCATGAAATGGAAGGGGATCATTTGGGATTGGATGGACTAGGATATCTTGATCTTGCTCGGGGAATGGAGTGTCAATAGGACTTTGGATAGGATGGACAAGAATAGGGGAATCATCATGAGTGTCTGGGAATATGGGGTCCTGGTCAACAATTGGATGGGATGATAAGGTTTCAGGATCTTGATCTTCATCTATTTCAAGACACGTTTCTTCATGCTCTAAATTATCCTCTTGACATGGGGTTGGACTTTGGATATGCATGGGGGATTCTGACAAGGGATCAATGTTTTGGCATGAAGGAAATGCACTTTGAACATTTTTGATGGATTCTGGTAAGGAATCAATGCTTGAACATGAGGAAGAGGGACTTCGAATGGGGTCCTCTAAAACAGGTAATGGCAATAAAGTGCATGGTGGCATTGGGTCTTGTATTTTTGAAACATGACAAGGATGTGCATCATGAATTGGATTATCATGGCAATCAATTATGGATAGCTCTTGGATAATTGCATCCTTGGGTGTATTGTTTGATGAGGAAAACATGGAAGGTTCTTGGGAAACTTCTAAAGGTGTAGGGATAGATGCCATTGGAGAGTCAATTTTTTTGTGGGGGGATGAGGCATTGCTAGACATAAGTGTATTATCTTGATCTTCCTCAAAGAACTCACTTGGTAGGTTCCTTAAGATCCTTGCAATAAAGCCACCTTTCTTTCGAGGTTTTGACATAGTTGTATCTGGAATTTGAACTTGTCTGACAAGAATTTGGTCTTGGTTTGATGTCATGTTTTGATTTCAAACTAGATGTTGCTCAAATTGGTTTGACATGTTCAAAATTTGGCTTGGTGCATGTTGCAAGCTTTGTTTTTGAATGTTTTGTTGTGGTTGTTGACATTGATATGTTGATTGAACTTGTTGATATTCCACCATTGGTTGAATTATTTGTTGACATTGTATAGTTGGTTGGACATATTGTTGAATTTGGACCATTGGTTGTGTTGGCTATATATGTTGAACAATTGGTTGAACCATTGGTTGTATTGGTTGAAAATTTGATTGATAGTAAACACCTTCTTGTTCTTGTTGTGGAGGCACATAATGTTGAAATTGATGTTGTCTCTTTTCTTGAAATTGTTTCATCATCTCTATTTGGGAGAGGAGAGCTGGTATGTCTAATCGTTCAAGAAGAGATCTTACATCAATTGGCTCAATCTTTGGATTTTGACCTGGAAATTTTTGAAACATTTTGGACATTTGTGATCTATTCTTCTCAATGTTTTTCACTCTTTGTTCCAATATCTCCTCTTCTTGAGCTAGTTTCTCCTCTAGTTTTTGTATTTGGACATTTACATCATCATGATAAGTTTGATCCAAGTTCTGAGACATGTAGAGATTGGATTGACATGATTGATTGCTTGTGAGGCCTCACCTCGACTCAGTTTGACATTCAGTGGATTTTATATTTTAGACTATTATAGATACTTTATTTTGATGCATTTTGAGACTTAGAACTTATATGGTTTCAGGATTTGGATAACATTGCTATGATTTGATGATTTACTTACATGCTTTATGAGATAGAACACTACATGATTATTAGATAGAATGATATTGCAATGATAGATGTCATTATTGAATTTGCATGACTTTACTCTGAATATAGAACTATGATGTATGTTTAGTTTATGTGAATTGGGATGAAAATTGCTTATGTGAAATTGTTTGATAAAAGATGTATTCAATCTGTGCAGATGAAAATTGTATGAAAGTAATGATGTGTATTGTTATATTATTGAATTATATTATATATGAATATTTGGAAGTACTAATGTGTAAATTGAGATGCGTAGGAAATTTACCATGTGACCATGGAAAATTACGGAGAATCAAACCTAGACTTATGTATGTTCGTAAAGCTAGGGTTTGTCTATTTGGAGAGACAACACCCCGTTTGTGTTGTATTTTATTCGTAACAGTTTATGTTGCATGAGTGTTAAGTGTTAATTAAATTTAATGTGTAAAAACCACGAGAGACAATCTCATGTTTTATTTTTGTAAAAATGTTTTATTTGTGTCACTTGACACGTGTGTATTTAAATTTAAATGTTTTATTTTGTCTCTTGGTGGGAAAGTGTTTAATTATAGTTTTCTTAAATAAATTAATGTGTTGTCATAAATACTTTGGGAATATAATATTTGGAGTGGTCAACTTATGTTTGACCCAAAAATAAACTTCAGAGGGGTTTAATATGGGTTAAATGAACACCTAGGGGTAGTTTAATAGGGTTTCCTAAAGCCCATAAGGTATATCTAGGGGTTAGGGGTAATTTTAGGCAAGTTTCTATAATGATCTTTTTAATGCTTTAAAAATTGTTTTTTTTGAGTTGAGCAAAAATTGAAAATTGAAGTTAAATCTAATCAAGATTTTTCCTTTTGGAATGAGAGTCTTTTTGCATTTTTGGTTTCTTTCTTCTTTTTGGTTTTTTTTTTTAGAATCCTGTGAGAACTCAGAGAGTAAGCTTCTTAAGGAAGATTTTTGGGAATAGCAGGGTAATCACCCACTCTCCATTTTTGGAGACAGAAGAAAGTTTAGAAGGAAAATAATGTTATGGAATAGAGAAAAGGAATAAGGGTAGAAGAAAAAGATTTGTGGATTGGGCAGCTCTTCATCAAATACCATAATAACCTTTGGGCAGATTAAGGTTGGTTTCAATTTATACTTTTAATATCTTCTTCTTGTTCATGTCTGGAAGTTTGTTGGTGTAAGAAATCTGTATTCTTGAAAGTTTATGTTTGAAAATCTTTTGGCATTTTGTTTTATGAATTGATGTGTTTTGGGAGTTTTCTCAAGATCTCTTACTCTTGGGAGAGAAGAGGATCTTGAGGGTGGTAGCAGTGACAGCCCTCGAGTGAGAGACTCTCTTTTGAGAGCGATCACAAGGGATCTTTGTGTGACCCTTGCTGCATGGCCTGTTTGTGCAATGGGGGTCATAAGGAGGGATATAAGGCTAGAATGCCTTTGGGGGGCATAAGGAATAAGGGGTTGAGAATTCTTGATATTTTTATTGTGCCATGAGGTGGCTTCTTGTTTATTTCATACTTGCAGTTCTCCTCAGGGTATTTGGTCCACTACCACCCTTTGAAAAAGTTCATCACCAAAGTGTGGTGTTGTGAAAGCCAAGTTGGGAATGTGTCTGAAAAAAAATCTGTATGCATTGCTTTCTATGTGTTTGCCTGTTTGTTACCCATCTAGGAATTGGTTCTCCGAGCTCGGGGGTGGCTACCAGTTAGCCTAGGCTGGAAGGTGAGCACTCCGTGGTCATATTTGTGTTTTCTATTATGCAGGAAATTCAGAGGAAAGAGAATAGGAACCATGAAAGAGATACAAAAGATTGTTATTGAAGATACTTGAATTCAGTTGCAGATGTTTGTTTAAAGTTGTTATAGAAATATGCCTCATTCATAGAAAAGAGAAGCAAGTTGTAATTTGTGAAAGTAGACTTGAAGTTTCATTGTTGTGACTATTCAGAGAAAACATTATGTAATTGGTAGAATATCTTAGAGATGTTTTAAAAAAGAAAAGCTTGTTATTTCTACTTCTGGTTTATTTGAAAAAGAAAAGTTAATTTGTGTTGCATGCAAAAGCTTCTTGTATTATGGAAAGAAATAAAAGAATTGTTTTCATTTAGATTTTACCTATATTTTTACTTGAGGCAAAATAGAAGTTTATTTATGTTGAAAGATTTTAAGTATTTTAAATGGAAAAAGTTGTTTTATGTGAATATTTTATTAGAAGAAAAAAATCAATGAATTTCTTTATTTCCAGAAAAAGTATAATGTATCTTTGAATAGTATTCTAAATTGTATTTTAGCTAGCATTGATTTAAAAGCTTATTAATTTTATATATATATATATATATATATATATATATATATATATATATATATATATATATATATATATATATATATATATATATATATATATATATATATGATTTAACTTAATGCTTTTCTCTTTATTATATTAGTTTAAAATTTTGCATGTAAATTCTCTTTAAAAATATATATATATAAATTTATATTGAAATAAATTTCATCTTTTAACTATGATTATAAAAGCTATGTGAATATAAATATATATATATATATATTTTTATATATTATATTTAAAAAAAAAAATTTTAAAAAATATGTTTTGGGTCCCCGCGGACTCCACTGTGTGTACGCGCAGTGGATGGCCGCGCAGCGCCCACTATGTGCACACAAAGTGGAGCCGCTTTCGGGTCCCACTGTGTGGGCACACAGTGGTGCCGTGGCGCCCACTGTGCGCTCACACAGTGGCGCGCGACCAACCTGCCTCCCTTTCCTCCGCTGCCTGCAACAAAATAAAACGCGGCCGACTTTGGGGTCTTCGGCCCAGTAAGAATTTTGGACTGTAAAAAAAAAAATATGGGTTAAACCCTAGCCCGAATGGGGCTAGGGCAAATTAGTTTTAAAAATAAAAATAAATATGTTATTTAGTTTAGATAATATATATATAAGTAATTAGAACCCTAATTAGGGTTGGGGAAAAATATGAAATAATATTTAGGAAGTTATAATGGTTTTTGAATTTAGAATTAAAATATTTGTCATTTATGCAAAATATAAATATATATATATATGTATCCATATAAATATATGGGTATATATATATGTATATATATGAATTTTGATCATAATCTTTGGATAAGTATTTAATTATAAATATATAAATATGTATATGCAAATACATATATATATATATTTATATAATCCTGTTATAATTTGGAATAATTAATAAAGAGAAATTTATAAAATGGTTGTTTAAACTATATAGTCATATTGGAGATTAAATTAATTTTTTCTCTCCCTTATCCTTTAGCTTGATTGATTTAATAAACCTAAAGACTAGGTAACTCTTGAAGATAGAATTAAACCAGTTAGTCTCACGCAATTAAAATTTAACAATTTATCGATGCTTAGTTCGTTTCAAAATTAGCTCAAATTTAATAATGGAAGTTTCACTCACGTTTGTCGCGAGAGTGAACTTGTTAATTAATTTAGTATGTTTTTAAAAAAAAATTTGTTCCGTTTTTGCCCTAAATTTTGGGCATGACATTTTGGTATCAGAGCCAAGTTTCCACACTAGGAGCCTTACTCACTTACGTTTCGCCTTAGAATATTTTAAATTATTTTGTTAAATGGAATTTTGAATTTAATTGAGTTTAATTATAAAAGAAATAAATTAATTGTTTTGTCTTATTTCCTCTTAGGATGCCTCCGTTGGCGCGACAAGCTCGCAAGCACGGACGGGGTCCTAGACGTGTGCGCATAGCACGTGATGAGGTAGAGAGGGAGGCATCGGTTCCAGAGGAGAACCCAGGAGCACCTCCCGAACAGCCAAATGAGCCTAACCGTGACATTTTAGCAGCCATTCAGAATCTTATTAGCATTGTTCAGGAAAGGATTCCAGCAGAGAACCCTCAGGTTAGGAGTCATGACTCTGGGAGTCATAGATCTGTTGATAGAGAATGAAGTAGGAGCCCAGCTCTGATTCCTGTAGAGAGTCAGGGTGGTAATGAGCCAGAGTCAGTGCATATGCCAGGACCACCTCCAGCAGTGGAACCAGTTTATTTTGAGAGAGGCCGTCGAGATCCAGGGGATCTCATCAGGGAGGTCATGCGCCTCCAACCACCATCCTTCGGAGGTTCTACAGATGGGGTAGAGGCCGAGGCATGGCTTCTGAGTCTTGAGAGGTGCTTTGCGTTGCGTTCTTATGAGAGCAACTTGAAAGCACGTGTTGCAGTTCATCTTCTGAGAGGGACAGCCTCCACTTGGTGGAGACAGGAAGAGTACAAATGTGGATTAGTTCCTGATAACTCACTTGGGAGATATTCACAGAGAGGTTTCCTGAGAGGTACCTATCAGAGCATTTCAGGCAGCGTCGTATAGACGAATTTCATGATCTCCAACAAAAAGGCTTGTCAATAACCCAGTATGAGAGTAAATTCTTTGAGTTGTTGCCTTATGTAGATTATCTAAAGGATGAGAAACTTCTTGTAAACCACTTCATCAGGGGATTGAATGCCGGTATAGCCGAGCCTGTTAGGATGTCCGCCCCAGAGAGCCTTCGGGTTGCTATAGAGAAGGCACTGATTGTCGAGGAAATTCAGGTTAGACCACAGGACAATAGGGATCGGTATCAGAACCGAAATCCCGCACCTCAGACTTATGGATTCCAGAAACCACATTGGAAAGGGAACAACCGAAATTCTCAGGGGTTCTCCAAACCCCCTCCTCCACAACAGACACTACAGAACCAGAAACAGAAACCTCCACAGTATCAGCAGGGCTCCAAGCCCAAGCAGTGGCAGACTCAGGGACAGAAACGTGATCAGAGAGCATAGGGGCAGTACACACAGCCGACGGGGACTCAGAAATCCTCCAGGGGTGGGTACAGCGGATCCAGTAGGACAGGAGGTCAGGCTTTTTCTAGGCCTCAAGGTGCCCAGTTCCAGGCACGGGGTGCTTGCTTTACATGTGGAGCCATGGGGCATTTGGCAAGGAATTGCCCTCAGGGACAGGTAGCAAGGAGTCAGCGGATGGCCGCTTTAGAGCCGACAGTTGGTGATATGGGCAGATCCCATAGAGTATTCACAGCGGTTGACAACTGCCAGGCTGATCATCAGGCCACGGTTATCGAATCTTCAGGTATAATCAGAGGTAACAATGTATCTATTTTGTTTGATTCAGGAGCTACTGACTCCTTTATATCTCCATCGGTTGTGGAGCATTGCGAGCTAGTGGCAACTAGGCAGGGTGTCAGTTGGGAAGTGGAATTAGCTTCAGGGGCTAGAGTGTTAGTGGAATCAGAGGTTAGGGCATGTCAGCTGCAGATTGGCAAGATCACCACTTTAGTAGACCTTAGAGTGACTCCACTTGGATCTTATGGAATCGTACTTGGCATGGATTGGCTTTATGCCCATAGAGCCAAGATGGATTGCCGCCTGAAAAGGATCGAGTGTGAGGATGATCATGGTTCACCCATAGTTATCACTAGGATTCAGAGGCCCGTGTCTCTTCGTATGATCTCCGTAATGCAGCTTAAGTGGAGCATGTGGAAGGGATGTTAGCTTTTTGCTATCACTATTAGTGATAGAGAGGAAGAGGAGGAAAAAGAAACATCGCTCGATGACCATCCTATCCTTAAGGGATATTCAGATGTATTTCCTTCAGAGTTAACGGGAATGCCTCCCCACAAAGAGATTGATTTTCATATAGACCTAGTACCAGGAGCCGAGCCAGTTTCCAGAGCACCTTATAGAATGACCACAAATGAGCTTAATGAACTTAAAATTCAGCTTGAGGAACTTCTTGAGAAGGGTCATATCCATCCTAGCGTATCCCCGTGGGGTGCACCAGTCATCTTCGTTAAGAAGAAGGATGGATCTCTACGATTGTGTATGGATTATCGGCAGCTAAATAAAGTAACCATCAAGAACTGATATCCTTTGCCCAGAATTGATGATTTATTTGATCAGCTTCAGGGTGCCAAAGTCTTTTCCAAAATAGATCTGAAGTCAAGATACCATCAGTTGAGAATAGTGGAAAGTGATATCCACAAGACTACATTTCACACTAGATATGGTCACTATGAGTTTACCGTAGTCCCCTTTGGACTTACGAATGCCCCAGTAGTTTTTATGAGCCTCATGAATGGGGTGTTCCGTACCTTTCTAGACCGTTTTGTTATTATGTTCCTCGATGATATTTTGATATATTCTCAGAATGAGAAGGAGCATGAGGAGCACCTGAAACAGGTATTGCAGTGTTTGTGGGATAACTAGTTGTTTGGCAGTCTATCGAAGTGTGCTTTCTTTCGATCTGAGGTCAAGTACCTTGGACACGTTATTTCCGGTGATGGGATCTCAGTTGACCCATCAAAGATTAGGGCTATTATGGATTGGCCAGCGCCTACCAGTGTGACAGAGGTTAGGAGTTTCATGGGTTTAGCAGGTTATTACCGACATTTTGTCGAAGGTTTCTCCAGAGTCACACACCCTATCACTTCTCTTCAGCGTAAAGGGAAGAAATTTGAGTGGACAGAGAAGTGCGAGAAGGCCTTTTAGGAACTCAAGAAGGCACTTACTAGCACTCCTATCCTTGTTGTACCAGATCCTTCAGCTGACTTCATGGTCTATACAGATGCTTCCCTAGAGGGTTTAGGGGCAGTTCTTATGCAGGATGGTAGGGCCATAGCTTTCGATTCTAGGAAACTTAAGACTCATGAACTTAATTATCCCACTCATGACCTTGAGCTCGCAGCAGTAGTGCATGCACTTGTGAGGTGGAGACACTTCCTTTTAGGACATCACTTTGAGTTGCATTCAGATCATCAGAGTCTTCAGTACATCTTCACTCAGCTGAACCTTAATGCACGTCAGAGGAGATGGATGGAGTTCTTGTGCGAATATGATTTTGACGTTCACTACACCAAGGGAAAGGAAAATGTAGTTGCAGATGCCTTGAGTAGGAGACGTCATGAGGTTTTCACCATATCCATGGGCACAGACTTGAGGGACCGTATACTTCGGCACTTGTCAGAGGATGGATGGTATGCAGAGGTTTGTCAAGTATTACGTTCTCAGGTTACTCTAGAAGGGAAATATGTGGATTATTCTTTGGAGTCCGATGGACTGTTACATCACAGAGGGCACATTTATGTACTTTCCTCCAGAGGGTTGCAAGAGTTCATTGTCACGGAAGCTCATAGAGCTCCTTATGCAGCGCATCCCGGGGTTAAGAAGTTGCATGCAGACTTGAGGCAGTTGTATCATTGGCCGGGAATGCGGCAGCTCATTGCTGAGATAGTAGCTCGGTGTCTCGAGTGTCAGAGGGTAAAGGCGGAGCACCACCATCCAGGTGGGTTGCTTCAGTCTCATGCTATACCAGAGTAGAAGTGGGATACTATATCCATGGATTTCATCATTGGCCGCCCTATGTCTTCTCGTCGCAACGATGCTATCTTGGTGACAGTTGACAAGTTGACCAAAGTAGCTCACTTTTCACCAGTTCGTACTACATTCACAGCTCCAGCAGTAGCACAGGTGTTCTTGTAAGACATTGTTAGGCTTCATGGCGTACCCCGCAAGATTATTTTTGATAGGGATTCTCTTTTCACTTCTACCTTTTGGAAGTCATTACAGGCAACTATGGGCACTAAGCTCAATTTCAGTATAGCCTATCACCCGGAGATAGATGGTCAGACAGAGAGGGTCAATCAGGTGTTAGAGGATATGCTTCGTATGTACGTCATGGATCATCAGACCCGATGGGAGGAGTACCTTCCCTTAGTGGAGTTTTCCTATAACAATGGGCATCACACTTCTTTGGGGATGCCACCCTACCAGGCATTATACGGCAGGCCTTGCAGGACGCCCTTGAGTTGGGATCGCATAGAGGATAGAGTTGCTATTGGTCTTGAGTTAGTTCAAGATATGGAATAGTAGGTGGATTTGATTAGGCAGTGTCTCAGAGAGGCTCAGGATAGACAGAAGAAATATGCCGATGCAAAGAGGATAGATCATAGTTACTTGGTTGGAGACAGAGTTTTCTTGAGAGTGCGACCGCATAAGAGTCCAATCCATTACGGAAAGGGTTCTAAGTTCACACCTCGCTTTGTAGGACCTTTTGAGATTCTGGAGAGGATAGGCCCAGTTGCCTACCATTTAGCTTTGCCACCTAGCCTGTCACGCATCCACGATGTGTTTCATGTTTCAATTTTGAGAAAATATATCTATGATGAGTCTCACCTTTTAGATTGGGATGCCTTGCAAGTGGAGTCGGACAGGCAGCTAGCTTTCGAGCCCATTCGCATTTTGGCACGTCGGACATTGGCCCTTCAAGGTCGAGAGCTGGGCCAGGTTAGGGTCCAGTGGGATTGTTATGATGAGGTTACGGCTTCATGGGAGGATGCAGCACGTATGAGATCAGAGTACCCTCACCTCTTTGATGAACTCCAGGAGGAAGTTCATGCCTAGAGGGGGAGGATGTGAGGCCTCACCTCGACTCAGTTTGACATTCAGTGGATTTTATATTTTAGACTATTATAGATACTTTATTTTGATGCATTTTGAGACTTAGAACTTATATGGTTTCAGGATTTGGATAACATTGCTATGATTTGATGATTTACTTACATGCTTTATGAGATAGAACACTACATGATTATTAGATAGAATGATATTGCAATGATAGATGTCATTATTGAATTTGCACAACTTTACTCTGAATATAGAACTATGATGTATGTTTAGTTTATGTGAATTGGGATGAAAATTGCTTATGTGAAATTGTTTGATAAAAGATGTATTCAATCTGTGCAGATGAAAATTGTATGCAAGTAATGATATGTATTGTTATATTATTGAATTATATTACATATGAATATTTGGAAGTACTAATGTGTAAATTGAGATGCGTAGGAAAAATACCATGTGACCATGGAAAATTACGGAGAATCAAACCTAGACTTATGTATGTTCGTAAAGCCAGGGTTTGTCTATTTGGAGAGACAACACCCCGTTTGTGTTGTATTTTATTCGCAATAGTTTATGCTGCATGAGTGTTAAGTGTTAATTAAATTTAATGTGTAAAAACCACGAGAGACAATCTCATGTTTTATTTTTGTAAAAATGTTTTATTTGTGTCACTTGACACGTGTGTATTTAAATTTAAATGTTTTATTTTGTCTCTTGGTGGGAAAGTGTTTAATTATAGTTTTCTTAAATAAATTAATGTGTTGTCATAAATACTTTGGGAATATAATATTTGGAGTTGTCAACTTATGTTTGACCCGAAAATAAACTTCAGAGGGGTTTAATATGGGTTAAATGAACACCTAGGGGTAGTTTAATAGGGTTTCCTAAAACCCATAAGGTATATCTAGGGGTTAGGGGTAATTTTAGGCAAGTTTCTACTTTATAATGATGTTTTTAACACTTTAAAAATTATTTTTTTTGAGTTGAGCGAAAATTGAAAATTGAAGTTAAATCTAATCAAGATTTTTCCTTTTGGAATGAGAGTCTTTTTGCATTTTTGGTTTCTTTCTTCTTTTTGGTTTTTTTTTTAAGAATCCTGTGAGAACTCAGAGAGTAAGCTTCTTAAGGAAGATTTTTGGGAATAGCAGGGTAATCATCCACTCTCCATTTTTGGAGACAGAAGAAAGTTTAGAAGGAAAATAATGTTATGGAATAGAGAAAAGGAATAAGGGTAGAAGAAAAAGATTTGTGGATTGGGCAGCTCTTCATCAAATACCATAATAACCTTTGGGCAGATTAAGGTTGGTTTCAATTTATACTTTTAATATCTTCTTCTTGTTCATGTCTGGAAGTTTGTTGGTGTAAGAAATCTGTATTCTTGAAATTTTATGTTTGAAAATCTTTTGGTATTTTGTTTTATGAATTGATGTGTTTTGGGAGTTTTCTCAAGATCTCTTACTCTTGGGAGAGAAGAGGATCTTTAGGGTGGTAGCAGTGACAGCCCTCGAGTGAGAGACTCTCTTTTGAGAGCGATCACAAGGGATCTTTGTGTGACCCTTGTTGCATGGCCTGTTTGTGCAATGGGGGTCATAAGGAGGGATATAAGGCTAGAATGCCTTTGGGGGGCATAAGGAATAAGGGGTTGAGAATTCTTGATATTTTTATTGTGCCATGAGGTGGCTTCTTGTTTATTTCATACTTGCAGTTCTCCTCAGGGTATTTGGTCCACTACCACCCTTTGAAAGAGTTCATCACCAAAGTGTGGTGCTGTGAAAGCCAAGTTGGGAATGTGTCTGAAAAAAAATCTGTATGCATTGCTTTCTATGTGTTTGTCTGTTTGTTACCCGTCTAAGAATTGGTTCTCCGAGCTCGGGGGTGGCTACCAGTTAGCCTAGGCTGGGAGGTGAGCACTCCGTGGTCATATTTGTGTTTTCTATTATGCAGGAAATTCAGAGGAAAGAGAATAGGAACCATGAAAGAGATACAGAAGATTGTTATTGAAGATACTTGAATTCAGTTGCAGATGTTTGTTTAAAGTTGTTATAGAAATATGCCTCATTCATAGAAAAGAGAAGCAAGTTGTAATTTGTGAAAGTAGACTTGAAGTTTCATTGTTGTAACTATTTAGAGAAAACATTATGTAATTGGTAGAATATCTTAGAGATGTTTTAAAAAAGAAAAGCTTGTTATTTCTACTTCTGGTTTATTTGAAAAAGAAAAGTTAATTTGTGTTGCATGCAAAAGCTTCTTGTATTATGGAAAGAAATAAAAGAATTGTTTTCATTTAGATTTTACCTATATTTTTACTTGAGGCAAAATAGAAGTTTATTTATGCTAAAAGATTTTAAGTATTTTAAATGGAAAAAGTTGTTTTATGTGAATATTTTATTAGAAGAAAAAAATCAATGAATTTCTTTATTTCCAGAAAAAGTATAATGTATCTTTGAATAGTATTCTAAATTGTATTTTAGTTAGCATTGATTTAAAAGCTTATTAATTATATATATATATATATATATATATATATAAATATATATATATATATATATATATATAAATATATATATATATATATATATCTGATTTAACTTAATGCTTTTCTCTTTATTATATTAGTTTAAAATTTTGCTTGTAAATTCTCTTTAAAAAAAAATATATATAAATTTATATTGAAATAAATTTCATCTTTTAACTATGATTATAAAAGCTATGTGAATATAAATATATATATATATATATATATAAATATATATATTTATATATATATATTTTTATATATTATATTTAAAAAAAAAAAATTTAAAAAAATATGTTTTGGGTCCTCGCGCACTCCACTGTGTGTACGCGCAGTGGACGGCCGCGTGGCGCCCACTATGTGCACACACAGTGGAGCCGCTTTCGGCTCCCACTGTGTGGGCACATAGTGGACGGCCACGGCCGCCACTGTGTGGCCACACAGTGGGGAGCCGCTAGCGGCGCCCACTGTGTGGGCACACATTGGTGCCGCGGCGCCCACTGTGCGCTCACACAGTGGCACGCGGCCAACCCACCTCCCTTTCCTCCGCTGCCTGCAACAAAATAAAATGCGGCCGACTTTGGGGTCTTCGGCCCAGTAAGAATTTTGGACTGTAAAAAAAAAAATGGGTTAAACCCTAGCCCGAATGGGGCTAGGGCAAATTAGTTTTAAAAATAAAAATAAATATGTTATTTAGTTTAGATAATATATATATAAGTAATTAGAACCCTAATTAGGGTTGTAGAAAAATATGAAATAATATTTAGGAAGTTATAATGGTTTTTGAATTTAGAATTAAAATATTTGTCATTTATGCAAAATATAAATATATATATATGTATCCATATAAATATATGGGTATATATATATGTATATATATGAATTTTGATCATAATCTTTGGATAAGTATTTAATTATAAATATATAAATATGTATATGCAAATACATATATATATATATATATATATTTATATAATCCTGCTTATAATTTGGAATAATTAATAAAGAGAAATTTATAAAATGGTTGTTTAAACTATATAGTCATATTGGAGATTAAATTAATTTTTTCTCTCCCTTATCCTTTAGCTTGATTGATTTAATAAACCTAAAGACTAGGTAACTCTTGAAGATAGAATTAAACTAGTTAGTCTCACGCAATTAAAATTTAACAATTTATCGATGCTTAGTTTGTTTCAGAATTAGCTCGATTTTAATAATGGAAGTTTCACTCACGTTTGTCGCGAGAGTGAACTTGTTAATTAATTTAGTATGTTTTTAAAAAAAAATTTGTTCCGTTTTTGCCCTAAATTTTGGGCATGACATTGCTCAATTGTGATGACATGGATTCATAAGAAGGTTGAGACCTCATTTTAAAAAACAAGTCACTATGAAACGCAACTAATGGGATTGACAAATGTAACGTAAAAGGATGACAATGCAACTTAATGTTTTTGTTGTTTTTCAGGATTTTGACAAACTTTTTGGAATGCAAATCTAAAAAGAGACCCTTAGGAAATTGAAATGATGTCTAGACCTCAAAGGATAAAAGGACCAAGTGACAAAAGGACGAAATGACAATGTCTCCCCTATATGCTTGGATACTAAGCTAGGTTTGACCAAATGACAATAATGACATAAAGAGAAAAGGTTTGATAAGGTGTAGACTTCCTAACAATGACTTAGGGTTTATCAAAGATTTGGATTACTCAAGTATGACAAAACCTAGTTTTGACACTATATGCAAAGGGACAATTACTATGCAAATGACCCTAATATGATACGATAATGACCTAAGCTGAATGAAGAAACCTAGGGTATGCAAATGCAAATGTATGACAATGGTATTACTCTAATGCAAGAGGACACATGCAAACAAATGACCCTTATTGATATGCAAAGGAGTATGACCTAGGTGAAACCTAACCTTTGTAGTTGACAATGACTTTGCAAAATGTAAACCTGGGATGAAACTAAATCTAAGTGACATGAATGTTGAGACAAGATTTTGAAAAATGTTTGACAACCATGTTTGAAGGTGTTTTGAACTTTGTTGGATGAAATACTCTTGTGTTTAACCTTGTTTTTGAATCAATTTGTCTTGTTTTTGAAATGAGACACAACTCAACTTTTGATAAGCAAAGAAGACAAGATATTTTAACTTAGACTCAAGACAATCATGCTCATTCACACATTTCTAATGGTAGGTAAGGATAGTAGATACTTGAGAGGTAGACTCATTATGAGATTCAAGGAGAATACATAGATACTTGACCCCATGGGCTCCCCTCCACGGCACTCACTTCTCAGGGCAGCCAAGCATTAGTCCCCATGGAAATCTCCCCATGGCGAACTTAGTATCTCTTCCAAGTATCCGAACTTGTCCTTCTCAAGCAACTAGAAGGATTTTTGGCCTCTAAATACAAGGTGTTTAGTCAAGATTTCTATTAAGTTTTACTCCTTGGTGTCACGCAAGCATGATTGAGACATTAAGCCCACCAAGATAACAAACAAATGTAGTCACGCAAGCACGATTTAGACCGTGAGGTCCTACTTAGATGTTGATATGAGAAAGAGTTCAAGGGTCATCACTTCCCAAGTAACTGCAATTCCCACATAACCCTTCCTTCAAAGCTTTCGCCCATCAGGTATTTGTTTATAGTGAGTTAGAATGCCAAGGTATTCTAGCCGTACTCACTTTGGGTCGTTCCCTTCTCATGATTGTCACTTGCTTGCAAAAGCAAATGGTTGGGAAGGCAGACCCTCTAAAGGTGACACACAATCAAAAACATGAGCATGGTATCAAAGATCTGGATTTCTGATCACCCTAAGAAGGATGAGAGCATACTCTCCTACTCCAATGTCAAACTCAACAATCAAAGCAAACATACATTCATTCCATCCTATTTATAAATCATACTAGGTGCCTAAATATTAATTGCAAACACAAAGTTTAGTTGTAGTCCAAGGCAACCTACAAAAACCCAAGTCAGAAGTTTGATATGTTTAGTCTTTGACTATCGATCCTGCATAAAATGTGTTAGTAGTTTCATTTATTGTCTTTGTCATGCATATGCCAAGGTTCTGCACAGAGAATCAGTACCAAAAACCAAAAAGCAAAAATAGAATGCAAAACAAAACAATTTTCAAGTAAAAACACTGCCTTTTTTTACGTCTGTTTCTGTCCCTACACAGGCGCAGAATGCTTGACACAGGCACAGATTGCTTGACACAGGCACAGATTGTCCTTGACACAGGTGGAGAATGCTTGACACAGGCACAGAAGTTCCCAGAAAACCCTGCATTACCCTGTTTCTTGGGTTTTTAACCTGCAAATCAACTCAAAAGCACTCAAAAGCATGATTAGGGGGTTATTTCATGTCGGGTTCACCAATTAATGTAGCTAGGAAATGTGGAAATCATCAAAGCAAGTAGTATTAATAATCTAGCTCAATCACAAAAGCTCAAATGCAATGATCAATCCTAATTACATCCAATAGAGATATGAAAACCAGATATTCAAGATTGAAAACTTAAGCAAACCAAATGCAGACTTGAATGTCTCCTTCATGTGGCTCCATTGTCCTTCTTTCTTCTTCAAATAGCTTTGTTTGTGGATCCCACCTACAAGTGCATACACATGAGATGAAAGCAAGTAGACAAGATAGTAGCGCAAGAATACTCAAAGCGTGATTGATTTGACAAAGTGATTCAAAAAAGTGATTAGACAAAGTGATTAGACAAAGTGATTCGACAAAGTGATTTGAAAAAGTGATTAGTCTTGATTGAAGAAATTCATCCAATTTATAGATAAATTGGAGAAAAGACAAGATTAGCATGAAATTGATATTAGAGGCAATTGATTTCAAAAATGGAACAATTGAGTGGAAAGAAGAAGGTTATGACACCTTCTATGTCATGAATTATGACATATTGCCAATGTAAAGGTTAGAGGACTAAAAGCCTATGACATCTTGCTATGCCAATAGTATGACGCATGAGAAATTCATGCTTCCACCGAAGCACAAAAATAGAGAGAACTAGAGAAAAATTAATTAGGCAGAAATTAAATTTGACAAATTAGAAAATAGGTGGAAATTAGGAATTTAGGAAAATTAGGAAAATTAGGAAATTAGAAAATTAGAAATGAAGAAATTAGGAATTTAGTGAATTAATTAATAATTTCTCATTTATTAATTAATTCACAAAGAGGGAATGAAAAATTAGGAAATTAGGAGTTAGGAGAAATTAGGTAAATCAATTAATAATTTGTCATTTATTAATTAATTCACAAAAAGAGGAATAATTAGTTAGCCAATTAAATTAAACATTTAATTGTGACACAAAGACCTAGGATAAATAAATAAATTATTTAACCTAGAGGGAGAAAATGTAGAGAAAATGACAAACAAGGTTAAATGAATAAATCATAAAACCCTAGAAGATAAATTAGAAATACAAGGACGACAATTAGGTCTTGATATAAAATTGACTTGATGTCGATTTGATCATGATTCTAACTGACAAAGGACCAATGCTGAGAAACGATTTTGATTGATAAATGCGCCAATTGACGAGGAACAATGTCTAATTGATCCAAATTGACATGATTGAGAAAGACGACGATCGATGACAAATCGATTGCAAAATGATAAGATTGACAAGAGGACAACGATCGATGAAAAATCGATTGCAAAATGATAAGATTGACAAAGACAAGGATCGATGACGAATTGATCGCAAAATGATGAGACTGACAAGAGGACAAAACCCTAACTAGGATTGACGATGTCCAAAATGATGACAAATTAGCACGCACATTGATGCAATTGACCAAAATCATGACCGAAGATTGTTGTCGACAAGACCAATTTCAAAAATGAGACAACTGAAGAATGCAGAAGAAGGACTCGATGCTCGCAAATGATAAAAACCAAATGCGTGACATAGGAGAAATGTTAATGCGACGCAAAAACCCTAAAATAAGGCAATGCATAAATGTTAAAGTACGATTCCGCAAGCATTGACCATTTTTAGGTGTCTACACTTTGTTCAATGCATTGGGAAAAATAGTAAACTAATTCAAAAAAATATCTATGCACTAGGTATTGATGTCTTCTTTCTAACAAAAAAAATAAAATTGAATTTTGATATATATAGAACAAGTTATGTGTTCAAACGTACACCTATATCTAAATTATATTTAGTCAGACTTCAAAACTTAATAAAATAAGAATTATTCAACATATCCCTATCAAACCAACTACATGCCCTGGGTGTTGTTGTTACAAACCAAAATTCAAAAGAATTAAGTTTTAATCATTTATAGAAAAAAAATTATGCATTTCAGGATGCACATCACTCTTAAAAAATGTTGTTTGCTGTAAAAAACTACTTTTTGAGGGAGATGGAAAAATCAATAAAATTTTATTCAAAAAAAATTGAAAAAAATATATTTATAATTTACAAACAAGATGTTACAAATCACTACTTTACATCATCTTCAAATTCTTAATGGTTTAAAAGTTATAGTGTCAGAAAGTGAAGGTTTTTTTCAAAATGTTCATCTAAGTGTCAAACTTGGGCAAAAAGTGGGAACTAGTAATGTGAGTTCACCCATACAAAATTTTACAACACATACATATTTCTACTCCCCCTTTGACAACAATTCCAAATTGAAAAGTAAAATACAAATATATTATAGCAAAATTTGCATAAAAAAGGTACATATACAAAAATGTAAGAGTCTTTATCAAGGAGGGTTCAATGCAATTTTCAAGAAAATGTCACTAAAAGTGATCTTCATTTGAGAAAAATCATTTTCCCATGTTTCCAATAAGGTTTCAGTGATCTCAATGGTTGTCATAACCTGTGCAGCAAATTCTTCCATCGCATCTATTGTGCTCATTTCTAGAGTTGCCAAAACTGCTTCTGCATCCCTGCATGCTTGTTGTAAAATGTCCACTTTGGGTCACAACTAGTTCTTTATCTCTTTCAAGGATTCGAGTCTCTTAGCCTACTCATAATTGTATACTTCTAACCGATTTTGCAAATCATCAACTGATTTGCCAAATGCTAAGGCTGAATCCTATAAAGGTATGTAGGTAGTGCATATCTTTTCCAGTTCCTGTTTTATCTCTTCTCACCTCTTAATCAAATCAGTATAGAAAAATGAAACATTAGATGTATAGGCTAGTATCCTTCCTCTAGTTTCAATAGCAGTCCTCAAAAGATCTTTGTTCATGGATAAAGCAGTATTCCCTATATCAATATCTTTCATTATTTTCTCTCCTCTCTTCTTTCTGTAATTCTTCTCAGCTAAAGTCTAAGCATCTTATTCAAGGGACTTCAGTTGGTCAGATGCATCAACAACCAACTAGCCAATCTTGTCAATAGGAGTTAAAAAATTTCCAATGTTTGTCTTCATTAGAAGACTTGACATAATCTCAATGATAGTTTGAATAGTCTATGCTTCCTTTCTCTGCTCTTTTAGTCTTTTCTTTTGAGCTCTAGATTGCATCACTATAGCAATCTCTATGAGTTCAGATGCACTCATATTATCTACATCTATAGGCCCTTTGATTCCTATTGAGTCATCCTCATCATTAATTTGCTGCTTAACAATTGCTTTTTCCTTTTCATCTACTATCTTCTCCTTTGTTTTCTCTTTCTCTTCCTCCTTTTTCTATTCAGATTCTTTCACTTCAACCTCTTTCTCATGTTTCTCTTTCTCTTTTTCTGCCTCTATTTATTTCTCATGAGTGACTGTTGTAACCGATGGCAATTGATTTTCCACTTGGTGTTCTTTTTTCGGTGGAGGTTGAATATCCACAGTAGGTTGAATTCACGATGCTTCAACTGCTTCATGTGTAATAGTAATGACCTGTGGTTGTAATGGTTGCATAACTGGTTCAATGATATTACTAGATAAATCAATGGTGTCTTGAATATCTGTTGGCATTTTTTATGATTATGTTGTGATTGTCATTGATGGACACACACTTGCATTGAGATCACTTTTATATGTATGAGTTATGCTCAATTGACAATTGTTCCAAATCGGTATGATGCATTATAGTCCTTAGACTATTGGTGTTTTGTAGAAAGTGTTTACCAATCTGAAGTGGTATGCTGACACCAAGCAGTTTGAGGATCTCAAGTGGTACGAAGGATCAAAGCGGCGGAACACATATTTCCCAGTCTTCATTTTGTCAAACCGGCAACCGGTATTTTGCTTAAACCTGTATTTTGTATGAACCAGTAATACTCTGTGACGAGTTACCAACCGACATTTTGTGATGAGTTACCATCCACTGATTGTTTGATGGTGCCGAAACTTCAACAGTGCTTTTTGTGTCGTGTTACAGAATATGTCTAGATGCATTGAACCTAGGAAATTGTATTGTAATCCTATTGGACTGACATGAAATTAGATTCCTTTAAAAGGACATCATGTCTAGGGTTTTAGGTTGTTGCTAGGGTTTAAGGTGGTTGATGAGTTAAAGAGAGTATGAAAGTATAGAAGACTGAAGTAATGCTGGAATGCATTAGGAACGAGCTATCAAGGATCTAACCAAGCAATCTATGCTATTAGCTAGATCACTCACTTGTTGATTACTCACATCTTCGACAAGTCTAAAGCCCTTAACCGGGTAGGCCCAAAATCCTTTTTTAAATCCTCTAACAAGGTCATTCACATCTGTGGATCTAAAATCCTCTAGCAAGGTAGTCTTTAATCAGACTTATCTCCTAACAGAGATTGAGATCCCTAACAAGATCTGTTCTGGTAAAGAACATTGTATGACCTTAACCGGTCTGACCTTAACCTGTATGGTTCCTATTCTATAGATAGTTACTTGTGAGTTCCATCTCACCATGGTTTTTCCCATTTGGGTTTCCACATCAAAATCTCTTGTGTTATGGTGTCTATGCTTCTATGGGCGAATGCATTATTTTCTATTTGGTTTGCATGTGTGCTAACCGGTCTATTTGCTAAACTATTTTACTGGTTTACTATTAGTCTAGCAAAGTGTTTAAGTACATTGATTTTTGGCACACTAATTCACCCCCCCTCTTATTATTCATCAATTGGTATCAAAGCCAACCTTTCTATAAGTTTAACTACTTGGAAAGAGATATGGGGGAATACACATTGAGGGAAGTTACTCATTGGCTCACTCAGTGTGAGCAAGCCTATGATGATCTTATGGTCAAATATAAGGCATCTCAAGCAAAGAGGAGAGAACATGTCAAAAAGTTGATGGAGCTATCTGAAAATAGTTCTTCTGATGAAGCAGACATGGAAGCCCTAATCCAAGAAGTAGAAAAGCTTAATGAATCCAATTCCAAGCTGAGAAAGGAGTTGGAAGGACTAACTATCTGAATGTGCCAAGAGCTTGAGAACCGGAGGAAAGATGAAGATCTGATAAAAGACAAAGATCATGAAATCTCCAAGCTGAAGCAAGAGATCAGTGCCCTAACTGCTCAACTCCATGCAAGCAAAGTGGAAAAGGAAGACATGCAAGGAGAACTGAACATTGCCATCTTTGAAAATGAAAACCTGATGGAAACAAATGCTGCTATTTTCAAAGAACTCTCTAAGTCAAAGGAAATACTTGCTAAGTTCAACAAGAGTTTTGTTAAGCTAGAGCAAAAGCTTGAATCTGCCAAACCTATCAAGAATACTGATGGACTTGGTTATTCTAGTCATGAGGAAGGTAAGACCTCTGGTACAAATGCTCGAGCATCAAAGAAATAACCGACATTAAGGGATAAAGGTAAGCAAAAGTTTAAACTTGTTTGCTTTAACTGTCTTAAAGAAGGACATACTGCCAATGTGTGTAGGAGTAAGGCTTACAATAATTTTCCTTATTTTCTAAATAATAAGCCTAGATCCTATAGATTCAATGGCAAATATTATGCATGCAACAAGTTTGGGCATAGAGCATCTGAATGTAGGTCTGTTATGAACAACACTAGAAGATATCCTTAGAGGGCTCAAAAGTTGGTCCTGAACCTTTTGTGAACTAGAATCACAATCGGTTTAATGCCTTCAATCATCAGTCAAGAAGCAGTGGCTATCAAGCAACAATCGGATGGAGAGAAAACTATATGGTCTGTCATGGTCATGGTCACACTGCTGCAACATGCAGGAGGAAGAATGGCAACATGAATAATGGAACTTGGAGAGCACCTGGAATGGTCTACTATCATTGCAACAAACCGGGTCACATTGCCAAATTCTACAGATCAAGAAAGAACATATCGGATGACATACAGGTAACTCTAGAAGGAAAGATTGATATTGACACTATTCAAGCAGATATGAACAAAACTTGGAAGAAGAAGCCATTAGTGCTGCAAGAAGAACTGGTTTCTGCACCTAGTGTGGAAATATCGGAACCGAAAAACTAAGCATCAGAAAAGCTTGGGGGGAGAAAATGGCAAAATTTTTTGAACCCCCAGTTTACACCAGTAAAAGACCTTAACCGGTATGTGATACCTATCATTTGGCGGAAGACCAAAAATGGTAAAAGGAAAATTAGGGTTTATGCCCTAATGGTGGAGCATTTATTACGGTAGGTGAGGAATATGTTTAAAAGGAATTTTCAAATAATTTCTCACTATCATTTTTCGAGCGAAGAAGATTTCAAGTGCAGAGTGATGGAAAAGTGATTTGTGCTACGATTCAGAGAAATTTAAAAACATTGAAGGAGATTCAAAGGCAAATTACAAATGGTCAAGAGAAGAATGCAAAGCGGTGATTCTGCAACCGACGAAGTGTGAGGTGAAGTGGAATCTGAAAGCCCTAAATTATCAATTTTCGAAAGGTATTTCTCAAGTTTTCTATTTTTATCATGGCTTCCGCATCTCATACTAGCTCTAGTACATCTGTCGATTCAGTAAGCTTCATTCAACGAAGTCCAAATACAATGCCCTGTCACAAGTTCCTATGGGAGTAATAGTGGAAGAAGGAATATCTGATTATATAGACTATAAAATTGAAGACCTAGGGTCTCTAGCAATCCACTTGTAGCAAGGTCTATTCTATGGGAAAGATAAAAAGGTCAAACTGGAGTATAGCATTTTGGAGAAGAAGAAACTTCACAATGTGGTTTACTTCCTAGAGGATTTCATAGGTGACCACATTAGAATCATTCTGAGCAGATTTCATGGTGACAAGAAGTACCTGGAGAGAATGCATGATATCACACCACAAACTGTTCATGTCTTCACTGGTTTCTGCAATGTCGGTGAAGTGCCAGCCCTAAGGAAGATCATCAAGATTGAAATGACCAAGCTCACTAATTCAGTGAGTGACTCACAAGGAATGACTATTAATTCCATCAAGGATGACCTCGTGAAATATGCATGCATGGTGATTGGATACCGGATGTTCCATGCCAGCAGAATTAACTCTGTATCTACTACAGCAGTAAATGTCATTTATCGGATGATCAAGGAAGATGCATCATTTGACCTCTGCACCAGTATGCAAAGGCAACTCCTGTTGAATCTTAAATCAGTCAAATAGGATAATGCAATTAAAATTCAAGTTTAGACAACTACTAGTAGGACTATTTTTCTACTTCCAAGGTTACTTACCCAGAGTGAGAGATATTCAGTCGTCTGCAGACCAACCAGTTAGCAAGCAGGTCAAAGAGAGCCTACAAGTAGTTGGAACCGGCTACCCTGAAGTTCTGAACAAGTACTTTGATGAGTTTAGAAGCAAGATGAGTATGAGGATGAGGATATCTGGTGACATTGTCAAGAAATATGAAGATGATATCTGCTTTATCATCAATGTGGATGAATGCATAATGGAGGCCGTTGAGCCCAGATAGGAAGAAGGAGAGCCTATGGGCTATGAGGTGATGTATGATATGTTGGACGGGTATGCTTCTACCCTAATCGCCTCACCTCTTGATCCTAAGGTAAAGAGAACCGGCACCTATCTGGAAAGGGTTGCACCGGTTGTAGAACCTGCTGAAAAGAAAGGAAAGGCAGTTCCTTCAGCATCTGCACCGGTTACTGCAGCTAGTCCCAAAGTGACCAAGCGGTCACCTGCAAAGAAGAAATCAGAAGCGGCACCTGCCAAAGTCTTTGAGAGAAAGAGGAAGACAAGGAATAATTCACTAGACTCAGAAGAAACTATGTTTGAAGAAAAACCCAAGAAGACAAGACAAGCAAGGAAAAAGACAAAGAATGAACCAACATCATTGACACTGGTAAATATTGACATTTCTTCCTGCAAACCTTTGACACATTTTCAAAGAACCATAAAAAATATTAGGAGAAAAGTGCTAAATGATTTGATTGATTGTTTTGATGATTTCAATGATGATGAAAAGGAAGCAGTTGAACAAGAAATCATTAAGTATTTATGTGTTAATGACCGGTCACCTTCAGAAATTAGATCTAAGACACCAGATTCTTTGTATAACTCCTTAGACAATAAATGGCACATTGCCATAGAAAAAGAATAGGAAATGAGAGAGACAATTTTTGCTCAACATTTTCCTAATGTATCAAATTCAGAACTTTTCAAAGTTATGAATAAATACAAAGGCCTCTTCTTCATGAGAAGAAGAAGACTCCTATTGCTGGAAGGAAAGAGTCAAGAAGCGATCAATAATACATGCACTTTCTCTAGAAGCTCTTAAGATGCATCAAGTGGCTGAAGCCAACATGAAGGTGAGCAAGAACCGACAATAACTAAACTGGATGAAGTGTTTGATATTGAAGGAAACTTAGTTGTTGAACCTATAGACACTATTGATGTCGATGCTCTAGATATAGAAGATGTTGCGTAGGACACACCATCTAAAGAAACAGGACAAGAGAAGCAGGCTAAATAGGTTGAAAAGAAAGCAGAGGACAAACAGGAAAAGGTAGCAAAGAAATAGGAAGAGAAGAAGGAAAAGGAAGATGAGGAGAAATAGAAATAGGAGGAAAAGAGAAAGGAGGATGAGAAGAAAAGAAGAGAAGAGGATGAGAAGAAAAGAAGAGAAGAGGATGAAGAGAAAAAGAAACAAGAAGATGCAAAGAAGAAGAAAGAAGAAAAGGATAAGGAAGAGAAAAAAAAAGGAAGAAGATGAGGAGAAATGGAAACAGGAAGAGAAGAGAAAAGAGGATGAGAAGAAAAGAAAGGAAGAGGAGAAGAGAAAGGAAGTAGAAAAGAAGAAGGCAGAGGAAGAAAAGGAAGAGGAGAAGAGGAAGGAAGCAGAGAAGAAGAAGGTAGAGGAGGATAAGGAAGAAGAAAAGAGAAAAGAAGCAGAGAAGAAGAAGGTAGAGGAGGATAAGGCAGAAGAAAAGAGAAAACAAGCAGAGAAGAAGAAGGCAGAGGAGGACAAGGAAGTAGAAGTGGCAAAGAGCATGTAGATGGAGACTCCAAAGGAAACTAGTAGTCAAGCCAAATCGGCTGACCTCACCAGTCCTATTGACCTCCAATCTGCAAATGAAATGCAGCTGCTACAGAGCATTAAGGTTGCTCAAGAACGCCTTGAGGTGTTAAGGAGGAAGAAGGAGAAAGATGTGATCCAAGTTGCGGTGGACACTCTTACCAGTTTGTTACCAGGCACAAACCTCCGCAATACTGACTCATCATTGGCACAATTGAAGCTCCTATGCATAGTAATGGATAATCAAGTGCAGAGCCTAGAAGAGGTAGCAGAGGCAAATGCCAAGAAAGTGCATCAAAAGGCTCTCAACATTGCCCTAGTGAAGAAGCTTAATGAGCTCCAGTCTAAACTGCAAAAAACATAAAAAGACATAAGGAATGCTCTAGATGAGGGGAATCTACTACTGAGTAAGATTTTCCAACCCCATCTCTTCTATGATGATATGCTTGTATAGAAGCAAAAGCTACAAACTGACTTGCAGTTATATATGAGCACCTCCAAGCTGTCGTATGACTCTTTTATAGCTTATGGGCAAACCGTTCATTGGTTTCACATCCAACCTGCCAAAATAGAGTTGGAAATCAGCAACTGGACTCGAGATTTGTAGGAATTCCAACTGGTTCTACTCCCTGACCTACAAATACTTCAGAAATGTTATCTAAATTTGGATGCCTTAACGGTGACTCAAGAGATGAGCACATTAGATGCCATGGAAGAGTAGGTCTCCCAAATGTAGATAGAGAAAGAAGTGGCAACCTCCCTACTTGAGTCCTGGTCCTTATCTATGAAACAATTCTTGCAGGACTTTAAATCAATTTTTGACAAGTTTTATTCTTTACTGTCATAAACACTTATTATTTTAATGAAATAGGGGTTAGTCTGCAATATTATTTTTGTCATTGTTGGAAAAGGGGGAGAAGTATAAATTTTGAATGTTTTGATGTATACTTTCATGTTATTTCTATTAAGAAGTAGTATACATTGTGTTTTTCTGCAAAAGGGATAGTATATATGATTAGGGGGAGTAATTTTGATTATGGCATATTTTTGTTGTAAAACACTTAGATGTCAAAATTTCCTAAGTGTTGCCATCAATGCCAAAGGGGGAGATTGTTGGAATTTTTGATGATTATGTTGTGATTGTCATTGATGGACACACACTTGCATTGAGATCACTTTTATATGTATGAGTTATGCTCAACCGGCAATTGTTCCCAACCGGTGTGATGCATTATAGTTGCTAGACTATTGGTGATTTGCAAAAGGTGTTTACTACTCTAAAGTGGTATGCTGACCCCAAGCGGTTCGAGGATCTCAAGCAGTACAAAGAATCAAAGCGGCAGAACACATATTTCCCAGTCTTCATTTTGTCAAACTGGCAACCGGTATTTTGCTTAAACCGGTATTTTGTATGAACCAGTAATACTTTGTGATGAGTTACCAACCAACATTTTGTGATGAGTTACCATCCACCGATTGTTTGATGGTGCCGACACTTCAACGGTGCTTTTTGTGTTGTGTTACAGAATATGTCTAGATGCATTGAACCTAGGAAATTGTATTGTAATCCTATTGGACCGACATGAAATTAGATTCCTTTAAAAGGAAATCATGTATAGGGTTTTAGGTTGTTGCTAGGGTTTAAGGTGGTTGATGAGTTAAAGAGAGTATGAAAGTGTAGAAGACTGAAGTAATGCTGGAATGCATTAGGAATGAGCTATCAAGGATCTAACCAAGCAATTTGTGCTATTAGCTAGATCACTCACTTGTTGATTACTCACATCTTTGACAAGTCTAAAGCCCTTAGCCATGTAGGCCCAAAAGCCTTTTGTAAATCCTCTAACAAGGTCGTTCACATCTGTGGATCTAAAATCCTCTAGCAAGGTAGTCTTTAATCGGACTTATCTCCTAACAAAGATTGAGATCCCTAATAGGATCTTTTCTGGTAAAGAACATTGTATGACCTTAACCAGTCTGACCTTAACCTATATGGTTCCTATTCTGTAGATAGTTACTTGTGAGTTCCATCTCACCATGGTTTTTCCCATTTGGTTTTCCATGTCAAAATATCTTGTGTTATGGTGTTTGTGCTTCTGTGGGTGAATGCATTATTTTCTATTTGGTTTGCATGTGTGCTAACCGATCTGTCTGCTAAACTGTTTTACCGGTTTACTATTAGTCTAGCAAAGTGTTTAAGTACATTGATTTTTGGCACACTAATTCACCCCACCTCTTAGTATTCAGCAATATCATCTACAAAGATAACTAGTAAATAAGTAGTATCATCCTTATGCTTAATAGGATAGACAATATCTGGTGCAAAAATTTCTTCTTCATCTAACTCCAGTTGTGCTCTAGTCTTTGTTTGATCAGTTTTATGAGACTTCATCTTCTTATGCATCCTTTGAATATTTCTAGCTATCTGATGAGTTTCAGCTTCAACATATTGCACCTTTCCATACATTAACATCAATCTTCTTGCCTTAAAATGAAACTGTCCTTTGAAATTATTAAGCAATGCTAATTATTCATCTCTAGACAATTCAAAAAAATATTGAATAAAAATACTATCAATTATTTCTTGATCTTGTTCAACAGCCACTTCCCATTTATTTGCAAGAATAGAATACAAAGAATCATAAATATCATCTTTAAGATCCTGAGGCAATCGATTATATTGACATAAGTAGTTGATTACCTTTTGAACAATTTGTTCCTTCTAAACATCATCAAATGAATTAAAACATTCTTTCACATTATCAAACCCATTCCTCCCTAATGTTTTTACAATTCTCTCAAAAATTTTCATAGGTTTGTAAGATAAAGCGTTAATAGGAATACCCTATTGTGAGGTGTCTTCTACTAGTTTGGCTTTCTTACTAGTTGCTTTCATTTTCTTTGGTTCCTCTTCAGTGTCAGTATCATTATATTTTGCTTGAAGAATAAGTTGTTTTCCTCTCTTCTTTGTTGCAGTCTTCTTTTTAGCATATACTTTGGGTTCATGTTCCTTTTTTACTTGAACACTTCTTGTCACCCTTGTACTGGTGGTCACTGGAGGTACTTGTTCAACTTTCTTCTTCATCTTCTCTTTGGAAGAATTGGGTTTAGTAGGTGCATTTCTTTCCTCATATTTTCCCAATCTTTTCTTCTTCTTATCCTTGGGAGATGCCAAAAGGTTGTTGGCATATCCGATTAATAAGTCATAATTGACTTCATAACTCATTTCATTCATTTCATCCTACCTGGGTTCTATAACCCCCATAAGACAAAAGTCTATGGTGACTGTGAAGCATATGTCTTTTGTAATGTGTTTCATCGCATCTTCAGGTAGCCTCACCCTCATGCTCATCTTCTTTTGGAATTTATTAAAATATCTATTCATTGCACTAGAGAATGTGTTCTTTATAGCCTTTATGTTGTTCTTAATTTGAGCAGTTACTGGTAGGTCTTTTGACCATTGAATGTCACCAATTCCTGATAGGAAATTCTGAAAATAAAAGAATAGACCAATCAATAATTGACCAAATTTGAAATTTTGACTGTTGTCTTTCTTAATTGATTGTAGGTTCAACATCAATTGAATCCTTATAGCCTTGCATAGTTCATAATATACATTCTCAACAATCATTCTGTAAGCTACATGCACAGTTGCAGATGGCACACTGTTCATTCTGCTAGAATAAAATATCCTGCACCCAATGACCATAGTAGCAAGTCTAACTATTGGGTCCTTAATGTTGTTAACTGAAAATATAGGACCATCAGAGGTAGTTTGAGTTAGTGTTACCATAGTTTCTTTTGAAATTTTCCTCACCTTTGGAACTTCACCGGTTTGCTAAAAACCAGTCACTGCACGGATTGCTTCCTTTGTGATTATGTGTGACCTTTCAAGATACATATTTTCACAATGCACATGACTAAGAATTATACCAACATATTCTTCTTCAAAATCTTCAAGAAAATTAGCCGCATTGTGAAAACCCTTTTCATAAACCCTAATGTACTCGGGTTTGATTTTGCCGCTTTTATCACACAAGGATTTCAGTTGAGAATAAATTGATAATGATCCTAAATCCTCAATTTTACAGTCAATGTAACTAGATAAATCACCTTTTATCATAACACCATCAAGAACTTGAGACAAAACATTATATGACACTATTTTGTTTGTTTCCATAGATTCCATAGGTTCAATAGTGATCATAAGTCTCTCTACTTGCTTAGACGATTAATCCATTCTGGATAAACTCAATTTGAGAGAGTTTAACAAAATAATACCTTAATTCCTCTACACTGGAAAAGTTTCTGGTTGATCTCTCGAATGTACACCCATTTTTCCTTTGCTAATCTTCGATTCCAATTGAATCTTTCAATCCGCAACACAAATCCATCTACAATTAGCTATCAAATCTCTTTTTTGCTCTGCAGGTGCTCAAAAAATCTCTTTCAAATGCAATTAAGGTAAAATTCACATAGTAAAGCTTGCTTTTATAAACTTTACCCACAACATTAATTGCTCAACCGATAGGGTAACAAACCTTAATATACCGCTTAACAATACTTCCAATACTGACAAGTATATAACCGGTTGACAATCTTTTGAAAAACTGATAGACTATGATATCAAGAATTCTCATAAAATAAATCAAAATGAAAAATCTCTTACCACACATTCTTCAAGGGGTCCAAAAGTAAATTTACCGCTATGCTCCCCTTAGACCTATTTGAAAGACAGTTCTCCGGCATAGGATTCTCCACACTAGGTGAATGGATAGATTCTTTTGCAGGTTTGTCCCCACTCTTCTTTTTCCAGATTTTGTTCATCTCTTCTCTGGTTTCCTTAATATTGACCTTCTGCTTACCTTTTTGATCTTCAAAGTGGTTGATCGATTTTTTCTTCCTGGTTCTATAGAATTTTTCCATGTGTCCAAGTTTGTGACAATGATAGAAAGCCATTCTAGATGATCTCCAAGGTCCTGCATTACCTCTTCCAGTTCTCCTTCTGCAGTTCATAGCCACATGACCATACTTGTTACAAATGGTGCAAATAACATTAGTTACCTTTGTTGAACACTATATTTGAAATAAAAAAAAATCTTCCCAGAGGCATGAAAACTAAAAGATTATCGGCGAAAATATCATATTGAGCATCTCAAAAGGAGTTTCATCGAAAGAATGCTTTCATCGAAATAAAGCATGACGTGTAAAGCACTACATAAAGATGTCTTCGGCGGAATATCACTTTTGATAAATGAAGGCAGCCACTCATCGATACTCCAGTTTCATCGAAAAGTGAAAAGCAAAAAGCAAAAAGCAAAAAGTGATTTCGAGGGGATACAACTGCCGAAGAAATTCAAAAAGCATTCACTGAAATGTAAATCTCATCGATAACATTATATCAAACAAAAACAGAGGGGTTTTATCGATAAAGGGGATATCAAAGAAAAATGACTTTCGAAGAGCTTGCATGAACTTTCACCGAAGAACAGAACTCATCGAAATATGATTTCGATGAAACTTGCGAGTGACTTATCGAAAGAAAGTTCATCGAGGAAAAGATGATTTCGAGGAGACTTGAAAATGGTTTTTCAACATAGGCTATTCGCCGATGAAGTGATATCGAGGAAAGTGAGCTTTCGATGAAAGTTTAAAGTATTCGACTGAAGACAAGGGTTTCATCGAAAACTCGATTTACGATCATTTCAATTGAACAGTACTTCCCGCAAAAGAGTTAAAAGCCCAAGTGAAGAATGTCACATCTGCAATTAAGTTTAAACATTTGAATAACCGTTATAGATGCAGAGACATTAACTATGCACAAGTTACCCATGCAATTATAGCTGAACTGATCGAATCTTCACAAGAACCAGATTGATGCCAAGAGATTGAAAGTTGCAAGGAATTTGTTGAAATTTGTGAATGACAATCAGAAGAGCTAGACAATTCATGGATGTTGAATTAATGAAATTGATAGTCCCAAATGTATTCATGGATGTTGAATTAATGAAAGCTCTGGTAGATTGCTATGATCCAAGAACCAAAACCATATGCGACTACCGAGGGAATCCCTTGGTGGTGATTAACAAATAAACTATTGATATGGTATTTGATCTAGACTGGGAAGTAGAAGAGAAAATTGATATGTAGAAACTGTCGCGAGAATTCTTTAGCTTGGAAAACATCTACAGGACGTGGAGATTACCCATTCACCGGCCGAAAGTGGGCGGGTCCTTTGTTCCATTCAGCAAAAATGACAAGGTGCCATTTGATGTCAACCAATTCCATCCGTATTTTAAGTATACATATTATGCTGCAGCCCAAGTATTAGGCTTAGAGGCTCATCCTCTCATGGATATTGGGGTTATGGTTCTGTGTGCTGATTTACAATCGAAAGACCCTAGGTCATTTGATTATGCCACTTATGTTGCAGATGCCCTAAATCATGGGTTGGAGAAGTTGAAAGGAGACCTTGTGAATATCCATTTCTCATTGTACTCTTTATTGATGCACATTATTCTTTATTGTGGACAAGAAATCAATTTCTGGTCAGATGATTTCTGCATCAGAGCTTATGATAAGAATGGTTTGAAGAAACCAGTTCAGTTGTGGGTTTCTGCATGGGATCAAAGATTCATGAATAACCAGTATTGGCACTTTCAGGAATATTTTGTGAAACCCCTTAGTGCGGCCTTTGGACAACATAGAGATTATACTTTGTCCCCTGAAATTAAGAGATTCCTCAGGCCAAAAGACTTCTCTCCGGAGTCCCAGATTGATCACAACTGGGGTGACTGGTATTGCCACAATAATCATACAGAAATCAGGGTATTTGGGTATGAAGGAAAGCCATACATGCTTCCAATTACAGTACCAAATAGGGTGGCTAGCCTGGAGATTGTGAGACAATTATCTACAGTCAGTGCCAAACATCTTATGGATTTTGGTAAACAATCCATTGTTCCAGGGTTATTGATTTTTTCTGATTTTATTGTTAAAAGTTCAAAAATCTATCATTTGCTTCAAAATAAATTAGATTATTATGGCATGACTCTGGGTGATCCTAGAGAAAACTTTGATCCTGAGGGATATATAAGAGCTGCCAGGGCGTCACAAAAACTAAAAGCCAGAATACATGTGGCTAAAATGCCATATGACTTGATCAAGAACCTTGCAAGGGAAGAGGCCAGGGTTTTGAAAGAAAGAAGCGAAATGACTTGGGAGGCCTTCAAGTGGAAAAGAGCAAGGGGGATGGTGGATGGAGACTTGCTTGGAAACCTCAAAGACCATTTGGAGATAGCCAAAAGGCTACTTCAACATGAAGTAGAGATTATGCATAGAGTGCCCTACAGTTCCTTCATTTTATCAATACTGAAAAGGATAGTCAACCATTGGCTCACATGTCACCGAAATCAGCTGCTAGTAGCATCCCTGCTGACTCTCCTAGAGAAGATTATCCCCCTGGTGTTGAAGCAGAGGTGGATGTAGACACTGGTGAATTCAACATTAAAGATGTAGTTGACATAAGGATGATAGAGCATGAGGATTTCGTTGTTGATGACGGATTCGCCTCTTCGAGGGAATTTCTTTCATTCTTGTACTAGTATAAAGGGGCCCATGTGAAACAAAGCATGGCTGGAAGGCCAGAAGAAGAACAGATGAAAAGACTACAAGATGAAATCAATACCCTCATGAAGGATATGACCCCTGACAAAGGGAGGAAAATATTAAAAGAGGCTGGTGTCATCATCTTTTCTGGTTGGGACATAAATTCAGCACTTCTTTTTGATGGATTCTTGAAGAAAAAGGACTTGAATCAACAAGTGTTGCCTCAAGAGATAGATAAATTGTTCCTAGGCTCCGGGTATGATCCCGATCAAAAGGCTCTCCTACAATGGGCATTATATCCAAAGGGAAAAAGGCCAATTATTATGGATATCGAAGAAACCTTTGGACACCTCATGATTCATCAGGTTGGAAAGCCTGACCCTAGGGTCACTGCAAAGTTGAACCTAGATGTAGCCAAATTAAATATGGATCAGACAGAGTTTTTGGTCAGGGAAAATATTACCTATAAGGGTTTATATGAAAAATCTAAAGAGGAGAATCAAAAATTATAAATGAAAATATTACAACTTGAGACAAGGACTCCCTTGAATGAATATGCCTCATATCCTACAGGACAGAGCTTGGATGATGTTTCTGATGCTCTATATTGGAAGTATCAAGCAGATAAGGCTACCAAACAGGTAAATAATATCCAGCAAAAGATGGATAAATTGGTTAACGACATCATTGAACACCGATTCAACACCATGCTTATACATGTCGAACATTACTGGAGGGTGTACACTGGAACCATAAAAGCATTAAGAGAGCATGAAAGGTTAAAAGCACGATTGCATGAGGTGATAAGCAGTGTTGATGTGATGACGCCAGAGGAGAAGGCTGAAGGGACTTCATACATAGAAGATCATGTTAAATTTGAAGATATGCTGAAGCGAGATCTTAAAGAATTGGATGATGGAAGCCCTATTGAAATGCCCTCGTTTTATAAAGAAGGAGGAGTAATGTCCATGGAAGATTTGCGGAATGAGCTTGTAAACATCAAGGATTGGGCTCTGTCAAGGTTGGACTAAAGAAAAGACATGGCCCCTACCGTCAACCAGATGATCTTTGAATACCTTTCACAAGGAGAAGAATTGAAGAAACAGAGTGTTAAGATGAAGACTTTCAAAGAAGATGATTATATTCATCATTTAGGAATTCTTAATCTCTTTTTACTTAAGTTTGTTAGGAATATTCAAATTAACAATTAGTATTTTGAAAAGACACATCTTTTCATAAATGACTTTTGCTCTCATATATATGTGAGAGAGGTTTTTGTAATATGGCAACAAGAGACATAGGAACAAGATAGCAATGCATCCCAACCTGTAAGTTTTTTGTTATACAAATTTTGATGGAATACATGCTATGATCAGTTATTTTTCTTTGCGTATGTGTTGTGGATTATTTCATTTTGTTTTGGCAATTGCTTGTGATATTATTTGAAGAGATAAGGTTATTCATATTCTTGGAATGAAATTTATGTTGTATGTTATAAGGTTGAAATAAAAGTTCTGCTTGCGAATTATAATTGTTCTTCACAGTACTTACTTCAATGGTCCCTTAAAGGTAGGGTTAAATTCATTCAAGCAACTTATGATATAAGCATTCAATTGATCTCAAAAGAAATAATAACCGATAGGTCCATCAAGGGGTGGGTTAAAAAACTGTCTCACAAGTTCGCATAGTAAGTCCTAAAGAAAATATAATGACTCTATAGCCCAAACAGTGAAGAAGGCACTGGTTATTTACAGATTACACTTATCACCATATTCATCATATGTCGTTTTAAAGCAACAGGAGTAATTAAGTAGGAAACATAGATTGAATAGCTTTGACAACAAGCAATCTTGAACTCATCTGCTATATCTCCATCCTAGGAATCTATGCCATCTTGAGATAGGAGGAAACCAGATCAAGACACTTAATCTGCTATAAAAAGCACCGATCAACTGGTGAATAGGTATACCCGCCTAGGTCCTGCAGAGCCTGAAGTGAAAGAGTTAACAACTAAATAGGTTCACTCTATAAGTTGGCCAAGTCAACTGGAAGGTTTGATCATAGGAGTTGGCATTTCCTTAGAACCTATCCAATCTGTTGATTTGAGACCCAACAGATTGGCGACTCTGCTGGGGAAGAATTATTAAGACTCTGCTGTGGGAGAGAACTCAAAAGAAAGGAAAACTTTCCTCTCAGGAAGAGAGGTGGTGACTCAAAAATAAAGGAATATCTATGCATGGAATGAGATCAGTCACAAAAGGACAATCTTTATCCCAGTTAGATTTCTCTCAATGAAAGAACAAAAACAAAGAACCCATGAATGAATTCATGAGAGAAAGATACAATCAGTATAAACATGAAAGCAGCCAAAATTCACCCTTAAGAGAACAGGATAAAGCAACTACTTCAAGCCCAGTAAATGAGGATTTGGTTGCAGCATATAAAGCTCAGAAGAGGCAATATCAAATTCCCCCTAGTTTTGAAAATCACGAAGCATGATCTAGACAAAACACACCACCTTCATCAGGATCAGGTATAGCAGATCCTGCAGACGGATTTATAGATTTAACTAGACAAATGATGGAGGCAGCTGCTGAAATGAGAGATTCAGGAAGGACTTAGGAATGTTTAGAACTGTGTGCTAAATTAGGCATAAATGTTAGTGAGGATGAATTTAATAAAGATGTAAATGGATCAACCAAATACAAGAGTTCAACATTGAACTCAAAATTTTACAAGTTATCAAAGGACAAGGGTTGGCCAAACTCATGACAGGGACTGAAATTGAGGAGTCTTGTGTAAACCAAGTAGGGTTAGAAGAAGCCAACTTTAGCATTGAGAATACAGCATGGTACACTGACATCATATATTACCTTAAGCACTTAAAATGCCCGGATGGTATGACTGATAATCAGAGAAGAACTTTAAAGTTGAAATCTGCGAGATATGTTATTGTCAATGGGGACTTGTATTGGAAAAATAGAGATGGGATATTATTATTGTGCCTAGATAACTGCCAAGCAGAGAAGGTTCTCCAAGAGATGCATGATGGGGTTTGTGGTGGTCATTTTTTGGCTAAGACTACTACACATAAGATATTGAGAGCTGGATACTTTTGGCCATGTGTTTTCAATGACTCTTATAGATATGTTAGAAAGTGTGAAGCTTGTCAAAAAATTTCAGGCAAAATGAAATATCAAGGGTCGCTTCCATTAAGACCAATGCTAGCTGAGGAACCATTTCAGCAATGGGGAATTGATTTCATAGGAGAGATATCTGAAAAGTCCAGCGGAGGGCACAGATGGATATTGGTTGCTATAGACTATTTTACCAAGTGGGTAGAGGCAATACCCACTAGACAAGCTACCAGTAAGGTGGTAATAAAATTCATAATGGAGAACATTATTACTAGATTCGGTGTTCCTGCAAAAATCATCTCAAACAATGGCATGTCCTTTAGGTCGGAGGAATTCAACACTTTTTTGTGAAGAGTATGGCATTCAAATATCTCATTCTTCTCCTTACCACCCTCAAGGAAATGGGCAAGCTGAATCAAGAAACAAGAACATCCTAAAGATCATTAAAAGGATGTTAGGACACAACAAGAAGGCATGGGATTCAAAATTGAGTCTTGCATTATGGGCAGATAGAATAACAATGAAGAAATCTACGGGAAAGTCTCCATTTGAGTTGGTTTATGGCAAAAGAGCCAGATTGCCTTTGGACAATCTCTTACCGGTACATAGGTTCATGACTCAAGAAGGGATAGATGTTGAAGACCCCTCACAAGAGAGGATGATGTAGTTAGCAGAGCTTGATGAAGTCAGAACAGAAGCTCAGAAATAAAATATAAAGATTCAAAATCAGATGAAGAGGTTGTATGACAGGAGGACAACGGATAGGAAATTTTGTGTGGGTGATTGGGTCTTAATGTGGAATGCCAGAAGTCAAGACAAAGGCAAGCATGGAAAATTTGAGGCTTTATGGATTGGACCATATGTGATTATGGATAAAAAAGGAGAAGGCTCCTACCTGCTCCAAAATACAACAGTGGAAGTCCAAGAATTGCCAGTACATGGACAATTCTTGAAAAATTTCTTTTCTTGATGTATTCTGTTACATGTACAGTAGATTAGGATCCACTTCCATTGTAAATACCATGACTTGTCAAAATATATCCTCACTAACCAGAGATTCTGAATTCTTGAAGACATACACAATATGCCTCCATCCTCAGTCAGAGCCACTGTTGAACACTATATTTGAAATAAAAAAAAAATCTTCCCAGAGGCGTGAAAACTAAAAGATTATCGGCCAAAATATCATATCGAGCATCTCAAAAGGAGTTGCACTGAAAGAATGCTTTCATCGAAATAAAGCATGATGTGTAAAGCACTACATAAAGATGTCTTCGGCGGAATATCACTTTCGATAAATGAAGGCAGCCGCTCATCGATACTCCAGTTTCATCGAAAAGTGAAAAGCAAAAAGCAAAAAGCAAAAAGTGATTTCGAGGGGATACAACTACCAAAGAAATTCAAAAACCATTCATCGAAATGTAAATCTCATCGATAACATTATATTGAACAAAAATAGAGGGGTTTTATCGATAAAGGGGATATTGAAGAAAAATGACTTTTGAAGAGCTTGCATGAACTTTCACCGAAGAACAGAACTCATCGAAATATGATTTTGATGAAACTTGCGAGTGACTTATCGAAAGAAAATTCATCGAGGGAAAGATGATTTCGAGGAGACTTGAAAATGGTTTTTCGACATAGGCTATTCACTGATGAAGTGATATCGAGGAAAGTGAGCTTTCGATGAAAGGTTAAAGTATTCGGCCGAAGACAAGGGATTCATCGAAAACTCAATTTACGATCATTTCAATTGAACAGTACATCCCGTGAAAGAGTTAAAAGCCCAAGTGAAGAATGTCACATCTGCAATTAAGTTTAAACATTTGAATTAGCCATTATAGATGCAGAGACATTAACTATGCACAAGTTACCCATGCAATTATAGCTGAACTGATCAAATCTTCACAAGAACCAGATTGATGCCAAGAGATTGAAACTTGCAAGCAATTTGCTGAAATTTGTGAACGACAATCAGAAGAGCTAGACAATTCTCCAAGTAAGTGTGATTTCTCGTATTTGCTGAAATTATGGAACCGTCTTCTTCTTCTAAAAAGAGTAGGAAAGGGAAAGAACTAAACCCTGAAGAGAAGCCCAAAAGACAGAAAAAGGAAGGTAGAGCTTTGACTCAGGATTTGCTAGACTAGTGCCCGACATCCAGCATGAGGTCTAAAAAGATCAAGAGTGAAGAAGAAGGATTGGAGGATAGATTTGAACATCTGGGAGACATATGGACCAAAATCAGGGGACATGAATTGTTCCTATTTAGTTACAAGAGAAGGGATGCTCCTGAGCCCATAAGTAGCCTATGGAAGAAAAACTTAGGGAAATTGGTAGTCCCAAATGTATTCGTGGATGTTGAATTAATGAAAGCTCTGGTAGATTGCTGTGATCCAAGAACCAAAACCATATGTGACTACTGAGGGAATCCCTTGGTGGTGATTAACAAATAGACTATTGATATGGTATTTGATCTAGACTAGGAAGTAGAAGAGAAAATTGATATGTAGAAACTGTCGCGAGAATTCTTTAGCTTGGAAAACATCTACAGGACGTGGAGATTACCCATTCACCGGCCGAAAGTGGGTGGGTCCTTTGTTCCATTCAGCAAAAATGACAAGGTGCCATTTGATGTCAACCAATTCCATCTGTATTTTAAGTATACATATTATGCTACAGCCCAAGTATTAGGCTTAGAGGCTCATCCTCTCATGGATATTGGGGTTATGGTTCTGTGTGCTGATTTACAATTGAAAGACCCTAGGTCATTTGATTATGCCACTTATGTTGCAGATGCCCTAAATGATGGGTTGGAGAAGTTGAAAGGAGACCTTGTGAATATCCATTTCTCATTGTACTCTTTATTGATGCACATTATTCTTTATTGTGGACAAGAAATCAATTTCTGGTCAGATGATTTCTGCATCAGAGCTTATGATAAGAATGGTTTGAAGAAACCAGTTCAGTTGTGGGTTTCTGCATGGGATCAAGGATTCATGAATAACTAGTATTGGCACTTTCAGGAATATTTTGTGAAACCCCTTAGTGCGGCCTTTGGACAACATAGAGATTATACTCTGTCCCCTGAAATTAAGAGATTCCTCAGGCCAAAAGACTTCTCTCTAGAGTCCCAGATTGATCACAACTGGGGTGACTGGTATTGCCACAATAATCATACAGAAATTAGGGTATTTGGGTATGAAGGAAAGCCATACATGCTTCCAATTATAGTACCAAATAGGGTGGCTAGCCTGGAGATTGTGAGACAATTATCTACAGTCAGTGCCAAACATCTTACGGATTTTGGTAAACAATCCATTGTTCCAGGATTATTGGTTTTTTCTTATTTTATTGTTAAAAGTTCAAAAAGCTATCATTTGCTTCAAAATAAATTAGATTATTATGGCATGACTCTGGGTGATCCTAGAGAAAACTTTGATCCTGAGGGATATATAAGAGCTGCCAGGGTGTCACAAAAACTAAAAGCCAGAATACATGTGGCTAAAATGCCATATGACTTGATCAAGAACCTTGAAAGGGAAGAGGCCAGGGTTTTGAAAGAAAGAAGCAAAATGACTTGGGAGGCCTTCAAGTGGAAAAGAGCAAGGGGGATGGTGGATGGAGACTTGCTTGGAAACCTCCAAGACCCTTTGGAGATAGCTAAAAGGCTACTTCAACATGAAGTAGAGATTATGAATAGAGTGCCCCCACAGTTCCTTCATTTTATCAATACTGAAAAGGATAGTCAACCATTGGCTCACATGTCACTGAAATCAGCTACTAGTAGCATCCCTGCTGACTCTCCTAGAGAAGATTATCCCCCTGGTTTTGAAGCAGAAGTGGATGTAGACACTGGTGAATTCAACATTAAAGATGTAGTTGACATAAGGATGACAGAGCATGAGGATTTCGTTGCTGATGATGGATTCGTCTCTTCGAGGGAATTTCTTTCATTCTTGTACCAATATAAAGGGGCCCATGTGAAACAAAGCATGGCTGGAAGGCCAGAAGAAGAACAGATGAAAAGACTACAAGATGAAATCAATACCCTCATGAAGGATATGACCCCTGAGAAAGGGAGGAAAATATTAAAAGAGGCTGGTGTCATCATCTTTTCTAGTTGGGACATAAATTCAGCACTTCTTTTTGACGGATTCTTGAAGATACAGGACTTGAATCAACAAGTGTTGCCTCAAGAGATAGATAAATTGTTCCTAGGCTCCGGGTATGATCCTGATCAAAAGGCTCTCCTAAAATGGGCATTATATCCAAAGGGAAAAAGGCCAATTATTGTGGATATCGAAGAAACCTTTGGACACCTCATGATTCATCAGGTTGGAAAGACTGACCCTAGGGTCATTGCAAAGTTGAACCTAGATGTAGCCAAATTAAATATGGATCAGACAGAGTTTTTGGTCAGGGAAAATATTACCTATAAGGGTTTATATGAAAAATCTAAAGAGGAGAATCAAAAGTTACAAATGAAAATATTACAACTTGAGACAGGGACTCCCTTGAATGAATATGCGTCATATCCTACAGGACAGAGCTTGGATGATGTTTCTAATGCTCTATATTGGAAGTATCAAGCAGATAAGGCTACCAAACAGGTAAATAATATCCAGCAAAAGATGGATAAATTGGTTAATGACATCATTGAACACCGATTCAACACCATGCTTATACATGTCGAACATTACTGGAGGGTGTACACTAGAACCATAAAAGCATTAAGAAAGCATGAAAGGTTAAAAGCATGATTGCATGAGATGATAAGCAGTGTTGATGTGATGACGCCAGAGGAGAAGGTTGAAGGGACTTCATACATAGAAGATCATGTTAAATTCAAAGATATGCTGAAGCGAGATCTTAAAGAATTGGATGATGGGAGCCCTATTGGAATGCCCTCGTTTTATAAAGAAGGAGGAGTAATGTCCATGGAAGATTTGTGGAATGAGCTTGTAAACATCAAGGGTCGGGCTCTGTCAAGGCTGGACCGAAGCAAAGACATGGCCCCTACTGTCAACCAGATGATCTTCGAATACCTTTCACAAGGAGAAGAATTGAAGAAACAGAGTGTTAAGATCAAGACTTTGAAAGAAGATGATTATATTCATCTTTTAGGAATTCTTAATCTCTTTTTACTTAAGTTTGTTAGGAATATTCAAATTAACAATTAGTATTTTGAAAAGACATGTCTTTTCATAAATGACTTTTGCTCTCATATATATGTGAGAGAGGTTTTTGTAATATGGCAACAAGAGACATAGGAACAAGATAGCAATGTATGCCAACCTGTAAGTTTTCTGTTATACAAATTTTGATGGAATACATGCTATGATCAGTTGTTTTTCTTTGCGTATGTGTTGTGGATTATTTCATTTTGTTTTGGCAATCGCTTGTGATATTATCTGAAGAGATAAGGCTATTCATATTCTTGGAATGAAATTTATGTTGTATGTTATAAGGTTGAAATAAAAGTTCTGCTTGCGAACTATAATTGTTCTTCGCAGTACTTACTTGAATGGTCCCTTAAAGGTAGGGTTAAATTCATTCAAGCAACTTATGATATAAGCATTCAATTGATCTCAAAAGAAATAATAACTGACAGGTCCATAAAGGGGTGGGTTAAAAAACTGTCTCACAAGTTCGCATAGTAAGTCCTAAAGAAAATATAATGACTCTGTAGCCCAAACAACGAAGAAGGCACTGGTTATTTACAGATTACACTTCTCACCATATTCATCATATGTCGTTTTAAAGCAACCGGAGTAATTAAGTAGGAAACATAGTTCGAATAGCTTCTACAACAAGAAATCTTGAACTCATCTGCTATATCTCCATCCTAGGAATCTATGCCATCCTGAGATAGAAGGAAACCAGATCAAGACACTTAATCTACTATAAAAAGCACCGGTCAACTGGTGAATAGGTATACCCACCTAGGTCCTGTAGAGCCTGAAGTGAGAGAGTTAACAACTAAACAGGTTCACTCTATAAGTTGGCCAAGTCAACTGGAAGGTTTGATCATAGGAGTTGGCATTTCCTTAGAACCTATCCAATCTGTTGATTTGAGACCCAACAACCTTTTCCATTTGAAATGGACTAAATTAGTTGACATAGGGTTTCTTCTAGTTCATATTTCCCTGGTTGTCATAGGTTCTCCTCTAGTCACCATTAAGTCTTGGATTCATGTGAGGTGTCAGATTGTTTGCTCAATATCTGCATTCAAATGATCTATGTCCATACATGTTGCATGTAACATAGTGACCTTCAAATATCCTAGATACATACTTAGCATTTGTATTATAGCTTGTATTCTCATTAGGTATGCTTCTACACACATTTGTAGTATGTCTAGGTTTATGACAGACAAAGAAAATAGGTTTAAATGCTTTCTTACCAGTAGGCTTTTTAGCCTTAGGAGAAGTTTTATCTTTGTGAATGTTTCTCTTTGTACCAAAATATTCTCCTTTCTTAGATGTATTGAAACCTAGTCCAAATGTGTCAGCTTTCATCCTTTGAGATTGGATCTTCTCATCTAGCATAAAAGAACTCTTATTGAACTTTTCCAGCTTTCCATTAGCCTCAGTGAGCTCTCTGGTAAGATCTTCATTATGTTTTGTTAGAGTCTCTCTTAGAGATGTTGCCATATCAAGATCTAGCTGCAAAGCCTCCTTCCCTTCTTTTTCTTCATACCAATGCTCATGAAAAGTTGCATTCTCTTGTTTGATCTTAGCAATTTCATGATCTCTTTCTTTGATTAGGTCTTCAATTTCCCTTCTTGATTCAAGCTCTTGGCTCATGTGGATGGTTAGGGCTTCTAGCTCTCTTCTCAGATTTAGCTTTTCACCATTCATTTTTTCAACTTCTTTAGCTAATGCATCAACATTAGCCTCATCTAAAGAACTATTATCAGATATCTCCAATAGTTGTTTATTCAACTCTCTCCTTTTGACTTGTGAAGCTCTAAATCTGACCCTTAGGGTTTCCATCTATTCCTTGGTAGCATAAATCATCTCTAAATAACTCATATCTTCTATGGTGGCTTTAGGGTTTCATTCCAAGCAATTAACGCTTAAGGATGTTTGGCTCTGATACCAATTGATAGACTTATAAAGCACTGAGATGGGGGGAGATCAATTACAACAAAAATAATACCACTTTAAACATAGACCGATAAAGATACTTAACCAGTTTACTTAATACTATGCATGTAATCCAAAATGATATTAAAGCATCCACAACAAGTAAAACATCCACCATAACACAAAAGTTTATACGTGGAAAACCCAACTAGGAAAAAACATGGTGAGATGAGACTCACAAATTAACTATCTGCAATGATAGGTAACTGACCGGTTAAGGTCTACAAAAGTGCTCTGCTAGGAGTGAATCATGTTAAAGATCCAAAAGATCTATTAGGAGCTATACCCTATTAAAGGTAGTACCCTTTTAGGAGTAACCTCGATAGAGGATTCAAAATCCAAACTAATGGATCACCTTGTTAGAGGATTTGTACAATGAAGCTTGTTAGAGCTTACCCAGTTACAAGTTTTGACTGTTGTAGTGATTAGAAAATAATAGGTGGTGTGATCTAGAAGTAGCACAAATTTATTGAATAGATCCTCTTTTGCTCACTCAAAACTACATCACCAACATACTCTGCAACACCGTCAACAACTTAACACTTCTATCTTGCATCATTAAAAAATATAGTTCATCATAATGTCATTATATAGACATTAGATTTCATGTTAGCTTAGGAATCATATCACAATTTCCTAGGTGCAGTGTATCTGAACAATATAACATAACTCATCATAGATTGCCACCAAATCTATTAGTTAGGGATACCTCATCATGACTAGTGATAAATCATCACACAATCAGTAAACCGATTGGAAAACTGATACCGTTTAAGAGTTAACCTCTTCCAACTCATAGACTGATTGTCCTCTTTTTTCTTCTATGATGGTCTTCACTGAATCTCCATGCTGGTGTCAAGCCATTCCTATATATATCGGTTGTCTACATATACCAGTTAGACACCCTCTAAACCATTTGAACTTAACTATACATATAATACCAGTTTAGCAATACAAAGATAGGAGTAATACTAGTTTGTCTTAAATAAGATGACTATGACAATGTGAACATATGTGTGTGTATACATGTGCTATCAATGACAACACATGAAGTCATCCATTACAATTATCATCAAGCCAACAAAGAAGGTAGAGGAGGCACCGACTACTGAACAAAGTGTGGAAATGAAACCACCACCAGTAAAGGAACATCATGTTGAAAGTTAACTGCCACCAGTCACTACAAGAACATAGAAGGAACAAACAAAGACAGGGAAAGAGAAACCAGAGAAGAAGTGAGAAGAGAAAAAGGATGAAGAGAAGAAAACAAAGGAGAAGAAGAAAACCTTGATCGATGATGATGATGATAATGAGAACTCCATGAGTATTAAAGGTCCTATAGATATGGACAATTTGAGTTCCTTTGAATTAATGGAGATTGCTACTGCTATGCAATGCCATGCACATAAGAAGAGGTTGAAAGAGCATAAATGAGAAGCAGAGACCATTCAAACTGTTATTGAAAATTTGTCAAGTCTCCTACTAGAGACTGATAAAGATAATCTATCCACCCCTATTGCAAAGCTTGGACAGTTAGTTGTTGATTCCAATGAACAACTAAAATCACTTGAAGAAGTAGCTCATGCTTTAGTAGAAAATGATTACAAGAAGAGAAGGGGAGAACAATTGATTTTAGAAACTAACAAAGGTAAGGTTGCTTTAATAGTGAACAAAGATCTTTTGAAAATCGGAATAGAAATTGGAGGTAAAATTTTGGCCACTATATCTAAAGTATCATTATTTTGTTCAAACTTAAAGAAAAAGAGAGAAGATACAGAGAAGGAACTAGAAAGGATAAGTGAAGCATACATATCGGTACATGACTCCACTTTGGCTTTTGGTAAATCAGTTGATACCTTACAACACATATTAGAAATTTATGATTTTTAATAGGTGAAGTGGATAAGATCCTTAAAGGAGCTGAAGAATCAGTTAATTCCAAAAGTTGAAATTTTACAGAGAGCATACAAGGAGTCTGAAGCAATTTTGGCTACCCGAAGATGAGCACTATTGATGCTATGGAAGAATTTGGTGGACAAATTTTGACACATGTTGAAATCACTAAGACATTGTTAGAAACATGGGACAATGACCTTAAGTAGTTAAAGTTTCATTTCAGTGATATTTTCTTGAGAATTGCATTGTAAAGACTTCAAAAATCTTATATCTGTCTATATATGCAGTTTTTGATGACAATTTTGATGTAATGTATGCATTTTACTTTTCTATTTGGCATTGTTGTCAAAGGGGGAGTAGAATTAGTTTAAGAGTTAAATTTTTTGTTTAAGGGTATAGTGATTCAATTTGTTAGTAGCAATTACTAAGGGGGAGTATGTGTTGGTATGAGTCCATGTATTTTGTATATAGTCATTTTTTGTGTTGCACACTTAGTTGACAAAATTTTTCTTAAGTGTTGCCATCAATGCCAAAGGGGGGGATTGTTGGAATTTGATCATTTGGTCAACCAGTAATTTAATGTAGTGTTTTGATGCAACTAATATATGTCTGCTATGCATAGAGATTAGATTTATGTATGATGACTATTTTGTATGTTGTCATTGATGGCAACTATGTGTATTTAAGTCATTTAAGTCCTACAGTTCAATCGGCTAGACTTAACTGGTAAAGCAGATAAAAATTTATCAGAATTGGTAATTAGGACTTCAACCGGTAAATGACAGAGAGTGTTACATTCTGACAACCGGTACATGAAAATCATGAAGATTGAGATGATGTGGTTTTGCAGAAGCATTGAAGATTACCAGATGGAGATATTTTAGTGACCACACATGTTGAATCGATCAGGTGAATGAGATTCGCTTGACAGAATATATTAGTGGATGGAGACTTAACCAGTAGTGATGAAAATCACTCAGATCGGTAAAATGATAAAGAATTGGATTTTTTATATCGGTGGCTAACATAACTAAAGTGTACAATGCAAGATTGTCTAGATGCATTGAACCTAGGAAATTGTAATAAGGTTTTAGCCGACCTTATGATAATTATAATTATGTGATGAGGTATGAAAGAATATATATACATGAGATTTATAGTGTGATGTGTGATGAGCACATTTTGTATTTCTGATAATGAGAATATTAGGGGAGTTGAGAGATGAAGTCTTTGTGATGTTGTAATATTCTGAAGTGGATCTTATTAGACACAGAAGGTGTTATATTGAGATCATTTGTACTTGTTGTTTTCCTAATAGTTATAGCAAGAAAATCCTCTTACAAGGTCACTCCTAACAAGGTGTAGTCAGATCCTAATAGTTATTATCATTAAATCATAACTAGGTAACACATTAACTTGTGTTTGCCAATCCAATCTACTTGGGTAGCTCCTAACAGGGCTAGTCCTCACAGGCCTTTTTGTAAAGCTCTTAACCGGGCTTAGACACTTCTAATAGGGTGTGCCCCTAACCAGGTGTTGTAGACCTTAACCAATCAGATCTTTATGCTATAGATAGTGGTTCTTGTGGGTACTTATTCCCACCATAGTTTTTCATATTTGGGTTTTCCATGTATAAACTCTTATGTCATATGGTTTATGCTTTATGTGGTGATTGCATTCTTGGTGTTATTTCTTGCATGTCTACTGAGTTTTAAGTTGGTAAAATTGATATTTAATTTTGTAATGTTTTTACTATCACTGATTCACCCCCCCTCTCAGTGCCTTATATGTTCATTATATATAATCTGAAGATTATACAAACAACACTTACGATGAAATGAAATGAATTGTATTGTTCATTACATAACCATTATTAACAATTGTTAATTATTGGATTGAAGATTAAAGTTTAAAATGATTAAACCATGCACACTATTGGCCATTTGATGGAATTGATTATATGTTGCATTGATGTTTTTCCATTGATGTCAACACTAGTTGTTTGGATGCTTTACCAACACCCTTCTAGTCCTAGTAGGTTGAGTGGTTTTTGGTTAACTTGGATCTGGCATGATCCAATAGACTTCGGTATAGTCTGATGATGGAATTGGCTTGTTCATGATACTTATACTCATATTTGGCTAGTTGGTTTTGGTCTAGAGATCGGATGCTATTCTGCTTGCTTAGAATATTGGTTTCTGGTTTCGGCAAGGATTTCATCGACAGAGATTTTGATGGAGATCTTTGATGAATTACATAAGTGGTGTCGATGCATCTTCTAGTGGAGTTTCAAGATGTTGTTGGTGATCATGTTTGAAGGCTTGGCAATTGGAGATCATTGTTGATGTGTGTGGACCTATACCTGGTCCCGGTTGATCTAGGTTATGGACTGACTTTAATGTAACATGCGAATAGGACCTATTGATGTTTTTCTAGGATGTCTTATGTGTTGATATTATTTATTTGGTGTAAGGGTGACATGGTTTAAGATTGTGTAATCATTTTATTGTTTGGTAGCCAACCTGATTGTTTATGGTCTAGGGTTTTGTATAAATAGATACAAGATCTCATTGTAGATCATCATGGTTAATGTAAGAGGTCATGGTCAAGGAATGTAATATCATTCAGGCAGAGGAGTTGGTCAATCATTAGAGATCAAATTGGGTTTATGTAAGAGGATTTAATCCTTTGGTATTGAGATTAATTGAAACTATATTCAGGCATAGGAGATGATATCTTTTGTAGTTCAACACTTCTCCAGATTGTAGTCTGTATTTATATGTAGTCAGTGAGGCTCCTTTTGTGATGAGCAGTGCACTCTAGGTTGTTGGCCTTCCTGCAAGTGTAGGCCCCTCTATTGTAATTCACATACTTACTGCAGAAGTATTATCTGACTATGGGTAGGCTTCCCACCATGTTTTTTCCCTTTATCAGGTTTTCCATGTATAAATATTGGTATTATGTGGATGGCTTTTATTTTGTGATTCTTGTTTATGCTTAATTGGTTTAACTGCTATTCCAGTATTATTGTTTTAGGTTCTGGTATTAAAGTTTATATTACTAATGGTTCCTGTAATTTGTGACAACTAATTCACCCCCCTCTCAGTCATCTTCTGATTATTTGAACTATCTAACAATTGGTATCAGAGATTTGGTCCTCTCTATAGAAAGCTTAACTGCTTGAGGAAGATCCTATGGAGACTAACAGTTCAAGTTCATCCAGTTCTTCTGGAGCTATCTTTCAAAGCTATATTTCAAGGCTTGATAGAACAAATTACATAGTATGGAAAAATCAAATGGAGACTCATCTAAGATGTCTTGGCAATGAGATTTGGGAGATCAAATAGAATTGTGTCACACCCTATAATTCGGGATCTGGAAATCCTCCTCCAGCAAATCTAGACAAGGAGATTCAGAATGATTGTAGAGAAAGAGAAGCCCTCTTGTGTGCACTTTCTGATCAGCAAAAAATGGGATTAACAGAAAAATCATCTGGAAAGGCTATATGGGATAAGTTGGAGACTCTTAATGAAGATGACCCTACAGTGAAGATTGCTAAACTTGATTGTTACCAGGTGATATATGAAAACCTCAAGATGGAAGAAGATGAAAGGATTACTGCATTTAGGGAAAGGGTAAATGAGATTGTTATGGGAATTCAATGTTGTGGTGTAACTCTAAGGGAAGATGAAATTATTTCTGAAGTCATGAGAGCCCTACCAATGACTTATAAAATGAAGGCTACTGCTATTAATGAATTGAGAACAATTGCTAATACATATGTCAACTAAGCTACTTTGGCTGGGAAACTATATGCTTTTGAGATTGAGGAATTTGGACCTTCTGGAGCTGTAAAGACTGAACCTACTTTTCATGCAACTACATCTACAACCGGTAAGCAAGACTGGAAAGATTTATATGCAAAAAAATTGGAAGATATGAAAAGAGAAGATGATGATTTTGAGAAACTTGAAACACTATTTTCTAGAAGAGTACGCAACAGACTGGTAGGAAGTAAGTATCAAGGAAAAGAAACTTTTAAATGTTTTGCATGTAATAAGATTGGTCATTTTGCATCTGGATGTCCTGAAAGGAATTCAAGATTTGAAGAAAGAGTTAGAAGATTATTTAAGCCTAACCCTAGATCTCAAAATAAGTATAAATACAAGAAAAACAAAGACAAATCATGCTACATAGTGGATGAGGAAGGCATTACTGATTCAGATGATGAACTGACAAAAGACTCTGCTAGTGGATCTAACAATGGGAAGGAATGGGTATTCCTAGCTATTAAGGAAGATGATCCAACACTAGAAGAGAATGTACCTGAGGAGAAGGCACTTGCTCCTAAAATTGAGGACAAGGATGAATGGGTAATTGACAGTGGTTGTTCACATCATATGGCTGGAGATAAAGGTAAGTTTCTATCTTTGCAAGAATTTGATGGTGGTCTAGTTACATTTGGAGATGACAAGGCATGTATGATTAAAGGAAAATGAACTATATCATTGGATGGGAAGAACAAATCTAACAATGTTTATTATGTTGAAGGTTTGAAGAATAATCTTTTGAGTGTAGGACAATTGGTAGACAAGGGATCAATTACAGTTCAAGGATGTAAAATGCAAAATCATTAATAGATCTGGCTTAGAGATTGCAACAAGTACACAAACAAAAGGTAATATATCTCACTTAAACTCTGGTGAAAAGACATGTTTGATTATAGAGATTGATGAGAGTTGGCTATGGCATAAAAGGTTGTGTCATGTAAATTTTGATTGTATTGTGAAGATCAGTTCAACTAAGGCAGTTAGGGATATACCTAAGATTATGAAGCCCTATAATTCGGTATGTAAAGAATGTCAAATGGGTAAACAGGTCAGAACCTCTTTTAGGAGTATACAAGATAAATCAAATGATCTTATCGATCTTATTCATAATGATTTATGTGGCCCTGCTAGAGTTAAAAGTGTTCATGGTGATAGATATTTCATGCTAGTCATTGATGATTATTATAGAATGATGTGGGTTACTTTTTTAAGAGAAAAATATGAAGCATTTGAAAAGTTTAAAATCTTTAAGGCTAAAGTGGAAACTGAGAGAGGATTGAACATTAAATGTTTGAGATCAGATCATGGTGGAGAATTCACGTCTGGTGAGTATAATAACTTTTGTGACAAGCATGGTATAAGAAGACAATTTTCTGCTCCCTAGACACCTCAACAGAATGGAGTTGTGGAAAGAAAGAACAATACTATCTTGGATGCTGCTAGAACAATGATGATGGAATCTAGTCTACCTCATAACTACTAGAGAGAAGCAGTGAGTCCAATGGTTTATACATTCAACAGAGTACATATCAAAGGAGAAATTGGTAAGACACCTTATGAATTATGGTTTGGCAATACACCTACAATGAAGTATTTCAGAATTTTTGGTAGTAAATGTTATATAAGGAGAGATAATATTATTGGGAAATTTGACCCTAGATGTGATGAAGGCATATTTCTTGGTTATTATAATGAAAGAAAAGCATATAGATGTTATAACAAGAGATTGCAGAGAATTGTGGAGAGTGCTAATGTCAAAGTAGATGAGCTCAACAAAAGTCAAATCAAAGTTTATGAGAAGGAACTAGAAGTGGAAATGATTATATCTGAACCGGTAGCACATTTACCAGAACAAAGAGTTGAACGAGTTACTCTGGAAACATTAGATAATTCCACAGTAACTGAAGAATAGGGAAGAGGAACAGAAAGTTAGAAGACTCCTAGGTATGTGAGATTGAATCATTTAGAAGATCAAATCATTGGGGATAAAAGCAATAAAGTGATGATAAGAAGAAGACTAGAAACTAATGAGGTATATTTAATTTCACAAGTTGAATTAGTATCAGTAATTGAGGCATGTAAAGTTGAACATTGGTTGAAAGCTATGGAAGAAGAATTAGATTAGATTGAGAAAAATAAACACATGGACCTTAGTTCCTCGGCCTAAAAATTAAAATGTTATTGGAACTAAATGGGTTTTTAGAAATAAATTGAATGAAGATGGTCAAATTATAAGGAATAAGGCTAGATTGGTTTGTAAATGATATTCTCAGAAGGAAGGAATTGATTATGGAGAGACTTTTTCACCTGTAGCTAGGATTGAAGCTATAAGATTATTTCTTGCCTATGCTGCTTATAAAAACTACAAGGTTTATCAGATGGATGTTAAATGTGCATTTTTGAATGGGGATCTTGATGAGGAAGTTTATATTGAGCAACCTGATGGTTTTTCACTATCAGATAATACATATATGAATTACAGGTTAAGGAAAGCCTTATATGGATTGAAAGAAGCACCTAGAGCTTGGTATGCAAGGTTGGATAAATATCTTTTTAAGTTTGGTTTTACTAAGGGCAGTGCTGACAGTAATTTATATTGTAAAATCACTGATGATGATATACTGATTATTGAAGTATTTATTGATGACATTATTTTTGGAGGTGAAGATAAGTTATACATAGAATTTTCTAAGAATATGGAGAAAGAATTTGAGATGTCTATGATTGGTGAAATGAAATTTTTCTTAGGTTTGCAGATTACTCAGACTGACAAAGGTATTTTCATTTGTCAAACTAAATATGCTAAGGAACTTTTGAAGAAATTTGGTATGGGAGATTCTAAACCGGCAACTCCTATGGTCACAAGTGAGAAATTGACAAGAAAGGACATTTCTGCACCCATAAATCCTACAAGATACAAATCTATGATTGGAGGTCTACTTTATTTGACTCAGACTAGGCTTGACATTATGAATGTTGCTTGTATTATTTCAAGATTTTAGAGTGATCCTAGAGGAAATCATGAGATGGCGGTGAAAAGGATTTTTAGATACTTGCAAGATACATCAAAATAAGGCTTATGGTACCCTAAGGATGATAACTTTACTTTATGTGCATATACAGATGCTGATTCAGCTGGATATGTTGATGACCAGAAAAGTACTTCCAGTGGAGCTTTCTTTCTTGGAAAGAAGTTGGTTTCATGGATCAACAAGAAATAGTCATGTACTTGTTTATCTACTACTGAAAACGAGTATGATGTTGCTTCTACTAATTATACTTAGGTTTTATGGATGAAGCAAATGTTGAAGGATATAAAGGTGGATTGTGATGCACCGATAGTTATTTACTATGATAACTCTACTGCTATTGATATATCAAAGAATCTAGTATTTCATTCTTAAAAAAAGCCCATATCTATCAAGTATAACTTTTTTAAGGAGAAGGTGGAAGCACATGAAGTTAGACTAGTTTATGCAAACACTAAAGAGCAGATTGTAGATATTTTCACTAAACCTTTGTTCAAGGAATCATTCGAGTATCTGAGAGATAGATTGGGAGTTTTTACCCCTTCGGTAGAGACTTGATTGATGTGGCTTGGCATCAGTCCGACATGCACTATCAAATATACTATTCATTTTGGCACTAATGTGGGATGCTACTACTTAGGGGGAGTAGTCAGCTTTGTGATTTAGAGACATGTTTTTTCTTTGATATTTCTGTTAGATTTTTGGCAATGATGTCAAAGGGGGAGTGATATTGATGTGAAAAAGAAAGTGAAAAGGGGGAGTGATATTGATGTGCAGAGCTATTTTGGGGAGATATGTTGGTTGTCTTCCATAGGGGGAGACTTGTTTGTCATTTCTTGGTACTTAGATGTTTTTCACATCTAGTGTTGCCATCAATGCCAAAGGGGGACATTGTTGGCTATTTGATGAAATTAATTATGTGTTGCATTGATGTTTTGTCATTGATGTCAACACTACCTATTGGGATGCTTTATCGGAACCCTTCTGGTCCCGATAGGTTGAGTGGTTTTTGATTAACCTAGATCCAGCATGATCCGGTAGACTCTAGTATAGTCTGATGATGGAATTGTCTTATTCATGATACTTATACTCATATTTGGTTAGTTGGTTTTGGTCTAGAGATTAGATGATATTCTGTTTTCTTAGAAGATTGGTTTCTAGTTCTAGTGAGGGTTTCACCGATAGATCTTTTGATGGAGATTTTTATGAATTGCATAAGTGGTGTTGGTGTAGCTTCTGATGGCGATCTTTGATGAATTGCATAAGTGGTGTTGGTGCAGCTTCTGATGGAGTTTCAAGAAGCTTTTGGTGATCATGTTTGAAGACTTGGAAGTTGGAGATCATTGTTGAAGCATGTGGACCTATACTTGGTCCCGGTTGATCTAGGTTATGGACCGACTTAAATGTAACATGTGGATAGGACCTATTGATGTATTTCTAGGATGTCTTATGTGTTGATATTATTTGTTTGGTCTAAGGCCGACATGGTTTTTAATTATTTAATTAGTTTATTGTTTGGTGGCCGACCTGATTGTTTATGGCCTAGGGTTTTGTATAAATAGATATAAGATCTCATTGTAGATCATCATGATTAATGTAAGAGGTCATGGTCAAGGAATGTAATGTACAAATAAATGTAATATCATTCAGGTAGAGGAGTTGGTCAATCATTAGAGATTAAATTGCGTTTATGTAATAGGATTTAATCCCCCAATATTGAGCTTAATTGAAACTGTACTCAAGCATAGGAGATGCTATCTTTTGCAGTTCAACACTTCTCCAAATTGTAGTCTAGATTTATATGTAGTCAGTGATGCTCCTTTTGTGACAAGCAATACATTCTAGGCTGTTGGCCTTCCTGCAAGTGCAGGCCCCTCAATTGTAATTCACATACTTATTGCAAAAGTATTATCTGACTATGGGTAGGCTTCCCACCATATTTTTTCCCTTTATCGGGTTTTCCATGGACAAATCTTGGTGTTATGTGGATGGATTTTATTTTGTGATTCTTGTTTATGCTTAATTGGTTTAACTGCTATTCTGGTATTAAAGTTTATATTGCTAATGGTTCCTGTAATCTATGACAAATGATTCACTCCCCCCCTCTCAGTTGTCTTCTGGTTATTTGAACTGTCTAACACACACATGAGCAACAATTTATATGATCACATATCAACTTCTATATATATGAAAATGTCAAATGATTACAAGTGTATGTCCATACACAAATATGGTACAAACACCAACTCAAGAAAAATGTATGTCTATATATGTGAATGTATGTCTATATACATAATATACATTCCAACTAGACATGTAAGCATTCCAAAACTATCTATAACATCCTAAGCTACTGATGGATCATCAAAATCAATCCTCTTCGCCACACTGTTTAGCTATGAAGGATCCTACACAAGAAAAAACAAACCACGATTAAGATTAGTTATATTATATAACTCACAGAGTCACATTCAAAAAGCTAACATAAAAATGAACTATAATTGAACTATTCTTTTTTACCTCATCTCCACATTTTGTCTTTAGCTCTAGAGGACTCTTGATGTATGTCTTTAGTAGAGGAGGTATGTTTTCAATATTTTCATACACAACCTACATATATTCACAAATATGAAATTGATACAAGTTAGCATATAATTGTCACTGATAATAACAAATTATATCTGCTAAACAAAAAATAAAATAAACACATGTACCCGAGGAATCTCTTCTTCTTCTTCTTCTTCTTCTTCATCTTCGAGTATAGTGGGTGTAGTCAACAAGGATGTGAAGCCAAGAATTTTCTATACATATACACAACAATTATGTGAAACTATCAATCTATGTGTAAACGTGTATAATCATTATAGGCTATTTAAACTATTCATTCAATCATATTTGCATTCAATTACCTTTCCCTTGTCTCTAGCTGCACTACCAGGTCCCGAGTCGCATAACTCCGCACTCGAGCTACTTGTGCCCTACAAGAGTAAAATAAGATATACATATAAGTTACTACATAATCTAATCAATGCCAATATAAATGATGAGCATGTATGTACAATAAAATAAAAATGACAAGGTGCAATAATATATGTATCGTAAAGCTATCAGTGCCAAATGAAATGGTCATCAAGGTGCCCTCCTGGATCTGTGTCAACTCCTCCTCTGTCATCAACTGTTAAATAGACCATGTAAATAAATATTAGTACTTAATATTATCTAGATTATAAATATTCATTTAAAATATAGATTGAACTATGAAAATACAAATCTTACCACTACATCATCAACGTATGATGAAGGTGCCTCCTCGCCTCTAGCATGTGAGGACTCTCTAGGGTATCCTCGAGTCCTTGTCATAACATCTGGTGCATCGTGCATCTCATGCACCTCATAATTTGCAATGTGTGCATGAGGATCAATAGGTTGTCCAACTAGACCCAAACATAGGTGTCCACACATGACACAACTATGTAGCACACAAATGTGTGGAGCCAAGGAGGACATGTTAGTGCCACCGGATGCACAGCTACTATCAAAAGAAGACTAAGCTACTACCTCAGCCTGAGAAACCAAAAGGCTACTCAAAGAGTGAATAACTGATATGGTCTATGACGCTGCCTCGTAGATGATATTTGGATGCTGCACTAGAGGTGGGGGATCGGTAGGAGGAGGGGAGACATATGGGCCCTGGACTACTCTGACTACCCCAAGTCTATTTTGTGGCATACCTAAACCCACACCCTGGAAAGGTTGGATGTCAAAGTATTTCACATGTTTTCCTAAAACAAAATCAACATACAATTTTTTTGATGAAGTAGAAGGGGACATCAAGATTGTTGTTGGGTGGTCTATTAAAATTATCCACCAATGATCCCAAAAGTTTTTCACAATATCATCATTTGTGCACCATTAATTGAAAGTTTTATTTTTTGGGGGTCTACAGGTTGACTAGTGTGGGGATTCACAAAAAATGAGGTGATATCGGCTTTGGATATCTCTAGATCCTTGATCTCCTTATAGGACAAGCCATCCACATATTTTCCCTCATAGAATCTCGCCACAAAAGAGCAGCATCATGCTCCTCAGTGATAGTTTCGACACTCTTTATGATGGATGTGAGGGGATCAAACATTGGGTTCAGGAAAGGGATCCTATAATAGACATCTGCAATCCCCCTCAATTAGTTCAAATTTTGTGCAATTAAATCCTAAATTGAGGAGGGTTTGGCAAATGAGGGTTTTGTGCAGGAGGGTTTGGTTGTTGTGGTTGTGGTTGATCAATGTTTTCACTATGATCCCCCATTTTCAACCTAATTGAATGTAAACAATTGAATTTAGTTTAACAAATTTGAACAATTTTATATTTGATTAGAAAAAACATAGTTTTCATGAAAAAAACATATTTTGAATAAAAAAACAAATAAACATTAAAAAAAATGCAAAAATTTTAATGAAAATGATGAAAAACAATAAAAATCCTACCTTTTATTTGATTTTTTTGCAAATTTGGGTCACAAAACCTGATATCGGGTCCAACCAGATATCGGATTTGCTTGAATTCGTGCAGCCCATGCTTAAAAAAGAACCCACGGGCTATCACAGTCCTCTTTTATTGACTCAAAGAAATCAGATATCCAATTTTTATAGTTAAATTATTTTAAAATAACAATATATTATATAACATATAATTTATTTTTAAATTTAAAATTACCTATAAAAATCGGATATCCAATTTGCCCAGGTGTTTACCATGCCAAGGTGTACTGACACCCAGGCCAAGCAAAAAGTCAACACGGATTTTCGCATTTTTAGGCAAGTGGAAAAGGCTATTTTTTCACATCACCACTTTTTGGCCCCCCGTGATCATGCATTAACCCTATTCTATTCTTAATTCATTCAATAATTTCTTTCTAGTAAGATGTCCTATTCAACCCCATGAATAAAGGTATACCCAAGTATATATCGGGAAAGTCTTCTACTTGGAAATCCAAGATATTAATGATCCTTCTTCTAATACCAACTCTAGTGTTAAGAAGATATACCTTGGATTTGTGAGGGTTTATTTCCTGGCCTGGTGTTGAAGTGTAGAGTTCCAACACTTTCTTCATTTGGGTGGCTTCTTGTACTATTGATTTACCATACAATAATGTATCATCTGCAAATAGGGAGTGTGTAACAAAAATAGTTATGTTTGGGATATGTATTCCTTTTCAAATTCCCCTATCATGATTACATCTTATTAGCCTGCTAAAAGCTTCTACCATATAATAAACAAGAACAGAGATAGAGGATCTCCTTGCCTTACTCCTTGAGTAGCTGTGAAAAATCCCCTTGGTGCCCCATTTATAATTACTGAATAATGTGCTCCTGAGATGATGCTTTAACCCATTTACACCATTTTTTAGAGAAACCATATTTATGAAGGACTTTCGGCAAGAAATTCTAGTTTACATTATTAGGCTTTCCTCATATCAAGTTTGGCAATGAATGAGGATATTTGTGAGGAATTTACTGAATGAAGTACCTCAGGAGCCACTAGCACCCCTTCAACACTCTCTCTACCTAGTACAAAACCACCCTTCTCTAGAGAGATGATTTTTGGAATTATATGTGTTAGGATAATCGGTGAACAACTAAGAGGGAGGGGAGGTGAATCAGTTATTTACAAATTATATCATTTAATCCACTTAATAACCTTTAACCAAATTAAGTACTGGTAAAATAGAAACAGATACCAGTAAGCAATAAAACTTAACAATGAAACAGATAATCAACACAATGCAACCATACCACATAACACCATGATTTGTACATGGAAAACCTAGAAAGGGAATGTGAGGCCCCACCTCGACTCAGTCTGACATTTTAGTGGTTTTTATATTGAGACTATTATGGATGCTTTATTTTTATGCATTATGGATTTAGAACTTATATGATTTCATGATTTGGATAACATTGCTATATGTTGATGATTTATTAATAGGCTTTATGATATAGAACACTACATGATTTTTGAATAGGATGAATTTGTGGTGATAAATGTCGTTATTGAATTTGCAGGACTTTTCTAGGATAATAGAATTATGATGTATGTTTAAGTGTGGATCAAAATTATGAGAATTAGGATGAATTGCTTATGTGAAATTGCTTGGATATAAGATGTATTAAATTGTTCAGATGTAAATTGTATGCAAGTGATGATGTGTATTATTATTCTTGTGATTTATATTATATGTGGTTATTTGAAAGTTACTAATGTGTAAATTGAGATGCACAGGAAGTTATCCATGTGACCATGGAAATATTATGGAGAACCAAACCTAGACCTATGTATGTTCGTAAGCTAGGGTTTGTCTATTTGGAGAGACAACACCCCGTTTGTGTTGTATTTTATTCCTAATAGTAAATGATGCATGTGTGTTAAGTGTTATTTAATTGACTTATGTAAAATCCACAAGAGACGATTTCATGTATTAATTTGTAAAAGTGTTTTCTTTGTGTCACTTGACACATGTGTGGATTTAAGTTTGAATTTGTAAATTTGTCTCTTGGTGGGAAAGTGTTTAACTATAGCTTTTTCATTTAATGTAACGTGATGTCATAAATGCTTTGGGTAAAGAATCTTTGGAATGGTCAACATAGGTTTGACCCGAAAATAAACTTTAGAGGGGTTTAAAAAGGGTTAAATGGACAGCTAGGGGTAGTTTAATAAGGTTTCCTAAAGCCCATAAGGTATACCTAAGGGTTAGGGGTAATTTAAGGCAAGTTTCTACTCCTATGTGACCTTTTAGACACTCTAAAAATTGACTTTTCTAAGTGGTGCGAAAATTGAAATTAGAAGATTTGAACCTAGTTGTAAACCTTCCTTTTTGAATGAGAGTTCCCTTTCCCATTATATAATACCTTCCTCTTTAGTTTTTAGAAACTTGTGAGAACTCTCACAATGGGCTTCTTAAGCAAGAATTAGGAAATTTGTGGGTAATCACCCACTCTCCATTTTTGGAGACAAGAGAATTTTTGAAAAGAATAGACTAGATTTTGAATAGAGAATTTTGGCTAAGGGTAGAAGGAGAAGAACTATGGAATTGGGCTGCTCATCCTCAACAAAACTAACCTACCTTTGGGGTAGATTAAGGTTGGTTGCATTCTTCTTAAAATGGCTTTCTTGTTGCATGTGTTTGAAAGTAATGTTGGTGTAAAAGATTTGCTTCCGTGCATGTTCTTTTGGAAATTTTGTTTGGTATTTTGTGTTATATATTGTATGTGTTTTTGGGAGTCATCAAGACCTCTTACTCTTGGGAGAGAGGAGGATCTTGTGGGTGGTAGAAGTGATAGCCCTCGAGTGAGAGATTCTCATTATGAGAGCGATCACAAGGGATTTTTGTTTGACCCTTGCTGCATGGCTTGTTTATGCAATGGGGGTCATAAGGAGGGAAATAAGGCATGAATGCCTTGGGGGGCATAAGGAATAAGGGGTTGCTATACTTGATGTATTTGGTTAGCCATGAGGTGGCTACATGTTTTTCCATACTTGCAGTTCTCCTCAAGGTATTTGGTCCACTACCACCCTTAAAAAAAAAGGTCATCACCAAGGTGTGGTGCAGTGTAGCCGGGATGGGAGTGTATTTGAAAATTTGTGTGTATTCTGTCTTTATGCTTGCATGTTTGTTTCCTGTCTAGGGCTTGGTTCTCTGAGCTCAGGGGTGGATACCAGTTAGCCTAGGCTGGGAGGTGAGCACTCCATGGTCATAGTTTTGATTTAATATGCAGGATTGTCGGAAGAAAAGAGTAGGACAAGTGGAAGGTTGCAGGAGTTATCTGTTGCAGGAAATTATATGTAAATGTAATTATTATTTGAAAAAAGTCCTCATTTATTGATATGAGTGACCCATTGTATAGTGACAAAAGTGTTTTTGAAATACGTTTTTTTTTTTTTTTTAAATTGCATTACTTTAGTATGCTATTCATTGCAGAAAAGAAATGAGTATTCTTAAAATTAGGATCTTCCCAAAGTTCAAAATATTATATCTGCTGTGTTTATAATAAATTGCAAAGCAAGAAAGTTATTTAGTTCTTATGCGTTCAAAAGAAAATAAAAAGGAAACAAATAGATTAGAGTTGCATGCATATTATAGGCTACATATAAATCATTTAAATTCTATTTTCTGTAAATGCATTTTAGTACATTATAGTTCTGGAAATTGTCTTTTTGTTTATTTCAGAAATTAGTAACTAAGATAGATAGTATATCTAGTCAATGTAAATGTAACTTGATATAGTTGTTGTTTGATAATCCAAATTTTTCTTTTATTAGTTGCTGTAGATTTGTGCAAAGGCTGTAAATTTATTTATTCTAAAATGATAATACACAATCTAATAAAGTCTTTATTAAATAAAATATAGATTTGTTTAGTTGCTGGTAAAACTATTAAGTCTAGTCATTTATATAGCATCAAAACTATTAAATAAGTTGCAGATTTACAGTACCTGTAGATTTAAGGTATAAAGGGAAAAAAAAAAAAGATTTATACCCTAGTTTCATCATGTATATATATTTGAAAATATAGATATGAGCAGTTATACACATATATAACATTAATATATAATATATGTATAACAAAATTGCATGCATGTATGAATGCCCAATGCATATATTTCTTATAGTTAAATATAAAAAAAAAATACTGATTGTTCGAAGTATCTATATATGTATATTCGTATATATATTTGTAAATATACACATAAATATGTTTATATATACAAATACATATATTTAATACATACATACATACATACATACATACATACATACATACATATATATATATATATATATATATATTTACTGCAATTTTAAAATAAATAAATATATAAACAAAAAAAAAACATATTTAAACTTTGTTTAAAAAAAAAAAATTTAATTATTATGGTTTTCACGGGCCGAACCCCATTGTGTGAGCACACAGTGAGTGGGCTCGTGGGCCCCCACTGCGTGAACACACAGTGGGCGGCATCGAAGCGCTGCCACTCTGTGATCACACAATGGGCGGCGCTACTGTGTGGCCACACAGTGGGCGGCGCCCAATGCGACCACTGTGTGGGCACATAGTGGGCGGTGCCCGCGCCCCATTTTGTAACCGCACAGTGGGTGGCGCCCGCCCCCCCCCCCCCCCCCCCCACTACCTTTGCACAGGAAAAAAAATAAAATTGCCGCCTCTTATTCGGCCCTGCACAGTCCCGAGTCAAGCAAGAAAAGAACAAAAAAATATGAAGCCCTAACCCAAAACTTGGGGTCAGGGCAAGCAAAATGTGATAAGGAAAAATAATAAAATATAATAAGGGAAGCCTTATTTTATATAAGAAAATAGGGTTTTATGAAATGGGTATATTATTAGATAGGGTTTGCATGGGTAAAACCCTAGGGAATTTTATATAAATTATATATATATATATATATATATATATATATGTATATGTATATATATATATATATGTATATGTATATATATATATATATATATATATATATGTATATATATATATATATAATATATTGATATATATATACATATATATATATACATATATATATATTTAAGGTTGTATTTATGTAATAATGTTTTATATAAATATAAATAAGTAGAAATGGTTTAAGTTAAATTGTTATGAAATTAATATTTAATTTAAATAGGTTGAAATGATTTAAATAAAATATTTATGAAGTTAATATTTATTTTAATTTAAATAGAATTGAGAAGTTTTAAATTAAATTAAATATTTTTAGATTAACTATTTATGAGGACTTGAATTTAAAAGTTAGGAAATTTAACTCGGTTGTAAATTAGGTTGTCTATGGGGACATATTTAATCTTATCAGCAATGTTCTTGTGAAATTAATTTGCCTTAGGTCGGATTAATTTAAGCACATTTTAGTTGTTGAAATAAGGCGTTTGGATATTATAAATAGAATGATAGGTCTAATTTAATTCACTCTTTCCAAATATTTTAGAGAATTCTCATTAAGTTAATTTAGTGACTAAAATCATTGAGACAATAATAATTTCCTTAGAGAATTAATATTCTGCATTTAATCTTATTTAATTTCCGAATATTTGAGCCAGTAGATAAAGCTAATCCAAACATAGTTAAGACAAAACATGTTGTAGCATTTTATATTTGTCGATTTAATGCTCTTAACAGTTATGTTTTTAAAAAAAAAATCATCCCGTTCTTACCCTAAATTTTGGGCATGACATTTTGGTATCAGAGCAAGGTTTCCACACTAGGAACCTTACTCCACTTACGTTTCACTTTAGATTATTTAAATTATTTTTGTTAAATTGATTTTATAGGATATTTATATTTAATTGATTAAATATTATTCTAAAAGAAATTAGTTATTTATTTTACTTTATTTTCCTCTTAGGATGCCTCCGACGACGTGACAAGCTCGCAAGCGTGGAAGGGGTCCTAGGTGTGTGTGCATAGCATGCGAAGAGGTAGCTAGGGAGGAATCGGTTCCAGAAGAGAACCTAGAAGCACCTCCTGAACAACCAGATGAACCTAACCGAAACCTCTTAGAAGCAATCCAGAACCTAATTGGCATAGTTCAAGAAAGGATTCTAGCAGAGAACCCTCAGGTTAGAAATCCAGACTCTGGGAGTCATAGATCAGTTGATAGAGAATGAAGCAGGAGCCTAGCTCCTATTCCTATAGAGAGTCAAGGTGGAAATGAGCCAGAGTCTGTGCACATACCAAGACCACCTCCAGTGGTGGAACCAGTTTATTTTGAGAGAGCTCGTCGGGATCTTATCAGGGAGGTCATGCACCTCTAGCAACCATCTTTTGGAGGTTCTACCAACGGGGTAGAGGCTGAGGCATGGCTTTTGAGTCTTGAGAGGTGCTTTGCATTGCACTCTTACGAGAGCAACCTAAAAGCACGTGTCGCAGTCTATCTGCTGAGAGGAATGACCTCCACTTGGTGGAGACAGGAAGAGTACAAATGTGGATTAGTTCCTGATACTCTCACTTGGGAGATATTCATAGAAAGGTTCCGGGAGAGGTACCTATAAGAACATTTCAGACAACATCGTATAGATGAGTTTCACGACCTCCAACAAAAGGGCTTATCAGTAACCCAATATGACAGCAAATTCTTTGAGTTGTTGCCTTATGTAGATTATCTAAAGGATGAGAAACTTCTCGTAAACCGCTTCATCAGAGGGTTAAATGCTAGTATAGCCGGGCCAGTGAGGATGTTCGCTCTAGAGAGCCTTCAGGTTGCTATGGAGAAGGCACTGATAGCCGAGGAAATTCAGGTCAAACCATAGGACAATAGGGATTAGTTTTAGAACTGAAACCCCACACCTCAGACTTATGGATTCCAGAAACCACATTGGAAGGGAAACAACTGAAACTCACAGGGGTTCTCCAAACCTCCTCCTCCGCAACAGACACCACAGAACCAGAGGCAAAAGCCTCCATAGTATTAGCAGTGCACCAAGCCCAAGTAGTGGCAGTCTTAGGGATAGAGATGAGATCAGAGAGTGCAGGTGCCTTACACACCTCTGGCGAGGACTCAGCAGTCCTCTAGGGGTGGGTACAACAGACCTAGTAGGACAGGAGGACAGGCTTTCTCTAGGCCTCAAGGCGCCCAGTTTCAGGCATGGGGTTCTTGCTTTACATGTGGAGCCATGGGGCATATGGTGAGGGATTGCCCTTAAGGTCAGATGGTAGGGAATTAGTAGATGGCTGCTTCAAAGCTGATAGTTGGTGATATGGGCAGGTCCCATAGAGTATTCACAACGGTTGACAACTGCCAGGCTGAGCATCAGGCCACGGTCATCAAGTCTACAGGTATGATCAAAGGTAACAATGTATCTATTTTGTTTGATTCAAGAGCTACTGACTCCTTTATATCTCCATTGGTTGTGGAGTGTTGCAGGCTAGTGGCAACTAGATAGGGTGTTAGTTGGGAAGTGGAATTAGCTTCGGGGGCTAGAGTGTCTGTGGAATTAGAGGTTAGGGCATGTCAGCTACAGATTGGCAAGACCACCACTTTAGTAGACCTTAGAGCGACACCACTTGGATCTTACGATATCATACTTGGCATGGATTAGCTTTATACCCATAGCGCCAAGATGGATTTCTGCCTAAAAAAGATCGAGATGAGGATGATCATGGTTTGCCCATAGTTATCACCAAGATTCAGAGACACATGTCTCTTCGTATGATCTCCGCAATGCAGCTTAAGCGGAGCATGCGAAAGGGATGTCAGCTTTTTTCTATCACTATCAGTGATAGAGGAGAAGAGGAAGAAAATGAAACATTGCTTGATGACCATCCTATCCTTAAGGGGTATTTAGATGTGTTTCCTTCAGAGTTACCTGGAATGCTGCCTCGTAGAGAGATTGACTTTCATATAGACCTTGTACTGGGAGCCGAGCCAGTTTCCAGAGCACCTTATAGGATGACCACAAATGAGCTTAATGAACTCAAAATACAGCTTGAGGAACTCCTTGAGAAGGGTCATATTCATCCTAGCATATCCCCTTGGGGTGCACCAGTCATCTTTGTTAAGAAGAAGGATGGATCTCTCTGATTATATATGGATTATCGGTAGCTAAATAAATTAACCATCAAGAACTGATATCCTTTGCCTAGAATTGATGATTTATTCGACCAACTTTAGGGTGCCAAAGTCTTTTCCAAAATAGATCTGAAGTCAGGATACCATCCGCTGAGAATAGTGGAGATTGATATCCACAAGACCGCATTTTACACTAGATATGGTCACTATGAGTTCACCGTAGTTCCATTCGGTCTTACGAATGCCCCAGCTATTTTTATGAGCCTCATGAATGGGGTATTCCATACATTTTTGGAGCATTTTGTAATTGTGTTCCTCGATGATACACTGATATATTCTTGGAATGAGAAGGAGCATGAGGAGCACCTGAAACAGGTATTGCAGTGTTTGCGGGATAACTAGTTGTTTGGTAGTTTGTCGAAGTGTGCTTTCTTTCGATCAGAGGTCAAGTACCTTGGGCACATTATTTCTGGTGATGGGATCTCAGTTGACCCATCAAAGATTAGGGCTATTATGGATTGGCCAGTGCCAACCAGTGTGACAGAGGTCAGGAGTTTCATGGGCTTAGTAGGATACTACCAACATTTTGTCGAGGGATTCTCCAGAGTTGCACATCCTATTACTTCTCTTTAGCGTAAAGGGAATAAATTTGAGTGGACAGAGAAGTGCAAGAAGGCCTTTTAGGAACTCAAGAAGGCACTTACTAGCGCTCCTATCCTTGTTGTACCAGACCCCTCAGTTGACTTCATGGTTTGTATAGATGCTTCACTAGAGGGTTTAGAAGCAGTTCTTATGTAGGATGGTAGGATTATAGCTTTCACCTCTAGGAAACTTAAGACTCATGAACTTAATTATCCTACTCATGACCTTGAGCTCATAGTAGTAGTGCATGCACTTGTGAGGTGGAGACACTTCCTTTTAGGTCATCACTTTGAGCTGCATTCAGATCATCAGAGTCTTCAGTACATTTTCACTCAGTTGAACCTTAATGCACGTCAAAGGAGATGGATGGAGTTCTTGTGTGAATATGATTTTGACGTTCACTACATCAAAGGAAAGGAAAACATAGTTGCAGATGCTTTGAGTAGGAGATGTCACGAGGTTTACACCATATCTATGGGCACGGATTTGAGAGACCGTATACTACAACACTTGCTAGAGGATGGATGGTATGCAGAGGTTGGTCAGGTAATATGATCTCAGGTTACTCTAGAGGGGAAATATGTGGATTATTCTTTGGAGTCCGATGGACTATTACGCGACAGAGGGTGCATTTATGTACCTTCCTCCGGGGGATTGTGAGAGTTCATTGTCACGGAGGCTCATAGAGCTCCTTATGCAGTGCATCCCAGAGTTAAAAAGTTGCATGCTGACTTGAGGCAGTTATATCATTGGCCAGGAATGCGGTAGCTCATTGCTGAGATAGTAGCTCGATGCCTCGAGTGTCAGAGGGTAAAGGCGGAGCACCGCCATCTAGGTGGGTTGCTCTAGTCTCATGCTATACCAGAGTGGAAGTGGGATACTATATCTATGGATTTCATCATTGGTCTTCCTATGTCTTCTTGTCACCATGATGCTATCTTGGTGAGAGTTGACAAGTTGACCAAAGTGGCCCACTTTTGACCAGTCCGGACTACATTCACAGCACCAGCAGTAGCACAGGTGTTCTTGCGAGACATTGTTAGACTTCATGGCATGCCCTGTAAGATTATTTTTGACAGAGATTTCCTTTTCACTTTTTCCTTTTGGAAGTCATTACAGGCAGCTATGGGCACTAAGCTCAATTTCAGTACAGCCTATCACCTGGAAACAGATGGTTAGACAGAGAGGGTTAATCAGGTGTTAGAGGATATGCTTTGCATGTACATCATGGATCATCAGACCGGGTGGGAAGAGTACCTTCCCTTAGTGGAGTTTTCCTATAACAATGGGCATCACACTTCTTTGGGGATGCCACCCTACCAGGCATTATACGACAGACCTTGCAGGACACCATTGAGTTGGGATCGCATAGAGGACAGAGTTTCTATTGGCCTTGAGATAGTTTGGGATATGGAATAGCAGGTGGATTTGATTAGGTAGTGTCTTAGAGAGGCTCAGGATAGACAAAAGAAATATGCTGATGCAAAGAGGATAGATCGTAGCTACTTGGTTGGAGACAAAGTCTTCTTGAGAGTGTGACCACATAAGAATCCAATCCGTTACAGAAAGGGTTCTAAGCTCTCACCTTACTTTGTAGGACCTTTTGAGATTCTTGAGAGGATAGGCCCAATTGCCTACCATTTAGCATTGCCACCTAGCCTGTCACGCATCCATGATGTGTTTCATGTATTATTTTTGAGGAAATATATCTATGATGAGTTTCATATTTTAGATTGGGATGCCTTGCAGGTGGAGTCAGATGGGTAGCTAGCTTTGGAGCCCATTCGCATTTTGGCACGCCGGACGCTGGCCCTTCGAGGTCGAGAGCTGGACCAGGTTAGGGTCCAGTGGGATTGTTATGATGAGGTTATGACTTCATGGGAGGATGCAACATGTATGAGATCAGAGTACCCCCACCTCTTTGATGAACTCTAGGAGGAAGTTCATACCTAGAGGGGGAGGGTGTGAGGCCCCACCTCGACTCAGTCTGACATTTCAGTGGTTTTTATATTGGGACTATTATGGATGCTTTATTTTTATGCATTATGGATTTAGAACTTATATGATTTCATGATTTGGATAACATTGCTATATATTGATGATTTATTAATATACTTTATGATATATAACACTACATGATTTTTGAATAGGATGAATTTGTGGTGATAAATGTTGTTATTGAATTTGCAGGACTTTTCTAGGATAATAGAATTATGATGTATGTTTAAGTGTGGATCAAAATTATGAGAACTAGGATGAATTGTTTATGTGAAATTGCTTGGATATAAGATGTATTAAATTGTTCAGATGTAAATTGTATGCAAGTGATGATGTGTATTATTATTCTTGTGATTTATATTATATGTGGTTATTTGAAAGTTACTAATGTGTAAATTGAGATGTGCAGGAAGTTATCCATGTGACCATGGAAATATTATGGAGAACCAAACCTAGACCTATGTATGTTCGTAAGCCAGGGTTTGTCTATTTGGAGAGACAACACCCCGTTTGTGTTGTATTTTATTCGTAACAATAAATGATGCATGTGTGTTAAGTGTTATTTAATTGATTTATGTAAAATCCACAAGAGATGATTTCATGTATTAATTTGTAAACGTGTTTTCTTTGTGTCACTTGACACATGTGTGGATTTAAGTTTGAATTTGTAAATTTGTCTCTTGGTGGGAAAGTGTTTAACTATAGCTTTTTCAATTAATGTAATGTGATGTCATAAATGCCTTGGGTAAAGAATCTTTGGGATGGTCAATATAGGTTTGACCCGAAAATAAACTTCAGAGGGGTTTAAAAAGGGTTAAATGGACACCTAGGGGTAGTTTAATAAGGTTTCCTAAAGCCCATAAGGTATACCTAAGGGTTAAGGGTAATTTAAGGCAAGTTTCTACTCCCATGTGACCTTTTAGACACCCTAAAAATTGACTTTTCTAAGTGGTGCGAAAATTGAAATTAGAAGATTTGAACCTAGTTGTAAACCTTCCTTTTCGAATGAGAGTTCCCTTTCCCATTCTATCTTACCTTCCTCTTTAGTTTTTAGAAACTTGTGAGAACTCTCACAATGGGCTTCTTAAGCAAGAATTAGGAAATTTGTGGGTAATCACCCACTCTCCATTTTTGGAGACAAGATAATTTTTGAAAAGAATAGACTAGATTTTGAATAGAGAATTTTGGCTAAGGGTAGAAGGAGAAGAACCATCGAATTGGGATGCTCATCCTCAACAAAACTAACCTACCTTTGGGGCATATTAAGGTTGGTCTCATTCTTCTTAAAATGGCTTTCTTGTTGCATGTGTTTGAAAGTAATGTTGGTGTAAAAGATTTGCTTCCATGCATGTTCTTTTGGAAACTTTGTTTGGTATTTTGTGTTATATATTGTATGTGTTTTTGGGAGTCATCAAGACCTCTTACTCTTGGGAGAGAGGAGGATCTTGTGGGTGGTAGAAGTGACAGCCCTCGAGTGAGAGACTCTTGTTATGAGAGCGATCACAAGGGATTTTTGTTTGACCCTTACTGCATGGCTTGTTTATGCAATGGGGGTCATAAGGAGGGAAATAAGGCATGAATGCCTTGGGGGGCATAAGGAATAAGGGGTTGCTATACTTGATGTATTTGGTTTGCCATGAGGTGGCTACATGTTTTTCCATACTTGTAGTTCTCCTCAGGGTATTTGGTCCACTACCACCCTTAAAAAAAAAGGCCATCACCAAGGTGTGGTGCAGTGTAGCCGGGATGGGAGTGTGTTTGAAAATTTGTGTGTATTCTATCTTTATGCTTGTATGTTTGTTTCCTATCTAGGGCTTGGTTCTCCGAGCTTGGGGGTGGCTACCAGTTAGCCTAGGCTGGGAGGTGAGCACTCCATGGTCATAGTTTCGATTTAATATGCAGGATTGTCTGAAGAAAAGAGTAGGACAAGTGGAAGGTTGCCGAAGTTATTTGTTGCAAGAAATTATTTGTAAATGTAATTATTATTTGAAAAAAGTCCTCATTTATTGATATGAGTGACCCATTGTATAGTGACAAAAGTGTTTTTGAAATACGTTTTTTTTTTGTTTGTTTTAAATTGCATTACTTTAGTATGCTATTCATTGCAGAAAAGAAATGAGTATTCTTAAAATTAGGATCTTCCCAAAGTTCAAAATATTATATCTGTTGTGTTTATAATAAATTGCAAAGCAAGAAAGTTATTTAGTTCTTATGTGTTCAAAAGAAAATAAAAAGGAAAAAAATAGATTAGAGTTGCATGCATATTATAGGATGCATATAAATCATTTAAATTATGTTTTTTGTAAATGCATTTTAGTACATTATAGTTCTGGAAATTGTCTTTTTGTTTATTTCAGAAATTAGTAACTAAGATAGATAGTATATCTAGTCAATGTAAATGTAACTTGATATAGTTGTTGTGTGATAATCCAATTCTTTCTTTTATTAGTTGCTGTAGATTTGTGCAAAGGCTGTAAATTTATTTATTCTAAAATGATAATACACAGTCTAATAAAGTCTTTATTAAATAAAATATAGATTTGTTTAGTTGCTGGTAAAACTATTAAGCCTAGTCATTTATATAGCATCAAAACTGTTAAATAAGTTGCAGATTTACAGTACCTGTAGATTTAAGGTATAAAGGGAAAAAAAGAAGATTTATACCCTAGTTTTATCATGTATATATATTTGAAAATATAGCTATGAGCAGTTATACAGATATATAACATTAATATATAATATATGTATAACAAAATTGCATGCATGTATGAATGCCCAATGCATATATTTCTTATAGTCAAATATAGAAAAAAATACTAATTGTTCAATGTATCTATATATGTATATTCGTATATATATTTGTAAATATACACATAAATATGTTTATATATACAAATACATATATTTAATACATACATACATACATACATACATATATATATATATATATATATATATATATTACTGCAATTTTTAAAAAAATAAATAAATAAACCAAAAAGAAACATATTAAAACTTTATTTAAAAAAAAAAAATTTAATTACCATGGGTTTCGGGGGCCGAACCCCACTGCGTGAGCACACAGTGGGCGAGCCTGTGGGCCCCCACTATGTGAACACACAGTGGGCGGTGCTGAAGTGCCACCAATGTGTGATCACATAGTGGGCGGTGCGGAAGCGCCACCACTGTGTGGTCACACAGTGGGGGGCACCCGCGCCCCACTATGTAACTGCACAGTGGGCGATGCCCGACCCCCCCCCCCCCAACTGCCTTTGCATAGGAAAAAAAAAAATCGCCGCCTCTCATTCGGCCCTGCACAGTCCTGAGTCAAGCAAGAAAAGAACAAAAAAATATGAAGCCTTATTTTATATAAGAAAATAGGGTTTTATGAAATGGGTATATTATTAGATAGGGTTTGCATGGGTAAAACACTAGGGAATTTTATATAAATTATATATATATATATATATATATATATATATATACATATATACATATATGTATATATGTATATACATATATATACATATATGTATATATATGTATATATGTATATATATGTATATACATGTATATATGTATATATATGTATATATATATATGTATATACATATGTATGTATGTATACATATGTATGTATACATATATATATACATATATATATATATGTATACATATGTATGTATACATATATATATACATATATATATATATATGTATATACATGTATATATACATGTATATACATGTATATATACATGTATATATATATATAAGGTTGTATTTATGTAATTATGTTTTATATAAATATAAATAGGTAGAAATAGTTTAAGTTAAATTGTTATGAAATTATTATATAATTTAAATAGGTTGAAATGATTTAAATTAAATATTTTTAGATTAACTATTTATGAGGACTTGAATTTTAAAGGTTAGGAAATTTAACTCGGTTGTAAATTAGGTTGTCTATGGGGACATATTTAATCTTATCGGCAATGTTCTTGTGAAATTAATTTGCCTTAGGTTGGATTAATTTAAGCACATTTTAGTTGTTGAAATAAGGCATTTGGATATTATAAATAGAATGATTGGTCTAATTTAATTCGCTCCTTCCAAATATTTTAGAGAATTCTCATTAAGTTAATTTAGTGACTAAAATTGTTGAGACAATAATAATTTCCTTAGAGAATTAATATTCCACATTTAATCTTATTTAATTTCTGAATATTTGAGCTAGTAGATAAAGCTAATCCAAACATAGTTAAGACAAAACATGTTGTAGCATTTTATATTTGTCGATTTAATGCTCTTAACAGTTATGTTTTTTTTTTAAAAAAATTATCTCGTTCTTGCCCTAAATTTTGGGCATGACAAGGAAAAACCACGGTGGGAAGCCTACCCATAGTCGATACTTCTGCAGAATGTATGTGATACAATGAGGGGCCTGCATATGTAGGAAGGCACACTACCTAGAGCATACTGCTCATTACAAAAGAGTCTCACTGACTATAGAGAGGTTAAAACCACCTCAAGATAAATGGACAACAATCTACAGTAATGAACTGCCAAAGATAGCATCTACCATGTCTGATTATAGTCCTGATTAAGCTCAATACTGGAGGCCTTTGACCTCTTCCTTAATCCTAATTTGATCACCTACGATCTACCAAATCTCCTTCGCATATGATATTGCGTTTCAAGACCACAAATATCTTTTCATTCCCATCCTATCCTATGATCAATAATAAGATCTTACATCATTTTATACCAATCCTAAGGCCAAAACCAATTAGGTCGGCCACCTAAAATATATTACACTAAGATCATTACATAAATCCATATTAGAATGATATGGCATGTCGGCTTAAGACCAAAACAACAACAATCAATCCATAGAACATCCTGAAACATCTTGATAACATATAGAGAACATGTTATCATGATACTGGTCCATGACCTAGATAGGCACCAGACCTATTCTGGGTCCACCATGCCAAAGAAATGTCTTCAAGAAGTTTAAGCATGATCAAAGAACATCTTTAGCATCCTGAAATCCATCTACAAGCTGCACCAACACTACTTATGCATCCTGTCAAGATTCCTCAGTGAAAGCTCTACCGGTAAAACCTTAAACTAATGCCGGTAAGGGTTTACAAGAGTGTATGATAGCATCCGATTACCAAGTCAATACCAACTAACCAAAACATGCTCAAAGAACATGTAACATATGAAATCAAACATACTCCATTGATCCAAACATGCCGGAAGTGTCCAACATATAGTCTCTTCTGTCGATAACTAAAACCTATCTATCGGTGACCAACCATAATAGGTAGCGTTGACATCAATGACAAAACATCAATGCAACACATAATCAATTCATCCATAATGCCAACAAGATGTTGAAACCTTAGATAAATAGCTTTAGTAAGAAATTTGTATATGATATTGTACAAAGAGATAGGTCTGAATTCTGCAAATGTTTTGGGATTTTTAACTTTTGGTAAGATTGCTATGTTTGTAGAATTAAAGTTTTTTAAAACTAAAGAGCTTCTTTTTTATTCCTGGAGCGATTCCACCAAATAAAAACCTACTACATCCCAACATTTTTGAAAAAATAGTACAGTAAATCCATCTAGGCCTGGGGCTTTGTCTAATGGTATTGAGAATACTACCTTTTTAACTTCTTCTAAAGTGAATGGCTTCATTAGCTCCTCATTATCTTATTGAGAAATAAGTTATGGAATATCATTTAATACTTGTTGGTCTTATTGGGTTTAGTTAGATGCAGTAATAGGAGCCAAGAGGTTTTTGAAGAATCTAACACCTTCATCTTGAATTTATGTGGCATTTGTAAGCTTGTTACCAGTAGTAGCATCATGAATAACAAAACACAATGTTGTTTCTCGCTTGGGTTTGGATGATGGATGGAAAAACTTGGTGTTCTTTATCACCTTCTTTTAACCATAATTCTCTAGACTTGTGTTTCCATTAAATTTCCTCTCTTTTTCTCAACTCTTCCCAAGTTGCTTGCAATTGTTTTTGTTTTTCAAAAGTGATTGGATCCATGCCATGGATAATAATATGATTCCGAATTTCCATTAGTTGCTTTGATACCATATCCTTCTCAACAAATATGCTCTTAAAGACTTGCACATTCCATATTTTAATTTGATTTTTCACATATTGCATTTTCCTATCAAGTTGAAACATTTTAGTGCCATGTTGTTCAAGAGCACTTACCCACCACTATCTTAGGAGAGGAAGAAAATGTGGGTGTCTAAACCATATTATCTCAAATTTAAATGAGGGACAATATAAAGATGGAGGTGGAGAGTTCATAATGGTAATTGATATAGCATAGTGGTCTGAACATGTAAGAGGTAAAATATCAGATTCCAAATTGTAATTCTACAATAGCCAGTGTTAAGAGATAAGGAACCTGTCTAGGCTTTCTGCAATCTGTGAAAAGTTCTTTCTTCTATTTGTCAAGGAGAATTGCCCTTTCATGGGATTATATCTTTAGGTTATTATCATAGATGAAGAACACAATGTCCTCAATATTCTTTGGAGGAGGACATATTCCACCTTTTTTTCTTTGAGAGAAGCAACTGCATTAAATTCCCCTCCTAAGAGAACATTTTGGTCTACAAATTGTTGAATGAAAGTTGTGAGATTGTCCCATAGCTTCTTTTTATTATAAGTAGGGGTCATTCCATAGACATTTATTAGAATAAAATAAAGGTCAAAGCTTTGTACTCTAAAATCTTGCCAATTCTTGTTTTCACACACTATTTTTGCATTTAGAGTCTTTGGGTTCCATAGAGTTATTAGACCTCTAGAAGCTCCTTCTACTGGAACATGAGCAAATCTCCAATTAAACCACTTTGTACTATTGATTGAAATGTATCCTGAAATTTTTTAGATTATTGTAACATGATAATATTTGCCCCTAATGAGCCAAGTTGTTGCTTGACCATTTGTCTCTTGTCAGAGGCATTGATGCCTCTAACATTCCATGAGATAACTTTCATTGTGGACAAGGAGAGCAAAATTCCCTCCTTGGTCTTTTAGTGATGGAGAATTTACCATCAAGATTAGTTTGAACACCTACCTCTATTTCACTCTTTTTTTTTGCTAATTTTGATTTCTTTCCTCTTGGTTTTGGTATTTTTTTTGTCTGTGATAAAGAAGGAGACTGGGCAAGAGAGAGATATTGTAAGAAATCAAAGGTTGTCTCCATTGCAAGTTATTGTCAATTTGAATATTATCATGTTCCTCTTCCATTGTGATCTAGGAGGATGTGAATGTTGGGGCTTATGGTGAGTGGGTACCATGGAATTATTTTCAAACAACATATCATCAACTTATTCTAGTCTAATCTCTATAATAGGCAAATGAGTAGTATCAAGCATCTCTTCATCATTTTCTATCAAAGTTCCCTTAATGCAAAAGTGTTGGGTCTCTTGATGGTTGATTTTGAAATCTGACTTAGCAATCATTAAATCATCAACTTCATGTAGAATATGATTAATACTGGTAGGGTCGCCTAAGGGCGAGATACACTTCATTTGTGTAAATAAGTGTCCAGACTACAACAAAAATACTTTCATCCCTTGCAACTGAATCTAAAAGGTTGTAGGGGGGGTCAAAAATTGCTATTCTTGATGTAGTATGTGATAAATGGATAGTAGAACCTTACTGTTTGATATTGAATATCCATTTCTAAGAAAACCAACTTGATCATAAGCTACAACATGTGACTCTTTATTAGTAACTGTAGCTAGTATTGAGGTATGCTGATCTTGTTTACCCATAGGAGAATGAACCGGTGTCATGTTGGCACAAATCAGTTTGATAACTAGACAAGGAGCAAAATTTTTGATCAGTGGAGTGGTCATCACATACTTTGATAAATGAGCAATGAGGCCCTTGACAGTGAGAATTAAAGTAACCCAAAAAATCTAAATGATGGTCAACTATTTGTGGGTCTTCAAAAATGATGGGTTGCTCCCAAGTACCAAACTTAGAGATAGCACAAAAGGAATTTGGAAATGGTTTTGACACTTTTATCAGTAAGCACACTCTAACCATGTGGTGAGTCAACTCAAATGGGATAAGATCATGCTTGACAAAGATGCCAATCTAATTTGCAAATATTTCAATCAAGTTTGAGTCTCGATATTCCAAAGGTAGTGAAGGAAAAGAAACCCAAAAGGGTGAAAAGACATAATTATTATCATTTTCTTTAAATTTTATAATCCATGGTACAGTGAAAAGACCATACCCTTTACAAAACTAACCCTTAAACCTATTAACCAAATATTTGTCCTTCTTTGAATGGAATATGGCAATAAAGAAACCATATCCATTATTAATATAGAAAATATCTTTAACCCCTTTTAAGTTCTTCATCACCAAGGAAGATAAATCAATAAAGGAAGGAGAAGCTTTATAGAACTTATCAATAAGCGCGTTCTCCCACGGATTTGAAACTTGGGGTAAAAGTAGATGATCTAGTAGTGTGGCCTTGTATATTCGCTCATTTTGGTCTGTGTTATACTGAACATAATCAAGATTATTTTGATTTGAGACCATATCCTACACTTTCCTTCTCTAGATCTTAAGGGTTTCTTGGCCATCTGGTTTGGAAGTATATTTTATCTTGGGGGGCTCTATCTCCTGTTTGAATGGAGATATTATTCGGATCTATTAAAAATCTTGTCTTATTCAAGTAAATTGTGTTTGGTCAGGTAGCATACAAAGGAGACCACATTTTCTCTTCTCCTTTTGTTTGAACATAAATATTGTTCGGGGCTGATAAAAAACTTGGTTTCCCCAGGGGTACTGTGTTTGGCCAAGATGCATAAGAAGGGAGACTCTCTTCCTCTTTTCCCTTTTGGGCTCTATTAGATTTGAATTCCACCTTTATTTCTATAAGTAGCTCATCAAAATACTATTTACTTGAATCTAGTATTCAGACATATTTAGGAGGGGTTTTGTTCACAAATATCAAAGATGTCTTGCTTCTATCTACTTAACCGCTTAAATGGGGGTTTTTCATTGCCTAATAAAATAATGAGAGTCTGTTGAGAACTGTTTTCCCTTCTGACCACCTCTATACAAATCTCCAAACCCTGTTTTATCTTTGACCCATCCTCTATTTCTGCTTTGGAATGAATTTTGAATGGTGTTACTCGCCCAAGACCATCTGCCACTTGCCCTGGTTGAAATTTGCTTGTCCTTCTAGACTCCTGGATGCACATCTTGATATCCTCCAATTCATGGATAATCTTTGAACCATCCTCTATTCCTACCAGGGTACGGGTTTTCAAATTTTTTTCCCACCCAAGGCCATTCCCTGCTTGCATTTTTCCATTCAGGGTTTCTCATATTCAGATTCCCACTCTGCACTTAGATTAGAAATTTTCTTCCTGCACAGAGATATCTCTTCTGTATCATTGACACAAAAAAACATTATTAGATTAGAATACAATAAAAGTGCAAATATTTGTATGTATGTATGTATTTATACCTTATTCATACCAAATTGGATGGGCATTACACGTTGTGCTTTCTCTTCTTCTTCCTCCAAGATAGAGATTGTTTGTCTAAACTCCACCCAACTAGCTTTTGTTTTCTATGCTAAGGTATTCAACTAGAGATACTATTTTCTTGATTATTGTGAAAACCTAGGTTGGGTCAAAGCATAGGGGCCTCATCCTCGTCCTCACCAGGGAGAACCCAATTGATTTATTTTCAAAAGACAAAAGTATGATACAAAAGCTTTTAAACTAATGATGCAAAAAACTGAAATTGATTAAATAAAATCCTTAATTCTATCAAGGTTTTTGGGGAGGTGATTGAAAGGCTCGATTTCATTTTTTCTCTCACTATCATTGTTCTTTTTCTTGCTCAAGTTGTCTTCTTATAGCACCTATGTGACGTTGGGATATTTCCTCTTCTTCCTCTATAACAAACATGGTTTGCATATACTTGGCATAACTGGTTGTAGATTTCCAAGAAAGGCTATTTAACTCATAGATAATGTCTTCTTGTTCATCTTGAAAGCCTAGGTTGGGCTGGAGACAAGGGTAACGTTCTCGCTAGGGAGAACCATTTTTGAATCCTTTTCAAATTTTAACAAAATTAAAATCCTAAATGTAAGAATGATGTCCTAATTATACTAAACAAAAATTAATTTTTACAACCTTGTGAGACAAAATATAAACTTTAATATTCATTTAACCTTCATATTTAAGCTATGTGAGATTGTAATTGAAATTGAAAGGGTAAATTAACAACCTAATTAAGCTCTGTGCAAGTTGTAAACTAAAATGAAAGGGTAAATTAACCACCTAATCAAGATATGTGTAAGTTGTAAATTAAAATGAAAGGGTAAATTAACCTCCTATTTAAGCTATGTGCAAGTTGTTAATTGAAATGAACAGGTAAATTAACCTCCTAGTTAAGCTATGTGCATTGTAAACTAAAATGAAAGGGTGAATTAACCTCCTAGTTAAGCTATATGCAAGTTGTAAACTAAAATGAAAGGGTGAATTAACCTCCTGGTTAAGCTATGCTCAAGTTGTGGCTCATTTAAGCCTTTTAATTAAAAAAAATTGATTGTTAGACCTCCTGATCGAACCAAAACCTTGCATACAAATGATTAGACCTTCAAACACCTGCATGAAAAAGAAAATCAATCAAAGATAACTTACATGTCACAAAGAATTCATGAAAACTTATATCACCATTCCTTCAACGTGGTTCCATTGTTCTTCCTTTCTCCTCTAATTTGATGTCGCTCTCATTGTGCAGGTGAAAATATGAATGAAAGCAAGGATGATATCAAGGATACTCAAAAATGTGATTTTAACAAAATGAAAATATTAAAACTAGATGATGGATAAATAATTTGACAAAGTAAAAATACATGAAAGTTCAATTATGCAATTAATGAAGAATGAGGTCTCACTTAAAATAGAACTTGAAACTTCATGAATGGCTGGTATTGAAAAAAAAATTTGTCAATCAAATGGACTTGACTAAGAACATGACAAAGCTGCCATTTGAGTAAGGATGAAGATGATGAAGATAAGTGAAGGACATGGAAGAAATCTTATTTTTTGAATGTTTGTATCTTATTTTAAAATTTAAAATCAAAATAAATGAGATATTCCCAAAAAGATTGATTTTTTGAAAATCAAGAAAATATATTATTGTTGATCACTAGAATTACTCCAAGGGAAAATAGCCTTATGGGAAACTTAGTGATGGGGACCCGCGCGTATTGACTGAGTTACCTCTTGGATTTTAGAAGCCGAATCTTCATTCATTTGGGGGGAGAAAAGGGAAAGAAAGAAACATTGAAAGAAAAACTATTCTAAAGCGATCCATTGAACTAATTTTGATGCAATAAGGGGCACAAAGAACTTCACATACATACCATTCTAAGGTCCATTCAACAATCTACATGCCCATAACAATGATTAAGATATAACCAAAAATCCTTTTAACATAAAGCAATATATACCATGCATCCACCAGATAACAAGTGCTAAAACATAGTTTAATTGGCAGAATCTTAAGCATATATTTATAAAGTTGTCAGAATTTTAAAGATGCATAGAAAATTATTAAAGCATACTAAAAAATTGTAATCATAAAGGTCGCAGGAATAGTTTGATCATCCCCTCTTTAGAAATACAATCACTGCTTAAAGGTTCGATTCCTATCTAGAATACTTGTCTATATCTTTTAGGATAAAAGTTTTGAACCCTTTTCAAGGAAAAAATTGCTGTTCTTATAGACTCGGACCTAACAACCCATAGCTGGGAAGAATAGAAAAACATCCCCAAAAGGCATCACTAGAACTATTTCTATGTTCGTGGCAACATCCAAAAACTTTCAAATGAAACTACTCTCGACTTCTAGTGAAACTACATCTGTTATTTGGTTATTCGGATCAAAAGGGATCTCGATGGTTCTCTTGCAATGGATGAAACCATTAGATCGCCACTTTGGAAAACAAATGCCAACAATAGGGAAGGAGTTGGGATTTTCAAAAATGTAATCTCATGACCTCCTGGGAGCTACCACATATCGCGACATCCTCCTTGAAAAACTATGGGCCGAACCCTTTTGGTTTTGCAAAACAAAATACCATGCATTAGGAGTGTGTGACTTAATCAATAAGGAAAAGAAAGGGGTGCTATGTGCCAACACATGGTGGGTGCAAGCTAGCCCTTTTCTAAACATAGCATGGATAAAGTCCACAACTTTTTGGCAACTTCTGGGGAAGTTCTTCTTGCGGGATGTCAAGACCCAAAATTTTTGGTTCTAGACCAAATTTATGCATATGTAGGGTAAAATTAGTCAAGGACCTACTGCAAAGGAACCCAATTATCATCCAAGAGATGCTCTTAAGATTTGAATATTTGATAACTCTGATCAAGGAAAATAATCTTCTGAGAAGGGAGGTCCCCCAACTCATTATTAACCAATCGAAGTACAGTATAGAGTTGAGCCAAAGGATGCAACAATTCTTTGACCTCGATGGCAGCAGGGGGAACACTTAGATCTTGTTGTCATTGCTCATTCAAGTTCAAGATCTGCTCAACTTTCAAGACTAAATCATCAAAGAGAAAAGGAGAGGGTAATCCAAGACTTAGAAAACATTCAAAACATTCTTTGACATGTGATACTGAGGATTTGAGTGAGCATAAAGTGAACATGGCCTATGTTGCTACTTGATGGTGACTTATGAAATTATTAGCCTTTCCAACCAGCTACTTATGATCACTCACCTCTAAAATTGTCAATTCAACCACTTGATCAGTTTTTGGGCATTAAGGACCTTGGGTGCAGTAGACTAGGTGACTTCATTGATAATACTTCTTGCTTTGGAACATAAATATTGTGCATCAGCCAGGAATTTCAGGGTTGGCTGCAAAACATGTTAGAATTGTTCCACTTTTCCCAATGTGAAAAATATAATTCTTGGATGAAAGGGATAAAATATGTCAGAGCAGCAGGCAAAACATCAACAGGTTTTGATAAGAGAGTAATTTCCTCCTCCTTTGCCTAGATATCTGCATACAATTCTCTTACCTTTTTCTTTGCCATGGATGCTTCATGTTCCAATGCAATGACTCTTGTACTCATTTCTTACAACTTTCCTTGCATTTGGATAATATCATTGCATTCACTCTCCAAGCCCTGCTTTAGATTTTGGAGTTCTTTATCTAATTGGGTTTACCTTCTTTGCCATTCCTACACTGCCCACTCTCTTTCCTTTCTCTCCTTGAAAAGGAGTGCCTATGTTTGACCCAGATCTTGGAAAAGTCTATCTTTATCCCAAATCACATACTTTAACTAGATTTGGATTTGAGTTATGCCCAAGGAGTCTTCTTGGAGTTGCAGGAACTCCTATTCTTTATCATGGAACTTCTTGTTCAATTCATTATTTTCTACTTGCCCAACTTGCAACTGAGCTATCAAAATGTTTAGAGAACTTTGTAGCTTCTCTCTTTCAACCCTCTCCTTCTAGACATCAACTTGAAGGTGAGACATCTCAACATTATTATCTTTATCTTCTATTTTTAGGCAGTCGACCATAGCTTTGACATGGCTCAATTCCTCTATGAGCTTCTCTAGGAGCCTATTCCTTTTGAGGAAATTAGATGACACAACCTTTTGCATCTCCTCCATCATCTCTACTTTATCCTATGGGCGAGCTTGTTTTAAATCTATATTTATGGTATTTAATGAATAGTTTGTCAGCTGCATTTCTCCCTATGGTTTGATGATGTTAGGAAACATAGTCATGAACATTATGTTTTGGCTCTCTTCACTGAAATACATCTAGATACTAGGTTGGGTAGGCTTCCGAAAATCATTCTCTTTTTTCTTTGTAGCCATTTGAACTCGGGCCAACTTAGAGGAGTTCATTTGATGTATGAAATCTGAGGGAGAAGGAATCACCTGCCCTGCAAAGGGAGCACTAGGCGAAAGAGAAAAAGGTATTTAGACTATAGGATCTCTTAGTTGCATGTGGATTGGCTATGGAAGAGTATAAGGAGAGGAAGGAGGAATATCAAGCATAGTGCCAGTGGGAGGGGATGAAAATGGACTAGTACTTGAAGATGCAGGAGGTGGGGGAGTTGCAAATCTTAACATTCGTGTGGCAAAAAAAGGGTGTGAATTGAAAAGGAGTTCTTGAGGATTGGGGAATATCATGTGGGGATGCCATGGGAAAACTAGTGGATGCAAGGGATGACTTAGATTGCAATGCAACTATGAAATCTATAACTAAAGTGGGCAAAAAAATAGTGGCAGTTGAAATTGGCAAAATGGTAATAGTAGGAGAAACCAAAGATTGAGAAGAAAGAAGAGGGGGAGAAAATAGTACCTAAGTCAAAGATATGTCACCATTAATGAAACCTTGGCTACAACGGGTACTTGGGTCTGGGTTTTCTCTGGAACTTCTGCTAATGTCTACTTCTTCCTTAGAGGAGAAGAGATCGCGCGTACCTCACTAGTCCTTTTGATTGACAACTAGGAACGGGGTTTTCTAATAAGCTCAATAGTGGCGAATGATATGGTCACTTCGTTAGTCGAATCTAACTCAGCCTCTTTTCCTTTACCAGTCTATTGTTGAATATACTATTGTGGGGCTGATTCTTGAGGGTTAGTGTTGCTACAAGCTAGGGTTGTTGTTGCACCAAAAGATCGACCTGTCAATGCCCAATACAACCACTAGACTTATAGAAACCACAGAAGGATATTAAACCATGTCACAAATCCCCACAAGGGACGCTGGCCCACTACCAACAATCCCCCTCCTAGTGTCACTCATTGCAACCTAAGTGATTCGAACTTATGACCAAGATTTGAAACCACTTATTACAAGCCAGGGTTGTCATTGCACCAAAAGATCAACCTCTCAATGCCCGATACAACCACTAGACTTATAGAATCCATAGGAGGCTATTAAACCATGTCATGAATTCTCACAAGGGACGCTAGTCCACTGCCAACAAGTGCTACCTGAAGGAGAATCATAGTCATCCTCTATGTCTATATTGTATTTATCCCACTCCTTGAAAATTTCATCCAAAGGGTAGTTTCCTATGGAAATTCAAAACTGCTGAACTTCTTGTTGGTATGTCCAAAAATTTAACCTCTTCCCTTGCAACCAATTATCATTATCTATCTTCTTAAGAAAATTGATAGGAATTGGTTTAACTAGATTCACTTTTGTGATTGGGGTGTAAAACTTTAACCATGGTGGTCGCTCCTTGATAGGAATAGCATCTAGGTCCACATACAACTGGGGATCATCTCTAAGAGGGTTAATCTAGGTTTGCCAGGATTCGCAATGCACATGTGCTATAGGATTCTTTCTCTTTGCTAAAAAACCATTTGGGTCATAGCTCCATGGTTCATCAATAACAAAAAGACCCAATTGCACCAATTTTGAAGTGAGCACTCCTTCAATGGGGAGTCTCTTCACCAGATCAATAGGCCTTATAATTTTATGGTCCCAAGTGATGGCGATGTCATGCTTACCTAAACCTATAGTATTTTTTACCACAACTAACTACCTAAAGATCTCTAAGGCTAGTGTGTGATCAGTTACACAAGTGGGGAGATAGAAAGGCTCTTCTATAAAACCATGTACTTTGATGAAAAAGAAATCTGTACCCAAAAACCAGTCACAACAGGGGCTACATGTAGACATCCAGCCAATATATTGTTGCATAAAGTGGGTAAAATAATCTGGGGCTCTTTTTATCAAATTTTGCATGGTGGGGATCAGGAAATGATCAGAAAAAGAATACGCATCATGTGTGGCAGATAGTATCAGAGTCCATGTAGTTATAGGCTTCCACCTATTATGCTCATCAAAAACTAATAATTCCATGTATTGATTGAAAACTCCTTGTTTTGATGTAGGAACATGTGAACTAGAAAATAAGTGTACCTATATCTATAATGTATCTAGAAATAGTTAGTTTCTCCATTAATCCTTAGGCAATGTCTTCAACAAAATCATATAAGAAATCTTCTTTCTTCTTTCGAAGCTTGAAGAGCACACACATTTGGAAGGTATGGATGTGTAGGTCATTATCAAGGCCACAGATGTAAGCCAACATTGAGGCAGCCTCTTTCAAGTCATCTTGCTTCAAATTTCTAAGTGCCAATGGGAATTTTGGAAGTTGAGAAAGTTTCTTGTCGATTACACTACAACAGAAACTTAAATCGTCCTTTCTTTTTCACTAGTAATTTTCTAAAGTCTCCCTATAGAAAACCTTTGTTTGATTGGTAAGAAAAGGAATGCACAGCATGTCCTGGATAGCTTCTACACTTATATCTACTCTCACCGAAGTGCCCTAAATAGCAGGGGGGTCAGGGCTGAAAAATTGTGAGCATACCTCAATGAATTTAGGGAAATGAGGGACCATCGTGATGACATACTATGGAAGAATGCAATTCTATAGCTTGACCATCATGGACTTCCAATCTCCTTTATGGTTGAGAATCCTAGCATAGATTGCTTCTCAAGGACTCTTGGGCTGCTTCTATAATTCAGGTTCAATAACCACTTCATATCTATCTAAAACCAGAGTAGGCTTTTTGGTCATACCTTTTTTCTTTGGCAAAGTTCTTGGGTAAGAAAGTTTTGGAGGCATGGGGTGAGAAGCATAGGAAAAATACCCAAAAACATCGACCCAAGATTAAAGCTCTATGGAACTCGATGCTTCAGTTGGAACCTCCATTTCTGTGAGCCAATTTTCTTCTATTTTTTTAATTTTTTAAACTCTCTCTAGCGCTGGGGTATAATTCTTTGGAGAACAAAATGTTGCGTGCAACCCTTAAGAGCTTTTATCCTCTAATACACTCCATGCCTCATTTTTTTCACTCAACAACATGTTAATTATGTGTTTTTCCTTTTAGATGCACCACGTATGCCTTTCATGTAGATTTAATTTTGTGGGACACTATATTAATTGCCACCTCTACTATACTAACAAGCCACTCTCCAACTTATTCCACCATTTTGAACATTCAGACAGTTATCCTGGAACATGCACCCCTTTATTTATTGCAATTAATATAGTTATCTATGTCGACGCAAACCAAAAGCTAGGGACAATTTACCTTGATTTGGAAAAGTACACACGGTGGGACATGTGGCGCACTCCCGTACCTTGTACACTCTCCTAGACCTCGAACAACTCGATTACAATCTGGCTTCATATTTTTACTTGTTGTGAAATAAATTCATACGAGTACTCAACTTGTGCTCATTCATGAAACCTTGGGTTTTCTTTTATGAGTCCTATCATGTCTATAAATATGACCATGACACATACTCATCGTTGTCTTAACATTTGGCTTGGTCTGCAACATACTAGGAGCATGGACACTTCCATTAGGCTAGTCAAAAATAGGTCACAAGTAGATTTTCCTGGAAATATCTTAGATAGGTGCCTTCAATACATGGCTAGGAGGGCTAGTCATGTGTTCATTGCTTCCATAAAGTGGGTCTTAGGGGAAGAGTTTTTTGATGCAAAAGATAGGTATCACGTCAAGATGGACATATGCTTGCGTTGTGTAGCTTCCTTGTTAGACATTGGCATAGATGGGAAACTCATCACCCATCTTGCTAAGGCAATCTTCCCTAAAACATACTTAGGTGAGTTGGATGAAGTGATATTCTTCATTGTGCCTCTTGTGGGACTTCCCATGGCCTCAAACTTGAGGCACTTCATGTATCTCAATGAAAGAGTTTAGTGGCACCCATTTGTCTCTAGCTTCAAAACTAGGATGCTATCTCAACACCGCTATCATGTTGAATGTGCATCCAATTTATTGCTTTGCTTACACCTCCTAGTACCCTTGCATGGCACTACTTGGTATTCTGACTTTTGGGACTAAATATTCCCAAGAGTTTTGACTCCCGACGAGCCTCCCCAATTGATAATAGTTGAACTTCTATCTGATTCTGACTTTGACTTTGTGGTGGAGGATAATACTGAAACAAAAGAGTACAAGGAAGACAAGGAGGGTGGTGACTGAGAAATTTCACTGCATACTGTTATCTCTTTTGCTTTCCATCAAATACTAAGAAATGGCCTAAGAGCCTTTTTTCTTGTAATTATGTAAAGACAATAATACAAATATAATATGATATTTTTCTTTTGTGAACTATGGCTCTTTTTTTTCTCAAAGATGTGCTTGTTATTCTTACTTTTTTCTTCCTAGCTTAAGGCTTTCACTTAAATTTAAGGGCTCAAAGAATTATAGACAGGACAAAAAAAAATATCCGAGAAAACAAAGAATGCATTATTTGAAGAGTTTAAGATGGATCCCATTGACCTAGATCTCTAAAAGTTCACCTTGCATGTTTTCCAGCATAAAAGCCTTATATTCCTTACACTCAAGAATGTGGAATGGACCTTCCTACAAACTGTCAAATTTTGCATGTTGGCATGACTTGGTTTCTCATTCATTATATTTCAAGACGAGGTCTATGCATTGAAAACTTAGATCTAAAATCTTCCTATCGAACCACTTTTTGAAAATTTGTTGACAATTTTGGAGAGAATCAAAAGCCTTTTCCCTCTTCTCCTGCAATTCTAGGAGGTCTATAAACCTTACCTCCATGGGTTCATTTTTCTCTAATTCAAGAGACTTGAGAAGCTGCAAGGTTGGGATGTCTAGCGAGACTGGGAATCATGCTTCCTTTCCATATACAAGCTTGTATGGAGAATTGTTAAGCAGGCCCAAAGTGCATTATTCAAGTGATGATGCCATTCTCTCTTATATTTGGCTCCAATCCTTTTAATGAGTCGAATTAAGCTTTTGTTAGTTGACTTGGCTTAACCATTCCCTTGCAAGTAATAGTTTGAGGAAGTTTTTAGGTAAATACAATGGCTAAGGAAATTGGGTGACCTTGGAACATGTAAATGCTCTGGCATTATTTGATATTATAGTCTTTGGTAGACCAAACCTCACAACAAACTCAACTTTTTTTGCATTCTTTAGTGGAATTGCCTCTATCCAGCATGTGAAATAATCTATGGCAATAAGAATCCATTTGTGGCTGATGGAAGATGACTTGATCATTTTTATGAAATCAAACCCCCATTGAGAAAAAGGATCATCCACTACTATAGGCTTGAGTGACATAGTTGTGTTTCTACATTTTCCCACATAGATCTTGCATTCCAAGATAAGAGCATGCACATTTTTGAATAATGCAGGCCAGTAATACCCTTCTCTGGTAATTTTGATAGTGGTGGTTTGAGCTGAGAAGTGACCCCCTATGGGGACGCTATGGAATTCATGGAGAATTATCTTAGCCTAGTACTTTTCCACACAATGGAGTAGAACTCCATCAAAATTCCTTTTGAACAAGATGACTTCGAGCAATTGATAACCACCATTCTACAATCTATATAAATTTTTCTTCTTCAGGGGAAGATCTGGGGGGAATTTCCATTTTGCATGAAGGCCTTCCTGTCACTGATCCATCTTCTTTAATTTGGGTCTATGTATGTCAACACCATTTCATCTTGTGTCACCTCTGAATTCTCAAGCTCCTAAGCTATGTATTCACAGAGGCCTTTCCCATGGATCACCTTGGTAGGTTTGACATCTATGTCATATTCCAGGATCTTAATAATCTAGTTGGATCTCTTTTCTATAATTTCTCCTTCCATTATATATTTGCGGATTGCGGGGTGAGCCACATAAACAACTCTCTTATTATAGGCAATGAAATGCCTGAACTTCTTTAAGCCTTTCACCAATGCAAAATCTTGCCTTTCCACAAAGTTGTACTTGGTCTTGTATACTTTTAACGTCTTTGAATAAAAAGTAATTGGGTGCTCTCCTTTTCCCTTTGCATCTTTTTGTGTCAACACAACAATAATACTAAAGTTGCTGGCTTAAGCATACATTAGGAAATCTTTGGACATATCAGGATTAACTAGGACTGGAGTGGATGAAATGGCTTCCTTAATCTTTTCAAATTCTTCCTTGGCCTCTGGGGTCCACTTCAAATGTAGACCTTTCTTTAGCATAAAAGTGATGGGCCTTACCATCCCAACAAACTTAGATATGAAGTAGCTAATGAAATTAATTTTCCCCAAAAAAGACTAAATGCCCTTTTTATTTACTAGAAGGGGAAGGTCCTTGATAGTCTTTACACTGTCTAGATCACTTGGTACTCCTTCTTTGGACACTACATGTCCCAATAGATTTCCTTGATGGACCCTGAAGATACATTTCTCTAGGTTTAAAGAAACCTCTAACTCTAAGCATTTTTGGAATACCATCTCTAGGTGGTCAAAATGATCTTCTTTATGTTTTGAAAACACTATCAAATCATTTAGGTAAATGAGAATGATCTTGTTAATTAGCTCCCAAAAAGCTATATCCGTGGCTCTTTGAAAATTTTCTTTGACGTTAGACAATTTGAATGACATCTTTTGGTAGGCGAATGTTCCCCATTTGGTAGTGAACATGGTCTTATGTTGGTCCTTCAGTTTGACAAGGACCTAATTATATTTGAAGAAGCTATTAAGCATAGAGAACATCTTTGACCCTACTACTATGTGCAAAATTTGTTCCATGGGAGGTAGAGGGTAATGGTCCTTTAAGTATTCTCCATTTAGGTCCCAGAAATCCATGTAGAGATGGATTTCTCCATTCTTCTTTCAAACCGACACTAAGTTAGAAACCCAAGTACTATACTTGATCGAATAAATGATATAGGATTCAGTTAGTTTTTATAACTCCTATGACATCAGGGACTCGATCTTGGGATTCACTAGACATTTCTTTGGTCGGACATATTTTGCCCCTTCAGTTAGCTCAATGGTGTTTTGTATTACCTCTGGATTGTAGCCTTTGAGGTCATCATATGACCAAGCGGTCACCCCTATGTATTCATCACAAAAATGAATCAACCTGTCCTTATCATGTTGAGGGACATTTTTCCCTACCTTGAGCTTCCGCCCATCTCTGACTCAAAGTTTGGTATAATCTTCCTTATCTACAATGAATTTCCTTTTGTCATTTCTTGCATCCTTGCAATCAAAAAGGTTTTCCAAAGTGATCAAACCTTTCATGAGTTTACACCTTGATGATCTTGGGTTGTATTTGATCTACAAATTCATCAGACTATTGTATGGACATGGCCACATGTTCTTTGTTTTCAAAGACTTGACAGTGTACATCATTATCTGGTATAGTTGGTCTAACAAGTATTCGAACTGAGTGTTTATTCTCTAGTAGTTCAGAGGCTAGATCAAACTGAGATCCTATTGAGGCCATACAATCAGTAGCTTCATTCTTCCTCTGGGGAATCCTCTAAATACTTAAAGTGTCAAAGCTCTTGATTAGATCCCAAACCTGATGGTGGTATGAATGCATGCAGACATACTTTGCAGTTGATATTCCCTAGACTTATTGCACCACTAGATCAAAATCTCCCAAAACTCTTAGTTGGTTGACTACTAGACATTCTGAAAGACTCAAACTATGTACTAAGCCTTTGTATTCAACTTCATTGTTAGAACAAGAAAATTGGAGGTGGAAAGACCTCATAATCTATTCTCTGGAAGGGGATATTAGGTAAATGCTTGCTCCAAACCTATTGTTGCTTCTTGCACCATCGAAGTGTAGGGTCCAAAGCTTAGAAGTTAGTTCTTTCTTTTTCTTTTCTATATCTTGTGGATCTTTTGATAGTCTAGGAATTATCTTATCCTCATCAAATATCACATATGTCCTAGTTTCGGTGGTGTGATAATTCTTGTATGAATCTGCATCTATAAATTCATTGAGGAAAACCTATTGCTCTGGGGACAAATCTCTAGTTATTTCTTCATCTTCTAACACCTCAACACACTTCATTTCACCTCCGAAAATAGATGTATGGGTAGCTTCAAAAGTTATCATGGTATCATCAGCTACATGCAAAGGCTCGAATAATATTTTCAACTTGGCTCCATGTTTGTTTCTAATGATAAGGTGAGACCAATCTAAAGAAACATATCCCTCCACTTTTGTGGTAAAGTCTCTAGACAAAAAAAGGCCAAAAATGGGAGGAATATAAATGACCACTACCTCTTGATCAGTTACAATGATACTATGACATGTGAATAAGGTGAGCGGGACGCTTGTTATTATACCCACAATCTAGAATTTGTTACCATCAAACTACATGACTCCTCTATTCATGGTCTCACATTCTAACTTCAAAACCTCTACTATTTGCTTGGGAATCACAATGGTGCTAGCACTAGAATCAATTATAAAGTTATGGAGTAACTTATCCCCAACAATAAGAGTTAAGTAGAAAGGATTGGGTTTTGGCTCACCTACCTTTAAGTTGGCATAGGCCTCTAGGCTTTCATTGGCAAGCACTACAGATGTTCACGGCTGGCCTCCTAACTCAGGGCCTTTATCTTTTGTGTGTGCAGAGCTAGCCGGAGGCTTTTCTGCTTCACCAAGCACTTCCCATAGGCAATTTTTCTACTCTAGGATAGAAGAATATCCCATATAGACACTTTTGTAGGGGCTCTCTTCAAATGTTCTACTACATAGATAATTGTAGGTACAGGAGATGTGTTTCTTTATCCTTGTACAATATGAATTCTTTGGGTTTCTAGAAATTAGGGACCACCACAAGTTTCTCTTAAGATCCCTCCACACTTGCTTTGGGCTGGTGCACCATAGGTTCTCTTGTGTACCGGTGTTTTGAGTAGAGGTTGTAATCGAACTGTATTTGAGGTATTTTTGAAGATGACACAGGAGCATCATTTATTATTATTGTCTCTTCATCTTCCATCCATGAAAAGAGAGTGTGATCTGCAGCAATTTCAGCTTCTTTCTCTATCAACATGCCCTACATTTGGGCTATAAGTGCAATATTATCCATCCCCGGAGAAGCGTATACATTAGCATCAGGGCTCATTCCTTACATCCTTCTGCAAGTTCCCCCAAGACAATTTTGTGGCATATGGGCATGATTGCATGGAAAACACCAAGAATTGGTATCATCTGCTAGATTATTTTGGCTAATGATGAACTCCTTGTTGTTATTGGGAGGTATAGTTTGCAAAGGGGTAGGTATAGGTACAAGTTGGTTGTTTAGTTGACTTTGATTATCTTTTGCACCAGCTTGATACTAATTTTGTTGATAAGGGGGTCTCCCTCCTTGATAGTTTTGAAAAGGAGGCCTAGCGGGCGAAGCTTGTTTCCTCTTAAGGTTGATAATCTCATTCAAAAAGGTTCTGAGCAAATTTTTTATATCGTTTACTTTTGTAACTAGAGAAAAAGGTATAGAAGTGTTTTATTATTAAGCATTTGGGTAGACATACATATATTGTGGGGCAAATTTGCTCAGAGATGATGAATCGGGCATTTGGATTGTCAACTTGGAAAATACTGGCAAGGGTGGCCTTGGAGGAATCTTTCCCGCATTGATTAGATTATTCTGTACTCGGACCACTAGCTCATAAGTTTCTATAAGAGTATTACCTCCCAAATATTGGATCATAACAAATATATCAGAGTTGAAAGCCTTTAGGTAGAACACGAAAGCCATATCTGGAGGAGGGCGAGAAAATATGGGTATTCTTTTCCAAGTCTTCTGGAATCTAGAGTTGAAATCCATCATGGTCTCCTGGGGAGCCCTTTTTATTATTATCAACTGCTATAGCAAAGAAGATCTATCTCCTTTTTTAGTGAAACATTCAAAGACATGATGTTCAAATTGATCCCAATCTCCTATCAAATTTGGTGGGAGAGATCTATACCAATGTTGTGCTTTTCCTTTAAAATAAACTACGAGCAATCTCAATGCCACATTTTGTTGTGTGGCATTGTGTACAATACATACGTCAGCTACATCCTGCATATGTTCCTCTAGAGTTTTAGAGTCCTCTACGATGAATTTTGACAATGCTTTTAATGTAGAAGTCAGAATGACATCCCTTGATCAAGAAGAATAGGTACAATATGAGGACTGCCACTATTCCAAGTGACAAATTCCTTTGAGGCTATGCTTCCATCAGTGCAAAAATGACCTAGACTGGGGTTTGGACCCTTTTTTGGACTATTTCTTGGACAACTACAAGGAGTGGTTATAATAAGCTTAGATTCAATGTAGTTTGGCTCCTAGTAATGAGTCTATGGCTCATACACCCACTTTTAAAATAAGTGAACAAGGTCCCATCGGATGTGCCAGAAAAAGAAATATTGATCACTAAAATTACTCGCAGGGAAAACAACCATATGGGAAACTCAGTGTTGGGGACCTGCATGTATTCACTAAGTTACCTCCAAGATTTTAGAAGTTGGCTCTTTGTTCATTTGGGGGAGGAAAGGGAAAGAAAGAAACATTAATGGCAAAACTATTCTAAAGTGATGCATTGAACTGATTTTGATGCAATAAGGGACACAAAGAACTTCACATACATGCCATTCTGAGGCCCATTCAAGAATATACATGCCCAGAACAATGATTAGGATATAACCAAAAATCCTTTTAACATAAAGGAATATATACCATGCATCCACCAGATAATAATGTCATAATTTCAAAGATGAACCAAAAACTATTAAATCATACTGAAAAAAGTAATCATAGAGGTCGTAGGTGCATTATTATTATTCCCTATTCAGAAATACAATCATAACTTAAAGGCTTGATTCCTATCTAGAATACTTGTCTATATCTTTTAAGATAAAAGTTTTGAATCCTTTGCAAGGAAAAAATTGCTATTCTTATAGACTTGGACCTAACAACCCAGAGATGGGAAGAATAGAAAAACATCCCCAAAAGGCATCGCTGGCACTTCCTCCATGCTCATGGTAGCTTTCAAAAACCTACAAATGAAACCGCTTCGGGCTTCTAGCGAAACTGCATCTATTGTTCGGCTATTCAGATCAAAAAGGATCCCAATAGTTCTCTTACAATGGACAAAACCGTTAGATCACCGCTCTAGAAAACATGTGCCAGTGAGAGGGAAGGAGTTGGGCTCTACAAAAATGTAATCTCATGACCTCATAGGGATCTTCTACGTATCATGATGTCCTCCTTGGAAAACTATGGGCCTAACCCCTTTGGTTTTGCAAAAGAAAATGACACAAAAAAAATGCCACTTGTCAGGAGTGTGTGGCTTAATCAACAAGACAAAGAAAGGGGCGCTAGGAACATGTGTCATGCCAACATGTGGCAGGCACAAGCTATCACTTTTCAAAATAGAGTGTGGATAAATTCCACAATTACTTCCCCAAATTCAAAAATTGGGAGGATATTATGTAGAATTTAAAAATTAGGGAAAGTAGTTATTATCCTCATATGAGAGGATAAAATAGTGATAACTAATAAATAAAATTTATTAAATATCTCATCTCAAAAAAGCAAATAAAGATAATTTATTAATTACCTTTATTTTGGAAGAATATAAATACAATATATGAATTTATTATTTATGTTTATGACTAAATTAATTTAATAAAAAGATGTCGTAATCTTGAAATTAGGAGAAAATGATGCGATTTGGACAAAAAATAGGAAAGAGGAAAGCCGCGGGATGAAAAAGGGAACAAATTGACCTAATTGAGACAAGTTTTGGGATGACTTGATATTTCAGAATCAAAATGGGAAAGAGGAAAGCCGCAGGATGAAAAAGGGAACAAATTTACCTAATTGAGACAAGTTTTGGGATGACTTGACATTTCAGGATCAAAATGGGAATGAACTAACATAAATGGGATAGATTCTAGGTAAAAATGATATCCTAGACTCGAAAGAGGGAGAAAATGATGTCAACAAGGCAAAAAAAGGGAAGAGAGAAGCGGGACATGATCAACAAATAGTGAAGACTATATGTGCGATTAGGTTAAAAATAAAGAACACAAGCATTTACCAATTTTTAGCTGCTACATTTGGGAAAGGGCATTGTAAACCCTACATGAGAACCATCATATCATGAGATGTGAATAGATGGATATGCATGAAGGTACCAACCAATTTGAACAAGGTGAAAAGAATGCATTTATATTTCAAGGTCATGAACTTGAACGTATTATGCATGAGGAAGGTAGCAAGGAACTTGATGAAGATATTTTGACAAACATAATAAAGAAGTTTTGTTCAAGTCTTGATGACAATTCAATATTTGTCAAATTTGAAGTTTGTAAACAACATAATCAAGTAAGGAATATAGCCATTTTTTCATTTATACCATTTAAGATAACTCAACATGAGGCTATAGTTGAAGAAGCAACCATTAAAGGTAGAACCAACAAGAAGAGTTCTAAATTTTTTCATTTAAAGGGGATGTCCAACAAGAAATATATCTTAGTTAGAAGCTAGTAAGTCATCAAAGATTATGCTTGCACCCAAGCATGAAGACATGGTTGAGAATGGAGGCAAAGATTCTTTTGGAGTTGAGAAAGAACAATTTAGATTCATTGATCCACTCTTGAAAAATGGTACACATGATCAATTTGAAGAGGAAGGTGAATTAGTTCATCTCTTTCAGGGAGTGGTGCAAGAATTTATGGTACAATTATTTGTTCTTCATCTTTATGTGGTTGCTTATGATCATGTAACACATTACATCTTGCTGAAGAAGGGAAGCTACTTTGGATTACCAGTTAATGGTTCCATTTGAACAAGTTTCCATTGTTGTCTAGTCTAGATTATGTTAGTTTCCCTTTCCAATGAGTGCAGTTGCACAAAGTTGGGTCTTGTTTTTCCTTCACGTGCTGAAGCACATTTTTTAGTCAGTTGTGTCATCCCTTTTGTCTTTAGTATATTTTTTTATCTAACTCTATAGCCCAGTGGATGAAAAAATGCACTTATAATTTTGGATTCCACTCCCTTCAATCATTTCCGACAATGATCGAACAAATTTCTCCAATCAAATCTAGTTGTTATCCTTGACTTTAGCTCACTCAAATTGTGGGATAAACCCTACAAAATAAATCTATTTCATAGATCACATACTCTAAGCATGCATGCCAAGGAACTTGTCAAACCCTCTTGTAGTTAGTCAAGTTCCTCAAGAAATCATCTCAATTTGGACCCCTTAATTTGTCCATTGAAAAGTTGACAAGTTAGTTTTTCAATTGTTATTTTTTCTGATTTTTTATATTTTGGGTTTTAAAACCTGAAATATAATTTATCTTTGTCATATGCATTATGGGTTTTAAAACTCTAAATACACTTTTCACCATTGGCACATGCATTTTAGGTATTGAAACTCAAAATGAACATCTCTAATTGTACATGTATCTCGGGTTTTAAAACTCAAAATGCACTTCGGTTACCACTACAACACAACAATGTGTTGGTAAGGTTTCAAACCCTAACTAACACCTTTTAAATAACCACCTTATGTCACCTTGCATCATTAACCATTGAACCCAATTTCAATTGGGTTTTAAAACCTGATTGACAAACCTTGACCTTTAAATTCACAATTGACATCTAGTTTTAAAACTTGATTAGCATGAATTCATGAGTCCCACACACATGTAAATCAAGTTTTAAAACCCGATTCACATCATTCCATCTGCAAACCAAACATAGATTTAAATTGGGTTTTAAAACCTGATTTACATCACTTTGCACCACACTGTATTATATGTGCATCAAGTTTTAAAACCTGATTCACATTATTCCATCTGCAAACCCAACATAGATGTAAATTGGGTTTTAAAACATGATTTACATCACTTTGCACCACATTGTATTATATGTGCATCAAGTTTTAAAACCCGATGTGTACCTTTGCATCATTCACATCCACCTCAAGTTTTAAAACCTGATGTGTGACCTTTACTATGACCTTTCAAATACAAATTGGGTTTTGAAACCCGATTTTTACATAAATTTAACTTTCCTTTCATGTAATCTAGGTTTTAAACCTCAATTTTCATTTTTGATCCAAGATGCATAAATTTTCAACTCTGGGGAAAATTGTCAACATAGAATTATAGCTTCTTCCGAGATGTTTGAGCCCTCCCCAAGAAAGGTTATGAAGTATAAATACTAGAATGTGTTCCCAGTGACCTCTGTGTCATCTAATATCAACACCATAAAAAATATAGATCGATTGGTCATGTGGACATGTTTGGATTCTTAAAGAAGGGATACATCAACATAGAGGACTCCATCACACAAGTCTGATATATTTCAAGTTATATCTTGGGACTTGATAAATTAAATATGCAAGCTACCCTCTAGATATTTGAAGAGTTCTTGAAAAAGAATGAAGATGATGATAAAGACTTGTCTCCAAAAGCTTAGCCATTTTTGTACTTTGTATTTTGGCATCGATATTTTACATGTCTTTTTGTATGATATGAAATTACATGTAGACACAACACAATTCCTAAATCAAATTAGATTGTATTGTTGAATAATTCAAAACTAGTTGCAACTTTCCCTCTTTTTGCTCACAATCTCTCTATAAATATAAGGGGCTTCTTTGTAAATAAGGATCTTTAGCTTATACATCAAAACTCTACCAGTTTGAAGAGAATTTTAAGACTTTGTGCTTAAGTTGTAAATCAAGTTTTAGTCAATAAAGAAAGCAAATTGGCATCCAATCTTTATCTTGGATTTAGTATGTTTATGTGATGATATTTTTCTTATGTCCTTCTGATTGCATTATCTTATATTAATTGAATTGTGTATTGAGGAGAGGAAATTTGTTTAAAGGTAATCAAATTTGATCCTATAGAATTTGTGCTACATCTGATATGGAACAAGAAAATGAGCAAGCAACAAACAAAGTTTTAATTCCAAAGAGACAACAATCTTTGTAGTCAGACAACAAAGAAAAGACAATATTCTCTACAAACAAAGCTGTGAAATCTCATTATTCCTATACACCTTTATCAAGAGAAACCTATAAATATATAGGCATAAATATGCCTAAAATAAAGGATTTAAAAATATTTTCCAAATCTCTATGTAAGATGGAAAATAAAACTAAGATAATATTCTCCTCCAAATCTCAACGTGAGATGGAGAACAATAACAAATAAACAAATACAACCATCATATACTAACTTAAGATAACCTCCTAACAACTAGGAACTAACATATTACTTTTCACTTTTGGCTTTTTATTTTAGACATTTAAATAGCATAAAAAATATTAAAAATAATACTGAGCTAATAACTTGTATATATTATATGAATATCCTATGAATTCTCATCATTCCTTACAATAATAACAACATTGGACTCCAATGCTTGTAAAAGAGAGTGAAATTCTTGAGAAAGTTCATGATGAGAGATCCAACGAGCTTGATGCAAAAGCTGACCTTTCTTGGCAACAAGGTAGGACATGGTGGAACCTGTTGGCCATTTGGTGGAATTGATTATGTGTTGCATTGATGTTTTGTCATTGATGTCAACACTAGCTATTTGGATTACCGCATTCATGTAAAGGGTAAATGAGATTGTTATGAGAATTCAATGTTGTGGTGGAACTCTAAGCAAAGATGAAATTATTTCTAAAGTCTTGAGAGCCCTACCACTGACTTACAAAATGAAGGCTACTACTATTAATGAGTTGAGAATAATGGCTAATACATTTGTCAACATAGATACTTTGGTTGGGAAACTATCTTCTTTTGAGCTTGAAGAATTTGGACCTTCTGGAGCTGTGAAGATTGAACCTGCTTTTCATGCATCTACATCTACAATCGGTAAGCAAGACTGGAAATATTTATATGCAAAGGAGTTGGAAGATATGAAGAGAGAAGATGATGAGTTTCAACAACTTGAAGCACTATTTTCTAGAAGAGTACCTAAAGGACTAGTAGGAATAAGTATGAAGGAAAATGACCTTTTAAATGTTTTGCATGTAATAACATTGGTCATTTTGCATCTAGATGTCCTAAAAGAAATTCAAGATTTGAAGAAAGAGTTAGAAGATCATTTAAGCCTAACCATGGATATCAGAACAAATATAAATACAAGAAAAACATAGACAAATCACGCTACATAGCAGATGAGGAAGGAATTACTGATTCAGATGATGAACCGATAGAAGACTCTGCTAGTGGATTCGGCAATGGGAAGGAATAGGTATTCCTAGCTATCAAGTAAGATGATCTGGCACTGGAAGAGAATGTACCTGAAGAGAAGGCACTTGCTGCTAAAATTTAAGACAAGGATGAATGGGTAATTGACAGTGGTTGCTCACATCATATGACTGGAGATAAAGACTTTTTTTTGTCTTTGCAAGAATTTGATGGTAGTCTAGTTATATTTGGAGATGACAAGGCATGTATAATCAAAGGAAAAGGAACTATATCATTGGACAGTGAGAACAATACTGACAATGTTTATTATGTTGAAGGTTTGAGGCATAATCTTTTGAGTGTAGGAAAATTGGTAGATAAGGGATTTCAATTATAGTTCAAGGATGGAAAATGTAAAATCATTAATAGATCTAGCTTAGAGATTGCAACCGGTACATAGACAAAAGGTAATATATTTCATTTGAACTCTAGTGAGAAGACATGTTTGATTACACAGATTGATGAGAGTTGGCTATGGCATAAAAGACTATGTCATATGAATTTTGATTGCATTGTGAAGATTAGATCAACTAAGTCTATTAGGGATATACCTAAGATTATGAAACCCTATAATCCGGTATGTAAAGAATGTCAAATGGGTAAACAGGTCAGAACCTCTTTTAGAAGTACACAAGGTAAATCAAATGATGTTCCTAATCTTATTCATACTAATTTGTGTGGCCTTGTTAAAGTTAAAAGTTTTCATAGTGACAGATATTTGATGATTATTTTAGAATGATGTGGGTTACTTTTTTGAGAGAAAAATATGAAGCATTTGAAAAGTTTAAAATATTTAAGACTAAAGTGGAAACTGAGACAGGATTGAAGATTAAATGTTTGAGATCAGATCATGGTGGTGAATTCACATCTGGTGAGTTTAATAACTTTTGTGACAAGAATGGTATAAGAAGATAATTTTATGCTCCATAGATACCTCAACAGAATGGAGTTGTGGAAAGGAAGAACAAAACTATCTTGGATGTTGCTAGAACAATGATCATGGAAGCTAGTCTACCTCATATCTACTAGAGAGAAGCTGTGAGTACAATAGTTTATACATTCAACAGAGTACATATCAAAGGACAAACTGGTAAGGCACCTTATGAAGTATGGTCTGGCAATACACCTATAGTTAAGTATTTTAGAATTTTTGGTAGTAAATGTTATATCAGGAGAGATGATATTATTGGTAAATTTGACCCTAGATGTGATGAATGCATATTTTTGGTTATTATAATGATAGCAAAGCATATAGATGTTATAAAAAGAGATTGTAGAGAATTGTGGAGAGTGCTAATGTCAAAGTAGATGAGCTGAACAAAATTCAAATCAAAGTTTATGAGAAGGAACCGATAGTGGAAATAATTATATCTGAACTGGCAACACCTTTACCAAAACAAAGAGTTGAACCAGTTACTCTGGAGACATCATAGAATTCTACAGTAACTGAAGAACAGGGAAGAGGAATAGAAAGTCAGAAGACTCCTAGTTATGTGAGATTGAATCATTTAGAAGATCAAATCATTGGGGATAAGAGCAATGGAGTGATGACAAGAAGAAGACTGGCAACTAATAAGGTATGTTTAATTTTACAAGTTCAACCGGTATAGTAATTGAGGCATGTAAAGATGAATATTGGTTGAAAGCTATGGAAGAAGAATTAGATCAGATTGAGAGAAATAACACATGGACCTTTGTTCCCTGGCCTAAAAATAAAAATGTTATTGGAACTAAATGGGTTATTAGGAATAAATTGAATAAGAATGGTCAAATTTTAAGGAATAAGGCTAGACTGGTTTGTAAAGGATATTCTCAGAAGGAAGGAATTTATTATGGAGAGACTTTTGCACTTGTAGCTAGGATTGAAGCTATAAGATTATTTCTTTCCTATTCTGCTTATAAAAACTACAAGGTTTATGAGATGGATATTAAATGTGCATTTTTAAATGGGGATCTTGATGAGGAAGTTTATATTGAGCAACTTGATGGTTTTTCACTATTAGATGATACAGATATGGTTTGTAGGTTAAGGAAAAATTTATATGGATTGAAACAAGCACCTAGAGCTTGGTATGCAAGGTTGGATAAATATCTTATGAAGCCTGGTTTTAAGGGCGATACTGATAGTAATTTGTATTATTAAATCACTGATGATGATATACTGATTATTGAAGTATTTGTCGACTACATTATTTTTGGAGGTGAAGATAAGTTATGCACAAAATTTTCTAAGAACATGGAGAAAGAATTTGAAATGTCCATGATTGTTGAGATGAAATTTTTCTTAGGTTTGCAGATTAATCAAACTGACAAAGGTATTTTTATCTATCAAACTAAATATACTAAGGAACTATTGAATAAATTTGGTATGGGAGATTCTAAACTGGTAAGTACTCCTATGGCTACAAGTGAGAAATTGACAAGAAAAGATGTTTTGCACCATTAAATCCTACAAGATACAAATCTATTATTGGAGGTCTGCTTTATTTGACTCAGACTAGGCCTAACATTATGAATGTTGTTTGTATTGTTTCAAGATTTCAGAGTGATCCTAGAGAAAATCATGAGATGGCGGTGAAAAGGATTTTTAGATACTTACAAGGTACATCAAAATATGGCTTATGGTATCCTAAGGATGATAACTTTACTTTATGCGCATATACAGATGTTGACTGGGTTGGAGATGTTGATGACTAGAAAAGTACTTCTAGTGGAGCTTTCTTTCATTGATAGAAGTTGGTTTCATGGATCAACAACAAACAACCTTGTACTTCTTTATCTACTACTGAAGCTAAGTATGTTGTTGCTACTACTTACTGTACACAATTTTTATGGATGAAGCAAATGTTGAAGGATATAAAGGTGGATTGTGATGCACCGGTAGTTATTCACTATTATAACTCTATTGCTATTGATAGATCAAAGAATCTGGTATTTCATTCTAAAACAAAGCACATATCTATCAAATATAACCTTTTAAAGGAGAAGGTGGAAGAAAATGAAGATAGACTGGTTTATGTGAGCACTAAAGAACAGATTGCAGATATTTTCACTAAACCTTTGTCCAAGGAATCATTTGAGTACCTGAGAGACAGATTGGGAATTTCTACCCCTCTAGTAAAGACCTAATTGATGTTGTTTGGCATCAGTCTGGCATGCATTATCAGAGATGCTATTCATTCTAGCACTGATGTGGGATGCTACTACTTAGGGGGAGTAGTCATCTTTGTGATTCAAAGGATTATGTTTTTGCTTTGATATTTCTATCAGATTTTTGGCATTGATGTCAAAGGGGGAGTGATATTGATGTGAAAAAGAAAAAGGAAAAGAGAAAGAATGATAAATTCAAAGCTTTACAGAGATATTATTCATAGGGGGAGATATTGATATTCAAAACTATCTGAGGGAGTTTGTTGGTTGTCTTCCACAGGGGCATACTTGGTTGGCATTTCTTGGTACTTAGATGTTTTTCACATCTAGTGTTGCCATCAATACCAAAGGGGGAGATTGTTGGCCATTTGGTGGAATTGATTATGTGTTACATTGATGTTTTGTCATTGATGTCAACACTAGCTATTTTGGATGCTTTACCGACACCCTTCTAGTCTAGCTAGGTTCAGTGGTTTCTAGTTAACTTGGATCCGGCATGATCCAGTAGGCTCCGATATAGTCTCATGATGGAATTGACTTGTTCATGATGCTTATACTCATATTTGGTTAGTTGGTTTTGGTTTGGTGATTGGATTCTATCCTGCTTCCTTAGAAGATTGGTTTCTGGTTCCGGCGAGGGTTTCATCGGCAGAGCTTTTGATGGAGATCTTTTGATGAATTGCATAAGTGTTGTTGGTGTATCTTCTGATGGAGTTTTAGGATGCTATTGGTGATCATGTTTGATACTTGGTGGTTGGATATCATTGCTGAAGCATGTGGACTTATACTTGGTCCCAGTTGTTCTAGGTTATGGACCAACTTTAATGTAACCTGTGGATAGGACCTATTATTGTATTTATGGGATGTCTTATGTGTTGATATTATTTGTTTGGTCTAAGGCTGACATGGTTTGTAATTATGTAATCATTTTATTGTTTGGTGGCTAACTTAATTGTTTATGGTCGAGGGTTTGTATTTATAGATGTAAGATCTCATTGTAGATCGTCATGGTTAATGTAAGAGGTCATGGTCAATGAATGTAATGTGTGAATAATGTAATATCATTTAGGAAGAGGATTTAGTCAATCATTGGAGATCTATTTCAGTTTATGTAAGAGGATTTAGTCCTCCGATATTGAGCTTAACTGAAATTATACTCAGGCATAGGAGATGCTATCTTTTGCAGTTCAACATTGTTGGCATTCTACGCTCTTATGAGAATAGTTGATGTTGTCATTGATGGCAACCAACTACAAACCATCTGGCAACCAACCGGCAGACACCGTCACTGGCATTAGATTTCTACATACATTGGCAGGCACTTCACCGACATCGGCAACAATGCATACCAGCACTCAAGCCGACATGGAATAAACTTTTGTTTATTGTTTTGTAATGTAATTATCTTTTGTAAGCCGACATGGTACATTGTAAAAGACTCATATATGTATGAGATATTATAGGTCATTTTATTGATAGAGAGGTAAGTAGATGGATGAGAAGTATAAGGCAATTTTGTATAAGGTGATCTAGTTGACAGTGAAGGTTTTGGTTATTATCTGAGCTTAAACCAGTACTGAATATGAGATGTTGTTTTGAGCAGTACATTGTATTGGATTTTGATAATCCATTATGTAGTCTGTGTGACTCCTATTTTGTGATTGAGCAATGAGCTCTAGGTAGTTTGCCTCCCTACATGTGCAGGGCCCTCATTGTAAGTAGTATTTATTCATTGGCCAGTGAGTAAATATTGTGGGTCACAAATCCCACTAAAGTTTTTCCCACACCGAGTTTCCTCATTAAATATCTTGTGTTATGGTGTGTTCTCTATGTTGTCTCTATTATTCTTATTTACAACATTAATTATTATTTACCAGTACACTGTTTTGGGATGCAAAGTTTTAAATAAGTATAAATATTCTACTAACTGGTTAGACACTGATTCACCCCCCCTCTCAATGTCTTTGGGACTTTCATTGAATCTAACAATTGGTATCAGTGCCTGGTCCTCTATTTTCAAAATCCTAATAGCTTGAGGAAGATTCTGACACCGATAGAGATGGAGAACTTAAGAAAATAGTTGGAAGAAGCTCTTGAAGATTTTGATGCAGAGAAATTGAAGAATATCAAACTTGAAGATGATCTAAGGATTGCACAGGAATTCATAAAAGGACTTTAGGAGAATTTTTCTATTGCACAAAATAAAATAAAAGCTCTTCATGAGAAGATGCAGAATGATGATGATGAAAAAGAAACTCTTAGAGACATTGCAAACAAGTTGAGACAAGAAAATAGTAATATGAAGAATAAAATGCAAGATATGACTATGAGGTTATGTAAAGATATTGAAGACAAGAAGAAGAATGAAAAAGACCTAACTAGGAGACTTAATGATGCTGGAAATGAAAATCTGAGACTTAGTCATGAAAATGATATGTTAAAGACATATTTGATTCACATGCAACATGATAAAACTGATTTTGTGAGACAAGTTGGAATTCTGGAAAATGAGCTGGCTACTACAAATAGGAAAAAAGAAAATTCAAGAAAAGTTCAGAGGAACTTGATGACATGCTGAAAAGTCATAAGCCTAATGGAGATACTAATGGACTTGGATTTGAAGTTGGAGAAAGTTATGGTACTGCAAACAATCAAGATCGGAACAAACCGGTAAGACAACCTAATGCTTATAAATTTAATGGGAAATGTTTCAATTGCAACAAATATGGTCATAGAAGATGGGACTCAAAGAACCATCTTTGAGGCAGGTATTTCTAGAAAACCATGAACATCATCTCTTGGAATATTCGAGGATTGAATAATCCTCACAAACATGATTTAATAAAAAGTATGATTAGAGACAAAAATCTGAATATTTTAAACAAGCAAGAACATAGCAGATGGGACTTGAAGAACCATCTTTGAGGCAGGTATTTCCAAAAAACCATGAAGATCATCTCTTGGAATATTTGAGGATTGAATAATCCTCACAAACATGATTTAATAAAAAGTATGATTAGAGATAGAAACTCGGATATTTTTTTGATTCAAGAAATCAAAATGTCAAAGGAAAAGGTAGAAGGATTGAAAATGTTTAGTAATGGAGGAGTTAGCGGTGGTAGTTCAGAAGGAGCCTCAAGAGGTATTGTTACTTTATGGAATAAAAACACTGTAGAGGGAGAAGTGATGATTCAGGACAACAATCTTGCTTGTATCAGATTTAAGCATTTGAAAGAAAGCACCTCATGGGTCTTAACTAATGTGTATTCTCCTAACAATAAGACTAGCAGAAGTGATTTTTGGAAAAAATTAACCTTGTTAAGAAGTAGATTTGCTAAAGATGGGTGGATGATTATGGGGGACTTCAATACCCCTTTGAAGGAAAATGAGAAAAAGGGAGGGAGCCAAACCAATTTGGACAGTAGATTGGATTTAATGGACTTCATCAATAATAGTGCTCTCCATGACCCAGATTTACAAGGAGTTAAATATACCTAGACTAATAGAAGGAGCGGTGAGGAATTAATTGAGGTTAGACTTGATAGAGCTCTTATCTCTCTCGATTGGTTTAATCTTTACTTTTGTTCTTTATCTGTTCACATAAGGGCATGCTCAGATCACTATCCTATATCCTTCACAGCTGAGGCTAAGAATAGAAGAAGACACTTACCTTATAAATTTGAAAGAATGTGGACTAAACACCTAGATACGGAAAGCAAAATCAAGGAATGGTGGCAGGTCAGAATTGAACGTAATGTTATGTATAAAGTGGTCAAAAAGTTGAAGTTTGTGAAAGAAAATGTTAAAAGGTAGAATGAGGAATGCTTCAAGAACATTTTTTCTTTGAAAGCCACTATTCTTTTAGATCTAAAAGATATTCAGGATGAGATTCAGAATAATGGATATACTAATACTCCAAGAGATGCTCAAGATGAAATTCTTATGAGATATCATGATATAATAGCAAAAGAAGAAACTTTCTAGAAACAAAAGTCAAGAAATGTTTGGTTGAAGGAAGGGGATAGAAATGCTAAATACTTTCATATGTCCATTTTAAAACATAAGGCCATCAATAGGATATCACAAATTAAAGTTAATGGTAGAATTGTTGAAGAGGAAGAATCTATGAGAAAGGTTGCCATGGAGTTTTTCTCCAACCTCCTTGCTAAGGATCATAATTTGGATCTGCAATCTCAAAAGAACCTTATGGACTATATTCCAACTATCCTGGAGGCTAATCAGAACTCTTACCTGATTGCTATCCCTTCCAATGATGAGATTCTGGAAGCTGTCAACTCCTTTGAAGGTAACAAGGTGTCGGGCCCGAATGGTTTTCCCATGTTTTTTTTCAAATGTATTGGCATATTGTTGGAGATGATGTTTCGAGAGTTGTGAAAGATTTTTTTGGTGCTAGAAGATTTTGTAAGAGATAAATGGTACTTTTATTGCTCTTATCCCCATAAATATGGGATCCAATTCCATGAATCTATTCAGACCTATAAGCCTTTGCAACTCTCTATACAAGATCATCTCTAAGGTTCTAACCTCTAGAATCTTGAAGCTACTTCCTTCTATCATTTCTCCTCAGCAAAGTGGTTTTGTCCCTGGAAGACAAATCTTGGATTTGATAATTTTGGTCCATGAAAACATTCATTCTTTGTCTAGTGCTAAAAAAGAAGGCTTTCTTCTGAAGCTTGACTTATCCAAAGCCTACGATAGAGTGGACTGGGATTTAATGATGAAAGTTCTTTTAGCTTTTTGTTTTTTTTCTAGAAGTATTAGTCTTATTAGGCAATTAGTCTCTTTGGCTTCTTTTTCTATCTTAATTAATGGGTCTCCTTCCCCTTTTTTCAAGTCCTCAAGGGGACTTAGATAGGGAGATCCTCTATCACCAGCTATTTTTATTATCATGGCAGAATGTCTGGGGAGATGCATTGGAAAGCTAGTTGAGAAGGGGGAGTTTTGTGTATTGAAACCATCTTCAGCGGATCAATTATGCTCCCATCAATAGTTTGTGGATGATTCTATAATTATGGGGAAGGCTTCAGTGTAGGATTCAAAGAGTTTAAAGAAAGCATTGGACAGTTACGGGTCAGCTATTGGACAACTTATTAATTGGTCTATAAGTTTTGTTTACTTCATCAATACTCCGGAGAGAAGAAAGATAAAAATAAGCAATATTTTGGGGTGTCAATTGGGGAGTCTTCTTGCTTCCTATTTAGGGCTCCCCTTATACCAAGATCCTCTTGATACTTTCTGGGGAGCTTTGGTGGACAAATTCCATAAGAAGTTAGTAGGTTGGAAGGGTTCTCTTATTAGCCAAGCTGGTAATGTTCAGCTATTGAAATCAACTCTTCAAAGTATCCCTCTTTATGCCATCAACCTTTTTAGAATTCCTACCAAGTTTGCAGAGGCAATTGAAAAAATTCAAAGAATTTTTTTGTGGACAGGGTTTGAGGAGAAGAAGAGAATGAATCTAATTGTGTGGGACAAGATTTGTAAGCCAATAAGAAAGGGAGGTTTGGGTCTAAGAAGAATAAGAGACATGAATAAATTTCTTATGGCCAAGTAGATTTGGAGAGGGTACAATAACTAGGGAGAATGGAAAATGATATGGGACAACAAGTATAAAAGGAAATATCCTACACTTCTAAGCTTCCTCAATGCAGAAGATATCCCAATTGGATCCAATATCTAGAAAAATGTGTCTAGAACAAGAGATCTAATTGCCAAAGGTGTGAAATGGAAGATGGGGAAAGGGAACCTTATCAAATTCTGGGAAGACTCCTAGTTGCTCGAGTCCCCTTTGAGTCAAAGTCCTGATTGGAGTAGATTTAAGAACTAGTGTAAGGAAAAATATGGCTCTATGGTGGGTGACTACTAGGAAGAAGGACAATGGAAGGATTTATCTCAAGTTGATCTTTCCTTGGGAAGTCTGAACAAAATAATGAACTCCATGGTGGTGGTGGAAGATGAAGATCAATTAATCTGGAAACTCACAACAAATGGTAAATTTACTGTGGCCTCTCTTTATCATCAACAATTTTCTAAAATGGAGAGTCCTTGTTGGGCTAGGGATTGGGTTAAAGGCCTAACCCCTAAAATTAATATTTTCTTTTGGACAACCCTTCAAGATAAAATTCTAACTATTGATAACCTCAGAAAAAGAGGTATGTGTATGCCTAGTGTCTGTTTTCTTTGTATGTAGAATGAGGAGACCATCAACCACTTGCTCTTTCAATGTTCCTTCTCTGATGCTATCTGGGGAAGATGTTTGGATCACTTCAATATCAGTTGGAGTTTCTTAGAATCAGTTCAAGAGGTTTTTAATTCTTGGCAACATCCATCAAGGAATAAGTCTACTATTTTGTTGTGGAAATTGGCTTTACCCCATATGTGCTAGGGTATATGGAAAGAGAGAAATGAAAGAGTGTTCAGAGAAAAGGTGTCTAAGGTTCAAATTGTGTTTGAGAAAATAAAAAGAAACATATTGGAAAATATTAATATCATAGGTGGTATTGCTAATCCTCAAGACAAGGATGACCAAATAATCTTCAAGAAGTGCAGATTAAAAGGAAGTGATCACTTTCAGACTAATAGAGAGGGTGTAAAATGGGAATGTCCTCCCAATGGTTGGATGAAAATCAACTTTGATGGAGCTTCAAAGGGTAATCCTGGTATTGTGGGATGTGGTGTGGTCCTGAGGGATGAGTGGGGAAAATGCAAAATTATTAAATGCATACCTATAGGAAATCAGACTAATCATGTTGCTGAGGCCATGGCAGCTTATCATGGGCTGGTCCTAGAAAAGGAAGCCAACTGCACCAGAGTTTGGTGTGAAGGAGACTCATTGAATATAATAAATTGTTTGAAGAAGGAGTTCCCGCCATCTTGGTCAATAAACAATGCTATTAAAGTAGCAAAGAAAATAAGTGACACATTTGAAATGTGTGTTTTCACACACATGTACAGGGAAGCAAACTCATGTGCTGACTGGGCCACCAACTTGGCCTGTCAAATAGAGGAAATCATTACTATTAATAGTGAGAGAAAACTTGCATGTGAAGTGAAATCCTTGTTCGATCTGGACCGTATCCAGATGAGGCAACATGGCACCATCAACCATAAATTCTAAATGATTCTTCCACTTATTTTTATGTAGGTTTACAACAGTGGTGATGATCATTTATTTAAGTGTCTTTAGATAATTTTTGGTATAGATTTAGGGTAGGTTTTCAGGGCAACTACAGAAACCAGAGAAGAAGAATCAGAGTCGAGAGAAGAAAATTCAGTGATTGTGAAGGAAAAATGAAAGGGAACAAAAAAAGGTTCGAACCTACCTCATGTTCAAAATGGAGGAAGAACGGAGAGGTTTGGGAAATTCTTTAGGAGGGGGGTCTAAGTGTGTTTATGGATAAGCTTAGTGGGAAAGATCCAATAGTCACTAAACACTTTATCAAGAATTGCAAGAATGGTAAAGTTTTGGTGGGGACCTAGATGATGACTGTGGATGAGGAGATTATTGCTAAAGCCATAGGGATGATGACAGAGGGCATGAAATTCTATAAAGATCGTAGCATCTCTAATAAGGCAACGAACAAATTTCCTATCATGGAAGGTGAGAAGAAGAAAATGGTGAAGGTCGACAACTCCTATCACTCCCCAAAATGTATATGCAGGCCATGGAGGTTCATTTTGTTCACTATAATTACCTATATAACATTGGATGGTAGGTTTACAAGAGCTTACGGGCACCACTTTGTATTGCTCAATCATTTTTGCCATGGGGAAAATGGAAGCCTACCATATTATCTTGCATGTTCCATGGACCATACTATCAAAGAGACACAGAAAGATCCCAAGGGTGACCATGCTCTTCATCAGGGTCTTATGGCTCTTCTGTATAAAGTGCTAAAAGGGAAATGCATTGAAAAAACTATTAAAGGTAAAAATGCAAGGGATGAGGACATGAAGAGTGAGGTTAGTGGTTTTAAATTTGACTCAGAGACTGAAGGTGAGTCAGAGGAGATAAGTAAAAAGGGGAGGAACAATGGTAAGATGAAGAGGATAGTGGTGGATTTAGATATTTTGGAGTCTGAGGCCAAGTCCTTCAAAGGTAAATTCATCAAAAACAAGAAAGGGAAAGGCACCAAAAAGTAAACCCAGAGGAAGAAGAACATCAACAGGGGAGGTAACAAAGATATTAATCAAACTTTGATTGATTCTGATGAGGAGGTAGAGAAGGATAAAAATGATAATGTGCAGGATAAGGAGGGGGATGATAATCCGGTTGTGGGTAACAATGAGGATTTGAATACCCAAGGTCTGTAGAAAGAGGATCAAGAGGATAAAAGTGGAAAATCTTGTGACTGTGTTGGAGAAAATGAGAGTATTAAGGGTTTTTGTGATACCATCAGCACAATGGTGAAAGACATAGGGAGCCTGAAGAAGGATATGAATGTTGTCAAAAGAGCCACAATAGGTGACAAATCCCTTTCTAAAAATGTCAAAGAATTGGCGGTGGAAATTAATAATGCAGAAGCCATTGAAAACATGGTGAGTAAAATTATTGCAATTGAAAAAAAGGTTAAGGAGATGGAAGAAAATAAGGAGGTGAAAGGGATGGAAATTTCTATGAACAATCTGGGTAGCAGAGTTGACAGGATGGAACTCATAGTAAAGAATATAGTTGAACAAAACTTCCAGATTCTTAAAGCCTTGGTGGACAACATGAACATTTTGATTAACAAATTTGATGACATCAAAGATAAAGAGGGTGACAAGGATTAGCTGGACAAAAAAGGTCACGAGAAGAGGACCAGAGCCAATACTAGGAATAAGGGCGACATCAAGGGTTGAGAGCTAGATGACTTAAATACCTTTGTGAACAACATGAAGTAGATGGTGGTCCACACTGAAGATATCATGAAAAATATCTAGCTATCTAGGTCTCAGTCTCAGTCTCTGTCTTTGTGTTTTCTTTTTGCTTTCCTTTCGCCATCTTTTTGTGGTTCTTCATGTTATGTGTGTTAAGATCCCTTTTTGTTCAGATGGGATCAATTTTTGTAAATGGAGTGATTAGGCACTGTTCTTTCTAGCTCTTTTTCTCTCCTAATATGTTAAAGGTTTGGGTTCCTTTCAAAAACCTATTTTTACTTAATCAAAACAAATATAGTCATAGAGAAAATTAGTATAGATTTAGGAATAATCAGAATATGAACTCACCTAGCGGTCAATGTTCCAAATGCAACAAACCCAGCGGTCAATATTCCAAATGCAACAAAGTTGATCATAATTCAGAAAATTGCAGAGTGAATGTGAAATGTTATGTTTGTGGAAGATAAGGATATTTATCTAATCAATGCAGATCACAAACTGGTCAAGGATATGGAAAGGCTATTTAGAGAAATAATGTAACTTGTTATGCTTGTAACAAGATTGGACATATTGCTAAATTCTGTAGAAGCAAGAATGCACCAACAAACAATATGAGATCTATCTTGAAGGGAAAAGAGAAGGTGGAAGAAGTAAAGCAAGAATTTTCTAAACAGTGGATTAAGAAAAGAGATCAGAGAACTGATGAAACTATATCTTCACAGGTAGAACAAAGTAACTTTCCACCGGTAGGAGATTCTTCATCTAACTAAGGAATAATCCCTTGGGGGTATGGTAGTGAATTCAAAAACATGCATTCTACCCTTAGTTGATGGTGAGAAGATACATTTGTTCTTTACCGGCAGGTGTGTTAAGTTTTCAATTAACCGACAAGCATTTAAGGATGTTTTAGAGAAGATTTTGGCTATAAAGCACTGTGAAACCCTCATTTCAAACTCACTAAGAATTCAAACTTTTTGTGAGCATGAAATCGAGCAAAGGAATTCAAGGCGAATCTGAGAAGTGTTTTTCAAGCATTCAACAAACATCCAGATAAGAGGTATTTTTCATAATGGCTGCTTCATCTTTTGTTCTTGAATTTATTCCAAACCCTACCATTATGGAGAATGTGAAATGCCCTAGGCCCGTATTCAAAATAATTCTCAAGATTGCAAAGCAAGACGACTCTATAGGAGCTTTTTCAAAAATACCTAAGGGTGTAGCATTTGCAAAAGACCCTAGGATTTACATACATTGCAATATAGAAAATCTAGGATATGAGGAGTTAATGAAAATGTTTAACAAGGTCATTTGTGATGAACATGGAATTGTTAAACCTGAACATTAAATTGTGGAAACTTTAGGTTTTGTGGAGATACTGAATATCCCTCAATTTCCAAAGGAAGTGGTAAGGATTGTATTGAGTAGAGAACATGGAGAATTCTTATGGTTGGATTCTATTTGTAAGATAATCCGACAAGCAATTAGGGCAGTTACTGGTTTACCCTCAACTGTTAGTAGACCTGATAAGACAAAGAAGATTCCCAAAAAAATGATTACAAGCCTAACCAGAGCAACATCTGACAATAGATCACTTAGAGTGAATAACATTAAGGACATCAATGTGAGATATGTAAGTATGGTCTTTGGATACATAGCCACACATGCTAACAGACTCAATTCTATTTCCAATCTTTGTATTTATAGTGCACATGAAATGATAAACAACAATGCTAAGATAGATGTGTGTGAATGGTTAAAAGATGAGCTTATTGACAACCTGAAAAAGATTAAGGGAGACAAAAAGGGTACTTTCTACTTTGGAAACCTTCTGGTATGTTTGATGTTATATTTCACTAAAGAGATCCCCGGTACAGGACCCAAAGACTTTGGCTATGATACACCAATAGGAAAACAACTACATGAAGCTTTTACCAGCATGGGAACTGATGGAGATAAAAACATAACAAACTACTTTAAAACTTTCCAATCTAAGATGAGAGCTCGGGAAAGGATCCCTCACAGCATAGTTGAGAAATATGACAAGAAAATTTGTTTTGTCATGAAAAGAGATGAAACCTAGATGGAAGCAGTAAGCCCTAGAACTATTAGGGTTACTAAAATGGGTTATGAGGTTGATCTACATGTTCTGGAAACATATGCAAAAGCACTGCTTGAAGCACCTAGAGAACCATCTCAGGAAATATTTGGAAGTGCTGAAACCATAGCTAGTAAAGTATCAATGGAGAAAAATAAGAAGAAAAGAGAAAAATTCATTATGGATGCATCTAAGAAATCCCAAGGAATCAAATAAAATGTCATGAACCTTAATGGCATATTTCCTAGTGATCTTGAAGGACTTCAATCAGAGGCACATATTTCACCAGTTGACACATCTTCTGACAGTGATAGTGGGAAGGTTGCTAAGTTCAAAAGGGTGGAAAGGAAAAGGAAAGCCTCACCAGTACCTTCTCCTACTTCGAAGAAAACAAGAACTTTAAGGAAGAAACAATAGGCGGTTAGGGAACCCAAGAAGAAGCTTACTCCAAAGAGAAAACTGACACCGGTTACCCCTTCATTGAATGAAATAACAAAGGAAGGTAATTTATCTAATCTGAATAAATGGTATACTTCTTCAAATAATACTGACAGAAAAACTATTGAAGAAAGCATTGCTCTTCATTTGGACATTTACAAGATAGTTTTGATTTAAGTTGTTAATGAGCTACCAAATGATCTCTACATGAGACTAGAAGCTAAAAGGCTATCAGTGATGGAATTAGACAAGAAACTAAAAGTTGAAGCACTCTTGACTGTTCGCCCGGTTAAATCCAAGGAATAAATTGATGAACTTATTTCTAAGGCTAACCAATCAGTATTTGTTAGTGGACACCAACAAGTGAGCCTGATGGCTGGAAGAGTAAAGGAAATTGCAGAAGAAACAACAAATAATTGGGACATATTCTTTGTGGAGAAAGAAAAACAAGAGGAAAAAAGAAGACCCAAGAAGACATTTAAGGTTTATCAAAAGGACAAAGGTAAAGGAAAAATTGGTGGAGTTCCAAACATTAAGATTATTGTCAATCTACCACCACCTTTGGATATTGCACCAGTACACTCAGAAGATCCACCAGCCACTGATACTGAAGGAATAAGACATGATGATACTAATCCTGAGTCAGAAATACTTTTTACAATGAATATGGATACACAAGAGGTAAACATTGTTGTGGATAAGGAAACCTCTGAAGTTAAGTCAGACAATGTTGACAATAGAAATATAGCAGAGGAACCGGTATAAACTATTGAAACTGAGACATCAACACAAACAGAGAAACCGACACAGACTGAAGAACCTACTGAGGATAAAGGTACTAGCACAAGGCCACCAGAGACTAAGAATCTGACAGTAGAACTTTCAGAGAAACAAACTGAGGCAGAGGTGCACACAGAGTTAGAGAAACCGACAATCATAGAAACATTGCAACAGTTTGAGAAACCTTTAAAGGTTGAGATGCAAACACAAACTGATCCACCAAAAGAAAATGCAAGCAAAATGGACACATTTGATGGAAGCAAAGAGGTAATAAAAATGATTGGTCAGACATCTGACACATCTACAAGTGAATTCAGACCTACCAATGTTACAGAGGTACTTTTGGATTCAATTAAGAAGATAACGGATTGCAATGCATTGGCCTATAAGGAAATTGATAACACATTACCTATCCTTAAGTTGATTGCACCAAATTGCAACATAGATCACATTAAGGATTATTTAGGTAAATTAGACACATTGTCCAAATTTATTGTTGATAATGTAATAACTATTGATAAGGTGAATGAGGACACAATTAAGGAAAGAGTTGAAAAAGAGAAAAACACATTCTTTGAAGACACTATAAAGAAATGTACAGATCATTTAAATACATTATTACCGATACTTAACTCTACAATTCTGGAGTACAAGGAGCTATATAGGGAAAGTTGCAAACCTCACCTTTTGACAAAGGACATAAATAAGGAGATCAAAAAAACACAAAAATAAATTGATGACATAGAAGATAATATAATTGGTTCATCCGGACATATATAAGTTTTTGAGCAGGAAATGGCAGGTTTTGAGGAGAAGTTAGAGAAACATGAGAAAGAGAAGGCAAGGATAAGGTCAAATGCCCAGGGACTTAAAGATAAAATTGGTCCTAAGTTGGACAATCTGATTACTTAGAGAATTGAAATATCTAAGGCATTACTTCAAGGAGAGAGATCACCAGAGGAACACATGCATTATCTCACCAACATGATCCAATAGACTGAGGCAACTTTGAATGATAGCAAAAGGTTTATGCAAAGTCTAAATTTAATTTTGGCAGATATTTTTCAGATTGTAACCAACCGGTTACAGACTTTGAGGTGAAATTTTTGCACTCGTTTGACTATTTTTGACATCCTTTGTCATTGATGTCAAAGGGGGAGTAGTGGAGAGAAAAATACTTGTACAGAGGAAATCACTTGCTCAGGGGGAGCACATATTTTTGGAATCTTTTTGGACTTCAGTTTTTGGAAACAGTTTTTGGATCTTTCTCATGACTGTTACCATCAATGCCGAAGGGGGAGATTGTTGGCATTCTACACTCTTATGAGAATAGTTGATGTTGTCATTGATGGAAACCAACTGGAAACCATCTGGCAACCAATTGGAAGACACCATCAATGGCATTAGATTTCTACATACACTGACAAGCACTTCACTGACATCGGCAACAATGCATACTGGCACTCAAGCCGACATGGAATAAACTTTGTTTATTGTTTTGTAATATAATTATCTTTTGTAAGCCAACATGGTACATTGTACAAGACTAATATATGTATGAGATCTTATAGGTCATTTTAATGATAGAGAGGTAAGTAGATGGATGAGAAGTATAAGGCAATTTTGTATAAGGTGATATAGTTGACAGCGAAGGTTTTGGTTATTGTCTAAGCTTAAATTGATACTGAACCCGACATATGAGATGTTGTTTTGAGAAATACATTATATTGAATTTTGATAATCCATTTTTTAGTCAGTGTGACTCCTATTTTGTGATTGAGCAGTGAGCTCTAGGCAGTTGGCCTCCCTACATGTGCGGGCCCCTCATTGTAAGTAGTATGTATTCATTGGCTAGTGAGTAAATATTGTGGGTCACAAATCCCACTGAGGTTTTTCCCACACTGAGTTTCCTCATTAAATATTTTGTGTTATGGTGTGCTCTTTATGCTGTCTCTGTTATTCTTATTTGTTGCATTAATTCTTATTTACCGGTACACTATTTTGGGATGCAAAATTTTAAATAAGTATAAATATTCTGCTAACCGGTTAGACACTGATTCACCCCCCCCCCCCCCCCCTCTCGGTGTCTTTGGGACTGTCATTGAATGTAACAAACACTTCTCTGGAATGTAGTCTGGATTTATATGTAATTAGTGAGCCTCCTTTTGTGATGAGCAGTGCGCTCTAGGATGGTGGCCTTCCTACAAGTGTAAACCCCTCAATTATAATTCACATACTTATTGCAGAAGTATTATCTGACTGTGGGTGGGCTTCCCACCATGGTTTTTCCCTTTATCGGGTTTCCCACATACAAATATTGGTGTTATGTGGATGGCTTTTATTCTGTGATTATTTTTTATGCTTAATTTGTTTATCTACTATTCTGGTATTAATGTTTTGGGTTCTGATATTAAAGTTTAAACTGTTAATGATTCCTGTAATCTATGACAACTAATTCACCCCCCCTCTTAGTTGTCTTCTGGTTATCTGAACTAATGTAGGAAGTGGTGGAACCATGTCATGTCTAAGGAGTCTTTGTATCAAAAATTATATCAAAATCAAACAGATGCTGAAAATTAGGAGCAATATTTGCACTTATGGTTGACAAGAGGCTCGGTTTCTAGTGTTGACTCAAGGTAGTGCTTGAGAAGATCAACATTAAAACAACACAGATGCCCAACTGAGCTAGAATATCAAGTTGGAAAACATTTTCAGACACCTTTTGATGAATAGTGTAAGGCCGATAATGGAATGGCTTGACCTTACAATGTTCTTTCTCCTAGAAACAACATTTATCCAAGTGTAGCAAAAATTTATCACCAACTTGAAATGTATGATCCTGACATGATGATGATCCATAAGGGTTTTTTTCTTTTATAGAGTCTTTTGAAGTATTTGAACTAATTTGTACTAAATATTCTCTAGATGTTAAATGAAGGCTTGGGCCTTATCTTTCTCTTTTTAAATATGCTTAGAGGCTGGAGATAGGAAGGATAAGAGCAACTCATATTGAGCCAATGGCTGAAAACCTAGACACACCTCAAAAGGTGAGTGACTTGTAGAGGTGAGGGCTACTCAGTTGTATATTGCATGCTCTATGTGGGCGAGACTCAAATTCCACCTGGCAGGAGAACTATGGTGATAAATCCTCAAGCTTTGTATGAGATTTTGATTCACAACTTTAGTTTGACCATCTAATTGAGGATAGAAAGCAATGGATAACTTAAGGGTAACTCCTATAATCTTACACAAATATCACTAGAAATGACCCACAAAACATGAGTCACAATCAAAGATAATGCTAGCTAGTAAATGAGAGAATCTCTAAGAAAATTAGAAGAAGAGTTGGGCTAAGTCATATGTAAAACTTATCTTATGGCATGGAATGAACTTTCTTACTGAATCAATCAACAAACACAAAAGCACAATCATGGTGGTGAATAATCAATGGGAAGCCCCTAACCAAATCCATGAAGATACTCTCCCAGGGACAAGATGGAATAGGCAAAGGAAATCTTCAGCCCATCTTTTTGTTGGTTGGTTTTGAGCGGCAACAAACTACACATCTCTTGAGGAAATGTAGAACATCATGTTGAATATGTGGCTATAATGGTGAAAAATAAGGGTTTGGAACCACCACAAGAAGGATGAAAACCACTTTTCTTTTACTTGGTGACCATTACATTCAAAAGAGAGTTACAATCCAATAGTTCTAGTCACAAACCAGTAAGGATTAGAACTAGTAATTTTGATTGGATTAGGGGTTTAAATCTCTTTTGTGAGTTGAATTGCTAAAAATAGGGTTAAAGTGTTGAAAATGAAGGTAAAAATGGAGAAATAGTAAGCTACAGTCGTCCGATTGATCCACAAACCTAGATTTGAGTACTGTAAGCTAATTTGGACATGTTCCAAGAAAAATATCATAAAAAGAAGGGACCATTTTTCCCATTCCTAGTTCCTTTTAACTTTTCACACTCCAAAGGGGGATCAAATCATCACTATAAATAATACTTATTTTGAATATCATAGCTCCATATGTGTTTTCTATGTTGGTATTATGGATGAATTTGTCATGTGTTGCATTGGTTTTGTCATTGATGTCAACAGTTGTCTTCTTGGAGGTCTACATTATGTTCACCGATATGGTTAGTAGCTTATGCACAGTCACTAGTATATGCTCACTAGCAGGATATATGGTTCACTGACAGCGATGATAACTTGGAAATCATTTGGTTATGTCGAAGACATGGACTGGAAGTTTGGATTTGTTGTTTTTCTTATTGGCCTAATTGGGTTGACAGATTTGCCTTTACCGACAGATAGGTCTAGGTTATAGACTGGTACTCCAAATCAGCACAGTACATTATGGAGATGGTTTATTGATTGGATAATATGGTAAATGTATTGAGCTGACATGTTGTATCACATCAAGACTTATATTAATTGATTTAATTGTAATATCTTTAGTGAGACAACCTATACATTTGGTCTTAGGTTTTGTATATATGATTGTAAGATCTTATTGAAGGTCAGGATATAGGATTGTGGTATGAGTGTGTTCAATATTGAAGAGCGAAAAAAAGATCCTTGTGTGAATCACGCAGACATTATTCGAAGGTTGAAGGAAGGTTATGAAGGTGTTTGACACTCATGTTCAAAGCTTAAACTAGTACTAAATCCAACATTATAGATGCTATTTTGAGCAGTACATTATCATTGGATTTAACCATCCAATTGTGTAGTCAATGTGACTCCTATTTTGTAATTGAGCAGTGAGCTTTAGGCAGTTGGCCTTTCTACATGTGCAGACCCCATTTGTATACACTTACTATCTATAGTAGTATCATCTGATTGTGGGTAAGGTTTCCCACCGTGGTTTTTCCCTTACCGGGTTTCCACTTCAAAAACTTTGTCATGTGTTGTGGATGTTGTTTCTCTTTAGGTTTCATGCATTACGTTAAACTGGTACTGCTATAATAGTTAATTTGCTTTACTGATATTTAAGTTTGGTTTACTGATATTAAGTTTAAGTTGGAATAATCTATTTTGATTTACAATTTATTTACAATTGGTTTACAACTAATTTACCCCCTCCCCCTCTTAGTTGTCCTTCCCGGGTCCTAACAATTGGTATCAGAGCTAAGTCCTCTTTTTGTAGAAGCCTAACAACTTGAGGAGATCCTATGGTAGCAAATATTTTTAGGAAGGACAGTTTGAAACTTGATGGAGCTAACTATGGTATATGGAAGATTAGAATGGAAACACATCTGAACTGCATTGGAAGAGACATATGGGATGTTACTAAGAATGGCTATGTTGGTCCTACTCTGAATCAACCTCATCCACCAATATTGGCTAAGGACTTGGACAATGATTGCAAAGCAAGAGAAGCACTTTTGAGTGCAATATCAGATCAACAAATCATGGAATTATCAAACCGATCTACTGCTAAAGCTATTTGGGATAAATTGGAAACACTAAATGAAGGAGATACCACTGTCAAAATTGCAAAACTAGAGTGTTACCGGGTTAGGTATGAAAATTTAAAAATGGAAAAAGATGAAAGAATTTCTACATTTATGGAAAGAGTTAATGAAATTATTTTAGGAATACAATATTGTGGAGGATCCTTAAGTGAAGATGAAATTGTGTCTAAATTTTTAAGAGCTTTGCCACTGGCTTACAAAATGATAGTAATTGCTATTAATGAGTTGAGAACAATGCCTAATACTTCAGTTTCTAGAGATACTTTGGTTGGAAAACTTTCTACATTTGAACTTGAAGAATTGGGTCCTGTTGCTATAGTCAAGATTGATTTAGCTTTCAAAGCATCATCATCAACATCATCATCATCTAACAAAACTCATTGGAAAGCACTTTATGCAATAGAACTTGAAGATATGAGGAGAGAAAATGAAGAACTTGGAGCACTATTTGCAAGGAAGATTCCTAAAGGTCCAACAGGAAGTAAGTATGATGGTAAAGCACCTTTCAAATGTTTTAATTGCAATAAAGTTGGTCATATGGCTTCTAGGTGTCCCGATAGACATGCAAGAATAAGTGAGGAAGAAAAAAGATCATATAAGCCTAACCCTAAATATCAGAGATACAGATTTAAGAAAAATAGAGATAAGTCATGTTGCTATGCAGATGAAGGTGTTACGTATGATTCAGATGAAGATCCAGCAGATAACTGATGGGCTTTTGTTGTAATAAAAGAAGATCAACCAACACCTATTGTCAAACTGGTAGAGCAGTCACTGGCAGCAAAAATTGAAGAAAAGGATGAATGGATTATAGATAGTGGATGCTTGCATCATACGACTAGTGATAAAAGAAAATTCTTATCTTTTTCAGGAAATTCATGGAGGTCTAGTAAGGTTTAAAGATGATAAAGCTTGTTTAATCAAAGGAAGAGGCACTATATCTTTGGATGGTAAGCATAATATTGACAATGTTTATTATGTAGAAGGTTTAAAGCATAATCTTTTGAGTGTTGGTCAGTTAGTGGAGAAAGGATTTCAATTACAATTCAAGAATGGGAAATGCAAAATCATAAACAAAACTAGATTGGAGATTGCAACTGGTAATCAAACTAAAGGTAATATCTTTCACTTGAATATCAGTGATTAGACATGTTTGATTGCACACATTGATGAAAGTTGGTTATGGCATAAAAAACTCTGTCATGTGAATTTTGATTGCATTGTAAAGATCCATTCAACTAAGGCAGTAAGGGATTTACCTAAGATTGTGAAACCTCATAATCTGGTATGTAAGGAATGTCAAATGGGAAAGCAAGTTAGAACAACATTTAAGAGCATTACTGAGAAATATAATAATATTCCTGATTTATGTGGTCCAACAAGAACAAGAAGTCTACAAGGTGATAGATACTTTATGCTAATAATTGATGATTATTCTAGAATGTGTTCGGTTACTTTTCTTAGGGAGAAATAAGAAGCTTTTGGAAGATTCAAGATATACAAGGAAATGGTAGAGAATGAAATCGGCAAGAAAATAAAATGTTTGAGATTAGATCAAGGAAGAGAATTTACATCTAGAGAATTTAATGCATTTTGTGAAGTGAAAGGAATCAAAAGACAACTATCAGCACCCCAAAAACCCTAGCAGAATGGAGTTGTAGAAAGAAAGAACAAAACCATTCTGGATGCAGAAAGAACCATGTTGATGGAAGCAAATCTACCTCATGTGTACTGGAGAGAAGCAGTGAATACAACGGTTTATACTTTCAACAGAGTTCACATCAAAAGTGAAACCGGTAAGACCCCTTATGAACTATGGTTTGGTCATATTCCTACTCTTAAGTATTTCAAAATATTTGGAAGCAAATGTTATATTAGAAGAGATGAGTATATTGGCAAGTTTGATCCTAAAAGTGATGAAGGAATATTTCTTGGTTATTCATCTAAAATCAAGACATATAGATGTTATAATAAAAGGTTACTAAAAATCATTAAGAGTAATAATGTGAAGATAGATGAACACTTTAGAGGAGATTCAAGATCTGTAGAACCGACAGTTGAAATGATTATAGATCAACCAACACATATTGCACTGTTACAAAGTGAAGACCCAATCACACCAACATCATTAGAAAACTCAACTGTGACTGAAGAACAGTAGCCTGTGAATGTCAATCAAAACAAACCCAGGTATGTAAGATTGAATCATTCAGAGAATCAGATAATTGGAAACAAGAATCAAGGTGTTATGACTAGAGGAAGATTGCCAAATGAAGAGGTATGTTTAATTTCTCAAGTTGAACCGGCATCTTTTATTGAAGAATGTTAGGATGAACATTGGATAAAAGAAATGGAAGATGAGTTAGAACAAATTGAAAAGAATAACACTTGGACATTATTTCCCCGACCTAAAGATAAAAATGTAACTGGAACTAAATGGGTATATAGAAATAAACTTAATGAGAATGGAGAAGTAATCAAGAACAAAGAAAGATTAGTTTGTAAAGGTTATTCATGGAAAGAAGGAATAGATTATAATGAAACTTTTGCACCGATAGCCAAAATTGAGGCAGTTAGACTATTTCTTGCATTTGCAGCTCATAATAACTATAAATTTTATCAAATGGATGTAAAATATGCATTTTTGAATGAAGATCTTGCGGAGGAAGTTTACATTGAACAACCTAATGGATTTTCTTTGACAGATAATAAGGATATGGTTTGCAGGTTAAGGAAAGCTTTATATGGTTTAAAGAAAGCTCCAAGAGCTTGGTATGCTAGATTGGATAAATATCTTTTGAAGCTTAGTTACACAAAAGGTAATGCTGATAGCAATTTGTATTACAAAGTTACCAATGATGATATTTTGGTCATTGAAGTATTTATGGATGATATCATTTTTGGAGGTGAAGATGGATTATGTAAAGACTTTGCCAACTAGATGAAAAAAGAATCTGAAATGTCTATGATTGGAGAGATAAAAAGTTATCTAGGTTTGCCAATTTCACAAACAGATAAAGTTATATTCATATGTCAAACAAAGTACTTGAAGGAACTCTTGAATAAATTTGGTATGGAAAATTCCAAACCAATAAGTACTCCTATGACTACAACTGATAAATTGACATTGAAGGATGATTCAACTTCTATTAATCTGACAAGATACAAATCTATGATTGGAGGATTACTGTATTTGACAAAAACCAGACCTGATATAATGAATGCAGTATGTATTGTATCTATATTTTAAGGAAATCCTAAAGAAAATCATGAATCAATAGTTAAAAGGATTTTTCAGTACCTACAAGGCACAAAAAATATTGGTTTATGGTATCCTAAAAATGAAAATTTTGATTTATGTGCATACACCGATGCAAATTGGGCAAGAGATGTAGATAACAGAAAGAGTACCACTGGTGGTGCATTCTTTCTTGGAAAAAGATTGATTTCATGGATCAGCAAGAAGAAGACTTGTACATCATTATCTACAGTAGAATCAGAATATGTTGCAGCAGCAACTAATTATGCTCAGGTATTATGGATCAAGCAAATTTTGAAGGATATAAAGGTAAAATGCAAAGAACCAATAATCATCTTCTGTGATGATTCATCAGCAATTGATATATCAAAGAATCCAGTATTTCACTCTAAGACAAAGCATGTTTCTATTAAGTACAATTTTCTGAAAGAGAATGTTGAAGCAAATGAAGTGAGATTGGTTTATGTGAATACTAAAGAGCAAATTGCAGATATCTTTACAAAGTCTTTGCATAAGGAAACATTTTAATATCTCAGAGAGTATCTTGGGGTAATTTCTCAATCGACAGAGATTTGAATGATGAAGATTGGCATCAAACCGACAGGGACTAATTTTTTTTTTTTTTCTAGCTTTGATGAAGGAGAGCTACTTCTCAGGGGGAGTAGTTAGCTGAATGTTATGATTTGAATTCTTAACTGCTTTGGCATTTGATGTCAAAGGGGGAGAGATATCTATAGAAAACCATTATACCTTGAGGGAGAGATATACTCTTTGGATATATGTATTTTTGGTTTTGGTTTATGTTTCTGTTACACAACTTTGTATTGATCTATCTTTGGGAGATTGTTGGTTTATTTGTTTTTGGCATTCTATTTTTGGCACATAGATGTTTTTCCATCTAGTGTTGACAACAATGCCAAAGGGGGAGATTGTTGGTATTATGGATGACTTCGTCATGTATTGCATTGGTTTTTCTATTGATGTCAACACTTGTCTTCTTGGAGGTCTACATTATGTTCACCGGTATGGTTAGTAGCTTATGCACAGTCACTGGTATATGCTCACCAGTAGGATATATGGTTCACCAACAATGATGATAACTTGGAGATCATTTGGTTATGTTAAAGACATGGACTAGAAGTTTAGATTTGGTGTTTTTCTTATTGGTCTAATCAGGTTGACAGATTCACCTTTACCGACAGATAGGTCTAGGTTATGGACCAGTACTCTAGATCAGCACAACACATTATGGAGATGGTTTATTGATTAAATAGTATGGTAAATGTATTGAGCCGACATGTTGTATCGCATCAAGAATTATTTGTAATTGATTTAATTATAATATCTTTAGTGAGCCGACCTATACATTTGGTCTTAGGTTTTATATATATGATTGTAAGATCTTATTGAAGATCAGGATATAGGATTATGGTATGAGTGTGTTCAAATATTGAAGAGAGAAAATAAGAAAATCCTTGTGTGAATCACATAGACATTATTTGAAGGTTGAAGGAAGGTTATGAAGGTGTTTGACACTCATATTCAAAGCTTAAACCGGTACTAAATCAAACATTGTAGATGCTATTTTGAGCAATACTAAATCATTGGATTTAACCATCCAATTGTGTAGTCAATGTGACTCCTATTTTGTGATTGAACAATGAGCTCTAGGTGGTTGGCCTTTCTGCATGTGCAGACCCCATTTGTATACACTTACTATCTGCAGTAGTATCATTTGATTGTGGCTAAGTTTTCCCACCGTGGTTTTTCCCTTATTGGGTTTCCACATCAAAATCTTCATGTCATATGTTGTGGATGTTGTTTCTCTTTATGTTTCATGCATTAAGTTAAACCTGTACTGCTATAACAGTTAATTTGCTTTACCAACATTTAAGTTTGGTTTACCAACATTAAGTTTAAGTTGGAATAATTTGTTTTAATTTACAATTTATTGACAACTAGTTTACAACTAATTCACCCCCCCTCTCAGTTGTCCTTACCAGGTCCTAATATTCTACACATGGGAAAAAAGGGAAATAGGTTGGGAATAGGGGTTTGCCTAAGTCAAACACTGGTTTAGGAATTAACCTTGAATGAAATGTTGCAAATATTGAAATAAATGATGGAAGAATATACCTCAAATCTGTAATGACTGATAATGATGTTTTTGTTCTTGGATGTAACCACATATGTTGTATGAAATTGCATGAACATGACCCTAATCACACACACATTCTTGCATATGAATGATGTAATGTTGCCCCACTATGGATAAATAAAGAATATGTAGTCTTTAAGATCTCTAAAGATGCTTGATGATGAATTCTTTAATGCTTGAATGATGAATTTGTCGAATGGACACTTATGATTCTCTTGCAATGATCAAATGAGAGGAATGGACCTCCTTATATACTTGCCTGGTGAAAAACACCTTAATTTTCCAACATAGGCCAACATGGAGATCACAATCCCAAAATATCATTGTGACCATTAAGGGGGACCAAATTAAGGCCCTTTTTGAGAGCACCAAGGTACCATGCCCTAGTGCTACCCCATTTTAGGGCCAATATCAAGGGGCCTTGAGATGTATAGTGAAAATAAGACTAGTTTTAAATGGTATGAGTAGAATTAGGTCCTAGTCTTACTTTGGGACATGGATGCTAAGATGAGGGCCAAAATGTGGACCAAATTGTAAGGGAGTACAATTTAGGACACTATAATGGCTACTAAAACAACCACTGCTAATGATAAAGTGTTTTTTGTCTATGAAAATTACCAACATAAAGAGTAGAATATTCCAAGTGAAGCTAGATGATCTTGAGGGATACAGAGTTTATCCAACTTGTAGAGTAACCTTTCCCTGATATGGTAATCTTGAAAAGGTATCAAATTGGAAGTTGAAGGATTCTAAATGCTTTTGTAAGTGGTGCCAAAATCATGATCTTTAGCATACTAAGAAGATCAAGTCTGAAATCCCAAATTAGAAATGGTCACTATAGTTTAAGCATGTGTCGTAAGAGACTGACTCAAACAATTTGTAACATTGTTGGTGTTCCCTTTCTTATACTTGATGACCAAGTGAAATTGTTCTAAAATGAAACCCTCTTCATATGTCTTTCTTCTTCAATTTTATTCAGAGACTGAAGATATTGTACATGCAATTGATCAGTGTGAACAACTATTTCTTTCCCCAAAAGATAATGCCTCCAATACTTGATATATTGGACCAATGCACACAATTTTTTTATGAATGATAGACCATAGGATGACCATTTTTCTTTATAACATCTCCAAGTGCACATTATGAAGCATATGTCTCAATCTCAAAAGGTTGTGAGAGATCTGGTAAAACAAGATTAGGTGTTTAACATAATATTTTTTTCATTGTATTGATAGAATGAGAGTGAATTTATGTCCACTTGAATGCAACATTGGTCTTTGTCAATTGGTGCAAAGGTGTGGCAATGTTTGAGTAATATAGAACTATTTTGCGGTAGAAGTTGGCAAGACCAAGAAAACTCCTTAATTCAATTATATTTGAAGGAGTATGCCACTTGAGAAGAACTTCTCATTTTGTAAGATCTACTTAAATGTCAAATGCATCAATAACAAACCCAAGATAGGAGATGGATGTTTGACCAAAAGAACAGTTGGGAAAGTTGGCATACAAACTATTCCACTGAAGTGTGCAAAGATCATATTTCAAATGTTGAAGATGGACTTTCCATGTGTGAGAAAAGATAAGAATATCATCTAAGTATATGATAACAATTTTTTCCAAATAATCATGAAATATCTCATGCATTAATTGTATGAAAGTGGCAGGAGCATTGGTAAGACCAAATGACATCACAAGCCACTCAAAAAGACCCATATTGGTCTTGAAAGTTGTATTTCATGTGTCCTTTTCTTGAACTCTAACCTGACGATACATACTTTTCAAATCAATCTTGGAGAAGAATTTGGCACCTTGAAGTTGTTCCAAAAGGGTATCAATGCGTGTTAGTGGATATCTATTTTTTATGGTGATCTTATTTAATGCCCAAAAATCAATACAAAGATGCCAAGTTCCATCTTTCTTGAGCACCAGTAAAATTGGGGAAGTATAAGGGGATGTACTTGGTTTAATGAAACTCTTGAAAGTGCATTTTTTATCTCATCACTTTAAATAATTGATTATCGATACAATGCAACATTGGGAAAAGATGCAGTAGGGACAATATCAATAGTGTGATCGATTGCTCATTCTAGAGAAAGTGCTTTAGGCTCTTCAAATACATGTGAATATTCTTGCAACAATTTTTCAAGGGTATAATATGGTTTAGAAATAATTAATTATTCTTTAGAATTGTTAGATTGTGACCTTATGAAAATTAATGCAGGCTCTTGTTCTTGATTGATAGCTTTTATTGCCTATTTGCAACTAAGTACTAGATTTACAATGCTCTTAGTATATTTTATTAGTTATGACTTATCATCTTGTTGCAGTGTATTAGTCTTATTAAAGGCATTATAGTGATATTTCTTATCATACTGATAGGTTTTTCCAAGCAACAAACCACAACAATCCATGGTGGTCACATCATAAGTGACCTTATCAATGAATTTGGGACCAAATGCAAAAGAGATAGTGTAAGTGTGTGATCTATGAGGATAAATAATTATCCTTCCATCCAAGTGAATACGGATGAGGATACACGGATCCATCGACAAATGAAGTTTTTTGACAATGGCCTTTGCAATCAAATTTTTCTACGAGCCATTATCGATTATATAGTCAATAGAAAAATTATGTGTTAAGTGAGCATGAGTGACAAATAAATTGTCACGTCCCCCTAAAATAGAATCATGGTTCATTAAACTAACCTTATTGAGTCTACCTTTTAACATATCATAATTCTTATAATCACCAAAAGTCTTGATGGGATCATTTTTCTTTTCCTCATCATGAGACTATACAATTAGATTCTTCTTCTTCACCTTATAACAATTAGACTTTTCACATCCTTTCCTTTTATAGTAAGTACAAAATTTAGATTTCTTAGTATCAGAAGAAGGAGTTTGAAAAGAAGAGGAAGGAGAAGAAGTTTTCTCTTTAGAAATTTTTTGATGTGGTTGAGAACTTGAAGCTCTTGGAGGACCTATAAAAAAATGAAGGCTGAGATGCACAAAATTGTGTTGGCAATATTGCATTATAACAGACAATGAAAGATTGTTGGCATTTCATAAGGATATTGAGAAGGTTATTGATGATTATGGATATAACTGATTAAAGATGTTTATTGTCTTGATATTATTATTTTGTCATTGATGTCAAGAAATTGATTTTCTAATTCAGTATGATGTTGCCATATCTTGAGAAGTATGATTTAAAAGAGTATAAAGATGTCGGTAAAAGACACAGGAAAGAATATGATGAATAAGTTATTCAATGGGCAACTATTACCAAGTTAGACAATGATAAGATCATGATGTTTAGATTGTTTTAACATCATACATATGTTGTAAATTGTAAAGGTTAATACTATACTATGCTACCAAGCAAAGAACCTAGTCGGTAAACCGTAAGGTTATCGCTATCGGTTAATGAAGGCAGAATGTCTACCGAGCAAAGTTTAGTATTCACCGAGTTATAACCGAGTTGTAACCGAGCTATAATAGAATGCATTAAATGTTTACATGTGTTATTTAATGAAGGAAGCTGATGAGCTAGAACTGATTAAATGATTGGTGAGTTGTGGATGAAGTTTGTTAATGAACCTTAAGGCAATGGAAAGTCGGCATGGAGATCTACAACGCAGATTGAACCACAATACCCTGGCACAAGTTCCAAGAAATGTATGCAAGTTCCAAGGAAAGGTAAAACATTTTTAGATCAAAAGATGCATTGAACCTGGACAAGATTGAAGATCTGATGGCTATGATTGATCATGGGAAATGTGATCAAGGAGATCAAGCAATTACCTAATTGTTTATAAATAGGAAAATGTTGATAAACAATGTATGCGGGCAAGTGTATGCACAGGGATGCAACATAGTGATTACCGAGCACAAAAGCTTGAAAACCTATTTGAATAATAGAGTATAGAAGCCTAGCAGATAGACAAGATTAGTTCTATGTCTAGATTGTATTGAACAAATAGGAATCTGCTTTAGCATTTTAGATGTGAAGTTGCAAATAGATTTTTATTACTGTTATTTTGAGAAAGTGACAGAAAATCTCTTAACCGAGTGGACTTAACAGTCTTATTTGTAAAACCCTCTAGCAAGGTGACATTTTGATTGAGTGTTTGAAATCCTTTAACAAGGTCACTTCTAACAAGGTGAAGATCCTAATAGATTTGAGGGAAATCCCTTATCCAGGTCACATCTAGCAATGTGTTTGTAATCTTTAATAGGATTTGCTTTTAACCAAGCATACTGTAGAAGAGTATATTTCTTAGTGGGTCTGAAATCCCATAGTGGTTTTTCCCTATTTGGGTTTCCACGTTAAATTTGGTGTTATGAGGTTTATGATTTTTATATGCTTTTGAGTTTGCATGTTTAATAGTTTTGGTTATATTACTGATATATATGTTACCGAGGTTGAATCTGATGTTTTTATGGATGATTAAGTTTGTATGATTCACCCCCGCCCTCTCATCTTGTTGGCTATTGGATCTGTACTTATATTAAGTATCAAGACTATTAATCAGTATCAGAGCTTTGGACTCTGGAAGAAAAGTTTAAAGGAACTTGAGTTAAAGATCCAAAGATGTATAAGAGGGATGCACCGAAGCTGAACAAGTCAAGTTTCTCTACATGGCAGAAAAGGATAAAGCTGCATCTATCAGGAGTTGGAGAATATGTTGTATACTATCTGGAGAATGATTTTGTTACATCAAGAACCTATCCATTGACTAGGGAAGAGATAAAGGCAAAGAAAGAACATATTCAAGCAATGATTGAAATAACATCTGCATTGACTGACTCAAAGTTTAATGATCTAGAAGGCTGCAATGATGCAAAGGCAATGTGGGATAAGCTCATATCAGTATATGGAGGAGATGAACATGTTCAAAGAGCAAAAGTAGATAGCCTAAGAGGACAACTTGAATCTATTAGGATGAATGAAGGTGAGAACATAACTTAGTACAGTACAAGACTAAAGGAGATTGTTAATCAAATCAAAGGAGCAGGTGAAACTATTGAAGAAAAGGATATAACAAGTAAGTTTTTGAGAACCCTTCTACCGACTTATGCAATCCGAGTCTCTGCAATCAATGAATTGAGGTCTATACCTAATATGACAGTTTCTTTAGATGCTACTATTGGTAAGCTACATGCATTTGAGTTAAGTAATTTTGATAACAGTGGATCTTTGGTAAATAAAGTTGAATCTGCATTTAGTTCTTTTCATCTTGATTAATCTAATGATTACAATGAAAGAAAGTATAAGTACTCTGAAGGAGATCACAGTGGAGCAAGTGAAAGATTTCATAAGATCATGGAAGAAGTACACAAACTGTATGAGGAATCAGAAAGCATGAAGAGTTTGAAGCACTACTATCCAAAAGGTTACCGAGAGGCAAAGGTTAGTATAAAGGAAAATTACCTTTGAAATGTTTCAATTGTGATAAGATAGGACATATGGCTTCTAACTATCCTGACAAAGATTCTACTGAAAGGAGAGATTATCAAGATGACAGACAGAAAGATAATCACTACAGAGGACACTGAGACTTCACAAGAAGAGATAGAAAGACATGTTAAATAGTTGATGAGGAATCCAATGATGATAAATCAGATGATACAGATACAGAGGAAGTAGTTTATGTGGCTATCAAAGATGGATTAGATGAAGAAAGGTATGAAGAAAAAGCCCTAATATCTCACATAAACACTAATGATTCTAGGATCATAGATAGTGGATGCTCACATCATATGATAGGAGATAAACACAAGTTTGTTATATTAGAAGATTATGATGGAGGCTATGTTAGATTTGGTAATGATGCACCATGTCTGGTGAAAGGTAAAGGATCTATAACACTTCTTGACAATGCAAGATGCAATGATGTTTATTGGGTTGAAGGTTTGAAATACAATTTGTTGAGTGTAGCACAACTAAACAACACAGGTTACCGAATAGAATTTCAGAAAGGAATTGTCAAAGTTCATGACAAGAATGGAAAGTTAGCTGCTACTGGGACACAAACAAAAGGTAACACATTTCACCTTGTCTCAACTCATAACAAGTGTTTGTATGCAAAGATAGATGATTCCTGTTTATGGCATAAAAGGTTTTGTCATGTCAATTTTGATAATATGATCAAAATAAGTAAGAAGCACTGAGTAAGAGGTCTACCGAGTCTTGAAAAACTTGAGAATGCTATGTGTCAAGGATGCCAGATGGGTAAGATGACAAGATCAATCTTTACAAGTAAGTCTTACACTTCTAAGGGAATTTTAGATCTATTACACACTGACCTTTGTGGTCCTATGAAATTTCAAGTTATTATGGTGATAAATATTTCATATTATTTGTGGATGACTATTCAAGGATGATGTCAGTAATGTTTTTAAAAGAAAAATCAGAAGATTTTCAAATGTTTAAAAGGTACAAGGAAAGAGTTGAAAATGAAATAGGAAGACAACTGAAATGTCTTAGATTAGATAGAGGAGGAGAGTTCACATCTGATGAGTTCAACTTATTTTGCAATGATCATGGTATTAAAAGACAAGTCTCTGCACCAAGAACTCCATAGCAGAATGGAATAGCTGAGAGAAGAAATAGATCTATTGTAGATTGTGCTAGAACACTGATGATTGAAAATAAGGTGCCACAAACATTTTGGAGAGAAGCAATAAGCATAGCAGTTTACACCTTGAACCGAGTACAATTGAAGAAAGGTACTTTGAAGACACCATATGAAATCTGGTATGATAAGAAACCTAATGTAGGTTATTTTAAAATCTTTGGAAGTAGATGCTATGTTCACAAAGATGATAGAAATGGCAAGTTTGATTAGAAAAGTGAAGAAGGAACATTTCTAGGTTATTCTTCTAGAAGCAAAGCATTTAAATGTCTGATCAAATCATCTAACAAAATAGTAGAAAGTACAAATGTGAAAATTGATGAATTTGCAAAAAGAAATGATGAAGGAAATTCCAAGGAACCAGAAGACTATGATGAATTTGTCTATGTTCAACCAAGAAGTCTTACTGAGAAGACTATTGAAGAAAATGAAGAGAATATCCAGTTACCGAGTGATGAAGAAGATGATACAGAGCCTACCAAGCCAGTATTAGCCAAGTATGTCAGAAGACATCATGCACCAAGTCAGATTATAGGAGATAAAGATGATCCAGTGATGACAAGGAACAAACTAAGACAGAACACATGTTTGATATTTGAATTTGAACCGAGAATAGTGAAAGAGGTATTTAACAGTGAAGATTAGATAAATGCTATGACAGAAGAGATTGATCAAATCAAGAAGAATGACACATGGACACTAATCCCAAGACCAAAGGACAAGAATGTAATCAGTACAAAGTGGATTTTTAGAAACAAGCTAAATGAAAAAGGAGAGGTCATTCAAAACAAAGCAAGACTAGTTTGCAAAGGTTATGCTCAAAAAGAAGGAATTGATTATGGTGAAACGTTTGCACCTGTTACTAGACTTGAAGGAGTAAGAACATTGTTGGCATATGTTGCTTTCAAAAACTTCAAGGTATATCAAATGGATGTCAAATCTGCATTTCTGAATGGAATATTAGAAGAAGAAGTTTTTATTGAACAACTTGAAGGATTTGTTGAAGACAATAATAAAGATCAGGTATGTAAATTGAACAAAGCTTTATATGGTTTGAAATAAGCACCTAGAGCATGGTATGAAAGATTGCACTCTTATTTGATTAAGATTGGTTTTATAAGGACAAGTGAGAATAGCAATATGTACATGAAGAATGATGAAAATGGAATATTGATCTCAGCCATATTTGTTGATGATATTATATTTTGTGGAAATGACTCTTTATGCAAGAACTTTGGAAATGAAATGAGCATAGAATTTGAGATGTCATTAATTGGTGAGATAAAGTATTTTATAGGTTTACAGATGCTGCAAATGAAAAATGAGATTTTCATTACTCAATCCAAGTACATAAAGGAAATCTTGAAGAAATTTGGAATGGAGGATTCAAAACCAGTAAGTACTCCTATGACTACCAACTGTAAATTATCAAAGAATGATGAATCTGCATCTGTTGATGAGACACTTTACCGATCCATGATTGGAAAGCTACAATATGTTGTTCACAACAGACAAAACATAGCACATGCAGTAGGTATAGTTGCAAGATTCTCTATAGATCCTAAGGAAACACACATGACAGCAATCAAAAGAATTTTTAGATACTTGAAAGGCACTGAGGATTATAGCTTAGTATATCAGAAAGGAAATGATTTTGATTTAAAAGTTTATAATGATGCTGATTGGGCAGGCAACATTGATGACAGAAAAAGCACAAGTGGAGGAGCTTTGTTTTTAGGAGAAATACTAGTGAGTTGGCTTAGCAAGAAACAAGGATGTGTTTCACAGTCAATAGCAGAAGCTGAATACATTGCTGCAGCATTGAATTGTACCAACATTGCATGGATCAAACAATTGTTGGAAGGTATAAATGAGAAGTTACCAAGCCAATAACTATATTCTGTGACAATACTAGTGCCATTAATATTTCAAAAAATCCTATTATGCACTCTAAGACAAAGCACATCTCTATCAAATATCATTATCTTAGAGAAGAAGCTCAAGAGAAGAAAGTGGTGTTGGAGTATGTTAGCACAAAGGAACAAATAGCAAATATCTTCACCAAGCCACTACCAAGGGATACTTTTGAATATCTCATAAGTCAGTTAGGGGTCCTACCCCTATCTTCTACTCACTTACCGAGTTCGGTGAAAGCATCAATCTGATGACTCTATTGAATATCTTTTAGGAGTTGATGCTACATTACACACTTTAGGATGTTTTCTAAAGGTGTACATGAATTATTACAAGACATTATATAGGGAACAGGAATTAAAGACAAAATGCTCTAACCAAGACTCAGTTGATACACAACAACAAGAAATCACTTCATAGAGAAAGAAATTATGTTTTAAGTTCTTTACTTTTTGGCATTGTTGTCAAAGGGGGAGAAGACTAATATCGAGGGAGAAAACTAAGCAGACTACGGATTGGAAAGAAGACTGAAGAAAAGAGGAGAAGTCTAATGTATGGGGGAGAGCATTTCAGCATTTCAGAATCACATCAATCCGAATCTTTTTAAGGCCAAATCAATTAGTTTTGCCATCAATGCCAAAGGGGGAGATTGTTGGCAATATTGCATTATAACAGACAATGAAAGATTGTTGGCATTTCATAAGGATATTGAGAAGGTTGTTGATGATTATGGATATAACTGATTAAAGATGTTTACTGTCTTGATATTATTATTTTGTCATTGATGTCAAGAAATTGATTTTCTAATTTAGTATGATGTTGCCATATCTTGAGAAGTATGATTTAAAAGAGTATAAAGATGTTGGTAAAAGACACAGGAAAGAATATGATGAAAAAGGTATTCAATGGTCAACTATTACCGAGTCAGACAATGATGAGATCATGATGTTTAGATTGTTTTAACATCATACATATGTTGTAAATTGTAAAGGTTAATACTATACTATGTTACCAAGCAAAGAACCTAGTCGGTAAACCCTAAGGTTATCGCTATCAGTTAATGAAGGCGGAATGTCTACCGAGTGAAGTTTAGTATTCACCAAGTTATAACTGAGTTGTAACCGAGCTATAATTGAATGCATTAAATGTTTACATGTGTGATTTAATAAAGGAAGATGATGAGCTCAAACTGATTAAATGATTGGTGAGCCGTGGATGAAGTTTGTTAACGAATCTAAGGCAATGGAAAGTCGGGATGGAGATCTACAGCGAAGATTGAACTGCAATACCTTGGCACAAGTTCCAAGAAATGTATGCAAGTTCCAAGGTAGGGTAAAAATTTTTTAGATCGAAAGATGCATTGAACCTGGATAAGATTGAAGATCTGATGGCTATGATTGATCATGGGAAATGTGATCAAGGAGATTAAGTGGTTACCTAATTGTTTATAAATAGGAAACTATTGATAAACAATGTATGCGGGCAAGTGTATGCATAGGGATGCAACATAGTGATTACCGAGCACAGAAGCTTGCAGACCTATTTGAATAATAGAGTATAGAAGCCCAACAGATAGACAATATTAGTTCTATGTCTAGATTGTATTGAACAAATAGGAATCTGCTTTAGCATTTTAGATGTGAAGTTGCAGATATTTTTATTACTGTTATTTTGAGAAAGTGATAGAAAATCTCTTAACCGAGTGGACTTAACAGTCTTATTTGTAAAACCCTCTAGAAAGGTGACATTCTGATTGAGTGTTTGAAATCCTTTAACAAGGTCACTTCTAACAAGGTGAAGATCCTAACAGATCTGAGGGAAATCCCTTAACCAGGTCACATCTAGCAATGTGTTTGTAATCTTTAACAGGATTTGCTTTTAACCGAGCATACTCTAGAAGAGTATATTTCTTAGTGGGTCTGAAATCCCACAGTGGTTTTTCCCTATTTTGGGTTTCCACATTAAATCTGGTGTTATGAGGTTTATGATGTTTATATGCTTTTGAGTTTGCATGTTTAACAATTTTGGTTATATTACTGATATATATGTTATTGAGGTTGAATCTGATGTTTTTATGGATGATTAAGTTTGTATGATTCACCCCCCCCCCCCTCTCATCTTGTTGGCTATTGGATCTGTACTTATATTAAGTATCAGGACTATCAAATTGGGCAACAAGTTTTTCTTCTGCCAATTGCACTTGGTTGAATGTAGCATCAAGTTATTTTAAGATAGTATATTTCAATTGCCTAAACAAATGTTCTTGTAAGCCACTCTTGAACATTAAGATTAGAGCAACAACTGGCTCTTACACTCAAAGTAGTATTCTTAGTCAATTGAATTGGTAGATATAATCTTGCATTGACATTTGACGTCCTTTTTGCAGGCAAAGCCACTAGATGTGCAAATATTGCTCATAGTTGTAAGGATAGAATGTATCCTTTAAGGGTGTGATAATTTCATCCCATGTAGTGATACCTAGTCTTGAGCATATGTCGCTCAATGACCAAAACTTAGCAACTCTAGAGAGCTTCAGTTTGGCAAAAGGAACTTTATCATTATCAATGATATCATTGTAAGTAAACCATGTCTCCATGTCAAGAATCCATGTGTAGAGAATTTTAGGATCTTGAGATCCATCATAGATCTTTACTTCACATCTGGCTGGAGGTTAGTGGCTTTTAGGATCAGGAAGTCGTTGAATTGCAATATCATTGACTTTATCAATCACTAAGGTTATCACATCGGAAAGTTCAACAACTCCCTTGGTGAAATTGGTAGCCATATTATTATGATTTAAAGTTATTGAAGTGATTTACACCTTCCAACAATAAAAATAAACAAATACTATGACCCAACTCTACTAGACATGAATTAAAATAGTTGAGTTGAGAGATCTATGAGTGTTGAAATGAAACCAACTGAAAAGGTTGTTTTGGAATGGCACTAAACTCACTGTGACAAAGTTTTATAGAAAAATACCAATGGGTCACAATACACTCTTGGGTATATATAAGATGAAAACTTTGAGGAACATTTGGGAGAAAACAAAATAAAATTTTATGAACCAAGGAACTTAAATTCCATAACTTTTAATGAAAAACCATGTCAAAATGGCAAAAATGACATTTTTTTACTTAGTACCATGTCTTGTCACCCAAAACCATGTTTTGGTACTCAAAACGAACAACAAAACCTCTTGGGCATTTGAATTTAGCAGCTACAGTAGCAGTTTTAAAATTGCCATAACTTTCTCCAAATATAACAAAATTTCGAATCGTAAAATGTTTCGGAAAGATCTTAGAAATTTTCTTCTAGATCCACAAAAAAAAACAAAAAGAAAAAACTCTTATATAGAAAGTTATTAATGAAAGAACAACACAATTTTTCAAAGCAAAAGCACAAAAAATTCAAGAGAAAAATGTTTACTTTTTCAAGAAAACACCTCCAGTTGCTTTTGGATGACTAACTCCCCTGAAATGAGTACAAAATCTTAAAAAATCACATGCTATTGTTGAGAACTTCAAGACTGAAATTTTTTGTTTTTGATAAATGGATCTGAATGAACAATCCAAACCCATGGATCAAAGAAGGCTCTGATACCAACTGATATGTAACAAGAAAATGAGCAAAAAACTATGATGGTGAAAAATGGGATCAAGTAGTTTAGGACCTAATCCCACCTTCATCCATACATTGAAATATGAAAGAGCCTAAAGAAGTGATTCACTTTGACTTTCTCTTATGAAAGAGAGTCAATAAATACTTTTAGGGTTTCTATTTTGTTGCCGATATGAAAGGGAATGAGTCAAATGTAGGATACAAAAAAACTAAGCTAGTAGAAGTAATGAGAACTACTAGAATAAAAACAAATAATAGACTGATACAAAGATGAAATTGAAATACAGAGCATATATTTGAGAAGGGTATTCTAATGTGCACCTAATACTAAACATTGATCCTAGATTGGTAGGACCAAGGTGCTAGTCACTCTGGTCCCAGTAACTATATTGAGTTGTAAATTGGAAGTCTACAAATTGATTTTATCTAGACCCTATTTGCCAAAATCTACACTTAATTAAGGAGGACCAAGGCACTAGGCACTCCGGTCCCAAAGGTTCGAGTCAAAATTTTGGATTTGGCTCTGTACTTGTTAATTGAGGCTTCCCAGAAATCCACATCTTTGATGAAAACCTCTACCTGCACCTATGATATGAAAAATGGAGTGTAGGTGGCTATATAGGGTTTTGCCTTAGTCAAACCCCCTTGTTTTGGTAATTTCCACCTCCACAAATAGCCAATAATGTATTAAAAAGTGTGTGTGCCCTAGAATCTTACATGTTCATAAGATTCCTATGAGCTGGAATGTAAGCTAGAGTTCTTCCCTATGTTTAGAGTAAAAAACCTAAATGAACATAATGTAAATGGAGATTAGTAAAATCAATATGAAATAATCTTAGTAAGATATTTCAACCATAAGCACATACATGAAGACAACTCCATTCAAAGTATTATCAAAGAAGATTAACACAAGAAGATAGTTAGGAAATAAATAAAATGAAATTACTTCCCTATGATGCTCCAGCCTATGCCATGGCTCTTCCTTGTCCTCCTCCTCTCTAAGATCCTGCTGCTATGTGAAGTATGCCTTTAACTTGAACAATAGTACAAATGGAGGATGTGAGATGGTTTATTATGTGAAGTGTTGAATTCTTGAAGATGTGAATGGAGTATTAATGTTAAATAGAAATTCTAACTAGTGGAAGAGCTAAAACATAATACAAAGACTCCCTACAAAATATTAAAATTCTAAGAAAAGTAACAGTGCAAGAATAGCTCTTGTGATGTCTAACAATGAAGGAATGAAATCTATTTATAGGAAAAATGGGAAAATGAAGGGTTGGGATTGATTGAGGAAGTGTTGATCCTCAATTCATGTGCTCCTTTTAAGCCAATCACATGTTGACAAGTGTCAACAAGGGAAGGCTTAAGAGGAGACATGGATAAAGCATTAAATGCTTGAAGACTTGAAGTAAGTCATTAAATACTTAAGATGACTCTAGAAGGCAGCCATTAAAGGCTTGAAGACTTTGAAGGAAGTCATTAAAGGCTTAAGAAGAATTTAGAAGGAAACCGTTACAAGGTTAAAGACTTTAGAAGGAAACCATTAAAGACTTGAATACATTGAAGGAAATAATTAAAGGCTTAAGAAGACTCTAGAAGGAAACCATTAAAGGCTTGAAGACTTTGATGGAAGCTATTAAAAGCTTAAGAAGACTCTAGAAGGAAACCATTAAAGGCTTAAGAAGACTTTAGAAGGAAACCATTAAAGGCTTGAAGACTTTAAAGGAAGCCATTAAAGGCTTGAGTTGATGGGTTTTGAGTTAACCTTTGGTTTAGGAATGTCCAAACCATTAAAGGGTGATTAGGCTGATAATAGGGGTTTAGAAATGATTAAGAGGTTAAATTGCAACTTGCATTTTCTACAAAGTGCAAGTGGGTGAGGGATTTAGGAATATAAATAAATATTTATTTATTTAAATATAAGAGATGAGATTTAAATAAATGTTAATTTATTTAAATGTGAGAGGAGGGTTAATTAAACAAATATGCTTTATTTACTTAATTAATTGCAGAATATGGTTAAGTGAATTAAATTAAATAAATTAAATAATGTATCTAATTAATAAAAGAACATATTTAGGATGAATTAATTAAATGTGTCTTCAGACATGTTATGCCATGGTTAAAACACCGAGTTGGTGAAGTGGCCACCAAGGTTAAAATCCCTATTGGGCCATTGTGCTCGCAAGGCCTTGTGCCTTTGTTGGGTCATTGTTCTCACGGATCTGAACAAGTGAAGTGTGGGGATGAGGTCCCCTATTTGTGGCCTCACTAGTTCATAGCTCCGGGTCAAAAGAATTCATGTGGAGAGGGAGGGCATTGTTAGGATTCCCAAAGATACTGAGAGGGGGGGGTGAATCAGTATCTGATTGGTTAGATAATTTTCTTAACTTATAACATGAAAAATATATTAAAACTATGTACCTGTAAACCAAAAATAATGCAGCAAATAAGAACAACAACCACAACACGAAAAGCACAGCATAACACAATATTTTAATGAGGAAACCTGGTGTGAGAAAACCCTTGGTGGGATTTGTGACCCACAATATTCACTTATTGGCCAATAAGAGAATATTACTACTTACAACAGGGTCCTGTACATGGAGGAAGGCCAAATGCCTAGAGCTCACTGCTCAATTATAAAAGAAGTCACACTAACTTACAAAAATGGATTATACTAATCCAATATCTTGTACTACTTAGATCAACATCTGCTATGCCAGATTCGATACCAGTTTAAGCTCTGCAATATACATAAACCCTTATCCTAATAGTTTGCACATTAGGTCTACTATTATCTTTTTATACTTTGCATTATCTCATATCATAAATGATCTACAATGATATCATACATATATGACTCATATTACAATCCACCATGTTGGCTTACAAAAGATTTTACAATTAATTACAAAATATATTTATACAAAGTTCCTATCGGCCATGGTGCCAGTAATCTTCTTTTTGGTGTCGGTGATCTGTATGTCGGTGTAGAGTCTATTGGTGCCAGTGCTTGTTCTTTCCTACCGGTATCACATGATTGTAAGGTTGCCATCAATGACAATACCTTCAATCACCTACAATTTCTCATTGGAGTGTGCATTTGCCAACAATCTCCCCCTTTGGCATTGATGACAACACTCATGAGAAAAATAAAAGTGTCCAAAAAGATGTCCAAAAAGAATCTGCCAAAATTGTCTTACCAAAACTATGTGCCCAAAAATGTATGCTCCCCCTGAGCTGATGATGTCCTGTTCTGATCATTTTTCTCATCGCACTACTCCCCTTTGACATCAATGACAAAGGTTGTCATTCATTGTCAGTGGAGTATGGTTCCTACCTAGATTTTTGTAACCGGTGGGTTACAATCTGGAAAATATCTGCCAAAACCAAATTTAAACTGTCGTTGAATCTTTTTCTATCTTGTAATGCCTCTTGAGTTCTCTAAACTGTACCAGTGAGTATGTGTATTTTCTCTTTCGGTGTCTTAAGTCTGGGAACCTGAGCCTCAGAATTTTATTTTCTCAAAGAAATGAGGTAATCTAGTTTAGGACCAAGTTTACATTTTAAGCTCTTTGCCTTATCCTTTATTCTCTCTTTATCCTTTTCTAACTTCTCAATTTTCTCTTCAAGATCTGCAATTTTCTTTTCTATTTCCAAAAATGAATCTGATGTGCCTATTAGATTGTCAGCAATATTGTTAATATCAGTCTATGTTTTTTTGATCTCTGAATCTATTTCCTATGTCAAGATGTCGGTTTCGCAAATATCCCTGTACATTTTCTTAAAATCCAAAATTATTTCTCCTAGTGTTGGTAATAAGGTTTCTATTTGTTCCTTATTCTTCTTTACTATTTCCTCAAAGAATTTATCTTTCTCCTTTATCATCCTCTCTTTGAATGTGTCTTCATTTATTTGATCAACTGTCAAAATGTTGTCAGTGATGAATTTAGACAATGTGTCTAGTTGACCTAAAGAATCTTTATTATCCACAATGCACTTGGGTGCTACCAATTTGAGAATAGGAATTGTGTCATCGATAGCCTTATAGGCTTGTGCATTACACTCTATGATTTTCTTTATTGAGTCCAGTAAGACCTCTGTCACATTTGTAGGCTAGAATTCTGCTATTGAAGTACTAGATGTCTACCCAACTATTTTCACAATATCCTTGTTGCCAGTTGTAGTGATAACCTTGCTTGTTTCGACCTCTGGTAGGTCAGTTTGTGTTTGCATTTCTATTAGCAAAGGTTTAGGCTTTTCAATTTTAGCCGGTGGCACTGTCTTGGTCTCAATTTGTGTCTCAACCTATTTCTATTCTAGTTTTTCCATCTGTGTCTCAGAAGGTTTCTTTGAGCTCTCAACAGCTGGTTTCTCAAATGTAGTCTCTGTATGCACTTCCGATTTCTCAATTTGTACCTCTTCACTGTCCATTTCTGGTTCTCCTAATTGTTTTTTCAGTTTTATTTACCAGTTCTTCTAATGTTTTACCAGTGGTGTCTTCTATCGGTTGCTCTATTTGAGTAGATTTTTCAGTGCTTATGTTTACAGTATCATTGACCTCAACCTCAACATCTACATTCGGTGGCTCAATAGCCACATATTTCCTTTTATCCTCAGTGGTTTCTCTGTCAACCACAACATTTACTTCTTGTGTGTCTATATTCATAGTGTACAAAATTTTGGATTCCGGATTTGTATCCTCTTGAGGAGTCTCCATACTCTCAGTAGCCAGTTGATTGTCTATAGTTTCTACCAGTGGAGTATCCAAAGGAGATGGGGGTAAGTTATCAGTTATCTTCAGGCTTGGAGGTCCACCTACCATACCTTTCCCCTTATCCTTGTCCTTTTGGTATACCCTGATGGTCTTAGGTCTTAGTAGCTCTTCTTGTTTCTCTTTTTCAACAAAGAATATGTCCCATTGATTTGCAGTTTCTTTTGTTATCTCATTCACTCTTCCTGCCATCAGTGCTACATTCCTGTGAGTAGTTGAAAATATTGTCTGGTTAGCCTCACTGATTAATTTGTCTATCTCATCAGGTGAGTTTACTGGATGCACTGCAAGTAATTTTTCAATTTTTATCTTCTTGTCTAGCTCAACAATGGCTACGCTTCTAGCTTCTAGTATTCTATACAAATCATTGGGTATTTCATCAACAATTTCTATTAAAAATTACTTGTATATATCCAAGTGTAAAATTACACTATTTCCTATGCTTTCTTTGTCATCAACGGAAAGTGTGTTGTATAGTTTGCTAATGTTTTTCAACTTTCCATCTTCTGTTATTTCACTAAGGAGTTTATCCAGTGGAGCAATATCTTGTTTTACCTTCTTCTTCTTCTTAGAAGTTAGCTTCTTAACTGGAGGCCTCACTTCCTGTTGCTTTTGTCTTATTTTTCTAGGAGTGGGTGAGGGTATGGGTGAGAGTTTTCTTTTCCTTTCTACCCTTTTGAATATCACTGGCATATCACTCTTAGAAGAAGTTCCAACCGATGAAAGATGAGTTTCCAGTTGAAGTCCTTCCAACTCACTTTCTTTGATACCAGTTTGCTTCAATACATCTTCCTTGAGTGCTTTTGCTTGTCTAGTGCCTTTCCTTACTATTTGTTCAACTTTCTTAACTCTTTTCCTAGACTGAATACCACTTTCTATTCTTTCAACACTACCAAAGACTTTCTCAGAGGGTTCTTTTGGTGCTTCAAGGAGGGATTTTGCATAAGTTTCAATAATGTTATCATCTGTTTCATATCCCATTTCAGTTACCCAGATTGTCCTAGGGACAACTGGCTCCATCCAGATTTCATCCTTTTTAATTACAAAGCATATTTCCTTCTAATATTTATCTACAATTTCCTGTGATAGTCTTATTCTTGTCCTCATTCGAGCCTTTAGTGCTTGAAAATGTTCATTTATGTTTTTCTCTCTATTTTCTCTCATGTTGTTTAATAGATCCAATAGTTGCTTTCCTGCCTGTATATCAAAGCCAAAATCTTTTCTACCAATACCAAGTACTTGATTAGTAATGTATAACATTAAACATACAAGCATATTTACAAATCTAAAGGTTCCTTTCTTATCTCCTTTGATCTTTTTTAGATTGTCTATCAATTCATCTTTGAGCCATTCACACACATCTATTCTAGCATTATCATTAACCATGTCATATGCACTTTTAATACATCGGCTAGATACTGAGTTCAACCTATTTGCATGTGTACCTTTGTAACCTAAGATCATACTGATAAATCTGACATTGATGTCCTTCACATCATTTACCCTTAGAGACCTTTTGTCAAAGGTTGTGCCAGTTAGATCCATCACTGTGTCATTTGAGACCCTTTTAGTTCTATCAGGTCTGCTACTGGTGGAAGGTAACCCTATTACTTCTTTAAAGGCTTCTTTAGTGATCTTATGAATTGAATCCAACCAGAAGAATTCACCATGGACTCTACTTAGGACTATTCTTATCACATCTTCAGGAAAATTAGGAATGCTAAGAATATCCAGAAAACCTAGGGTGACTACCTTGTGTTCCAATTTGATATTGCCATTTTCATCACAAATCACAGTTCTATACATTTTCTTGATTTCATCATCTCCTAACTCCTCTATATGACAGTGTATGTATATTCTAGGATCTTTAGCATATACTACTCCTTTAGGAATTTGAGAGAGTGCACCTATGTTATCATCTTTCTTAGCTATTTCGGGAACAAGCTTGAATACAGGTCTAGGGTGCTTGGTAACCTCAATTACAGTAGGGCTTTCTATAAATTCAGGAACAGAGGAGGATGCCATGTTTATAAATACATCAATCTGCCTTAGGGATGAGTGCTTGGATGAACTGCTTCTCTTCTTTTCTAAGGATGCCTTCACTCAGGGATTTTTGTGCTCTCGAAGATTTGAATGCTTGGTGAATAAAAAAGAGCCAAAACAATTTCTTTATAATGTTATTTTCTCCAACTACCACATTTAATGCTTTCCAGTTAAGTCACAACTTAACTCATCTGCCGATAAAGAAGTAATTCAACTTCTCACCATCAACCGAGGGTATAATAGCATGTTTTTCAATTAGTTTCTAAACCCCCAAAGGATTTTCCTTTAGTTAGATGAAGAGTCTCCTGCCGGTGGAGGATTATTCCCATCAACATTTTGATCTGACTTTCTAATCCATTGTTTTGAGAATTCTTGCTTTACCTCTTCAACCTTTTCTTTACCCTTGAAACTAGGACCTTTGTTATTTGTTAGTGGGGTCTTGCTTCTAAATTTTTTTGCAATATGTCCAATCTTGTTACAAGCATAACAAGTCACATTGTTTTTCTCAATAGCTTCCCATATCCTATGCCAGTATGTGTTCTACATTGATTAGATAGGTGTCGAAATCTTCCACAAACATAACATCTTACATTCATGCTGCAATTTTCTGAATTATGACCAACTTTGTTGCATTTAGAACATTGACTGGTGGGTGTATTAGTGTTTTGATAATTTCTAGATCTACATTGATTTTCTCTATGACCATACTTGTTACAGTTAAAGCATTTCCCATTAAATTTGTAAGCATTAGGTTGTCTTACCAGATTTCTATGATCATGATTGTTTGCAGTACCAGAGCTTTCACCAACTTCAAAGCCAAGGCCATTTGTATCACCATTAGGTTTATGATTCTTCATCATGTCAACAAGTTCTTCTAAACTTTTCTTGAATTTCTCCTTGTGTTGATTTGCAAAAGTCAGTTCATTCTCCAAGATTCCTTTTTGTCTTATGAGTTCAGTTCTATCATTTTGTGTATGCATCAAATCTGTCTTCAACATATCATTTTCATGACTGAGTCTTGTGTTTTCATTTCTAGCATCATTTAGTCTTCTAACCAAATCATCTTCATTCTTCTTTCTATCTTCAATTTCTTTACAAAATCTCATAGTCATATCTTGCATCTCATTCTTCATTGTATAGTTATGTTGTCTTAGTTGGTTTACCAGATCATTAAGAGTTTCCTTTTCATCTTCCTCATTCTGCATCTTTTCACAAAGTTCTCTTCTTTCATTCCTTGCTATAGTGAAATTTTCTTGAAGTCCTCGAATAATATCCTAAGCAGCCTTCAAATCATCCTCAAGTTTGATATTCTTTACTTTTTCTGCATCATAGTCTGAAAGAGCTGTTTCCAATTGCTTTCTAAAGTTTTCTATCTCTATCGGTGTCAAGATCTTCCTCAAGCTATTAGGCTTTTGAAAATAGAGGACCAAGCTCTGATACCAATTGTTAGGATTCCCAAAGATACTAAGAGGAGGGGGTGAATCAGTATCTGACCGGTTAGATAATTTTCTTAACTTATAACATGAAAAACATATTAAAATTGTGTATCGGTAAACCAGAAATAATGCAGCAAATAAGAACAATAACCACAACATGAAAAGAAAACCATAACACAATATTTTAACGAGGAAACCCAGTGTGGGAAAAACCTTGGTGGGATTTTTGACCCACAATATTCACTTACTGGCCAATAAGAGAATATTACTACATACAATAGGGGCCTACACATGCAGGAAGGCCAAGTGCCTAGAGCTCACTACTCAATTATAAAAGAAGTCACACTGACTTACAAAAATGGATTATACTAATCCAATGTCTTGTACTACTTCAGATCAGCATCTGCTATGCTAGATTCAATACCGGTTTTAAGCTCTACAATATACATAAATCCTTATCCTAATAGTTCGCACATTAGGTCTGCTATTATCTTTTCATAATTCACATTATCTCATATCATAAATGATCTACAATGATCTCATACATATATAAGTCATATTACAATCCACCATGTCGGCTTACAAAATACATTTATACAAAGTTCCTGTTGGCCATGGTGTTGGTAATCTTCTTTTTGGTGTCGATGATCTGTATGCCGGTGCAAAGTCTACCAGTGCCGATGTCTGTGCTTGTCTGCCGGTATCACGTGATTGTAAGGTTGCCATCAATGACAATACCTTCAATCACCTACAATTTCTTATTGGAGTGTACATTTGCCGATAGGCGTGTAATGCCAGTGTCATCAGTCACATTAAAAAGTTTACCAAGAATAGTTTAACCAAAAAAAATTAATTAAATATCAATTTTATCAATAGTTGTCGATGGTTAAATAATTAAATAAATATCAAATATTCATTTGATTAAGTGGATAGAAATGGGTGTCTACATTTTCCCCTTTTTGAGATGGTGTGGTTTATCATAACATTTCAAAGAAAAATAAGTAAGCATGGTGCATGCCCCAACATGCCTCAAGTTGGTGGTTAGCTATGCCCCCTCAAGAGATTGGACAAAATTTTTAAAATTAGGGTGATCTCTCAAAAATTTTGAGAAAATTAGGCATGGTAGAATAGAGGATTTTGGATTAATTGGGGGAGGAGAAGGGTAAGCCAATAAGTACCCTTACTCTAGGTCATTCAAGAGATGCAGTGAAAATATATTTTTGTGTTGTATTTAATTGATGTATAATTGATCAATATTGTTTGGATAGTATGGTGCAATTGGTTGAATTTTCCTAGGTGTAGTCAAAGCGTGATAGTTGATGTTAGTTTCCACTTGGACAGGATGAAGTATGAGTAAGTGATGCAAATCGGCTTGTTGAGACTTGTACAATTAATGTAATTGTCCGATGAGGTCAAGGTATTAGAGTCAAATTACTCATGGAGACTTAGAAAATTGATGTAATTATTTTCTTTGATTGTGTGTCATTGGTTGATCAGTTGCCAGTTGTGTTGAAAATAGAGACATAGTAACTTGTTGCATATAGGATGACCTAGGTGACATCAACTATGCAACCCCTCCATTTAGAGATGGATTATAATAAACATGGCGTGACATAATGTATGGTATGCAGTTATGATGAGATAGATAGGGAGGGTGAGGGGGGGATTTAATGTTAGATAGAAGGTATTGAGGACCTAGTACCCATTCCTATAGAAGAGGATGAAATCATCATGCCTATGTATGAATGATATGCAGTGATATGGATTTATGGATGGATGGAATGCAACAATAGGATATGTTCAGATGAAATGAAATGGATGGATCTTATGCTTTTCATAGTGCTTTATTTTATCATTTGGCTTATTTGGTATTGAACTAGACTGAGGTATCAGAAATTAAGTTTGAGCATTACACCCTTAAAAAAAAAATTACAGACAAGGAATATTCCTCTCTATTCTGGTGCACAAACTGATGGTCGAGGTATACACTGTAGTCAATAAGCCATAGTGACCCATGACTTTGTAATTTTGCATAGGGTTTCTTAGTTTTTTGAACTTCCCATATAGACACCATTAGTATTTTCCCTAGAACTTCATTGGAACAAGCTATAGACAGAAAACAAAGAAAAGATACCATACACCATCCTAGCCACTCTAATCACTTGTGGATATCCTTGAGTAGCATAGGAACATGATATAAATTAGTAAAAGACAAAAGTACTATCAACAGTCTGTAAAGCGGAAAATCGCAGTCGAACCCTAGTTGGTCTCCCCTCTTCTAACTCCGAGGAGAGAGAAGGGAGGTTCGCTAGGATTCGATGGGTTTTCACTTAGGGGGAAGACTTTACATTCAAAAGAGGGGTTGAAACTCATAAGATTCAATCCCACACGATGTAAGATTGGATGCTAAATGAATTTCAAGGGTTAGGAAAGCAAGGCTACCCTCTTTTGTAAAGAATGTTGATTAAGGAAATTAAGCTAAGGATGCATAGAAAGTCATAAAGATTCGCTTATAAACTGAGTTAGGGTTATAGGATGAAGTTGCGGACCTGGAATTAGCAGTAAAATGTCGATACGGCGCTGTCCTGCAAATTTGAGCAAAAGTTGTCGGGACGATGGCGCCCGGCGCCATGGTCCTCCGAAAAATCCGCGAAACGAAGGGGGATCTGTTCGTCTCTGCACAAGGATTCCAGATCTTCAATCTCAGCTGCGTACCTGCAACCTACACACAGAAAAGCGAAGATGATTGGGGGGTTAGGGATTAGGGGTTTGCCTTTAGGTCAAACCCCGGTTTTGGAATTAACCAAGAAATGAGCAAGAGCTGTAAATGTAAATGACTATAAAACAAGTACTAATACCTTGTTCTAAGGATGTTTGTATCCTTATGTGCGAAGGTTTAGATGTTGTATGTTGTATGTTGTATGTGATCTCCTCTTCAATGGTTGAATCCTTGTCTTGAATGCAACACTTAGCCTTGAATGGAGACTTGGAATGATCAATTGCTTGAATGCTTGAATGCTTGAATGCTTGAGTATAATTTCCACTCTTTGTACACATATCCTCCTCCTCCATATGAGAGAGAAAATGTAGCTTATATACTTGTCATTTAGGGCTGATAGACTGATTTTCCCGACCTTAGGCCGACCAGGGAAGTATATTTCCAAATTGCAATCAAAAAGACCCGATATCACTTAGGAAATCGGGCCCAAAATAGGACCCAGGGACCAGGGCGCTGGGCGCCATGGTCCTGGAGGACCAGGGTGCTGGGCGCTCTGGTCCCACCTCCCGGGACATCAGGGTGCAAGGAGGTTCAGGCCAGGGTGCTTGAAAAATGCAGTTTTCAGTGTCGTGAGCAAGTTTTGGGGTCTCCATTCAGGTTGCGTGTTGCGTCGCCATCGTGAAGACCGAAATGCAGTCAAAATTGCAAGTGTCGCAATTTTAGGACGCTACATTTAGCCCCCACTTTAGCGGGAGTATGTATGCTCATACTTCCGGTAAAGTACAAGGAAACAACGTTGAAAGACTTTCACCACGTCAAGGAGGCAAGATACACCAAGCCCCCAGTGGACTAAGGATCTTACAACTTTGATTGACAAAGTAAAAGGGAAGATCACGAGGGAGAACCATGACTGTCAGTAGTAAGGTTCCCTCACTATGAGTCATGCAAAAGAAATACCAAAAATCTTCAAGACAAAGCTAAGTTTGCCAAGAAATTTTCAAGTATCTTTGAAAGGATAGACAGGGTGTATGCCCCCCTACGTTAAAGCGATCGCACACGCCTCAACGGGGGTGATTGTTTTAACGTAGTGATACACATAAGAAAAGAGAAAGGAAAAAGGAGCACGTTATCGCAAGGATTTAGCCCCCAAGTGTGAGATAAGCCCAAGGATAATAGACACAAAACACAAAGCACGAGGTGACTTCGCTTTCCTTGGGGTCAGTATGTTGTATGATAAGTCATGTATATATATCATATGTATGTATGCATAATTGTTCTTCATTCCCCAATCAAGGAAGGTCACCTAGAAGAAGGGAACACATGTGTCTTTTGAGTCAACATGAGAGAGATCGAGAGATCTCAATGCTTTGCATCATCCTCAAGTAGACAACACTAAGGACGACAAATAGAAGAATGAGAATAACATATAGAAGAAGTAACAAAAGAGAGGGGGAGAGAGTCTGCTATGCTAATGTAACTAGTCTAGCATGTCATCTACCCCCCGATCTTGCTGATCAATGTTTCGGGAAGGCAGGGAACACGCTAGAGGAGGAACATCCAACACAGCAGATGGAGCTATCACAAGATCCAAACAAGGGCTATGTTCATGTTCCAAGCCACATTGTTCTTGTCTAGGAGCTAGGATAAGTGCTTTAGAAAATTCATTAGATAAATGGTTATCAACATCAACAAGTTCATATTCACTATCAAAAGCAAAGGGAGTAACATTTTCATCTATATCATCATCAAGATTTATAAAAATAGGATCTTTAACTCGCACAGGATCAAGACCATCATGCATCTTATGTTTAGGAGATTTAGGCTCAATATCCGGCTGAGGAGAAAATGGAATAATGCTTGTTGAAGGTGTTTGTGGAGATTGCAAAGTTTGAGAAGCAGCTGCTTGAGCCCTAAGACGACGCTTTCATCGACGTTCCCGTGCAGAACAATTTCGTCTAGTCTTAGTAGGAAGTTGCGAAGACTGAGGAGGAGGAATGTTCTCATCCTTAGCACTTGGGTGTTTAGGTTGTGGTCTCTTAGGCTGGATAATAGGAGAAGAAGGTCTCTTCTCTCTATAGAGGGCAGGAGGAGGAACTGCTCCATATAAAGGAGGAGTTTTTGGTTTAGGAAGAAGACCAAGTCCATCATGACGAGGAGGTATAGGTCTATTTTTAGAAGATTTATTAGGCATAGACATAGTCGCATCCATAGGGACGGGTTGGGAATCTTCTTGGGGAAAGACATTAGTTTTGTCTTTCAAAGGAAGAATTTCCTTCTCAAGAATGATAGGAATGTCAAGTTTAGGTGCTCTAGGTTCACTTAGAGATAGGATCATATCTGTTTTCCACTTTTGATAAGATTTGAAAAGATGATCACTTCGCGGAGGAAGAGATTGGAATTGTTTGGGCCAAAAGTAATCAATAGGAACACTAGAGGTTCTTTCAGCTGGTTTAAAGAGACTATGATTGACAGTAACAACTTCACCATTATGGGGAAATTTCAAACACTTATGAATAGGAGAAGCAATAGCTTTCATGGAAGATAGCCAAGGATAGCCAAGCTTCACACGAAATTGTTCGGAAGAAGGAATAATAGCAAAGTTCACATCAAGAGATTTGTTATGGACCTCAATAGGCAATGTAATAGAACCAATTGCAGGAGAAGAAAATGCATCAAATAATTTCACAATCACATCTATTTTGTCATAGATCACTTGATTCAATTGCAAAGTAAAAAGAAATTCTTCAGTAATAACATTAACCATGCACGAAGGATCAATAAGCACTCCACGGCAAGGCATATTCTTGACTTTTGCAACTATGTATAAAGGACCATCAGGTGCCCTAATGGTTTCGCTAGAATCAAATGTGATGGAAGGTTCTTTAGGGTTTTCTTGCTGCTCTACAAAGTTAATCACATTCGGAGTCATAGACACAAGACCATCAGATTAGAAAGAGGAATCATTAGCCTCAATCACATTAGAAGTATGAGAAGTATGAGAAGGTAATGGATCAGTAAAAATCTGAAGATTTTTGTTAGGAGGAGCTACAGATGTGTTGCCTTTATCATTCACTCCAGAAACAGAAATAGTATTATTATCAATCAAATCTTGAATTTTACCCTTTAGAGAAAAACATTTTTCAGTATCATGCCCAGGCTGACGATGAAAGTGACAAAAAGCTTTGTGATCAAAATAAGGTGAAGTAATCTTTGCAGGATCAATTTGTCTTATAGGAGGAAGGGTAAGCACATTTTGTCCCAATAACTTATTCATAATATCATGCAATGATTCATTCAAAGGAGTATACTTTCTTTCTTTCTTGAAAAATTTAGAAATAGGAGGCACACCTGATGCTGCATTCACATTGTTGTTGATGATGTTTTCATTGAATTTGATGGAATCTCTGTTCGGTTTAAACTTCCCAAATGGTTGTTGACTGCTATCACCCTTATCACTCGGAGCCATAGGATGTGATTGTTCCATTTGACTCATAGTCAGTTGATAATTGTGAAGAGTGGCGCACAACTGTTGGAAAGAAGTAAACTCAGAAAACAGAAGTTTGTCTCGAATATCTTTTTGTAAATTAGAAATAAAGATTCTTTGAATATCATTGTCAGGCACTGGAAAAGAAATTTGAGCATACAAATGCTTATATCTACCAATGAAATCAGTCACTTTTTCTTTAACACCTTGTTTACAATGCATTAAATCAATCAAAGTAACTTTAGGACTTATATTATTTTGAAATTGTTGAATGAAAGCATTTGCAAGTTGTTCGAAAGAAGTAATAGAATAAGAAGGCAACGAGCAATACCATTGTAGGGCTTTGTCTCTTAATGTTCTAGTAAATAGTTTTGCAAGCAACCTTTGGTCATAAGCAAAATCAGTACATATTGTTTGAAAAGTCTTAACATGTGTTAGAGGATCTCCTTTACCATTATAAAGTTCCAAATGCGGGATTTCAACATGCTTAGGAGGAATAGCTCGAACAATGTCAAGAGAAAGTGGGCTCGCAACATCAAATGTGGGCACACTAAACTTAGATTGATTCATAGAGGCAATTTGTTGCTGTAAAGAAGAGACAGTTTGTGCAAGATTATTAATGGTAGCTTCAGTCGAAGAGTTCATATTAGGTGTGTTAGATTGAGATGGAGGTGTGATGTTATTAAAAGATGGTAAAGAGTAAGGTGGTGGGACCCTATGATAGTCAACCATAGGGGATGATTGGATAGGAGGAACACTACAAGGAGGAATGGAATGGTTAAATGAATTGCCCCCTTGTGTCATGTTCATTTGTGAAGATGTAATAGGAACACTTATTGAAGGAATGAATGAAGAAGTCGGATTAAATGAAGGAATAGGGTTAATTGAAGAAGGAGGATTGCCCCCATGACTGGTAATCACAAGAGGAATGTCTTGTATAGAGGTAGCCATGATGTTTGATGTAAAGGTAGGTAAACTAGCAATAGAAGTGGTCAAAGGAATAGAATGATTGACTTGTGTAGGAGGTTGTGTATAACCTAAAGATTCAGCACAACTCTTCATAGGCATCACATTCGAATCCACAATGTGTGCGATACCACGTAAAACATCAATTCCATTCTTATCACTTTGAAGCATACGTTTTAGACCCTCAATTAAAGGAAGAGCTTGACTATCGGGATACTCATGAGACATCCATTGGTGAAAATCGTCAAATTGGTTATCCAATTTGGAAAGTTGTTCAACAGAAACTTCATGGGGAGCTTCTTCATCATTAGGAGGATTAGAGGAATTACCCATGTCCTCGTTAAAAAGACTACTCAAATTAGGTTCCATCTCCTCAGTAGTTAAACCTCGGAAAGACTTAATTCTATGGCTTCGTCTAACGGGAATAGTGTAAGTAGGGCTTATTGTTGTAAAACTCATGCACTAGAGAGAGAGAGAAGATTTTGATTTTAGAGGTAGCAATTTTCAGTAAAACCAGCCAATCTTCCAGATTTAAGCTGTTAAATGCAATCACAACAGTCTCCCGAAATTTCAGAAAAAATGTCCGGGACTGTGGCGCTCGGAGTGCAACACGGTCCTTGCAACTTTTTTCAAAATTTGCAGGGATGAAAGGTATGATGATTTTAGAGCTAATCTGAAAAAATTGAGGGATTTTACGATCTGTAGATAGGCCAAATTAAAGTTGCAAATTCAAAATTGAACCCTATCAAGATTGTCGAAAAATGCAAAATTTGAATTTTGAAAAAGAGAGGGAGACTGAAATTTTGAATTTTATGATTTTAGAGGGAATGTCAAGAGCAATGCAAATTTTGAAATTTGAAAATTGACTCAATTTCATGCAAAATTCAATTTTGAAAGCGGAAATCAAAGTTGTTGTAATTAGGCACTTAATTTCAAAAGTCACAAAATGCAAATATTTGAATAAAGCACTGAAATTTCGAATGAATGCAAATACAATTTTCAGATCTAAGACAGTAAGAACACAATTTTGACACAAAATTTCAGTTTCGATAATTTTTGAATGATTAGGAGCCTTAGACCAAGCAATCACAAGACCAACTTTGACTGTAATTTTGAAAGTGTTATAATTGACAAAATCAGCCAAAATTCTGGATTTTAGCAGGAAAATACAGCAAGATCTCGCTCCCGAAATTTTGGAAAAAATGTCGAGGACGATGGCGCTCGGAGTGCAACCAGGTCCTCGCAACTTTTTTCCAAATTTTCAGGGATGAAAGATATTGTGATTTTATTGCGGAATCCAAAGTTACAGCTGATTTGGAGATGTTTTGATCGGTCAAATTGTCGGACAAAGGTTGAATCAAGAGGGTTTCAAAAATTAGGGTTTTGACTTTTAACCACTTAATTTTCAGAATTAAAGCACAAATATGAATTGATAATTTGTAATAGAAGGACAGATCTGAAACAAGCATTAACATTTAGACATTTCGCAAGTTTAATTACTAAAAAGAAATTTTAGGGTTTTAATGCAATCACCTCTAAAACTTTGCAAAAGATCAAACATGGAAATGTAATCAATTTTTTCAGATCTAAGCATGAAAAATCAGAAAGGATGTTCACGTCGGGTTCACCAAAATGTAAAGCGGAAAATCGCGGTCGAACCCTAGTTGGTCTCCCCTCTTCTAACTCCGAGGAGAGAGAAGGGAGGTTCGCTAGGATTCGATGGGTTTTCACTTAGGGGGAAGACTTTACATTCAAAAGAGGGGTTGAAACTCATAAGATTCAATCCCACACGATGTAAGATTGGATGCTAAATGAATTTCAAGGGTTAGGAAAGCAAGGCTACCCTCTTTTGTAAAGAATGTTGATTAAGGAAATTAAGCTAAGGATGCATAGAAAGTCATAAAGATTCACTTATAAACTGAGTTAGGGTTATAGGATGAAGTTGCGGACCTGGAATTAGCAGTAAAATGTCGATACGGCGCTGTCCTGCAAATTTGAGCAAAAGTTGTTAGGACGATGGCGCCCGGCACCACGGTCCTCCGAAAAATCCGCGAAACGAAGGGGGATCTATTCGTCTCTGCACAAGGATTCCAGATCTTCAATCTCAGCTACGTACCTGCAACCTACACACAGAAAAGCGAAGATGATTGGGGGGTTAGGGATTAGGGGTTTGCCTTTAGGTCAAACCCCGGTTTTGGAATTAACCAAGAAATGAGCAAGAGTTGTAAATGTAAATGACTGTAAAACAAGTACTAATACCTTGTTCTAAGGATGTTTGTATCCTTATGTGCGAAGGTTTAGATGTTGTATGTTGTATGTTGTATGTGATCTCCTCTTCAATGGTTGAATCCTTGTCTTGAATGCAACACTTAGCCTTGAATGGAGACTTGGAATGATCAATTGCTTGAATGCTTGAATGCTTGAATGCTTGAGTATAATTTCCACGCTTTGTACACATATCCTCCTGCTCCATATGAGAGAGAAAATGTAGCTTATATACTTGTCATTTAGGGCTGATAGACTGATTTTCCCAACCTTAGGCCGACCAGGGAAGTATATTTCCAAATTGCAATCAAAAAGACCCGATATCACTTAGGAAACCGGGCCCAAAATAGGACCCAGGGACCAGGGCGCTGGGCGCCCTGGTCCTGAGGGACCAGGGCACTGGGCGCTCTGGTCCCACCTCCCGGGACATCAGGGTGCAAGGAGGTTCAGGCCAGGGTGCTTGAAAAATGCAGTTTTCAGTGTCGTGAGCAAGTTTTGGGGTCTCCATTCAGGTTGCGTGTTGCGTCGCCATCGTGAAGACCGAAATGCAGTCGAAATTGCAAGTGTCACAATTTTAGGACGCTACACAGTCAAATAATCATAGAATCTTCTTGCCAAAAGATGTGTCATCATGTCTTGTTGTTATGGAAGGATGCATCCTTGGTAAGACGGTTGTTTATATTTAGCCAAGAAGAATTTGATCGTTTGTGGACTAGTTGATATTTCATCTTGTTTGAGTATTTGATTAATTTGTAAGATAAGTTTGTTGTCACATTTGATTGAATATTGGTGTAAACAAGAATAGGTTTATTGCAATTCTTTTGATTTATTTTTGTGATGTTGTTGGTGCATGTATCAATTTTCCATGAACTTGGCATTTCTTTCACTTTCTAACAAAATAGTAAGTCTTTCTTCATTATAGGCCAATAGTATCCTATTCTCATGATTCTTTTAGCCAAGTAAGGGCCGCTAGAGTGTGCTTCACAAATACCTTCATGTACCTCTTATAAAGTTGTTGTCAGCTCTCCTTTCTCTAAACATCATAGGAGGATACCATCGAGACCTCATCGATATAGGGTATCAACAATGATTATGTATCGAGAAGATTAGCATATGAAAGTTTTACATTGGCTATTGGATAGGTCCGGTGGAATGATTTGATTTTGAAGGTAATCATAAAAATCACCATACCAAGGGGTGTTGGGAACAATTATTTGATATACCATTTCAGATTCTGGGATGTCATAAGTGGGGATCCATAACTATTTGACTAAGAACTTGTAGCATGTAGAATTTTGTGGTAGGTCCAGGAGAGAGGCTATCATATCCATTGCATCTACAACTTTGTTTTGTTCTAGTGGAATTTTCTTAAAAGTGATAGTTGAGAAGATTGGCTTGAAACTATCGACCATATGTTTATAAGGCATGAGCTTTTCATCCTTGGTTTGGTATTCATCATTAACCTGTCAGATTACCAGTCGAGAGTCATCATAGATTGTAGGTCCTTTAGGTTCCATTGTATAGCCATTTTGTGTCTTGTGATCAAGGCTACTATGTTGTTGTTACATGGAAATGTTAGCCTATATGACTTTGGGATGCTATCACCTTGAGGAGTGATAAAGAGAATGCCTACTCCTGAACCATGTTGGGTGTATGTTCCATCAAAGTAGAGCTTCCACTGTTGTGTAGGTGTTACTATGAATATTGCTTCATTAGGAAAGGTTGATATGAATGGGTGATTATCCTCCATGGGAGCCTCCGTTAGTTGATCTTTTATTACCTACCCTTTGATTTCCTTGCAGTCCACATACTCAATATCAAATTCACTAAGGATCATAACCCACTTTGCCAAACGACTAGTTAGAGCTGCTTTATTTAGCAAAAATGTCAAAGGATCAATATTTCCAATGAGCTTGGTTTATGTGTCAACATATAGTGTCTTAGCTTGAGTGAGGTCAGGTCCACCACAAGGCATGTACACTTGATAGGGGTATAGTTGAGGATATATGCTCGATAGGGGTATAGTTGTGCTAGTACTACCGCTCAGGTTGTAGCAGTAGCTGATATGTATTATAAAGGCCCACTCGAAGCTGGTGAAATTAATAGAGGTGGTGTCATTAGGTAGTCCTTCAACTGTTGAAATGATTGTTAGAATATTTCACCCCATTTGAACTAAATGTTTTTTTTGTAGCAAATGTATGAATGGATGATATTTATTAGCAATTTGAACAATGAACCAACGAATAGATTATAGCCTCCCTTGCAATGTTCTTAGCTAACTAATATTTTTTGAAGGTGGCATTTCAAGGATTTCCTTCACCTTTGTAGGATCAAATTCCATTCCTTTCTCAGAGATAGTGTATCCTAAGAGCTTCTTAAAGGTTTCTCTAAAGACACATTTCTTTGGGTTCAAACGGACTTGGTATTGTTCTAGCATTGTGAAGATCTTGTCTAGGACCACTAGTGGATTCTCTCTCGTTAAGGATTTTTCTAGGAGGTCATCCACATAGTCTTCCATTTTAAATTAGCCATCATGTCATATGAAATATAGTGGTCATAGCTCGATCATATGTAGCTCTAGCATTTTTTAGGTTGAATGGCATCACATTCCAATAGTAAGTGCCCCATGGGAAAGTGAAGGTTTTTTTATATTGATTCTTGGGTGCTATCTTGATCTGGTTATACCCCAAAAAATCCATCCATGAGTGAGAGCATTGCATGTCAAGCAATCATATCCAACATCATGTCGATTTTAGGAAGGGGGAAGTCATATTTCTAAACAAGGTGTGTTTAATTCCCTGAAATCTATACAAATATGGATGTCCCCAATTGGTTTTGCCATTGGTACATATTAGATATCCATTCTACATAGTCAATTGCCCTAATGAAAACAACATGTAACAACTATTTGAGTTTAGCCTTTACTAAGAGTGCAATTTGAGGATACATATTCCTTATCTTTTGTTTCACTGGGTTTGCTCCTTCTGCTACTACTAAGTGATGCATGACTAGATCTGGGTCTAGTCTTATCATCTCTACATAGGACCATGTAAAGTTGATCTATCTCTTTTGAAAGAATCCTACAAAGCGAGGATCTTATTATAGAGTCAATGATGCTACTAAATGTATTATGTGAGTATTTATTGTTGTTCCTAGATTTATTTCTTTTGTTTCTTCCACAAGCATAAATGATCATTCTTAATTTATGTTGAATCTGAGAATATCAAACCTTCCATCCTTAGGCATCTCAGAAAGGTTTTCACCATTGGATTCGTCCTTTATTTTTAATTTTTCAGGATCTAGAAGTGTCACAGTGTGGTATTCACTAGAAGATCCATTCTTGATTGCTATATTTTTGTGACTAAAAGGTTTGGAATTCTCTCTAAACTAAGTCACATTGTTGAGCTCAATAGAAAACTCAGCCTTGTGATCCCCGCTTGGTATTGTTGGCAAATGCACACTCCAATGAGATATTGTAGGTGATTGAAGGTATTGTCATGATGGAAACCTTGCAATCATGTGATACCGGTAGGCAGACACTGACACCGGCACTGATAGATTCTATACCGACATACAGAACATTGGCACTGAAAAGAACATCGGCACCCTGGCCGACAACAATTTTGTGTTAATTTATTTTGTAATTAATTGTAAAATCTTTTGTAAGCCGACATGGTGGATTGTAACATGACTCATATATGTATGAGATCATTGTAGATCATTTTGTAAGAGGTAGGATGTGTAATATGAATAGAAGGTAGCAAGCCTATTATGCAAATTATTGGATAAGGGTTTATATATGTAGCAGAGCTTAAACCGATACTAAATCTGGCATAGCAGATGCTAATCTGAAGTAGTACAAGACATTGGATTAGTATAATCCATTTTTGTAAGTCAGTGTGACTTCTTTTGTAATTGAGAAGTGAGCTCTAAGCACTTGGCCTTCCTACATGTGCAGGCCCCTATTGTAGTAGTAATATTCCCTTATTGGCCAGTAAGTGAATATTATGGGTCACAAATCCCACCGAGGTTTTTCCCACACTGAGTTTCCTCGTTAAAACATTGTGTTATGGTGTGTTTTTCATGTTGTGGTTGTTATTCTTATTTGCTGCATTATTTTTGGTTTACTGGTACATAGTTTTAATATGCTTTTCATGTTATAAGTTAAGAAATTATTATTACTAGTTAGATACCAATTCACCCCACCCCTCTCAGTATCTTTGAGAATCCTAACAATTGGTATCTGAGCTTGGTCCTCTATTTTTAGAAGCCTAACAACTTGAGGAAGATCTTGACATCAGTAGAGATGGAAAACTTGAGAAAGCAATTGGAAATAACTCTTTCAAACTATGATGCAGAAAAGGTGAAGAATATCAAACTTGAGGATGATCTGAAGGCTGCTCAAGATATCATTCAAGCACTTCAAGAGAATTACACTATAGTAAGGAATAAAAGAAGAGAACTTTGTGAGAAGATGTAGAAAGAGGAAGATAAAAAGGAAACTCTTAATGATTTGGTAAACAACCTAAGACAATAAATCAGTACAACAAAGAATGAGATGCAATATATGACTATGAGATTCTATAAAGAAATTGAAGATAGAAAGAAGAATGAAGAAGAATTGGTTAGAAGACTAAATGATGCTAGAAATGAAAAAACAAGACTCAGTAATGAAAATGATATGTTGAAGACGAATCTGATGCATACACAAAATGATAGAATTGAACTCATAAGACAAAAAGGAATCTTGGAGAATGAACTGACTATTGCAAATCAACACAAGGAGAAATTCAAGAAAAGTTCAGAAGAACTTGGTGACATGTTGAAGAATCAGAAACCTAATGGTGATATAAATGGCCTTGGCTTTGAAACTGGTGAAAGCTCCAGTACTGCAAACAATTATGATCATAGAAAACCAGTAAGACAACCTAATGCTTACAAATTCAATGGGAAATGATTTAACTGTAACAAGTATGGTCATAGAGAAAATCAGTGTAGATCTAGAAATTATCAGAACACTAATACACCCACCGGTCAATATTATAAATGCAACAAAGTTGGTCATAACTCTGAAAAATTGCAAAATGAATGTAAGATGTTATGTTTGTGGAAGATTTGGACACTTAACTAATCAATGCAAAACACATACCGGCATAGGATATGGGAAAGCTACTCAGAAAAACAATGTGACTTGTTATGCTTGTAACAAAATTGGACATATTGCAAAATTTTGTAGAAGCAAGTCCCCACCGGCAAATAACAAAGGTCCTAGTTTCAAAGGTAAAGAAAAGGTTGAAGAGGTAAAGCAAGAATTCTCAAAATAATGGATCAAAAAGTCAGATCAGAATGTTGAAGGGAATGCCCCTCCACCGGTAGAACAGAGTATCACTCCACCGATAGGAGACTCTTCATCTAACTAAAGGAAAATCCTTTGGGGGTTTAGCAACAAAATGAAAAACATGCTATTATTCCCTCGGTTGATGGTGAGAAGTTGAAATTACTTCTATATTGGCAGATGAGTTAAGTTGTGACTTAATCGGTGAGCATTAAATGTGGTAGTTGGAGAAATTAACATTATAAAGCAAGTGTTTTGGCTCCTTTTTCATTCACCGAGCATTCAAACCTTTGAGAGCACAAAAATTCCTGAGCGAAGGCATTCTTAGTGAAAAAGTGAAGTAGTTCATCAAAGCATTCATCCTAAAGGCAGATTGAGGTATTTATAATCATGGCATCTTCATTCACTCCTAAATTTATTGCAAACCCTACTATTGCTGAAGTAATTAAGTGCCCTAGACTCGTTTTCAAACTGGTTCCTAAAATAGCGAAGAAAGATGATAGCATAGGTGCATTTTCTAAAATTCCTAAGGGAGTAGTATATGCAGAAGACCCTAGGATGTATATACATTGTCATATAGAGGAATTAGGTGATGATGAGATCAAAAACATGTATAGCACTGTGATTTGTGATGAATCTAGAAATATCAAGCCGGAACATAAGATAGTGGAAACCCTAGGTTTTACAGAAATCCTTAGTGTCCCGGATTTTCCCAAGGATATTATAAGGATTGTGTTAAGCAGAGTTCATGGTGAATTCTTCTGGTTGGATACAATTCATAAAATCACAAAGGAAGTCATCAAGGTAGTAACATGGTTACCTTCCACCAGTAGCAGACCTGACGAAATGAAGAGAGTCTCAAATGACACAGTGATGGATTTAACTGATGCAACATTCGACAAAAGGTCTCTAAGGGTAAATGATGTAAAGGACATAAATGTGAGATTTATCAGTATGATCTTAGGTTATAAAGCTACACATGCAAATAGGTTGAACTCAGTTTCTAGCCTATGTATTAAGAGTGCTTATGACATGGTTAACAACAATGCTAGAATAGATATATGTGAATGGCTCAAAGATGAATTGATAGACAATCTGGGGAAGATTAAAGGAGATAAGAAAGGAACATTTAGATTTGGAAATTTGCTTGTTTGTCTAATTTTGTACATAACTAAACAAGTACCCGATATTGGTGCAAGAGATTTTGGTTTTGACATTCTGGTAGGAAAACAACTATTGGATCTATTGAGCAATATGAGAGAAATCGGGAGAAAAACTTAAATGAACACTTTCAAGCATTAAAGGCTCGAATGAAAACCAGAATAAGACTGTCACAAGCTATTGTGGACAAGTATCAGAAAGAAATTTGTTTTGTAATAAAAAAGGATGAAATCTAGATGGAGGCAGTTGTCCCTAGAACTATCTGGGTAACTGAAATGGGCTAGGAGACAGATGACAATATTATTGAAACTTATGCAAAAGCCCTCCTTGAAGCACCCAAGGAACCTATAGAGAAAGTTTTTGGAAATGCTGAAACAATAGAAAGTGGAATTCAATCTAAAAAAAGGGTTAAGAAAGTTGAAGCAACAGTAAGGAAAAGAACCCAGCAGGCTAAAGCAATTAAAGAAGATGTTTTGAAGAAAACTGGTATAAGTGAAAGTGAGTTGGAAACACTTCAACCTGAAACTCATTTTTCACCAGTTGGAACTTCTTCTGAGAGTGATATGCCAACAATATTTAAAAGGGTAGAAAGGAAAAGAAAACCCTCACTGGTACACTCACCTACACCCAGGAGAACCAAACAAAAACAATAGGTAGTTAGGCCTCCGGTAAATAAAATGACTCCTAAGAAAAAGAAGGCAAAACAGGATATTGCTCCATTGGAAAAAATCTTGAGTGAAATCACTGAGGATGGTAAACTGAAGAACATCAGCAAAATATACAACACGCTATCAGTAGATGACAAGGAAAGCATAGAGAACAGTGTAATTTTACACTTAGATATTTATAAGAAATTTTTGATGCAAGTTGTTGATGAAATACAAAATAATCTATATAGGAGATTAGAAGCTAGAAGGTTAGCCATCGTTGAGTTGGATAAGAAAATCAAGATTGAAAAATTATTTGCAGTACATCCAGTCAACTCACCTGATGAAATAGATAAACTAATCAGTGAAGCAAACCAGACAGTATTCTCCACTTCTCACTGGCATGTAGCACTGATGGCAGGTAGAGTAAATGAAGTCTCTAAGGAAACAACAGATGCATGGGATATATTCTTTGTGGAAAAAGAAAAACAGGAAGAATTACTCAGACCATAGACTATTAAAGTATATAAAAAGGACAGGGATAAGGGGAAAGGTAAGGTAGGTGGTCCTTCAAGCCTGAAAATAACTGATAATGTACCCCCACCTCCTTTAGATACTCCATCGATAGATACTACTAACAGTCAACCGGCCATAGAGAGTATGGAGACTCCACTAGACGATACTAATCATGAGTCTGAAGTTTTGTATATTGTAAATATAGACACTCAAGAAGTAAATGTTGTGGTTGACAAAGAAACCACTGAGGACAAGAAGACTAATGTGACTACTAAGTCACCGGCTGCAGAAGTTGAGATAAGCATAGAAAAACCTACATAGCAACCGATAAAGGATACCACTGAGAAACCGGTAGATACAACTGAAAAACCATCAGAAGAACCGGCTAAGGAAAGTACAGAGGTACAAACTGAGACTACATCTAAGAAACCGACAGTTGAAAGCTTAGAGAAACCTTCTAAGACACAAAAAGAGAAACCAAAATAGGTACAAGTTGAAGCACAGGTTTAGACAGAAATAGTGCCACCGGCCAAAACTGAAAAGCCTAAACCTTTCTTTGTAGAAATGCAAACATAGACTGACCTACCAGAGATCGAATCAAGTAAGGTGATTACCACAACCGGTAGCATGGCTATTGTGAACGCAGTTGGACAGACATCTAGTACTTCTATGGTAGAATTTAGACCTACAAATGTAATAGAGGTCTTATTGGATTAAATAAAGAAGATCACAGAGTGAAATGCATAAGCATAAAGGCTATTGATGATACAATTCCCATTCTTAAACTGATAGCACCAAAGTGTATTATGGATAACAAGGATTCTTTAGGTCAACTAGATACATTGTCTAAGTTCATCACCGACAACATATTGACTGTTGATCAAATAAATGAGGATACATTTAAGGAAAGAATGATTAAAGAAAAAGAGAAATTCTTTGAGGAAATTGTGAAGAAAAATAAGGAGAAAATGGAAACATTATTACCAAAACTTTGAGAGATAATTCTTGACTTCAAGAAACTGTACAAAGACACTTGTAAAACAAACATTATAATAGAGGATCTAGACAAGGAAATCAGCAAAGCACAAGATAAGATTAACAATATTGCTAACAATCTGATAGGTACATCGGATTCATTTTTGGAGATAGAGAAGAAGATTGCAAAGAAAGAAGAGAAAATCAAGCAGTTAGAGAAGGACAAAGAAATAATAAAGGATAAAGAAAAGGACTTAAAATGTAGACTTGGTCCAGAACTAGATTACCTCATTTCTTTGAGAAAAGAAATATCTGAGGCTCTAGTTCCAAGACTGAAGACACTGGAAGAGAAAATGCACATACTCACCGATACAATGCAGAGAACCCTAAAGGCACTAAAAGACAACAAATCATTCAGTAATGGTTTAAATCTAATTTTGACAGATATTTTTCAGATTGTAACCCACCGGTTACAAGAATCCAGGCAGGACTCCACTAACAGCGAATGACAACCTTTGTCATTGATGTGAAAGGGGGAGTAGTGTGATGAAAAAATGGTCAGAAGGAAGTAGAGATTATCTTCTTAGGGGGAGCACACATTTTTGGATATACAGTTTTTGGTAAGATTTTTTTGGACTTCAATTTTTGGATACATTCTTGAATTTTCTCATGAGTGTTGCCATCAATGTCAAAGGGGGAGATTGTTGGCAAATGCACACTCAAATGAGATATTGTAGGTGATTGAAGGTATTGTCATTGATGGCAACCTTGCAATCATGTGATACCGGCAGGCAGACACCGGCACCGACACCGACAGACTCTACACTGGCACCGAAAAGAACACCAACACCGAAAAGAACACCGACACCCTAGCCGACAGCAATTTTGTGTTAATGTATTTTGTAATTAATTGTAAAATATTTTGTAAGCCAACATGGAGGATTGTAACATGACTCATATATGTATGAGATCATTGTAGATCATTTTGTAAGAGGTAGGATGTGAAATATGAATAGAAGGTAGCAGACCTATTATGCGAATTATTGGATAAGGGTTTATGTATGTAGAAAAGCTTAAACTGGTACTGAATCTGGCATAGAAGATGCTAATCTGAAGCAGTACAAGACATTGGATTAGTATAATCTATTTTTGTAAGTCAGTGTGACTTCTTTTGTAATTGAGCAGTGAGCTCTAGACACTTGGCCTTCCTGCATGTGCAAGCCCCTATTGTAGCAGTAATATTCCCTTATTGGCTAGTAAGTGAATATTGTGGGTCACAAATCCCACTGAGGTTTTTCCCACACCAGGTTTCCTTGTTAAAACATTATGTTATGGTGTGTTTTTCATGTTGTGGTTTGCTGCATTATTTCTGGTTTACCAGTACACAGTTTTAATATGCTTTTCATGTTATAAGTTAAGAAATTATTATTACCGATCAGATACTAATTCACCCCCCCCACTCCCCCCTCTCAGTATCTTTGGGAATCCTAACAGGTATGTTATCTTGAAGTTCAAGGAAGTCAATGATTGCATCATCATTTTGGAACACATCTAGATATGGGTGATCTTGTTGGTCCCAGTCAATGAGTTGGGGATCAATAAGCGGAATTACGTCATCAAATAGTTTAAGGTTGTATGATGTGGCATTTAAGGTGAAGATAGAGGTATTGAGGTCATTGTTGGTACTCTCCTCTTCATATTTAGGCTTAGGGGGTGATACATCTCTCTCAAAAGGATGTTGTGACTTTTGTTCAACAGGATCTCTAAAAGTTTCAATCCATGCCTCTCCTTCAACTCTTTTATCTTTAAAAGAATCAAAAGAATCTCATTCAAATTCATATGAATCTAAAGAATCATATTCATATTCATGTGAATATATCTTAGAATCACTTTTTACATCTTTATCACTAGATCTTATAGGTACGTCTTCAGGAGTGAAATTTTTGTTAGTGTATTTTAAGAACTTTTAACTATGTGTGCTAATACTACTACCTACTGCAAATTAATTGAAAACACATACACACAAGAGCACATCACATAACACCAAATGTACGAGGAAAACCCAATGTGGGAAAAATCTCGATGAGAATAGTTGTTGATGTCTACTACTCCAATCCAACCTCACAAAAAATTACAATGTTTAGGGCACCAACCCAAGGAGCACCAACCTAAGGAGCACCAACCTCTGATTTTATGAGAACCTACTCAAAGGAGAACCTACCTCTTCTCTGAGCACCAACTCAGAGATTTACAGTGATTGTTCAATTTTACAATGCAATGGTAAAGCCTTGCTACAAATGAGGTTTGTAATACTTACAACGTTGAGTTTGTCTACCTACTAAAGTTATTCCTCTAGTTCTCCTCCTTCTTCTGTCTGGTTATCTTCTCTCTTCTACAACATTACTCTCTAGAATGCTCTATTCTTTCTCTATTTTCCTCTTTTGCAGCTATACACTATGTCTTTCTCTGTCGCTCAATACTCACTCTTCCTTTGGTAGCAACATCACTTTTCCTCTTTCTACTATTTTTCTACAATAACTCACACTCTTATTCTCTCTATCTGATTCTTCTACACTTCACGGTAGCGACACACCTTCTCCTCACTTCACACTATTCCACCAACTTCTTATGGAGTTGTCTTCCTTTTTACCTTTGTCACTATCTCAACAACCACACATGTAAAACTATTAAACCACATTTACAGCTAGGGCTTGATTGGATTGACTCTATACTCATCAAATTTTTCTTCTACAACAATCTTAAATATTTTATTCAAGTTGGTTGTCCTGGAGGTCTGCAACTCTAGAGATTTCATTCTCTATCCTAAATATGATCTCATACTTGTAGCTAGTAATAAATGCATCCAATATTTCTTGTGATCATTCTCTGTACTAAGTTGCTATTTTTAGCAAGCTTGATCTGTCCAACTGATCCAATTTTACCTCTATCATTTTCCTTGATCCCATCAGCCATCTACAACTTAGTTTCCATTAATGCATTCTTCATTCTCTCTAAAACATTTGACAACTACCACACTGAAATCCACTGACACAGACATCATCATATCTAATATCTTCCTCGATCAGCCAGGGAGCCATATGTCTCCATTTCCTTTGCCCAGATCATTCAATCAAAGTTGATTCACCACCATGTAGATTAGTTTCCCTGTTGACATGCAGGTCAATCTTGGTCAATCATCCTCGTGGACCTCTGAGTTTATCATCTTGCAGACGTGGCCACAAATTCGATCACAATTTTCAATTCTATCAACAAAAAGATTATTCATCTTTTTGACAAGTGTTCTTTGATTCGCTTCGTACATGCCACGTCATGAGTCAAATGTGGTCAACACCTGTAATGCCCCACTAGGAAACCCCGAAGGGGTAAAGCTAAAACACACTCAAGGAGTGCAATATTTTTTTATTTATTTTAATAATAAGACACAACATTAAGATACATTGGAGTTATCTAAAGCTTTGATAACATAGCGAAAGATTAAACAAACCTAAAAGGTTTCCCAACACGATTACGTAACTTATCACCTAACTCAACACACGTCATCTGATCCAATTAAGCAGGTTAACTTAATTACATGTTATTACTTAAAACCTAGATATAATTTGCTTAGTAAATAAAAATTATAGATAATAGGACATGTTTAGCCATTATGGTTGAAGATGAGTCTATCATGAGGATATTTATCCATTAAAGTTAAAACATAGATAACATATGAATTCATCCATTAAGGTTAAAATATAGTTAACTTGATGAGTTCATCCAGTTTAGTTAAAATATAGCTAATATGATGAAGTTCGTTTATTAAGGTTAAAAAGGTAAATAACCAAATGAGTTCATCCATTATAGTTAAAATATAGCTAATAAGATGAAGTTCATTTATTAAGGATAAAATGTAAATAACCAAATGAGTTCATCCATTATAGTTAAAATATAGCTAATAAGATGAAGTTCATTGATTAAGGTTAAAATGTAGGTAGTCAAATGAACTTCATCCATTAGAATTACAACTTAGGTAATATGACGAGTTCATCCAACAATGGTTATCCAATCATTTCATTCAAACTTTTCCTTAACCATATACCATGCATTTAATTTCATTACATGCTTTAATTTCTTCATAACCTAGTGAGTTCTTTCCATGTATACTTAATTGTATTATGAATAACTGAAATTGATTACATTCTATTATTCAAATCTACATCCTTTCATGATCCACATTCCTGCATTTAATTAAGACAACTGCATACATGCATTTATGATTAATTTCATCTAATCCACTTATACATTCTATCAAAATGCCATCCATTCATGCTAACACTAAACATGAAACATAAGAACAAAAGCATCACATAACACCAAATTGATATCAGGGTTCACCCCTAAAGGGCTACCTCTCTAGGTCTGCTCAACTACAAGACCCCTCTGATCATTTAAATAAGTTAAGGATACATAAGGTTCACATTATTTACAATTGTGCCATCAAGGCGAACATAACCAATATACAAACGACCACATCGGTCAATAAATACATAAATGGTCCCTACATAGAAAAGGATCCAATTGATCATATTAAAAGAAAATACAAAGGTCCATAGCCTGACGGTACTCTAACTAGGGATCTGACCAACTATGGCCAACCACAAATCATCACACTACTCCTGCATAAAAGACTAGACCAGTTATAACACCATCACAAGGCAACGGTCCAACTAGAGACCAAAGACATAACAGGTACCCCAAATCAACCAGATGATAGGGTCTAACAACATATCAAGACCTTGCCATTACTTTAAACAAAAGCAAATACAAAAATTAAACTTGCATAGGCAATAACTGGGAACGAACAATCTTCTTTCCTATTGGTTTAAACAATAAAGTTGTTCAAGTTTTCTAAATGATCTAAGCTTTTCAAAAATACATTAATAGAAAAATCACAATTACAAGGTGAATATAATGCCACAATTACAATATTACCATTTGTCTAATTCTCATTATAGAGGAAAAGTATAACTAAACCATTTATTTCACTAAATGATAATATCAATAACTTACCAATTCTCAAATCGACACATTATTAAATTTCCAATATTTCTAATAGCATACCATTTAAGTCTTCAAAATATCCAATGATAAGTATTTCATTTCTAAAATTCCTAGATCACCTATAACATTCAAATCCAATAATAATACATCCTTGAATAACATATTATATGGAAATTACCAAGATATATTTTATTTCAAGAAATTTTCCAATTAGAATAATATTTGGTCTTTTTCCAAAAAGGTACTTCCTTATTAAGACATATACCCAGTTTAAGTATTAACTATTATATATTTATTATCCCTAGGAAATAAAATATAACAATTAATAATTTAATAATAATACCCAGTTTCAAATTAAATATTAATTAATATATATATATATATATATATATACATATACATATACATATATATATATATACATATATATATATACACATACATATACATATACATATACATATACATATACATATACATATATATACATACATACATATATATATATATATATTATTCTCCATTAATAAAATATATATGTATATTAATAATAATTTAATAGTGCACCTCCTAGGAGAGGTAGGCCTCCAAATAATCTTAAGACTCAAATGCTAATTGATGCTGGAATTCAAAAGACTTTGTCCCTTTCTCCTGCTAGTGGGCAAGGGAGGCATTCGGTCTCTCTTGGTAGGCCTAAGAAAACATGCCTAACTCTTGTAAGTGTAAAAAGAAAGAGGAGTAAAAGATTTGTGACTAGTCCACCTGTGACAAGATCAAGGGTTGTGAAACATAATTTGCAAGGTTGCTTTGGGGAAAGCAAAAATTCTCTGATTATTGGGAAGAGGGGAGCTTCAGCCTCCCCTTGAGGACAATGAGAATTATTTCTTGGAATGTTAGGGGCTTAAATGCCCATAACAAGAGATGCTTAATTAAGTCCCAAATGGACTTAATTAAGTGTGATATTTTTATGTTGCAAGAAACAAAGTTGTCAAAGGAGTCTGCTGATTTGGTTTTTTCATCTTGGAGAAGGTGGAATTTTCTTTCTTCTCCAGCTTGTGGTGCTTCAAGAGGTTTGGCACTGCTTTGGAATAATTATAATATTGAGGTAGAGTTAGTGGCATCTTCTACAAATTGGATGTTGGCTTTAGTTATAAGCAAGATTTCGAAGGTTAAATTTTGGCTTTTTAACATTTATGCTCCATCAAGAATTCAAGGGAAGAGTAAGTTATGGGGTGAATTAAAGAGGATTTCTTTTCCCTTAAAACATGGTTCCTTTATTATCTTTGGGGGTGATTTTAATGCTATCATTGATTTAGATGAGAAAAGAGGAGGTGTTTTCCCTAATAAAAGGATTATGGATGACTTTGGGGATTTCATTTTTGATATGAGCCTTTTTTATTGTAAGTCTCAGAATGGGGTTTTCACATGGACAAACATGAGAAGGGATTTTTCTCAGATTGCTGAGAGATTAGATCAGTTTTTGTTATCTAAGAATTGGATTGATTCAGATTTTGAATTCTTTTCCTCTATTCTACCGGTCTCAGGTTCTGATCATTTTCCAATTTCCCTTTCAATTTTGAGGATAGGGCTTCTTTTAAGTCTCCATTTCAATTTGAGCCCATGTGGTTTAGGGATTCTTACTTTCTACCTCTGCTTATGAAATGGTGGAATTCTTCTCCTTTTTGTTATGGGTCCTGTATGTTTCAAATTGCTAAGAAGTTAAGTTATTTAAAATTGAATATTAGGGAATGGAATATCTCACATTTTAAAAATATTTTTCAAGAGAAACAAAGGATTCAAGATATGATTGAGTGTCTTAATACTCATGTGCTTCAACATGGTATGGTGCCACAAGTTTTTGATGAATTGAAGTCACTAAAATTACAGCTTGAGGAGGTGTTAGCTAGAGAGGATATCTATTGGAGACAAAAATCTAGAGAGTTATGGCTTTCAAATGGTGACAGGAACACAATTTTTTTACATTCTTCAACTAAGATTAAAAGATGTAAGAATAGGATATCTTGTATTCAGTGTCAGAATGAGAATTTATTGACAGAGCCGAAGGACATTGCTTTAGAGGCAGTTAGGTTTTTTAAGTCATTATTATCTTTGGAAAATGGAAATCTCAACAATGATATTATATCTAATATTCCTCCTTTAGTATCTTTGGAAGACAATAAGATGTTGACGTCTCCCTTTTCCTTAGAAGAAGTTAAGAGTTTTGTCTTTTCCATGAATCCGGATAAAGCCCCGGGACCAGATGGTTTTACTCCTTTATTTTTTCAAAAATGTTGGGATTTTGTGGGAAATGATGTTTTATTGGCTCTCGAGGAATCTAGGAGAAATAGGTCCATTTTAAAAGAACTTAATACTACAATGATTGCAATTATTCCTAAAAAAGAGGATACTAAGACTTTTGTTGACTTCCGCCCCATTGCTTTATGTAACACTTTGTATAAGATATTTATGAAGGCAATTTCCCTTAGGTTGGCAAAAATTCTACCTAGGATCATTTCATTGGAGCAAGGTGGTTTTGTTCTCGGAAGGGAGATGACAGAGGGTGCAATTGTAGCACATGAGGTGCTGCATTCTATTTCCACCCAAAGAACCCCGGCCATGATACTTAAACTAGACATGATGAAGGCTTATGATAGAGTAGAGTGGGGGGCTTTATGTGTTGTTCTTGAGAAGTTAGGTTTTTCTAAGGCCTGGGTCAAATGGATTCATGCATGTATTTCTTCTGCAAGATTCTCAGTTTTAATTAATGGTTCTCCTTGTGGTTTTTTCACTTCCTCTAGGGGTTTGAGATAGGGAGATCCCCTTTCTCCCTTTTTGTTTATTCTCCTAGCTGAAACCTTTAGTTGGGCTATTAGGGCTGCTAAAGTGGTAGGGCTTTGGAAAGGTATAGGATTCAGAATATTCCCCAAAGTATTTCTCATTGTCTCTTTGCAGATGATAATCTATTATTTGGACATGCTTTTTTAGTTGAGGCAAAAGTGATTAAAGGAATAATACAAAATTATGCATCGTTTTCTAGTCAGAAAGTGAATGGTGATAAATCAAAGATTTTTTTCTTTAATACATCACAACTGGTTCAGCATAGGTTGCAATCCTTTTGGGGATTTGAGACTGGAAATCTTCCATGTACTTACATTGGGATTCCTTTCTTTGTTAAACAAGATAAGATTAGTTTTTGGGATAAGATTATTTCGGTCATTTCTAAAAGAATTCTCTCATGGAATCATAGATGGTTAACTTTGGTGGGTAAAATTGTTCTCATCAAGTCTGTTTTGAATGTTGTTCCCATATATCTCATGTCTATTTTGAAGTCTCCAAAAGTAGCCATTGTTAGTTTACAGGATACTCTTAGAGATTTTATTTGGAACAATAATAAAGACGGCAAGAAGAAACTCCCTTTAGTTGCATGGGATAAGGTATGTTTGCCTAAGGAACTTGGGGGAACAGGAATTCAAAGTCTAGAGAATCAGAATTTAGCCTTAGGTGCTAAGTTGGTTTGGAAATTATATGACAAGCCTAGCTCCTTATGGTTACATATTATATTTGCCAAATATTTAAATAATGGACCAAGAGAGTACATTTTTAAAGTCTCAAATTTGCCTTCGGGTTCTGCTATTTGGAATTTCCTTTGTAAATGTAGATCAGTTATTTTGCCTCATCTCTCATGAATTATTCATAATGTTAGAAAGGTCAGATTCTAGGATGAAGTATGGAATGGACACACACCTTTGGTGAATATTAGGGAATGGTCTCCTTTGATCACTATTCTTTCCTCCCTTTGGGGTGTTTTTGTAGCAGATTATTTTGAAATTGTGACTAGTGGACCCCTTAAGCTAGCTAGATGGAAGTCGATTGATTTCTTAGATGTTGATCAAAACATGAAATTAGATTTTGAAAATATTTTGGGGGATAGAATTGTATTTCTTTCTGATTCTGAGGATGAACTTATTTGGACAAAGAATATTTCTGGTAAGTACACTGTTAAAGATGGTCACAACTCTCTTATGGTTGCTAAAGATTTATCTTGTTGGCCTTATAAGTTGTTTTGGCATTTAGCGTATCTTCCCAAAGCTGGAGCCTTTTCTTGGATGGTAGTTCAGGATAGAGTCCTTACAGGTATGAGACTAGACAGGCTTGGTATTACTATTGTTATCCCTTGTGTCCTTTGTAACAAAAATTTGGAATCTTCTTCACACCTGTTCCTACATTGTGATTATGCTTATGAATGTTGGCAGTGGTTGTTTGAGAAGTTAAATATATCCTTTGTTATTGGTAAGGATCTCATTTCCCATTTTAGATCTTGGCCCTTTATGTTTGCCTCATCTTTTTATGCATGTCGTTGGATCATATCTCCATCTATTGTGATTTGGAATGTTTGGCTAGAGAGAAACAACAAGATATTTACAAAAACAAGGTCTCCTGTGTCTAAGGTTCTATTAAAAATTGAGTCTTCAATCTATGAGGTTGCTTTGTCATTTATTTATGAGAATTTGGAAAATCTTACTTCTTTTTCGCACTGGGATAGTAGAGTTACTAGAGTTTGGAAGCTGCTGTCAGTTTTACCCTCTCCTGGTTCAATTTTAAAAAAGAATGATGCAATAGGTAAGATATGCTCTGCTAGATGGAAACCTCCTCCATAGGGGCACTTTAAACTGAATTTTGATGGGGCCTCTCGTGGTAACCCTGGGCCAGCTGGGGTAGGCATGGTAATTTATGATCACAATGCAAATTTATTCGAGCTAAGTGTCATGCTATTGGTTTTAAAACTAACAATTATGTGGAATTTCATGCTTTGTCTTTTGGATTGGATATGGAAATCTCTTTGGGAATTAAGGACTTAATAATTGAAGGTGATTCTATGGTGATTATTCAATGTGTTATGAAAAAGAAATTGAATTGTTGGAATTTGCAGTATATACTTGATCCCATTTTACAAAAAATAGAATTGTTTGAATCTTTCTTGGTATCGCATTATTACAGAGAAGTTAATAAGATTGCATATTATTTGGCAAATTTAGCCATTGATAGCAATGCTAATCAGCAAGAGGTGGGTTTTGAGGAAATTCCTTCTAGGTTATGGGAAAGTTTACAGCAATAGTCATATAATTTTCTTGAGTAACATCGATGTAAAATTTTATGATGATAATTATTCACGCTTTCCCCTTTCATTTCAAGTATTCATGTTCATTGTCTAGAGAAGAGTTTGAGGTCATGGTATTTGATATAATAGTGTTTTTCCAAAGGTTTTTTGATACTTTCTTTTCTGGCAGGAAGGTTTTTGGCTCATGGGATTTGGCACAGGGCTTTGGAAAGTTTTATCTTCTTCCATTGATAGCAACTATGGAGTCTACATTTGAAAATTATCCAATGGGTTTTTTTGGCAAATTGTCATATGGGCTCTATGCAAAACTGATATTATAAGTGTTGTGACTGCATTTTGTATGTGGTTTTGGGTGGGGTGTATAAATTGATCTGTTAGATACTATAGGTTTATTTTATGAGCTATGACCGGAGGTTTTCTTCCCAAGGTTCTTTCCTCTGGTATGCTCTTTGAATCCTATGTAAAAAATAAAAAACATTAATAAAAAAGTTTAGTGGAATAATCCACTCTTATTCAAAAAAATTTTTTTTAATAGTGCACCGTTTCCAAATTAAATATTAATTAATATATATTTATTAATCCTTGTTAATAAAAAATATATTAATAATATTTAATAATAAATAAATGAAAAAGAACTATTAAAATAGAATTTACGTAAAACAAATTTTATATTATATTATTTTTTTAAATAAAAAACTTTTAAACAAAATTGGGGAGGCCACTACAGGGCCCACCTCCCTTCATGAGAGTGGTGGAAGCCATCGCAACTCCCCCCTTGTGACCACCACAGTGGGCGCAGAGGCCCCTGCAACCATCGCAGGCATGGGGAAACCCTGTGGCCACTACGGGAGCAGGGAAACCCTGCGGCCACTGCGGGCGCAAGTCCCTACGGCCACTGCGAGCGTAAGGAAACCGTGTGGCCGCTGTGGGTGCAGGTTCCTATGGCCTCCACAGGCGTGGGACCCTGCGGAACTACTACGGTGAGGAGGCAAGGGGAGGCGGCGCGAGCCGAGCCTCGACTCCTACGCCGCCAAACCTTGGCCCAATAATTTTTCATTGATTTAAATCAAATCAATAATTCTCCCCCCCCAAAAAAATAAAAATAATAATAACTAAAACCCCCACACATAAAAAAAGACTCAAAAATTTTCTAAGACAAACAAAGAATGGTTTCAGCCATTCTTAAACAACATTTTCATTCCTAGGCAACACATTCTGGCAAAATTTCATTAGCATAACCCCCTCTCAGGGTAGAATTAGTGAATCTACTTAATCTACAGGCATGAACTCCAACTAATTTAACAATCTTTCCATTATACAAAACAATGCAAACCAATTTTTAAACTCAAATCTCAAAACATTCATGGATTTTTAAACCAGAATTTCATGAAGAACAACTAAACACAATTTTTGATTTAACAACGAAATAAAAAGGTAAACAAGAATCCTACCTCTTTTAACATTCCTGACAAGATTTTGAAGATGAGCCCAACCTGCAGCTGTAGAAATTCTTCCTTCCCAAAATCCCCAATTTTCTCCATCCAAAAATATTTTTCCCAAAAAAAAATCAACAACCCTGAAAATATTTTCCAACCTAGGTTAAATGGAATAAAATTTGACCTAAACTCCTAATTTCGAATTTAAACACTTTTTAAATAAAAGAAATGAAAAATCATTCTTGTCAATTATTCAAATAATCTAACTTGCTTTTCTAATTAAAATTAAAATGCTTCTCTCTCATTTAATTTTAATTTTCTCAATATTAACAAAGCTAATATTTATATTTTACAATACTGATGAGGGTAAAATATTTTAATTAAATTAGATTCCTAAAATCAATCTTTCACACTATATCAAATATATATATAAATTAAACTTGCTTTTCTAATAAAATTTGATTTTCTTAAATAATTAAAATTAACCTTTCTATTCCAAAAAGCAAAAAGGGATTTAATTATTTTTATTTCGAATAACTTTAAATCTTCCCTTTTCAAAATTCATAAACTAAATAAATTCACGATTTTAAATTAACCATTAAATTAAACTTGCTACAACATATATAGAGCAGTCTTTTTATTTAATGATTAATCACATAAAAGAACCTATTTATTTTAATTCCTCAATTACTAATGCGTAAATGAACACATTTAATCGAATTAAATACTTAGGACAAAATACTCAATTTTTACCACACGCAAGACATGCAAACCAAGAAATCCAACCAAATACACGACCCGCAAACCCAAATGAAAAGGGAAACTAACAGTCCATAGGTGACGCTCACTTGAGCATGACTACAGTAAAATGAGGATTTTACGACCACCTAACCCAAATTCTAAGGGCAAAAAAGGTATACTCAACCCTGTGAATCTAGGTGAAGACGAACCTCCCACCATGGCAGTACTGTACCTGCAATCTCCTGCAACCAAGATTCAGACAAGAATACATACATACATACATATATATATATATAATGAAGGTGTTAGCTTGAGATCAATAACAAGAATCAGGGAACAATTAAACTTACATAAGAATCGATGCGAAAGCACATTAATAGGTACACACAATAATCATAATACCTGACTACAACATTACATCATGGTAAATCAACCATTTAAGAATACCACATAAAAAGTCAACCAAGATCAAACTGGTTTTACAAAGCTGACTAGGGTAGGTGCACTACAACACCCAGGTGGACAAACGGGTTGCTCAGATCCTTTGAAATTCATATTGTGGTTGATCTTCATGTTATATGCCTCATGGGATAAGCTTCAAGAAGCCTTCTTCTTTCTTTGTTATCCCACATCCCATTTGCATGGTCTCTCAACACACACGGGATAAGACTTCTCTCTATTGTCTTTACTTATACTTGTCCCGCATTGTATTCCTTAACATTGTTTCTCCTCGTGAGATAAGCTTTGTCTTCCCTTGACAAGCATCTTCTTGTCTTGTGGCCCTTTCCTTATCCTTGCAAAGACGTGTGGGATAAGGAAATCTTTCCTTTTACTTCTATTTGTAGGTGCAGGATAGTGGGATTCCATTCACCGCTCACTTTATGTTGTTTTGCAAGACATTCTTCTTGCCCCACTTAGTACCATGGGATAGTAGGATACATATCTCACTTCATCTTTCATTGCCTCACATGACCTCTAGTTTCAATGCAAGCAAGGCATGGGATAGCGGGGAGGTCGCTATGCCCTGCTTGTAGTTATCCCACACAGACACAATGCACACACTTTCCATGGTGCAAGATAGCGGGGAGAGTACATTTCCTTTTGACTTTTCTTTCCCTGCATGGTTATGTCAACCATGTCTTCAATGGTGTGGGATAGCGAGAAACACATTTTCCTCTAACTTTGCTATCCCGCAAGTCCACAAGTCCTTGTTCATTACACCACAAGATAGCAGGAGGGTCTTCAACCTCCATGAAACTCTTGTCACACGAGACTTTCAATTCTCAACCAACATGTTGCAGGATAAGGGAAACACCATTTAATTTACATAGGAGTTATCCAGCATGGTCACTCCCCTACTCATGAACACATTGCAGGACCCACTCAAACACACTCTCAGCATGAGAAACCCACTGAGCCACCAACATGTGTACATATGTGTACACCTAGACAAATGGGGACCACTCAAATCCAACTTGACCATACCAATCAAATGATAATTTGAAGAGCGACATAGGTCGTCGAGTTGAACCGCCATACTAGTTGAACTGCCATGAATCAACATATTTGAATATGTAGTCCCCATGAATTAAACCCGATTGGTCTAGAGCATAATGTGGCATATATAGATTAGCACCAACACTGACTTGTACTCTGTAACCCACATTCGTCTGCAATCTACAACATTTGTGTAGTTGTATAGCATAACCTACATGTTATGCACATTAGTTGCTACCTGCTTCTCTACAACCTCTTGACATCCGTGTAACACTGATTGACATTAATGCCAATAGTGCCAAGAGTCATATCTAATGAGCTTGTTGATGCTTCGTGTGAGTTTGAAATGGACAAGAGCTTTAACCTTGGAGTGATTGACTTTTGCGCAACATAACCCTTTTTCTTGTTTGTTGTGTGTGTGGATTTTGAGTGAGAAGTTCTTTCCTAACTTGGATTGTATCCTAGTCCTTTGAGTTAATTCCTAGATTGTAATGAAGGTTGCAAAGGTTCTTGCATGCCTTTCTTTTTGAATCCTAAATAACTATGTCGATTGTTGATCTGAGAGGATTTGGTTAATACCGAGAGGGGGGGTGAATCAATATTAAAACCAATTCTCAACTTAAACTTAAATTGATGAAACTTCACCAAATCAATCACAAACCAGTAATAAACTATTTACCATTACCAGTAATCACTGATATCTAACTCTTAAACTGATTTATCAGAACTGCTCATTAAGTGTTCATCAACTTGCATAAACTGAAAGTAAATCAAATCAACACATCAAAAACATTCACTACATGAACACCATAATTTTCATGTGGAAACCCAAATAAGGAAAAACCACGATGGGAATTGGTACCCACAAAAATTGTGCACTCTTTCAGAATGCACCCTGTTAGGAGCCTAGCCCAATTAGGAGCTTAGAATGATGCTCTATTAGGAGAAGACCTTGTTAGGAGTCACCTGATTAAGGGATTTCTATGATGAGCCCTGTTAGGAGCTTTTCCCAGTTAGAAGCAACCTCACAAGAGGATTTGAGACTCAAATGTTAAGCTACTTGATTAAGGAATTTACAATGTAAGGCCTGTTAGAACCTACCCGGTTAAGGGATTTTGTCTGTTGCAACTATTTATAGGGAACAAAAGATGAATGATCTAGAAATAGCACTAACTACTTGCTTGTTTAGATCCAATTTATCTCCAATCTTCTACACTCTTGCAAATACACCACACTAGTTCAGCTTCACACTCTTCTCTCAAATCACTGACACAACAAACATCAACTATACCAACCTAAATAACCTTTTCAACTTAGCTGGTTACAAAACCCTAAGACTTATAACATAGATCATCATAGATCTTTACAATTCATTATAGATCATTAAATGGATCATTACAATCAATTACAAATAAATTACAGTTGTTGAATGATCGCCACACCTTGATCTCAAACACTTTCAAACCCTTAGCTCATTCCGCTAAGCACTTTGCACATTCCCAAGAAATTTGCTCTTTTATTGCGCCAAAACATCATTCAAACACTTCATGTGGTTTTAGCCACATCATCACCAACTTACAAACATAAAGTAATACACCACCGAACTCAAAATCATTACCGGTTATAATAATTGAATACTGGTTTTTAAACCCTTCTTAAACTCTATAGAAAATACAACATAAATAATAAACATGATTTATGGTAATCAAAGCATGATGTGGTTTTGATCAAAGATACATTACAATGATACAAATACATGTTCCAAACCTCAACACTTGACTTATCACCAATCTCTAGGAACTAATAAAAACATTTCCACGTTTATCGGTTAAGGTCCTAATTCACCGTTCACTATCTTCAATACCAGTAAGGCATTTCCAATAGACCAAAAAGACTTATATGACAAAATAAACATGAAAAACATAGTTGCCACATAGTTTTCCATCATGAAAACATAAATAATTGATCAAATTCATTAAGCCAATAATCTCAATCTCTTCATCATTATATCATTACCAACAATCTTTTACTGGTTCGTCAACATTCTCCATCAATATCTGTTATGCTAATCATGCCAACAATCTCCCCCTTTGGCATTGATGGCAACACCAACATATTCAATTATCAATTATAATATTCTCTGCTACCTTCACTCGCACTTCTTCTATTGCACTTCATCTATCAGTTTCACTACTTTACCTGCATTAATTCTTCTCCTCCGGATGATATTATTGTTAGACAGTTCAGATAATCGGAAGACAACTAAGAGGGGGAGTGAATCAGTTGTCATAGATTACCGAAAGCATTAGCAATTTAAACTTTAATATCAGAACCCAAAACAATAATACTAGAATAGAAGTTAATCCAATTAAGCATAAACAATAATCACAGAATAAAAGCCATCCACACAACACCAAGATTTGTACGTGGAAAACCCGGTAAAGGGAAAAACCAAGGTGGGAAGCCTACCCACAGTCAGATAATACTTCTGCAGTAAGTATGTGAATTAAAATTGAGGGGCCTGCACTTACAGAAAGGCCAACAACCTAGAGCACACTTCTCATCACAAAAGGAGTCTCACTAACTACATATAAATCCATACTACAATCCAGAGAAGTGTTGAACTACAAAAGATAACATCTCCTATGCCTGAGTATAGTTCTGGTTAAGCTCAATACTAGAGGACTAAATCCTCTTACAAAAACCCAATTCAATCTCCAGTGATCAACCAACTCCTCTACCTGAATGATACTACATTATTCACACATTACATTCCTTGACCATGACCTCTTACATTAACCATGATGATCTACAATGAGATCTTTTACAAACCCTCAACCATAAATAGTCAGGGCGGCCACAAGACAATAAATTGATTACATAATTACAAACCATGTCAGCCTTAGAAGAAACAAGTAATAACAACACATAAGACATCCTGGAAATACAACAATAGGTCCTATCCACATGTTACATAAATGTCGATCCATAACCTTGATCAACTGGGACCAAGTATAGGTCCACATGCTTTAGTAATGATCTCCAAATGCTAAGTCTCAAACATGATGACCAACAACATCCTGAAACTCCATCAGAAGCTACACCAACACCACTTATGCAATTCATCAAAGATCTCCACCAAAATCTTTTTCGGTGAAACCCTCGCCAGAACCAAAAACCAATCTTCTAAGAAAGAAGGATAGCGTACAATCTCTATACCAAAACCAACTGACCAAACATGAGTATAAGTATCATTTATAAGCCAATTCCATCACCAGATTGTACCAAAGCCTGTCGGATCAAGCCGGATCCAAGTTAACCAAAAACTACTCAACCTATCGAGACTAGAAGGGTACCGATAAAGCATCCAAACAACTAGTGTTGACATCAATGACAAAACATCAATGCAAACATATAATCAATTCCACCAAATGGCCAACAATCTCCCCCTTTGTCATTGATGGAAACACTAGATGTGAAAAACATCTAAGTACCAAGAAATTCCAAACAAGTCTCCCCCTATGGAAGACAACCAACAATCTCTCGCATATAGCTCTGAATATCAATATGTCTCCCCCTTTGAATAATATTTCTCCCATTTTGACTTTTATGATTTTCTTCCTTTATCTTTTTCACATCACTATCTCTCCCCCTTTGACATCAATGCTAGAAATTTGACCAAAATATTAAAGCAAAAATATAAGCCTCTAAATCTCAAAGCTGACTACTCTCCCTGAGCAGTAGCATCCCACATCAGTACTAGAATGAATAGTATCTCTGATAGTGCATTCTAGACTGATACCAAACCGCATCAAACAAGTCTCTACCAGAGGGGCAAAAACCCCCAATCTGTCTCTCAGGTACTCAAATGATTCCTTGAATAAAGGTTTAGTGAAAATATCTACAATCCATTCTTTAGTGTTCACATAAACCAATCTAACTTCATTTTCTTCCACCTTCTCCTTCAAAAAGTTATACTTGATAGATATGTGCTTTGTCTTAGAATGAAATACTGGATTCTTTGATATATCAGTAGCAACAAAGTTATCATAGTGAATAACTATCGGTGCATCACAATTTACCTTTATATCCTTCAACATTTGTTTCATCCTTAAAACTTGTGTACAGTTAGTATCACTAGCAGCATACTCAACTTCAATAGTAGATAAAGAAGTACATGACTGCTTCTTGTTGATCCATGAAACCAACTTCTTTCCAAGAAATAAAGCTCCATTGAAAGTCCTTTTCTAGTCATCAACATCTCCAGCATAGTCAACAGCTATATATGCAAATAAAGTAAAGTTATCATTCTTAGGGTACCATAAGCCATATTCTAATGTACCTTGCAAGTATCTAAAAATCCTTTTCACTGCCATCTCATGATTTTCTCTAGGATCACTCTGAAATCTTGAAACAACATAAACAATATTTATAATGTCAAGCCTAGTCTGAGTCAAATAAACTAGACCTCCAATCATAGATTTGTATCTTGTAGGATTTACCGGTGTAGAAACATCTTTTCTTGTCAATTTCTCACTTGTAACAATAGGTGTACTTACTAGTTTAGAATCTCCCATACCAAATTTCTTCAACAATTCCTTAGCATATTTAGTTTGATAGATAAAAATACCTTTGTCAGTCTAAGTAATCTACAAACCTAAGAAAAGTTTAATCTCACCAATCATAGACATCTCAACTTCTTTCTCCATATTCTTCAAAAATTCTATGCATAATTTATCTTCACCTCCAAAAATAATGTCATCAACAAATAATTCAACAATTAGTATATCAGCATCAGTGATTTTATAATATAAATTACTATCAGCACTACCCTTAATAAAACCAAGCTTCAAAAGATATTTATCCAATCTTGTATACCAAGCTCTAGGTTCTTGTTTCAATCCATATAAAGCTTTCCTTAACCTCTAACCATATCAGTATCATCTAATAGTGAAAAACCATCAAGTTGCCCAATATAAACTTCCTCATCAAGATCCCCATTCAAGAATGCACATTTAACATCCATCTGATAAAACTTGTAGTTTTTTATAAGAAGCATAGGCAAGAAATAATCTTATAGCTTCAATCCTAGCTACTGGTGAAAAATTCTCTCCATAATCAATTTCTTCCTTCTGAGAATATCCTTTACAAACCAATCTAGCATTATTCCTTATACTTGACCATCCCCATTCAATTTATTCCTAAAAATCCATTTAGTTCCAATAATATTTTTATTTTTAGGCCAGGGAACCAATGTCCATGTGTTATTTTTCTCAATCTGATCTAATTCTTCTTTTGTAGCCTTTAACCAAAATTCATCTTTACATGTCTCAATTACTGATACCGGTTCAACTTGTGAAATTAAACATACCTCATTAGTTTCCAGTCTTCTTCTTGTTATCACTTCATTGCTCTTATCCCCAATGATTTGATCTTCAAAATGATTGAGTCTCACATACCTAGGAGTCTTCTGACTCTCTATTCCTCTTCCTTGTTCTTCAGTCACTATAGAATTCTCAGATGTTTCCAGAGTAACTAGTTCAACTCTCTATTCTATTAAAGGTGCTATCAGTTCAAATATAATCATTTCCACTGCTGGTTCCTTTTCATTAACTATGAATTGACTTTTGCTAAGCTCATCTATTTTGACATTAGCACTCTCCATAATTCTCTGCAATCTCTTGTTATAAAATCTATATGCTTTTCTTTAATTAGAATAACCAAGAAATATGCCTTCATCACATCTAGGATCAAATTTCCCAATAGTATCATCTCTTCTGATATAACATTCACTACCAAAAATTTTGAAATACTTAACTGTAGGTGTATTGCTGAACCATAATTCATAAGGCGTCTTACTGGTTTCTCCTTTGATATGTTCTCTGTTGAATGTATAAACTGATGTACTCACTAGTTCTCTCTAGTAGATATGAGGTAGATTATCTTCCACCATCATTGTTCTAGAAACATCCAAGATAGTTATGTTTTTCCTTTCCACAACTCCATTTTGTTGAGGTGTTCGGGGAGCAAAAAATTGTCTTCTTATACCATGCTTGTCACAAAAGTTATTAAACTCACCAGATGCGAATTCTCCACCATGATCTAATCTCAAAAATTTAATCTTCAATCCTATCTTAGTTTCCACTTTAGCCTTAAAGATTTTAAACTTTTCAAATGCTTCAAATTTCTCTCTCAAAAAGATAACCCACATCATTCTAGAATAATTATCAATGATTAGCATGAAATATCTATCACCATGAAAACTTTTAACTCTAGTAGGGCCACACAAATCAGTATGAATAAGATCAAGAACGTCATTTGATTTATCTTGTATACTCCTAAAAGAGGTTTTGACCTGTTTATCCATTTGACATTCTTTACATACTAGATTATAGGGCTTCACAATGCAATCAAAGTTCACATGACATGGCCTCTTATGCCATAGCCAACTCTCATCAATCTATGTAATCAAACATGTCTTCTCACTGGAGTTCAAATGAAATATGTTACCTTTTGTCTGTGTACCGGTTGCAATCTCCAAGCCAGATATGTTAATGATTTTGCATTTTCCATCCTTTAACTGTAATTGCAATCCCTTATCTACCAATTGTCCTACACTCAAAAGATTATGCTTCAAACCTTCAACATAATAAAAGTTGTCAATATTTTTCTTACCATCCAACTATATAGTTCCTTTTCCCTTGATCATGCATGCCTTGTCATCTCCAAATCTAACTAGTCCACTATCAAATTGTTGTAAAGACAAAAAATTCCCTTTATCTCAAGTCATATGATATGAACAACCACTATCAATTACCCATTCATCCTTGTCCTCAATTTTAGCAGCAAGTGCCTTCTCCTCAGGTACATTCTCTTCTAGTGTCGGATCATCTTCCTTGATAGCCAAGAATACCCATTCCTTCCCATTGTCGGATCCACTAGCAGATTCTTCCATTGATTCATCGTCTGAATCAGTAATGCCTTCCTCATCCGCTATGTAGCATGATTTATCTCTATTTTTCTTGAATCTATACTTGTTCATATATCCAAGGTTAGGCTTAAATGATGTTTTAACTCTTTCTTCAAATCTTAAATTCCTTTTAGGAAATATAGATGCAAATGACCAATCTTATTACATGAAAAACATTAAAAAGGTGCTTTTCCTTCATACTTACTTCCTACCGGTCCTTTTGGTACTCTTCCAAAAAATAGTGCTTCAAGTTGCTCAAACTCATCATATTCTCTCTTCATATCTTCTAATTCCTTTGCATATAAAGCTTTCCAATCTTGCTTACCAGTTGTAGATGTAGATGCATGAAAAGTAGGTTCAGTCTTCACAACTTCGGAAGGTCCAAATTCCTCAAGCTCAAGAGAAGATAGTTTCCAAACCAAAGTATCTTTGTTGATAGATGTATTAGCCATTTTTCTCAACTCATTAATAATAGTATCCTTCATTTTGTAGGTCGATGGTAGGGCTCTCAGGACTTTAGAAATAATTTCATCTTTGCTCAAAGTTGCACCATAATATTGAATTCCCATAACAATCTCATTTACCCTTTCCATGAATGCAGTAATCCTTTCATCTTCTTCCATCTTCAGGTTTTCATATCTCACCTGGTAACCATCAAGTTTAGCAATCTTCATTTGTATGATCACCTTTATTAAGAGTCAACAACTTATCTCATATAACCTTTCCAGGTGATTTGTCAGTTAATCCCATTATTTGTTGATTAGAAAGTGTACACAAGAGGGCTTCTCTTGCTCTACAATCAGTCTCAAGCTCCTTCTCCAAGTTAGCCGAAGGAGGATTTCTAGATACTAGATTAAAGGGTGTGACACCATTCTATGTGATCTTCCAAATCTCCTTACCAAACCATCTCAGATGAGTCTCCATCTGAATCTTCCATACTATGTAATTTATTCCTTCAAGCCTCGGCATATCCCTTCAAAAGAGATCTCCAGAAGAACTCTGTGAACTTGAACTATTAGTTGCCATAGGGTCTTCCTCAAATGGTTAAGCTTTCTACAAAGAGGACCAAAGCTCTGACACCAATTGTTAGACAGTTTAGATAACTGAAAAACAATTGAGAGGGGGGGGGGGGTGAATCAGTTATCATAGATTACCGGAAGCATTATCAATTTAAACTTTAATATCGAAACACAAAACAATAATACTGAAATAGTAGTTAATCTAATTAAGCATAAACAATAATCACATAATAAAATCCATCCACACAACACCAAGCTTTGTATGTGGAAAACTCGGTAAAGGGAAAAAATGGTGGGAAGCCTGCTCACAGTCAGATAACTCTTCTACAGTAAGTATGTGAATTACAAAAAAGGGGCCTGCACTTGCAGGAAGACCAATAGCCTAGAGCACACTGCTCATCACAAAAGAAGTCTCACTAACTACATATAAATCTAGATTACAATCCGAAGAAGTATTGAACTGCAAAAGATAGCATCTCCTATGCCTGAATACAGTTCTAGTTAAGCTCAATACCAGAGGACTAAATCCTCTTACACAAACCCAATTCGATCTCAGGTGATCAACCAAATCCTCTGCCTGAAAGATATTATATTATTCACACATTACATTCCTTGACCATGACCTCTTATATTAACCATAATGATCTACAATGAGATCTTACATCTATTTATACAAACCCTCGACCATAAATAGTCAAGTCAGCCACCAGACAATAAATAGATTACATAATTACAAACCATGTCAACCTTAGACCATACAAGTAATAACAACACATAAGACATCTCAGAAATACAAAATAAGTCCTATCCACACGTTACATAAATTTCGGTCCATAACCTAGATCAATTGGGACCAAGTATAGGTCCACACACTTTAGTAATGATCTCCAAATGCCAAGTCTCAAACATGATCACCAACAACATCCTGAATCTCCATCAGAAGTTGCACCAACACCACTTATGCAATTCATCAAAGATCTCCACCAAAATCTCTACAGATAAAACCCTCGCTGAAACTAGAAACCAATCTTCTAAGCAAGCAGGATAGCATCCGATCTCCAGACTAAAACCAACTGACTAAACATGAGTATAAGTATCATGAATAAGCCAATTCCATCACCAGATTTTACCAGCCTGTCAGATCAAGTTGGATCTAGGTTAACTAGAAACCACTCAACCTACCGAGACCAGAAGGGCATTGGTAAAGTATCCAAATAACTAGTGTTGACATCAATGACAAAACATCAATGAAACACATAATTAATTCCAACAAATGGCCATCAATCACTTCTCCCCCTTTGACAACAATGCCAAAGGTGCAAATGCATCTTTGGTCTTCATTCTTGGTGTTGATGTCTTCAACATCTCTGCAAATCTCCTCTAAGATACTCCCCCTATGTAGTACCCAACATTTCATCAATCCACCTTGAAAAATATTCATTAAGCCCACTAGACTGATGCATCTCCTCCATCTTAGTTCATCTTATGTAGGGGTCTGACTCCTAATTTACCTCTGAGGTACTCAAAGGTTGTCTTCGGCAAAGGTTTAGTGAAGATGTCTACTAATTGATCTTTGCTTGTCATATATTCTATTCTAACTTGCTTCTCCTATACTCTTTCCCTTAGAAAAGGATATTTCAGTTTTATATGTTTTTTCCTTTCATAACACAAGATTTTTTGAAATATTAATAGCATGAGTATTGTCACAATAAATAATCACCGGTTCAGACATATCTTGCTTAAATCCTTCCAACACATTTCTCATCCAAATTGCATGTGTACAATTCATAGATGCTGAAACATATTCTGCTTCAGTTGTTGACTATGATACACATATTTTATTTTTACCTGTCCAAGGAACCAATCTACCTCCAAGAAGAAAAGCTCCATCGATAGTGGTTTTCTAGTCATCAGCATTGCCTTCCCAATCTGCATTTGTAAACACTTTCAAAGAAAACTCATCTTTATAAGGATATGATAATCCATAATCCATTGTGCCTTTCAGATATCTAAATATCCTTTTCACCACTACCAAGTGAGTCTCCTTGGGATCTTTCTGAATTCTAGCAACCAATCCAACAACATGTGCAATATCCGGTCTAGTGTGAACAACATAATGCAACTTACCAATCACGGACCTATATTCATTTTCATCTACAAATGGTGAATCATCCCATTTAAACAATTTACAACCTGTCACCATTGGAGTGCCAATTGGTTTGCAATCTTCCATGCCAAAAATTTTCAATACTTCTTTTAGTCTAACAGATAAATATTCCACCATCCAGTTGTTGCACCTGCAACCCAATGAAAAATTTAATCTCACCAATAACAGACATTTCAAATTCTTTCTTCATTTCCTCAGCAAAAGCCATACATAAATCATCATCACCTGCAAAAATTATATCATCAACAAAAACTTGTTGGCCATTTGGAGGAATTGACGATGTGTTGCATTGATGTTTTGTCATTGAAGTCAACACTAGTTGTTTTGGTTGTTTATGGTTATCCTTCTGGTCTTGGTAGGTTGTTTGGATTCTAGTTGGATTAGATCATGGTGATCTAGTATGTTTTAGATTTTGCAATTGGCTTATTCATGCTACTCAGATTCATGTTCATTTAGTTGGTTATGATTTGGTGATTGGATGCTATCCTGTATGCTAGTAAGCTTGGTTTGTTGATCCGATGAAGGTTTCACCGACAGAGATTTGTTAAAGATCTTTGATGTTATGCATAAGTGGTGTTGGGGCAGCTTCTAGTAGAGATTCGAGATGCTGATGGTGATCATGCTTGAGACTTGGCTGATTGGGATCATTAATTTAGCATGTGTGGACCTATATTGGGTCTGGTACTATCTAGGTTATGGAGTGGCTTAATGTAACGTGTTGATTGGACTTCTCGATGTGTTTCTAGGATGTCTTATGGGTTGGATATTATTTGTTTGGTCTCAAGCCAACATGTTTTGTAATTATGTAATTTCTTTATTGTTTGGTGGCCAACCTTATTGTTTGCAGTCGAGGGTTTGTATATGTATGATGTAAGATCTTATTGTATATTATAAGGTATGGATATGTTAGGAGCAAATAATGTAATAATCATTCATGCAGAGGATTTGGTCGATTATTGGTGATCGAGTTGGGTTTATGTAAGAGGATTTAGTCCTCCAGTATTGAGCTTAACCGGAACTATACTCAGGCATAGGAGATGCTATCATTGCAGGACATTCTCTCTTCTAGATTATAGCTATCTGGATTTCTATGTAGTCACTGAGACTCCTTTTATAATGAGAATTGTGCTCTAGGTTGTTGGCCTTCCTACAAGTGTAGGCCCCTCATTTGTAATCACATACTTGTAATACCCTAAAAATGGTCATCTAAACCATGGGCCTCTAATCTCAAAAACATCACCAAGGTCTCAACCAAAGGCAATTAAATCAATCTTGAGCACATTATTAATTCTTTAATCATCAAATGTCACATGGAAAATCAATTACTCAATATTAATTAAATATTTATTTAATTAATTGAATCATTCCCATAATATCATTTTGATCAATTATCCTGTTTAATTTATTAAATATCCTCGCATATTTAATTAATTAATAAATTTGCCATTTAGTCATGCAAAAAAAGAATTAATTTATTACAAAAGAGGAATTATTACAAAGCAAGAGTTGAATTGAAAATAAAATAAAAGAATTGATTTGAGAGAGAAATCAAACTTGAGATATTATTTCTTCTTCTAAATTTAGAACCTAAAATTGGAAAAGCAATTAATTGAATTATTGATCATTCTCTAAAATTGGAACTCAAAGCATTTTAGAAAAAGAAGTTCAGTTGCATTGAAAAGACTCTTTTCTTGAATAAATCAAAGAATTGTCTTTTTTTATCACAAGTGCATGGAATTAATTAAATCTTATTTCCAATGCAACTTGAACTTCTAATTTAGATGCATTTCAATTAAACTATAATTGGAATCTATCTCAAGGTTAACTGAACCTAATATCTCAATTATTTTCAATTAATCCTAAATTGAGCTTTTTTGTAATTCTCTATAAATTCAACCTTCAACTCTCATTCAAAACACCCCAGATATTTTTGAGAACACGCTTGGAGATTATTATTATGCTGATTTTGCTCTAGAGTCATTGAATACATTGTTCCTTTTTAGATTATTTGCATCCATATTTAGTTTATCCATTGTTGCTTGAATCATTATTGCTTGAATTATTCATCCATCTTGCATCTATTTAGTTTAATATCATGCTCACATAGATTAAATCCTTCATCTTGGTGTAGTCTAGTCACTAGTATTGCATTTAAAAATCTGAGAGCAATCTTATACTCACATCTTTTAGAAGGCAATTAGTCACTTTGTTATGGTTTATTATTTATTGATTATTGATTTACTAACCATACATGTAATGACTTAACTAAAGTGTTATGCCTACAACTATTAGACTTATTCCACTTTTTTACACACACCATCTCTGGCGCCCACCGTGGGGCAGAAGACTACATTTTTCAGCCTCCAAGACTAACTTTTTTATTTTTGTTATTTTTTAGATTTTAGACTTCAGATTTTTGGTCGTACAGCTTCTGTGTCATATCGTATGACATTTCTCACAAGCCAAAATGACAAACTGCAGGTGTCATACGAACTGAAATCATGTATTGTACGATCTGCTAAACTCTGTCATATGATTCTATATTTTTTTTGGTTAAAAAGACAAAAAAGAAAATTTTATGATTCTTGTTTTCTATTCAGATTGGTTATACTGACGATTGACCCTGGTTGTTTATCTATCTATCTTAGAATTTTTCACAGCCTAATTAGTTTTTGCAGAACACTTGTCAAAGAATATGCTTGTTGCACAAAGACATTATGACTACTGATTCGTTGTCTTTGCAAGTTTCCTGAAGAGAATCGACCAAACATCGTGTATTCTTTAAATTCATTTTTAGGAACCTAAATTGCTATCTAGTTAAAGAACAAATCTATATTTCATGTTTTAAGTAAATTCTAAGAGGTAGGAGAGTATGCTCTTGTCTTTTTCTAGACAATCAAAAATCCAGGCCCTTGAGGCATTTTCTTTGTTTGAGATTTGTACATCTTTAGCAGGCCTACCCTCTCGAGGAGCTTAAAAACTCTTAAAGCCGTTAGGCCGGTGTGAGGGGAATGACCTAAGTGGGAATGGCTAAACACCAAGTACTCCAGCCCAGTCAATGGTAGTGCTCGGGAATAGCTCTCCTTAGTATCTTCGGGTATATTGAACCTTCATTTTCAAGGCTGGGAGACCTCTTAATTGAGTTTATACCTCGATGCGCTAAACGGACCCCTTACTAGATCTAATTAAAATTAGAAGCTACTCGGTTCACCTCTGAAAGGGGGATAATATTTGTGCAAGAGAGATAGTAACTCTCCCAAGATACTTGTCATTTCATGCCCCCATTAGCATTTGGAGTCGGATAATACGATGTTGAGAATCCATTGTATGAGACTCAGCGGTCATATTCTGATTAGCTAGTGGGTGTGTACCTGAGTCTACAAGCAAAGGTTTTCTTGTCTCACCAAATTTCGTAGGGCTTGCATGTTGTGATTGGAGTTACTGTCATACTATGTGTTTTCTGTGTTTTCATCCCTCAAACTAAAACTGGAATACCAAAATTGGAGAAAACAAGAAACAACTCAGTGATCAAAAACTTTATCCATGTCATAACTAGTCCATCCTAAGTCAAAATTCTGTCCAAAACTAGTCTATACTAGTCAAAACTCAGTCCATCTCATAATTGGTCATACTCAGTTGTCATACTCAGCTATTGAAAAACTCTAAATTTTTGTCTCTGTCCTGAGAACAGTCATACGAATCTGATAATTTATCATCCTGCTTCATATCCTATGTCGTACGAGTCTGATTATTTGTCATCTGAGCTCAATACTTTGTCATACGAATCCTAATACTCTGATGTATAAAGATGACTCCTATTTTGTACGATATAGAATTGCACTGAATCTTCTGTTGTCCTAGACATACCCATCTATCGTATGGTACTAGGTAGCAACTCGTACGAAACAAAACTATTGTTGTCCTGAAGCTATTAAATTGTCATCCTACTCAGTAAAACCTGTCGTACAAATATCTGATCTTGTCAGTACAAAGTAGTCAAACTTGCCTAAAATAGTTTACAGAGAACATAATACTGTTTATCATCATCCTAAGCATAAACAGATCAAGACAGTGTACCTCTGCCATTTGTATTGCATGATTTGGCTAATCATCTTTCAGCTAGTTCAATCAACTACTTATGAAACCTTAGTCACTTAGATAATGTCTTATATAGGATAGATCATTCCTAAAACTAGACCAAATCTTAGTCACTACTCTTGAATCAACTTAGATAAACATCTTATACAGGATATATCTTTCCTGAAACTGGACTAAATCTTAGTTGCTTCTCTCAAACAAATACGTTAACCAAACAACTAGCTCTGAATTTGATCTTGACCTCTGCATCACAAACAACTTTAGGTCACACTAATACATAAAAATGCCTACTCAAACTAGGAGTTCTCATAAGAAAGAGGCCAAAGGAAAAGGACAAACCTTCACATATCTAACCCATATTACGTGAAGGACTCTCTCACTGATAAACCTTTATCATCAAGGGTACCAATTTTTGATGAACCTGAATCTCCCACTATACATGAAACAAAATACAATGACAAAGACAACCTTCGTATTCATGAAACCGATAATGATTCCTCATCAAGTGAAGCTGAAGAAGACACTGAACCTCCGAAAAAAGGTATTCATGACTGTCAAAAGGATAAAGACTTCTGAAAAATGATGAAAGCTATCCTGGCTCGAGAAAAGGAAGACTATTTATTAGAACTAGCAAAACAAGGTGTCAAACTTCCTACTAGATATGATGTTCAGACACTCATTACTAAAAAGGAAGAATCACCTATACTCATGGTACACAAACAATTACAAGCCTTATGGACTAAGATCACAGAACTGAAGAATAAGGATAAGTCCCCAAAATAATATTCTCTAGAAACAATATGCCCCTTTCCATTTGACAAGAATCTATACATGCCTCCATTTCCTTCACGAGTTGAGATCCCAAAATTTGACAAATATGATGGTACCTCAGATCCTCAAGATCATGTCAGGGAATTTTGTACTGCTTATATGGAGTTCATGCACGATCAAATGTATCTCATGTGCTTTTTCCAAGGAGTTTGGGGGGACAAGCTATGGAATGGTTCTCAAGTCTACTTAAAGGAATACAAATGTTTGAAAAATTAATCCAACTATTTTTACAACAATACTCATACAACATCCGACATCCCATGACTATGATCAAGCTTTGTAATACTAAACAGAAAACAAGGGAGCCTTTTCTTACTTTCCTCCAATGTTGGAGAAAGATGTTCTCTAGGTATTCACGACCTATCCTAGATTCTGATAAAATTGATATGTTTGTCAACAACTTGGTCCCGAAATTGAAATATAGTATCCAAATGCAAGTACACCCATCATTTAACAAAATGGTAGATAATGCTATTCGAATGGAAGATGTGCTCATAAAGAAGGGGGATATCTCACCTTGGAAAGAAACACAACTAGGATCTAGCTCTAAAGAGAAAAACAAGTATTGGAAGTACGAAAAAGACAACAAGAAGAATGTTGTTAATGATAGAGTAGTAGACACTGTTAAAACCAACTCAAAGCCCACAATATTCAACTTGGCTAGCAGCACACAAGTGCTCAAAGCTATTGAAGCTACATCAGAAAATTCTCCAAAGAAAACAAAAGAGTGGTTCAAAGAGAAACCTTGGCTTTCTGAACCTAAGCATGATTTCACTCCTCTTGAAGAATCATATGAATCTGCTTTCAAAACTCTATTGGAAAACAATCTGATAACACTACCAAATAATTCTAGGCCATATGATCTAGAAGTCAAACCAAAAATGGTGGAGAGAAAATGAATACTGTGACTACCATTAGAATAAAGGTCATAACACAAACAACTGCATGAAGCTCAAACATGAGATTCAAGATCTCATAGACGCTGGTAAAATTGTTGTCGGGAATCACCCGACCAATGCTAGTCACAAAGCATTTAAGGACTCTTTACCTGTTTACGAACAAGGTGATTCCTCAAAGACCAAAGGAGGCGCCAAAGTAAATTATACTTATACCAGCAATGAAAACGTCATTAACATGATTGAACCTTCCCAATCTGAATATTGCAATGTGATTATAATCCAAGATAAACAAAATGAATCACGATATGCAAGAGCTCTGATCCATTCTCAAAATAAACTCACTCTCCAAGGAGCTAGTTCTTCCAACCCAGCTCAAGCAACATCAAACCTACCAACACCATCAAACAAATAAAAAGAATCAACCTTGGATAAATTTAAAAGGCCAACTTCAACATCATCCTCTAGATATAGCATTGTTGAACAATTGAAAAGGACAAATGCTCACATCTCAATCTTTGAATTGCTAAAAATCTCATCTGCTCACAAAGAGATCCTGGACAAAGTGTTGCTCACCACTAATGCTCCAAAAGATTTAGATATTGATTGGTTTCAGTCTATGGTGGGTCATCTAACTTCACCTCACTATCTAACCTTCTTTGAAGAAGATGACAACTCGCTAAATCATCCACATAACCAACCATTTCATATTGAAGCCATGATCCATAAACACAGAGTCAAACATGTTTTGATAGATGGAGACATAGGGTTGAATAGCTGTACTTACAGTCTACTTACACAACTAGGATTTTCTGAAAATGTCATTGATCCTGCCAAGAAAATAACAATTAAAGCCTATGATGAAGAAGAAAGGACGTCTAAAGGTCTGGTATCATTACCAATCAGGGTGGGACGTGTAGAAAGAGATGTCATTTTCTAGGTACTTGATCTTCCTCTGTCATACAATATCTTACTGGGTAGGTCATGGATTCATGAAATGAAGGCAGTTCCATCTACATACCATCAATGCTTAAAATTTCCCTACAATGGAGTTGAAGCTAGTATTCCTACTGGTGCATTGACAAAAGGTGCTGATACTTTTGTACCTCATAATAGGGCAGCTTCTACAAGTGAAAATTCGGAAGCTCTAATGAAAGACTTAGAAAAGAAATTGAAGATTACAAATACCGACATGGATGGCTACAAGATAGAACCAGTACTTTCATTAGTCTCTCTCCCTCCATCACCAAAATAGTTGAGAAAACCATCAGAGGCTATGAGAACACAAACTTCAGCTCTGAACATCATATACGATGGTCTTTTTGTATAGTCTTCTACTTCCCTATTAGATGAAATAGAAGAGGATGAAATTCTTAAATGGCTTTTCAAGGAAGATAGTCAAAATGAGGAAGTATGACATTGTGAGATTTTCTCAACCCAATATGGTTCTGGCTACAAGATTCAACGCATGGGACATTCAGGTACTGGTCCCTTGGGCAAACATCAAGAGGGTATTATTGAACCAATTCAGGTGCAAATGAAATCAACAAATGATAAGGCTGGACTGGGATATAATCCGAAAAAGACATCAGACCAAAAACATGCTTCTAAGTCTAAGTGGCAAAAAAGGATATTGCCTTCAATATTATAGGAAACAAACACTCAACAAACTCAAGCAAAGTGTATAAAAGAGAAAGAGGAATCAATAGTCAAGAAAGAAGAAACAATTAGCACTCAAGCTCCAATGGTGTCAGCTACAATAATACAAGGAGCTGAAGTCCCAGAGGATATAAGAGACGAAGTAGAAAGAATCAGAGAATTGTTTGCACCACTGAAGGTTCCAGTCACATACACTGGTAGGCAACAAGTAGAAGATTCAGAGACTGACTCAAATGAGTATGAATAGGGTCCATATCACCTCTCAGATACATCCACTACAGAAATTCCAGAAGAGTCTACTAGTACCACAGATGATACTCAAGAGATGATGCACATAAAAATAGAAAAAGAAATACAAGAAATTAGACAAAAGAGACAAGCAAACTATGAACAAGGACTAAAGGAAGGAAGAATACTAGAAAGCTTTTCATCTATGTACCCCTATACTAAGAAAAAACAAATCAGGTATAGCACTACACAAGAATAATTGGAAGCAATAGAAGCGGAACTAGTCATCAGTCTAGAGGAAGCTGAATGGAGTAGACGACAGGGAATCATAGAAACATCAAGATCATGTCAACAGGTGTGTCATATATAAATGATAAATGAGACAAATATTGGAGGAACTTGCAACATTAAAGATGTTGGTGTTGATACCATCCATATACTTACTAAATCACTTGAAGAAGACTCAGAAACTTCATCCGATGACTCTGACAACAATCCTATTCTTGACAATATCTACTCAACACAAATTTTGAATCATCTAATGTAAATAATGAAAATCAGTCTATTGATCTAATTGCTGTCGAACCATGATATGAAGTCTAGTCTGGCATAGAGAATGATGCTACAAGTATGTCTATTGGATTAGGTCAACTAAATATTAATGTGCATTTTAATAATCATATTCTGACTTTTCCTAGTCTTGAGACATTTACGAAGGTATCCTTTTGGAACTCGACTTTTTTATCAACATTTGGGATGACAATACCGTGAACTCCCTCGAACCTGTCCAACATTTATCCTTACTACATCTAGAACTAATTGACTGTACTTTAGAAAACCAACCCGTGAATATACCTACTTTTGCCAATGACTATATGTTAGCCTATTATCTCAATGCGGTTGAACCTATGGACTCTTCCACCGGCAAACATAGTGAAAACCTGACTGAAACAGATATCAAGTATCTTAGTCGCAAAAATAAGAAAAATAAAAATAAAAGATCTGATGGTGAAAACCACATTGTGGCAGTGTCATAATCTAAAAAAGAGAAAATAAAGGGCGTACGTAAGGGTGAAAACCTCTTTGAGGCACCTGACGGTGAGCTACTTGATATACTGCCAAGTCACTTCTAGGAGAGATCTTCTATATTGATTGAGCCAACTCAGTCAGTGAAAATTAGGAGTCAAGAGACACCACACATCATTCATGCAACTCAATCATTAGCAGAAGAAGAATTGAAATAATTCACTCATCTCTTTTCAGAAAAGAAGACCAATTTTGCATGGACGTACTCAAATAGCCAGGCCTGGATCTTGATCTTATCATGCATCATCTTTTTATCACACCAGGAGTTAAATTAGTCAAAGCAAAAACTCTGCAAGATGCACCCTCATGTGGCACTGCTAGTCAAGGCTGAGCTAGAAAAACTGCTAAAAGTTGGATTCATCAGATCTATAGACTATGCCGAATGGATTTCAAACATAGTACCTATGTCAAAGGAAGAAAAATCTATTAGGGTTTGCACAGACTTCAGAGATCTCAACAAAGCTTGTCCGAAGGATGACTTTCCATTACCAAACATTGATATGATAGTTGACATGACTACTGGGTATGATATGTACTCACTAATGGATGGATTCTCTAGATATAATCAAATCAAAATAGCTCCTAGAGATCGAGAAAATCTAGCCTTCACCTGTGCATGGGGAACCTTTTGCTGGAATGTCATTCTATTTGGGCTAAAGAATACAAGAGCAACATACCAAAGAGCAGTAACTACTATCTTTCATGACATGATGCATAAGAATATGGAAGATTATGTTGATGACACTTTAGTAAAGACTATGAAGAGATCCACACATATTCAAGAGTTAGGCCCTATACTAGATAGAATGGAAAAATTCAAACTTTGGTTAAATATAAAAAAGTGTGCATTTGGAGTGACATCTGGAAAATTACTTGGCTACATCATTTCAAAGAAGGGAATCGAGGTTGAGCCTGAGAAGGTTCAAGCTATAATGGAAATTTTGCCTTCGAAGAACATCAGTCAAATGTGAAGTTTATAAGGACATCTCCAATCAATTAGATGCATCATTTCTTAGCTAGCAGACAAAGCTCAAACTTTCACAAAAGTATTGAGGAAAGGAGTAGTATACAACTAGGATCAGGAATGTGAACAACACCTTCAACAAATCAAAGAGTACCTATCCAATCCACCAATACTGATGTCGCCAATTCAAGGAAAGCCATTGATCTTATACATATCAGCAACTGATTCATCACTGGGGGCACTTCTGGCACAACAAGATGACAATAAAAAGGAATGAGCTATATAGTACATCAACAGAACATTGGTGTCTTATGAAATTAACTACACTATAATATAAAAAGTATTCTTGGCATCACAAAAATTGAGACACTAAATGTTAGCACATTTAGTCAAGTTGGTGGCTAAAATTGATCCGCTCAAATATCTTCTCAACAAAGCAACACTCACCAAAAGATTGGCAAAATGGGTCATGGTACTTACAGAGTATAATATTGAATATGTGGAACATAAAGCCATCAAAGGACAAGTAATTATAGATCAACTCGCTGAAGCTCCACTTGAAGACACTCAACCATTGAATACAGAGTTTCTAGATGAATCAATAATGCACCTTACTCAACAGTCCTAGAAGATGTTCTTTGATGGATCTTTCACCCAAAATGGTTCTGGTGCTGGAATACTATTTATCACTCCTCAGAAATATTCAATCTCGAAGGCTTACAAGATTCTTTTGGGTGAACTCACAATAATGGTTCCCACTTTTTTGCCACTTTTGACACTGAGATGAACAATTTTAAAATAATCTTCAACTTCCGACAACTATAACTTTTAAACTATTAAGAATTTGAAGATGATGTAAATTAGTGATTTGTAGAATTTTGTCTGTAGATTTTATATATATTTTTTTCAATTTTTTTTGAAAGATTTCTTTTTAATTTTTCTATCTCCCTCAAAAAGTAGTTTTTTACAACAAACTACATTTTTAAGAGTGATGTGCCTCCTGAAATGCATAACTTTTTTTCTATAAATGATAAAAAACTCAATTCTTTTGAATTTTAGTTTGTAACATCAATATCCAAGGCTTGCAGTTGGTTTGATAGTGATATGTTCAATATTTTTCATTTTATTAAGTTTTGAAGTCTGACTAGTCATAATTCAGACATAGGTTTAAGTTTGAACACATAACTTATTCTATATATATCGAAATTCAAATTTATTTTTTTGTTAGAAAAAAGACATCAATACCCAGGGCTTAGATATTTTTCAGAATTTTTTTGAATTAGTTTCCTATTTTTCCCAATGCATTGAACAGAGAAGTTCATGTTGGGTGAAAAACCTATATTTGGTAAAATTAAAAAAACAAGTTCATAATAAACTCAATATGTAATAAAATTATAATCATTGGAAAGCTTGCTTCGAGGACTATAATACTACATTTTGGGTTGTCAAGATCATTCCATTTGAGCCTTCAACCAAAGGTTTCAAGGCCAAAAATCTGCAAAAAAATGTAGAAATCTTCAGAGAAGTGTTAAAAAAGGGGTTCGAATGAAGGGGGGTTCGAGCGAACCCCCCATTTTTAGGGGGGTTCGCTTGAACCCCCATGCTATAATTGGAAAATGACATAAATGGGCATTAAAGGTGCTTCGCTCGAAAGAGGGGGTTCGAGTGAAGTGGGGTCTTTGCTCGAACCCGAAAGGGTATTCCGTTCAAACACCCCCACTTCGCTCGAACCCCCCATAAACAAAATTTTCCACTTTTGCCAATTTCCTTCATTGGCAAAAGTGGGAGCCAGCTTTGTGAGTTCACCCTTTTCCCTTGCACAACCAATATTGTAGAGTATGAAGCTTTGGTAAATGGGATCAAGCTAGCTATTTAATGGAAGGTTGTTGAATTACATATCTATGGAGATTCTCAACTAATTATCAATCAAAGAAATGATACATATCAGACTTGAGATGAGAAACTGATGCCTTATAAGAGGATGGTTGATGATCTCAAAAAGTATTTTACTTTTGTATCATTCCAACAGATTCCCAGATCAGAAAACAGAGCAACAGATGCTATAGCCACCTTGGCATCTATACCTGAGTTACAAGAATCCAATTTTCGCTTTGAATTCTTGGTGGAAGAGTTACATTACCCTGCCTATGATTCTCTAGAGACCCAAATAGTCTATTCTATTATTGGACATGACTCATCCCAATATAGCCACATTTACTCTTATCTACGAGACCAAATTATCCCAGAAAATATTAGGCATAATGAGAAAAGGAACCTAACCCAAAATGCTTCATGGTACGTCATCATTGCTAACGATCTATTTAGGCGAGGTTTAGACGATACATTGATTAGGTGTCTATAAACTGAGTAGTCTAAATGTGCATTATCAGAAGTCCATGAAGGTATTTGTGGATCTCACTCGAATGGTATTACTTTAGCTCAGAAAATACGAAGGGCTGGCTACTACTGGTCAGACATGGAGAAGGAGACTATAAAGTTTTCTAACATTTGTGAGAAATTTTAGCTACATGGAAATCTCATACATGCTCCAGCAAGGGATCTCATACCCTTCATCACACATTGGCCTTTCCAGCAATGGGCCTTTGATCTCATTGGTCAGATCTATCCTGCATCTTCTAACAGATATAAATTTATCATAATTGCCACTGAGTATTTCACTAAGTGGGGTAGAAGTGGTTCTGCTCATCAAAGCAACCAACAAACAAGTATCTCTGTTCATTCTAAATCATATCATTTGTAGGTATGGGATACCTTCATCCATTGTGACTGACAATGGAGGACAATTCAAGAATAAAGATCTAGACTTGAGTTCTATGAGAAATTCAAAATTTGACAACGCTGGTCATCTGTATATTACCCCCAAGGTAATGGACAAGTTGAGGCATCCAACAAAAACCTACTGACTATCTTACACAGAATAGTAAACAAATATGGGAAGGATTGGCATCTGTAGCTCAATCCTGCATTATGGGCTTACAGAACAAGTATTAGAACACCTGCTGGGGCTACACCTTTTTCTTTGGTGTATGGGTCCAAAGCAGTATTACCTATTGAAGTAGAAATAACATCTCTAAGAGTTTCTTTGCAAGGTCTTGTTACTGATGAAGACTATAGGATATATAGATTGCAAGAACTCGAATTGTTGGATGAACATCGGCAAGTGGCATTTGATTATCTTAGAGTGTACCAAAAGATAATGTCCAGAGGATATAACAAGAAGGTTCGACAAAGAGAATTTCAGGTTGGTGACCTAGTTCTGAGAGAAAATCTTAAAAATCAATAGTTTTGAGACAACAAAGGGAAGTTTGAACCCAACTGGCTGGGTCCCTATCAACATCAGAAGGAGAACAACTCCATGAACTGATTAAAACCATCCATTTGAATAAATTGTTCACTTAGCATTCTCTGCTCCAACAATCTATACAACTGAAAAAGTCTTGAAAAAAAAGAAAAAAAAAACTCAAAAAAATCATAAAAAGTCTTGAAAAAAATTTTTAAAAAAGAGAAAAAAGAGAGAAAATGCCCTGGTGAAAACCTGGTAAACAGGCACCTTGGTAAGAAAAGAAGAAGAATCTCTACCAAGTAGGTGAAAACCTAGCAAAGAGGTGCCTCTTGTACTCAACGCTCCATCTATCAATGCAACGTTGGCATTTCCCGCTTTCATGTATCTTTATTATCACTTGTACATATATTTCAATCACTTTTGTGATATTCTGGTTCATTGGAACCCCAATGGCTTGAAACTGATTAATCTCCTAGTCTTAGGTTAATCGACAAAGAAATTTACATATCCTAAGTAGTATCAACCAAGTCATCTTTCCGTCAGTGAAACTTGGTTGTCAACTCTAAGTCAGTCACCTGTCTCCTAACTACCGAAGAGTTTTATCACTGAGTACACAAGCAAACAACAAAATTGAAAACAATCACTAAACAGTTTAAGCTATGAATATTATGCCCCCAATCCTTTCTCCTCTTAGTCAAGATAGACTTCCTCAAGTTACTCAGAGGGATAATAATCGAAAATCAATATAAAAGACAACATACAAAGTAAATTTAGGAGAAGATAACAGATAGAAAGAAGAGTGGAGTTATGTGTAATTGAACAATGGTGAAGGCTAAAATTTGAACATGAGTGAAGAGACTTCAAGACTATAAATCAAATTCATCATGCAAATGCTTAGCTAATGGTCTGTCAAGTTCCATTACTCATATATATAACTAGCAAACCCATATATATTACTTAGTAGCAAATCATGCCCTGTCTCATTCTGATCCTAAGTATGAAATGTACTCGTATCAAAATCGGGTTTAAAGGCCTCAGGGTGCATCTGAGAATTGATTTTTGCGTTCTTGAGTCGAACCTGACATTGCTATTTCATTTCCAATATATCAGTTAGGGTCACACTATTATACGTTTGGGCCTAGGAGCATATAGTTGTTACCCCACCCTTGGCAGATAGAGATAGACTAGTAAATCTATCTCTGATATATCACCTGATGTAGCTCAAAATATAAATGTGCAAGCATGTAGGAGCCTTGGGCATACCTCGTGCCCTCTATAAACATTATTTAAATTTATTTGTTGTTTTCAAGGTTGTTACTTGTCCCAAAAGTCCACTTAATATTATAAATACTTTTTTTAATAATGGGAAAGAACTATTAGATAAGTTGAAGAGACAAAATGTACTAGTGGGGGGGACGGTTACAATTGTTTTGGGTCATTCTTAGACCTTCATTTTACATGTCAATCCTTAAAACAAGGTACCAGAATTTGTGGGGCTCCTTACATTTTTTTTTGTTGGTCAGAACTTGACAGATCATCTATACTTGTTGGAAAAGGAACCCTAATTTTATTGGTGTTTATTGACGATGAAAATCATGCTTAGAAAGTTCCACATTGAAATAAATTACATGAAATGTCTCAAGGACTTTGGAATTATATGGTATGTACAAGTGTGAGAAAATAATACATTATTTTCTATAAATCAAATTCATCATCCAAATGCTTAGCTAGGTATCTTAATTTTTTAGCCTTCACCATTGTGTAATTTTTTTCAAGATTCCTAAATATGACAAATACGATAGAAAATCTGATCCTCAAGATCACATAAGGGAGTTTTGTACTATGAGCATGGAATTTGCTCATGATGAAACTTACCTTATGCATCTTTTTCCTAGGAGTTTAAATGGACAATCAATGGAGTGGTTTTCAAGATTACCATATGGAATCAAATCCTTTGAAGAACTTGTGAATAAGGAAATGATTCACATAAGGGAGTTTTGTACTATGAGCATGGAATTTGCTCATAATGAAACTTACCTTATGCATCTTTTTCCTAGGAGTTTAAATGGACAATCAATGGAGTGGTTTACAAGATTACCATTATGTATTCTTTGTTTTCTGCTTGTATGAATGATTCTGATGATCTAGAAACATATAATAAGCTAGGTGTCTATGATAAGAGCCTTCACAACAAGGTGAAATCACCACACATACCTCGACTCCACTTACTTGTATGCTACAGGGAGGTTCCCATCATTGCTTTGTCTATTTCGAGGGAATTTCTTTATCATGCAATCTGGGTCCCTGTGAAATCTGTCCAAGGATACGAATGAAAAAAGGGTCATTACTGACAAGATAATTAATATTGCACGTGAAAAGAAAGGAACTCTAATCTGCCGGTTATGTTTGTTATGCTCGGTGATGAAACTTAAACATTTTAAATCCAGTGACTAGGTCTAGGTTGCATTTCATTTTGCATCTCATTTTGCATTTCATTTTGTACTTTGTGAATTTAGAGTGATTTCAGTATAATAATAATGATCTCTTTATCTTCTGAATGAGAGTTGGATGCATCATCATTTCTTAGCTAAGTGGTTTCTTTTTCATCATTTCTTCGATCGAGTACTTGTATATTAAGATGTTAGCTTCATACATAAGCATCTTATATAGATTCATACATTTCATTATTACTCATTTGCATTCATCTTATTGAATAGAGAAAAAGAAAATTTGCATTACTCATTACTCATTTTCATCATTTATTTGCATATGAATTGAAACAAAAACAAACATTCATATTCATCTGCATTACATACATCCATGCTAAAAAATATGCATACATATAGAATAAAGAATATAGAAAGCATCTCATAATCAAATCAATGCAAGTACAATGAAGTCAAATCAGATCTCATATATATATATAATCATCAAGTCTCAGAGTACAAAATGATGTCAACTGACATATACAAACTCCCATCGGAGCAAGAATCCTATAGGCTACAAAAAATGGGTGTGTCTACAAAAAATCTCAGAGCTACAAAAAGAATATCTAGCTCTTGGCCTCTCCCTCATTGCCTGATGGAGGAGGTGGAGCCTGCTGACCGGGTTCTTAACGAGGTGCCCAAGATCCCTCTGATCGTGCCATATACTATGAGTACGGTACAACTTGTTGCACTACAGGAACAACTACGCTGTAAGCTACAACGTAATAAGTTGCCCGACTAGTCTGGTGTAAAACCTCCTACCACAAAGTGTTTATCTCTACCCTCCTCTCTTCTCTCATCTCTGAGACCTAACGATCTCTCTCTACTCTAAGCTCTGCTAGCTGTTAGCCTGACTCTGCTAGCTGAGTCTGTGCCACTATCAACTATGACTGTAGCTCTGCTAGATGTACCCTCATCGACCATGCTGCGTCGGCCCCCTACTCTCTCGTAGTCTCTCCACCCCCATCTCTACCTCCAGCTCCACCCTGCTCCACCTTGCTCCTCCCACCTATGTCAGACCTATCTAGGAGCTACTTTCTCCTCCTCACCTCCACCCAACCTAACACCAACACTACCTAGGGATCCACCCTCACCCATCTGCTATCTAACTCCAGTTGGAACCCTATTGCTGTTAGCACCAGGATTGCCACTTGTCTACCTCATAGCCTTGACTCTCTATCCCTATCCCTACCTTTGTCCCTATCCCTGTGCAGGAGCATCATCCTCAATCTCCTCAATACGAGGTACTTTCTCTACCAGATCTGTAAATCTAGGGAATGGATGTTGGTGGAACCAATCTCTGTACTGGGGCAATACCCCCACATCTGCAATGTCATTCATGTAGTCCCACTAGATTTGCTACAATGCAGTCACCTCCTACATACCCAAGGCATAAGATAACCTCGATGCCCATCCCCACCTCTCCTCATTAGAATATCTCGTGTATGTTGTGAACTCCTGAGAGATCCCCTGAGGCCTACCATACTACCTCATCACTTGAGATACCATGAATTGCTCCACCATAGTCTACGATCTGCCAATGAGTGGGCATGTAAGAAAATAGATCTCTGCATATGATCCTCTAGTCATCCCATGGCTCTAGGCCCCTGTAAGGTCTCCATACCACAGCTATCAAGTCATCTAACTGTCATCGCTAGAAATCAGTCTCGCCTAGATGGGGCTGCATGACATATCCTAAATATCTATATACAATCAGTTGACTAGGCTCCTTGCCGTCATCTACAATCGGCCTACAAAATAGGAGGTGCTCCCAAGCCCATACCTATAAAATCAAGACTCCTATAGTCATGTTCTTCCCCTCCTAATAAACAATCTCATGCATCTCATGATACATGTGGGCCAATATACAAGAACCCCAGCCTAGTCTCTGAGGGGTCTCAACAAGCCTCTCGAGCATCCTACCCCATCCACAAAGGAATCCCTATTGTCCTCTATCCTACATAAGAAAAAAATTGATAAACCCTACTATAACACAAGCCAGAGGAAAAGCCTCACTATACCTGCTCATCATAATATCCCAACTGATAGAACATGTCAAGATATTTGGATCCCTAAATACATGTCTGATAGCCTGTAATCCAAGAAGTTGTGCTGCATCATAATCTACCTTACCCCCAGTAAAAGGGATACAAAGAATCTTGTAAATGTCCTCAGGAGTGATGGTCATCTCCCCAACTAGCAAATGGAAGGTTTTATGCTTAGAATGAAATCTCTTTACTAATGATGTGAGCATCTTGTGATTCACACAGATATCGGGTAACCTAAGAAGGTGGGTGAAACCGCACAAATCAATATGTGTCTACTCAACATCTGACAACTGTCAAACTAATGCCATAGTGGGTGGATATACGCATCTCAAAAGAACATGAGGCAAACGAACCTACAAAAAATCAAACAACGAAGCATCAAAAAACATTCCAAATAAGTTTACAAGAGAAGTAAAAAAATACGCAAATTCAACTATGTCAATTGCCAAGGCAAAATTTCAAGTTTGAACCTTCAAAAATGCTCACTATTTTCCAAATGATAAAACACAGAAGGGCAAAAACTCCTATGAGTCAGGATTAAAGCTCATGTGACAAAATAATCCCATACGATATAGGACTAGACTTAGGACGACAAAATGGTCTTTTATGAATGTTGTCGTATGATAAAAGGGTAGGCCTCGCACAACAAAACTAATGAATCTAAATGACAAAATACACTTTATCAGTTTGTCATATGAGATAGGATCCTATCTCGCACAACAAAACATGAAAGCCTGACTATAAACGTGCCAAAAACTTGAAAAATCAATAAAAAAATTCAAAATTAAAATGAATAACAGGCTTAAGATCGATCACTTACCGCTGGTTCATAGTCCTGAGGTCGATTATGTCATCTCTGTCACTCAAATTGATGCTCACAAATGGGGATCAACATTTTTCTTCACAAAAGACTTTTTGAATTTTCAAACTTGGAAGGTTAAAATGGCTTGAAAATGACGCTTTTACCCCTTATATAGCCAAAACCCTAATTTTTCAACTGGCTCTGATGGACATGAAAATTGTACCCTTAGCTAATTCACCCATTCTGATTCCATTTTAGGGATCAAAATCAGAATCTGAGATCATTTTGCTAGTCAATTTCATAGAATCTGGACCACTTAGTACTTTTTCATCAAATGCTCATTCTTTCTTCAAACTCCACTTAATTTCTCAGTAATCAACGCTGAATCTCAATTTTAATCTACAAATCAACTTTGCACTCAACTTCAACATCAAAACCAAATATTCAAATATTCCTCAGAATCATTTGTGTTCAAATAATTATTATCGCCAAAAATTGCCTATAATCATCTACCCTCACTATCTTTCGATTTCGCTCCCGAGGAGGCATACTCGTGACCTTATGACCTCACATCTTCAAAGTCGAGAAAATTTTCAAATCTTCATCAAAGTAGAGCAAAAATATTTTCAACTAAAGAAAATCAAATTCTTATTGCTAAAGGACATCTCAACTTCATCGCTTCATATCTAGTTGAGATCTCTTGATCATCTGAATCAAATCAATCGCTAGGGGAATATCAGTTTCATTGCTTCAAATCAAGCTAATATTTGTCTTCATCTAAATCAATCTCTTAACGTTAATCAGTTTCATCACTTTACATCAAGCTGATTATTTGTTTAAACTCAATCAAGGGTTTAAAGAGTGTCTTTGATCACATGCTCAATCTAAGCAAGTGCCCAGTTTCATCGCATCAAATCAAGCTGGACAGTTTATCTTCGCTCATCGTGTCTTGATCCATCAATTTCAAGATCGATTTTATCTTCACTCGTTGTGTCTAGTTCAATCAAGTTCTAGATCAGTAAGATCTACTTCTTGATCAATCAGGTTCAAGTTTAGTATCTTTGCTCTCTATCATTCCTAGTTCAATCAAGTTCGGGATCGGTATCACTTTAATCAGACCATGTTCAGCTTATTTGCTTCAAATCAATCTAAACACCTTGCTCTTCATCTGGTTCATGATCAATCAAGTTCAGAACTGGTATCTCCTAGACATCAACTATTCTTTGAACCAATGCACTGCTCGCACATTAATTCAAAGAGGGGCAAATGTAATACCCTAAAAATGGTCATCTAAACCATGGGCCCCTAATCTCGACAACATCACCAAGGTCCTAACCAAAGGCAATTAAATCAATCTTGAGCACATTATTAATTCTTTAATCATCAAATGTCACATGGTAAATCAATTACTCAATATTAATTAAATATTTATTTAATTAATTAAATCATTCCAAGAATATCATTTTGATCAATTATCCTATTTAATTTATTAAATATCCTCGCATATTTAATTAATTAATAAATTTACCATTTAATCATGCAAAAAAACAATTAATTTATTACAAAAGAGGAATTAATTACAAATCAAGAGTTGAATTGAAAATAAAATAAAAGAATTGAATTGAGAGAGAAATCAAACTTGAGATATTATTTCTTCTTCTAAATTTAGAACCTGAAATTGGAAAAACAATTAATTGAATTATTGATCATTCTCTAAAATTGGAACTCAAAGCTTTTCAGAAAAAGAAGTTAAGTTGCAATGAAAAGACTCTTTTCTTGAATAAATCAAAGAATTATCTATTTTTATCACAAGTGCATGGAGTTAATTACATCTTATTTCCAATGCAACTTGAACTTCTAATTTAGATGCATTTCAATTAAACTATAATTGGAATCTATCTCAAGGTTAACTTAACTTGATTTCTCAATTATTTTCAATTAATCCTAAATTGAGCTTTTTTGTAATTCTCTATAAATTCAGCCTTTAGCTCTCATTCAAAACACCCCAAAGATTTTTGAGAACACGCTTGGAGATTATTATTACACTGATTTTGCTCTGGAGTCATTGAATACATTGTGATTTTTTAGATTATTTGCATCCATATTTAGTTTATCCATTGTTGCTTGAATCATTATTGCTTGAATTATTCATCCATCTTGCATCTATTTAGTTTAATATCATGCTCATATAGATTGAATCCTTCATCTTGGTGTAGTCTAGTCACTGTTATTGCTTATAAAAATCTAAGAGCAATCTTATACTTGCATCTTTTAGAAGGCAATTAGTCTCTTTGTTATGGTTTATTATTTATTGATTATTGATTTACTAATCATACATGTAATGACTTAATTGTAGTGTTGTGTCTGCAGCTATCAGACTTATTCCACTTTTTCACACACACAATACTTACTACAAAAGTATTATCTGACTGTGGGTAGGCTTCCCACAATGGTTTTTCCCTTTATCAAGTTTTCCACATACAAATCTTGGTGTCATGTGGATGATATTTATTCTCTAATTGTTGCTTATGCTTAATTGGTATATATGGTATTTTGGTAATTGGTTTATACATTTTGGTATTGATCTTTTGAGTTTCGGTATTAAAGTTTTAATTGCTTAAGGTTCCAGTAATCTGGTGACAATTGATTCACCCTCCCCCTCTTAGTTGTCTTCTGGTTATTTGAACTGTCTAACAATTGGTATCAGAGCTTTGGTCCTCTTTGCAGAAGCTTAACTGCTTGAGAAAGATACTATGGCAACTAACCGTTCAAGTTCATCTAGTTCATCTGCTGCTATCTTTCAGAGAGATATTCCTAGGATTGATGGAACAAATTATAGAGTAGAGAATATTAGGATGGAGACTCATCTGAGATGTCTGGGTAAGGAAATTTGGGAAATCGTAGAGAATGGTGTTACTCCTTTTAATCCGGTATCTAGAAATCCTCCTCCGACAAACTTGGATAAGGAGCTTGAGAATGATTTTAGAGAAAAAGAAGCCCCCTTGTGTGCACTATCTGATTAGCAAATAATGGGATTAATTGACAAATCATCAGCAAAGGCTATATGGGACAAGTTGGAGAATCTTAATGAAGGTGACCCTACAGTTAAGATTGCTAAACTTGATGGTTATCGGGTGAGATATGAAAATTTGAAGATGGAAGAAGATAAAAGGATTGCTACATTCATGGAAAGGGTAAATGAAATTGTTATGGGAATTCAATATTGTGGTGGAACTCTGAGTGAAGATGAAATAATTTTTAAAGTTATGAGAGCTTTTCCATTGGCTTACAAGATGAAGGCTACTACAATTAATGAATTGAGAACAATGGCTAATACTTCTGTCAATAGAGATACCTTGGTTGGGAAATTATCTGCTTTTGAGCTAGAAGAATTTGGACCTTTTGGAGCTATGAAGTCTAAACCCACTTTTCATGCATTTACATCATCAACCGACAAGAAATATTGGAAAGCTTTATATGCAAAGGAATTGGATGATATGAAAAGAGAGGATGAAGAATTTGAGCAACTTGAAGCCCTATTTTCTAGAAGAGTACCTAAAGGACCAGAAGGAAGTAAGTATGAAGGAAAAACACCTTTTAAATGTTCTACATGTAATAAGATAGGTCATTTTGCATCTAGATGTCCTGAAAGGAATTCACTATTTGAAGAGAGAGCTAGAAGATCTTTTAAACCCAACCCTGGATATCAGAACAAGTATAAGTACAAGAAAAATTGAGTTAAATCATGCTACATTGCAGATGAGGTGTTAGGATTCCCACAGATACTGAGAGGGGAGGGTGAATCAGTATCTAACTAGTATATTAAATTTCTTAACTTAAAACATGTAGAACATATTAATACTGTGTACCGATAACCAGAAAGTAATGCAATAAATAGAGATAAAATCAACCACATGAAAAACACACCATAACACAAGGATTTAATGAGGAAACTCGGTGTGGGAAAAACCTCGGTGGGATTTGTGACCCACAATATTCACTTATTGGCCAATAAGATAATATTACTGCTACAAGAGGGGACTGCACATGTAGGAAGGCCAACTTCCTAGAGCTCACTGCTCAAATACAAAATAGGAAGTCTCACTGACTTACAAAATGGATTATATAAATCCAGTGTCTTGTACTGCTTCAAAATAGCATCTATAATGCCAGATCCAGTACCGGTTTCTACTCTACTTCTTACATAAACCCTTAACCTATAATTCGCATAATAGGTCTACCTTATTTCTCCTAATTACATTCCTCTTTCTTACTTACAAATGTTCTACAATGATCTCTCTTATATAAGAGTCATTTTACAACTTGCCAAGTCAGCTTACAATGATTTTACAAATAATAAACAAAATATATTACAACAAAAATCATGTCGGCCTCTATGCTGGTATGCTACCTTTCACTATCAGTGCAAGTGACCTGACTGCCGGTGTAGAGTCTGATCTTGCTAGTACCGGTGAACTGCCTTGCCGGTGTCATAGGATTGTGAGGTTTCCATCAATGACAAAACCTTCAATCACCTACAATGTCTCATTGGAGTGTGCATATGCCAACAATCTCCCCCTTTGGCATTGATGGAAACACTCATGAGAAAATTCCAAAACTTGTAATCCAAAAATTGTGTACCAAAAATATGTGAGCTCCCCCTGAGCAGATAAGTCTTTTGCTGATTATTTTCTCATACTACTACTCCCCCTTTGGCATCAATGACAAAGGTTGTCAGGGTGTCAATAGAGTTGTAGTTTTTCTGTCTCAACCTTGTAACTGGGTGGTTACAATTTGAAAAAGATCCACCAAAACCAAATTTATGCTTTCCATAAACTTCTTACTGTCTTTTATTGCTGCCTCTGTTCTTTGAACTATACCGGTGAGGTGCTGCAAATGCTCTGTCAGTGTTTTCTGTCCTTTTACTAATGCCTCAGATATTTCCTTTCTCAAGGATGCTAGATAGTCCAGTCTGGGACTTATTCTTAGTCTCAGATTCTTAGCCTTGTTTATTATTCTCTCCTTTTCTCTCTCTAGCTTCAGTAGTTCTAGCTCAAAACTAGTTATCTTTTGCTCAAAAACTGATAATGTATCAGGTGAATTAACAAAATTGTCTGCAAGTTTATTTATTTCTTCTTGTACCTTGCTCATTTTCTTATCTATGTAAACTATTAAAAAGTGTCTTGCAAGTATCTTTGTACAGAGTTTTACATTCGTTCAATATGCTGCATAGTTCCGGTAGAAGTGTGTCAAATTCCCTAGTACACTTCTTTATTTAATCCTCAAAGAATTTCTGTTTTTCAATTTCCATCCTGTCTTTGAATGCATGTTCCTTTATCTGTTCAATTGTCACTATGTTGTCAGTAATTTAATTCGACAAAGTGTCAAGTTGACTTAAAGAATCCTTATTATCTATGTTGCATTTAGGAGCTATCATCCTCAAAATTGGGATTGTGTCATCTATAGCTTTATAAGCTTGTGAACTACAATCAATTATTTTATTCAAAGAATCTAAAAGAAGTTCAGTTACATTGGTTGATTTGTAGCCTGTTGAGGGGGAACCAACATTCTGAATTCCGCTGGTGGAGGAAGTAACCATGCTTGTAGTGACCTTTGGTAGGTCAGTTTGTGTTTCCATTTCCTTAAGGAAGGGTTTTTGTTTCTCTCCTATTGCCGGTGGCACTGTTTCCATATGAACCTATTGTTGTTCTGGAGCCTATTGCTTTGCTTGTTTCTCTATCTGTGTCTCTGTCTTCCCTTCTGCTAGTTTACCTTCAGTGTTACCAGTGTTGTCAGCTACTGGTGGCTCACTAGCCATGTCAGTCTTACTAGTTGTGTCCTTGTCTATCACAATGTTGACCTTTTGAGTGTCAACATCCACTGTGTATATGACCTCAGGATTAGGAATAGTATCCTCTTGTGATACATCCATACTTTCATTTGTCGGTTGGTCTTCTGTTGTTGTTACCAGTGGAGTAATCAGAGGTAGTAGGGATAAGTTATCTTTTATTTTGATACTAGGAGGTCCACCAACCTTTCCTTTACCCTTGTCTATATCCTTTTGATAGACTTTGATAGGCTTGGGGTTCTTGTACTCTTCCTGCTTTTCTTTCTCCACAAGGAATATATCCCATCCATTTTTTGTTTCTTCTGTTACCTCTTTTACTCTTCCTGCCATTAGTGAAATATGCCAGTTTGCAGTAGAGAATACTAATCGATTGGCCTTTGCAATCAGATCATCTATTTCTTTTGGAGAGTTGACTGGGTAGACAGTAAGTAATTTTTCAATTTTGATTTTCTTATCAAGTTCTACAACAGATTGTCTTCTTGCTTCTAGCCTCTTGAATAATTCATCTGGCAGTTCATCTACAACTTCTATCAAAAACTTCTTATAGATATCCAGGTGTAAAATAACACTGTTTTCAACTTGCTCTTTCTCATTTGCTGATAGTGTATCATATAGTTTTTCTATGTTCTTGAGTTTTCCTTCTTTTGTGATTTCATCCAATAGTCTGTCAATCGAAGAAATATTCTATTGAGTCCTTTTCTTCTTAGGTGTTAGCTTTTTCTTTGGAATTGTCTTCTTTACTGGAGACCTCACTGCCTGTTGTTTTTGTCTAGTTCTTCTAGGCGAGGGTGTGGATATCGGTGAAGGTTGTCTTTTCCTTACAACTCTTTTAAATTCAGCTAGCATGTCACTCTCTGAAGAAGTTGCTACTGGTGAAAGGTGAGTTTTTGGTTGTTGAGCCTGTAACTCATCTTCAGTGATACTGGTTTGTTTCAGTACATCTTCTTTTATAGCCTTAGCCTGCCTTGAACCTCTCCTCCATGTTGCTTCCACTTTCTTAACTCTCTTCTTAGATTGAATTTGGCTTTCAATGGTCTCAGCACTACCAAATACTTCTTCCTTAGGTTCATTTGGTGCTTCCAGAAGTGCTTTAGTATATGTTTCAATGATGTGGTCATCAGTCTCATAACCAATTTTAGTAACCCAAATTGTTCTTGGGATAACTACTTCCATCTAGATCTCATTCTTTTTAAACACAAAACATATATCATCTTTGTATTTGTTAACAATTTCTTGTGATAGTCTGATTCTTTTGTTCATTCTGGCCTTTAGTGCTTGAAAATACTCATTGATATTCTTTTTCTTGTTTTCACCCATGTTTTTAAATAAGTCTGATAATTGTTTTCCTACCAGTATGTCAAATCCAAGATTCTTGTTGCCTATACCAGGCACCTATTTGGTTATATGTAGCATTAAGCATACAAGTAAATTACCAAATCTAAAAGTTCCTTTCTTATCCTTCTTGATCTTCCCTAAATTGTCAATCAATTCATCCTTTAGCCATTCACATACATCAATTTTCACATTTTCTTTTACCATATCATGTGCACTTTTTATGCATAGACTGGAAACTGAGTTAAGTTTGTTTGCATGTATTGCTTTGTATCCTAAAATCATGCTAACAAATCCCACATTTATGTCAGTCACATCATTAACCCTTAGAGACCTTCTGTCAGATGTTGCACCAGTTAGGTTCCTTACCAGGTCATTTGAGACCTTTTTTGTTTTGTTTGGTCAGCTACCGGTGGAGGGTAACCCTATTACAGCTTTCACTGCTTCCTTGGTAATTTTATGGATTGAATCTAACCAAAAGAATGCACCATGTACTCTGCTCAATACTATCCTAATAACTTCCTTGGGGAAATCCAGAATGCTAAGAATTTCTGTGAATCCTAGGGTTTCAACAATTTGGTGTTCAGGTTTTACTTTACCAAAATCATCATAGATAACATATTTGTACATGTTCTTGATTTATTCATCTCCTAATTCTTCTATATGGCAATGGATATAGATTCTAGGGCCTTCTGCATAAACAACTCCTTTGGGAATTTGGGAAAAAGCACCTACATTGTCATCCTTTTTAGCTATCTTAGGAACTAACTAAAATATGGGCCTAGCATATTTGATTACCTCAACCACAGTAGGGTTTGCTATGAATTCAGGTGGAGAGGAGGATGCCATGATCATAAATACCCTTTTCTACCTTAGGAAGGATTGATTGCTGAAATGTCTTGCCTCTTTGCTTGAAATGCCTTAGCTCTGGAGATTTCATGCTCTTCGAATGTTTGAATGCTCGGTGAAGTGAAATGGAGCCAAAAACATTAATTTATAATGTCAATCTACCAACTACTTTATTTAATGCTTGTCGGTTAAGTAATCATTTAACATAACTGTCAATATAGAAGTAAATTCAACTTCTTACCATCAACTGAGGGAATAATAACATATGTCTCATTGATTGCCAAACCGTCAAAGAAATTTCTTCAATTTGATGAAGAGACTTCTGCTAGTGGAGTGCTACTTTGTCCTACCGGTGGAGTGTTGCTTGGTTCTACCAGTGGAGTAGTATTCCTATCCATATTCAGTTCTGATTTCCTAATCCATTGTTTTGAAAATTCTTGCTTAACCTCTTCAACTTTTTCTTTTCCTTTCAAACTAGGACCTTTGTTGTCTACCGGTGATCCTTTACTTCTACAAAATTTAGCAATATGCTCAATTTTGTTACATGCATACCAAGTCACATTATTTCTCTGAATAGCCTTTCCATAACCTATGTCAGTTTGTGTTTTGCATTGATTAGATAAGTGTCCAAATCTTCCACAAACATAACATCTCACATTCATTCTACAATTCTCAGAGTTATGACCAACTTTGTTTCATTTTGAACATTGACTAGTGGGTGCATTGGTATTCTGATAGTTTCTAGATCTACATTCATTTGCTCTATGACCATACTTATTACAGTTAAAGCATTTGCCATTGAATTTATAAGTAGTAGGTTGTCTTACCGATTTGATATGATCCTATGTGTTTGTAGTACCAAAGCTTTCACCAACTTCAAAGCCAATTCCAGAAGTGTCACCTTTAGGTTATTGATTCTTTAGCAAGTTACCAAGTTCCTCTGAGCTTTTCTTGAATTTTTCTTTACGTTGATTTGCAGTATCTAGTTCTCTTTCTAAGACTTCTTTCTATCTCATCAGTTCATTGGAGTCATTCTGAGTGTGCATCAGATCTGTTTTCAACAAATCATTTTCATAACTGAGTCTTGTGTTCTCATTTGCAACATGACTTAGTCTTCTAGTCAAATCTTCTTCATTCTTCTTTCTATCTTCAATTTCTTTACAAAATCTCATACTCATATCCTGCATCTCATTCTTTGTTGTCATGTTCTCTTGCTTTAGCTTGTTTATCATAACATTAAGAGTTTCTTTTTCATCATTCTCATTTTGCATCTTTTCACAAAATTCTCTTCTCTTGTTTCTTAAAATAGTAAGATTTTCTTGAAGTGCTTGAATAATATCCTGAGCAGCCTTTAGATCATCTTCAAGTTTGATATTTTTCAATTTTTCTGCATTATAATCTGAGAGAGCTCCTTCAAGTTGCTTCATCAAGTTTTCCATCTCTACCGGTATCAAGATCTTCCTCAAGCTATTAGGCTTATGAAAATAGAGGACCAAGCTCTGATACCAATTGTTAGGATTCCCACAGATATTGAGAGGGGGGGGTGAATCAGTATCTAACTGGTATATTAAATTTCTTAACTTAAAACATGCAAAACATATTAATACTATGTACCAGTGTTACCATGTCATTTTTCCTTCATAATGGGGACAAATTCCTTTTTAAAATTCCTTTCAGAGTCCTAGTCTTTCTTGTAATACCTCGGTTCAAGCCCTTAGTCCATTTGTAAATCATCTTTCAATAAAAAATGTCAAGTTTTAGTAATTGGTTGAACTCTATGAACACTTTGAACCATCTTGAACCGGGTTCAACAGGTTCATTTAGGTTCCATAGGTTCCTAGGTGTTCAGGGAAGTTTTCATACTAACATTTTCTTTAGGTGTTTTGTAGTGGCTCTTTAAAGGTTTCTTGTTCGGTAACGTGTTACATCATCTCTCTTCGGGCGTTGAACTCATCGAACCGAGTTCAAAAGGTTCAAACGTGTTCAACATTTTCAACATAGCACAAATGGTCAGCAGCTTGGCATAATTAATATTCTCCGCAAAGATTTTCCCTGAGCGTAGTGTACACCTTTAACTACTTGAACCCCAATGAAGTCTGTTCAGGATGTTCATATGTGTTAAAAATTTTGGTGGGTCCTGTGGGTTAAATGATTTGATGGTGCATTGATTGCTAAATATGAGAAAGGTGAACCATATCTTAAGTGATGTCAATTGTTGGCTTTTCGAAGTAAGTAATCATTTCAAAAACTGGCGGTTACTTCAAAAACACCGCCATGCATTTAATGCATGCATGCGATGTCCAATCCACAAATTTAACACACTCAAACTGACAATTGGAATTATTGCACTTAATAGTTCTGTATCATTACCCTCGCTATAAGGTATGAAGGATTAATTCTCTAAAAATTTGTTCCTTGCTGCTACGGTGTTATTTTTCCTAGATAGAAGTATTAATCGCTGGTAGTTGTTTGGTTGCTCAACTGTGAAGGTGAGTCCCTTTCTCATTCTCTCCAGTAATTTTTGCCTGTATTTCTTCTCTCATAGTAGGGTTGCTGTAACAAAATAAGGCTTATCACTTTGCATTATAAAGTCCACACTGCACTTGTTCAGGAATGTTTTTAGCCTAGCATGTACGGAGCCCATAGTTAGCGATACCGACCTTAAAGGGGAAAATCTTGAAGTTCTAAAAGAAAGGGTATTCAAGGGAATTGATGGTTCTCTTGGTGTGGAGATTTTGAGTAGCAGTCTCATAGAGGCACCAACTTTTCCCCCAGCTATCCCGTGCCCATAATTGGTTAGGGAATGCATTGCTAGGTATGATCTAGTCTCTGAGACCATTAGAAGAGATGACGGTGAAACCCTTCTTGCTATAAACCGTGAAGTAATTTCTTCTGTCTTCAAGATACCTGATTACCAGTTCTCCAATTTTTCCCATTCTCAGTCAATCACCGAGTTCAACACAGACAGAACCGGACACCGAAATAATGTAGCAAAATACTGGTGAAGGTTCCTCAAAGGGGTGGTTCCAGGTTGCCCAATAATCCCAATAAGAATTGCATGCTCCCTCACATTCACGATGTCATGCTTTTGTTGCACCAAGTCAGAGGCTCTGCAGAAGCCTATAGTTTTGATGACTAGATTTATTTCTATGTGCAGCTAGTGCTAGAGGGGAAGTAGTACCTTGATTGGGCAGAACTAATTGCTGATTAAATGAGGGAGCAATTAAGTATGGCCAAACAATTTAAGCAAAATTTCTTCATGTCTTCGTATCTTGTATATTGTTCGGCATGTGTTAAGGATTTAGTTGGAATACCACGACAACTCACTAAGGAGGATGTTCCCATGTATGATTTCTACCCCATGCTGCAAAAGGATAATGCCTTGCAGGATTTCAGAAGGGTACACAATGCTTTTTTGGGTGACTTGTGTTATGAATTGAAAAGTATGAAAACCAAAATAATCTCCAAGGATGCGCAAACATTGATAAGGAGGTTTGGTAGTTTCTTTATCCAGTTTTCTCATTTCTTCTATATAAGAATAGGCAGCTTTGAAGAGCAACCCTTCAAACTCCCTCATTATTGTTCAGATTGCTTTGTTTTAACGGAGATATGTAGGTAGCTGACCTTTGTGGTTAAAAAGGTGCAACCCAGGGATAAATGGGAGGGTCCTTTTCCCATCCAATTAGGTGTGTTGTCCTGTAGTTCAATGTTGGATACCTTGAGCATTGGAGCAGATCTCAAGAACTTCAACTTTCCCCTATATCCTGAAAGGGAAGGTTTTGATAATAAGGGTTTTTCTCGAAGTCTTGGTCTAATGCCATATCTCCCAATGCCATAGTTAGAGGAAAACTGATGAACTCGAGGTGTTCAAAAGGGTAAATTTGAGGATGGTATTAGAACAAGTTATTTCACTTCAGGTAAAGCTAGACATTAAGGGGCTCGAAGAGGACTATCTAGAACTATTTGAACTTGGATACTTAGCCCTTGCAGAAACTAAGATGCCTTCAATTAACTGGGACAAGGAAGAGGAAGATGATATACAACTAAGAACCAAAGGAGTTTTGGAGAGAACCGTGGCATGGGTTGCTAGGAAGAAAGCAGTGAAGTTAGGCGTCAAGTCTAATTTTGCGAGAAGTAATGAGGTTCCTCTACATTCAGCAAAGCATTTTTCTAATAATGCTTCTATGCCTGTTCATGGAGGTAAAGATAAAAAGTTGCCTCAGGTTAGACACAATTCTAATTCAGCTTTGGATTTCTATACTCCTCGGCATACCCGATCATGAAGTGCTGCTCAAAGAAGGAAGGATCATGCTAAGGATGCAGAGGTGAAGGATACAATTCTTGATACCCAAATATTTGAAGTTGAAGACTTGGATAGAAATGTTGCTAATGCCCTGGACTCCCATATGATAACCGTAGCTATGACACCACCTTCCAAAGCCATCAAAGGAACAACCAGTTCCAGTGCAACTCCCAAGTGGTTAACCACTTCGGTAAACAAAAAGCGGAATTTCCTTCCTGTGACTATTCCAATTCAGGAGATGGTCTTGAAATATACTGAGAAGGGGCCCAAGCCAAAAAAATTTAAAACCGCTGCTCATCTGGATAATGATGAAAGAACCAGAAAATTGGTCACTGAAATTGCCTCATACAAGCCCAATGATGAAAACAAGGAGGCCAGTGCAGATGATTTTGAGATCACTAAGGTGGAGCTGGGAAATATGAGTAGGGACTTAGACAATAATTTCTTCCAGGTATCGGCAAAGAAAATGCTCTCCAGATCAGAGAAAGATGGGCAGGAAAAGTGAGAGCTAAAGGGACACATAAATATTCTTGCTCAGTTCATTGATAGCATTGGTTGTTTTGGGGCACTCCCTATATCTCATGCTATGGAGAACTTTGACCTGACTTTACTAGAAAATAAAAAGTTAATGAGCCAAGTTCAATGGGCCAAAAGTATTGCAGAGGTTGTGGAGAGATGGATTGAAGGAATAGTCAAGGATGGAGAGAAGTATATCACTAACTCTCAGAAGTTATGTGATGAAATATAGAGCCTCATCATAGAAGTTCAAAATCAGATCTCACCATGGGTGAAAGAGGAACACAAATGGGAGAACAACTTGTCGATGTTCACGAAAATAGAAGGGTATGGAGTTACCCGATTTCTGACAGAACATTCAATCAAATTCATGACAGATGAATGCTAGCTCTTTGTGCTGAAGAAGACCATAATGTGGTGGGTGCTTACCTTCAAATCTATGATCTCCAAGGCTAAGACTTCTATGTATGAACTCCAATATCTCCAATACAATATTGTTAATGACAACAAGGTGGTTAACCCTGACCACAATTGGTAGTTGGGAATTTGTGGGCTGAACACATAGGATGCGATAAAAGGTTTCTGAATATACATGGAGAAAATCAAAGCCAAGGGTAATTTCACTCCTGAGGATATAACACGGGTTGCTCGGATTGAGTCTATGACCTTTATTGGTAATGATCGGTTACCAAAACATGTCGGAAAGATGGTGAAGCACTGGTGGAACAAGGAGGCGGTGAAGGAAAAGCTCAATGCGTTTAAAGTTTTGAACCAATCTATAATCCAGGAACTCATGACCGCCCATGATGCCTAGGAAAGCAGAGAAGAAGATAATGATGGGAAAGCGACATAATGTGTTGATCCAAGCTCTATTTTTGTTGATGTAATTTTCATGTTTATGCAAAGACTTGAGAACATCTATTCCAATTTTATCTTGTTAGTTTCATAACTATTTTGGGGGAGGTCAAGTTTTTAGGGAGACCTCCCCTATCCTAAAGACTATAAATTAAAGGAAGATAGATAGAATAGGGGTTAGATTTTGTGAATAATTTTAGTGTGTTTTTTATTTTATTTTTCTTTGTTTTGTAAAAGTCTTGTCTTGTGGAAGGAGGGATCAGACTTTAAAATCTGGAATAGAAAAGGATTTATAGATGTATTGTTGTGCCTTTGTCGCATGAAATATATATATATATATGAGATCATACTATTTTTGGGAGAAGGAAAATTTGTGGGTTTTGAATCTGTGTGATTGCATATCTTTGCATATGTTGATCTAATCAAACAACAATAATCACCTTTTCTAGTGCAAAAAATCATTATTTTTGTTGTACTCTTTCCTATGAGTTTTGTTTTGTTAAAAAAGATTTTTATTTGGAGATAGATTTGGTTTCTCTTATCTATTCTTTTCTTATCTGAATTGTTTGAATGGTTTTCTAAACTTTGTTTTAGTTACTTCCATTTCTTGTTTTGAATCAATTGGAAAGTTAATTCTTTTTCTTTGAAATATGTGTGAAATATTGCCCTCTCATCCAAGAATGAAGTAGGCAGCCTTACATACTTTCAGGTGAAAAGCATACCAATCAAAACTCGATTAGATTATTCCCCGAATAACTAAGATAGGGAGCTGTACCTATGGAAAATTCAAAGGGAAGTGGTTTATATAACACTTACCCAGCTATTTAGTTGAACACTTGTCTTTAAAAGAAGGCGACAGTGTTTGAAATTTATCATATTTAAGAAAGGCAAAATCTGTTCACTAACAAATTTTTGGCGACTCTGCTGGGGAAACGACAAAACAAGGTTCCTCAAAGGGGTGGTTGCAGGTTGCCCAAGAATCCCAATAAGAATCACATGTTGCCTCACATTCATGATGTCATGCTTTTGTTGCACTGAGTCAGAGGCTCTGCAGAAGCCTACAGTTTCGACAACTGGATTTATTGCTATGTGCAGCTAGTGCTAGAGGGGAAGCAGTACCTTGATTGGGAGGAACTAATTGCTAATTCAATGAGGGAGCAACTGAGTATGGCCAAACAATTTAAGAAGAATTTCTTCATGTCTTCGTATCTTGTATACTATTTGGCATGTGTTAAGGATTTAGTTGGAATACCATGACAACTCACTAAGGAGGATGTTCTCGTGTATGATTTCTACCCCATGCTGCAAAAGGATAATGCCTTGCAGGATTTCAGAAGGGTACACAATGCTTTTCTGGGTGACTTGTGTTATGAATTGAAAAGTATGAAAACCAATTGAATCTCTGAGGATGCGTAGACATTGATAAGGAGGTTTGGCAATTTCTTTATCCAGTTTTCTCATTTCTGCTATATAAGAATAGGCGGCTTTGAAGAGGAACCCTTCAAACTCCCTCATTATTATTCAGAATGCTTTGTTTTAGCAGAGATATGTAGGAAGCTGACCTCTGTGGTCAAAAAGGCACAACCCAGGGATAAATGGGAGGGTCATTTTCCCATCCAATTAGGTGTGTTGTCCTGCAGTTCAATGTGAAACGCCTTGAGCATTGGAGCAGATCTCAAAAACTTCAACTTTCCCCTGTATCCTGAAAGGAAAGGTTTTGATAATAAGGGTTTTTCTCGAAGTCTCGGTCTAATGCCATATCTCCCAATGCCATAGTTAGAGGACTTTTGGGAAGATTTTACTGATGAACTCAAGGTGTTCAAAAGGGGAAATATGAGGATGGTATTAGAACAAGTTATTTCACTTCAGGTAAAGCTGGACATTAAGGCACTCGAAGAGGACTATCTAGAACTGTTTGAACCTGAATACTTAGCCCATGCAAAAACTGAGATGCCTTCAATTAACTGGGATGAGGAAGAGGAAGATGATATACAACTAAGAACCAAAGGAGTTTTGGAGAGAATCGTGGCATGGGTTGCTAGGAAGAAAGAAGTGAAATTAGGCATCAAGTCTAATTCTGTGAGAAGTAATGAGGTTCCTCTGCGTTCACCAAAGCATTTTTCTAATAATGCTTCTATGCCTATTCATGCAAGTAAAGATAAAAAGCCACCTCAGGTTAGACACAAGTCTAATTCAGTTTTGGATTTCTGTACTCCTCAACATACACGGTCACGAAGTGCTACTCGGAGAAGGATGGATCACACTAAGGATGCAGAGGTGAAGGATACGATTCTTGATACCCAAATATTTGAAGTTAAAGACCTAGATAGAAATGTTTCTAATGCCTTGGACTCCCATATGATAACCGTAGCTATGACACCACCTTCCAAAGCCATCAAAGGAACAACCAGTTCCAGTGCAACTCCCAAGTGGTTAACCACTTCGGTAAACAAAAAGCGGAATTTCTTTCCTGTGACTATTCCAATTCAGGAGATGGTCATGAAATATACTGAGAAGGGGCCCAAGCCAAAAAATTTCAAAACCGCTACTCGTCTGGATAATGATGAAAGAACCAGAAAATGGGTCGCTAAAATTGCCTCATACAAGCCCAAGGATGAAAACAAGGAGGCTAGTGCAGATGATTTTTAGATCACTAAGGTGGAGCTGGGAAATATGAGTAGGGACTCAGACAATCATTTCTTCTAGGTATCAACAAAGAAAATGTTCAGCAGATCGGAGAAAGATGGGCGGGAAAAGAGAGAGCTAAAGCGACACATAAATATTCTTGCTCAGTTGTTTTGGGGCACTCCCTATATCTCATGCTATGGAGAACTTTGACCCGACTTCACCAGAAAATAAAAAGTTAATGAGCCGGGTTAAAGGGGCCAAAAGTATTACAGAGGCCGTGGAGAGATGAATTGAAGGAATAGTCAAGGATGGAGAGAAGTATATCACTGACTCCCAGAAGTTATGTGATGAAATACAAAGCCTGATCGCAGAAGTTCAAAATCAGATCTCGCCATGGGTGAAAGAGGAACACAAATGGGAGAACGACTTGTCGATGTTCATGAAAATAGAAGAGTATGGAGTTACCTGATTTCTGACAGAACATTCAATCAAATTGGTGACAGATGAATGCTAGCTCTTCGTGTTGAAGAAGACCATAATGTGGCGGGTGCTTACCTTCAAATCTATGATCTCTAAGGCTAAGAATTTTGTGTATGAACTCCAAGATCTCCAATGCAGTATTGTTAATGACAACAAGGTGGTTAACCCTGACCATGATTGGCAGTTGGGAATTTGCGGGCTGAACACGCAGGATGCGATAAAAGTTTTCCGAATATACATGGAGAAAATCAAAGCCAAGGGTAATTTCACTCCTGAGGATATAACACATTACTCGGATTGAGTATATGACCTTTATTGGTAATGATCAGTTACCAAAACATGCTAAAAAGATGGTGAAGCACCAGTGGAACAAGGAGGCGATGAAGGCAAAGCTCAATGTGATTAAAGTTTCGAACCAATCTATAATCCAGGAACTCATGACCGCGCACGACGCCTAGGAAAGCGGAGAAGAAGATAATGATGGGAAAGCTGCATAATGTGTTGATCCAGGCTCCATTTTTGTTGATGTAATTTTCATGTTTATGCAAAGACTTCGGAACATTTGGTCCAATTTTATCTTGTTATTTTCATATCTATTTTTGGGGAGGTCAAGTTTTCAAGGAGACCTTCCTTGTTCTAAAGACTATAAATTAAAGGAAGATAGATAGAATAGGGGTTAGATTTTGTGAATAATTTTAGTGTGTTTTTGGTTTTATTTTCCTCTATTTTGTAAAAGTCCTATCTTATGGAAGGAGGGATTAGACTTTAAAATCTAGAATAGAAAAGGATTTATAGATGTATTGTTGTGCCTTTGTCACATGAAATATATATATATATATATATATGAGATCATACTATTTTTGGGAGAAGGAAAATTTGTGGGTTTTGAAGGTATGTGATTACATATCTTTGCATATCTTGATCTAATCAAACAACAATAATCACCTTTTCTAGTGCGGAAAATCATTTTTTTTCTGGTACTCTTTCCTATGAGTTTTGTTTTGTTAAAAAAGATTTGTATTTGGTTTCTCTTATCTATTCTTTTCTTATCTGAATTGTTTGAATGGTTTTCTAAACTTTGTTTCAGTTACTTCCATTTCTTGTGTTGAATCAATTGGAAATTTTATTCTTTTTCTTTGAAATATGTGTGAAATATTGGCCTCTCATCCAAGAATGAAGTAGGCAGCCTTACATGCTTTCAGGTGAAAAGCATACTAATGAAAACTTAATTAGATTATTCCCCGAATAACTAAGATAGGGAGCTGTACCTATGGAAAATTCAGAGGGAAGTGGTTTATATAACACTTACCCAGTTGTTTAGTTGAACACTTGTCTTTAAAAGAAGGCGACAGAGTTTGAAATTGGTCATATTTAAGAAAGGCAAAATCCATTCACTAACAACCAGTAAGCAGAAAGTAATGCAATAAATAGAGATAAAATAAACCACATGAGAAACACACCATAACACAAGGATTTAATGAGGAAACCCAGTGTGCAAAAAACCTCGGTGGGATTTGTGACCCACAATATTCACTTACTGGCCAATAAGAGAATATTACTGCTACAAGAAGGTCCTGCATGTGTAGGAAGGCCAACTGCCTAGAGCTCACTGCTCAAATACAAAATATGAAGTCTCACTGACTTACAAAATGGATTATATAAATCCAGTGTCTTAGACTGCTTCAAAATAGCATCTATAATGCCAGATCTAGTACTGGTTTCTTCTCTACTTCTTACATAAACCCTTAACATATAATTTGCATAATAGGTCTACCTTATTTTGCCTAATTACATTCCTTTTTCTTACTTACAAATGTTCTACAATGATCTCTCTTGTATAAGAGTCATTTTACAACTTGCCAAGTCAGCTTACAATAATTTTACAAATAATAAACAAAATATATTACAACAAAAATCCTGTCGGCCTCTGTGCCGGTGTAGAGTCTGATCTTGCTAGTGCCAGTGAACTGCCTTGTCGATGTCATAGGATTGTAAGGTTGCCATCAATGACAAAACCTTCAATCACATACAATGTCTCATTGGAGTGTGCATATGCCAACATGAGGAAGGTGTGATTGATTTTGATGATGAACTGGCTCAAGACTCTGCTAGTGGTTTTGGTAATACAAAGGAATGGGTGTTCTTGGCTATCAAGGAAGATGCTCCGACACTGGAAGAGAATGTACCTAAAGAGAAGGCACTTGCTGCTAAAATTAAAGATAAAGATGGATGGGTAATTGACAATGGATGTTCACATCATGTGACTGGAGACATAAGCAAGTTTCTATCTTTGCAAGAATTTGGTGGCAGTCTAGTTAGATTTGGAGATGGAAAAGCATGCATGATCAAAGGAAAATGAACTATATCATTAAATGGTAAGCACAATACTAATAATATTTATTATGTTGTAGGTTTAAGGCATAATCTTTTGAGTGTAGGACAATTGATTGTAAGAGATTTCAATTATAGTTCAAGGATGAAAAATGCAAAATCATTAATAGATATGGTTTGGAGATTGCAACCGATACTCAGGCAAAAGGTAATATATTTTATTTGAATTCCGGTGAGAAGACATTTTTGATGCATAAATTGATGAGAGTTGGCTATGGCATAAAAGGCTATGTCATGTGAATTTTGATTGCATGGTAAAGATCAGTTCAACTAAGAAAGTGAGAGATATACCTAAGATTGTGAAGCCCTATAATCCTGTGTGTAAAGGATGTCAAATGGGAAAATAGGTCAGAACCTCTTTTAAGAGTATACAAGACAAATCTAATGATGTTCTTGATCTTATTCATATTGATTTGTGCGGTCTAGTAGAATTAAAAGTTTTCAAGGTGATAAATATTTTATGCTAATCATTGATGATTATTCTAGAATGATGTGGGTTACTTTTCTAAGGGAGAAATCTAAGGCTTTTGAAAAGTTTAAAATATTTAAAGCTAAAGTTGAAACTAAGATAGGATTGAAGATTAAGTATTTAAGGTCAGATCATGGTGGATAATTCACATCCGGTGAGTTTAATACCTTTTGTGAGAAGCATGGTATAATGAGACAATTTTCTGCTCCTCAAACACCTTAGATGAAATGGAGTTGTGGAATGGAAGAACAGAAATATCTTGGATGCTGCTAGAACCATGATGATGGAAGCTAATCTACCTCATATCTACTAGAGAGAAGTAGTAAGAACAATAGTTTATACATTCAATAGAGTACATATCAAAGGAGAAATTCGTAAGACACCTTATGAATAATGGTTTTGCAATACACCTATATTAAGTATTTCAGGATCTTTGGTAGTAAATGTTATATCAAGAGAGACGTGTAGACGTCTAAAAATGGTCAATGCTTGCAAAGTCATACTTTAACATTTGTGCATTGCCTTATTTTAGGGTTTTTGCGTCGCATTAACATTTCTTCTATGTTGTGCACTTGGTCTTTATCATTTGCGAGCATCAAGTCCTTCTACATTCTTCATTTGTCTCACTTTCGAATATGGTCTTGTCGATAATAATCTTCAGTCATGATTTTGGTCGATCTTATCCTATCCCATCAATGTGTGTGCTCATTTGGCATATTTTGACATCGTCAATTCGATCTCATTTTGGACATTATCAATCCTAAACGATGATAGAATTAGGGTTTTGTCCTCTTGTCAATCTTGTCATTTTGCGATCGATTCATCATCAATCCTTGTCCTTGTCAATCTTGTCATTTTGCAATCAATTTGTCATCAATCCTTGTCCTGGTCAATCTTGTCATTTTGCAATCGATTCGTCATTGATCGTTGTCCTTTTCAATCGTGTCAGTTTGGATCAATTAGTCATTGTTCCTCGTCAATTGGCGCCTATCAATTTGATATCTTTATCAATCTTGGTCAATTTATCAATCAAATCATTTATCAACATTGGTCCTTTATCAATCAAAATCATGATCAAAATCGACCCTACATCAATTATCTTTTGTCAAGACCTAATTGTCGTCCTTGCATTTCTAATTCATCTTCTAGGGTTTTATGAATTGTTCATTTATTCTTGTTTGTCATTTTCCCTCTAGGTTAAATAATTTATTTATTTATCCTAAGTCTTCTTGTCATAATTAAATATTTATTTAATTGGCTAGTTAATTCCCCCTCTTTTTGTGAATTAATTAATGAATGAAAAATTATTAATTAATTTACCTAATTTTCATCAATTTCTAATTTCCTAATTTCCAATTCATCATTTCTAACCTAATTTTCTATTTTCTCCTATTTTTCTAATATTTCTCCTAATTTCATGGGAATGACATAGCAATCTTGTCATAATTTGTCATAATTTGTCAATCAATCAATTTTGTATAGCAATCTTGTCAATTTTGTCATAATTTGTCAATCAATCAATTTTGCATAGAAAGTGTCAATTTTGTCATAATTTGTCATATTTGTCATTCTTGATTTGAAATTTCCTTTCAAATCTCTTCATGCTAATCTTGTCATCTCTCCAATTTGTCTATAAATTGGATGAGTTTCTTCAATCAAAGGATCTGATCAATTAATCACATTATCGAGCTAATCACATTTTTAGAGAATCAATCACGCTTCTAGTATCCTTACGCTACCATTTCATCTTGCTTTCATGCTATGCCTTTGCATTTGTAGGTGAGATCCACAAACAAAGCAATTTGAAGGAGAAAGAAGGACAATGGAGAGTTATGGAGGAGACATTCACATTTGTAATGGTTTGCATTTGATTTGAATGTCTTGTTTTCATATCTCTATTGAATGTTTTTAGGATTTCTTATCATCGCAATATAGTTTTCGTGGTTGGGCTAGTCTAATTTGTTGTTTGCTTTGATGAATTCCAAATTCCTATCTACATTAATTGGTGAACCCGACGTGAATCTAACCATTTAACCATGTTTTGAGTGCCTTTTGAGCTGATTTGCAGGTGAAAAACTCAAGAAACAGTGCGACCCAGAGCTTTCTAGACACTTTTACACCTGTGTAGGAGGGATCTGCACCTATGTCAAGGCATTTTGCACCTATGTCAAGGTAGTCTACACCTGTGTCAAGGCAATCCATGCCTGTGTTGAGACATTCTACACCTGTGTAAGACCAGAAACAGAGGTGAAAATCAGTGTTTTTACTTGCAAATTAATTTGTTTTCATTCTGTTCTTATATTCTGCTTTTCTTTGGTACTGATTCTCTGTGTAGCACCTTGGCATTACATGTGACAAAGACAAAAAAATGAAACTACTAACAAATCTTATGCAGGACGCGGTCAAAGACTTTTATTAAAACATCTTGCATGTGATTTTTAAAGTAGTTGCACATTTAGTTTCTTAAAGGTTAATGAACATCATGCATGCTTTGTTTGCTTTTAGTTTGTTTGCATGTTTTAACCCTTAGAATTGGGCTTGCCTCTCGATTTGCCTAGCACTTCGCATAGGCATTGGTGAGAGGGAATGGCCCTAAGTGGTGACGGGCTGAAGCCAAGCTCTTCCAAACCACTCTAAATAACTATGGATGCAATGAAAGTTGTAGACAATGGGTGCTGGAATGGTATTGTGATGATTTATTTACCGGACCAATAACCACCCGAATGGATTCCTTAACTAGAACCTTTTGTTTGTAGAGACCAAAAACCTTCTATCTGTTGGCTCAGGCGTTGTGATACACGCATGCCGAAGACACCTCTCATGTACTCCTTAGTTAGAGATAGCAAGTTCTTGGGAAGTGATGCCCCTTGAACTCGAAGCTTGGTATGCTGGAGAAGTGAGTGCACTGTAAGGGGGAGCCAGTGCTACCAAGCATCTAGCTATCTGACTAAGTGTTGTATTTCATTGGAGGATTCAACAGATATTGCCCTTGCCAACCATAGGATTTGTTGTAAATGTGCTTGATTGTCTTGAGTCAAAGTCAAACAAACATTTTGTCTTTTGTGATTGTCAAAGGTTAAATTAAAAACAAACTTTCAAAAAGTGCTCATAATCAACTTAGATTTTCAAAATCAACAACATTCAACTCAAAACACAATCCGAACAAAGGTCCAAATTTGTCCAAGTATTCATCCAACATTTGAACATGGTTGTCAACACATTGAATGTCTTTGTTTCAAAATTCATGTCACTTTAGGCTAGGTTTTGCATAGTCCAACTTAGGTCCTAGGGCATATTGTAATCTTCTTTCATTTTAGTCCTTTTCATTGCAAGCATCCTCATTTTGCACTTAGGTCCAAGATCATTTTCCCTAAGTTTGCATTTCATTGTCATATCCAAGACAGATTTCCATTTAGGCTGCATAAGTTGCATTTCGCATATTCCAAGTCATTGGTCTTCGCATATCCTTATCATTTCATTGTCATATCATATCCTTAGATCATTTTCATATCATATCCTAAGTCACTGTCATAATCATTGCTTTCTTGCCTGTAGTCTCAAAAACTAGGTTTTGTCATACTTGAGTAATCCAAATCTTTGAATAAACCCTAAGTCATTGTTAAGAAGTCTAGACCTTATCAAATTTTTGTCTTTTTGTCATCAATGTCATTTGGTCAAACCTAGCTTAGCATCCAAGCATATAGGGGAGACATTGTCATTTTGTCTTTTTGCCACTTGGTCCTTTCTTCCTTTGAGGTCGAAACATCATTTCAATTTCCTAAGGGTCTCATTTTTAGAATTGCATTCATGAGTTTGTCAAAATCTTGAAAAACAACAAAAACATAGGTTGCATTCTTGCCATAGATTGCATTTTTGTCTATTTAGGTTGCATTTAGTTGTATATCATACATCATCCTTCTAAAATCAAAAAATCCCCCAAAAATATTGCACTTGCATAGTGACATGCCTGTTGAAACAAGGTCAAAGTCTAAGAAGATGGGTGAACCAATATATCAACCCATGGACAACGTATCAAACTCACAGTTTCAATCTAGTCAATCATTACACATTGAAGGTTCATCAAACACATCATTACCACCGTATGGAATGGTTCAACTTGGACCACCTCCATTATATGAACTAGTGTTTGTACCCATGAAACCAAGATATGGGAGTGTTCCACCAACACCAAGAGAAAATGCACCTTTTGACTGGAATCAACCAAACCTGCAACATGAAATTCAAACATTACATGAGGAACAAACTCTTTCACAAGGATTTCATTCAAACCAATGCGTTCAACAAGAAATAAATCCAAATGTTTTACCAGATTCTTCATCAGATTTTGATGCTTCTGATGATGTTGATATGTTCCTTAAAGATCCTAAGTTGACAAAAAAGATGGATAAATTATTGAACAAGGTCTTTAAGATGTTCCCACAAAAATATCTTGACATGATGAGTAATGTGACCTTCTCAAGTGAGCAAATCAATGTGCAAAAACAACAAGGTGATGAGCTGTTAAGTTTCTCTCCCCATCCAAATGAAGAAAATGTGCAACAAGAAACTCAACACACCTTGATGAGTAAACGTGCTTCAAAAATGTTGACAGTGACTATTCCACAAAAGTCACCATTTGAAACAATAAATAATCCGTTATTTAATACAACACCTTTAACACAAGATCAAATGAGGGCCAACAAATATTGACAGCTGTCCCTCAACAAGAAATGATTCCTTGAATAATTACAAGTGGATCAAAATCTAAGATGCAAGAAAGCTTTACAACTAGAATGCCTGATCTTACCAAGGTCCAAAACAATTCCACAATGCAACAAAGTTCCTATGTCCCATTAAGTTCAATATATTTTCCACATACTCAAGTAGCTATTATGCAAAATATTGTGATAGATCCTTCGATAATGGCAACACAAAGAGCTACAAATAGTGGTTTGCACCAACAACAAATGTTGCAACAATTGAGTAATGAACAAAAGGCACAATCGAATGTGCAAACAAGCAATGCACAACAACAACAATATCGCATTCAACAACATGTTGCAGCATCTTCTGCACCATTACAAGTTCATTCAAACTTGCAACCAACAAACAACATAGCAAGTCAATGCAAGTGCCATACCCCATCTCAAGGAGAAACAACAAAAACCTCCCAAAAAAAGTTTTTTGCAAATGATGGGATTTACATCAAGACAACAACAATTGGCACAAAGTCAGCAAATTCCGATTCGTCAACATCAACAACAACATGTACCTCCATATGTGCCAAGACAAACAAGTTATCATACTTCACAACCACAATTGATGTCTGTGCAATATCAACAACACCCTCAATTGCAATATCAACCTAGGCTACAAATGATGATTCCACCACAAGAAGCATAGCAACAAGGACAATATCAAGGCATGGCACAACCACCGCAATAAGAGTTGTATCAAGAACATTATATGCCAGAGACACCAAAGACAACAATTTCCAAGCATCAGCAGCCAATGGGAAACACGATGTATCGACAAAGAGTACCCACCAGGATCAATGACGAACCTCCAAAATCTGACACAATTGTGCAATAGCTTGAGAAGTTGCAACGACAAGTCGACGCATTGGAAACCAAAGGAACCAAGAAATTGTACATAGATCAAGATTTATATCCTAATCCATTTGACAAGAGCTTGTACATGCCTCCCTTCCCTAAGCATTTTGAGGCACCTAATTTTGAGAAATATAAAGGGAATGGCAATCCAAAAGACCACATTCGAGCATTTTTCATAGCATGTACTGAAGTGAGTTATGAGGAAACATATTTAATGCGCTTGTTCACATGAAGTCTCATAGGACAAGCCATGGATTGGTGTTCGCATTTGCCAGGGAATATAAAGACTTGGTCGGAATTGGCTCAAAAGTTTATATCTCACTTCGCATTCAACATTGACAGTGAAGTGACCATGTTAGATTTGTGCAACACCAAGCAAAAGCAAGGTGAACCATTAGTGACTTTCTTGCAACGATGGTGAAGCTTGTATAGTTGTTCTTCCCTAGATATACCTGAGGAACAACAAGTGAACTTATTTATTCAAAATTTGGTCCCAGAAATGATGTATGAACTCAAATTGAAAAGTCCCAGTACCATTGAGAAACTCATTAAGAAAGGGATAAACATTGAAACTGCTCTTGTAGCTAAGGGAATCATTAAGCTCAACAAAGACAGTGACAACACAAACAATTCAGGGGATAGAAATAGATTTTGGTACAAAAACAAGAATGTCACTAATGATGGAGTTGTTGATGCAAGAGTAGTGAATGCAAATCAACCCACGTTCACAATAAAGAAATTGAGTGCTCCTAATATGTCAACTATGGAACAAAATCAAACATCAGAAAGCAATTTTACTCAACAACCGCAATACCAACAAAATACTCAACAATATAATCAACAACAAGGTCAGCAACCAAACCAGCAATGAAAACCTTTCCAATTAAGGGATGGGCCTCCTCGACAGTTTACGCCATTGGGAGAGCCTATTGAGTCAGTAATGAAACAATTAATACAAGAAAAGTTTATCAAGTTACCAGATATCAAGGCAGAACCATTGGTAAAGCCGCATTGGTGGAATGATAATGCATATTGTGAATACCATTGGTCAAAAGGACATAAAACCCTATCATGTTTTCAATTGAAACATATGATTCAAGATTTGTTAGATCAAGGAGTAATTGAGGTAGACGCACCCAACACGACCTCTAACACTGATCATACAATTTTTAAAACTCCTCTGCTTGATCATGATAAGGGTAAAGCATCCTCTTCAGACTCTACCCAAACAGCGAATCTTAATTATGCAAATACTGGTTATAACAATGTCATAAATTGTTTTTGAGCATCAAATGAGTATGTTTCCACCATAAGAATAAAGGGACAAGATCCTTCTTGCACAGTCACCACTCATCGATCCAAAATAGTCCTGAAAGGAGCTCCTGCAGTTCCTCCCAAATCAACTCCTACAAGTCAATATAATCTCCTAGATCATCTGAGGAAGACACCTGCACAAATATCAATTCTTGAATTGTTGAAAATGTCCCCTATGCATCGCGCAGTCCTAGATAAAGCTTTAACTGAGTCCACTATCCCGATAGACATTGATGTTGACCAGTTTCAAGCTCGAATTGGACATCTAGTTGTTTCTCAACATGTTGCCTTTTCTGATAATGATATTTCTCCTGATAAGCTCCCTCATAATGATCCTTTACATCTTGAAGTCTTTGTCCAATAAATGCAAGATCCGACGAGTCTTGATAGATGGTGGAGCAGGTCTTAACATTTGTACCCTGAGAGTGGTCATTGGTCTCGGTTATACAGAAAATGACATTGATTCTTCCAAAATAATTACAATCAAAGCATATGATGATGTTGAGTGTCCATCTAAAGGGGTAATTTCATTACCTATCAGAGTCGGTCTAGTGACAGAAAAAACTTTCCTGCAGGTCCTAGACCTTGATCTCCCTTACAATATGATTCTTGGCCATCTGTGGATTCATGCAATGAAAGCAATTCCATCTACTTATCATCAGTGTTTAAAATATCCTTACAATGGAACTAAGATAACAATTCCAGGAGATCGTAATCCATTTCAATTTTGTGCTAATCTAAAGGATTCCCTGAAGCAACAAGTCCCAATCAATAGGGAGGCCCACTCACATAATTATGTGGATCCTAATGAATTGTTAGATGTTGTCAAAGGAAAATTGAAGATACAGGACCAAGGATGCGGAGAGTATTGAATGGCTCAAACATTCCTCATTGGGAATTTACTAATATCTCCAAACTCACATGGAAAAGCACATTTGTTGCAAAAGGAACTTAAGATAGTCATTCAATATCAGCCCCCCACTACATTTACAAGATGGGGTGAACTTGACAAAGAAACTTTGGATGATGATATCATAGATTGGCTTTATAAGGATCCAACTGAAACATCACTTGTCAGGTTACCGGTGGAGCGATATGGCAAAGGGTTTACTATGCTGTAGAAGAAAGGATATGATGGCTGTAGTGGCTTGGGCCTTGACAAGAAAGGAAGACTAGAACCTATCATACCTAAGATGTGACCTCCAACTTTAGGGTTAGGTTTTCTACCATTGCGAATTGGACCCTCATCTACCAAAGTGACCACGTGTAGACAAGAGCATGACTCTGATGATGAAACAACACCTGAGGATATCCAACCCGAAACTGATTCCAATGAATGGGAATGGAGTTCCTTTTCTTTTAGCTCCTATGCCCTCGAAGATATTTTCCTTGACCTTGATGATTTGCCCATGGAAGACAAACATGAAATAACTCCGCCTCCCAAAACATGTCCTAATGCTTGGATAGAGTCATTCTGGGACCCAAGCTCTGAATCAGATACGAGCAGTTCAAATAGTGATACCACTGACATTTACATCTTTACCATCTCAGCCCTCTCTCTCCTTAAAACTGATGATGACATGCCCCTTGTCTATCCTCAGCTTATCCAACATGACCAACAAGGACCACTCACATTAGATTGTTTTCAAAATGACGAAGCAATTGCCGAATTTATGGGACTACTAGAAGGCATACCACAAGGTGATCATAAGGTAGGATTTACTATTGATCTAGATTCCACAACATATTTTGGGGAGTCAACTCCATCTTCTAGTCATAAAAATGAAAAAAAAAAGAAAAAGTAAAAAATCAAAAGAATAGGTCTTTGAGTGAAAATCGTAAGGCACTCTCTGATCATGAAAAAGTAAAAATACAAGATGTACCTGCAGGTGGAAACCTCTCTAAGGCACCCAAAGGTGGAAGATTGGACATACCCTTGTCAAGTCAGGATAAATCAACATTGCTTGTGGAAATGACTGAAGAGATAAATTTGGGTACACCTGACAACCCTAAGGTCATTCATTTCGCTGCTTCTCTATCAAAACAGGAAAAGATAGATTTTGTCAATTTCTTTCTTGAGAAGAAGATTGGTTTTGCATGGTCCTATGCAGATATGCCCGACCTTGATCCAGAATTAGTCCTTCATCACTTACCATTAAAATCAAATGCCAAGCCCGTCAAACAGAAACTTAGGAAGATGCATCCCCGGGTGGCTCTCTTGGTCAAGGTAGAACTAAAAAAATTATTAGATGTGGGCTTTATCAGACCCATTGATTATGTAGACTGGATTTCAAATTTGGTACTAGTTAGCAAAGTAACTGGGGGCATCAGAATCTGTACGAATTTTAGGGATCTTAATAAAGCATGCCCTAAAGATGACTTTCCACTGCCAAATATCGACATCATAGTTGACATGACTGCTGGATATGAGATGCTATCATTGATGGATGGTTTTTTTGGATATAATCAAATTTGTATTGCACCTGAAGATCAACATAATACTGCATTCACATGTGCTTGGGGTACCTACTGCTGGAATGTGATGCCCTTTGGTCTTAAAAATGCTAGCGCAACATATCAAAGAGCTATGACGATAATTTTCCATGATTTTATGCATACTTTGATGGAAGACTATGTTGATGACCTATTATGCAAATCTCTCACAAGAGATAGTCATCTAGCCATCCTTGGCCCAATCTTTGATCGAATGGAAACCTACAAGCTCAGACTCAACCCAAAGAAATGTGTCTTTGGTGTCACAGCCGACAAATTGTTAGGGTACATTATTTCTCACAAAGGCATCAAAGTAGACCCTGAAAGGGTGAAAGCAATAATGGATATGCCTCCTCCTTCCAATCTCCATCAACTAAGAAGTCTGCAAGGAAAGCTACAGTCAATCTGCCAGTTTATAGCTCAATTGGCAAACAAATGTCATCCCTTCCAGCATTTATTACATAAAGGTGTCACTTTTAAATGGACTGAGCAATTTCAAACTCTCAAGGATTATTAGATGTCACCACCTATTATAATGCCTCCTATAGAAGGGAAGCCATTCATATTGTATATTTCTGCAACTGAAACGGCACTAGGAGTTCTCTTAGCCCAACAGGATGAGAAAGGCAAAGAACGGGCTATTTATTATATCAGTCGGACACTAGTGGGCTATGAGCTGAATTATTCAACTATTGAACAGGAATGTTTAGCAGTGGTCTTTGCAACACAGAAGCTTCGACACTATATGTTAAATCATCAGACATTGCTAGTTGCAAAAATTGATCCCTTAAAATATTTGCTTAGTAGGGCAGCTTTGACAGGTCGCCTAGAAAAGTGGGTTATGATCCTCAGTGAGTTTGATATTGAGTACATTGACAGAAAGGCAATAAAAGGACAAATCATAGCGGATCAACTTGCAGAGGCACCTATTCATGATGATCATCCCATGTTGATGGATTTTCTAGATGAATCAGTCTTTGCTCTCACATCTTCTAATGAATGGAGGTTATATTTTGATGGATCCCATACCAAATTTGGGTCCGGAGTAGGTATATTGTTTGTCACCCCTCAAGGTGATGCTATTCTCAAATCCTACAGAAAAACTTTCCATTGCACCAATAACATTATAGAATATGAAGCTCTGGTCACAGGACTTTGAGTAGCGATCCACTAGAACATCACACATTTGCAAGTCTATGGAGATTCCCAGTTAGTCATCCATCAAGTGAATGATGACGATGAAAAAAAAGATGAAAAGCTTATTCCCTACAAGCATATGGTGGATTTATTCAAGACAAAATTTACGGCTATCCATTTTAGTCAAGTTCCAAGAATTCAAAACAAATCCACAGATGCTATGGCAACTATTGCTTCCATGTTAAATATGCCCCATAATATGGACAGATGTGAATTTTTGGTCGAATAGTTGCTTATCCCTTCTTTTGAAATTCCGATAGCAGATGTGATGTGTGTTCTTGTTGGTCCTAATTCCCCGTGGTAGAATGACATCTATCAATATTTGAAATCCCAAACCTTACCACCTAGCCTTTCCTCTAACCAATGCCGAGCCTTCATCCGCCAGACAGCCAAATATGTCATCATCGCCGACACCCTTTACCGTCATTCCTTTGACCACACCCTCCTTAGGTGTTTAGATTCTGACGAGGCACAAATAGCTTTACATGATATTCATGATGGTATATGTGGGGGCCATTTCAATGGTCTGAGTCTAGCTAAAAAGTTGATTTGTGCTAGGTATTATTGGCCCACTATGGAAAAGGATGCTCATGATTTTGTCAAGAAATGCTACAAATGCCAAATCCACAGAAATTACATTCATGCACCAGCCCAAGAGCTTCACTCTATCATATCTCCATGGCCCTTTTCTCAAATGACCTATATCATTCGACATCCGCAAATGGACACAAATTCATCATCACGGCCACATAATACTTTACAAAATGGATCGAGGCTATCCCTATGACCTATATCACTGGTGTTCAAATTTCAAAATTCCTACTGAATTATATCATATGCAGATATGGGGTTCCTCTTGCAATAGTCATAGATAACGGCCATCCATTCAAGAACAAAGATGTCAAGGAACTCTGTGAAAAGTTTCACATCCAACACTATTTCTCCAGTCCTTACTATCCACAAGGTAATGGTCAAGCCGAAGCATCAAATAAAACCATTATTAAGATCCTGAAAAAGGTTGTCAATGATGCTGGTCGAGATTGGCATGTACAGTTGAATCCAACACTATGGGCTTATCGTACTTCTATCTGCACACCCACTGGCGCAACACCTTATTCCTTGGTGTATGGTGTGGAAGCCATTTTACCCTTGGAAGTGGAAATTCCCTCTTTGCATGTTTCCCTACAAAATTTGATTAATGATGAGATGCACAAAGTCTCTCGGTTGCATTAGCTTGAGATGTTAGATGAGAAATGTCAGACAACCCTGACACATTTGTAGGCATATCAAAACCGTCTCTGTCGCTCTTATAATAAGAAGGTCAAAGGGCAACACTTTGAAGTGGGAGATTTGGTTTTAAAGGTGAACCTAAAGAATGCACAATCTATTCACATCATCAAAGTAAAGTTTGAACCTAATTGGGTTGGGCCTTTCATAGTTACTGCAGCCTATGGCTCGGGGGCATATCAGCTTGCAACCCTAGATGGTGAACCTCTGTCCGATCTTGTAAATAGCATGCACCTTTGTAAGTACTGGGCATAGTTGTTTTGTCAGCAGTTCTTTAATATGATCCTGAAAAAATACAAAAAAATCAGAAAGCTCAAAAAAATCAAAAAAAGTGAAAAAGAAAAAACGAACAAAAGTAAAGAAAAATAGTTCGCCCTCTAGTGAAAACCTCGCAAACAGGTGCTTTGGGCAAGTACAATGGTGAAAACCTAGCAAACAGGCACCATGTGTAACAGATTATTTCTTCGTCATCTATCATGACCCCTAGCTATACTTTCCCTCCGCAGCTTTATCACTCTTATCCTTGTCCTGACCCAATGTTCTATTTCAAGCCTGTGATTGGTCAACATCATTGTCTTGCATACTAAGGTTTCCAGTCCTTCTGCATATGTTTTGGTCCTGGTCGCTGTTATGTCTTTCAACTAGTCATTGGGTGCGCGCCCCTTGTCATGATCAATTACTGGAGCTTTCAAATTGAAAAATGTCCTGAAATAATAAAAAAAAAATGAAAAATGTCCTGAAATAATCAAAAAAATTGAAAAATGTCCTGAAAAAAAAAATCATAAAAATTGAAAAATGTCCTGAAACAAATCATAAAAATTGAAAAAACGTCCTGAAATAATCCCTAAAAAGTCAAATAAAGTCCTGAAAAAAAGAACAAAAAAATTAAAAAAAAACAAAAACAAATCCCCTTTGTGCATAGACAGATCGTTGAGCATACATCCAACGACACTCAATCACACACTGCGCTTTAATGAAATCATGCATTAACGGATGAACTTTTCAATCAAACCAGACATGCAAAATGATCAAAATTGTCATATCAATCAACATCAATATCATTTGTCCTTGCTACTACTATCATGGGTCTTATACAAGGTGTGGTATACTTGAAACCAGACTATGTCCTGTCTTAGATGGGGTACCGCATTCCCTGAAACCAGACAGCATGACCATTCTTGTTTTTCACTTTTGACAATGACGATCAGAATGTTTGTTTGACTTGGTTGAATTTGTGAGTCTTATCTTTTTACTAATTTATCTTTGGCTTCGATCATGTTCCTATGTTGCTTGATGATGTCACTAAGTGATTTAGAGTGACCGAGATGGTTAATGGTCCCTTTCCTTTTTTGTTGTGTTTGTTGTTTGTGGAATGTTTGTCACAAATTGGGGCAACTATATCATCGAGTGTCTGTGATAAGTACATTCACTTTGTGAATTCCACACATACCTCAACCCTTGATGTATTCACCCTAGGATGCTTCACTCATTCCTTGTGTGCGGTGTGTTTATCTTTTGCAAAAGGGGTTGCATTTCAGCTTTGGCCTTCCATGCCATGATGCTCTGCATCCACTTTGCTACATTAAATAAAAGTTCTCACCTACAAAGTGCATTGGTGAAAGCAAGTTTTTCTTCATCTCTAACTGTCCTTTGTCTAATTTCTTCCTACTAACATTTCTTCCATCAGTCTTGGCAGTCCGATTTTCAATCCGTTCGATCCTATCATTTTCCATCATTCTTATCGATCAATTGGCCTCTTTTCTGGATGTTTTCGGCTAATTCCTCGAGGGGGCATGCATATGTCATTGTTATTGTCTGGGGAATTTTCATTATTGTTCTTTGAAACAATGCTTAGAACTGCATTGTCTCAAAGAGGGGCAAAATGTAGACATCTAAAAATGGTCAACGCTTGTGGAGTCATACTTTAACATTTGTGCATTGCCTTATTTTAGGGTTTTTGCATCGCATTAACATTTCTTCTATGTTGCGCACTTGGTCTTTATCATTTGCAAGGATCGAGTCCTTCTTCTGCATTCTTCATTTGTCTCACTTTCAAATTTGGTCTTGTCAATAATAATCTTCAGTCATGATTTTGGTCAATCTTATCCTATCGCATCAATGTGCATGCTCATTTGGCATATTTTGACATCGTCAATTCGATCTCATTTTGGACATTGTCAATCCTAATCGATGATAGAATTAGGGTTTTGTCCTCTTGTCAATCTTGTCATTTTGTGATCGATTCATCATCGATCCTCATCCTTGTCAATCTTGTCATTTTGCGATTGATTTGTCATCAATCCTTGTCCTAGTCAATCTTGTCATTTTGCGATCGATTCGTCATCGATCGTTGTCCTTTTCAATCATGTCAGTTTGGATCAATTAGTCATTGTTCCTCGTCAATTGGTGCCTATTTGGTCAATTTATCAATCAAATCATTTATCAGCATTGGTCCTTTATCAATCAAAATCATGATCAAAATTGATCCTACATCAATTATCTTTTGTCAAGACCTAATTGTCGTCCTTGCATTTCTAATTCATCTTCTAGGGTTTTATGATTTGTCCATTTAATCTTGTTTGTGATTTTCCCTCTAGGTTAAATAATTTATTTATTTATCCTAAGTCTTCTTGTCACAATTAAATATTTATTTAATTGGCTAGTTAATTCCCCCTCTTTTTGTGAATTAATTAATGAATGAAAAATTATTAATTAATTTATCTAATTTTCATCAATTTCTAATTTCCTAATTTCTAATTCATCATTTCTAACCTAATTTTCTATTTTCTCCTATTTTCTAATATTTCTTCTAATTTCATGGGAATGACATAGCAATCTTGTCATAATTTGTCATAATTTGTCAATCAATCAATTTTGCATAGCAATCTTGTCAATTTTGTCATAATTTGTCAATCAATCAATTTTGCATAGAAAGTGTCAATTTTGTCATAATTTGTCATATTTGTCATTCTTGATTTGAAATTTCCTTTCAAATCTCTTCATGCTAATCTTGTCATCTCTCCAATTTGTCTATAAATTGGATGAGTTTCTTCAATCAAAGGATCTGATCAATTAATCACATTATCGAGCTAATCACATTTTTAGAGAATCAATCACGCTTCTAGTATCCTTACGCTGCCATTTCATCTTGCTTTCATGCTATGCCTTTGCATTTGTAGGTGAGATTCACAAACAAAGCAATTTGAAGGAGAAAGAAGGACAATGGAGAATTATGGAGGAGACATTCACATTTGTAATGGTTTGCATTTGATTTGAATGTCTTGTTTTCATATCTCTATTGAATGTTTTTAGGATTTCTTATCATCGCAATATAGTTTTCGTGGTTGGGCAAGTCTAATTTGTTGTTTGCTTTGATGAATTCCAAATTCCTATCTACAAGATGATTTCATTGGAAAATTTGATCTTAGTTGTGATGAATGAATATTTCTTGGTTATTCTAATGAAATCAAACCATATAGATGTTATAACAAGAGATTGCAGAGAATTGTGGAGAGTGCTAATGTCAAGGTGGATGAGCTTAATAGAAGTCAAATCAGAGTTTATGAGCAAGAACCGGTAGTAGAAATGATCATAACTAAACCAGTAACACTTTTACCAAAACAAAATTTTGAACCAGTTAATCTAGAAGTATTAGAAAATTCAACAGTAATTGAAAAACATGAAAGAGGAACAAAGAATCAAAAGACTCCTAGATATGTAAGGATGAATTATTCAGAAGATCATATCATTAGGGATAAGAACAATGGAGTGATGACAAGAAGGAGATTGGAAACTAATGAGGTATGTTTAATTTTTGAAGTTGAATCGATATCACTAATTGAAGCATGTAAAGGTGAATGTTGGATGAAAGCTATGGAAGAAGAATTAGATCAGATAGAGAAGAATAACACATGGATTTTAGTTCCCCGGCCTAAAAATAAGAATGTTATTGGAATTAAATGGGTATTTAAGAATAAATTAAATGAAGATGGACAAGTTATGAGGAATTAAGCTAGATTGGTTTGTAAAGGATATTCTTAGAAGGAAGGAATTGAATATGGTGAAACTTTTGCACCTGTAGCTAGGACTGAAAGATTATTTCTTGCCTACGTTGCACATAAGAACTATAAGGTTTATCATATGGATTTTAAGTGTGACTTTATGAATAAGGATATTGATGAGGAAGTTTATATTGAGAAACTTGATGGTTTTGCACTTTCAGATGATAAAAATATGGTTTGCGGGTTAAAGAAAGCCTTATATAGATTGAAACATGTACGTAAAGCTTGGTATGCAAGGATAGATAAATATATTTTGAAGCTTGGTTTCACTAAAGGTAATGCTAATAGTAATCTATATTATAAAGTCACTAATGATGATATACTGATTATTGGGGTCTTTGTTGATGAAATAATTTTTGGAGGTGAAGATAAGTTGTGCATGGAATTTTCTAACAATATAGAGAGAGAATTTGAAATGTCTATGATTGGGGAAATGAATTTTTTCTTAGGTTTGTAGATTACTCAAACTAATAAAGGTATTTTCATCTGTCATACTAAGTATGATAGGGAATTGTTGAATAAATTTGGTATGGAAGACTCTAAACTGGTAAGTACTCCTATGGTTACAAGTGAGAAATTGACAAGGAAAGATGAATCTGCACCGGTATATCCTACAAGATACAAGTCTATGATTGGAGGTCTTCTATATTTGATTCAGACTAGGCCTGATATAATGAATGTTGTTTGCATTGCATCAAGATATCAAAGTGATCCTAGAGAAAATCGTGAGAGTGCAGTGAAAAGGAGTTTTAGATACTTGCAAGGTACATCTAAATATAGTTTGTGGTACCGTAAGGATGATGACTTTACCTTATGTGCATATATAGATGCAGATTGGGTAGGTGATGTTGATGATCAAAAAAGTACTTCTAGTGGAGCTTTCTTTCTTGGAAAGAAACATGTTTAATTTATTGATAAGAAACAATCATGTACTTCTTTATCCACTGCTAAAGCTAAGTATGTTGTTGCTACTACTAACTGTACACAAGTTCTATGGATGAAGCAAATGTTGAAGGACATAAAAGTGCATTGCATTGGATCGGTAATTATTCACTATGATAAATATGTTTCTATAGACATATCAAAGAATCCAGTATTTCACTCTAAGACAAAGCACATATCTATCAAGTATAACTTTTTGAAGGAGAAGATGGAAGAAAATGAGGCTAGACTAATTTATATGAACACTAAAGAGAAGATTGTAGATATTTTCACTAAACCTTTTCCTAAACAATCATTTGAGTACCTCAGAGATAGATTAGGGGTTTTTGCCCCTCCGATAGAGAACTGATTGATGTTATTTAGCATCAGTATGGTATGCATTATTCATGATATTATTCATTCTACTTTGATGTGGGGATGATACTGCTTAGGGGGAGTAGTTAGCCTTGTGATTCAATGGTTTATGATTTTTGCTTTGATATTTTTGTCAGATTTTTGGCATTGATGTCAAAGGGGGAGAGATATTTATGTGAAAAATGTAAGGAGATGTATACATCAGGGGGATAAATTTGTAGAACCTAACTAAGATATAATTTACAAGGAGAGTATGGATCAGAACTTCATTTCTATATTCTTTTGTGGGATATTTGTTTGGTATTTCTTGGAACTTGGATGTTTTTCACATCTAGTGTTGCCATCAATGCCAAAGGGGGAGATTGTTGGCCATTTGGAGGAATTGGTTATGTGTTGCATTGATTTTTTTTCATTGATGTCAACACTAGTTGTTTTGGTTGTTTACTGGTATCCTTCTAGTCCCGATAGGTTGTTTGGTTTCTGGTTGGATTAGATCATGATAATCTGGTATGCTTTGATATGCTTTGGCTTTTAGAATTGGCTTATTTATGCTACTCGAATTCATGTTCACTCAGTTGGTTTTGATTTGGTGATCAAATGCTATCATGTATGATAGTAAGCTTGGTTTGTTGATCCGTTGAGGGTTTCACTAGAAAAGATTTGTTGAAGATCCTTGATGTTATGCATAATTGGTGTTGGTGTGAGTTCTAGTAGAGATTTAGGATGCTGATGGTGATCGTGTTCGAGACTTGGCTGATTGGGATCATTGCTTTAGTGTGTGTGGACCTATATTGGGTTTGGTACTATCTAGGTTATGGATTGGCTTAATGTAACATGTTGATTGTACTTCTTGATGTATTTTTGTGATATCTTATGGGTTGGATATTATTTGTTTGGTCTCAGCCTGACATGTTTTATAAAATTATGTAATTGCTTTGGTATTTGGTGGCCAACCTTATTGTTTGAATCAAGGGTTTGTATATATATGATGTAAGATCTCATTTTAGATTATAAGGTATGCATATTTAAGGAGCAAATAATGTAATAATCATTCATGCAAAGGATTTGGTCGATCATTGGTGATCGAGTTGGGTTTATGTAAGAGGATTTAGTCCTTCGGTATTGAGCTTAACCAAAATTGTACTCAAGCATAGGAGATGCTATCATTACAGTTCATTCTCTCTTCCGGATTGTAGTCTAGATTTCTATGTATTCAATGAGACTCCTTTTGTAATGAGCAGTGTGCTCTAGGTTGTTGGACTTCCTACAAGTGTAGGCCCCTCATTTGTAATTACATACTTACTATAGAAGTATTATCTAAATGTAGGTAGGCTTCCCACCATGATTTTTACCTTTATCGGGTTTTTCACGTACAAATCTTGGTGTCATGTGGATGGTATTTATTCTCTAACTATTTTCTTATGCTTAATTGGTAAATCTATTATTTCGGTAATTGGTTTATGCATTTCAGTATTGATATTTTGGGTTCTGGTATTAAAGTTTTAATTGCTTAAGGTTCTAGTAATCTGGTGACAACTAATTCACCTCCCCTCTTAGTTGTCTTCTAGTTATTTTAACTATCTAAAAAACTTCTTCTATCAACATTCTATCTACATCAGTCTTTAAATATATGTTATTGTCCTCATTGGTATGCTACATTCCTATCTTGATCAAATGTGTATGTAATCTTTCAATCCATGCTCTCGGTGCTTTCTTCAAACTATATATTGCCTTGTGTAATTTGCAAACCATATTTTCATCTCCACTTAATGCAAATCCATCTTGTTGTTCTATATATACTTCTTCTTCTGAGATACCATTTAGAAAAGTTGATTTAACATCCATATGATATACCTTAAATCCTTAAAAGAAGTAAAGGCAAGTAACATTCTTATACATGTTGGCATTTTTGCACTAAGTTGTCATTGATGTCAACCGGCTTGATGGAGATCCAATAAGCATAAATAATGAAGGTCTAGCGGTATGGGATTCTCTACCGATTAACAAAAGAAGAACACTTTATCAGCAAAAGGTTTCACCAGGATGTGTTTTCCGGATTGACTCCATGTTGGTAGGTCATGTCTTGATGGGTATGATGTCATGTGGAGCTGAGGTGTCAAGTAGGGTGTGGTTGGTGAAGCTTCATCAAAAGGGTTGATGAAATAGATAATCACCATTAATGAAGGAGCCACAAATCACAGGATTGCATCAGATTGATTATGAGTTGAAGAAGAAGGAATGATAGATGAAGATCAAGGAGCAGTTGGCACCTAGATCAAAGCAAGAAGATCTGATTGAAAGAATACCTCAAGAAGGAAACAACAGAGATATTAATAGCAATTTGACAGATGTAGATCCAAATAATGGATTGTGTTTCCCTTATCTGGAAAAAGTATTTTAAAAAGGTGTACAAATGGCAAAGATGAAAAAATGGACATCCAGGTGATCAGATCATGCAGGATTTGACTGAATTTGGTTTTCCTTGTAGATGGTTAGGAAACCCTAACCATCAAAACTTTGAATTGCATTTTGGCAAGACATCACTTGATAAGAGATGAGAGCTCTGGACAGAAAGAAAGAGATGTTGTGAAGATTGAAAGGTCAAGGGAAGTAAGAGTGAGCAAAGAGAAAACTTCAGAAAGTGATATGAGCAAAGTTGCAGTGTGAGTGAGCAAGCAAACAAGTGAGAGGATTCTACCAGTAGTGTCATAGTCTGATAGTTGAACCCAACCGATAAGGTGAGACAGAGTAGTCAGTATCCTAGAGTGAAATAGTGTGTTGAGAGATTGTATGTGAGAGGGAGAGAAAGATAATAGAGTTTGAGAAATAGAGACAGTGACCTCACAATCAGTAGTGTGAGTTCTAGTGAAGGAGAAAAGACTATAAACTAGCAGAGAGTTATTTGATTCAAGAGTTGCAGAATTAATTTGCAACAAGAAGCCTTAACTATATTCAAATAGTATTTCATTATATATTGCCAAGTTGAAGCTTGGTGCAGGGATTGGTGCTCCTTGGGTTGGTGTCCTAAAAGTGTAGGGGTTGGTGCTCCTTGGGTTGGTTCCCAAAATATTTGTAAATCTATGTTTTATTTGTGAGGCTGGATTGGAGCAGTAGTCTCCAGCAGCTCTTCTCACCAAGGTTTTTCCCATATTGGGTTTTCCTCATAAATTTGGCGTTGTGAATCTCTTGAGTGTGGATGATCTCCTTGTTCTTCTCTCTTGCATTACCGGTATGACTATTTAGTGGTTAAGTAAAAAGTTGACTATTAGGGATTGGATTGGTAAAGATTCGAGAGATAGGAACCACTGATTCACCCCCCTCTTAGTGGTACTTTATGTTCAACAATTGGTATCAGAGTCAAGTTCCTAGTTATCCTTAAACATTAGATAGATTCTAGACTTTGAGCATAATGGAAAGAAGTGAGTCTGCTTCCTCAAAAGCCCCTATGTTTGATGCATCCAACTATGCCTTCTAGAGCAGAAGAATGGAGACCTATATTTCATCTCTTGGTTTTGATGTGTGGATGGTGATCAGGAATGGGTATGTTGTTCCCAATACTCCTCCCATTGATCCAGATGTAAAAAGGGAGTATGAGAATAATGCAAAGGCAAAACATGCCATCTTGAGTGGACTATCTGATAATGAATTTGTCAAAGTCATACACTGTGTTTCAGCAAAGGAGACATGGGATGAATTGCAGAGGTTGTTTGAGGGAGATGCAAAGGTCAAGGAATCCAAGCTGCAAATGCTGAGAATCCAACTTGAAAGCATCAAAATGAAAGATGATGAAAAGATTGCAGACTATCTTCACAGATTTGATGAAACTGTGAATACTATTAGAGGACTTGGAGAAGAGATCGCAGATGAGATTCTTGTAAAAAATATACTTAGATCTCTCACTCCTAAATATGATACTAAAGTATCAGCCATAGAAGAAGCCAAGGATCTGAAGAATTTCACAATAGATGAACTATTTGACTCCCTGACAGCCTATGAGATGAGAACAACCAGTGAGACTTCTACAAGGAAAGAGGCAGCATTCAACATCACCAAAAAGGGAAAATAAGTTGTTGATCATAAAGAATCTAGTAAAGACTTTGATGCTAAAGTAGAAATTTTTGTCAGGAAGCTCAAAAGAGGATCCGACCGGTAGAAGGGAAAGATACCACTTAAATGCTTCAACTACGGGAAGGTAGGACACTTCGCTGCAAGCTGTCCTCACAAAGAAGCTAGTGTAGATGAGTCAAGAGAGTTCAGAAGATCTGTCAGCAATGATAAAGATAGGAATGACTACCGATAGGGAAGAAGAGGCTATTAAAACCAAAACAACCTATATACCATTGAGGATGACACAACAGATGATGAAGATCCATCAGAAGATGATGACCATGAGAAAGACAGGAAAGTAAATCTCTTCATGGCACTCAATAGACCTATTGATGAAGATGAGGAAGAAGAACATATTGAGGCTAAAGTAGATTTGGAAAGTGAACTTATCAGTGCACTTGAAGAATTGAGTAAAACAAGAAGGGAACTCAAGAGGGTTGATCTTGGTGCAATAGATGAACAAGATCTCTTGAAGCAGTCTCTGGAAGAATCTGGTCAAATCATATCTGACTTAAAACTGCAGTTGGAAGAAACTAAGAGGATCGATGAAGATATAGCCCTTGACATGACAAGAAGCTTGAAGAAAGCAAGGAAGAAATAAAGACAAGAAGTAAGTATAAGGCAACACTGAGGCTTTGGATAAGATGTTGAGCAAACAAAAGAAATCCAAAGACACAAGAGGTTTAGACTTTGAAGTTGGTCAAGGTTCAACCCAAAAAGATAAATCCGACAAAGAGATAATGTTCACCTCTTAAATTGAAGGTGAAGAAAAGAAGACATTCACTGTAGGAAAGGATACTGGCAAAAAGACATATGAAAATGTTGTTAGAACTCAACATCCAAACCGGTATGTAGAAATGAACCGAAGGCCATTCTTCATGCATAAATATGCAGACCCAAGAAGGAATGCTAGGATTGACTGAGAAGGATTCACCACATTCAACAACATGAATGTAAGACACCCAATGAGGCAATTCCATTCAGGACCAAGACAACCCAACTGGTATGTATCAGACTTTCATGGTTATTGTTACCGATGTAATAAGTTTGGGCATAGAATAGCTGACTGTAGGTTAAAATATAAGTCTTCTATGAATTATGAAAGTAGAAATTCATTTAATGCACTCTGGGATATGGATATTGTCTGTTATCAATGCAATGGATTTGGGCATAAGAGTTTTGACTGTAGGAAGAGCAAACCGATACCCTACAAAAATCTTAAGGATGTTCCCTTAATGAATATATTAAAAGCTATAACTATCAAGAATTTGGACACATAAAAAAGTTATGCAAAATCAAGAAGATCAAGAAAATGAAGGAAAACCCAGATCATGAACTGGTAACTGAACCTGAGTTGAATATAGCAGCTAATAAGAAGAAGGAAATCAAACTAGATTGGGTTGAGAAAGAAAAGGAAAAGACAAAATCGAGTCTCATAGTGCAAACTGCCTTGCATGCTGAAAGTAACAATCTATGGGTGGTAGATAGTGGTTTCTCAAATCATATGATTGGTGACAAAAGGAAATTCACTAATCTTGAAGATTGGAATGGTGGATCGGTAAGGTTTGGAGACAATTCCTCCATCAAAATAAAAGGAAAAGGAACACTAAGAATTGATGGAAAACTGAAGGCACATGATGTATACTATGTGGAAGGCATCAAACATAATTTGTTGAGTGTGAGTCAGATGTGTGACAAAGGTTACAAATTCATATTTGACTCAACTAGCTGCCAGATAAAGAAAGACAGTACTGGTAAAGTTATGGCTGAAGGAAAGAGAACTGATGGAAATGTTTATAATCTGAAGGAATGCTATGAGTCCCAATGTATGTTAGGACAAGTAGATGAAATTTGGCTATGGCATAGAAGATTAGGCCACACAAATTTTGATAACTTAGTTGCAGTAAGAAAAAAGGAGTGTGTGAGGAATATTCCACTCATCATCAAACTGGTAAACACATTCTATGATGAATGTGTAAAAGGTAAGCGAACAAAAGTGAGTTTCAAGACAAAGGAGCACAACAACTCCAAGCCACTTGAAATTGTGCATACAGATCTATGTGGTCCAACTAGAACAAGAGCACTTGCCGGTGAAAGATACTTCACACTCTTCATTGATGACTACTCAAGGATGACATTGGTTACCTTTATGCAAGATAAATCACAAGCATTTGAAAGATTCAAGATCTTTCAGAAGATGGTAGAAAAGGAAAGTGGGTACAAATTAAAATGCATAAGATTAGACAGGGGAGGAGAGTTCACATCAAATGAATTTGAAGATTATTGTGAAAAACATGGAATTAGAAGGCAATACTCTGCTCCTAGAACACCACAACAAAATGGAGTGGTAGAAAGGAAGAACAGGATAGTCAAAAAGATGGCCAGAACCATGTTGAATGAGGCCAGTCTGCCTGATACTTATTGGGAAGAAGTTCATGCGGCTGCCTACACTTTGAACTGGGTTCAATTAAGAACAAACAACAAGATGAAACCTTATGAGTTATGGTATGACCGGAAGCCATCAGTCAAATATTTCAAATTATTTGGAAGAAAGTGCTTCATTAAGAAAGATATGGATGGTTTGGGAAGTTTTGACTCTAGGAGTGATGAAGGGATCTTCCTTGGTTACTCATCTAACAACAAAGCCTACAAATGCAACAATAGAAGACTAAGAAGAGTTGTTGAAAGTGTGCATGTAAGAGTTGATGAAGATATACACAGAGGTTCTCAACCACAGGTTAACCAGTATGATGACTCTAGTGATGAATATTATGAAGCTCACATAGAAACTACACCAGAAGTAGTATCCTAGAAGGTTCCCAACTGGTATGTATAGTTGAATCACCCAAAAGAGAAAATTTTGGTGAATAAGAATGATGGTGTGCAGACTAGAAGAAGACTTACCCGAAATGATGAACAAGTCAACCTATACCTCATGACTGAAGTTGAACCCAAAACTTTCAGTGAGGCTAGCAAGAAACAATAATGGATGGATGCCATGGAAGAAGAACTGCACCAAATTGAGAAGAACAAGACTTGGGAGTTAGTCCCTAGATCAGAAGACAAGAATATCATTTGTACAAAGTAGGTCTACCAGAACAAAATGAATGAAGAAGGTAAGATTGTAGGGCATAAAGCTAGACTAGTGTGCAAAGGATACTCTCAAGAAGAAGGGATTGACTTTGAAGAAACATTTGCACCGATGGCTAGATTAGAAGCAATTTGGATGTTTCTAGCTTAATCTGCCTACAAGGGCTACAAAGTATACCAAATGGATGTAAAATATGCTTTTTGAAATGGAAATTTAGAAGAAGAAGTATACATGGAGCAACCGGAAGGATTTCTGCTACATGATGATGAGACATTTGTGTGTCGATTGAAGAAGGCTTTGTATGGTTTGAAGCAAGCTCCTAGAGCATGGTACTCAAGATTAGATCAGTATTTGAAGGAGAAAGGATTCAAAAAGGGAAGTACTGACAGTAATTTGTACATAAGGAGAGATGGGAATCACATGATTATTGTGGTTGTGTATGTAGATGACATCATCTTTGGAGGCAACAAGGATACTCTCTGCAAAGAGTTTGCTGATCAGATGCAGTCAGAATTTGAGATGTCAATGCTTGGTGAATTGACATACTTCCTTGGCATGCAAATATTATAGAAAGATAAAGGAATATTTATCTCACAGGTCAAGTATGCAAAGGAGATGCTGAAGAAATTCTAATTGGATGATTGCAAACTAGTAAGTACTCCCATGGTGATAGGTAGAAAATTGAGTAAGAATGATGAATCACCGGTAGTGGATCAAACTCTATACAGATCCATGATAGGCAGTCTATTGTATCTGACTACTTCAAGACTAGATATAGTTCAGGCAGTATGCATGGTAGCCAGATTCCAAGCTACACCAAAGTAGTCACACATGAATGTTGTTAGCATAATTTTTAGGTACTTACAAGGAACACTCAGCTATGGTTTGTGGTATCCTAAACAGAGATATTTTATCTTGGAAGCATACACTGATGCCAATTGGGTAGGATGCATTGATGATAGAAAGAGCACAAGCGGTGGTGCATTCTTTCTAGGTGACCAGTTGCTCTCTTGGTATAGCAAGAAGCAGGACTCAGTCTCCTTATCCATTGTTGAAGCTAAGTACACTGTTGCTGCTACATACCGCACTCAAGTGCTTTACATGTTTCAGACTCTCAAAGATATCCAAGTGGACATCACTGATCCTATTCTCATCTGGTGTGACAATTCAAGTGCAATCAACATAGCAAAGAATCCGGTCATGCATTCTAGAACAAAACACATTGCAATCAAATATCACTTCCTAAGAGAGAAGGTTGAAGGACAGGAGGTAAGAATGGATTATGTTCCTACTGGTGAACAAGTAGCAGACATTTTCACCAAACCATTACCAGTCAACACTTTTGAGTACCTCCGACATAAGTTGGGCATTGTATCATCTGCCTAGGAAGGTCTTAGGTGGCTCAGGGGGAACCTAGTATGGATCAAAGGAGGAGTACACAAGTACCATTTATCATTATGTCAAAGGGGGAGAAATGTATCGGTACACATATGAAGCGATTTATGAAAAATTTGACATCAATGCCAAAGGGGGAGATTGTTGGCATTTTGGCACTAAGTTGTCATTGATGTTAACTGGCTTGATGGAGATCCTGCGAGCATAAATAATGAAGGTCTACCGGTATGGGATGCTCTACCGGTTAATAGAAGAAGAACAATCTATCAGCAAAAGGTTTCAACGGGATGTGTTTGTTGGACTAACTGCATGTTGGTAGGTCATGTCTTGATTGATATGATGTCATGTGGAGATGAGGTGTCAAGTAGCATGTGGTTGGTGAAGCTTCACCGAAAGGGTTGATGAAACAGATAATCACCATTAATAAAGGAGCCATAAATCATGGGATTGCATCAGATCCATTATGAATCGAAGAAGAAGGAATGATAGAGGAAGATCAGGGAGTAGTTAGCACTTGGATCAAAGCAAGAAGATATGAATGACAGAATACCTCAAGAAGGAAACAACAGAGATATTAATAGCAGTTTGACAGATGTAGATCCAAATAATGGATCATGTTTCCCTTATCTGGAAAAAGTATTTTAAAAAGGTGCACAAATGGCGAAGATGGAAAAATGGACATCAAGGTGATCAGATCATGCAAGATCTGATTGGATTTGGTTTTCCTCATAGATGGTGAGGAAACCCTAACCGTCAAAACTTTAAATTGTATTTTGGCTGGAAATCACCTGATAATAGATGAGATCTCTGGACAGAAAGAAAGAGATGCTATGAATATTGAAAGGTCAAGGGAAGTAAGAGTGAGCAAAGAGAAAACTTCAGAAAGTGACATGAGAAAAGTTGCAGTGTGAGTGGGCAAGCAAACCGGTGAGAGGATTCTACAACTAGTGTCATTGTCTGACAGTTGAACCTAACTGGTAAGGTTAGCAGAGCAGGAAGCATCCTAGAGTGAAATAGTGTGTTGAGAGATTGTATGTGAGAGGGAGAGAAAGATAATAGAGTTTGAGAAATAGAGACAATGACCTCACAATTAGTAGTGTGAGTTCTAGTGAAGGAGAAAAGACTGTAAACTGGCAGAGAGTTATTTGATTCAAGAGTTGCAGAATTCATTTGCAACAAGAAGCCTTAACTGTATTCAAATAGTATTTCATTATACATTGCCAAGTTGAAGCTTGGTGCAGGGGTTGCTGCTCCTTGGGTTGGTGCTCCTTGGGTTGGTGCCCTAAATCTTTGTAAATCTATGTTTTACTTGTGAGGTTGGAATGGAGTAGTAGTCTCTAGTATCTCTTCTCACCAAATTTTTTCCCATATTGGGTTTTCCTCATAAATCTGGTGTTGTGAATCTCTTGAGTGTGGATGATCTCCTTGTTCTTCTCTCTTGCATTATCGATATGACTGTTTAGTGGTTAAGTAAAAAGTTGATTGTGAGGAATTGGATTGGTAAATATTCAAGAGATAGGAACCACTAATTCACCCCCCTCTTAGTGGTACTATGTATTCAACAACACATTCCAATCTTTCCACTAGTGCAAAGGTTTCACCATAGCCTTATCCTTCTTGTGCATAGCCTTTGCATACAAGTCTTTCTTTATTCCTTACAACCATTCCATATTAATTTAACTTGTTTCTAAAAACCCATTTTGTTCCTATAACATTCTTTTCTTCTGGTCTAGGAACAAGTGTTCAGGTCTTGTTTTTCTCTATCTGATCCAATTCCTTATTCATAGCATTAATCCAACCATCATCCTTTAATTCTTCTCCTATAATTTGGTCTTCTGAATGATTTAATCTAATATACCTTGGTATTATCGGTCCAGTGTTGTGCCTTCTACTCCATGTTCATCATCTTCTTCATCGCTTTCTTCATTTACCAGTTGAGCACCTATTTTTGCATTGTTTTTTTCATCATTCTTTTTCACTTATAGTTCTATAAACATAAGGTTTTCTTCATCATTTTCGGGTCGAGATCTACTGGTCTCATCAGATTTCTCAGAGAATTCATCAACCTTAACATTTACACTTTCAACTATCTTCTTAGTTCTCTTGTTATAGCATTTGAATGCTTTACTCTTGGTAGAGTATCCAATAAATATACCTTCATCACACTTAGCATAAAATTTTCCAGTAACATCATCTCTTAATAAAACATTTACTCCCAAAATTTTTAAAGTAGCTGAAATTAGGAGTCTTACTATTCCAGAGTTCATAAGGTGTTTTATCATTACCTTTCTTGACAAGTACCCGGTTCAAAGTATAAACAGTTGTACTAATTGTTTCCCTCCAAAACATCTTAGGTACTACACCTTGTATCAACATTGTTCTAGCAATTTTCCAGTAACATCATCTCTCTTAATAAAACATTTACTCCCAAAAAATTTAAAGTAGCTGACATTAGGAGTCTTACCATTCCAGAGTTCATAAGGTGTTTTATCATTACCTTTCCTTACAAGTACCTGGTTCAAAGTATAAACAGTTGTACTAACTGCTTCCCTCCAAAAAATCTTAGGTACTACACCTTGTATCAACATTGTTCTAGCAAATTACACAATTGTCTTGTTTCTTCTCCCAACAATTCCATTTTGTTGTGGAGTTCTTGGTGCTGACATTTGCCTCTTAATTCCCTGTTCATAACAAAACTTCAGTTGCTCATCAGAAGCGAATACACCTGCTCAGTCAAATCTTAGACATTTCAAACTCCTCCCAGGTTCCTTTTCAACTAAATCTTTAAATACCTTGAATTTACTGAAAGCCTCAAACTTTTCTCTCAAAAACGTTAACCACATCATCTTTGAAAAATTATTAGTAAAAATCATGAAGTACTTATCACCATAATAGCTTCTATTCCTCATAGGACCACATAGATCTAGTGAACTAAATCAAGGGTATGCTTTGAAGAAAAAAAATTTCTCTTAAAAGATACAAAAGTCATCTTACCCGCCTGACAGTCCTTACACAACACATTGTTTGGTTTCATAAGCTGGGGAATACCTCTCACAATACTTGATTCGCTAACCTTTATCAAATTGTCAAAGTTCACATGACAAAACCTCTTGTGCCATAACCAACTATCTTCAACCTTAGCCACCAAACAACTATTCACATTGGTATTTAGATGAAAAAGATTACCTCTAGTCTATTTTCCAGTAGCAATCAACTCTCCTTTACTTCCAAGGATCCTGCACACTCCACTCTTAAATTCAAGAAGATATCCTTTATCATAAAATTTTCCAACACTTAGTAAGTTATGTTTCAATCCATCTACCCAATAGACATCATCTGCATTACTTTTTCCATTTAATGAAATATATCCTTTACCTTTAACCATGCAGGGTGATTTGTTACCAAACCTTACCACACCACCATCAAATTCTTCAAGGGATAAGAACTTGTTTCTATCGCCGGTCATGTGGTGTGAGAAACCACTATCTATTATCCATTTAGATGAAAAAGATTACCTCTAGTCTATTTTCCAGTAGCAATCAACTCTCCTTTACTTCCAAGGATCCTGCACACTCCACTCTTAAATTCAAGAAGATATCCTTTATCATAAAATTTTCCAACACTTATTAAGTTATGTTTCAATCCATCTACCCAATAGACATCATCTACATTACTTTTTCCATTCAATGAAATATATCCTTTACCATTAACCATGCAGGGTGAGTTGTTACCAAACCTTACCACACCGCCATCAAATTCTTCAAGGGATAAGAACTTGTTTCTATCACTAGTCATGTGGTGTGAGAAACCACTATCTATTATCTATTCATCACTGCTATCCATGTGTGATACCAAAGCTTTTTCATCAGTCAAATCTTCCTTCACAACAACAAAGACAATTTCCTCATTGTCCTCTTTCTTGGATTCCTCATCTATCACACCTTCATCCACTGCAACATAGCAATGTTTCTTTCCTTTTCCTTTAAATTTCCTAAACTTTTCCTTTTTATCACCATTAGGATATTTTACAGCAATGTGTCCAATCTTATTGTAGGAAAAACACTTCAGAGGAAGTTTACCTTTGTACTTACCGGTGCCTCTAGGAAATATTTTAGCCAATAGTGCCTCAAGTTCCATCAAATGATCATCATCACCATCTCCTCTGCTACCGCTATCTACCCCAACTATAATGATAATAATAATACCTCTAATTGAAATCTCAATCCAAATTTTGGACATTCACATGGTAGAGTTTACTATTTTCATGGTTGGTGTTCATTTATTTGTTAATCCAAAAACGTAAAACTTGAAATTGGTTTGCAATATATATGCACTAAGCTCCTTAAATGATTATTCTGCATTACTACAGTAACTAACTAACATTATGTAGAAAGGAAAGGAAGGAATGGAAATCATAAAAGACTACATGAAAGCTTCACAAAACACTGCTGGAATGATCTAATGAAAATAACAGAAATCACACCGTTTTGTCTTGGCTACAGGAACAGTCAGCGGATCTATTTCTAGTGGCTGCAGGAATAATCCAGTCATGAACTTCTACTGCAACTAAGTAAAAACTAACTTCAATGATCATAAACACAGGATCACTCACCAAGTGGGCCCCCTTGGATGAGTGATATCAAACTTCCAACAAAATACTTTTAACAGATCAAAACAACATATTCTTTATTCATTTCTTCTTGAAAATGATTACATAATCTAAAAGAGAAAATTTAGAATGCTTGTAAAAACTCTGCTGAATTCCTTTCCATCTTGTCTAACTCTAAGAAAGAAGGAAGAGCTTATTATAAATAAAAGATCAACTACAATGGACAACTCAAGTTACGCTCAGAAGAAGAGGCGGATCATTGTGAGATGAAGGAGATAATTGAGGGCTTGGCTATAGGAACCATGGATCCTAAAGCCGAACCACAGTCTTTGCATGCCAAAGCGATCTTTTGTGAATTCAATATGCACTAGAGTTAAACTCCCATGGTGAAGTACAACTGCTTCGATTATGCCATACATTGTGCTTGCTCGAATCCCCTTCAGTTTGACCTCTAGTTATCTGAACGTGACTCTCCAGTCCTTAGGCACGAAAGGAAATCATCCACCGCAACATCAATTATTATCTGCACTAAAACAAAAACAACATACAAGGACATGCATATGTATCTTACTCAATTAATACATTCATTAACTCACATATGACATTATCCTAAATAATCTGCATATCACAGGGACAAATCATTTGGCTGCAAGAATAAATTGGCATGGCTGGAGGAATTAACCAACAAAGTTCAAATATGATTTCATAAGTTTAGTTTTAAAACATGGATTACATATAGTCAATTCACAATACTTTACTATCACAATGCAACACAAAAGATGCCAAAAAACCTAAGAGTCATGATAAAAAAACATGTCAAAGCATCGACTTATCAACCGCCATGAATAGACTTGCAGCCATGATTATGACAAATATCCTCTCCTTTCTTCATAGATGTACCAGTTACATAAGCCTTAAAAGCATATTCAGATGGCTTAGAAACACTATTATCAAATTTGTTTAATTCAAATGCAGCCAATTTACTAATAAGGGAATCAATAGTAACTTTATCTTTAAAAATAGATCTCAACTCTTGTATTGCAGATACCCTAATAGAATATTGTGGTAAGAGAGTTATAAGCATCTTACTAACAACGGTATATTCTTCAACTTTACCTCCAACATTCTTAATACCACCTACAACTTCCTTAATCCTTTGTCCATATTGTGCTATATTCTCATGATCAACCATTCTCATATCATCAAATTTACCTCTAAGAATTTCTTCCTTAGCCTATTGTACATGTTCATCACTTGCATAAATCAAACCTAAATTCTCCCATACTTCAAATGCAGTCTCTAATCCATGAACATCTATATACTCAGAGTCAGACAAAGTACTTACAATTGCTTCAAGTGCTTGGATGTTTTCTTGCTGCTCCTTAATCTCATCAGGTGTTAGGGGACTGGTAGTAGGATCCACATACTTGTTTTTCACATGATCCTAAAACTGAGAACCCATTCCTTTGATACATCTTCATCCGATCACTCCATATCTGGTAGTTGTCCTTGGTAAAATTGGGACCCTCCATCATCATTCTCAAGATATTTTCCTCAAGCTATTAAGATTCTGCACACAAAGGACCTAATGCTTTGATACCAATTGTTAATCTGAGAGGATCCGGTTAATACTAAGAGGGAGGGGTGAATCAATATTGACAATAATTCTCAACTTAAACTTAAATTGATAAAAATTCACCAAATCAATCACAAACCAGTAACAAACTATTTACCATTACTGATAATCACTGATATCCAACTATTAAACTGATTTATCGGAACTGCTTGTTAAGTGTTCATCAACATGCATAAACTGAAAGTAAATCAAATCAACACATCAAAAAAATTCACAACATGAACACCATAATTTTCACATGGAAACCTAAATAGGGAAAAACCATGGTGGGAATTGGTACCCACAAAAATTGTGCACTCTTTTGAAATGCACCTTGTTAGGAGCCTAGCCCGGTTAGGAGCTTACAATGATGCCCTACTAGGAGCAAACCCTGTTAGGAGTTACCTAGTTAAGGGATTGCTATGATGAGCCCTATTAGGATCTTTTCCCAGTTAGAAGCAACCTCGCAAGAGGATTTGAGACTCAGATGTTGAGCTACTTGGTTAAGGGATTTACAATTTTAGGCCTATTAGAACCTACCCGGTTAAGGGATTTTGTTTTCTGCAACTGTTAGGGAATAATAGATGAATGATATAGAAATAGAAATAACTGATTGCTTGTTCAGATCCAATTTAGCTCCAATCTAATACACTCTTGTAGATACATCACACTGGTTCAACTTCACACTCTTCTGTCAAATCAACGACACAACAAACATCAACTATACCAACCTAAATAACATTTTCAACTTAGTCAGTTATAAAACCCTAAGACTTACAACATAGATCATCAAAGATCTTTACAACTCATTACAGATCATTAAATGGCTCATTACAATCAATTGGAGTCGTTGAATAATCATTTTGCTAAGCACTTCACACATTCCCAAGAAATTTGCTCTTTGATCATGCCAAAACATCATTCAAACACTTCATGCGATTTTAGCCATGCCATCACCAACTTACAAACATAATGTAATACATCGTTGAACTCAAAATCATTATCAGTTATAAGAATTGAATACCAGTTCTTAAACCCTATAGAATATACAACATAAGTCATAAACATAATTTCCGATAATCAATGCATGATGTGGTTCAAGTCAAAGATACATTACAATGATACAAATACATTTTCCAAACCTCAACACTTGACTCATCACCAATCTACATAACCAATCAAAACATTTCTATATTTACCTATTAAGGTCCTAATTCCCAGTTCACTATCTTCAATACTGGTAAGGCATATCTGGTAGACTAAAACTGAGTCAGATGCAGACATTAACAAGGCCCCAAAGAAAGGAAAATTTGCAAGGGTGATCTAGAAACTCCAATCCGATGCTGAGAAGAAAGGGTTGAAGGAGAAGAAGCCAAAGTCTGATCCTATACTAGCAAGCAAGCCTAAGTGAGGAAAGAAGATAAAATCTAACTTGGATGAGGAAATTGAATCCAGTAAGATGGAAACCTCCCAAACCAAGTATCATATTATTCCTCCTCTGTCTACTCAATAATTAATAGATTAAATTATTTAAGATGAAAATCTGAAGAACATTTCTGTATAATATGAAAATATGGATGATAAGGATAAGACGCAAATTGAGGAAGCTGTAGTTTTGTACATGGATGTATTTGGTAAAGTATTTATTGAATTATAAAAATATCTTCCAAAAGATCTGTACAATATAACTGATGCTAGGAGAAAGTTTGCAAGTTAGATGGATAGAGAAATAACACTTAGTTTGCCATAAAAAAACATGAAAAACATAGTTGCCACATAGTTTGCCATCAATGACAACACAAATAACTTATCGAAGTCATTAAGCTAATAATCTCAATCTCTTCATCACTATATCATTACCAAAAATCCTTTACCTGTTTGTCAACATTCTCCATCAGCATTAGTTATGCCAATCATGCCAACATCCATCATAACCCATCTTTTGCATCATTGTAAAGCCATTACAATAATTTTCTATGGGTATCTTTATAGGTTGTTTACCCTTAGCTTACTTCTCTTTGTAGATCCATTTTGTCAATGTGAGGCCCTACCCCAACCCATCCTATCTCTTCAGTTATTTTCATTTTGGAACTATTTTGGATGCTAGTTTTGACACACTATGGATATAGAACTTTTCATGGTCCCGCGATTTTGGTAACATTGATATATGTGGATGCTTCATTTCTATGCCTTGTGGGTTATAAAGTATTATATGATGCTAGATTAGGGTAATATTGTGATGATGCAGATTATTATCTGAATTTCAGGAATTGTTATAATGTTAGAAAAATATTTGCATATCTTGTAGATGGATCAAATTTTGAGGATTATGAGGAAATTGCTTTGAATTGTGACAAATTATATTTCATAATGTCAAGTCTTTATAGAATGAATGTATTGTATTCTGATTATGTGATTTTATATATTATATGAGGCTATTTGGGAAGTACTAATGTTTAAATTGAGATGTGCAGGAAAATATCCATGTGACCATGGAAATATTAGGGAGAATCAAGCCTAGGCCAATGTGCGTTAGTAAAACCAGGGGTTGTCTATTTGGAGAGACAACACCCCGTATGTACTGTATTTTATTCGTAAATGTAAAATGTTGCATGAGTGTAATTTGTATTTATTGGATTATTTAAATTGTTTAAGGGACAATTGCCATGTGTTTATTGTGATGTGGAATTATGTTGTAGTGTCACTTGACACCTATGTAGTATGTTGTGTTGGCAATTTGTCATGTCACCTTTTTGAAAGTTTTATTTTTGTTAATGGTTATATCCCCTAATTATCCTTGAAGGAACCAAGAAATCTAGGTTAGAGAGCCACAAGGAAGGTCAACTCAGAGTTGACCCGTAGGTTAACTTCAGGTGGACTTTCTGAAGGTCAAATCAACTCCTAGAGTCAATTTTAGAGCTTTTCTATTAGGCCTCATGGGGTACCTATGGGTGAAGGCCAAAATTGGCCATGTGTCTTTCCCTTAGGACTTGTTTAACCACCCAAAAAAGTGGTTTTCCCAAGATGGACGAATTCCATCTATAGGAGTGCCATCCTTGGAAGGAGAACCTTCTTGGAGATAGTAATCCCTCTTCCCCATTCCATTTCCCTTCTCTAGGCACCTAGGTTAGGGAGTGTGTAAGACCTAGGGAAGACCAACCCAATGGGAGATCACTCACTCTATCCAAGAGGTTGGAAGGAGTGAGAGAGGCCTTCTTAGGCTAAGAATGGAAGCTTAGTGAGTTAATCACCCACTCTCCATTCTTGGAGATTTTTGGAAAAACTTGGGAAAAAAAAAAAGAAAAGAAGAGAAAACCAGTTTTAGGAATTAGAGGAATTTGGGGGCCAAGGATTGCAGAAAGTTGTGTGGATTGGGCAGCTCATCTCCAACTAAGTTTAGCATACCTATTGGCAGAATAAGGTTGGTTGTTATCTCCTCTTGTTCATGTTGTTTATCTTAGTTATGTTGTTTTGTTGAAGGAAAGAAATGCTTGTAAAGAAAGTGTGTATGTATAATGTTGTTGAAGAAAATAATGTGTAGTTCTTTCCTATGTTTCTTTTTCTGTTTTGTGTTCTTGCTTTGGGAGTGTCCAAGATCTTCTACTCTTGGGAGAGTAGGATGATCTTGGGGTGGAAGAAGCATGACAGCCTTGGGTGAGAGGCTCTCCTTAAGGAGAGTGATCTCAAGGGTGTCCTTTGTGACCCTTGCTGCATAGCCTTGTGTATGCATTTGGGGGTCATAAGGGGAGAGAAATGGCTTTGAGCCCTTGGGGGGCATAAGGTGTGTGAGATGAATTCTGTTGGGTATTTTGTGTTGCCATGAGGTGGCTTGTGTTATATTTTTGGCTGCAGTCTCCCCAATGGTACTTGGTCCACTTCCACCCATAGATTGATCTCCACAAATGTGGTGATAGTGTAGCTTGGGATGGGAAAGTGTATGTGTTGTGTGTTTTCCCTATTGTTATGTTGTATTGCTTGGTTGTAACCCGTCTATGTCTTGATTCTCCTAGCTCGGGGGTGGCTTCTGGTAAGCCTAGGCTGGGAGGTGAGCATCCCATGGTCACAGTCCTAAAATTTACTTGCAGGTGGCTTGGGAAAAGGATTAGGAGTTGCAGACTTCTATTCAAAATTCTTATTTTTATTTTAATGCAGAAAAAAAAAAAAAGGAAAAAAGAAGAGAAAGTGCAGATGTAAATATAGGACTTAAAATGATTCTGTTTCTATTTGAATAAATGTAATTTTTATTTTCTGTGTAAAGATTAGAGAAAGATGACTGTTTAGATTTTCTACCCATTTTCATATTTGGGCTATTGTAACTTATCATTCTGGAAAGTAATGTAAATTTTTATTATATTTTGATGCCTATTGTGTTGTAGAAGACTACATTTAAATTTGGTCTGTAACATGTTTAGTTACTGCAATATTAAGGAAAAGAAACAGAAAAATGCATTAGGATTCCTTATTTACTATTTACTAGTTTATTTACTGCAAATGTTATAGAAAGAAAAAGAAATGCAGTAGGATTATTATTTACTTGCATAGTTTAAATTCTGTAAATTTTATGACTGTTAAAAAAAAAAAAAAAAAAGAGGAGAACCAGAATTGTTTTATTTCTGTAGATAGTTAAATAAAAGGGAGAGGAAAACAGACCTATTCTAAATGCTGAAAGAAGACTAAAAACAGAATGTAGATAGTTGCAAATCCCAAATCAATATAAGGGTTTTAACCCTATTACTTCAACATCTAGTCATATATATCTTTGTATGTATATAAGTATATATATTGAAAATATATACCTATATAGATATAAAATATATATATATATATAAGCTTCCTGTAATGTGCATACCCCTGTAACAACAAAATAAAGGATGCATTTTGAACTTGTGCATCTCTGTTTCAAACATATAAAATATAATGCAGAATAAACCCTTTAATCATATATATATATATATATATATATATATATATATATATATATATATATATATATATATATATATATTCTGCAATCTAAAATCATACTCTGTGGATGCCTGTAGAAGAAAATATCTTCAAATTCATAACTGATATTGTGCATATTATATATATATATATATATATATATATAATATACATTGATATTCAAAAATAAACACAACACATAAACTATGCCCCACGAAATATTTAAATGAAAAACAAAAAAAAATATAGTAAAAATAATGTTGGCCGAACCACTGTGTGTAAACACAGTGGACGGCTCATGGGCCGCGCCACTGTGTTTACCCACAGTGGACGGCACGGCAGCCGAGCCACTGTGTGTAAACACAGTGGGCAGTGCTCGGGCCGCGCCACTGTGCTTACCCACAGTGGACGGCACGGAGGGTGCCGCCACTGTGTGTAAGCACAGTGGACGGTCCGCGGCCGCCACTGTGCTTATACACAGTGGACGGCAACCGCCGTCACTGTGTATAAACACAGTGGCGACCGGGAGAGCCCGCGCCGCCTCCTCCTCTTAGTCACCCCCTTTGCGAAACCCTCAGCCTCTCCCCGCATGAAACCCTCCGCCTCCGTACCTGCAGTTACATTTCAAAAAAAAAAGAAAGCAAACAAAGAAAAAGGGGTAATATAAAACCCTAACCCATTCGGGTTAGGGTATAAAATGGTAAAGAGGAAATAAGGTAAGAGGTAAAATATAAAAAAAAAAGCAACCCTAACCCAATTTCGGGTTAGGGTTAGCATTTTAGGTAATTAGATATATATATATATATATATGTATATATATATATATATATATATATATATATATATATATATATATATATATATATATATATATATATATATATATATATATATATATATATATATATATAAAAAGGGAATTTAAATTGGAAATTTAAAGTTAGATTTTAGTATATAATTTGGGGTTAAGTTTATAATTGAAATATTATGGAATTTTGAACCCTGATTTTAATGTATATATTTGGGGACAAACTTAATAATTGGATTATTATGGGATTTTAGACTTTTGATAATAGGGGTTAATTTAATATTTGAATTATTATATGTCCTCATTCTTTAGAAATTTAATTTTAATTAATTCAAGGGGGTTAATAATAAAGGATTACTATAGTTGGATAAACTATACGTTTAACCCAGCAATATATTTAATTAATCAATGGACTTACCCCCCCCCAATATCAATGGACGTTAGGAAAATTTATTTAGGAACCTTAAGCCCTTGAGATCGATTTTTGGTCGGATTGAAAATTAATTGACAAAATCAAGGGGTTTAGGGAAAATCAGAATTTGGCCTTAGCTTATTGTCGGTTTTAGTGGGCAAATGACATTGTAGTAAATTGAAACCCTCATCGGGTGGATGCGTATAATAAATTTTATATAAGCATCAAATAATCATTAGCAATATCATTATATGACCTGGAATGATTTAATACGTTAAGATAGCCAATTATCCCTTGGTTTAATTAGCGACAACTTGTCTTAGGTAATTGAGCAAGCTAACTAATCGGCAATGCAAATTAATCTTCACCAAATCAAGTCACTCGCTCGAGTTGGTTATTTAACTTAACCTTAGTAAGTAAGTTTATTTACATCCTAGATAAGACAAAACTTTAGATACAGTTGTTATGTATTAGGATTTATAGCGAGTTCATGACGTCAAAAAAAATTTGTTGTTCCGTTTTTGTGCCCTAAAGTTTGGGCACGACAGTCAAGTCTTCTTCAACATTTTCTTCATATTGGCTTCTTCATAGGGTGAACCTTGCAAGTGTACATGTGCTGGCTATAGTGGACATTTGTCATATATGTTAAGGTTTTTCATATGTTCAAGGTCAGAGTGGTAGTTGACCAATACAAAAAATTTGCCTAATGTTATATTCTCTTGGGCCTTCATCCTTTACCTTCATCTTTACTTTAGTGTTATCTAGTATAGGGATTAGATTATTGGTGAGAGAAGCAAGGTTAACAGAGGTTGATGAGGAAGTAGCTTCTCTATTGCTAGGCACAAGAGTATTAGGTTAATGCCTTATATTATTGCAAAAGGAAAATGGGTTAGCATTACCTAAGATTGTTATTTCCACTCCATTATGTGAAAACTTGATGCATTGATGGTAGGTGGAGGGTACTTCTTGTATGCATGTATCCATGGTCTCCCTAGAAGAAGGTTTTATATAAGGGGTAGATATAGGACTTGGAAAACCACATCCTTCACTGCAGGTCCTAACCTAAATGGTAATGTAATGCATCATTTGGAGGATCATTCTGCATCATCATAAACCTTGATGATGATCTTCTTTCTAACATCCATGGCATTTGTTGCATATCCTAATGTTGTTACCATTTGCAATGTGCATATGTTCAGACCATCTCCACTATCTATCAAGACTCACTTGACTCTATGATTGTTAATGAAATCTTCAATTTGAAGTGGAGAATTATGTGGTTGTTGTATGGATGAATCATCAGTTTTAGTGAAAGTGAAGCGATGAGATGATTTGAGATTACCAACCTGGCTAGAAATTGATCAGTATTAATATTGGATGGGACTAATGCTTCTTGGAGAGCTTTGTCTAAGATTGTTTTATGTGATGGTGATAACTACAAAAGCTCAAGGATGGAAATTAGTGCATGTGTCTTTTCTAGTTGGTCAACAAGGTTATACTACTTTGGACCATATGTCATTTTCATGACACACCTTATAGTGTGACCTTGGTTATACTTCTTTGTACCATATGTTGTTTTGATGCCACACCTTGTAGTGTGACCATGCTACGATGTGTAACAACATTGCATTTAGGATTTTTTTGTTATCATTGCAATGTGTTCAGTATCTTCAGCTATTTTATTGATAATATAATCATAGGATGCTTATGTATAATTAGCATTACTATCATTATTTTTTAATATTGTATGGTCAATGTTTGAGATTTTATGGTTGTCATTAATTTCTACCTCTCTGCGATCAATAAGATCTTGTATTATTCTCTTCAAGCAATGATAGTTGTTCATTCTATGACGTTTTCCTTTGTGAAATTTACAATATTTGTTATCCTTCCACCAGGGAGGTTTCACTTGAGGCTCATAGTTGGATGTTGTCAAAAGCGTGATAAGAGTGGATGATACTAACTTCCTTAAAACTATTTCAATGGGTTCCTTAAAAGGTGTGTAAGTCTAATTTGGTTTGTATGTAGTGTACCTGCTCATAGGTACATCTTGTTGAGTGTTGCTCACTTGGTTGTTTGTGGGGTTAATGTTGTTGTTCATGTTTGGTCCTAATAATTTCACAACAGGTTATGTAATTTTCATGGTTCTAGCATCAACAATGCTATCATTGACAATGTTCTTTTTTTTATACCAAAACTTTGGTTTATCGCTATTGTAAGTCAGGTGAGGACCATATTTGTTTTATTTGAATATTTTCACCAAACCCTTTTTGATAAGATCTTTTTAAATTTTGAGTCCTTGGGCTATCATCTCCTCAAAAGAGTGTGAACATTTGACTTGCAAGTTTAATTCCATCTCTTCATTTAAGTTTGAAATGAAGATTTTGACTAATTGTTCCTCAAGAATGTGGAAGGAACATCTTATAGAAAGGTGTCTCCACCTTTGCAAGAATATTGAGAATAATTCTCCATTTTTTTGTTTAGTGTTACATAAATCAACCATGGAGACATCATGTTCTATGTTGTGTGCATAGTGAACAATAAATTTTTGAACTATCATCAAATCTCTCGATTCCACCATAAATCATGAAAACCACTACATAGAAAATCCTCCTAGACTTTGTGTAGTGTCCACCCTTGATTTGAGTTATTTTGACTAGAGTTGACTTTTATATTATGCTTGATAGACTTATATAGACTATATTTTGATGATTTAGATGATGATTACTCATGTGCTTCAGTGACATATGATTGATGTTAGACACTATTGGACATATGCTATTTTGATTATCTATATGGATGTTGGTACTATCATGATTGATCATGTTATTTGATGATATATGTACTCGATGGATTTTATATGCTCACTATGTGATGGATTATTGATAGATTAGATTTATCATGGTTTTGATGATGATTATGAGTACGCTAACCCTACTTCATGATTACATATAATGAGATGTTTATGAGATGTGTTTGACTATTGTTTGAATGTCTTCGCGATAGAGATGATTCCACATCACTCATTCCGAGTGGGATGTGTTTTCACGATTCTCTATCACTTGCTTGTTCTCTATGTGTATATGTATATGTGGTATTGTCGTTTTGTGGTTGCAGGATTTTGTAGGTACTAGACATCAACTCCACCTGGCTTCACAGGTCTGAGCATGTCTTTAGTTCCAATGGCTTATGTGGTTCAGAGATGGCATGGGTTCCCCTCACATACTCTAGGTCTAAGTTTTTCACCGTGAGTAGTCAATGTCTTGGCATAACTCGCCATGTCAGTTAGTAAGCTTGGTTGCTTGGTATTGTGAGTTCGGTTTATGTCGGTTGATTTACTTCTTTAAGTTAGAGTAATTATGTGGCTCTTGATGTGTAGTTTTATATTTGGTAATTTTTATTTTAATGCATTTAATTTATAAGTTTTGAATATTTAATTATTTGGTATTTATATTTATTTGATAAATAACGTTTATTGATTTTATGATTATTTAATATTTAATAATTTTTATTGTTGTTTAATATTTATTTGATATTTTTGATTTAATCTTTAATGTTATTTGATTATTTAATTATTTATTTGACCTTCTACGGTTTGATATTTATTTGATATCTTACATTTATTTGGTTCTTTAATTTATTTTATTAGCTTTTGGTTTATTTGATTTTAATCCCCATTTGGATTATTTATTTACAGCTTGTATTTTTTTTAATAGTTTGACTTTTATTCCTAAGTGGGGTGTCTTAACACATTAAATTAAATAAAGAAATAAAAACAATCCCACTTAGCTAGATAAGTATATATTTTTTACTTTACCTACCCTTCACTCTCATTGGTTAAATTCAAAATGGGTGAATAAATTATATTATATGGTGAGTTGGTAAATATACTCCAAAATAGAATATTTTGATTGGTCGAGATTGAGGCTAGGGTTTTGGATTATTGTTGCTTTTTATTTTCTTTCCCGTGAGGTTTTTTGGGTTGGTTGGCTTTTCTTTGGAAATTTTTCCAGCAAGTTTTCTTCTTGGTTTTGGATTTCTTCTCTCTTGGTTTTGGCTGGAGCTTGGATTGGATTTGGTTTGGCTTGTGGGAGGTGTTCTTCAGCTTCAATCCATTACTTCAATTTGTAGGTTGGAGTTCTTCACTTTGCATTTTGGCTTTCAATGGCTTCTCTGTGTATACATTGTGTCTACATTGTTTTGGGTCTAGGTTGAAATATTACTTTACTCTTTGGTTTTATTATTGCTGAAGGTTAATATTTGGGAAGGAAATTTTATGTTATGAGAGTTTTTATATAGTTGCTGGGAGATATATATTTGGTTTTCCTATGTATGGCATTTCTTAGCTCTGTGAAAAGTGTTTGGAAGATCTTTGGTTGATTAATCCTTGTTTGGATGAGAGTAGATTGGTTTTTCCTTTGTGAGTCCTTCAGTTGTGATTGTTTGGGATTGTCTTCATTAGATTCTATGTGAGTTTTGTAGTGGTTCTGTTTGTTTGATTCCATGAAGATATTTTATTAAATCTCGGTTTATAGTCTGAGATATTTCGGTGTGTTTATACCTATGTATTCCTTATTTCTGGGTGACTCTTTTTATATGTTTTTTGAGCCCTTTTGTAAAGTCTGGATTTTATTATTTTACCCAAAAGTTTTCTAAGTTTTCTATAAGTCTTGTGCAAAAGTGTTGTTTCTGCAAAAGTGTTGTCTTAATGTGCAATAGCGTTGTTCTATATTGCATTTGCACTGCTCTGTGCAACATAAGCACTCTCTCAAGATACATATGCCTTATTTTGAAAACATAATCATTGTTCTTATTGACAGAAGCAATGTTCTTCTTGATAGAAACGTTGTCCTTTTTGGTAGAAGCATTGTCCTACGGGGCAAAAGCACTGACCTATCTGTGTTTTGTATTTTCTCAGTTTTGGTCATTTTTGACATATTTTCCCATATTGATTTTTGTACCAGAGGCTTTATTTGAGGTCTGTTAATATTTCTGAGTTTTGGGTTTCATCAGTTTTCATGCATTTTGATGGTTTTGAGTATATTTGTTTCTCTATGCATGGTGAATACTTTAGACTCTCTTCCATGTGGATAGGCCATGGATGATTGAGATGATTGCTATGTTATTTTGGATGAGCCAGTGAGTAGGCCTTGCTATGATGTTATCTTTTATTTGATGGCAGCATTTGATGGCTTGATATGCCTTTGTTTATTGCTAGCCAAGAGGCTCATTTTGCTATATTGATGTTGTTGTAGCCTTGTTTATGTTGTAAGAGTATGTGTGGAAGATTTTGGTTGCATTGAGTATTATTTTCATGTAATTATGTTGGTAGAGCCTCTTGTGGTTTATTATTGGGTCATGTTAGGAGGAGTGGGCTTCCTTGTGATGACCAGGGTCATGAGAGATAGGCTTGCATGAGGTTCCTTGTAAGGATGCATGAAGTCTAGACCACCAAGGCACATTGGAGTTTTCCATGATTGTAAATAAGTGATAACCTAATAATTGATGGGTTGGGTAGTTATATTAATTAATAAGATGATAAATTGATTTGTGCCTCATGACTTAGTCCTAGGAAGGATGTTTTAGGATAAGCATGAGAAGGCCATGAAGACGGTAAGCTAATCTCCCTTAGTCTCTCATAGGTTGAGATGGCTCCACATGTCCATCAGGCTAGTGCCTTGTGCCTTATGTTATTATGTTTTGAGGATGGCATGTGATGACACTCCACTCCTACATGTGTTTCCCTTTATGATTTATGATTATGCTTATTGGATGCGTTTATGTCTTGATGAGTTTTATGCCTCTGGGAGTTCATTCTTGTTATATGTGTGAGTTCTTGCTTGAGTGTCCTTGTGTAATTAGTCTCCTTGGTTATAGGTGCCAGCATAGGTTTAGAGTATGTGTTGGGACCTTGTGTCATCTCCTAGCATGGGGGCAGTTCCATTGGTTCCACATGGTCGGGAGGTTGGTGCTTTTTAGCCATTGGGATGCTCTCTTGGATTCTTCTTGCATGGATGTGGATTCTTCTTTATGATGTACTATGCATGTACCTTGTAGTAGATTTATGTAATGGATAACATAGAATGCATGTAATGTAACATTCTTGTATATAGTAGATGGATTCTTATGGTAGAAAGAGCTATGCTCATGATGTATTTAATGTACTCGTATTTGTAAGATGAATTGTAGTTGGAAATTGGAATTTAGGCATATTGTATTTGTACTATTGTAGAGATTTGATCTTATGAATCATGGAAATAAGTGGATTATAGTTGGAATAGAATGGAATTTCATTATGGATTAGTTGTATTATTTCATTGAATGTTTAGAGGCTATTTAGAATGTTAAATAATCTTGAAAAATGAATATTTGTAGATTAATAAGTGAATATGTTAGAAGATGTTAATTGGATCTAGTAAATACGAATTATTTACATAGATGCATTGGTAGGAAACAAATTATGCATATCATGAGGAATAAGTAATGTTGTAGGTTGCATATCTCATGGTTAAAGAATTAGAATATGATGCATTAATGAAGGTGAAATATACCTATCGTGTGTGTAGTATGTTATTGTGGAAATGAATTAAGTAATGATGCTAAAGTACCCTAGAGAAATAATTATTGATGTTGTGTTATTTCTGCTTGCATTATTTGATTAAATGAGAAATGATGTATGTTCATATTGTTAGGATTCTCACAGATATTGAGAGGGGGGCTGAATCAGTATCTAACCGGTATATTAAATTTCTTAACTTAAAACATGCAAAACATATTAATACTGTGTACCGATAAATAGAAAGTAATGCAATAAAGAGAGATAAAATAAACCACATGAAAAACACACCATAACACAAGGATTTAACGAGGAAACCTAGTGTGGGAAAAACCTTGGTGGGATTTGTGACCCACAATATTCACTTACTGGCCAATAAGAAAATATTACTGCTACAAGAGGGGCGTGCACATGCAAGAAGGCCAACTACCTAGAGCTCACTACTCAAATACAAAATAGGAAGTCTCACTGACTTACAAAATGGATTATATAAATCCAGTGTCTTGTACTACTTCAAAATAGCATCTATAATGCCAGATCCAGTACCATTTTTTGCTTTGCTTCTTACATAAACCCTTAACCTATAATTCACATAATAGGTCTACCTTATTTCGCCTAATTACATTCCTCTTTCTTACTTACAAATGTTTTACAATGATCTTTCTTATATAAGAGTCATTTTACAACTTGCCAAGTCGGCTTACAATGATTTTACAAATAATAAACAAAATATATTACAACAAAAATCCTGTCGGCCTCTCTGTTGGTATGCTACCTTTCATTGTCGGTGTCGGTGACCTAAGTGCCAGTGTAGAGTCTGATCTTACTAGTGCCGGTGAACTGCCTTGCCGATGTCATAGGATTGTAAGGTTGTCATCAATGACAAAACCTTCAATCACCTACAATGTCTCATTGGAGTGTGCATATGCCAACAATCTCCCCCTTTGGCATTGATGGCAACACTCATGAGAAAATTCCAAAGCTCGTAATCCAAAAATTGTGTACCAAAATTATGTGAGCTCCCCCTGAGCAGATAAGTCTTTTGCTGATTATTTTCTCATACTACTACTCCCCCTTTGGAATCAATGACAAAGGTTGTCAAGGTGTCAATAGAGTTGTATTTTTTCTATCTCAACCTTGTAACTGGGTGGTTACAATTTGAAAAAGATTTGTCAAAACCAGATTTATGCTTTCCATAAACTTCTTACTATCTTTTATTGTTGCCTCTGTTCTTTGAAATGTACTGGTGAGGTGTTGCATATGCTTTGTCGGTGTTTTCTATCCTTGTACTAATGCCTTAGATATTTCCTTTCTCAAGGATGCTAGATAGTCTAGTCTGGGACTTAGTCTTAGTCTCAGATTCTTAACCTTATTTATTATTCTCTCCTTTTCTCTCTCTAGCTTCAGTAGTTCTACCTCAAAAATAGTTATCTTTTGCTCAAAAATTGATAATGTATCAGGTGAATTAACCAAATTGTCTGCAAGTTTATTTATTTCTTCTTGTACCTTGCTCATTTTCTTATCTATGTCAACTGTTAAAAAGTTTGTCTTGCAAGTATCTTTGTACAGAGTTTTACATTCCTTCACTATGTTGCATAGTTCTGGTAGAAGTGTGTCAAATTCCGTAGTACACTTCTTTATTTGATCCTCAAAGAATTTATGTTTTTCAATTTCCAACCTGTCTTTGAATGCCTATTCCTTTATCTGTTCAACTGTCACTGTGTTGTCAGGAATGTACTTCGACAAAGTGTCAAGTTTACTTAAAGAATCCTTATTATCTATGTTGCATTGAGGAGCTATCATCCTCAAAATTGGGATTGTGTCATCTATAGCTTTATAAGCTTGTGAACTATAATCAATTATTTAATTCAAAGAATCTAAAAGAACTTCAGTTATATTGGTTGATTTATAGCCTATTGAGGGGGAACCAACATTTTGAATTCCGTCGATGGAGGAAGTAACCATGCTTGTAGTGACCTCTGGTAGGTCAGTCTGTGTTTCCATTTCCTTAAGCAAGGGTTTTTGTTTCTCTCCTATTGCCGGTGGCACTGTTTCCATATGAACCTGTTGTTGTTCTAGAGCCTGTTGCTCTACTTGTTTCTCTATCTGTGTCTCTGTCTTCCCATCTGCCAGTTTACCTTCAGTGTTATCAGTGTTGTCAGCTACCGGTGGCTCACTAGCCATGTCAGTCTTACCAATTGTGTCCTTGTCTATCACAATGTTGACCTTTTGAGTGTCAACAACCATTGTGTATAGTACCTCGAGATTAGGATTAGTATCCTCTTGTGATACATCCATACTTTCATCTGTCGGTTGGTCTTATGTTTTTGTTACCGGTGGAGTAATCAGAGGCAGTGGGGATAAGTTATCATTTATTTTGATACTAGGAGGTCCACCAACCTTTCCTTTACCCTTGTCTTTGCCCTTTTGATAGACTTTGATAAGCTTGGGGTTCCTGTACTCTTCCTGCTTTTATTTCTCCACAAGGAATATATCCTATCCATTTTTTGTTTCTTCTATTACCTCTTTTACTCTTCCCACCATTAGTGCAATATGTCAGTGTGTAATAGAGAATACTGACTGGTTGGCCTTTGCAATCAGATCATCTATTTATTGAGGAGAGTTGACTGGATAGACAATAAGAAATTTTTCAATTTTGATTTTCTTGTCAAGTTCTACAATAGATTATCTTCTTGCCTCTAGTCTCTTGAATAATTCATCTGGTAGTTCATCAAAAACTTCTTATAGATATCCAGGTGTAAAATAACACTATTTTCAACTTGCTCTTTCTCATCTACTGATAGCGTATCATATAGTTTTTCTATGTTCTTGAGTTTTCGTTCTTCTGTGATTTCATCCGATAGTCTGTCAATCGAAGAAATATTATGTTGAGTCCTTTTCTTCTTAGGTGTTAGCTTTTTCTTTGGAATTGTCTTCTTTACCGGAGACCTCACTACCTATTGTTTTTGTCTAGTTATTCTAGGCGAGGGTGTGGATACTGGTGAAGGTTGTCTTTTCCTTACAACTCTTTTAAATTCAGCTAGCATGTCACTCTCTGAAGAAGTTGCTACCGGTGAAAGGTGAGTTTTTGGTTGTTGAGCCTGTAACTCATCTTCAGTGATACTGGTTTGTTTCAGTACATCTTCTTTTATAGCCTTAGCCTGCCTTGAACCTCTCCTCACCGTTTCTTCCACTTTCTTAACTCTCTTCTTAGATTGAATTTGGCTTTCAATGGTCTCAGCACTACCAAATACTTCTTCCTTAGGTTCATTTGGTGCTTCCAGAAGTACTTTAGCATATGTTTCAATGATGTGGTCATCAGTCTCATAACCCATTTCAGTAACCCAAATTATTCTTGGGATAACTGCTTCCATCTAGATCTCATCCTCTTTAAATCACAAAACATATATCATCTTTGTATTTGTTAACAATTTCTTGTGATAGTCTGATTCTTTTGTTCATTCTGGCCTTTAGTGCTTGAAAATACTCATTGATATTCTTTTCCTTGTTTTCACCCATGTTGTTAAATAAGTCTAATAATTGTTTTCCTATCGGTATGTCAAATCCAAGATTATTGTTGCCCATACCGGGCACCTGTTTGGTTATATGTAGCATTAGGCATACAAGTAAATTACCAAATCTAAAAGTTCCTTTCTTATCCTTCTTGATCTTCCCTAAATTGTCAATCAATTCATCCTTTAGCCATTCACATACATCGATTTTCACATTTTCTTTTACCATATCATGTGCACTTTTCATGCATAAACTGGAAACTAAGTTAAGTCTGTTTGCATGTGTTGCTTTGTATCCTAAAATCATGCTAACAAATCTCACATTTATGTCAGTCACATCATTAACCCTTAGAGACCTTTTGTCGGATGTTTCACTAGTTAGGTTCATTACCAGGTCATTTGAGGCCTTCTTTGTTTTGTCTGGTCGGCTACCGGTGGAGGGTAACCTGTTATAGATTTCACCACTTCCTTGGTAATTTTATGGATTGAATCTAACCAAAATAATGCACCATGTACTCTGCTCAATACTATGCTAATAACTTCCTTGGGGAAATTTGAAATGCTGAGAATTTTTGTGAATCCTAGGGTTTCAATAATTTGGTGTTCAGGTTTTACTTTACCATAATCATCATAGATAACAGATTTGTACATGTTCTTGATTTCTTCATCTCCTAATTCTTCTATATGGCAATGGATATAGATTCTAGGGTCTTCTGCATAAACAAATCCTTTGGGAATTTGGGAAAAAGGACCTACATTGTCATCCTTTTTAGCTATCTCAAGAGCTAACTAAAATATGGGCTAGGGCATTTGATTACCTCAACTATAGTAGGGTTTGCTATGAATTCAGGTGTAGAGGAGGATGCCATGATTATAAATACCTTTTTCTACCTTAGGAAGGATTGATTGCTGAAATGTCTCGCCTCTTTGCTCGAAATGCCTTAGCTCTGGAGATTTCATGCTCTTCGAATGTTTGAATGCTCGGTGAAATGAAATGGAGCCAAAAACATTAAATTATAATGTCAATCTGTCAACTACCATATTTAATGCTTGCGGGTAAAGTAATCATTTAACATAACTGTCGGTATAGAAGTAAATTCAACTTCTTACCATTAATCGAGGGAATAATAGCATATGTCTCATTGATTGCCAAAACCTCAAAGAAATTTCTTCAATTTGATGAAGAGACTTCTTCCGGTGGAGTGCTACTCTGTCCTGCTAGTGGAGTGTTGCTTGGTTCTACCAGTGGAGTAGTATTCCTATCCACATTCAATTCTGATTTCCTGATCCATTGTTTTGAAAATTCTTGCTTAACCTCTTCAACTTTTTCTTTTCCTTTCAAACTAGGAGCTTTGTTGTTTGCCGGTAATCATTTACTTCTACAAAATTTAGCAATATGCTCAATTTTGTTACATGCATAACAAGTCACATTATTTCTCTGAATAGCATTTCCATAACCTATGACAGTTTGTGTTCTGCATTGATCAGATAAGTGTCCAAATCTTCCACAAACATAACATCTCACATTCATTCTACAATTCTCAGAGTTATGACCAACTTTGTTGCATTTTGAACATTGATCGATGGGTGCATTGGTATTATGATAGTTTCTAGATCTACATTCATTTTCTCTATGACCATACTTATTATAGTTAAAGCATTTTCCATTGAATTTATAAGTAGTAGGTTGTCTTACCGGTTTGCTATGATCCTATGTGTTTGTAGTACCGAAGCTTTCACCAACTTCAAAGCCAGTTCCAGAAGTGTCACCTTTAAGTTTTTTATTCTTCAGCAAGTTACCAAGTTCCTCTGAGCTTTTCTTGAATTTTTCTTTATGTTGATTTTTAGTATCTAGTTCTCTTTCTAAGACTTCTTTCTATCTCATCAGTTCATTGGAGTCATTCTGAGTGTGCATCAGATCTATTTTCAACAAATCATTTTCATAACTGAGTCTTGTGTTCTCATTTGCAGCATCACTTAGTCTTCTAGTCAAATCTTCTTCTTCTTCTTTCTATCTTCAATTTCTTTACAAAATCTCATAGTCATATCCTGCATCTCATTCTTTGTTGTCATGTTCTCTTGCTTCAGCTTGTTTATCATATCATTAAGAGTTTATTTTTCATCATTCTCATTTTGCATCTTTTCACAAAGTTCTCTTCTCTTGTTTCTTAAAATAGTAAGATTTTCTTGAAGTGCTTGAATAATATCCTGAGCAGCCTTCAGATCATCTTCATGTTTGATATTTTTCAATTTTTCTGCATCATAGTCTAAGAGAGCTCCTTCAAGTTGCTTCATCAAGTTTTCCATCTCTACCGGTGTCAAGATATTCCTCAAGTTGTTAGGCTTCTAAAAATAGAGGACCAAGCTCTAATACCAATTGTTAGGATTCCCACAGATACTGAGAGGGGGAGGTGAATCAGTATCTAACCGGTATATTAAATTTCTTAACTTAAAACATGTAGAGCATATTAATACTGTGTACTGGTAAGCAAAAAGTAATGCAATAAACAAAGATAAAATCAACCACATGAAAAACACACCATAACACAAGGATTTAACGAGGAAACCTGGTCTGGGAAAAACCTCGGTGGGATTTGTGACCCACAATATTCACTTACTTGCCAATAAGAGAATATTACTGCTACAAGAGGGGCCTCCACATGCAGGAAGGCCAACTACCTAGAGCTCATTGCTCAAATACAAAATAGGAAGTCTCACTGACTTATAAAATGGATTATATAAATCTAGTGTCTTGTATTGCTTCAAAATAGCATCTATAATGCCAGATCCAGTACCGGGTTCTGCTCTGCTTCTTACATAAACCCTTAACCTATAATTTGCATAATAGGTCTGTCTTATTTTGCCTAATTGCATTCCTCTTTCTTACTTACAAATGTTCTACAATGATCTCTCTTATATAAGAGTCATTTTACAACTTTCCAAGTCAGCTTACAATGATTTTACAAATAATAAACAAAATATATTACAACAAAATCCTGTCGGCCTCTGTGCCAGTATGCTACCTTTCACTATCGGTGTCGGTGACCTGATTGCTGGTGTAGAGTCTGATCTTGCTAGTGTCGGTGAACTGCCTTGCTGGTGTCATAGGATTGTAAGGTTGCCATCAATGACAAAACCTTCAATCACCTACAATGTCTCATTGGAGTGTGCATATGCCAACACATATTGGTTAATTGATTAATGAATGTAAGTAGGTGGAGATTTTATATGTTGCATTAGTTGTTATTAGATGTTAATTATGAAAAAAATTATCTCCATTTGTATATTATTGTTTAGTTTCTTTAGGGTATTTTTGCAGGCATTACAACTTGGTATCAGAGCCCATGTTCAACATTGGGTACTCTAGTTTTGATTGAGCCCATTATGCATTTTAGCATTTGGCATGGGGTAGCCCAGTGGTCTTATCCCTACTATTTATTTTTCCTTTTTATAGTTCCCTTAGATGTTTAGCTTATAGTTTCCTTTGCATTTTCTTAGATAAGATGTCTATTAGAGGTAGAGATCATCATCATGTTGGTCACATGGGTACTCGTAGGAACCCTCACCCTGAGGTTTCTGAAGAGTCACACCATGAGGGATAGGAGCAGGAGCAACCTAGATGATTCCATTCCACAATTGGTGAATATGCTTCAAGAACTTCTTGGTCACCTAGGACCGAGATAGGAGGAGAACCAATAGGAGGGATCACATCATTCAGAGCATCAGGAGAGAGAGCATTCATGTTATCCTAGGAGGAGAATGGAGGTGGATTAGGAGGAGCTTACAGCTAGTCACATCAGAGATCTGAATAGGACTCATCCTCCTACCTTTGATGGCTTAGGCAGTGGCATGGAGGCAGAGACATGGTTATTGGACTTAGGTAGGTGTTTTACTATGCATCAGTGTAGTAGTAACACCAAGGCAAGAGGTGCGATTTTGCATCTTTGTGATTTTGCGATGACATGGTGGCACATGGAGGAACATAAGTTGCATTTAGACATAGCGACAATATCTTGGGAATTATTCTTGGAGCAGTTTTGTGCTATATTTCTTTTAGATCATTGGAGGCAGAGGAAGGTCGATGAGTTCCACGATTTGAGACAGAAAAAGATGATTGTGGAGCAGTATGAGCACAGATTCTTCGATCTTAGACGATATGCTGAATATGTAGATGATGAGATGATGTTGATTCAACACTTTTTTAGAGGTCTCGGTGATCATATTAGTGGAGAGGTTTAGATGCACGGACCTAAGAACTTGGAGGCAGCTATGGAGAAGGTGAGACTAGTAGAGGAGAATCTTTCATTAGCATCAAGAGGAGCGACTGGAGGATAGATAGTTAGTGCACCTATTATAGGATCTACGGTGAGAGGACCACAATAGTAGTCTTCAGGATATGCTAGGAGCCATCCTTCTTCTTTTCATAGTGATCAACAGTTTAAGAAGAGGTTTTCTCAAGGGTAGAGCTTTGCTCAAGGTGCCAGATTTAAGGTTGATAGGAGTCACAATCATCAGTGTGACAGGAGACCTACTCCTTCTTAGCCAACATAGAGTTCGCAGCTAGCTTTTAGTAGAGGCAGTGTTTAGCAGTCGAGTACAACACCAGGTAGCAGAGTGTTTGTCAGGAGAGATTGCTTTGCATGTGGATAGCCAAGTCACATTGTCATTCATTATCCTCAACATACTTCTCAGATGTTAGGGTAGTAGAAGCCAACTACTTCTGAGCCTATAGTTGGAGATGCAGGCAGGTCTCATCGCGTTTTTGCAGTGGTTGATAACCCTCAGGCTGAGCATTAGGCCACTGTTGTAGAGACATTAGGTGTGATAGGTGGTATCTCTTGTTTAGTGTTATTTGATTCTGGAGTGTCAGACTCTTTTATTTCTCCTTTTCTAGTAGAGCGATGCAGGCTTGTTACGACAAAGCAGGATGATAGGTGGAAGGTAGAGTTAGCTACGAGATCCAAAGTGGTAGTGGATTCCCTTGTGCTAAATTGTCCTTTAGTTTTAGGAGATTGACATACCTCTGTGGATCTTCATGTTATGTCTTTGGAATCTTATGATGTGGTTCTTGGTATGGATTGGCTTGGATCTCACCAAGCGCAGATAGATTGTAGAGGTAAGACAGTGCAGTGGATGGATGATAGTGTGTGTGTGAAAAAGTGGAATAAGTCTGTAAGCTACAAGACACAACACTTCAATTAAGTCATTACCTGTATGGTTAGATAGATATAAGCATGAATATGAAAACCATAACAAATCGACCAATTTCCTTCTAAAAGATGCGAGTATAAGATTACTCTCAGATTTGTATCAGCAATACCAGTGACTAGACTACAACAAGATGAAGGATTGAATCTATATGAGCATGATATTAAGCTAAATGGATGCAAGATGGATGAATAGTAAACTATATGAATTCAAGCAATCATGATTGGACTAAATATGCAAAAAGTAATTAAACTAAGATGCAATAATCTCAAAAAGAAAGCACAATATCTTCAATGACTCCAGAGCAAAAACTGTATAATAACAATAAATCTCCAAGGTGTTCTGAATCAAAGGTGAAGGCTGAATTTATAGAGAATCACAAGAGAGATCAAGAAAAAGCACAATTTAGGATAATTGAAATAATTGAGAAATCGGATTCAGTTAACCTTCAGATAAATTCTAATTATAGTTGAATTGAAATGCATTCAGATTATAAGTTTGAGTTTGCATTAGAAATATAATTCAATTAATTCCATGCACTTGAGATAAAAATAGTTAATTCTTTGATTTATTCAAGAAAAGAGTCTTTTCAATGCAACTAAACTTCTTTTCTCAAAAGCTTTGAGTTCCAATTTTAGAGAATGATTAATAATTCATTTTAATTGCTTTTCTGATTTCAAGTTCTCAATTTAGAAGACACAATATATCAAGTTTGATTTTTCTCTCAATTCAATTCTATTATTTTATTTTCAATTTAACTCTTGCTTTGCATATTGATTCCTCTTTTGTGATAAATTAATTCCTTTTTAATGATTAATGGAAAATTTATTAATTAGTTCTGATTAATATGAAAAATAGGTTTTAAGGACTTGAAACCTTTAACTTAGGAGCATATAATAGTTCATCAAAAAACATCCAGACCAAGTAAGAACAACTTAAAAGACAACTGGAAAAGAGGTCAGGTAACTGAAAGGTCAGCAAAAGAAAGGAATAGAAAAGTAGAAAAACTAGGGAAAATATATCACAACTATACAAACTGTAAAGCGGAAAAAATCGCGAACCCTAGTTGCTCTCCCCTCTTCCAACTCCAAGGAGAGAGAAGGGAGGTCACCAGGGTTGACGGTTTTCACTTAGGGGAGACTTTACATTCAAAAGAGGGGTTGAAACCCACAAGATCCAATCCAACACAATGCAAGATTGGATTCTAGATGAGTTTCAAGGGTTAAGACAGCAAGGCTACCCTCTTTTGTAAAGATTGTGGATAGAATGATTAAGCTAGGAATGCATAGAAAGTGAGAAAGATTCACTTATAAACTGAGATAGAGATATAGGATGAAGCTGCGGACCTGGAATTAGCAGTAAAATGTCAAGACGGAACTATCCTACAAATTTGAGCGAAAGTTGACAGGACGATGGCGCCCGGCGTGCACACGGTCCTCTAAAAAATCCGCGAAACGAAGGGGGATCTGTTCGTCTCTACGCAAGGATTCCAGATCTTCAATTTCAGCCGCGTACCTGCAACCTACACACAGAAAAGCGAAGACGATTGGGGGGTTAGGGATTAGGGGTTTGCCCTTAGGTCAAACCCCAGTTTTGGAATTAACCAAGAAATGAGAAATGTTGTAAATGTAATGTAAAACAAGTACTAATACCTTGTTGTAAGGATGTTTGTATCCTTATATGCGAAGGTATAGATGTCGTTGTATGTTGTATGTTGTATGTTGTAGTATGTGATCTCCTCTTCAATGGTTGAATCCTTGTCTTGAATGCAACACTTAGCCTTGAATGGAGACTTAGAATGATCAATTGCTTGAAGGAATGTTTGAATGCTTGAATGCTTGAATGTTTGAATGTTGTTTCCACGCCTTGTACACATATGTCCTTCCTTTTTTCCTTCATCCAAAATGGGAGAGGAAATGTAGTTTATATACTTGCCAATTAGGGTTGATAAACTGATTTTCCCGACCTTAGGCTGACCAGGAAATGTTATTTTCCAATTTGCAAACAAAAAGACCCGAAGTCCCACAGGAGAGCGGGCCCAAAATAGGGCTAGGTACCAGGGCGCTAGCCGCCATGGTCCTGGGGGACCAAGGCACTGGGCACCCTAGTCCTGAAGGACCAAGGCGCTGGGCGCTCTGGTCCCACCTCCCGAGACAGCAGGGTGCAAGGAGGATCAGGCCAGGGTGCTGGAAAAATGCAGTTTTTGATGTCGTGAACAAGTTTCGGGGTCTCCATTCAGGTTCAGTGTTGCATCGCCATCGTGAAGACCCAAATGCAGTCGAAATTGCAAGTGTCGCAATTTTAGGATGCTACATTTAGCCCCCACTTTAGCGGGAGTATAAGCGTACGCTCATACTTCCGGTAAAGTACAAGGAAACAACATTGAAAAACTTTCACCATGTCAAGGAGGCAAGACACACCAAGCCCCTAGTGGACTAAGGATCTTACGACTTCGATTGACAAAGTAAAAGGGAAGATCACGAGGGAGAACCATGACTGTCAGTAGTAAGGTTCCCTCACTATGAGTCATGCAAGAGAAATACCGAAAATTTTCAAGGCAAAGCTAAGTTCGCCAAGAAATTTTCAAGTATCCTAAAGGGATAGACGGGGTGTATGCCCCCCTACGTTAAAGTGATCGCACATGCCTCAACGAGGGTGATTACTTTAAGGTAGTGATACATATAAGAAATGAGAAGGAAAGGAGCACATTATCACAAGGATTTAGCCCCCAAGTGTGAGATAAACCCAAGGATAATAGACACAAAACACAAAGCACGAGGTGACTTCGCTTTCCTCGGGGTCAGTATGCTATATGATAAGTCATGTATATCATATGTATGTATGCATAATTGTTCTTCATTCCCCAATCAAGGAAGGTCACCTAGAAGAAGGGAACACATGTGTCTTTTGAGTCAACATGAGAGAGACCGAAAGAGATCTCAATGCTTTGCATCGTCCTCAAGTAGACAACACTAAGGACAACAAATAGAAGAATGAGAATAACACATAGAAGAAGTAACAAAAAAAGAGGAGGAGAGAATCTGCTATGCCAATGAAACTAGTCTAGCACGTCATCTACCCCCCGATCTTGCTGATCAATGTTTCGGGAAGGTAGGGAACACGCTAGAGGAGGAACATCCAACACAGCAGATGGAGCTATCACAAGATCCAAACAAGGGCTATGTTAATGTTCCAAGCCACGTTGTTCTTGTCTAGGAGCTAGGATAAGTGCTTTAGAAAATTCATTAGATAAATGGTTATCAATATCAACAAGTTCATATTCACTATCAGAAGCAAGAGAAGTAACATTTTCATCTATATCATCATCAAGATTTATAAAAATAGGATCTTTAACTCGCACAGGATCAAGACCATCATGCATCTTATGTTTAGGAGATTTTGGCTCAATTTCCGGCTGAGGAGAAAATGGAATAATGCTTGTTGAAGGTGTTTTTGGAGATTGCAAAGTTTGAGAAGCAGCTGCTTGAGCTCTAAGATGACGCTTTCGTTGGCGTTCACGTGCAGAATGATTTTGTCTAGTCTTAGTAGGAAGTGGAGAAGATTGAGGAGGAGGAATGTTCTCATCCTTATCACTTGGGTGTTTAGGTTGTGGTCTCTTAGGCGGGATAATAGGAGAAGAGGAAGGTCTCTTCTCTCTATAAAAGGACGGAGGAGGAACTGCTCCATATAAAGGAAGAATATTTGGTTTAGGAAGGAGACCAAGTCCATCATGACGAGGAGGTATAGGTCTACTTTTAGGAAGTTTATTAGACATAGACATAGTCACATCCATGGGAACGGGTTGGGAATCTTCTTGAGGAAAGACATTAGTTTTATCTTTCAAAGGAAGAACTTCCTTCTCAAGAATGATAGGAATATCAAGTTTGGGTGTTCTAGGTTCACTTAGAGATAGGATCATATCTTTTTCCACTTTTGATAAGATTTGAAAAGATGATCACTTCGCGGAGGAAGAGACTGGAATTGTTTAGGCCAAAAATAATCAATAGGAACGCTAGAAGTTCTTTCAGCAGGTTTAAAGAGACTATGATTGACAGTAACAACTTCACCATTATGGGGAAATTTCAAACACTTGTGAATAGGAGAAGCAATAGCTTTCATGGAAGATAGCCAGGGATAGCCAAGCTTCACATGAAATTGTTCAGAATATGGAATAATAGCAAAGTTCACATCAAGGGATTTGTTATGGACCTCAATAGGTAATGTAATAGAACCAATTGCAGGAGAAGAAAATGCATCAAATAATTTCACAACCACATCTATTTTGTCATAGATCACTTGATTCAACTGCAAAGTAAAAAGAAATTCTTCAGTAATAACATTAACCATGCATGAAGGATCAATAAGCACTCCACGGCAAGGTGTATTCTTGACTTTTGCAACTATGTATAAAGGACCATCAGGTGCCCTGATAGTTTCACTAGAATCAAATGTGATGGAAGGTTCTTTAGGGTTTTCTTGCTGCTCTACAAAGTTAATCACATTCGAAGTCATAGACACAAGACCATCAGATGAGAAAGAGGAATCAGTGGCCTCAATCGCATTAGAGGTATGAGAAGGTAATGGATCAATAAAAATCTGAAGATTTTGGTTAGGAGGAGCTACAGATGTATTGCCTTTATCATGCACTCCAGAAATAGAGATAGTATTATTATCAATCAAATATTGAATTTTACCCTTTAAAGTAAAACATTTTTCAGTATCATGCCCAGGTTGACGATGAAATAGACAAAAAGATTTGTTATCAAAATAGGGTGAATTAATCTTTGCAAGATCAATTTGCTTCATAGGAGGAAGAGTAAGCACATTTTGTTCCAATAACTTATTCATAATACTATGCAATGATTCATTCAAAGGAGTATACTTTCTTTCTTTCTTGAAAAACTTAGAAATAGGAGGCACACTTGATGCTGCATTCACATTGTTGTTGATGATGTTTTTATTGAATTTGATGGAATCTCTGTTCGGTTTAAACTTTCCAAATGGTTGTTGACTGCTATCACCCTTATCACTCGGAGCCATAGGATGTGATTGTTCCATTTGACTCACAGTCAGTTGATAATTGTGAAGAGTTGCACACAACTGTTGGAAAGAAGTAAACTCAGAAAATAGAAGTTTGTCTTGAATATCTTTTTGTAAATTAGAAATAAAGATTCTTTGAATATCATTGTCAGGCACTGGAAAAGAAATTTGAGCATACAAATGCTTATATCTACCAATGAAATCAGTCACTTTTTCTTTAACACCTTGTTTACAATGCATTAAATCAATCAAAGTAACTTTAGGACTTATATTGTTTTGAAATTGTTGAATGAAAGCATTTGCCAGTTGTTCGAAAGAAGTAATAGAATAAGAAGGCAACGAGCAATACCATTGTAGGGCCTTGTCTGTTAATGTTCTAGTAAACAGTTTTGCAAGCAACCTTTGGTCATAAGCAAAATCAGTACATATTGTTTGAAAAGTCTTAACATGTGTTAGAGGATCACCTTTACCATTATAAAGCTCCAAATGCGGAATTTCAACATGCTTAGGGGGAATAGCTCGAACAATGTCAAGAGAAAGTGGGCTCGCAACATCAAATGTGGGCATACTAAACTTAGATTGATTCATAGAGGGAATTTGTTGCTGCAAGGCAGAGACAGTTTGTGCAAGATTGTTAATGGTCGCTTCAGTCGAAGAATTCATATTAGATGTGTTAGATTGAGATGGAGGTGTTATGTTATTGAAAGAAGGTAAAGAGTAAGGTGGTGGGACACTATGATAGTTAGTCATAGGAGATGATTGAAAAGGAGGAACACTACAAGGAGGAATGGAATGATTAAATGAATTGCCCCCTTGCGCCAGGTTCATTTGTGGAGATATAATAGGGACACTCATTGAAGGAGTGAATGAAGAAGTCGGATTGAATGAAGGCAGTGGGTTAATTGAAGAAGGATTGCCCCCATGACTGGTGATCATAGGAGGAATGTCTTGTATTGAAGTAGTCATTATGTTTGATGTAAAGGTAGGTACGCTAGCAATAGGAGTTGTCAAAGGAATAGAATGATTGACTTGTGTATGAGGTTGTGTATAACCTAAAGTTTCGGCACAACTCTTCTTAGGCATCACATTCGAATCCACAATGTGTGCAATACCACGCAAAATATCAATTCCATTCTTATCACTTTGAAGCATACATTTTAGACCCTCAATTAAAGGAAGAGCTTGACTATCGGGGTATTCTTGAAACATCCATTGTCGAAAATCATCAAATTGGTTATCCAATTTCGAAAGTTGTTCTTCAGAAACCTCATGGAGAGCTTCTTCATCATTAAGAGGATTAGAGGAATTACCCATGTCCTCGTTAAAAAGGCCATTCAAATTAGGTTCCATCTCCTCGGTAATTACACCTTGGAAAGACTTAATTCTAAGGCTTCGCCTTACAGGAATAGTGTAAGTAGGGCTTATTGTTGTAAAACTCATGCACTATTTAGAGAGAGAGAAGATTTTGAATTTTAGAGGTAGCAAATTTTAGTAAAATCAGCCAATCTCCTAGATTTAAGCTGTTAAATGCAATCAGGACAATCTCCCGAAATTTCGGAAAAAATGTCTGGGACCGTGGCGAACGGAGTGCACACGGTCCTCGCAACTTTTTTCAAAATTTTCAGGGATGAAAGTTATGATGATTTTACAGCTAACCTGAAAAAGTTGAGTGATTTTACAATCTGTAGATAGGCCAAATTAAAGTTGCAATCTCGAAATTTAACCCTACCAAGATTGTCGAAAAATGCAAAATTTGAATTTTGAAAAAGAGAAGGAAACTGAAATTTTGAATTTTATGATTTTAGAGGGAATACCAAAAGCAATGCAAGTTTTGAAATTTAAAAGTTGACTCAATTTCACGCAAAATTCAATTTTGAAAGCGGAAATCAAAGTTGTTGTAATTAAGCACTTAATTTCAAAAGTCACAAATTGCAAGAATTTGAATAAAGCACTGAAATTTCGAATGAATGTCAACACACTTTTTAGATTTAGGATAGTAAGAAACACAATTTTGACATGAATTTCAGTTTCAACAATTTTTTAATGTTTAGAAGCCTTAATCCAAGCAACCACAAGACCAATTTTGATTATAATTTTGAAAGTGTTATAATTGATAAAATCAGCCAAAATTCTGGATTTTAGTAGGAAAATACAGTAAGATCTAGCTCCCGAAATTTTGGAAAAAATGTCGGGGACGATGGCGCTCGGAGTGCACACGGTCCTCGCAATTTTTTTCCAAATTTTCAGGGATGAAAGATATTATGATTTTATTGCGGAATCCAAAGTTACAGCTAATTTGGAGATGTTTTGATCAGTGAAACTGTCGGGCAAAGGTTGAATCAAGAGGGTTTTAAAAATTAGGGTTTTGACACTTAACCACTTAACTTTCAGAATTAAAGCACAAATATGGATTGACAATTTGCAATAGAAGGGTAGATCTGAAACAAGCATTAACATTTAGACATTTCGCAAGTTCAATTACTAAAAAGAAAATTTAGGGTTTTCATGCAATCAACCTCTAAAATTTTGCAAAAGATCAAACATGGAAATGTAATTAAGGAAGCAAATTTTTAGATCTAACCATGAATAATCAGAAAGGATGTTCATGTCGGGTTCACCAAAATGTAAAGCGGAAAAAATCACGAACCCTAGTTGCTCTCCCCTCTTCCAACTCCAAGGAGAGAGAAGGGAGGTCACCAGGGTTGACGGTTTTCACTTAGGGGAGACTTTACATTCAAAAGAGGGGTTGAAACCCACAAGATCCAATCCCACACAATGCAAGATTGGATTCTAGATGAGTTTCAAGGGTTAAGACAGCAAGGCTACCCTCTTTTGTAAAGATTTGAGCGAAAGTTGACGGGACGATGGCGCCCGGCGTGCACACGGTCCTTCGAAAAATCTGTGAAACGAAGGGGGATCTGTTCGTCTCTGCGCAAGGATTCCAGATCTTCAATTTCAGCCGCGTACCTGCAACCTACACACAAAAAAGCGAAGACGATTGGGGGGTTAGGGATTAGGGGTTTGCCCTTAGGTCAAACCCCAGTTTTGGAATTAACCAAGAAATGAGAAATGCTATAAATGTAATGTAAAACAAGTACTAATACCTTGTTGTAAGGATGTTTGTATCCTTATATGCCAAGGTATAGATGTTGTTGTATGTTGTATGTTGTATGTTGTATGTTGTAGTATGTGATCTCCTCTTCAATGGTTGAATCCTTGTCTTGAATGCAACACTTAGCCTTGAATGGAGACTTAGAATGATCAATTGCTTGAAGGAATGTTTGAATGCTTGAATGCTTGAATGTTTGAATGTTGTTTCCACGCCTTGTACACATATGTCCTTCCTTTTTTCCCTCATCCAAAATGGGAGAGGAAATGTAGTTTATATACTTGCCAATTAGGGTTGATAAACTGATTTTCCCGACCTTAGGCCGACCAGGAAATGTTATTTTCCAATTTGCAAACAAAAAGACCCGAAGTCCCACAGGAGACCGGGCCCAAAATAGGGCCAGGGACCAGGGCGCTGGGCGCCATGGTCCTGGGGGACCAGGGCGCTGAGCGCCCTGGTCCTGAAGGACCAGGGCACTGGGCGCTCTTGTCCCACCTCCCGAGATAGCAGGGTGCAAGGAGGATCAGGCCAGGGTGCTGGAAAAATGTAGTTTTTGATGTCGTGAACAAGTTTCGGGGTCTCCATTTAGGTTCAGTGTTGCATCGCCATCGTGAAGACCCAAATGCAGTCGAAATTGCAAGTGTCACAATTTTAGGACGCTACACAAACTTAAGGAGATCCGCTGCCTTATTGACCAGCTGGTCATAGTTTTCCGCAATAGCTTTGAGTTCTTCCAGGTCCTTGTTTGGCTTCTTCTCCTTCTTTTTACCTCTGGTTCTTGTTCTAGGTCCTTTCACTTCTCCCATGCCTTCAATGTTAGGTTCAATCTCGAGGGAGTCCTCCTCCTCCAGTTTGCTGATGAGGATTTTTGTATTGCCAACAGAGGCCTTCAGAATGTTTAAGCTTTGCTCTGCAATACTTTTAAGGCATTCCTCAATTTTTTTCACTTTACTATCAATTTCCACCATTCTTTGATCCATATCATTATCATTAGTTTTTCTCTCAGTCAGGTCTTTCTCAATTTGCTTGAACCTAGGGTTGAAGGAGTCTATGATCTCTTTGGCTCTGACAATAGTTTTAGTTAAATCCTCAACATATTCTCCCATAGGTTTGCCTCCACCAATACTGATTGTTTCTATAATTTGGACTTTGTGGTTAAGCTTCTTATTTTCCTCCACAGCTTTCTTGTAACTGGTAATTAACCAATCCATGGTGTCCACAAAACCTTTCAGACCCTCAGGAGGAGGATTTGATGAGGGTGTTTTCTCACCAGAATTGTCTTGATCCTTTTTAGAGATGTCACCATCAATAACTTTATCAACTTTTCCATCAACCCTCTATTTAAAACCTTCCCCAGTGGTCACCTCCTCCACATTCTGGTCAACTTCTGAAATCTTTCTTTGCATTTGTTCCTCCAGCTTCTTAACATTGTCTTCCTGTCTCTTTTGTTTGTTCCTATTAATCCATTTCATTATTATTTGACCACTTATAATATTTGGGGTACTATTGTATCGATCCTTAAAAATGATTGATCTAATGTCCTTGAGGAGGCCCCCTTCTCCCTTCCATGTGACCATTTTTTCTTGATTAACCGCCACATTGGCAGCCCAATCAACTGAACAATTAGCTTCATGTTAAATATGAGATATGAAGCTTTTCTCAAAAGTGTTGATGAGGTCTCTAGCTACCTTTATTATGTTATTGATAGTCCATGAAGGCTTAGAGGTTCTCTTTAGGCATTTGATGATGTTTTTAGAATCCCCTTCAATCCATAGGTAGGGACAGTTCCATCTTTTGGCCAAGAGAATACCTTGGAGTGCAGCCATTGCTTCTACTTTGTGGTTTGTTTGACTCCCTATAGGAACAACAATAATTTCCTTATAGTTACTGTTTTCATCTTTGAGAATTGCACCACATCCCATAGGGCTAGGATTACCTTTTGTAGCACCATCGAAATTGACTTTGAGACAACCATTTGGGGGATTTTTTCATCTAGCTTCTAATATTTTATTTTGTTTGGGATCAAAACTACCAGCACTCTTCAGATTCTAGGAACTTAATATGTTTTCCAAGGGGTTGGCTAAAATGCAAGGAACCCCAATGATCCCAATGTTCTCCACAATCGCCCATTGAATTTTATGGAAAACAACATCTTGGGTGAGACAAGTGTCTCTAAAGATACGGTTGTTCCTTTCTTTCCATATCCCCCATAGAATGTGAGGGAGAGATAGCTGCCACATAGATCTCAAAAAGGGGTTAGACCAGTGATAATTCCAAGAGTGGAACAATTCACTGATAGTGTTAGGAAACACCCAATCAATACAAAAATTCTTAAGAAATCTTTCCCAAATTGAAACAGTAAAGGAACAGTGTATAGCCAAATGGTCCATAAACTCTCCCTCCTCAAGACATAGAGCACATCTATTAGGGAAAGAAACCTCTACCCTTAAGATTGTCTAAGGTCAATATTTTATTTTGAAGAATAGTCCAATATAAATAGCTAATTTTAGGGATCATGCCCTTTATCCAATCTTTAGACCAAAAAGGATTTTCTGAGAGGACAGGGGAGAGAATACCATACATTGAAGAGATGTTGATGTTGCCTTTAGGTTCATATTTCCATATAAGGGAGTCTTCCTCTTTGTTCAACCAAGCCAAAGAAAGATGGTTCTTAAGATTGATAAGGTTCGGGTGAATACTTTCAATGTTCTGCCATTTATCACCTATCCAATACCCCTCAACCAAAGGGCCAAAGATTCTAATACAGGAGGAAGCATAAGGGGCCCATTTAGGGATATCAATTAGAGATTTATCAAAAAGCCAGGGATCTTCCCAGAATCTAACTTTCCTACCATTGCTAACTTTCTATTTAACCTCTTTAGCAATGATGTCTTTACAGTTAGAGGCATGATTCTAGATATGGGACCCATTCATACTGAAATCGGAATTGATAAAAGAGGATAGAGAAGAAGACAAAAGAGAGTACTTACTTCTCCAAATTTTACACCATTCACTATCAGAGTGGAACAATCTCTATACCTGTTTAGACAAGAGAGCTTCATTGAGGGTCCATATTCTTCTAAGGCCCAGGCCTCCTTTACTTTTCGGTCTACACACCTTATCCCAAGCCACAAGAGACATTATTTTCTTTTCCTCAACCCCTAACCAAAGATTTTTTTTTTGAATTTTCTCAATTACCTCAGCATACTTAACTAGAATTTTGAAGAGGCTAAGGGCATAGATAGGTATTCTTTGAAGAGAATATTTTAAAATGAAGTTTTCCAGCCTGACTTAAGAGGGATCCTTTCCACCCAACAAACTTTTTTTGAAATTTGTCCACTAGAGAGCTCCAAAAGGAGTCAGGTGGTGCAATGCCCAAAGGGAGGCCAAGATAAGTGGCAGGAAGATCAGCAATCCGACATTCCAAAATTATGTTTATTCTATGATGTCTTCTCTCTGGAGTATTGATGAAAAAAACTTTGCTTTTAACCTAATTGATAGGTTGGCCTGAAGTAGAAGAAAACTTACATAGAGTGTCCTTCAAGGTTCTAGCTTCTGAAATGCTTGAATCCCCCATGACAATGGTGTCGTCCACAAACTGTTGGTGGGAACAAGTATGATTAACTAATGAAGGTTGGAGTCCCTTAAACATTCCTCTCATCACCATGCTTTCCATATACCTACCAAAACATTTAGCCATAATTATGAAGAGGATAGGAGAAATGGGATCCTCTTGCCTCAATCCTCTAGAAGCTTGAAAAAAGGAGGAAGGGGATCCATTGACAAGAACAACAAAGGAGGCAGAGGTAATAAGTTGTTTGAAGAGGTCCACACATTTGGTAGAGAAGCCATAAGCCATAAGAACCTTCATGAGGAAAGACCAATCAACCCGATCATAGGCCTTAGAGAGATCAAGCTTGAGGATGAAACCCTGTTTCTTAGCCATAACAAGAGAATGAAAATTCTCATGGATAGTAATGATGGAATCAATAATTTGTCTTCCTAGCACAAAACCATTTTGTTGATGATTATTCAAAGAGGGGAGGACAATTAGGAGTCTAGAAGTAAGGACCTTAGAAATAATCTTATAAAAAGAATTGCATAAGTTGATTGGCCTAAACTTATCCATGGAGTTAGCTCCTTAAATTTTGGGGATTAATGCAATGAAGGTTCCATTGATCTCTTTCAAAAGTCTTCTAGCCCCCAAAAATTCTTTGACCCCACTGGAAACATCTTTCCCAACAATGTCCCAAAATTATTGGAAGAAGAACATGGGGAAGCCATCAAGATCGGGAGCTTTGTTACCATCAAAAGAAAAGACAACATTCCTGATCTCTAGGTGCGAAGGTATAGTAGAAAGGGAGGCATTCATATGCTCATCAATGAGGAAAGAAATATTTTGAAGAAAAGAAATTTGAGCATTAGCATCCAGACTCTGATCCCTACTTAGAAGATCAGAAAAGTATCTTTTGGCCTCATTTCTTATCTCATCCTCCTTAATCAACTCCCCATTGTCCACTACCAGTTTTGTGATCCTATTTGCCGCTTTATGTTTGATAGTCAACATATGAAAGAATCTTTTGTTCTTGTCTCCTTCCTTCAGCCATGTACATCTTGATCTTTGCTTCCAAAAATTTTCTTCTTTAGCCATGATTTCATGATATTTTTTAAGGATCTCATTTTCTTCAGCAATTGACACAGTAGACAAACCATCCTTTTGAATTTGGACCTGTAGTTTATTGAGATCATCCTGTATTTTACCTTTGACCTAAAAATGTTCCCAAAGCTAGATTTGTTCCAGAACCTTATGTTGTCCTTGATACTTTTGAGTTTCTTCATGACTCTATACATAGAAGTACCCTCAACTTGAATATTCCACCATTCCTATATTTTAAGGGTGAGGTCTAGATGATGAGTCCACATTTTTTTGAATCTAAAAGGAAAATGCCTTCTTCTATTTATTGGGTCGGCAAAAAGAGTTATTGGATAATGATCAAACCCAACCCAAATGTGGGCAGACAAGGAATAGAAGTAATGTCTGTACCAGTTATCAGAAATAAGGGCCATATGCAAACTTGGATAAGGTCATTTCCAGTCCTCCTGTTAGTCCAAGTGTAATTGCATCCCTGTATCTCCACATCATTGAGAGATTGAGTGTTTATAAAATCCATGAGGGCCATTCTACTTTCCAACTGAGAGGGGCTTCCACCAAATTTTTTCTCCTCTCTCAAAGGAGTATTAAAGTCTCTCATGACTAGCCAACTAAGATTCTTGAAGTTGTCCCTTATTTCCATAGGTTTTTTCCAAAAGCAGTTTCTCACTTTCAAGGTATTAGGAGCATATATGTTCGTGAGGATCCATGATGTTCCATCTTTTAAATTCTCAAATTTAATACAAGAGAATTTTTTTTCTTGAATAAGCACATGACCTTTGACACTATTGAGATTCCAAATAGTAGCAATGCCTCCCGAGGCACCTTCCGAGCTACCACCACTGATACTCCCATATTTAAAGAACTTGAGAGATTCAACTTTTTCTCCACTCATTTTAGTCTCTTGAATAAGAAAAATATCAGGTTTACTATCCCTTATCATGTTCCTAATAATATCATGTTTGTGGGGATTATTGAGTCCCCTAATATTCCAAGAGATAATCTTCATAACTACTTACCAATTCCTAACTCCTTCAGAGTCTTCTAAGTCCCATCTACTATGTTCTTGTTGGCCTCCTTGTCTCTAACTTTGTAGTTTGAAGGTCATCCTAGGGAAGAGGAAACATAATTGACATCAACTTGGGCTATTATGCTATATTTCCTTACTTGGGAAGTCGAGGGAGTGGATCCTTTCTTGTTCCTATATTTTGGTATTTTCTAGTCAGCTTCTTTCTCAAGAATCACTTCAGGATTACTGAGAATTATAGAAATTTCATCTTCATTACCCCAATTAGGAGATCTGGAATCATGTGAAGCACTATTTATTGTTTTAGAAGTTTGGCCTGAATCCGAAAGATTCATACCCAATACAACACATTTCTAGGCTTCTTGCATTTCAGAGCTGACCATAATCAAGGAAGAGTCAATCTTTTCTTCTTGGGAGCCAGTGATCTCCCCTTCCTTAGGTTGCTCCTCTTTATTAGGCACTTCCTTACTGGCCAAATTATCAACAATTACCATCTCAACTATTTCTTTTGAAGATTCATACTGTTCTTTAAATTCCTCTATTCAAATCTGCCCTTCCAGGGGGTTGTCTACTTTCATTGACTCCTTACTTAGGACTTCCTGGGTGGGGAGATTAGAGATAGATTTTAAGGAGACCACTTCCTTATTTTCCCCAAAGGGTTCAAAGCAGTTATTGTTAACAAAGTCAACTTCCTTATTTTCTGAGTTTTTTACTTGCCATATCTTTTTTTCTAGAGCCTTTTTACTTTCAACTAAAGATTTGGCTTGCTTGAGATCCCCTTTAGGCTTGAGAGGATAGGATTTGGCCCAGTGACCTACTTTCTTGCAATGAAAACAAGAAAAGGGGATGGATTCATATTCTATTTGTTGTTTCCACGTTCCCAACTTTGACACTATGTCTATCTATTCCGGCATATCTGCAACATGAGCTATCCCTACACCAAATCTAGCATGGGTGAGCCTCCTTTTTGATGCAGTGGCTGGGTCTATAGAGAGGAGCTCACCAAAGGAGCTTGCTATTCCTGAGAAAATGCTTTTTGCCCAATACTCCATAGGTAGGCTTGGTAACTTGACCCAAACAAGGACTTGTGCCAAAAGAAAATCATTCATATTTAGATTTAGATTCTATTTCTGAAGAACCAAGGTTGTCTTTCCAACCATCCAAGGACTACCATAGAGTATCCTTATTTTATCTTCTTCACATGAGAAAGAAAAGGTAAGGAGGCCTTTGGGCATAGCCAAGATTTCAACATTACCTTTCAAAGCCCATTTTTGTTTGACATAAACCCTTTAAACTTTGATGTTTGGTCGCGGACCCATAAACTTGCCTACCAGGGAGTTTGACATACTATTTATATTATGATCTAGAACTGAATCAGGAATAGAGATAGAAAACTTACCACCGGTTGGATCAAAAATATTCTTGACAAGAGGTAAAGAGGATTTTCTAGATGGGAGTGTTCCAAAAAGGGGTGACCATTTTCTAGATTCTTTTCCATTCTCCAATGCCTCTACATGTAGGCTGGACCCCCCGCTGGACCCCCCCCCCCCCCCCATCCCCCCGTGAACCTAGAACCTACTTTCTTCTCTAGCAGAGTACCATTAGCCTGTAGAATGTCATCAGCCTTTGGAATATCCAAAGGCTTGTCCTTCTCACCCATAGGACCAGCTCCTTCATTCTGGCAGCTCCCACCATTGGAACCAGAGTTCCTGCCTTTCAGAGTACCATTATTTTATTAATTAGTTAAATATGCTTGGATATTTAATAAATTAAATATGATAATTGATCAAAATGATTTTCTTGGAATGATTTAATTAATTAAATAAATATTTAATTAATATAGAATAATTCACTTGCCATGTGATATTTAATGATTGAAGAATTAATTAATTGTGTACTCAAAGTTGATTTAATTGCCTTTGGTTAGGACCTTGGTGATGTTGTCGAAATTAGGGGCCCATGGTTTAGGTGACCATTTTTAGGGTATTACATTTTCCCCTCTTTGAATTAATGTGCAAGTAGTGCATTGGTTTAAAGAATATGTTGATTTCTAGGAGATACCAATTCTAAACTTGATTGATCACAAACCAGATGAAGAGCGAGGTGTTTAGCTTGAATTGAAGCGATGAAGCTGAATAGAGTCGATTAAAGAAAAATCAATTCCAAACTTGATTTAACTAGGACCAATGAAGAGAAAGATACCGAACTTGAACTTGATTGATCAAGAAGTGGATCTTACTGATCTAGAACTTGATTGAACTAGACACAGTGAGCAAAGATAAAATCGATCATGAACTTGATGGATCAAGACACGATGAGTGAAGATAAACTGTCTAGCTTGATTTGATGTGATGAAATGGAACACCTTCTTAGATTGAGCATGTGATCAAAGATACTCTTTAAACTTTTGATTAAGTTTAAATGAATAATCAGCTTGATGAAAAGCAATGAAACTGATTATCCTTAAGAGACTGATTCAGATGAAGGCGAATATCAGCTTGATTTGAAGCAATAAAATTGATATGCTCCTAGCGATTGATTCAACTCTGATGATCAATAAATCTCAACTTGATATGAAGCAATGAAGTTGAGATGCCCCTTAGCAATAAGAATTTGTTTGATTTTCTTTAGTTGAAAAGATTTTTGCTCGACTTTTGATGAAGATTTGAAAATTTTCCTTGACTTTGAAGATGTGAGGTCATGAGGTCACGAGTATGCCCCCTCAGGAGATAAATCAAAAGATAGCAAGGGTACATAATGATTATAGGCAATTGTCGGTGATGATAATGACTTGAGCACATAAATTGAGTCGGAGGAATATTTGTGAAGATTTTGCATTGATTGATGTGAAATTGAGCGCCAATTGAAGAAAAGAATGAGAATGTGATGAAAGCACTAAGTGGTCCAAATTGTATTGAAATTGAATAGGAGAATGATCTCGGATTTCAATTTCGATCCCAAAAATAGAATCAAGATGGGCAAATTAGCTAAGGGTACAATTTTCATGTTCGTCGGAGCAAGTTGAAAAATTAGGTTTTGGGCTATATAAGGGGTCAAAGTGTCATTTTAACCTCTCCAAGTTTGAAAATTAAAAAAGCCTTCTACAAAGAAAAATGGTCATTCTGATCCAAGAGCACCGATTTGAGTGCTAGAGACATCATAATCGATCGTGGAATTATGAACCAGCAGTAAGAGTCTAATTTTTAGCCCTTTCATTTCATCAATTTTGAATTTTTTTGTTGATTTTTTGAATTTTTAATCTTGTTCAAGCCGGTCATTGTCATTTTGTCGTGCGAGATGACATATTGTGTCGTACGACAAACTGCTTTGTATTTCTTTGTCATTTAAGTCCATTAGATTTTTCATTTCATACCTCCCCTTGTATCGTACGAGTTTTTTATTAAGAGACCATTTTGTCATGTGAGTGCTTGTTTTGTATCGTATTAGAGTCTTTTGTCATCTTATACCTATTCCTAACTCGTACAATTTTCTGCCCACACTGTGAAATGTCCTATGAAAAATAGTGAGCATTTTTAAAGGTGCAAACATGAAATTTTAATTTTGCAATTGATGTATTTGGATTTGCGTGATGTTTAAGATGTCTTATAGCATAATGTGAAGGACTTTCTGATGCTCTATTGTTTGATTCTTGCAGATTTGACTACCACATGTTCTTTTCAGATGTGTCTATCCACCAAATATGAGGATAGTTCATGAGTTATTTGATATAGACAGAGCACATATTGATTTGTGCAGATTTACTCACCTTTTATAGATGCTAGATATCTATGTGAATCATAGGATGCTCATCGCACTTGTTGAGAGATTCCATTCTGAGCATAACACGTTTCATTTTCCAGTCGGGGAGATGACTATCACTCCCAAGGATGTATATAGGATTCTCAGGATTCCATTCACTGGGGATAAGGTGGATTATGATTTGACATAACATCCTGGCCTACTAGCTTTGAGGAAGATTTTTCATGATGAGGACATCCTTACATGGTCTATCAGCTGGGATGATATGATTACCAGGTACAGTGAGCAGTTTCCATTGGCTCATGTCTTGGCAGGATTCATTGGTTGCTTCATTATGTCAAATAGGGGACAACAAGGTTTCTTATGTGGTTGGGCTAGGATGTTGCAGAGGCTTGTGGATCACCTTGAGAGATTAGGATGTGGTTCATGTATTTTGGTGCACATGTATCATGAGATGCATGAGATTGTCTATAGAGAGGGGAAGAGCATGGCAGCGGGGGTTTTAATTTTGCAGGTATGGGCCTGGGAGCACATCACAATGTGAAAATCTATAGTGGATGACACCAGAGATCTACAATAACTAATTATTTATAGATATTGTGGATACATTACTCAGCCCCATCTAGGCAAGATAGAGTACTTGAGATAGTAGTTGTACGATTTGATAGTTGTCATATGGCGACCATACAGGGGTCTAGAGCCTTGGGACTATTGGAGAGCTATGCGCAAAGATCTATTCATGACTCATCCTCTCATCAATAGATTAGTGACAATCATCAAGTACTTTGTTGTTACTCGGGTGATGAGACGATATGGTAGGCCTCAGGGGATCTCATAGGAGTTTACTGCATATGCTCATTATGTAGATGAGGAGAGGTGAGGATGGGGGCATAGGTTATCATACACCTTGGGCATGTAGGAGTTGACACTATTTTCATGACTTCAGTAGAATTATCTTAAGGATATTACAGATGTAGGGGTATTGCCCTAGTACAGGGATTGGTTCCAACAAAATCCATTCCCTAGATTGATAGATCCAGCTGAGCAAGCACCTCTGATAGAGGAGGTTGAGGATGATGCCCCTACACAAGTAAAGGGACAAGGATAGAGACAAGGATAGAGAGCAGAGGATCCAATGTGGGCAGGTGGTGATCCTAGTGCTAGTAGTAGCAGGGTACCAACTGGGATGAGACAACAGCATAGAGGAGAGGGTGGATCCCTAGGGGCTGTTGGTGTCAGATTGAGTGGAGCTAGGGTGACGGATGGTGGAGGAGAGGAGGAGCAAGTAGATCCTAGATAGGTACGATAGAGGAGGGATGAATAGGGTGGAGCTGGAGGCAAAGATGAAGGCGAGGAGCCTATGAGGGAGCCAGGAGAAGATGACGCAGCACGATCGATGAGAGCGTGATTAGCAAGTCTACAATCACAGTTGACAGTAGCTCAGACACAGATTATAGAGTGGAACTGATAGCTAGTGGACCTCAGAGAAAAGTGAGATCATCAGTTAGCTGATATCAGAGCTGAGCATGATCATCAGCTGGTGGAGCTCAGAGCAAAGCATGATCATTAGGTCGCAGAGATGAGAGAAGAGTGAGACGCTCTTCAGCATGAGGTCTTACACTAGACTAGTCGGGTGACGTATTACGTTGCTACTTATAGCATAGTTGTTCTTGTAGCATAGTAGGTTCTCCCCTACTCTTAGTACATGGTACGATCTGAGGGAGCTTGGGCATCGAGACAGGATGTTGGTCAGCAGGCTCCACCTCCTCCACCACCTGGCGATGAGGGAGAGGCAGAGAGATGGATTTCTTATAGCTCTTAGATTTTATTAGATACCCCATTTTTTGTAGCCCATACGATTCTTGCTCTGATGGGAGATTGTATATGACAGTTATATCACTTGTACTCTGAGATATTGATGATTATATATACAAGATCTTGATTTGATTTCATTGTACTTGTGTTGATTGATTTATGAGATGTTTTCTATATTCTTTATTCTATATGTATGCATATCTTTTTAGTATAGATGTATGTAATGCAAATGAATATGAATGTTCATTTTTGTTTCTTTTCATATGCAAATAAATGATGAAAATGAGTAACTAGTAAAGCAAAAAAAATTATTTTTCTATGCAATAAGATGAATGCAAATAAGCGTGTATAATGAATCTATATAAAATACTTATGTATGTAGCTAATATCTCATTACACAATTGCTCGATTGAAGAAATGATGAAAAAGAAACCACTTAGCTTAGAAATGATGATACTTCAAACTCTCATTCAAAAGATAAAGAGATCATTGTTATCATGCATAAATCACTTGAAATGTAGAAAATGCAGAATGAATGTAACTTAAACTAGTCATTGTATTTGAAATGCTTAATATTCATCATTGAGAGTTTACAAATATAGCAGGCAGATTAGAGTTCCTTCCTTTTCATGTGCAATATTAATTATCTTATCTGCAATGACCCTTTTTTTGTTCATATCCTTGGACAGATTACGCATGGACCTGGATTGCACATTTAAAGAAATTCCCTCAAAACAGACAAAGAAATGATGCCAACCTCCCTATAGCATACAAATAAGTAGAGTCAAGGTATGTGTGGTGATTTTGCCTTGATGTGAAGGCTCTTATCACAGACACCCAATTGATTATATGTTTCCAGATCATCGGAATCATTCCTACAAGCAGAAAACAAAGAAAATAGTATGCCCCCAATCCTTGCTCCTCTTAGTCAAGATATACTTCCTCGAGACTCAGATGGATAATAATTGAAAACCAATATAAAAGACAAAACACAAAGAAAATTTTCATGCATATCTCAAACTATTTAGTGATTGTTTTCAGTTACATTATTTTGCTTGTGTACTCAGTGATAAAACTCTTTAGTAGTTAGGAGACAGGTGACTGACTCAGATTGGACAACTAGGTATCATTGACAAAATGATGACTTGGTTGACACTACTTAGGACACATAAATTGTTCAGTCGATTACCCTAAGACTAGGACATTGATCAATTTCAAGCCATGAGAGTTCTAAAAGAACCAGAATGTCACAAAAGCAACTAAAAGATATGTATAAGCAAAAGCGTAGATGCATCACTTTAGTACAAGAGATAGATGAACTTAGATAAAATCCAGCAGCCATACTGATTGATGTCATTGTTTTGATTTGATGATCATTGATAGGAATGTCTAGTTTCAAAGAGTAAGTATCCCATATAAGACCGATCTGTCTAGTTTCGAGTGTACCCTTCCTTGTATAAGACATGATGTTTGATAGAGTTTGATAGATTGATTAACAAGACATGTGAGAAGTTTGATTGTAGACTTTGAGATTTTTTCTATGGTTGATTTGGTTTGAAGGATGGTCTATGCTTTCTTGCTTTGATTTTTCAGTTTTTTTTTTTTTTTTGTGAGGTTTTTTTTTTTTTAGGATTTTCTCAGTTATGCCCCCAATATGCAGACCTATATGACATGATGATCTATATAATGCATGTAGAGACAATGCTTTTTGATACGACCCATGTTAATGCAATATGCATGATGAAGATGCATTTCCTATTTGAACAAGGATGATCGTGTTTGTTTAGCACTTTGTAATACACCAATTGAATTGGAGGTACAAAACATTTCATAGATAAGCGGTCAATTGATCCTTAAAGTCCCTTGGAACATCCAAATATGCAAAAAAATTCCCCATAGATTCTTGAAACTTTGATCTTCTTTTTCCCATGTGAGTGCAAATGAGTTAATTCCCACTCTTGTATTCACTAAAGATCATTAGCATCCTATATGACTAGCTACATGGTTTATTCTAACTTCAAAAGCATTCCGAATAGAGCCTCTCTTCCAGCAAGATTTTAGAGCTCCGATGAGGTTATAGACTGTAATTTCTCGAATATTGATCCATTTCCAGTAGGCACTCATAGCCCTGATGGAGTTACTCCCATGGTCCCATAGTCAAGCTTTTTGTCGCACTTGTATGCATGATATTTCAGTTATATATCATTTCTCTTTTGCCTTGAGATGAATATTTGGCATAACACTTTTCTCTTCTTTTTTTTTGTGCCTTGACTTGTAAGTAATGAAACCTACTTGGGTGTGACAATTACAGCGACGCTGAAGTAGAATTTTAGATTTTTCACTAGTAATATGATCAACTAGTGTCTAGAATAAATTAGAGCTTTTTTAATGTGTTTGAGATGTAGCAATTGATAGATTTTGGGTTAACAAGTCTCAAATAGTGAAATCACTACCCAACCATAAGTAAAGCATTGTCATAGGGTAATATTAAAAATGAATGACCTTATGACCTCAAGTACTTCATGTCTGAATATCTAAGAAAGGAGACGACCCTTCTTTGTCTTGAATGCAAACAAATTATAAACTTGGATAGTTTCCTTGTTTTATTGATGCTGCTATATGAAAATGCAAAAACTTTATGAATGAAATGAATTTGAAAAGGAAACTATATGTGATGCAGTGCTTTGAAGAAAATGATATGCAGAAAGAAAGAAAATGCTAAACTAACCCAGCCCTTAGATATGATATCATTGAAGGTGCATGTTGTTCATAGGGTTAGGGAGTTTTGTGTAGGTAGTTCATTGGTCCAGCATAAAGATGTATTTCCAAGAAGGACTCAACTAAGTGTACATGTCCAAAATCTCCAATGTTGATTTCCTTATTTATTTAATTTTTGGATGTTGCAATCAAACTGGGGTAAAGTCTTACGCAAAGGATTGGATAAGGGGTATGGAAGGATGAAAAGGAGGTGTTGGATAATGAATCAAATATTGAAAGTTTGGTGCATGAACAAATGGAAACATTTGTGGTATCACCATTGGCACACATCTTGAGGGATGGTGGAGTGATGGAGGAAAAGTGGATCTCAAATTGTGAGATTTGGATGGAGGAACAACCAGGGATTTTGGGACATGAGGATCCAAAATAGATGAAAGAGGTGATGGAGAAATGGATTTGGAAGGTTTGAATGGAGGAACAACAATCTTGGCTATGGATTTGGGTTTTTCTTTAGACTATTGTGCTTTAAGGAGATGCTTAGGGATCCACATGGTTTTTGATTTTTTATGATTTTGTAGTTTCTTGGAACACATAGCCTCTATAAGTTCCTTAGGAACCCATATAGCTTTTGATTTTTCTTTCTTTTTCTCAGTGGGCCTTTGTGTCCTTTTATATGGATGGAAGGTATGCAAAGATGTATTCATTTGTTGATCCTGCACAAGGGATGGAGGAATATAGGGTCCTAAAATGGATGGAAATGGTGAAGGGGAAGGCGTGTACCTAGATTTTGGTATAGTAGGGATAACACCATCTTGAGGAATGTCATTGAGGCCATGACCCTTAATATTGTCTTTGACATGGAGGGGTTCTTTCTTGTGAAGGTCTACCCCTTTACGTTTATAAATATTTTGACTTGTAGGATCATGAGAGGGCTTTGTAGGAATGATGGATTCTTGAGGTGAACGTGGAGGATTATGACAAGGAGATGAAGGTATAGTTTAATCTTGACATGGAAGAGGACCATTGGATAGATTATTTGACTCTTCATTTTGAATAGGATCATTTGAAAAGGTAGAAGAGGTGTCATGATCTTTCTTAAGAAGTACACTTTTCTCTTGAGATGGAAGGGGATCATCTTGGAAGAAATGGAAAGGTATAATGGGATCCTCATGGGATTATAGGGAGGTAAGATCTTTTTCAACCATTGGATGGGATGGCCCTTGAGATAGGCCTGAAGGATCAACATGATAAGTTTCATCACTAGGTTCATCCTTTGAAGGATATGGTATGGATTGTTGTTGAGAAGCCTTAGGAGATGGAGGCATCATGGAAGAGATGGAGGCCACATATGGGACCTTGCTAGACATAAGTTCATAATTTTGATCATTCTTAGAACTAGTTCCTTCTTTTTCTTTAGGTGAGTCATTAGGATCTTGAATTTTAATGACACCATTATCAATGAGATCTTGAATCTTATGTTTTAATTCCATACACATTGAAGTCTTATGTTTGTTATGCCTATGATATGCATAGTAATTACTCAAAAATTCACATTCCCATGTGGTCTTTTTAGGCAATATGATAAGATTGTTCTTAAGAAGCTCTTCCAAAGATGACTTAATAGATTGCCCCAAAGGTGTAAACTATCTATCTAGGGAATAGATGTATTTTTGTCTTGGTGAAGGTGTAAATTGTCTATCTATATGAGCATGATATTAAGCTAAATGGATGCAAGATGGACGAATAGTAAACTATATGAATTCAAGCAATCATGGTTGAACTAAATATGCAAAAAGAAATTAAACTATATAATCTCAAAAAGCAAGCAAAATATCTTCAATGACTCTAGAGAAAAAAACTGTATAATAACAATAAATCTCCAAGGTGTTTTGAATGAGAGGTGAAGGCTGAATTTATAGAGAATCACAAGAGAGATCAAGAAAAAGAAAAAATTAGGATAATTGAAATAATTGAGAAATCAGATTCAGTTAACCTTGAGATAAATTCCAATTATAGTTGAATTGAAATACATTCAGATTATCATTTTAGGATAATTGAAATAATTGAGAAATCGGATTCAGTTAACCTTCAGATAAATTCTAATTATAGTTGAATTGAAATGCATTCAGATTATAAGTTTGAGTTTGCATTAGAAATATAATTCAATTAATTCCATGCACTTGAGATAAAACTAGGCAATTCTTTGATTTATTCAAGAAAAGAGTCATTTCAATGCAACTGAACTTCTTTTCTCAAAATCTTTGAGTTCCAATTTTAGAGAATGATTAATAATTCATTTTAATTGTTTTTTCTGATTTCAAGTTCTCAATTTAGAAGAAATAATATCTCAAGTTTTATTTTTCTCTCAATTCAATTATTTTATTTTATTTTCAATTTAACTCTTGCTTTGCATATTGATTCCTCTTTTGTGATAAATTAATTCCTTTTTTATGATTAATGGAAAATTTATTAATTAATTAAATATGCTAGGATATTTAATAAATTAAATATGATAATTAATCAAAATAATTTTCTTGGAATGATTTAATTAATTAAATAAATATTTAATTAATATAGAATAATTCACTTGCCATGTGACATTTAATGATTGAAGAATTAATTAATTGTGTGCTCAAAGTTGATTTAATTTCCTTTGGTTAGGACCTTGGTGATGTTGTTGAAATTAGGGACCCATGTTTAGGTGACCATTTTTAGGGTATTACAAATAGTGGGAAGAGTGTGGAGATTGTAGGTATTCAGAGACCTATCTCTCTTCGCATGATTTTTTCTATGCAGATGAAGATGTGTGTGCATAAGGGTTTCTAGTTGTTGGCAGTTAGAGTGAAGGATGTGGATGAGGGAGTTAGCTCGGAGGATTTATTGCATCAACATCCCATTCTTCAAGAGTTTGTAGATTTTTTTCCTAATGAGATTCCAGGTATGCCTCCTCAGCAAGATATAGATTTCAGGATTGATTTGGTGCCAGGAGCTGAGCCTATTTCTAAAGCTCCCTATCGGATGACCACATAGGATTTGAATGAGTTGAGGGTTTAGTTAGAGGAGTTGTTGGTGAAGGGGTTTATTCATCCTAGTGTGTCCCCTTGGGGTGCACCTATGTTATTTGTGAAGAAGAAGGATGGATCTCTTTGATTATGCATTGATTATAGACAACTTAATAGGGTGATGGTGAAGAACTGATATCCCTTACCTCAGATCGATGATTTATTTTACCAAATTAAGGATGCCAAAATCTTCTTCAAGATTCACCTTAAGTCCGGGTATCACTAGTTGAGGATTTAGGAGGTGGACATTCATCCCACAACATTTCACACTAGATATGGTCATTATGAGTTCATAGTGGTACCTTTTGGTCTCACGAATGCACCTTTGGTTTTGATGAGCTTGATGAATGGTGTATTTAGGTTGTATTTGGATAGATTTGTATTAGTATTTCTATATGATATTTTGATTTATTCGAGATCAGTTGAGGAGCATAAGGATCATGTGAGGAAAGTTTTGCAATGTCTTAGGGAGAATCAGCTATATGCCAATTCAGTGAAGTGTGAGTCCTTCCAGACAGAGGTGAGGTATCTTGGTCATGTGATTTCTAGAGAAGGTACCATAGTTGATCCCTCGAAGATTTAGGCAATTGTCGATTGGTCAACACCTACTAATGTGGGAGAGGTGCATAGTTTCATGGGTTCAGTAGGATATTATCACAGATATGTTTAGGATTTCTCCAGGATAGCTCATCCTATCACTTCTCTTTAGAGAAAGGGAAGAAGTTTGTTTGGACAGAGCAGTGTGAGATAGCATTTTAGATCCTTAAGGAGCGTTTGACTAGTGTACCTATTTTAGCAGTGCTAGATCCTTTGGGGAATTTTGTGGTGTGCACAGATGCTTCTTTGGAGGGTCTAGGAGTAGTGTTGATGCAAGATGGTCATGTGATTGCATATGAGTCACGTAAACTTAAGAATAATGAGCATAATTATCCCACCCATGATCTTGAGTTACCTGTAGTGATTCATGCTTTGGTTAGATGGAGGCACTTCCTTCTTGGACATAGATTCGAGTTGCACAGTGATCATCGCAATATTTAGTATATCTTCATGCAGCTGAATTTGAATGTGAGGTAGAGGCATTGGATGGAGTTCTTATGTGAGTACAACTTTGAGGTGAGATATATTTAGGATAAGGAGAATGTGGTAGCAGATGCATTAAGTCGCAGGAGGCATGAGATTTCAGCAATGTCTCTTAGTGTGGATTTGAGGAGCTATAATCTTAGTGCCCTTCCTTCATATGTATGGTATCAGGAGATTATTGCAGAGGTTGACGCAAGTAGAGCTCTTGAGAGCAGATATGCAGGTTACTCAATGGAATCAGATGGACTTCTTAGGCATTTGGGACATATTTATGCTTCACCATTAGATGGTCTTCAAGATTTGATCATGTCAGAGGCACATCGTGCACCTTACTCGGCACACCAAGGTGTCAAGAAGATTCATGTGGATTTGAGATAGATATATCATTGGTCTGGCATGAGGAGAGATAGTGCAAATTTTATGGCATGTTGCCTAGAGTGTCAGTGAGTGAAGGCAAAGCATCAACATCCCGCAGGATTATTGCAGTCACATTTGGTTCCAAGATGGAAATGGGATATTATATCTATGGATTTTATAGTTGGATTGCCCATGTCTTCATGCCGTCATGATGCTATTATGGTCACTGTAGATAGATTGACCAAAGTAGCACACTTTTCTCTGATCAGGTCTTCATATACAATAGCAACAGTAGCTCGTGTTTTCTTGGAGGGAGTTGTGAGGTTGCATGGTATTCCTTGGTGGATCATATCAGATCGTGATCCAATGTTCACATCAACATTTTGGATAGCTCTTCAACATGATTTAGGTACACAGTTGAACTTTAGTTTAGCTTATCACCCCAAGATAGATGGACAAATAGAGAGGGTGAATCAGGTTTGGAGGATATGTTGAGGATGTATGTGATGGATCAGCAGTCTCATTGGGAGGATTATCTCTCTTTGGTTGAGCTTGTGTACAATAATGGTTATCATAGCTCTATTAGTATGTCTCCTTATTGGGCATTATATGGTAGACCATGTCACATGCCCTTGAGTTGGGACCATTTAGAGGATAGAGTGTGTATTGGATCAAAGATGTTGTAGGATATGGAGGAGAAGGTAGCTCACATAAGAGACCATTTGTTGGTTGCTTAGGATAGACAGAAGAAATATGTGGATGCTCATCGAGTGGACATGCAGTTTTCTGTTGGTGACAGGGTATTTTTGAGAGTTTGCCCGCGAAAGAGTCTGATCCATTACAGAAAAGGCTCTAAATTGGCACCTCAATTTGTTGGACCTTTCGAGATTTTGGAGTGGATTGGTCATGTGGCTTATCGCCTTGCCTTACCACCTAGCTTGTCCTGCAACCATGATATCTTTCATGTTTCAATTTTGAGGTTATATCATCCTGATATTTTGCATGTGTTGGATTGGAATGCTTTACAGGTCGAGGATAGGAAACTTTCTATGTAGCTCATGTAAATTCTTTAGCACAAAGAGATGTCCCTCAAAGGTTGGAGCATAGAGAAGGTAAGGGTCCAGTGGGATCCAATTTATGATTCTTTAGCTACATGGGAGGATGCAGTGCAGATGAGAGAGATATACCTCTATTTTTTTTCAGGCTTCCAAAAGTAAGCCTAGGCAAAGGGGGGGAGGATGTAGTGTCCACCCTTGATTTGACTTATTTTGATTAGAGTTGGCTTTTATAATATGCTTGATAGACTTATCTAGACTATATTTTGATGATTTGGATGATGGTTACTCATGTGCTTCAGTGAATTATGATTGATGTTAGACACTATTGGACATATGCTATTTTGATTATCTATATGGATGTTGGTACTATCATGATTGATCATGTTATTTGATGATATATGTACTCGATGGATTTTATATGCTCACTATGTGATGGATTATTGATAGATTAGATTTATCATGGTTTTGATGATGATTATGATTACGCTAACCCTACTTCATAATTACATATGATGAGATGTTTATGAGATGTGTTTGACTATTTTTTGACTGTCTTCATGATAGAGACAATTCCACATCACTCATTGTGAGCGGGATGTGTCATCACGATTCTCAATCACTTGCTTGTTCTATATGTGTATATGTATAAGTGGTATTGTTGTTTTGTGGTTGCAGGATTTTGCAGGTACCAGATATTGTCTCCACCTAGCTTCACAGGTCTGAGCGTGTCTTTAGTTCCAATAGCTTATGTGGTTCAGAGATGGCATGGGTTCCCCTCACAAACTCTAGGTCTAAGTTGTTCATCGTGAGTAGTCAGTGTCTTGGCATAATTCGCCATGTCAGTTAGTAAGCTTGGTTCCTTGGCATTGTGAGTTCAGTTTATGTCGGTTGATTTACTTGTTTATGTTAGAGTAATTATGTGGCTCTTGATGTGTAGTTTTATATTTGATAATGTTTATTTTAATGCATTTAATTTATAAGTTTTGAATATTTAATTATCTAGTATTTATATTTATTTGATAATTAACATTTATTGATTTTATGATTATTTAATATTTGATAAGTGTTATTGTTGTTTAATATTTATTTAATATTTTTTATTTAATCTTTAATGGTATTTGATTATTTAATTAATTATTTGACCTTCTATGGTTTGATATTTATTTGATATCTTACATTTATTTGGTTCTTTAATTTATTTTATAGCTTTTGGTTTATTTGATTTTAATCCCCATTTGGATTATTTATTTACAACTTATATTTATTTAATAGTTTGACTTTTATTCCTAAGTGGGGTGTATGAACACATTAAATTAAATAAAGAAATAAAAACAATCCCACTTAGCTGGATAAGTATATTTTTTTTTACTTTACCTACCCTTCACTCTCATTAGTTAAATTCAAAATGGGTGAATAAATTATATTATATGGTGGGTTGGTAAAATATACTCCAAAATAGAACATTTTGATTGGGAAAGATTGAGGATAGGGTTTTGGATTATTGTTTCTTTTTATTTTCATTCCTGTGAGGTTTTTGGGGTTGGTTGGCTCTTCTCTGGAAATTTTTCTAGCAAGTTTTCTTCTTGGTTTTGGCTAGAGCTTGGATTGGATTTGGTTTGGCTTTTGGGAGCTCTTCTTTAGCTTCAATCCATTACTTCAAGTTGCAGGTTGGAGTTCATGGATGTATAAGAGGCAGATTGAGGAAGCTATATTTTTGTACATGGATGTATTTATTAAAGTATTTATTGAATTAGAAAAATATCTTCCAAAAGATCTGTATAGTATAATTGATGCTAGGAGAAAGTTTGCAAGTCAGAGGGACAAAGAAATAGCACTTAGTTTTCCATCAATAAACATGAAAAACATAGTTGCCACATAGTTTTCCATCAATGACAACACAACTAACTTATCAAAGTCATTAAGCCAATAATCACAATCTCTTCATCACTATATCATTACCAACAGTCCTTTACTGGTTCATCAACATTTTCCATCAGCATTAGTTATGCCAATCATGCCAACATCCATCATAACCCATCTTTTGCATCATTGTAAAGCCTTTACAATAATTTTATATGGGTATCCTTATAGGTTGTTTACCCTTAACTTACTTCTCTTTATAGATCCATTTTGTCAAGTCTTCTTCAACATTTTCTTCATCTTGGCTTCTTCGCAGGGTGAACCTTGCAAGTGTACATGTGCTAGTTATAGTGGACATTTGTCATGAAAGTTGAGGTTTTTCATATGTTCAAGGTCAGAGTGGTAGTTGACCAATACAAAAAAGTTGGCTAATGTTATACTCTCCTAGGCCTTCATCCTTTACCTTCATCTTTACTTTAGTGTTATCTAGTATAGGGATTAGATTATTGGTGAGAGAAGCAAGGTTAACAGAGGTTGATGTGGAAGTAGCTTCTCTATTGCTAGGCACAAGAGTATTAGGTTAATGCCTTATATTATTGCAAAAGGAAAATGGGTTAGCATTACCTAAGATTGTTATTTCCACTCCATTATGTGAAAACTTGATGCATTGATGGTAGGTGGAGGGTACTTCTTGTATGCATGTATCCATGGTCTCCCTAGAAGAAGGTTTTATATAAGGGGTAGATATAGGACTTGGAAAACCACATCCTTCACTGCAGGTCCTAACCTAAATGGTAATGTAATGCATCATTTGGAGGATCATTCTGCATCATCATAAACCTTGATGATGATCTTCTTTCTAACATCCATGGCATTTGTTGCATATCCTAATGTTGTTACCATTTGCAATGTGCATATGTTCAGACCATCTCCACTATCTATCAAGACTCACTTGACTCTATGATTGTTAATGAAATCTTCAATTTGAAGTGGAGAATTATGTGGTTGTTGTATGGATGAATCATCATTTTTAGTGAAAGTGAAGCGATGAGATGATTTGACATTACCAACCTGGCTAGAAATTGATTAGTATTAATATTGGATGGGACTAATGCTTCTTGGAGAGCTTTGTCTAAGATTGTTTTATGTGATGGTGATAACTACAAAAGCTCAAGGATGGAAATTAGTGCATGTGTCTTTTCTAGTTGGTCAACAAGGTTATACTACTTTGGACCATATGTCATTTTCATGACACACCTTATATTGTGACCTTGGTTATACTGCTTTGTACCATATGTCGTTTTGATGCCACACCTTGTAGTGTGACCATGCTACGATGTGTAACAACATTACATTTAGGATTTTTTGGTTTTGATGGTTATCATTGCAATGTGTTTAGTATCTTCAGCTATTTTATTGATAATATAATCATAGGATGCTTGTGTATTATTAGCATTACTATCATTATTTTTTAATATTGTGTGATCAATGTTTGAAATTTTATGGATGATATCATTAATTTCTATGTCTCCGCGATCAATAAGATCATGTATTATGCTCTTCAAGCAATGATAGTTGTTCGTTCTATGACCCTTTCGTTTGTGAAATTCACAATATTTGTTATCCTTCCACCAGGGAGGTTTCACTTGAGGCTCATAGTTGGATGTTGTTAGAAGCGTGATAAGATTAGATGATACTAACTTCCTTAACACTATTTCAATGGGTTCCTTAAAAGGTGTGTAAGTCTAATTTGGTTTGTATGTAGTGTACCTGCTCTTAGGTACATCTTGTTGAGTGTTGCTCACTTGGTTGTTTGTGGGGTTATTATTGTTGTTCATGTTTGGTCCTAATAATTTCACAATAGGTTATGCAATTTTCATGGTTCTAGCATCAACAATGCCATCATTGACAATGTTCTTGTTTTTATAAAAAAAATTTAGTTTATCGCTATTGTAAGTCAGGTGACGACCATATTTGTTGTCTTTGAATATTTTCACCAAACCCTTTTTCATAAGAGATTTTTCAATTTTGAGTCCTTGGGCTATCATCTCCTCAAAAGAGTCTGAATGTTTGACTTGCAAGCTGAATTCCATCTCTTCATTTAAGTTTGAAAGGAAGATTTCGACTAATTGTTCCTCAAGAATGTGTAAGGAACATCTTATAGAAAGGTGTCTTCGCCTTTGCAAGAATGTTGAGAATAATTCTCCATTTTTTTGTTTAGTGTTACATAAATCAGCCACGGAGACATCATGTTCAATGTTGTGTGCATAGTGAACAATAAATTTTTGAACTATCATCAAATGTCTTGATTCCACCAAAAATCATGAAAACCACTACATAGACAATCCTCCTAGACTTTGTGTAGTGTCCACCCTTGATTTGACTTATTTTGACTAGAGTTAACTTTTATATTATGCTTGATAGACTTATCTAGAATATATTTTGATGATTTAGATGATGATTACTCATGTGCTTCAGTGACTTATGATTTATGTTAGACACTATTTGACATATGCTCTTTTGATTATCTATATGGATGTTTGTACTATCATGATTGATCATGTTATTTGATGATATATGTACTCGATGGATTTTATATGCTCACTATGTGATGGATTATTGATAGATTAGATTTATCATGGTTTTGATGATGATTATGATTATGCTAACCCTACTTCATGATTACATATAATGAGATGTTTATGAGATGTGTTTGACTATTGTTTGACTGTCTTCGTGATAGAGATGATTCCACATCACTCATTGTGAGTGGGATGTGTCGTTGCAATTCTCTATCACTTGCTTATTCTATATGTGTATATGTATATGTGGTATTGTCATTTTGTGGTTATAGGATTTTGCAGGTACCAGACATCGACTCTACCTAGCTTAACAAGTCTGAGCGTGTCTTTAGTTCCAATGGCTTATGTGGTTCAGAGATGGCATGGGTTCCCCTCACATACTCTAGGTCTAAGTTTTTCATCATGAGTAGTCAGTGTCTTGGCATAATTCACCATGTCAGTTAGTAAGCTTGGTTCCTTGGTATTGTGAGTTCGGTTTATGTCAGTTGATTTACTTATTTATGTTAGAGTAATTATGTGGCTCTTGATGTGTAGTTTTATATTTGGTAATGTTTATTTTAATGCATTTAATTTATAAGTTTTGAATATTTAATTATCTGGTATTTATGTTTATTTGATAATTAACTTTTATTTTTTTTATGATTATTTAATATTTGATAAGCTTTATTGTTGTTTAATATTTATTTAATATTTTTGATTTAATCTTTAATGGTATTTGATTATTTAGTTATTTATTTGACCTTCTATGGTTTGATATTTATTTGATATCTTACATTTATTTGGTTCTTTAATTTATTTTATTAGCTTTTGGTTTATTTGATTTTAATCCCCATTTGGATTATTTATTTACAGTTTATATTTATTTAATAGTTTGACTTTTATTCCTAAGTGGGGTGTATGAACACATTAAATTAAATAAAGAAATAAAAACAATCCCACTTAGCTGGAGAAGTATATATTTTTACTTTACCTACCCTTCACTCTCATTGGTTAAATTCAAAATGGGTGAATAAATTATATTATACGGTGGGTTGGTAAAATATACTCCAAAATAGAATATTTTGATTGGCCAAGATTGAGGCTAGGGTTTTGGATTATTGTTGCTTTTTATTTTCATTCCTGTGAGGTTGTTTGGGTTGGTTGGCTCTTCTCTGGAAATTTTTCCAGCAAGTTTTCTTCTTGGTTTTGGATTTCTTCTCTTTTGGTTTTGGCTGGAGCTTGGATTGGATTTGGTTTGGCTTGTTGGAGCTCTTCTTCAGCTTCAATCCATTACTTCAAGTTGCAGGTTGGAGTTCTTCACTTTGCATTTTGGCTTTCAATGGCTTCTCTGTGTATACATTGTGTGTGCATTATTTTGGGTCTTGGTTGAAATATTACTTTACTCTTTAGTTTTATTATTGTTGAAGGTTAATATTTGGGAAGGAAATTTTATGTTATGACAGTTTTTATATAGTTGCTGGGAGATTTTTTTTTTTTTTTTTTTTTGTGTATGGCGTTTCTCGGCTTTATGAAAATTGTTTTGAAATCTTTGGTTGATTAATCCTTGTTTGTATGAGAGTAGATTGGTTTTTCCTTTGTGAGTCCTTCAGTTGTGATTGTTTGGGATTGTCTTCATTGGATTCTCTATGAGTTTTGCAGTGGTTCTGTTTGTTTTATGCCATGAAGATATTTTATTAAATCTCGGTTTATAGTCTGAGATATTTTGGTGTGTTTATACCTATGTATTCCTTGTTTCTGGGCGTCTATTTTCATATGTTTTTCAAGTCCTTTTGTAAAGTCTGGATTTTATTATTTTACCCGAAAGTTTTCTATGTTTTCCATAAGTCTTGTGCAAAAGCGTTGTTTTTGCAAAAGCATTGTCTTAATGTGCAAAAGTGTTGTTCTGTATTTCATTTGCACTGCTCTGTGTAGCATAAGAGTTGTCTTAAAATATATATGCATGATTCTGGAAACATAAGCATTGTTCTTCTTCATAGAGGCATTGTTCTTCTTGACAGAAGCGTTGTCCTTTTTGGAAGAAGCACTGTCCTACGGGGCAAAAGCGCTAACCTGTCTTTGTTTTTTATTTTCTCAGTTTTGGTCATTTTTGACATATTTTCCCATATTGATTTTTGTACCAGAGGCTTTATTTGAGGTCTGTTAATATTTATAAGTTTTGGGTTTCATCAGTTTTCATGCATTTTGATGGTTTTGAGTATATTTGTTTCTCTATGCATGGTGAATACTTTAGACTCTCTCCCATGTGGATAGGCCATGGATGATTGAGATGATTTCTATGTTGTTGTGGACCAGCAAGTGAGTAGGCCTTGTTGTGATTTTATCTTTTATTTAATGGCAGCATTTGATGGCTTGATATGCCTTTGTTTATTGCTAGCCAAGAGGCTCATTTTGCTATATTGATGTTGTTGTAGCCTTGTTTATGTTGTAAGAGTATGTGTGGAAGTTGTTGGCTGCATTGATAATTATTTTCATGTAATTATGTTGGTAGAGCCTCTTGTGGTTTATTGTTGGTCCATGTTAGGAGGAGTGGGCTTCCTTGTGATGATCGAGGTCATGAGAGATAGGCTTGCATGAGGTTCCTTGTAAGGATACATGAAGTCTAGACCACCAGGGCACATTGGAGTTTTCCATGATTGTAAATAAGTGATAACCTAATAATTGATGGGTTGGGTAGTTATATTAATTAATAAGATGATAAATTGATTTGTGCCTCATGACTTAGTCCTAGGGAGGATATTTTAGGATAAGGATGAGAAGGTCATGAAGACGGTAAGCTAATCTCCCTTAGTCTCTTATAGGTTGAGATGGCACCACATGTGCATCAAGCTAGTGCCTTGTGTCTTATATTATTATGTTTTGAGGATGGCATGTGATGACACTCCACTCCTACATCTATTTCCCTTTATGATTTATGATTATTCTTTTTGGATGTGTTTATGTCTTGATGAGTTTTACACCTCTGGGAGTTCCTTATTGTTATATGTGTGAGTTCTTTCTTGAGAGTCCTTGTGTGGTTAGTCTCCTTGGTTATAGGTGTCAGCTTAGGCTTAGAGTATGTGTTGGGACCTTGTGTTGTCTCCTAGCACGGGGGTGGTTCCATTGGTTCCACATGGTCGGGAGGTTGGTGCTTTTTATCCATTGGGATGTTGTCTTGGATTCTTCTTGTGTGGATGTGGATTCTTCTTCGTGATGTACTATGGATGTACCTTGTAGCAGATTTATGTAATGGATAAGATAAAATGCTTGTAATGTAACATTCTTGTATATAGTAGATGGATTCTTATAGTAGAAAGAACTATGCTCATGATGTATTTAATGTACTCGTATTTGTAAGATGAATTGTAGTTGGAAATTGGAATTTAGGCATATTGTATTTGTACTATTGTAGAGATGTGATCTTATGAATCATAGAAATAAGTGGATTATAGTTGGAATAGAATGGAATATCATTATGGATTAGTTGTATTATTTCATGGAATGTTTAGAGGCTAGTTAGAATGTTAAATAATCTTTAAAAAGGAATATTTGTAGATTAATAAGTGAATATGTTAGAAGATGTTAATTGGATCTAGTAAATAGGAATGATTCACATAGATTCATTGGTAGGAAGGAAATTATGCATATCATGAGGAATAAGTAATTTTGTAGGCTGCATATCTCATGGTTAAAGAATTAGAATATGATACATTAATGAAGGTGAAATATACCTATCATGTGTGTAGTATGTTATTATGGAAATTAATTAGGTAATGATGTTAAAGTACCCTAGAGAAAAAATTATTGATGTTGTGTTATTTCCGCTTGAGTTATTTGATGAAATGATCAATGATGTATGTTCATATTGGTTAATTGAATAATGAATGTAAATAGATAGAGATGTTATATGTTGCATTAGTTTTTATTAGATGTTAATTAAGAAAAAAATTATCTCCATTTTTATATTATTGTTTAGTTTCTTTAGGGTATTTTGGTGGGCATTACACTTTGAGGAAAGAGGCACATTAAGTATGTTTCATCATGAGAAACCTCTAAGAAAGCCATGTAAAATTCCCAAACATGATCCCTAAGATCACCCTTTCCTTTTTATTTGTCAAACTTGGGTGCCTCAAAGTTCCTATGAAAATGTACCATGATTGTGTTCTTGTCAAATGGATAAGGACATATGTCCTCTAGAGAATACTTTTTTTGTGATCTCCCTGTATTTATTATCTGATGGGAGAGATCATTTAGCTATTGGCATAAGATATCCATCTCTATGTTGGGGGGTGGGATATAACCATGGTTTTCCATTTGGTATTTTATTTTTGTCATAGTTATGGTTTTTTCATTGCCTGCGATCATTTTAATCCTTGTTTCGGTGATGACTAATTTCCACTTGATCAATGGTTTCTACAACTTGGGAAACATCATAGTAAGGGGGGATTTTTGCACCTTCTTATGAAAGTTTGAGAAAGTGAGCATTTGCATTCCCTTTGAGTATTATGTCAAAGATCTTGTTGAACCTAGGATCACTAGTTATTTCTTCTATTTCCTCTTGTGTAGGAGTTTGTGAATATTATCCTCCTACAAATTATTTATGGTGAAAAGGATTGATAGTTTCATCATCCTCTGACTCATGTTATGATTCTACTTGCTTACACCTCATGGAACTAGTCTCAACCATGTGAAAATTTTTCTTTGTGAAAGAAGGATTATGATGAATGTGATGATATATCTCTTCCTATAGCTCCAATGTTTGACTAAAATGGGATGAATTGTTTGTCATAGATAGATGATTCTCAAGACCACAAGTTCATCGATAAAGTACTCTTAAGATCTTTAGTTTGGTTTATAATAATTTTGGGTAAGGTATAGTGAGTGTTGTGATTGATAATCACAATCTATCTACCTATGAGAGGATGCACTCATGAGTTAGTTTTATGTACTATAGATGACTAGTATAACCTCTTAGGATGATTGATCCTAGATGTTTGACATATACTAACAAGTGTTGGAAATTGAGACTCATCTGGTGATTTTTGATGCTTGATTTATGGTTTAGGGTTGTCATTTATGGCAACTCTTCTTGGTGATTCAATCCAATGATCATGATTCATCTTATCCAAAAGCAAGAGTTAATTGGTAGGCAGTTAACCGGTAATTCAGGGCTATCTCACTAATGTTTTGGTCCATAAAAATTTCTGATGATTGTGGTGATTTTGGTGATTGATTTTGTGATCTCGGTGAATGAAAAGAATCTTAGGAAGAGTGTGAGTATACTCTTTTGGTCTGGTGCTATTATTTGTTTGTGATTGAAGCCGTCTTGAAGCTGACTTGAAGGATATTATTTTCAAATATGACTAGATATATATATGATCGAATTAGTGATTGGATTTTGGTGGTAATACTATTGTGGTGATCCATTTTGGTGTGAATGAGTGTAGTTTCATGTGCGCATTTGGTTTACAGATAATCTGGTAGCTGACTGAGATAGAAATAGAGTATTTACAAAGTAAGGACAATCAGAGATCTTGCTCTTAACTAGAACTCATTCATGCATTATCAGATGCGATTTCAGAGTTCATATCATTGTATTTTCTCATTGTAATCAAGTTGTAAGTCAGCGAGACTTCTCTGAAGGTTGTATCCTTCCAAGCCATTGTAATTGAGCAACGAGCTCTAGGCAATGAGCCTGGAAGCAAGTGCATTCCCCATCTATGTAATATTTATGTACTCCTAGTCATAATATATGAATATTGTGGGTCCCAACCCCACCATGGTTTTTTCCTTTCTGGGTTTCTATGTAAAATTATGGTGTTGTGGATCTATGGTTTATTTGTTGCTTGTTTATGTTCTTTTCTGTTATGCATTGCTAACCGGTGGATAAAGGATAAGTTTATTGATTTGTTTTATGGTAGATCACTGATTCATCCCCCCTTCTTAGTGATCTTTGATTCTAACAATTGGTATTTGAGCCTAGTTCCTCTGAGGAAGCTTAACCTCTTGAGGAAGATCTGAAAGATTGATTCAATAGATTATGGATTATAGAGATAACTCAATATGGCACTTGAGGATCTTGATGTAGCTAGAAATGAGATATTTACCCTGAAGAAGAACCTGAATATTGCTGATGAATTTATTAGTGAGCTCAAGAATCAAGAAAGTGTGTGTAAAGAGAAAAGGAAGGAATTGATGGACAATTTGAAGGAGAAAGAAGATCATATTGTGGAATATCAGGAAAAAGTTGATGAAGTTAACAAGCTTGAGAGAGAAAATATTGCATTGAAGAATGAGATGCAATCCATTGTGATGAGGATGGCCAAGGAAATTGAGGACCGGAAGAAGAATGAAGAGAATATGGCACAATCATTGAAGGAAAGAGTTGATGAATGATTTAGGCTTACCTATGAGAATTATCAGTTGAAGCTTGAGTTGACACAATCAAGGAATAATGGTCAAGAACTTGAAACATAGATTGCTACTTTGAGGGATGAACTTGCTACTGCCAATGAATACAAAGACAAATTCAAAGCTAGTTCAACAAGGCTTGATGAAATACTAGAAAGTCAGAGACATGGAAAGGATATGCGAGGCCTAGGATTTGAGAAAGGTGGGGGCAATGGAAAACCTTATCAAAAGAAGAGAAAAAATCATCAGGTAAGACAACCCAATGCTCATAAAATCAATGGTAGATGTTTTACTTGCAATAAGTTTGGTCATATGGTGAGTTAATGCAGAAGTAGGATGAATAATGGAATGATGAACAGTAACAATATGATGAACAACATGAATAATGTTCCTACCTTTACTGATCAATGTTTCATATGAAATAACTTTGGACACAAGTCATATATGTGTAGAGCAGTAATGAATAACTTTCAGAAAAAAAAAAAAGATGCCATGCTTGTGGGATTTTTGGACATATCTCTAATTAGTGCAGGACAAGACCAAAGTAGATGAACTTTAGACCTATGCAGAATAATGTTAGTTGTAGAGAATGCAACAAAACTGGTCACATTGCAAAGTACTGCAGAAGTAAAAACAATTCTTCAGTAGATAAGAACAAATTATATCAAAAAGGAAAGGCAAAGGTTGATGAAATCAAAGATCAGCATAAGAAGATGTGGGTAAAGAAGGATGAATCTAAGGCAGATGATAGATCTGTACCTGAATTCAATGAAGAACCTTCATCTGGTAACTAGGGCTTTTGGCCTAATGGGGAGGCAAAATCATGCAAATCTTGTAGTACCCCTTGATGAGATCTGTATTAGATGGATTATAGATGGTAGGAATTGAATTTTAGTTGATATCCATAATTTAGATGGCTAATTTTGGCATCTGATAGTTGCGCAAGACATCGGTTGGATATCTGAGGTGCATTTATTTCAAAGTGAAATTAGGGTTTGCAAACATAAAAAAGAAAATATGAGAGTTATTCTTCACTTTGAAAATAGTGTTTTCGAGCTGTAGAACAAAGTGATCAAGGCTTCCAGGCGATCAGAGAGCTAAAAGCAATCTGGCAAGTGATCTAGGACATTTGAAAGCTAGTTGAGGTATTTTTCGAAGAGCATTTCTGAGTTTGGTTTTCTAAAAATTTCAAATGGCATTTTCTTCTTCCATTGCTACTCCACTGGTTTTTGAGGTCAAGGATAGAACCCGTCATGTGTTCAAGAAGCAACCCTACAAATCCATGGAGGTCAATGCGGTTGGAGCCTTCTCTTCCATTCTGCATGAATTTTTTCATGTATATGATGTATATGCCTATATCCACTGTAAGATCAAAGAAACTGGCATTGAGGATATCTTGGACTTATATACTGATAGCATCATGGATAAAATCGACAACCCCAAGACAAAATTTGTGCAGTTGCAGAGAAAGGGTTTCACTCAGATCGTGAACTTTCTATCACTCAATGAAAATGAATGGGTGAGGTATGTGTTGAGCATAATTCATGATGATTATATATGGCTTGACCAACCCTACAAGATTAGTTCATAAGAAATTAGGGCAAAAACTTGTTTGAATTAAATTGGTGACAAGCCAGGGCTACACAAAGTCACAAACCCTACCCCCAACAAGTTAACTGGTGTAGAGTTTGATGGGCCTTCAATGAAGATGTGAGGCCCTACCCCGACTCAGTTTGACATTTTCATTTATTTGCATATTGAGACTATTATGGATGCTTTATTTTATGCTTTATGGATTTAGAACCTATATGATTTCCATGATTTGGATCACATTGACATATGTTGATGCTTTATTTTATGCTTGATGATTATGAAACTTTATATGTTTCTAGAATAGAATTACTTTGAAATGGTGAATGTCATTATTGGAATTGCAGGACTTCATTTTGATGATAGAAAAAAAAAATGATGCTTATTTTATGAATGGTCCAATTTTGAGAATTATGTTAATTGCTTATGTGGAATCGAATTTGAATGAATGAGATATTGAATTATTGTTGCCAAATGTATGAGTGTTTGATGTGCAACAAAATCTATGTATTTAATTATGTATAATTGTGGTTATTTGGAATTACTAATGTGTTAATTGAGATGCGTAGGAAAATTATCCATGTGACCATGGAATTTATATGGAGAACCAAACCTAGACCAATGTACGTTTGTTAAGCTAGGGGTTGTCTATTTGGAGAGACAACACCCCATTTGTAGTGTATTTTATTTGTGAAGTGCATGATGCTTGAGTGTTAAAATTAATTTTTATGTATATGTGTAATCCTACAATAGACAAATTCCATGTGTGATTTTTATATTGTATTTTATTGTGTCACTTGACACATGTGCTGATTAGTGTCATTGATTTTGACTTGTCTCTTGGAGGGAGTTTTGTTTCTACCAAAGCCATTCAAAAACATGAGTGTGGTCCCAAATTTGCCTTGGGTAGGGAGTCTTGGGAGTGGTCAACTCAGGTTTGACCCGTAGGTAAACTTCAGTTGGGTTTCTAAGGGGTTAAATGGACTCCTAGGGTCAGTTTTAGGGCTTTTCCAAAGGTCCAAAGGGTATACCTATGGATTGGGGGTATTTTGAAGCATGTGACTACTCCCATGTGACTGTTTAGTCACCTCAAAAAGTGGTTTTTCCAAGGTGAGCGAAAATTCAACTTAGAAGGTCCTCCTAGGATAGACAACCTTCCCTTTTGATGTCAAACTCTCTTCCCCATCTTCTCTCACCTTTTTCCTTTCTAGTTTTAGTAATGTGTAAGAGGTTGGGAAGAGCAACCAATGGGAACTCTCACCTCACCCAAGGGGTTGGGAAGTGTGTGAGAGGCCTTCTTAGGCAAGAATTAGAGACTTAGTGAGTAATCACCCACTCTCCATTTTTGGAGATTATGCTTTTGTTTTGAAAAATTAGTTGTAGAATAGAATTTTGGAAAAAGATTGGAGGAAAGTTTGTGTGGATCTGGGCAGCTCATCCCCAACTAAATCTAACATACCTATTGGCAGAATAAGGTTGGTTTTATTTCCTCTTATTTATGTTGTTTATGTTGCTTTGTTGAAGGAAAGAAATGCTTGTTGAAAAAGATGTGTTTATGTAAATTGTTGTTGGAAAAAAAAATGTAGTTTTCATTTCTATGTTTGGTTTATGTGTTCTTGTTTTTTTTGGGAGTGTCCAAGATCTCCTACTCTTGGGGGAGTAGGATGGTCTTGGGGTGGAAGGAGTATGACAGCCTTGGGTGAGAGGCTCTTCTTATGGAGAGTGATCTCAAGGGTGTCCTTTGTGACCCTTGCTGCATAGCCTTGTGTATACATTTGGGGGTCATAAGGGGAGAAAATATGGCCTTTGAGCCTTTGGGGGGCATAAGGTATGGAGATGTATCTTTGTTGTATTTTGTATTTCCATGAGGTGGCTTGCATTGTAAAATTTTGGCTTGCAATCTCCCCAATGGTACTTGGTCCACTTCCACCCATGGAATGATCATCACAAAATGTGGTGAAAGTGTAGTTTGGGAAGGGAAGATGTATGTTGAGTGTTTGCCTTATTTTGTTGTGTTGTTTGCTTGTTTGTAACCCGTCTAGTGCTTGGTTCTCCAAGCTCGGGGGTGGCTTCTAGTAAGCCTAGGCTGGGAGGTGAGCTCTCCATGGTCAAGTTGTGTTTTTATTGCAGGTTGCTTTGGATGGGAAAAGAAAGAATAATGAGCTAGGTTGCTATTTTGTGTTGCAGAAAAGTTTTGAGAAGAAAATGTATTCAAAATTAGCTTGTAAAAAAAAAAAAAGTGTTTTGTTGTATCTGTTTTCTAAAAAAAAAAAAGTATATATTGTATCCATATTACTATGGAAGGGAAAATACTTGTTGGGTTTTCATACCTATTTGTAATCTCATTTACCTTGTACTTAAATTTGTAAAAGAAGTATATATTTCCTACTTGTGTTAGTATTGCAAAAAGGGGAAGGAGAAATGAAAATTAGTTTGTATTTTAATCTTAAAAAAAAAAGGGGATATGAAATGTAATAGCATGTGATTAAATTCTCAAAAAAAAAAGAATAATATATATGGAGTTGTGCATTCTTGTGTATTCTGCAAATAAATCTAGTTAATTACTGCATGATTATTTGTTATTTATGTTGTTGCAAAATAAATAAAACAGTCATTTATTTTCCCAATTAGTGCAGAAAATGAAACTTATTTTAGTAGCTTATTTTATCAAAGGAATAGAGGATAATATTTAGTCTTAGATTTATCTATTTTGTTACCAAAAAATTATATTTTCAAGTTGTAGATAGAAGGCATTGTAGATAACAGTTGCAGCATGTTAGTTTTAAAAAAAAAGAAAATATATATATACATAGCATATACATTAGCTTATAAAAGAAAGTAGATAGGTTAGAACTTGTTGTAAATGTTCATTCTTAAATAAAATGGGAATAAATAGAATGTCTTATCAAAAAAAAAAAAATATAGCATATGTATGTTAGCTTATAACAAAAAAATAATTAAATAGAAAATATTTCATCAATAACTCACTGTTTTTATCCTTTTTGTTTCTGCAAGTATTTACAGACTTTATAATGCAAAAGAAAAAGGAAAGAAGGGTAAACTTATAAACTGGTCGATATAAATTATTAAAAGCAATATATATATATATATATATATAAGTCTGAACTTATTGTTCATTTAAATGTTCATTGAGACCTGCATATTAAAAAAAAAAAAGAGTTTAGATATATACCTATATATATATATATATATAAAATACATGTTAAACGTTTAAATGAAGTTAAGAAATTTTTATAAAAAAAAATAATGTTTTTGTGCATAGTGCGGATCGGGGGAAAGGGCCATGAATCCCTACCCCTATCGGCCGCCTTCCTCAACCCTACGGGCGCTGTAGTGAGCGAATGCCACTCGCTGTGGGCCGCCGCAGTGAGCAGGGCGAAGCCCGCCACTGCGACGACTCACAGCGGCGGCGACCACCACTGTGGTAACCCGCAGTGGGCAGCAACCGTCACTATTAGTGAACGGTGGTCACTCCCTGCGGGGTACCATAGTGGCCGCCACTTGGCTCTCACCCTTCCTCCGCCTTCCTCCCTCCACCGTGAACAAAAAAATAATGCTTCTGGCTCGGCCCTGCGCGCGCCGCCGTGGGGAGAATGTGGCACAAAAAAAAATGTCCCTCCCATGGCCACCGCCACTCCTCCACCTGCACACACACACACAATAAATTAGACATCACTCACACACACACAGCCCACACAAAAAAATATGTATGTTAAAACACACATGCCCTAACCCTAATTTCTGGTTAGGGCAAACATAATTGGCTTATATTTTAAAAGAAAAAAAGAAGAATATGTGTGGGAATGTTTAAAAGGGGTTCAAAGTTAAAATAAAATATAACTTTCCCCCTTCCCCTTTAGAATATACTTATAAACATATATTTATCTTCATAGGTAAGATATATAAAATATATATATAAGTAATTTAACTTCTATAATTGTTGAAATCAAATTAGTTAGTTTGAAAAAGAAAAAAATTAATTGATGCTCTTTTAATTATTTAATGAATGTTGGAGCATTCAAAAAAAAAAAAAAAAATTTCAAAATTCTTGGGTAGAATAGACCTTTAAAAAAAAAAACACAGCGATATTGGTAGGGTCAAGTGGCCCATTTAAATTTTAAATTATAAGGTATTTTAATTTATGGGGATCTAATTTAATAGGGTTGTTAAATTTAATAACTAGGACAATCTATTAGACCCTAGACAATTAAAGAACTATAAGAGATTATTGGACAAATAATTTTAGAGATTATATATTAAGTTTGCGATTAATTGCCAAGGGAGTCTAGTTCCTTTATTAATAAAAGATTGGCAATAACTCTTCTAGAGAAATATTAGCTCGCTTATAACTTAGTTAATTTTATCACCAAATTAAATTAATGGTTTGATTTACTCAAAATATAGCTAGGGTCAACTAGATTTGCATTTAAGTAAGTCGTTCTAAGTTAAGTATTTAAAAAAAAAAAATGATTCCATTTGTGCCCAAAAGTTTGGGCATGACAGAAGATCAACATAATCAAGGAAGATGATGTTAAGTTTTCTACAATGGTTATAGGCTATAAGGTGTATCAATCTAATTGACTGAATTTTGTATTTGGCACTGTCATCCATGCAACCTACCAGATGGTTAAGGAAGATGCTCATTATGATCTGTGTAGTGTTATGTTAGAGGAATTGATGATAAATTTGAAGAAAATTAAGCAAGTTAAAAAGGATTTCTTCAAATCTAGTTCCTTGGTTATATGTTTGGCACTTTACTTTTTGAATCAGATCCCCAGAACCGGTAGAGTGTAGTGGGATTTTGATAGACTGGTGGCCCAATAGATAAAGTAGGATCTTGATAGACTTGGCAATAGAGACAATAAAAATGTTGCATTATGGGCATTATTCAAGACTTTTCAGGACAAGATCAAACAGAGGGTCAGAATCCCGAAGGAAATTATGAAGAAATATGAGGGGACAATCCATTTCATGGTAAATAAAGATGAATGTCTCATGGAGGTGGTTGAGCCCCAGATGGTGTGGATCATGCCTATGGGATATGAGGTTGATGCAACAACATTGGATGCCTATGCTCAACACCTACTAAATACTCCAGTAGACTCCAAAGAAGAAAGGTTCGGAACTTGCAAGGAAAAATCAATGTAACTGCACACCAAGTTCACCGAACCGGCTAGAAAAAGAAAAGTTGCTAAGATAGTGGAGATAATCCTCGTTGAGGAAGGTAACCCTCAAGAGAAATTCAGTGTTGCAAGAGTTGCAAGGGATATAGTTTAAAAGGCAAAGAAACAAAAGACTGCACCTGCTCCAATCAAAGTGAAGGTGACATGGTCTTCTCCCACTCCGATGAAGACACCTCCTACTGAATCAGAACCCTTTAGTTCATCTGATAAGGATAAAGGTGTTTTGAGGAAGAAGTAGAAACCCCAAAGGGAGTATGAAGCATTTTCTTTAGTGGTGTCTAAAACTGAGTCAGATGCAGATGTTACCAAGGCCCCAAAGAAAGACAAATTTGCAAGGGTGGTCTAGAAACCCCAATCCGATGCTGAGAAGAAAGGGTTGAAGGAGAAGAAGCCAAAGTTTGATCCTATACTGGCAAGCAAGCCTAAGAAAGGAAAGAAGATAAAATCTATCTTGGATGAGGCAATTGAATCTGATAAGATGGAAACCTCCCAAACCAAGTATCATATTATTCCTCCTCTATCTACTCAAGAATTAATAGATTATATTATTAAAGATAAAAATTTGAACAACATTTTTGTATATTATGAAAATATGGATGATACTGATAAGAGGCAGATTGAGGAAGCTGTATTTTTGTACATGGATGTATTTAGTAAATTATTTATTGAATTAGAAAACATCTTCCAAAAGATCTGTATAGTATAATTGATACTAGGAGAAAGTCTGCAAGTCAGATGGATAGAGAAATAAAAGAAAGCGAATTGGTTAACCAATGCACTAGTATCACTATTGAAGAAAATGATAGTTTAATTGTGTTAGCAAATAAAAAGGAATTCAAGAGAAAGAACAGAGTCAACAACCTGATGGTTGGAAGAGTTGAAGAAATAAGGAGAGAAACCATTGCAATCTAGAAGAAGTTTCTCACTAAGAACTGGCTAGTAGAAACTATTTCACAAGATGAAGCCACTCTGACAAAGAATCCTTTGGTAAATGATGTGAATAAGGAGGAGTACACTCAAGATGTTGCAGAGAATTTTTTTGGATTCTTTAGAGGTTGAACTTGTGAAGGAGAATTATAAATCAGCTTAGGTAGAGGTTTGTGCAGCAAGTGGTGACACCAGTGCATAGGAGGCACCCAAATGAGACAAAATCAGACAAGTTGAGGCTGAGAAAAAGGAAGAAGATAAATAGGGGGAATAGGATAAAGGGAAGGGTAAAGGTAATGGAAACTACGATCCTTATGGAAATTGACATGTCAAAAATACAAAGCCAATGGAGGTTTCCACAATTTAATATAAGTTTTGACAAACCTTTCAATCAAATTTCTCTAGCTAAAAGGGTTATTGTTGTTGTTTCTATCCAAGAACAAGCTAGTAAGGAGTTCACACAGTTAGAATCTAAAGAGAAGAGACTCATTGAGAAATTAGTTAAAATTTTGGAGCAGGTGGTACCAAAACTACAACTCAATATTGATACCAATTCATCTAGTAAGCTTCAGAACCTAATAGATCACATATCCTCTCAATTTGATTCTTTGACCAAGGCATCAATAAGAGATCCTTATGTTAGTGCCAAAAATCACAGATTGAAAAACTTAAGGGTTTGCCAAATCCTCAACTAATCCAACTAGCCTTGTCCAATGAATAGGGATGGTTGAAGACCAAATCCCTCTGCACTTAAGGCTCCACTGAACCTAGGTGGGTATACCTCTTCCTCTCAATCACAAAAGATATTATTTAAAGTGGATTTAAGCCTTTTAGCAAATTACAAAACTGGCAAATTATTGTTCTTCAATTATGCTTTATCATGTGCTTTAAGTGAATGTCTTTGAAAATAAATGAAAATGATTATGATAGTATATTAAGAATAAGAATGCTTTCAGGACTTAAAAGAAATATGCGAAGATCAGTTCATATAGAATTTAGGAAGAATGTTTCTTTATCAAGGACCTTAAATGCATGGCCAACTAGGACCTTAAAAGATAAATAATAGACTAGTGCCTCTATCCAGGAATCTTTATGACACTTTGTGGACAAAAAATCTTATCAACTCCTGAGACAATATTAATCATCAACTATGAAGGTTTTAGTATGTGTTACACAACAATGAAAAACCCAATCTCACATTTATTATAACAACATGTGAAGGCACATCATAGCAAATCAAATGACAGATTTATCAAGAGGATAGAGATAACTCATCAACACATAAGTATACACAATATTTAGAAAAAGAAACAATGAACCTTTATATATTAATCCTTAGGAGATGGTTGCATACATAAGATGCACTTGAAAATACTCCATTATAGTCTATTTGCACAAAAAAGATACTTCTTCTTCCTATAGACTTCCCTAATACATATAACTTGCAGTCCTTCCACGGAGTATGTTTTTTCTGAATCCTAGATACCTTTACATACAAAATGACTCATTATAAATACACATGCTGAGAAATACGAATGAAAAGACACATCCTTTTATTATCCTAAACAACTAACTGAACAACAACTAAACAACCTAACTAAAACATCAATTGCACTATAAACACAAAAATAAACAATGACTTATGACTTTCAATCCAACCGCTGTCTGCACTTCTGAATGTGCCACAAATAGCCTGCATCTTTGTAGGTTGTAGCATTGAGTATTGCATCCTTGGCTACATTCTTGATCACGTAAAATTTCTAAAACCGATCGGCTGTGTCATTCATATCAAGAATATCCATCTTGGCAATGGCTTGGGCTTCACTAAGAAAAGACCTACACTCAGAGAGCCATACAGTCTTATCCTTAATCACACCTGCATTATCTACCAAACTAGGAACCCCATGCTGAACAATTTGCTGGCACTCATCAAATTCATATTGCAATTCCTTCGTGAATTCATCATGTGTGACAAGCAAACCCTGAACCTTCTTCTTTACCTTTTCCCTAGTCGATGCATCTTGTAACAACAAGTTGAGTCTATCTTGAATTCTGGTATTAGAAACCATATTGTCCATGTTCTTCTGATATAAATCCTAGAATTCATTCAATGCCTTCTCCATGTTATCATATCTTTTGCTCATCAATACACAAGCAGTATTAGCCCTAATGTTCTTCATCTCCCTCTTCAACTTATTGTTCTCATAAGCCAAATTTACAAATTTCTTCTTCAGTGGCCTCCTGAATCAGTAATTTGAGGGATCGGATGCCCACTCCTCTTAAGGTTTTTTTCATACAAGGCCTTATATTTATTTTTCTCTACTATCTCATGCTTCATTTGAGCCTTATTGAATTTTGAGATATTAATACCTATGTCAGTAGTGACCATAGGATCTACCTCTCCAACTTTCAGGGTCATCATGTGACCAAAAGCTTTATCCACATCTATGATTTTTGGACTTTTATTTGGGGGGCACAATACCCATAACAACATTTCTTGTTCATCTGGATCATATCTCGATCCAATGAATATATCATTAACCCCTTGGACATTCAACTTGAAGTCCTTGTTGTCTAAATGTAATAAACTATCTTAAATAAAAGATGCACTCAAATCCCATCCTGGGAAAAGAATAATACATGCCTCCACTAGCAACTGCCTTCCTCTCTAAAGGGTCATTGTCTTTGTTTTTGCATGAATGTCAGCCTTAAGCTTCTGCAACATTGCCTCCTCATTCTTTGGTGTGATATTTGGCATTGCTTCCCTCAACTTCTTCCCTTTGAAGTGGTATAAGAAATATTTAAATTCTTTAGACCTGATGAATTGATCATCTTATTGGGAGTATTTAAAACTGAGTCAAGTTTAGAGGCCCATTTCAAAAATTTTCCTTGCATTTCCAAATGATTAAAATAAGTCAGTTTGAATGGCCTAGTTAACAAGGAGGTAAAATGGAGCCAGTTGATTTTCAAAGGTTAAGGCTCAGGATTCAGGTCCCACACCTTTCATTTGGCCTATTCAGTGATGTGCAACTTTCAGAATTCAATTTGGATAAGTTTATGAGGTACCCAGTTTGAGGGGTGAGTTGGAAGTGCATTTTAGGCACAAATGCAGATTTTATTGAGTAGCCTACTTTGAGCGATTACATCTTTTTCCCTGTTGATCGTCATGAAAAATTTCAAAGTGGATTCAATTATATGCATAAATGTGAGTGAACTCACAAATTTTCAAGTCTTAACGAATCCATTTGCTCAGTTTTTGAAGCCAAATCCATTTGCAGTTTCTATGTTTTGGCAAGTCCCTGTTTCGACAGCTAGTCGGAGCCCTGTTTCGCACAAATGTAAAAGTTGCCTCAGTAAGCGTCATGTCAGAATGTTTGTTCCAGGCTAATTTTGGTATAAATTATGAGCTATGTTTCAAATTTCAAGGCTCTACCAATCCGTTTGATCAATTTTCAAAAGAGCTCATTTTGCCATCAAATTCAGTTATCCGCACTCCAGTGTTATATCAGTTAATGTAGCCATTTTGGTGAGTGCACCATTTGCATCTTGTCAGTCTGGTGATTGAACTAAGATTTCCAAGTTTTAATATGTACTTTAAGGTACCTATGTTCCGAATTTGAGGGCCTGTGGAGGTCGTTTGATATTTTTGAGAAAGGAGTCATGTGTTGCTAGGACATTGACTTCATCAGGTCCATAGTGTCGACAAAGCCAGTTTGTCATTTTTGGAAATTAATATCTCTTCACTCAGGACTCATCTTGAGAAACCATTTGGTAGAAGTCATCCTTGTATATCAAGGTACATGCCTGTCAAATGGCGAGCTCCAGAAAGGTGTTTTGACAGGTTTGAAAATTACGTCTTCGTGATTAAATGCGAAAATTGTGGCGTAATTGCCTGAAGGTTGTAAAATGCGGATTAATGATCCGAAAATGATGCTGATCATTTCCAGAGGTGTGTTTGAGGTCCGTGAAGCATTCTAGGGGTCAGTTGCATGAAAACAAAATTTATTTTAGTCGGATCCACTTTGGGGCCCGACTTGGCTCATGCTTATGCATTATTTTTTTGTGGCGAACTGTTCTTGTTTCATGGCAATGCATTTTCCCATGCCTTGGCCTTCGCATCACCAACATCATTATTCAAATGCTTTGACTTCTTTCATCGAATGTAATGGTATGCAATCTCCCAGGGACAGATATATACAAGTATGCAAAATCTCTATCGGAGAGGTTTGAAGGAAATTAGAGAAACGTTTCAGAACCAAAGTTTATTGAAGCACAGTGTAAGTGCAAGCATGAAATATTCTCCTATATTATGGATTAAATTTGAGTGTGCTAGATTGAGGAGAGTATTTACATGAAGACTTCCATTAAAATGCAATGGTAGATCAAAACCAAGAGCTCCATGTGGTCTTCCCATTCTCCTTGTTGTGTGTGGTTTGAGAAAAGGGATCAGTAAAAACATTTAAACAATGGCAAACTACATTAATCTCCTTGTCCTCACGTACCCCCAAATAGACCTCCAAGGCAGCATGGTGGCCAAAGTAGTTTGTAGAAGATTTTGTTGTTCACATAGTGAAGAAAGGGGGGGGGGTGCAGATTGAAAATTATAAAGCAAACAACAGTTAATCTTCTCCTTCTACGCAGGCATGTTTGAAGTTATAAATAAATTAAAGCAGCCAACTTTCAAAACTTAGTAAATTCTTTTCCCTGCGTGGCTATTTGGAGGCACATTAAACTTTATTGCAAAAGATAATTAGTAGAGCAGCTGTAAGCTAATGCTGGATGTGGTGATGAGGAAGGCTGCCATAAACAAATGAGTTTGATAAATGCCAGCCAAAGATCTCCCTTTGCATGGCATGGTGAAGAGGAAATCTGCAGAAATCTCCAAGCAAAGGTAAAACTTGCCAATACCTCCCCTCTTGCGTGGCACATGAGGTGATAGCAGCCCATAGAAATAGAGCAATGTAATTGACTGGGCCTGCGCATTGGCTGGTAAAACCATGGAAACCTCCAGGCAAGTGCAAGGGGCTGCGTGGAGGGCAGTGTTTTTGCAAAGAATAAAGAATTTATTAGCCAAATTAATGGTGTGAAGTGTGGCGTGCTGGTTGGAGGAAAGGCAAATATAAATTTTAAAGTAAATGTAAAAGGCCACCATTAAAGCTCAAGGAAAAGCTCAGAAGTGCAGTCCCAGGCATAAGATAATTATCCCACATTGGCTGTGCACTGGGAGCTTTTAGTATTTATATGTAAAACCTTACAGTAGTAATATGTCTAAGCCATAAAGGCTTTTGACACAAGGTGCCTATGGGCACCTAAGGCGGGCCCACGCTTGAGAACGCTTCTCGATGTGACATAGGAGATGACTAAGTGACGACCAAGTGGACCCCACGTAGGCATGCTTCTCGAGGCAAACAGGCAAAATTTTGCAGAGGAAGGTCGGGTTAACGAGTGAGCAAGTTCAAGAGAGATCAACAGCTCGCGCTATTTTGCGAAAGGAAGATGCACATAGTTTAAAACTAGCAAAGTTGCGAAAGCCAGGTGGCGGGTATAGTCAGATGTCCAACAGATGGGTCCCGGTGAGGTGGCAGTGACATGGCACATAGTTGGCACATAGGTGGCAGTCCAGTGGCGATGATGTGGCACTGAGGTGGTATACACGTGCAGCCAAGTGACAGATGAGCAAGCGAACATGTGGCAATGATGAGGTGTCATCCTAGGTGGCACCCAGTGGACCCCATCAACCAATCGGAGGCCACCACGTGGCAAGGCATCAGAGCACATCAGAGGCAAAAGATTAAAATTAAAATTGTTTATTATATAGTTTAAACTATATTAATAAATGAAAAATTTAAATGATGGTGCACATTGGGGAATTAATTCGCCCAGGGTCTCAATTTTGACCAAAATATAAAGTGTTATATATCGCCGGAAAGCTCTCGGAGTGAGGAATCTGATTATGAAGTTAATTTTGACAAATGTGGGATAGTTTGGAAGCAGTTTGGCCGGGGTTGAAATTCAGTTAGAGAGGAGATATTTGATATTTTCAGTTACAGATTTGATTTTCTTCTCTCCTCTTCTTATTCCCCATTCTTCTCAGTTGTAAGGGTTCCAGTTTTTGAGAGATTTGCTCCAAGGGAGAAATCCGAAATTGTAGGTTCCAGTGATGGCATCCTTTTATCAATGCAAATGATAGTGTGTTCGTCTATGTTTTTAGTGTTGTCTGTACTATAGGTTTAGTTTCAATTTGCAGGTTCACACATATGCAAGGCATGTGTGAGTTTCCATGAAATTGTCTCCAAAATGTACTCAGATTCATATAATTTCATATTATCAAGGATAATTTGAGTTGTCTCTTTTAGATTCCTCTAAGAGTGTAATGTTGTCTTTTAGGTATTCTTCAAGGAAGGATTTAAATCCTATAACCCAGCATTAATGATTTTGAATGCATATTGGATATCTATATATAAGTATAATTTTGTGACAGAGCAGATGATTGTATTAATGTAAGGCATTGATACATGAAAATTTAATGTTGAAAAGAACTTGCATCTGAGATTTCTCATCCAGTTTTATGCATGACTCTGTGGCATGGATAAGGCACTGGTCTCTTATAATATTGAAAGGTTGTCAGAACACCTTTTAAAAATAAAAAATCAGAATATCTTTTTATATTTTATGTTATGTGGAAGTGTCCCTCCATCTTATGATTCAAAAATGTTGAGTTGCAAGTGTGGATCTAGCCCATCTGCAGTTACCTCTTAGTTTTTGAACCTTTTGAGATCCATCTTCTTTTGATTGATGCAGTCTTGTGTGTAATAGGTCTGATTAAATGCATCAAAGGTATACCTGCCTTGGTTTTGCAGAGCCTGAAGAGTAGAAGGATTCATATCCTTGTCATGTTGTCCAAGCCCTGAGGTGTTTCATTGATTGAGATAGGCTATCTCATAGATAGATTTGCAGGTATACTTTTGTTATCACTTTTGGTGAACAACAAAAATGGTGACTCTGCTGGGGATTATGAAATTTAAAGAGTCTCTGGTTGAAAACTTTGTTTCAAATATAATTGAGTCTGCCTATTGAGAATGCACAGAGTTGAAAATGTCTTTTATGGTTGAGGGATTTAGTATTATGTTATGAGGTTGTAATGTTATTGTCTGCTATCAGAGAAATTTTCTTGTGAAGAATCAGAGAAAATATACATTGTTCAGAGTTGTAAGAGGTTCTTATAGCTGTTTATGAATTCTCCCCAATGTCATAATTGGGTGGCGACTCTAGTCTCTGTACCAGTGCTTGAAGGAAGTTTGTATTCCAAGACTTTCATAAGATTGGCTGATAATCTTATGAATCATATTAAGATGCAGATGGATCTAAGTAGCAGATGCTCAAACATGGTGCTTTCATCATAAAAGTTTTATGAAAGGTGCAGTAAAAGATTTCAATCACACATAAGTCTGATGTATTTTTCAGATTTGTGTTGAATAGCCTGGAAGAGTGTGTGTTGCAGCGAGGTTGAAAAGAGAAACAGAGAAATTAATTTTGTGTTGAATGGCATCCTGCTATTCAAAATATCCTCTATGCAAGAGGTGGTGACTCTGATGTAAAAGACAGTGCTAAAGTGTGAAGTAAATCTCCAGATCTACAACTCTTACAACTGCAAATCTCCAGGTATTTTTTCAGAGGTTTCAAATGCAAAGATTTGTGCTCTGAAAATTAGAATGTGTAATGTCGTTTTCCCATTTAGTGAACAACACTAGTCTAGAGGGAAAGAGAGAATCTCAAAATTGATTTGCATATCTATGCTGCTAAAATATTCAGTATATGTTATCCTCCATAGTATGCAAATGTGGAAGAACTTTATGTCAAGAAATGTTATGAATAGATCAGTATGAGGATATGTGCTTGAAGTTTTCTATCCAAGATTTTATAATCATTTGTGGAAGTAAGAAAATGAATAGTAAAGATTTTCAGTCTTGTGTATTTCCACATAGAGCCATGCTTGGTGAAGTGTCACAACCGTATAATAGGAGAAGTTTCATCATGAACCATTATGCTGCTCTAAACTTCAGAGATATTCCGGGTTACCCAAATCCTATACCCACAGAAATTAGAAAGTATTTGCCCATATTCAGTGGGAAGAAATCAGAATCAGCATGTTAACATGTTAAAAGACTTTCAGATTTGATAGGAGAGTTTGAAATTTGCCAAGAAGATGCATGCATGAAATTGTTTATTCAGTCATTAAAAGAGGATGCAAGAGATTGGTTCTCTTTTTTGCCAGTGAATTATATTACCTCATGGGAAGAATTGGTTTTAGATTTCATGGATCAATTCGATGAGAAGGTGAGTGATTCCGACTTGCTGAAAGAATTCACCTGTATACAAATCAGGAAAGATGAATTGGTACCAATGTTTAATATTAGATTTTCACAAGCTTTGTCCAAAATTTCCAGAAAGTATAAACTTGATGATATGGTATGTCTGGATATTTATATGAGTGCTTTTGGTAAGAAGATGGGTTTCCTATTGAGGAACAAAGAACCTAAGACTTTGTATGAAGCCTTTAACACGGCTAGGGACATTGAAAACAATTTGAAATTTGGGACAGCCAAGAAATTTGTGTCTGCTGTAGTTTCTTATCAAAATACCTTCAATGGTGGAATACCATGTGAAGCTCAACCAATCATTCCATGTCTAGGTGCATCAAGCTCTGTAGTTCCAAATGGTTTTGTTGATGCATGTGTTTCAGATTTAAATGAGAGTCAAGAACCTTTGTTGTTAATGCCGGTTGTCTCTCGCAGTAGTGATGGAATGATCAGTGGGAAGCATTGTGAAAATGCTGATACAGAGATAGATATATACAAGGGATATGTACCATTTGATTTGTATGCCGGTTATGTTGATTATGTGGCTGCTAATTACCAAGTGAATCATGCATCTCTCCAGGATAATATTAATGAAAATAATGATGGTGGTGACCTTCAATCTTTACATGCTGCTAATGTATTTGATGTTGAAATACCAAATACAGAGGGATTACTAAGTGTTGTTGTTTGTGCAAGTGAAAATGTGCCATATGATGAAAATCAGAATTGTTTGGTGCGAACAATAGCTTATCCTCTTTTAAACATTGATGATGTCAATTGTGTTGAGGATGAAGTAAATGTTTTTTCAAATTTCACTTCAGACTTCGTTTCTTATAATCATGTTGATAATATTTCTTTTTTGAAAGATATGCACAATGTTAATTCAGAAAATTGTAATGGTACACATGATTGCGATGAAGATATAGCACACACGGATGGACAAATTTTTACGGAATCTCAAATGGAACAGCAAAGTGCAATGCAAGTCCAGAAGATTGCAGAACTTAAGAAAGCTCTTGAAGTTGTGGATAAGAAAGTTCAGATATTGGAGAGCCTTCGAGTTGTTGATGAAGACCTTCTGCAATATAGTGAAGGGAATTCTTCGGAAAAGGACTGTGAATTGAATGCTTGTATACTTGATGAACATGTTGATCTAACATATGGTTTTATGACAGAAAATTTTAGTGAACATGCTGAAAACTCATCTGATGATATAAATTGCAGCGATGTTCATTTTCATTCTTTGGTTGATGACGAGTGTTCAATTGGTGAAGAAGATCAGTTGTGGCAAGATAAGTTTGACTATCTTGATTTTCTTAATGATAGTAATAGGATGAAATCTGATGGATGTGAAACATGGAAAACTGATGATTGTTCCAGCCACGTTTCAATTTCTTCTTTGTCCGATGAAGATGATTGTGATGATCGAATGGATGGTGTCTTTAGCAATTTTACTAATGCTTTATTCAATGCTGATATAGATAAGGACCAACCTCTTCACTGTCATAATATTCATAAGGGGGTTCTTCATTTTGTTTCTAACCCTTTGTATGAAGAAATAACTGATCAGCCAGATGTTATAGATGATGAACCAGTCCATAATACTGATGAAACTCTTAACAGCAATAGCATGGGTTGTAAAAAATTATTTCATGATGAAGGTAAGAGGCATGGATTATGTGATGATCATTTAAAACCACAAATGAAAGTGTTTCAGGTGGATATAAGTTTGGATGAAAAAGATTCAGCTGAGGATTTGCTTCAGCCAGAGGTATGCATTCTTTTCCATGAAGGGGATGTTGAGAATGCAAAGGTTTTCAGTTTGATAAGCAAGGATAGTATGAGGTGTGATCAGCGTAGTCAAGTATCACATCTAGATGGTAATGTTCATGTTCCTTGTTTTCATCAGTTGATTAGTAATGCCCCTCATTCTATAAATTTAAATGCTAATAAGACATGTGCTGATAGGAATTGCAATGTTGAGAATGAGTGTTTTATTTTTCAAGTTCAGCATGATGATGTCCTTGCAAATGGTAGAATTGATTGGGACAGTGAAAGGTATCTCAGCTTGTGGGAATTCCTCTATGGTGATTTGTCTCATAATTTTACTTGTGTTGAAGTAGTGTGTGGTTACAAAGTTCAGAATCAGATAAGAGGTAAGCACACTAGCTGTTTCAGTAATGAGACAAAAGAGATGGATTTTAAAAGCTATGCTCAGTTGTTACTGGAAGGTGCCTTTGTTTGGATCATGGTATCAAGTGATGAAAATCAGATTTTTGACAGAGGTAAATGCTAAGATTGATTGAGCAGCTTGTGGTCAGTTGTGTGTTTGTTTTTGTATTTATTGTATAGTCGCTTTGCTTCAGTTGTGTGGTTTTCAATAAAGTGCCCTGCTATTTGGGTAGAATAAGGAAGCCCTATTTTTGGAATGAGGTGAGAAGAGAAGAATTGAGAAGAGAAGAATGATCCATTTTTGGGTGGTCTGCTTAACCATTGATTCTATGTTCTTGTGTTGATCTCGCAATCAACCATCCCCAGTCAGAGCCACTATTGGGAGTATTTAAAACTAAGTCAAGTTTAGAGGCCCATTTCAAAATTTTGCCTTGCATTTCCAAATGATTAAAATAAGTCAGTTTGAATGGCCTAGTTAGCAAGAAGGTAAAATGGAGCCAGTTGATTTTCAGAGGTTAAGGCTCAGGATTAAGGTCCCACACCTTTCATTTGGCCTATTCAGTGATATGAAACTTTCAGAATTCAATTTGGATAAGTTTATGAGGTACCCAGTTTGAGGGGTGAGCTGGAAGTGCATTTTAGGCACAAATGCAGATTTTATTGAGTAGCCTACTTTGAGTGATTACATCTTTTTCCCTGTTGATCGTCATGAAAAATTTCAAAGTGGATTCAATTTTATGCATAAATGTGAGTGAGCTCACAAATTTTCAAGTCTTAACGAATCCATTTGCTCAGTTTTTGAAGCCAAATCCATTTGCAGTTTCTATGTTTTGGCAAGTCCCTGTTTCGACAGCTAGTCGGAGCCCTGTTTCGCACAAGTGTAAAAGTTGCCTCAATAAGCATCATGTCAGAATGTTTGTTCCGGGATAATTTTGGTATAAATGATGAGCTATGTTTCAAATTTCAAGGCTCTACCAATCCGTTTGATCAATTTTCAAAAGAGCTCATTTTGCCATCAAATTCAGTTTTCCGCACTCCAGTGTTATATCAGTTAATGTAGCTGTTTTGGTGAGTGCACCATTTGCATCCTATCAGTCTGGTGATCTAACTAAGATTTCCAAGTTTTAATATGTACTTTAAGGTACCCATGTTCCAAATTTGAGGGCCTGCAGAGGTCGTTTGATATTTTTGAGAAAGGCGTCATGTGTTGCTAGGACATTGACTTCATCAGGTCCGCAGTGTCGACAAAGCCAGTTTGTCATTTTTGGAAATTAATATCTCTTCGCTTGGGACTCGTCTTGAGAAACCGTTTGGTACAAGTCATCCTTGTATATCAGGGTACACACCTGTCAGATGGCGAGCTCCAGAAAGGTGTTTTGACAGGTTTGAAAATTACGTCTTCGCGATTAAATGCGAAAATTGTGGCGTAATTGCCTGAAGGTTGTAAAATGTGGATTAATGATCCGAAAATGATGCCGATCATTTCCAGAGGTGTGTTTGAGGTCCGTGAAGCATTCTATGGGTCAGTTGCATGAAAACAAAATTTATTTTAGTCAGACCCACTTTGGGGCCCGACTTGGCTCATGCTTATGCATTATTTTTTTGTGGCGAACTGTTCTTGTTTCATGGCAATGCATTTTCCCATGCCTTTGCCTTCACATCACCAACATCATTATTCAAATTCTTCGACTTCTTTCAGCGAATGTAATGGTATGCAATCTCCCAGGGACAGATATATACAAGTATGCAAAATCTTTATCGGAGAGGTTTGAAGGAAATTAGAGAAACGTTTCAGAACCAAAGTTTATTGAAGCATAGTGTAAGTGCAAGCATGAAATATTCTCCTATATTATGGATTAAATTTGAGTGTGCTAGATTGAGGAGAGTATTTACATGAAGACTTCCATTAAAATGCAATGGTAGATCAAAACCAAGAGCTCCATGTGGTCTTCCCATTCTCCTTGCTATGTGTGGTTTGAGAAAAGGGATTAGTAAAAACATTTAAACAATGGCAAACTGCATTAATCTCCTTGTCCTCACGTACCCCCAAATAGACCTCCAAGGCAGCATGGTGGCGAAAGTAGTTTGTAGAAGATTTTGTTGTTCACATAGTGAAGAAAGGGGGGGGGTGCAGATTGAAAATTATAAAGCAAACAACAGTTAATCTTCTCCTTCTACGCAGGCATGTTTGAAGTTATAAATAAATTAAAGCAGCCAACTTTCAAAACTTAGTAAATTATTTTCCCTGCGTGGCTATTTGGAGGCACATTAAACTTTATTGCAAAAGATAATTAGTAGAGCAGCTGTAAGCTAATGCTGGATGTGGTGATGAGGAAGGCTGCCATAAACAAATGAGTTTGATAAATGCCAACCAAAGATCTCCCTTTGTGTGGCATGGTGAAGAGGAAATCTGCAAAAATCTCCAAGCAAAGGTAAAACTTGCCAATACCTCCCCTCTTGCGTGGCACATGAGGTGATAGCAGCCCGTAGAAATAGAGCAATGTAATTGACTGGGCCTGCGCATTGGCTGGTAAAACCATGGAAACCTCTAGGCAAGTGCAAGGGGCTGCGTGGAGGGTAGTGTTTTTGCAAAGAATAAAGAATTTATTAGCCAAATTAATGGTGTGATGTGTGGCGTGCTGGTTGGAGGAAAGGCAAATATAAATTTTAAAAGTAAATGTAAAAGGCCACCATTAGAGCTCAAGGAAAAGCTCAGAAGTACAGTCCCAGGCATAAGATAATTATCCCACATTGGCTGTGCACTGGGAGCTTTTAGTATTTATGTGTAAAACCTTACAGTAGTAATATGTCTAAGCCATAAAGGCTTTTGACACAAGGTTCCTATGGGCGCCCAAGGCGGGCCCACGCATGAGCATGCTTCCCGAGGTGACAAAGGAGATGACTAAGTGACGACTAGGTGGACCCCACGTAGGCATGCTTCCCGAGGCAGACAGGCAAAATTTTGCAAAGGAAGGTCGGGTTAATGAGTGAGCAAGTTCAAGAGAGATCAACGGCTCATGCTATTTCGCGAAAGGAAGATGCACGTAGTTTAAAACCAGTGAAGTTGCGAAAGCCAGGTGGCGGTTACAGTCAGATGTCCAGCAGGTGAGTCCCGGTGAGGTGGCAGTGACGTGGCACACAGTTGGCACACAGGTGGTAGTCCAGTGTTGATGATGTGGCAATGAGGTGGTATACGCGTGGCAGTTAAGTGACGGATGAGCAAGCAAACATGTGGCAGTGATGAGGTGTCATCCCAGGTGGCACCCAGTGGACCCCATCAACCAATCAGAGGCCGCCACGTGGCAAGGCATCAGAGCACATCAGAGGCAAAAAGTTAAAATTAAAATTGTTTATTATATAGTTTAAACTATATTAATAAATGAAAAATTTAAATGATGGTGCACATTGGGGAATTAATTCGCCCAGGGTCTCAATTTTGGCCAAAATATAAAGTGTTATGTATCGTCGGGAAGCTCTCGGAGTGAGGAATCCGATTATGAAGTTAATTTTGACAAATGTGGGATATTTTGGAAGCAATTTGGCCGGGGTTGAAATTCAGTTAGAGAGGAGATATTTGATATTTTCAGTTACAGATTTGATTTTCTTCTCTCCTCTTCTTATTCCCCATTCTTCTCAGTTGTAAGGGTTCTAGTTTTTGAGAGATTTGCTCCAAGGGAGAAATCCAAAATTGCAGGTTCCAGTGATGGCATCCTTTTATCAATGCAAATGACAGTGTGTTCATCTATGTTTTCAGTGTTGTCTTTACTGTAGGTTTAGTTTCAGTTTGCAGGTTCACACATATGCAAGTCATGTGTGAGTTTCCATGAAATTGTCTCCAAAATGTACTCAGATTCATATAATTTCATATTATCAAGGATAATTTGAGTTGTCTCTTTTAGATTCCTCTAAGAGTGTAATGTTGTCTTTTGGGTATTCTTCAAGGAAGGATTTAAATCCTAAAACCCAGCATTAATGATTTTGAATGCATATTGGATATCTATATATAAGTATAATTTTGTGACAGAGCAGAGGATTGTATTAATGTAAGGCATTGATACATGAAAATTTAATGTTGAAAAGAACTTGCATCTGGGATTTCTCATCCAGTTTTATGCATGACTTTGTGGCCTGGATAAGGCACTGGTCTCTTGTAATATTGAAAGGTTGTCAGAACACCTTTTAAAAATAAAAAATCAAAATATCTTTTTATATTTTATGTTATGTGGAAGTGTCCCTCCATCTTATGTTTCAAAAATGTTGAGTTGCAAGTGTGGATCTAGCCCATTTGCAGTTACCTCTTAGTTTTTGAACCTTTTGAGATCCATCTGCTTTTGATTGATGTAGTCTTGTGTGTAATAGGTCTGATTAAATGCATCAAAGGTATACCTGCCTAGGTTTTGCAGAGCCTGAAGAGTAGAAGGCTTCATATCCTTGTCATGTTGTCCAAGCCCTAAGGTGTTTCATTGATTGAGATTGGCTATCTCATAGATAGATTTGCAGGTATACTTGGGTTATCACTTTTGGTGAACAACACATCTAAAACAAATGAAATGTGCTATGTCATTATTTCATCTGTTTCTGCATTTAGCACAATAAGGAGCTTATCATGTGCTTTTGGTTCCTTCTCTTTCTCAGGTGCACGAAGCTTGGAAACTATCTCGTTCTCCCCTGAATCACTTTGAGCTCAGTCTCCCTCCATGTTTTCTAGTCTCTAGCTTCTCTCCTCCAGTTTCTTCTCCAAGGTCTCCATAACCTCTGTAAGCTCCTCTACTTCCTTACTTTTACACATGTCTTCAAACTCATCCTTCGAATAAAAGTAATCTCAAACTCTTGTCTCTTCCTTCTTGTGTTGATGTAGCCCTAAACATCATAATGCATTCTAGATGTGTGCTGGAACAGGTTGTACTCATCCACCAACTTCCTATCAATAACCTCATATGCTCTGGTAGATACAATTTTAAAATCTAATAAATGAAGTGTGTCAGGGAGGAAGGCTTGCTTATGTGCACCTCTGAAATGTTTGGCATTAGAGACATTTAATTGCCTTACAATTTCTAAAAAAGCAATCCTATCAGGTGCAGGCTTCGATAGCACATAGGGGGTAACCTTTAAATCTATAGCACCAAACAAAAGTGAAGTTTTGGCATGAGTACCAATCAACCCAATTGTGATTAACCTTCGTATTTTTGTGCTCATGAGGCCTAAGAAACTTCTTTACTTCTTCAGAAAATGATCCCTCCAGAGGCTCACCAAAGAGCAAGAAAATTGGTTTAACAAAGAATTCTTCAAATTTGAGGTAATGAGAATTTACATATCTATAATCCCAGAGAGAAACCCATAACTACACTGGTTGATCCTGTCCATTCTTCCCAACTGTACTTACATTCAAACCTTCTGACCATAACCCTCTAAATCTCCCATAAAATAAAATAATATGCATTAGTGGCAAATAAGAAATTCTTGTCTAGATTGTCTTTCAAGTTCATGAAGCCTTCATGAAGTTTATCCACCGAGTATGAAGCAAAATCAAAAGCTCTAGGATCATGTCTCTGAATATCTGCTGCTAAAACCAGCTGTCTTGTATTTGGTACATTAGGAGCTTCAACTCCTCCAACCTGACCACATGCCATATATGTATACTATAAATATTTCTTGAAAATAGTCATATCATAAGGAGGACTATCTTCCTCTGTTAGCCTCCCCTTCTCTGCTTTCTGGACAGTAAGGTTCCAACCCTGGTATGTAGTATCCATTTTTCTCTATTTCTCTTCCAAATCCACAAATGATAAGGGCACATTCGCCTCCAGAGCTACTGCAAAAACTTCTTGAATTGTGGCTACTTCAAAGTGAACTAAAGCAGTCCCATCGGGCAAAAAAATGCATCATTTGTTTATATCACAATGTCTTACTAGGAGCTTCAATAAATCAATATTTACAAAGACATTAGGTACCATAAGTTTACCTAAATTGGTACTCCATGGGTTTGAAATTGGCATAGGTTCATCCTTGTAGAGGTAATGAAAAAGAAACAGCTCATGCCCTCACATTGTTGTGAGTACATCTCCAATTTATTTATATCTGTCTTCCAACTGGTCGCGAATAGGCAAATTTACCTTAGCTCTGTGTGACCTAGCTCCTGGAGAGCCCATTTGATCTATCATGTCTTGATATAATTTTATTCAAGCTGCACTGACTTCACCCTTTGATTTTTTTGTTGTGGTATTGGATATTGCAACAACCTTCCACTTCCCTTTTGAGCTTGATCCTTCCATCTCTACAAATTCCTTTACTCTATGCTCAACAACTTAAAATATTTCTCAATAAACACCCGATATCTTTCTGCAATAACTTTGTGTGAAATGTTGTTATGCAACACTAGCTATATATCCCAAAGAGTCTAATATTGTACTTAATTACCATAATCTTGATAGATTTGCTTCATGTGGAAATGGACCTACTCAATGGATGCATTTAATGGAGGCTATTTTGTCAGTTTTCACATCAAGACCTCCAATGACTAATTGGCGAGACTTTTCCCAATGATTTAATTGTTTGGCGCCATTCGTTATGAATTTACTGCTTCTTACCATCTGATTGGCATAAGCTATCCCGACTGACTTATTGGGTCTTAGGATAGCAATTTTTCTCCTATCCCAATGGTTCACTTTATCCCAATGGATACTCCTTTAGTTTTGGCTTTGCTTTTTTTTTTCACACTCCATCAACATAACTCTCCCCGATGCATTCACCTTCGATTTTCTTTTACTTAACCCATCGGGTATCAGCATAGTTCATTTTATGTCCCTTCAATGCCCCAATGATCTCAATATACCAATCCGCATTTTGACCAAGCCCCCCACGTTATTGACATAACTTACCCCGAAGAACTCTTTGCAACTCACCATCCATCTTAACATTCCTATTAGGATTAGGCATAGCATAAAAGTTCTTCTGATGTCCCGATGAGTCCTCACTTAATGTTTACTTTATCAGTATATCTTACACTGATATCCCCACAAGCGCTTTTATCTTCATCAGGGGTTGGAATAGCCTTTTCTATTCCTCCTGAAGTCCTGATGAGTCTCTGATGCACTTTATGCTTTATACCTCCAATTTTTTTTTATCGGTATAGGTAATACCGATGGTTCCACCTTCCAAATCTCCATGTCATCGAGGATCGGCCTAACTATTTTTGCACTATCCTGATATGGTATTTTTCTTTGATGGACCCGCCTTCAGTTCCCTTTAGTCATCAGCTATTGGGATAGAGTTTTTTCATTATTTCTGATAAGCTGATATATGCCGATAGAAAATATCCACCTTCTGCCTCATCGAAACAAGCTATCTTGATGGTATGATTTTCCAAGAGCACACACCATCTTGAACATTACTTAAGTGCCTCAATGAATCGACCCTCTAATTTATCAATATATGTCATGCCAATAATCCTTCTTTTGCTTGCCAATATTGTTTCATCAAGACTACTTATGTCGATAATTGAAATTTTACAATTTTGAAAAAATGAGCCATCCACCTTGAATATTAGTGATCCCAACTATCCCATAGGGTCTGATACATACTAGAAAACAATCTTAGATTATACTATAATGACTTCTCTATTGATTAAATGCTTCCATACTGGGTTCCTTGTGCAGTCTATACTTAGTGCATGCCCTTAGTGTGCCCAAGTGATACCTTGATATTCCTGAAACAACTAATCCTTAGAGAACTTTACTCCTACTAATAAGATTCCTGCACATGCAGACCAACAATAAATGCTCATATGATAAAAGAAAAGGCCTCCATATAGCACAAAATATTTTGTAAAAATATATGCTAACACCTTAGACAAGATAATACTTCACAAAAGGGAAATTTTTAATCTTAATAAGTAGAGATTTTTGAAATTATTCTTGCCCCCTTACATAAAGATAAGAGATGGGACAAAAATAGGCTATTATGTTGCTTCCAGAGTATGATTGCATGTGAATTTGTAATATCATGAATGACAATGAGCCCCCAATAGTTAAGCTACCAATGTCACATAATGAGGAGAAACATAATAGGCACGGATGTTATTTAATTATATGATATATTGAATATGACATGTTAATTGCTCTACAATCAATGAGAGTAAAAGCATGTATAAGATGATAAGTATTGAAATGTCTTGATCAACAAAGTAGTCTCTAGGAGAAGAATAGGCCTCTAAGTCATGTTCCTCTTACACACAAATTTCCTTATACATAAATTAAATCTAAGGAGATAGACAAGTATAATCATTAGGGCCTCATTTCTGTAAGAATGGGTAGGATTAAAAGGTAAAGACTCATAAATGGGATTGCCAATCTCTTGGGGAGATTCATAAATAGACTTGTCAATCATCATAATTACGTTATGAGTGGGATGAGTGTTGAGAGATGTAGAGGATGATCTAATTGAGATGAAGTCATCATCACTACTAAATATTGCATTCACATTGAGAGATGGTTTTCTAGATTCTTTGGTGGGCTTTGAAGGATTATATCCAAGTCCAAATGAAGCTTCATGTATGTTATTTTATAAACCACCACCTTTAGGAACCTTAATCCCTTGTTTATTTGTGCCAAAATCATTGCCATTATATCTAATTTTAGCTAAAATGTGAAAACCCAGACCATAAAGGGATGCCATGTCAGAAAGAGATGGTGGGGCCTCATTGGTATCAATGTAATAATTGTTGGCATTAAAATAGAAAGGAGATTGTTGGCATTTCAATAAGGATATTGAGAAGGTTGTTGGAGATTGTTGATACAACTAAAGAAGGATGATTACTATCTTAATAATATTATTTTGTCATTGATGTCAAGAAATTGATTTTCTGATTCAGTATGATGTTGTCATATCTTGAGAAGTATGTGTTGATGAGTATTAGGAGGTCGGTAAGTGACACAGAAAGAATGTGATGAATAAGGGGAGAAATAAGTTATTCAATGGGAAACTATTACCGAGTTAGACAATGATGAGATCATGTTGTTTTGATTGTTTTGATATCCTACATATGTTGTTGATTGTAAGGTTAATACTATACTTTGTCACCGAGAAAAGAACCTTGTCAGTAAACCCTAAGGAACCTAGTCGGTAAACCCTAAGGTTATCGATATCAGTTAATGAAGGCAGAATGTCTACCGAGTAAAGTTTAGTATTTACCAAGTAACAACCAAGTTATAATAGATCACATTGGATGGATAAAAGCATTATTTAATGAAGGATGTTGATGAGCTAGAGATGAATAAATGATTGGTATATCGCGCAAAAGTTTGTTAAGGATCTACAGAAATGAAAATACAGGAGGAAGATCTACAGCACAGATTGAACCACAATAACCTAGCACAAGTTCCTAGGAAGGAATGCAAGTTCCAAGGCGAGGTAAAACATTTTCAGATCGAAGAATACATTGAACCTAGTCAAGTTTAATGATCTGATGGCTAAGATTGATCATGGGAAATGTGATCAAGGAGATTAAGCGGTTAGAAATTGTTTATAAATAAGGAATTATTGATAAACAATATATGCGGGCAAATGTATGCACAGTGATGCCACAAGAATGTTTACCGAGCTTAGAAGCTTGAAGATCTGATTAAAGAACAGATTGAGAAGCCCAGCAAGCCCATCAAGGGATTAGATAAGTCTTATGACAAGATTGTTTTGAGCAAATAAGAATCTCCTTTAGCATTTCAGATGTGAAGTTGCAGATATATTTTATTATTGTTGTTTATTTTGTAAGTGACAGGAAATCTCTTAACCGAGTGGACCTGGCAGTCTTATTTGTAAATCCTCTAGCAAGGTAACATTTTAAATGAGTGTTTGAAATCCTTTGACAAGGTCACTTCTAACAAAGTGAAGATCATAACAGATTTGAGGGAATTCCCTTAATCGGTTCACATCTAGCAATGTGTTTATAATCTTTAACAGGATTTGTTTTTAACCGAGCATACTCTAGAAGGGTATATTTCTTAGTGGGTCTGAAATCCCATAGTGGTTTTTCCCTATTTGGGTTTCCATGTTAAATCTGGTGTTATACGTGTTGTGATGTTATCTGTTCATGAGTTTGAATGTTTTACAGTTTTGGTTATGTATTCTGAAGTATAAGCTATCGAGGTTGAATCTATGGAATATATTGAAGATTAATTTTGTATGATTCACCCCCCCCCCCTCTCATCTTGTTACTATTAGCATCAGAGCTTTACAATTGGTATTAGAGCTGTGGACTCCAGAAGAAAATTTTAAAGGTACTTGAGTTAAGATCCAAAGATGTATAAAAGGGATGCACCAAAGCTGAATAAGTCAAGTTTCTCCACATGGCAAAAAAGGATGAAGCTGCACTTATCAGGAATTGGAGAATATGCAACATATTATTGGGAGAATGATTACATAGCACCTACCACCAACCCGATGACCTTGGAAGAGCTAAAGGAAAAGCAATAACATATTCAAGCTATGATTGAAATAACATCAGCATTGACCGACTCATAGTTTAATGATCTAGAAGGCTGTAATGATGCAAAAGAAATGTGGACCAAGCTCATATCTGTGTATGGTGGTGATGAACATGTTCAGAGAGAAAAAGTAGATAGCCTAAGAGGTCAACTTGAATCCATGAGAATGAATGAAGGTGAGAACATAACTCAATACAATACAAGGTTAAAGGAGAATGTCAATCAAATCAAAGGAGCAGGAGGAACTATTGAAGAAAAGGATGTAACAAGTAAGTTGCTTAGAACACTTCTACCTTCTTATACCATTTGAGTCTCTACAATAAATGAACTAAGGTCTATACCAAATATGCCAGTTTCTTTGGATGCCACTATTGGTAAGCTACATGCATTTGAGTTAAGTAATTTTGATAACAGTGGGTCTTCGGTAAATAAAATAGAATCTGCATTCAGTTCTTTTCATATTGGTGAATCTGATGACTATAATGTTAGAATGAATAAGTATTCTGAAGGAAATCACAGTGGAGCAAGTGAGAGATTTTGCAAAAACATGGAAGAAGTACACAAACTGTATGAGATCAAAAAGAAAGAAGAGTTTGAAGCACTATTGGCTAGAAGGTTACTGAGAGGCAAAGGTAAGTACAAAGGAAAGCTACCTTTAAAATGTTTCAATTGTGATAAAATAGGACATATGGCTTCTAACTACCTTGACAAAGAATCTAGAGAGAATATTGAGATGACAGACAGGAAGACAACCAATACAGAGGACACCGAGACTTCAGAAGGAGAGACATAAAGACATGCCTAGTAGCTGATGAGGAATCCAACAATGATAAATCTGATGAAACTGATACAGAGGAAGTTGTTTATGTGGCTATTAAAGATGGATCAGATGAAGAAAGCTATGAAGAAAAATCCCTAATATCTCACATAAATAATAATTATTCTTGGATCATAGATAGTGGATGCTCACATCACGTGATAGGTGATATACACAAGTTTGTTAAATTAGAAGGCTATGATGGAGGATATGTAAGATTTGTTAATGATGCACCATGTCTGGTGAAAGGTAAAGGATCTATAACACTTCTTGACAATGCTAAATGTGATGATGTATACTGGGTTGAAGGTTTGAAATACAATTTGTTGAGTGTAGCACAGCTAAACAATACAGGATACCAAATAGAATTCCAGAAGGGATGTGTCAAAGTTCATGACAAACATGGAAAGTTGGCTGCTACTGGGACACAAACAAAAGGTAATACATTTCATCTTGACTCAACTCGGAACAAATGTCTATATGCAAAAATAGAAGATACCTAGTTATGGCATAAAAGGTTTTGTCATGTAAATTTTGATAATCTGATCAAAATAAGTAAGAAGCACCGAGTAAGAGGTCTACCGAGCTTGGAAAAACCTGAGAATGCTATGTGTTGAGGATGCCAGATGGGTAAGATGACAAGATCAAGCTTTACAAGTAAGTCCTACACTTCTAAAGGAATTTTAGATCTAGTACACACTGATCTTTGTGGTCCCATGAAAGTTCAAAGTTATTATGGTGATAAATACTTCATATTATTTGTGGATGATTACTCAAGGATGATATCAGTTATGTTTTTAAAAGAAAAATTAGAATCTTTTCAAATGTTTAAATGGTACAAGGCAAGAGTTGAAAATGAAATAGGAAGACAGCTGAAATGTCTTAGATCTGATAGAGGAGGAGAATTCACTTCTGATGAATTTAACTTATTCTACAATGATCATGGTATAAAAAGGCAAGTATCTGCACTAAGAACACCTCTGTAAAATGGGATAGCTGAGAGAAGAAACAAATCAATTGTAGATTGTGCCAGAACCCTGATGATTGAAAAGAGGGTACCTCAAACATTTTGGAGAGAAGCAATCAACACTGCAGTTTACACCCTGAACCAAGTACAACTGAAGAAAGGAACTATGAAGACACCATATGAAATCTGGTATGACAAGAAACCTAATGTAAGTTATTTTAAAATCTTTGGAAGTAGATGTTATGTTCACAAAGATGACAGGAATGGAAAGTTTGATCGGAAAAGTGAGGAAGGAACATTTCTTGGTTATTCTTCTAGAAGTAAAGCATTTAAATGTCTGATCAAATCATCTAACAAAATAGTAGAAGGTGCAAATGTGAAAATTGATGAATTTGCAGAAAGAAATGATGAAGGAAATTTTGAGGAACTAGAAGATTATGAAGAATTTGTTTATGTTCAATCGAGAAGTCCTACCGAGAGAGTTACTAAAGAAAATGAAGATAATATCCAGTTACCAAGTGATGAAGAAGAACATACCAAGCATACCAAACCTACATTAGCCAAATATGTCAGAAGGAATCATGCATCAAGTCAAATTATAGGAGATAAGGATGATCTAGTGATGACAAGGAACAAACTGAGATAGAACACATGTCTGATATCTGAATTTGAACCGAGAATAGTAAAAGAGGCATTTAACAATGAAGATTGGGTAAATACTATGACAGAAGAGATTGATCAAATCAAGAAGAATGAAACATGGACACTAGTCCCAAGACCGAAGGACAAAAGTGTAATCGGTAAAAAGTGGATTTTTAGAAACAAGCTAAATGAAAAAGGTGAGGTCATTCAGAACAAAGAAAGACTAGTTTACAAAGGTTATGCTCAAGAAGAAGGAATATATTATGGTGAGACTTTTGCACCTATGGCTAGACTTGAGGGAGTAAGAACATAGTTGGCATATGCTTCTTTCAAAAATTTCAAGGTATATCAAATGGATGTTAAATCTGCATTTTTGAATGGTATACTAGAAGAAGAAGTTTATACTGAACAACCTGAAGGATTTGTTGAAGACAAGAGTAAAGATAAGGTTTGTAAATTAAACAAAGCTTTATATGGTTTGAAACAAGAACCTAGAGCATGGTATGAGCGACTCCACTCTTACTTGATCAAGATTGGATTTATAAGGACAAGTGAAAACAACAATATGTATATGAAGAATGATGAGAAGAATTGAATACTGATCTCAACCATATTTGTTGATGATATTATTTTTTGTGGAAATGATTCTCTATGAAAGAACTTTGGAAATGAAATGTGCAAAGAATTTGAGATGTCATTAATCGGTGAGATAAAGTATTTTATAGGTTTACAAATACTACAAATGAAAGATGAGATTTTCATTACTCAATCCAAGTACATAAAGGAAATCTTGAAGAAATTTGGAATGGAGGATTCTAAACCTGTAAGTACTCCTATGACTACTAAATATAAACTATCAAAGAGTGATGAATCTTCATTTGTTGATGAGACACTTTACCGATCTATGATTGGAAAGCTACAATATGTTGTTCACAGCAGGCCAGATATAGCACATGCAGTAGGAATATTTGCAAGATTTTCTACAGATCCCAAAGAAACCCATATGACAACAATCAAGAGAATTTTCAGATACCTAAGAGGTACTGAAGACTATGGCTTAGTATATGAAAAAAGGAATGATTTTGATTTAAAAGTTTATACTGATGCTGATTGGGTAGGAAACATTGATGACAGGAAAAGCACAAGTGGTGGAGCTTTCTTATTGAGAGATAGACTAGTAAGTTGGCTTAGCAAGAAATAAGGATGCATTTCACAATCAACAGCTGAAGCTGAATATGTCGTTGCAGCATTGAATTGTACAAATATAGCATGGATCAAGCAACTATTGGAAGGTATAAATGAGAAAGTTACCGAGCTAGTAACTATATTCTGTGATAATATGAGTGCCATTAACATTTCAAAGAATTCGGTAATGCACTCTAGGACAGAACATATTTCTATCAAGTATCATTATCTCAGAGAAGAAGTTCAAGAAAAGAAAGTTGTGCTGGAATATGTTAGCACAAAGGAGAAAATTGCAGACATCTTTACAAAGCCACTACTAAGGGACACTTTTGAGTATCTCAGAAGAAAGTTAGGGGTCCTACCCCTATCTTCTACTCACTGATAGAGTTCAGTGAAACCATCAATTCGATGACTCTATCAAATATTATTTGTTGATTGATGTTGATTTATGCACTTTAGGAGGTTTTCTAAAGGTGTGCAGGAAATAGTGATTGGAGACAAGTTGCTCTAACTGAGACTGAGATAATATATGTATAACACAGCAAGGCAAATCACTTCATAGGGGAAGAAACCATGAATTAGCTCTTTTTCTTTTTGGCATTGTTGTCAAAGGGGGAGAAGACTAAATGGAGAAGATAACAGAAAACCAATGACAGGGGGAGAAGACTTTAGGAGAAGGTTCGATCAGCTCAAGGATAACAAGAGAAGACTAAACAACAATTTGAATCTGAATCAGTTGAAACAAATCAAGTTGTTATTACCATTTAATTGTTGGTTTTTCCATCAATGCCAAAGGGGGAGATTGTTGGCATTACAATAGAAAGGAGATTGTTGGCATTTCAATAAGGATATTGAGAAGGTTGTTGGAGATTGTTGATACAACTAAAGAAGGATGATTACTATCTTAATAATATTATTTTGTCATTGATGTCAAGAAATTGATTTTCTGATTCAGTATGATGTTGCCATATCTTGAGAAGTATGTGTTGATGAGTATTAGGAGGTCAGTAAGTGAAACAGAAAGAATGTGATGAATAAGGGGAGAAATAAGTTATTCAATGGGAAACTATTACCGAGTTAGAAAATGATGAGGTCATTTTGTTTTGATTGTTTTGATATCCTACATATGTTGTTGATTATAAGGTTAATACTATACTTTGTCACGGAGAAAAGAACCTAGTCGGGAAACCCTAAGGAACCTAGTCAGTAAACCCTAAGGTTATCAATATCGGTTAATGAAGGCAGAATGTCTACCAAGTAAAGTTTAGTATTTACCGAGTAACAACCGATTTATAATAGATCACATTGGATGGATAAAGGCATTATTTAATGAAGGATGCTGATGAGCTGGAGATGAATAAATGATTGGTATGCCACATAGAAGTTTGTTTAGGATCTATGGCAATAAAAATATAAGAGGAAGATCTACAACATAGATTGAACAACAATAACCTAGCACAAGTTCCTAGGAAGGAATGCAAGTTCCAAGGCGAGGTAAAACATTTTCAGATCGAAGAATACATTGAACCTAGTCAAGTTTAATGATTTGATGGCTAAGATTGTTCATGGGAAATGTGATCAAGGAGATTAAGCGGTTAGAAATTGTTTATAAATAAGGAATTGTTGATAAACAATATATGCGGGCAAATGTATGCACAATGATGCTACAAGAATGTTTACCGAGCTTAGAAGCTTGAAGATCTGATTGAAGAACAGATTGAGAAGCTTAGCAAGCCCATCAAGGGATTAGATAAGTCTTATGACAAGATTGTTTTGAGAAAATAAGAATCTGCTTTAGCATTTCAGATGTGAAGTTGCAGATATATTTTATTACTATTATTTATTTTGTAAGTGATAGGAAATCTCTTAACCGAGTGGACCTAACAGTCTTATTTGTAAATCCTCTAGCAAGGTAACATTTTAAATGAGTGTTTGAAATCCTTTGACAAGGTCACTTCTAACAAAGTGAAGATCCTAATAGATTTGAGGAAAATCCCTTAACCGGGTCACATCTAGCAATGTGTTTGTAATCTTTAATAGGATTTTCTTTTAACCGAGCATACTCTAGAAGGGTATATTTCTTAGTGGGTCTGAACTCCCACAGTGGTTTTTCCCTATTTGAGTTTCCACATTAAATCTAGTGTTATATGTGTTGTGATGTTATTTGTTCATGAGTTTGAATGTTTAATAGTTTTGGTTATGTATTCTGAAGTATAAGCTACCGAGGTTGATTCTGTGGAATATATTGAAGATTAATTTTGTATGATTCACCCCCCCCTCTCATCTTGTTTACTATTAGCATCATAGATTTACAATAATTAGATGAATTAGATGAAGATTTTGAATAATTGTTTAAATTAGAAGCATCCAAAAAATTGTTACTAAGTTGTTTAGACAAAGTAGGTTGCTTTTTAGTTTCTACCATATCATCTTCCTTTATAGTCTTAGGTTCTCTTGGGGGGATTTTATATTCTCCTATAAAGGTAGGTGTAAAATAAAAGGACCTCCAATCATCTTCTAAGAGTACCTATTTAGATGAAAAAGTATATTTAGGAGGAGATGGTGTTTCGACTTGAGTGGGAGAATAATCAGGAGTACTTGAAGAAGTAGGAGTACTTTAAGAAGAATTAGAAGTAGTTGAAGAAGATTTAGAATCAGATGATGTTTTCAAACAAGCTTGTGAATTAGTATCAGCAAACAAAGTATACATCTCATTGTTATAAATAAATTTGATGATACGATGAAGAGTAGAAGGGATGACTTGCATACTATGAAGCCAAGGTCATCCTAATAGAAGATTATAGATAAGATCATCAGACACGACTTGGATAGGTGTAGGTAAATTAATAGGCCCTATATTAATGGGCAAGGTTATATTACCTAAAGATTGTTTAGCAACATTGTCAAAGCCACGAATAGAAAGAGAATCAAATTGAATAAGAGAAGGATCCACATTAATTTTATGCAATAAATCGATGCTAAAAATTTTGAGGCCAGCTCCAATGTCCACTAAGGTTCTTCTTATATAGTTACCATTGATAAGAACAACAATCATAAGAGGATCATATTGATTTTTAACTTCCTTTGAAGGTAACTCATCTTGTGAAAACATAATTTCAGCTTTACATTATTTCATGGGATCAATCAAAGAATCCATATTATTAGGTGTCAATGCAGGTGGAGCATCTAATTTATTTAAAGCATCTTGTAAAATTCAATGATGTGTGGATGAATTTTGAATCAAAACCCAAAGAGATATCTTAGTAGGAATATCTTTAAGTTGTTCAATAAGATCATACTCTTTACCAAGATGTTGTGATAAATGAGGTATTGGTGGAAGTATAGGTTGAGAAGAAGGAATAACCAAATGAGGATTAGGTTTCCTATTGTTCCTCATATTATTTGTGTGGGCAACCAAATTATATCTCTCTTAACTAATATGTTTAGCATAATCATAAAGACTCTTAGTAGGATATCCTCTTTGCATAGTAATAATTGGTTTGTTAGGATTGCAAAAGGAACCATTACTATAACTACCTTGAACCACCAAGGGAGGCTTGTTAAGAGGCTGAGAATCTGGAAAAGGACTAGAACCTTTAACCATGAATAGAGGGTTATTAGGTGTTTCATAACCATTCACCTATATCATATTGATAAAAGAGGGTTTTGGAACATGTAAGGAAGGTCTAGTAGAGATAAAATCATCAAGTGATTCACAAAGAGTATTATCAACCTTAAAAATTTCTTCATGCATAGAATTGTCTTTGAATTGAATAAAAGGTAAATCCTCATAGAGGGGAGTATTAATAATATCAAACCCTTGTAACCTAAGATCATTCTCTTGTTTCAAAGTATCCTTGCTAGGGGTGTACATTTTAGGAGATGGATCAACATCATTCATATGATGGAGATTATTGAAAAAAGTGTGGATATCATCTTCTTGCACCAAAATGTTTTCATGGATAGGATTAATTTTGGGAGAGGGACTAGAACCAAACAATAATGCTTAATCCCTAAAGGGAAGGCTATTAAAAGAAGGTATAGTGTCACTAGGAAATATAGCCACCATATCATACTCTATCACCAAAGGTTCAACATGGGAGAGGTACTCTCTAGGAGATTGATCAATACTACGCTTTGAAGGTTCATCCTTGAGAGGGAGATATTTAAAATAAATGTTAACAATCTCTTATTAAACTAGGTTATCCTCATGATTAGAACCAATCTAGGGAGGGGAGGTGTTATTAAGGGAATTGTCAATCATATCATCCTCTTTTACCATAATATCATCCTATTTCACCGAGGTACTTTCATCGGGAGAAACAAATTAAGAGAATAATGAACATTATCATCCAATAGTTCATCCCAAATAGGGAGTGTTGGCATTTCAATAGAAAGGAGATTGTTGATATTCATTAAGGATATTGAGAAGGTTGTTGAAGATTATTGATATAACTGAAGAAGGATGATTACTATCTTTACAATATTATTTTGTCATTGATGTCAAGAAATTGATTTTTTGATTCAGTATGATGTTGCCATATCTTGAGAAGATTGATTTGAAGAGAATTAAGATGTCAGTAAAAGACACAGAAAGAATGTGATGAATAAGGGGAGAAATAAGTTATTCAATGGGCAACTATTACTGAGTTAGACAATGATGAGATCATGATGTTTAGATTGTTTTGATATCCTACATATGTTATTTGATTGTAAGGTTAATACTATACTATGTCACCGAGCAAAGAACCTAGTCGGTAAACCCTAAGGTTATTGATATCGGTTAATAAAGGTGGAATGTCTACCGAGTAAAGTTTAGTATTTACCAAGTTGCAACCGAGTTATAACAGATCGGTTTGGATGGATAAAAACATTATTTAATGAAGGATGCTGATGAGCTGGAGATGAATAAATGATTGGTATGCTGTGGATGAAGTTTGTTAAGGATCTATGGCAATGGAAAATCAAGAGGAAGATCTACAGCACAGATTGAACCGCAATAACCTAGCACAAGTTCCTAGGAAGGTATGCAGGTTCCAAGATGAGGTAAAACATTTTCAGATCAAAGGATACATTGAACCTAGTCAAGATTGAAGATCTGACAGCTAAGATTGATCATGGGAAATGTGATCAAGGAGATTCAGTGGTTAGAAAATTGTTTATAAATAAGGAATTGTTGATAAACAATGTATGCTAGCAAGTGTAAGCACAGGGATGCTACATAGTGATTACCGAGCACAGAAGCTTGAAGACCTATTTGAATAACAGAGTAAAGAGCCCAGCAGAGGGACAAGATAAGTCCTATGACAAGATTGTTTTGAGCAAATAGAATCTGCTTTAGCATTTTAGATGTGAAGTTGCAGATATATTTTTATTACTGTTATTTTGTAAGTGACAGAAAATATCTTAACCGAGTGGACTTAATAGTCTTATTTGTAAACCCTCTAGCAAGGTAACATTCTAATGAATGTTTGAAATCCTTTGACAAGGTGACTTCTAACAAAGTGAAGATCCTAACAGATCTGAGGGAAATCCCTTAACCGGGTCATATCTAGCAATGTGTTTGTAATCTTTTAATAGGATTTTCTTTTAACCGAGAATACTCTAGAAGAGTATATTTCTTAGTGGGTCCAAAATCCCACAGTGGTTTTTCCCTATTTGGGTTTCCATGTTAAATCTGGTGTTATATGTGTTATGATGATTATGTGTTTATGAGTTAGCATGTTTAGCAGTTTTTGGTTATATTGTTGAAGTATAAGTTACCGAGGTTGAATCTCTTGATTTTATGAAAGATTAAGTTTGTATGATTCACCCCCCCCCCTCTCATCTTTTTAGCTATTGGCATTAGAACTTTACAGGGAGATCATTGGGAGAAGTGTTAAAAATATCCTCTTGCACTATAATATCCTCATGGGTAGAGACAATTTTGGGATAGGGAATAACACTATTTATTAATGCTTCATCTTTAGAAGGGAGAGCATTAATAAATGTGTTATTGAAATCATCCTCTTGCCTCAAAATATCCTTAGTGGGATCATCAGAAAGGGGGTGAAGTGTTAGAAAAAGGTATAAGAAACTAGTATGATGCAAAGACAAGTTGGCCAAAGGTTGATGTGTCATCCTAAGATTGACGGAATGGAATGGGGTTCACCAGATTGTGATGGTGAAAAATGGGATTGAGTAGTTTAGGACCTAATCCCACTTTCATCCATACAGTGGTATATGAAAGAGCCTAAGTGATTAACTTTGACTTGCTCTTATGAAAGAGAATCAAGGAATACTTTTAGGGTTTCTACTCCTTTTTTGATATGAAAGGGAATGTGTCAAATGTAGCATGCAAACAAACTAATATAGTATAAGTAATGGGAACAACTAGAATAACAACAAATAACAGACCGATACAAAGATGAAACAAAAACACATAGTACATATATAAGAAGGGAATTTTGATGTGCACCTGATACTGAAAATTGAACCTAGATTGGTAGGAACAGGGTGCTAGGCACTCAAATCCCAAAGGTTTAGGTCCAAATTTTGGATCTGGATCTATGCCTATTAATTGAGACTTCCCATAAATTTGCAGCTCCAATGGAAACTTGTACCTGCACCTATGATCTAAAAAATGGTGTGTAGGTGGCTATATAGGGTTTTTCCTTAGTCAAACTCCTTGAACATTTTGGTGATTTACACCTCCAAAAATAGCCAATAATGCATTGAAAAGTGTGTGTGCCCTTGAAAGTCATGTGTTTGTAATGTTCTTATGATCTAGAATGCAAGCTAGAGTTCTACCCTATGTTTGGAGTAAAAGCCCTAAATGAACAAAATGTAAATGCTTCAAGTCATAAATGCAATATAGATCTAAAGAAATAATATAAATCTAAAAATGAATGATATGTAGATCTGAAACTCACATAGATATATGAAAATAACATGAAACTATACCAAACCCTAAAGGAGAGGTACAAGTCAATCACCAGTCAATGATCTCCTTATTATTGTTCAATATATCCCAAACTTCCATGAATGATGAAAAAGTTTGATGAAGACTTGATTGATGATGAAATTTTTTATTGTAGACTTCACATAAAACCTACACTTTCACTTCATAAGAGTCTCCTTCAATTGCTTGACTTCAAATCCTCAAATGAGGGAAAGAAAAGGCAATATATATGAAACCCTAACTTTAATTTTGATCATAGCCCAACCTAGAATTGATAAAATTTCACACAAAGTGGGATTTTAACATTATAATACCACCAAATTAAGCTCCCAAAATTTGGGGAGAAAAGGTTGGGACCATGATGGTGCCATTTTGGTTTGGCCGATGTTTTTTCCAAATTTCTAGGGATGCATGGCATCATGATTACAAATTCAAATCTAGCTCAATGCTTGAATCCAAGGTGTTTAGATATGTGAAAATATGCCTTGAAGATGAGAAATGTGACTTTATTAGGATGAATTAAAATAGCATAAAAAGGGGTGCACTTAGGGTTAAGGGCCCAATTTTATAATATGTGAATGAATGAGAGAGAACTTTAGATTTAATTAAATTAATAATTAAATTCTTAAGTGAGCCTATAAATGCAAGATGCAATGGAGCACACTAAGGTGGGTGCTAACCTAAGCATGGATTTGGACAACCCTAATTAGGGATGTACAATTTTCAATGCTACAACAAAAAATAGATATTCAATTCCAAAGAGACAACAATCTCTACAGTCAAAGAACAAAGAAAAGACAATTTTCCCTGCAAAAAAAGCTACAAAATCTCATTATTCTAATATGCCTTCGTCGGGAAAAAGTTACAAATATATAGGCATTAATATGACTAAAATAAAGGATTTGGAAATATTTTCCAAATCTCCGTGTGAGATAGAAAATAAAACTAAGATAATATTCTCCTCCAAATCTCAACGTGAGATGGAGAACAATAACAAACAAACAAATACAAACATCATATACTAACTTAGGATAACCTCTTATGGCTCAAGGGAGACTCACTTAATATTATTAAGTGTTTGAAGGGGGAGTTGGAGCCATCATGATCAATTGAAAATATTATCATGAAAGCTAGGGAAATTATTGCTAGTTTTAAAGATATTATAATTCAACATGGCTTTAGATAAAAAAATATGGTGGCAGACTGTCTGGCAAACCTAGGTGTTAATTTTGATTCCCAAATGATTTGGCATGGGGAAGATGTCAACATAAACATTAAAGAGCTCCTTAGAAAGGACAGATATATGGGGAGGGAAGGACCGCATAATCATGACAAAGAATATGAATAATTTATGCCTTGATGGAAAGATAATTATTACTTGGCAAAGTGGCAGATCCCCAACCATTTCTTATAATACGCCGCACGCTTTGTGGGTCACCTAATTCAAAATCTTGAGTAACTACAGGAATGAAGTGCTAAGTTTGCAGAGGAGTAGAGCTGATAATCCGAATTCGAAGATGGGAGGAGATTTAAGGAGGGAGGAACCAGATAATATGTCAACATGGAAAGTGATACCGAAGGTGTGGGCAAAGCTAGAAAAAGGATCCCTCACAAGCTTTATGGAGAAGCTAGTGGATTATGACAAAGGTAGGGTAAATCTCGCCGTTTCCAAAATTTCTGAAAATTGGTGTAATGGATCCTTTAAAATCTATGGGGTTAAGATCAAGTTGGACGTGGGCCTCGTAGCTACTCTAACTGGCATGCCCCATATTGGGCTTAACTTTTTTAGAGACCTTAAAGTCTCCAACAATGCAGTTAATCTGTTCCCATGGAAGGAAAAAGAGGGGGATAGAATTGGAAAAGCCACAGGGGGTTACTATGAAGCTGCTAATATCAAGAAAATCTAGGGCTGGGTTTTGAATGCTATAATGGAATATATCATGGTTGAGGGTTGATTATCTAGGGCCCACACCTACCACTTTGTTCTTTTAAACCATTTCAGACATGACAAAAAGGTATCCCTGCCCTACTACCTTTTCAGGTCCCTTTCCAGGTCCCTCAATAAACATAATAAGAATCCCTCAAGTCCAGTTCTCCATTGCGGGCTTTTGTTGCTCATTTATGAGCACTGTAAAACCCTCGTCCTGTTGGAAAATAAGAGGTTATCCACCTCTTTGGGGAAGAGAAAGATGGAGGGAGACGATTCCGGCAAGGAAAAGGCATCTTCTAGCAAAAAAAAAGAGAGCCCCTAGGATGGAAATAGAGGAAACTGAAAAAGAAGGCAATGAAATGGAGACAGATGATTCCGATGGTGAAGACAACTAGAAAGATGAGGAGGTGGGTATTGAGGAAGAAAGTGGTGATAATGAGTCTGACAATGAAAGCCCTATCCATAGTCACTATCCTGGCAAGGACAACAACCATCCTATGGAGGATGTGGATTACAAGGATAATGAGGAAATAGATGTGAATTCTAAGAGGGAAAGGAACAAGGAACCTAAGAAGGTTATGACTAAGGACAGTTTAAGTGAGGACAAGGAAAGTGCGGATAAAGGGTTATTCCTAGATAACCTTAAAAAACTCACTGAGGTGAGACTAGATTATGACAGATGGACCTATGAACTCTTGAAGAGCCTGGAAAAAAAGGAGAAAAACATAGATGAGAAGAGGGAGAATGACAAAAGGGAGCAGATAAAATGGAAGCAAGATATGGAGGAGAAGGTTAAATCATTGGAAGAAGGGAGAGAGGCCATGAAAAATTTGTTGGGAATTATCCCAGATATCCTGACAGTTGTCACTAAAAACTTGGAGGATATTGCTAAGGTCTTTGATCATACCAGCTCTCCTAAACCAGTGGTGGAACTTGACATCGATGATGAGACTATCTAGATTGGCAGTGGTGAAGCTACTCCGGTTGGTGGTGCTGCTAAGAGGACCAGGGCGAGTGTCAAGAAAGTTGTGGCTACTTCTGCTAAGGATCTCCCAAATCTCAGGGATAACATCAAAGATCTACATGGGATTAGCAACACCCTGGCTAATGCCCTGAAAAAAATCAATTAGTTTCTCTTCCTGGGTCTGGCTGGTTTTGTTGGCTTTGTGAGGCTTTAGTCGGTTTTCTATGGTTTTCTGCTGGCTTTTCGTTGACCTGTTCTTTCTTGTCTCTTGTTGCTTTTTCTATTAAGCCCTATTTGTAAAGGGTTTCAGGGCCCCTTCAAAACCTATTTTTACCTTAATCAAAAACTTAGGATAACCTCCTAAGAGCTTGTAACTAACATATTACTTTTCACTTTTGGATTTTTATTTTTGACATTTATATAGGATAAAAACTATTAAAAATAATACTACGTAGCAATAACCTATATATTTTCTATGTATACCCTATGAATCCTCATTAACATCATTATATTTTAAGTTCTTGATATTTGTAAATTAATAATAGTGTGAAGAATTTATGCTATATCCTATAGTCTACTTAGAGTAGTTTGAATTGTGGTGCATATGAGAGACTTTTAGCTACTCATATATCATAATTTTGTTCTGGTGATCATCTTGGAGAAACAATGGAAGACTTAAGCTTGCACGAGTTTCTTTGTTATTTAAGGTTCGATGGTACATTCTCAATTACTCTTTTGTGTAACTTGATTATTTATCAACTATTAATTTTCTAGTTAGTATCTTGTGGAAACATATTTTATAATTTTTACAAGTTTGTGATTTGAAGATATTGTAAGAAGAGGAATACCTATTTTGAAATAAGAGGATAAGATGAACATCTATTATAAAATTAGAGAATACAATACATGAAATTGTTGGTAAGAGACATTGCATTGTTGTTTAGATGTTGTCATTTATGGCAACTGGAATTAGATACTCAATCTGTAGTCCATAATTCATTCATACCCGGAAGACTGATTGAGGTCTAGTGAAGTCTGGTGAGATAGATCAGAAAATCTGGAAATGTGCAATATTTTGGTTGGAAAATCATTTGTGTTGAAAATTTTATGTTACAGATCTCGAAGAAGTATTGTGGACATGTAATATGCCTTATTCTAGGTTTATGGCCTCCAATGTTGAGTTTTGAGTGAGTTGGAAGATCTAGTAGATAGGGTCTTGGTAAAACAGTGTTCATCCGCTATAATGTGTGGAGATTCATTGTGTGGATTGTGCAAAGTAATTTTGGTGATTATTTGTGTGTTTGAGGATGTTAATCCATCATGTGGGAAGCATGTGGACAATTTCTTTTGGTCTGCATGATTTTTTTGGATCGAATTGAGCCAATTTGGATAATATGTTTTATTTGTGTGTTATGTGTTTTTTGGCCAACAGAAAGAAGACCTAAATTGATTTCGTAGATATATAAGACCGATTGATATGATCATTTTCGATATCGGTAGTTATGTGTGGGAAGTGTGTATGAGTGATTGTGCGCAGTTCCACGTGCACAAGTGAAGGATTTGTGCTCTGGTATAACATAGAACAACTAAAGAAAGTAGTGTAATAGAGCAGTGTAAGATAAAGTATTTTGTGCTTAACCGGAACTCTTTTTGGCATTTGTAGATGTTCTTTATCAGTTTAGACATTCCAATTATTATATGTAATCATTTGTAAGGTTAGCCTTCTTGGTTGTAGCCCTTATTGTAATTTGAGCAGTGAGCTCTAGGTAGTGTGCCTCAATGCATGTGAATTCCACTCATGTAATATTATTATACTTCTAACAAGGTATATTAATATTGTGGGTCTCAATCCCACCATGGTTTTTCCCTTATCCAAGTTTCCACATAAAAATTCTAGTGTTATGGTGTTGTGGTTGTTTTCTTTGTGTTTTTGCACTCTACTTTTATTCATTTGCATTAAGAGGTTTAAAGGACACATTAAGAATGTTAAAAATTTCATACAATGATTCACTCCCCCTCTCAGTGTTCCTTCATTCCAACAAAAACACCCAAATAAGTAAGTGTATATAGTGTTAGCTTAGATACTAGTTGTTAAACTAAACAATAAGAAGGTAGCCTCCCCTTTGTGAGGAGAGATACAATCTCATCATAATTATGGTTTAATAACTCATTTTGTAATTAGCCATTTGATTTAAAAACATTCACCCAATATAGTGGTATTAGAACTTTCATGTTTGGTTTGGAGTCATAACCCTAGCTTGAGTGGACAAGGTGCAAAGTTGAAGTCATGGCTACGCATGAAGTATTTGGGACATATGAAACACATTTGAAGGTTGTTTTATTCTAGATCTAAGGATTTTGGGTTTGTTGAACATTGTGATGGGTTGTTTGCAGATTTGGGGTTTGGAAAGTATTGGATCAAATAAGTTTTTTGGATATGCATACAAATGAGGGTTTTAGGGGTATATTTAGAAATGACCTCTTGGAAATAAAAGGACCTCAACATTGAATCCAAGTTGGTCAAGTGATGAATTCTACTATATAATTTTCCCTATTTTGGCCATAGTTTAAAAAATTATTTTTTGTATACAAAATGACCATACGATGAACAATTTTTTTGCCACTATTTAGAAAATATAAAAAAAAACAGTTTATGTCTGCCAGATAAATTATTTTTACATAAAAAAGAAAATAAAAAAATGAAAAAATTCTAACAAAGGTTTAAAAAAATTGGGGGTTAGTGGGTGGTATGTAGACAAACCCATCACGTTGTTGGTGTTTCCAACTGATTGCCCATGTATTCATAATAATTAGCCTATTTCCTCTCAATAGACATTTGGATCTATGGCCATTCAATAGGAATCAATCTAATAATGATTGATTTCCTCTATGGTATGCAGACCAACCTACCGCCCTATTGGTGTTTCCAATTGATTGCCCATATCTTCCTAAGGATTGGTCTATTTCCTATCAATATAGATCTAGATCAGTGGCCATTGAATATGAATCAATCTAATAATGATTAATTTCCTCTGCACATTAGGCTTTACAAGACCTAGGTGATAAACCTTGCAACATTGAAAGAATTTATGCAAATATCGACAAATATTACTATAATAAAGATAATTCTCAATGAAATTTAACTTGAATGCATATAATTCAACACTAAACTAGCTCTATTCATAGTTATTTATCACTATTATGCTTAATCAAGAATGATGTCTACTCTAATCCTACTCGTATGAACATGAAAGGGAAAATAGACTTGATATGAATGAATTGGTATCTGAATTTTAATAAAGATTTCAAATTGGTGCCTAATCTTGGATAATGGAGTCAAAACACAAGACCTTTAAACATTAAATGGATATTTTAAGATCCAACAACTAGATCTAAACAATTATGCATTACACAAACATTTGTTAGCATCATATTTTAAATTCTACTTAATGATCACCATTGTATTCCCTATATTATTGAAATACATTTATAAAATTTAATCTCTACCTTGAAAAGAACTTGCAAACATACTTCTCATTCACAATAAACTTGCAAAGATAAATTATACAATCTTTTATCGAACAATTCATATGAAATAGAAAACATAGATATGAGACAATTTAAAATGTATTTTCATTAATATCTTCAACAATGGTGAATACAATCCATGAGAATGCAAAGTATTGCAAAAATGACTTTCTATTACTCAAACTTACACTCCTATCTACCCAACAAGTTACAATATTTCAAAACCCCTTACAAGTGATCTTGAATTATTTTTTATAGAAAATGAAGGGAGCAAACAAGCTTTAGATCACTTGTACACATGTCAAAATCTGATTCAATTATAATAGAATATGCCAAAGGCATCTTTACATTGCATATGAGATAAAAAAATACTTACTCTATTAAGAGGGAAATGCAAATTGTATACACCTAAAAATGGTCTGAAGCTAATTGATTAAATACACGGTTATTTAATTAATCACCCTTCCCAATTAATTGAATTCACAAGTAATTTGATTAATTTTCTCATTCATCTACTTATAAATAAATCTAAATGATTTATTTATATAGTTCATTCAATATTCCCCCTTTGATTAATTAATTATGTGTATTTAATTAATCACCCTTCCTAGTTAATTGAATTCACAAGTAATTTGATTAATTTTCCCATTCATCTACTTATAAATAAATCTAAATGATTTATTTATATAGTTCATTCAATATTCCCACTTTGATTAATTAATTCTAAATTAATTAATTATTCCCCCATTTAATTCAATTCTTCTAATCCCATAATTAAAATTAACAAATCCAAGTTTGTTGAGATTGATTATCTATTTTTCTAATTATTTGAATTTCTAAATTCAAATGAGCACATGGCTCCTGCGTTCTAACCACCTAGTCTAACCACCCCCTAACCTAACCTATTCTATCTAATATTGGTTTTAACTAACCCTACCCTATCTTTCACATCCTAACCTTTTATTCTAACCTCATGTGGGTTGGATATCCCCTCCTTGAGACACATGTCACTTTGGCCACATGTCCTTTCTCCTTGGACACTTGACCTCTCATGAGAAAGGTTCCTTGACACTTATCACCACAAAGATGACATGTGTCCCTCCCTCCAACCTCTTCTCCAACTTCTTTAATTCTAGCCCTTGATATCTTTAGATAGAATCCAATCCGTTGATTCCTGCCACCTCAGCTTTGGCCTTGGAAATCCTATAAATACCACTTATTTTGGAGCAATAAGGACCCTTGAATTCATACTTTTTGCATACTTACTATAGGCATTTACATTCTAATCATCTAGTATTATTAGTATTTAGATCAAATATTCATATGTTTAGAATAGCTTTTATCATGTTAATCTAGTTTCAATTATCAAATCATGTAGCTTAAATTCTCATTTTAGCTAATCAATCATCCTAGTTATAATCACGCATCAAATCATCCTAGCCTCATGCATTTGCATTATCATGATCATATAGCTACTCAACTTTTGAGTTGCCACTTTGGAGGTCATTGCTTGCTAAGAGCCAACAATCCAATACCTTCAAGGTCTTGAAAAATATGGGGCGTCTTAAAGGAGGCCATTGGTTTGCATCTTTTAATTAGTTTTCAATTTGTGCTTCCTAGTTCTTAATACATGTACTTGTTTCTTATGATTGACATTAATTTTAGCAACACATTTATTGGCACCTGTAATACCCTAAAATTGGTCATCTAAACCATGGGCCCCTAATCTCGACAATATCACCAAGGCCCTAACCAAAGGCAATTAAATTAATCTTGAGCACATTAATTAATTCTTTAATCATCATATATTGCATGGCAAGTCAATTACTCAATATTAATAAAATATTTATTTAATTAATTGAATCATTCCAAGAAAATCATTTTTGATCAATTATCCTGTTTAATTTATTTCATATCCTAGCATATTTAATTAATTAATAAATTTGCCATTTAATCATGCAAAAAAGGAATTAATTTATTACAAAAGAGGAATTAATTTGAAAATAGAATAAAAGAATTGAGAGAGAAATCAACCTTGAGATATTATTTCTTTTTCTAAATTGAGAACTTGAAATCAGAAAAGCAATTAAATAGAATTATTCTCTAAAATTAGAACTCAAAGCTTTTGAGAAAAAGAAGTTCAGTTGCATTGAAAAGACTCTTTTCTTGAATAAATCAAAGAATTATCTATTTTTATCACAAGTGCATGGAATTAATTAATTCTTATTTCTAATTCAACTTGAACTTCTTATTTAAATGCATTTCAATTAAACTATAATTGGAATCTATCTCGAAGTTAACTGAACCTGATTTCTCAATTATTCAATTAATTCTAAATTGTGCTTTTTCGTGATCTCTCTTCTGAATTCTCTATAAATTCAGCCTTCGGCTCTCATTCAAACCACCCTAGAGATATTTGGGAAACACCTTGGAGATTATTATTATGCTGATTTTTCTCTGGAGTCATTGAAGATCTTGTGCTTGCTTTTTGAGATTATTGCATCTTAGTTTAGCTTTTTGCATATTTAGTTTATTTCATTATTGCTTGAATCCATATTGCTTGAATCACTATTGCTTGAATTAATCATCCATCTTGCATCCATATAGCTTAATATCATGCTCATATAGATTAAATCCTTCATCTTGGTGTAGTCTAGTCACTGGTATTGCTTATAAAAATCTGAGAGCAATCTTATACTTGCATCTTTTAGAAGGGAATTTGTCACTTTGTTAAGGTTTATTATTTATTGATTATTGATTTACTAACCATACATGTAATGACTTAATTGAAGTGTTGTGCCTATAGCTATCAGACTCTTTTCACTTTTTCACACACACATTCCTAGTGCCCACCATGGGGCCGAAGACTACATTTTTTGGCCTCTAAGACTAACTGCTTATTTTTATTTTTTTTAGGATTTTTTTGACTTTTCGGATTTTTGTCCATATAGTTTCCGTGATTTGTCATACGACATTTCCCATATGCTCAAATGACAAGCTGCAGGTGTCATACAATCTGGTATGATTTATCATACGATCTGCTAAGAATTGTCATACGATTCTGTATTTTTCTGGTTTAAAGAAGATTTCATTTTTCAATTTTCTCATTCAATTTTGACTATACTAACGATTGACCTTGGTTGTTTATCTATCTACCTGAGAATTTTTCACAGCCTAATCAGTTTTTTATAGAACGCTTGTTGAAGAATATGCTTGTTGCATAAAGACAATATGACTACTGATTTGTTGTCTTTGCAGGTTACTTGAGAAGAATCGAGCAAACATCATGTATTCTTTAAATTCATTTTTAGGTACCTAAATTTCTAGCTGGTTAAAGAACAAATCTTTATTTTTTGTTTTAAGTAAATTCTGAGAGGTAGGAGAGTATAATTCTGAGGTAGGAGAGTATGCTCTTGTCTTTTTTTTTAGACAATCAGAAATCTAGACCCTTGAGGTGTTTTCTTTAAGTTTGAGATTTTAATATCTTTAGCGGGCCTCCCTCCCGAGGAGCTAATAACTCTTAAAGCCTTTACAATTGGTTTGAGGGGAATGACCCAAGTGGGAATGGCTAAACACCAAGTACTCCAACCCACTATAAAATAAACATGATTTGATGAAAATCAAGTCAAGGGCAGTGCTCAGGAATAGCTTTCCTCCGTACCTTTGAGTATATTAAACCTTGGTTTTCAAGGCTAAGAGACCTCTTAATTGAGTTTATACCTCAATGCGCCGAATGGACCTCTTACTAGTTCCAATTCAAATTAGAAGCTACCCGGTTCACCTCCGAAAGGGGGGATAATCTTTGTGAAAGATAGATAGTAACTCTCCCAAGATATTTGTCATTCCATGCCCCCATTAGCATTTGGAGTCAGATAATACAGCATTGAGAATCCATTGTGTGAGACTCAACGACCGTATTTTGATTAGCTATTGGGTGTGTACCCGAGTCTACAAGAAAAGGTTTTCTTATCTCACCAATTTCCATAGGGTTTACATGTTGTGATTGGAGTTATTATTCATACTATGTGTTTTCTATATTTTCATCCATGAAACTAAAACTGAAATACCAAAATTGGAGAAAACAAGAAACAACTCAGTGATCAAAAACTCTATCTATGTCAAAACTAGTCTATCCCAGTCAAAACTCTGTTCAAAACTAGTCTATCCTAGTCGAAACTCTATCCAAAACTAGTCTATCCCAGTCTAAACTTTGTCCAAAACTAGTCTATTCCAGTCGAAACTCTGTCCAAAACTAGTCTATCCCAGTCAAAACTCTGTCCAAAACTAGTCTATCCCAGTCGAAACTCTATCCAAAACTAGTCTATTCCAGTCAAAACTCTAGTCTATCCTAGTCAAAACTATGTTCGTGTCACAAACAAGTATACCTCAGCAATCAAAAACTCAATCCACCTCTAAACAGCTCATCGTCAGTCAATGATCAAAACCTAGTCCATCTCAAATTTGGTTATACTCAGTCATTGAAAACTCAAAATTTTTGCCACTGTCCATCAAACAATCGTACAATTCCTCTGATTTATTGTCTGGTTTCATATTCTGTGTCATATAAAATTCTATCAGTCCTAACAGTCTATCATTTGAGCCTGCATCCTGTGTTTGTACGAGTCCTGATTATCTGTTGTTTCATCCTGAATCCTGTGTCGTACGATGAAACATTGCATTGATCAGTCTATCATTCTAGACATACCCATCTGTCGTATGGTACAAGGTAGCAACTTGTACAAAACACTATTGTTGTCATCCTGAAGCTATTGAATTGTCGTCTGGTCCTGAGAAACCTATCATATGAATCTCTGATTTTGTCAGTCCAGAACAGTCAAACTTGCCTAAAACAGTCTACAGCGAGCATAAAACTAGTTATCATCACCCTGAGCATAAATAGATGAAAACCGTGTACCTCTTCCACTTGTGTTGCATGATTTTTTCGATCATCTTTTAGCTAGTTCAATCAACTACATATCAAACCTAAGTCATGTAGATAAACATCTTATATAGGATAGATCTTTCCTAAAACTAGACTGAGTCTTAGTCACTTCTCTCGGATCAACTTAGATAAACATCTTATATAAGATAGATCATTCCTGAAACTAGACTAAATCTTAGTTGTTCCTCTCAAACAATATGTTAATTGAACAACTAGCTCTAAATTTGATCTTGACTTCTGTATCACAAACAACTTTAGGTCACACCAATCAATAAAAATGACTACTCAAACTAGGAGTTCTCGTAAGAAAGATGCCAAAGGAAAAGGGAAACCCTTTTCATTTAAAGATAATCCATTTTTTGAAGAGGATCCCCTGGCTGATAAACCTTTGTCATCAGAGATACTAGTTTATGATAAGCCTGTATCTCCCACTATACCTAGAACAGAACAAAATGACAAAGACAACCTCACTATTCATGAAACCAATAATGATTCCTCATCAAGTGAAGCTGAAGATTCTAAACCTCTAGAAAAATATATTCATAAATGTCAAAAGGATAAGGATTTCCGAAAAATGATGAAGGCTATCATGGCTAGAGAAAAAGAAGACTATTTTCTAGAGCTAGCAAAACAAGGTGCCAAACTTCCTACTGGATATGATGTTTAGACTCTTGTCACTCAAAAGGAAGAACCACCCATAATAATGGTCCACAGACAATTACTAGCCTTACAGACTGAGATCATAGAACTGAAAAACAAGGATAAATCCCCAAAACAATATTCTTTGGAGACAATATGCCCATTTCCATTTGACAAAAACCTATACATGCCTCCATTCCCTTCAAGAGTTGAGATCCCAAAATTTGACAAATATGATGGTACCTCAGATCCTCAAGATCATGTCAGAGAATTTTGTGCTGCCTACATGGAGTTCATGCACAATCAAACGTATCTCATGTGCCTTTTCTGAGAATTTTGGGAGGACAAGCTATGGAATGGTTCTCAAGTCTACCTAAGGGGATAAATTTTTTTGAAGAACTAATCCAACTATTTTTACAATAATACTCCTACAACATTCGACATCCTACTACTATGATCAAACTTTGCAATACCAAACAGAAAACAGGGGATCCTTTTCTCACTTTCCTCCAACATTGTAGAAAGATGTTCTCTAGGTATTCACAGCCTATCCCAAATGTTGAGAAAATGGATATATTCATCAATAATCTGGTCCCTAAATTGAAATATAGTATCCAAATGCAAGTACACCCATCATTTAACAAAATGGTAGATAATGTTATCCGAATGGAAGATGTGCTTATAAAGAAAGGAGATATCTCACCTTGGAAAGAAACACAACTAGGATCTAGCTCTAAAGAGAAGAACAAGTATTGGAAGTATGGCAAAGACAACAATAAGAATGTTGTTAATGATAGAGTAGTAGACACTTTTAAAACCAACTCAAAGCCCATGATATTCAACTTGGCTAGTGGCACACAAGCACTTAAAGCAACTAAAACCGTAGTAGAAAATCCTCCAAAGAAAGCAAAAGAGTGGTTCAAAGAGAAACCTTGGCTTTTGAAACCTAAACGCGAATTTACTCCTCTAGAAGAATCACACAAATCCTCTTTGAAAACTCTATTGGCAAACAACCTGATAACATTACCAGATAATTCTAGGCCATATGATCCGGAAGTCAAACCAAAATGGTGGAGAGAAAATGAATACTGTGACTTCCATCAGAATAAAGGTCATAACACAAACAACTGCATGAAGCTCAAACATGAGATTCAAGATCTCATAGACGCTGGTAAAATTGTTGTCGGGAATCACCCAACAAATGCTAATCATAAATCTTTTAAGGATCCCTCACCTATTTACGAACAAGGTGATTATTCAAAAACCAAAGGAGGTGCCAAAGTAAATTATACTTATACCAGCAATGACAACGTCATCAACATGATTGAGCCTTCCCAATCTGAACAGTGCAATGTGATTATAATCCAAGATAATAATAAAAATGAATCATGATATGCAAAGGCTATCACCCATTCCCAAAAGAAGGTCACTCTCCAAGGAGCTAGTTCTTCAACTCTGGTTCAAACAATGTCAAACCTACTAGCCTCGTCAAACAAACAAAAAGAATCAACATTTGATAAATTTAAAAGGCTAACTTCATCATCATCCTCTAGATATAGCATTGTTGAACAGTTGAAAAGGACAAATGCTCAAATTTCTATCTTTGAATTACTAAAAGTCTCTTCTGCTCACAAAGAGATCTTGGACAATGCCTTGCTCACCAATAATGTTCCAAAAGAATTAGACATTGATCGGTTTCAGTCTATGGTGGGTCATGTGACTTCACCTCACTATCTAACCTTCTCTAAAGAAGATGACAACTCACTAAATCATCCACATAACCAGCCATTGCACATTGAAGATATGATACATAAACACAGTGTCAAGTGTGTTTTAATAGATGGAGGCATGAGGTTGAATATATGTACTTATAGGCTACTTACACAACTAGGATTTTCTAAAAATATCAATGATCTGGTCAAGAAAATAACATTAAAGCCTATGATGAAGAGGAGTCTAAAGGTCTGGTATCATTACCAATTAGGGTGGGACCTATAGAAAGAGATGTCATTTTCTAGGTACTTGATCTTCCTCTGTCATACAATATTTTACTGGGTAGACCATGGATTCATAAAATGAAGGTAATTCCATCTACATGCCATCAATGCTTAAAATTTTCTTATAACGGAGTTGAGGTCAGTATTTCTGCTGATACAAATGTCCCCTGTAATGCATTGACAAAATGTGTTGATACCTTTGTGCCTCATAATAGAGCAGTCTCTACAAATGAAATTTTAGAAGCCCTGATGAAAGACATGGAAAAGAAATTGAAAATTACCAATACTAGCATGGATTGAAAATTACCAATACTAGCATGGATGGATACAAGATAAAACTAGTACTTTCATTAGCCTCTCTTCCTCCATCACCAAAACAATTGGGCAAACCATCAAAGGCTATGAAAACACAAACTTCAACTCTAAATATCATATATGATGGTCTTTTATATAATCTTCTACTTCCCTGGCAAATGATATAGAAGAAGATGCTATTATAAAATGGCTTTTTAAGGAAGATAGTGAAAACAAACAAGTACAACATTGTGAGATTTCCTCAACATAATATGGTCCAAGCTACAAAATGATTCAACGCATGGGATATTTAGGTACTGGTCCCCTGGGAAAACATCAAGAGGGTATTATTGAACCGGTTCACCTACAAAGAAAATCAGCAAATGATAAGGTTGGACTAGGGTACAATCCAAAAAAGACATCAGACCAAAAACATGCTTCCAAATCTAAGTGGTAGAAAAGGATATCGCCTTCAACATTATAGGAAACAAACACTCAACAAACTCAAGCAAAGTGTGTTAAAGAGAAAGAGGAGTCAGCAATCAAGAAAAAAGAAACAGTCAGCACTCAAGCTCTGATGGTGTCAGCTACAACAATACAAGGAGTTGAGGTCCCAGAGGATATAAGAGATGAAGTAGAAAGAATCAAAGAATTGTTTGCACCACTGAAAGTTACAGTCACATACACTAGTAGGCAGCAAGTAGATGATTTAGATATTGACTCAAACGAGTATGAATGGGGCCCAAACAACCTCTTAGATACATCTAGTATAGAAACTTCAGAAGAGTCTAGCGGTATCACAAATGATACTCAAGAGTTGATGCGCTTAAAGCTAGAAAAGGAGATACATGAAATCAGACTAAGAAGACAAGTAGACTATGAACAAGGGCTGAAGGAAGGAAGAATACCAGAAATTTTTTCATCCATTATATACCCCTCTAATAAAACAAAACAAATCAGGTATGGTATTACACAAGAAGAATTGGAAGCTACAGAAGCAGAACCGGTCATCAGTCCAGAGGAAGTTGAATGGAGTAGACGATAGGGAATCACAAAACCATCAAGATCATGTCAATAGGTGTGTCAGATACAAATGCTAAATGAGATAAATCTTGAAGGAACTTGCAGCATTAAAGATGTTTGTGTTGATTCCATACATGCATTCACTCAACCACTTGAAGAAGACTCGGAAACTTCATCCAATGACTCTGAGGACTCTGAAAATAGTCCAGTTTATGACAATATCTACTTAGCATCAAACTCTGAATCCTTTGATATAAATGGCAAGAATCTATCTACTGATCTTGTTACTATCGAACCTCAATATGAAGTTTAGCCTGGCGTAGAGAACAATGCTACAAGTAGGTCTATTGGATTAGGTCAACTAAAAATTAATGTGCACTTTAATAATCATGTTCTGACTTTTCCTGGTCTCGAGATGTTTATGCAAGGTATCCTTCTGGAACTAGACTTTTTTATCCATAGTTGTGATGACAATACCGTGAACTCCCTCGAACTTGTCCACACTTTATCCTTGGTACATCCTGAATTAATTGACTATAGTCTATAAGACCAACCCATGAATGTACCTACTTTTTCCAATGACTACACACTAGCTTATTACCTAAATGCAATTGAACCCATGTACTCTTCCACTAGCGAACAAAGTGAAAACATGACTAAAAGAGATATCAAGTATCTTAGTTCCAAAAATCAAAAAAATAAAAATAAAAGATCTGATGGCAAAAACCACATTGTGGTGGTGTCAAAATCTAAAAAAGAGAAAATAAAGGATGTACCTAAGGGTGAAAACCTCTCTGAGGTGCCTGAAGGTGAGATACTTGATATACTACCAAGTCACTTGTAGGAGAGATCTTCTATATTGATTGAGCCAACTCAGCCAGTGAACATTGGGAGTCAAGAGACACCACACATCATTCATGTAGCTCAATCATTATCAGCGGAAGAATTGAAAGATTTCACTCATCTCTTTTCAGAAAAGAAGATCAATTTTGCATGGACATACTCTGATATGCTAGGCCTGGATCCTGATCTTATCATGCATCATATTTCTATCACACCGGGAGTTAAACTAGTCAAGTGAAAACTCCATAAGAAACACCCTCACGTGGCACTACTAGTCAAAGCTGAGCTAGAAAAACTGCTAAGAGCTGGATTTATTAGAGCTATAGACTATGCGGAATGGATTTCAAACATAGTATCTGTGTTAAAGGCAGACAAATCTATTAGGGTTTGCACAGACTTCAGATATCTAAACAAAGCTTGTCCGAAGGATGACTTTCCATTACCAAACATTGATATGATAGTTGATATGACTGCTAGGTATGAGATATACTCACTAATGGATGGATTCTTCGGTTATAACCAGATCAAAATATCTCCTGGAGATCAAGAAAAGATAGCTTTCACCTATGCATGGGGAACCTTTTGCTAGAATGTCATGCCATTTGGGCTGAAGAATGCAGGAGCAACTTATCAAAGAGCAATAACAACTATATTTCATGATATGATGCATAAGAATATGGAAGACTATGTTTATGACACTTTAGTAAAGACTATGAAGAGATCCACGCATATTCAAGAGATAGGACCTATACTAGAGAGAATGGAAAAATTCAAACTCTGGCTAAATCCAAAAAAGTGTGCATTTGAAGTGACATCTGGTAAACTACTTGGCTACATCATTTCAAAGAAGGGAATCGAGGTTGATCCTGAGAAGGTCCAAGCTATAATGGAAATGTTTCCTCCAAAGAACATCAGTCAAATGAGAAGTTTACAGGGATGTCTCCAATCAATCAGATGCTTTATTTCTCAGCTGGTAGACAAAGGTCAACCTTTCACAAAAGTATTGAGGAAAGGAGTAATATACAACTGGGATCGAGAATGTGAACAATGTTGGCAAATGCACACTCCATTGAGAAATTGTAGGTGATTGAAGGTTTTATCATTGATGGAAACCTTACAATCATATGTTATCGATAGGCACCGATACTGGCAGATTCTACACCGGCATATAGTTCATCGATACCGAAAAGATTGACTACCGGCACCATGGCCGATAGGAATTTTGTTTAATTGTATTTTGTATTTAATTGTAAAATCTTTTTGTAAGCCGACATGGAAGATTGAAATAAGACTCATATAAGTATGAGATCTTATAGATCATTTAAAAAGAGTGGATATGGTTAGATTATTGTAGACCTAATATGTGAATTGTAAGGCAGATTTTGGATAAGGGTTTATGATTATTGTAGAGCTTAAACCGGTACTGAACTTGGCAGAGAAATATTGTGGGTCACAAATCCCACTGAGGTTTTTCCCACATCGTGTTTCCTCATTAAAATATTGTGTTATGGTGTGTCTTTCATGTTGTGGTTGTTGTTCTTACTGCATTAATTTTTGTTTACCGGTACACAGTTTTGGAATGCCTTTCATATAATAAGTTCAGAAAATTCATTAACCGATCAGATACTGATTCACCCTCCCCTCTCAAGATCTTTGGGAATCCTAAAAATTGGTATCAGAGCTTGGTCCTCTATTTTCAAATTCCTAACAACTTGAGGAATATTCTGACACTGGTAGAGATAGGAATTTTGAGAAAGCAATTGGAAACAACTCTTTCAGACAATGGTGCAGAAAAGTGAAGAATATCAAACTTGAAGATGATCTGAAGGCTGCACAAGATATCATTCAAGGACTTCAAGAGAATCTCACTATTGCAAGAAACAAAAGAAGAGAACTTTGTGGAAAGATGCAAAATGATGATGATGAAAAGGAAACTCTTAATGATCAGGTGAACAAACTAAGACAATAAAACAATACAATGAAGAATGAGATGCAGGATATGACTATGAGATTTTGTAAAGAAAATAAAAGTAGAAAAACTACTTGTAGTTCACCCAATGAACTCCACTCCAGAAATTGATGAGCTAATCAGTGAAGCTAACCGGACAATATTCTCAACTGGACACCAGTATGTAGCATTAATGGAAGGAAGAGTAAATGAGATATCAGAGGAAACAATAGATAAGTGGGACATATTTTTTGTAGACAAAGAAAAATAGGAAGAACTTAAGAAACCAAAGACTATTAAAGTCTACTAGAAGGATAAGGGGAAAGGTAAGGTAGGTGGACCTCCGAGCCTAAAGATAATTGATAACTTGCCCCCACCTCTCTCTAATACTCCACCGGTAGAAACTGTTGACACACAACCGGCAACTGAGAGTATGGGTACACCACACGAGGATACGAATCTTGATTCTGAGCTGTTATACACAATGAACATTGACACTTAGGAAGTCAATATTGTGGTGGATAAGGAATCAAATAAGAAGACAGATGTGGCAACAGAGCCACCGACAGGAAATGTTGGAGTTGAAAACATTAGAATTGGGGAACAACAACAAACTGAAGGATCAAATGAACCCCCAGACACTGGAAAGGAAAAGACCACAAATGTGCATAATGTTGCATCTACTGAGCCACCAGCAACTACTAAAATTGAAAAACCAACTGAGTCACCGACAGTAGACAACATAAAGGAAAATAAAGAAAAACTGGTAGTGGAAACTACAGTGAAATCATCTGAAGCACAAATAGAGAAACCATTAGAGCAATAGGCTCTTGCTGAGGAAAACACAGAGAAACAGGTAGAGCAATAGGCTCCTTCTCAAGTATCTACTCAGACTGTACCATTGGCTACATCTGATAAGCCCAATCCTTTAGTAGTAGAAATGCAAACTCAAACAAATCCTCTAGAGAAAGAGGTAAGAAAAGCTATCACTACAATTGGTGGACTACAGATTGTGAGAACAATTGGACAGTCATCCGGCACATCAATGACTGAATTTAGACCAACAAATGTAACAAAGGTACTCTTGGATTCAATAAAGAAAATAACAGAGTGTAATGCACAAGCTTATAAGGCTATAGATGACACTTTACCAATTTTGAAGATGATAGCTCGAAAGTGTAACATTGATAATAAAGATTCCTTGAGCCAATTAGACACATTGTCTAAGTATATAACCGACAACCTAATAACACTGGACCAGATAAATGAAGATACATTCAAATAGAAAATGAATAAGGAAAAAGAAAAATTCTTTGAGGAAACTGTTAAGAAGAATAAGGAACAAATGAAAACCTTATTATCGGGATTAGGAGAAACAATTTTGGATTTCAAGAAACTATATAGAGATACCTGCAAAACTAATATTTTGACAAAAGACATAGATTCAAAGATCAACAAAGCACAAAAAAAATCAACAATATAACTGACAACTTAATAGGAACATCAGATTCATTTTTGGAAGTTGAAAAGAATATTGCAGTTCTTGAGGAGAAAATTGAAAAGTTAGAAAAAGATAAAGAAAAGATAAAGTTTAAGGCAAAGGATTTAAAATGCAAACTAGGCCCTAAACTGGATTACCTCATTTCTTTGAGAAAAGAAATTTCTAAGGCTCTGGTTCTAGGACTTAAGACACTGGAAGAGAAAATGCACATACTCACTAGAACAATTTAGAGAACAGAAGCAGCAATAAAGGACAGTGAAAGGTTCAGCAACAGTCAACATTTTGCATTAGTGGACATCTATCAAATTGTAACCCATCGGTTACAAGGATCTAGGTAGGAACCACACTCCATTAACAATAAATGAAAACCTTTGTCATTGATGCCAAAGGGGGAGTAGTGATGATGAGAAAAATGATTAGAAGGAAGACATCATCAGCTCAGGGGAAGCACACATTTTGATAACATAGTTTTGATAAGACATTCTGGCAAATTCTTTTTGGACACTTTTTGGTTTTTTCTCATGAGTGTTGCCATTAATGCCAAAGGGGGAGATTATTGGAAAATGCACACTCCAATGAGAAATTATAGGTGATTGAAGTTTTTGTCATTGATGGCAACCTTACAATCATATGTTACTGGCATGCACCAACACTGGCAGATTCTACATCGGCATATAGTTCACCAGCACCGAAAAGATTGACTACCGACACCATGACCGACAGGAATTTTGCTTAATTGTATTTTGTATTTAATTGTAAAATATTTTTGTAAGCCAACATCGCGGATTGTAATAAGACTCATATAAGTATGAGATCTTGTAGATCATTTAAAAAGAGCGGATATGGTTAGATTATTGCAGACCTAAAAAATGCAAATTGTAAGGCAGATTTTGGATAAGGGTTTATGATTATTGTAGACCTTAAACCGGTACTGAACCTGGCATAGCAGATGTTGATCTGAAGCAGTACATGACATTGGATTTGTATAATCCATTTTTGTAAGTCAGTGAGACTTCTTTTGTAACTGAGCAGTGAGCTCTAGGCACTTGGCCTTCCTGCATGTGCAGGCCCTTATTGTAAGAGTAATATTCTCTTATTGGCCAGTAAGCGAATATTGTGGGTCACAAATCCCACTGAGGTTTTTTCCACACCGGGTTTCCTCATTAAAATATTGTGTTATGGTGTTTCTTTCATTTTGTGGTTGTTGTTCTTACTTACTACATTAATTTTGGTTTACCGGTACACAGTTTTCGAATGCCTTTCATATAATAAGTTCAAAAAATTCATTAACCGGTCAGATATTGATTCACCCCCCCCCTCTAAGTATCTTTGGGAATCCTAACAACCAACACCTTCAACAGATCAAAGAGTACCTATCCAATCCACCAATACTGATGCCACCAATTCAGGGAAAACCATTGATCTTATACATATCAGCCACTGATTCATCATTGGGGGCACTTCTGGCACAATAGGATGAAAATAGAAAAGAGAGAGCTATATATTACATCAGTAGAAAATTGGTGTCTTATGAAATGAACTACACTATAATAGAAAAATCATGCTTGGCATTAGTCTTTGCATCACAAAAATTGAGACACTACATGTTGGCACATTCCATCAAGCTAGTAGCTAAGATTGATCTACTCAAGTATCTTCTCAACAAAGCAACACTCATGGGAAGATTGGAAAAATGGGTCATGGTACTTACAGAGTTTGATATTGAATATGTGGAACACAAAGCCATCAAAGGATGGGTAATTGTAGATCAACTCACTAAAGCTCCACTTGAAGACACTCAACCACTGCATATAGAATTTCCAAATGAATCAATAATGCACCTTACTCAACAATCCTAGAAGATGTTCTTTGATGGATCTTTCACCCAAAATGGTTCCGATGCTAGAATAATATTTATCACTCAAAAATATTCAATCCCGAAGGCTTACAATATTCTTTTCCCTTGCACAAATAATATTGCAGAGTATGAAGCTTTGGTAAATGGGATCAAGCTAGCTATTGAATGGAAGGTTCTGGAGTTATATATCTATGGAGATTCTAAACTAATTATCAATCAAATAAATGATACATATCAGACTTGAGATGAGAAACTGATGCCTTATAAGAGGATGGTTGATGATCTCAAGCAGTATTTTACTTTTGTATCATTCTAGCAGATTCCCAGATTAGAAAATAGAGCAGTAGATGCTATGGCCACCTTGGCATCTATAGCTGAGTTACAAGAATCTAATTTTTGCTTTGAATTCCTGGTGGAAGAGTTACATTACCCTACCTATGATTCCCCTGAGTCCCAGATAGTCTGTTCTATTATTGGAAATGACTCATCTCAATATAACCACATTTACTCTTATCTATGTGACCAAATTATTCCATAAAATCTTACCTATAATGAGAAAAGGAACTTAACCCGAAATGCTTCATAGTATGTCATCATTGCTAGCGATTTGTTTAGACAATGTTTGGATGGTACATTGCTTAGGTGTCTAGAAACTGAAGAGTCTAAATGTGCATTATTGGAAGTCCATGAAGGTATTTGTGGATCTCATTCGAATGGTCTTACTTTAGCTCAGAAACTACTAAGGGCCCGCTACTACTAGCCAGACATGGAGAAGGACGCCAGAAAGTTTTCTAAAACTTGTGAGAAATGTCTGCTACATGGAAATCTCATACATGCTCCAATAAGGGATCTCATACCTTCATCACACATTGGCCTTTCCAGCAATGGGCCTTTGATCTCATTGGTAAGATCTATCCTGCATCATCCAATGGACACAAGTTTATCATAACTGCCACTGAGTACTTCACTAAGTGGGTAGAAGAGGTTCCACTCATCAAAGCAACTGGTAAACAAGTAGCTTTGTTCCTTCTAAACCATATCATTTGCAGGTATGGGATACCTTCGTCCATCATGACTAACAATGGAGGACAATTCAAGAATAAAGATCTGGACGAGCTCTATGAGAAATTCAAAATTAGACAACACTAGTCATCTGTATATTACCCTTAAGGTAATGGACAAGTTGAGGCATCTAACAAAAACCTGTTGACTATCTTACATAGAATAGTAAACAAATTTGGGAAGGATTGGCATCTGCAGCTCAATCCTACATTATGGGCTTACAAAACAAGTACTAGAAAACCTACTAGGGCTACACCTTTTTCTTTGGTGTATGGGTCTGAAGCAATATTACCTATTGAAGTAGAAATACCATCTCTAAGAGTTTCTTTACAAGGTCTTGTTACTGATGAAGACTATAGGATATCTAGATTGCAAGAACTGGAATTGCTAGATGAACATCGACAAGTGGTGTTTGATCATCTCAGAGTGTATCAAAAGAGAATGTCCAAAGGATATAACAAGAAGGTTTGACAAAGAGAATTTTAGGTTGGTGACCTAGTTCTGAGAGAAAATCCTAAAACTCAATAGTTTTGAGACAACAAAGGGAAGTTTGAACCCAACTGGCTAGGTCCCTACATCGTTACTATAGTATTTGGCTCTAGTGCTTATCAACTCTCAACATCGGAAGGAGAACAACTCCATGAACCGATTAACACCATCCATTTGAAGAAATTCTTCACTTAGCATTCTCTGCTCCAAGCAACCTGTACAGCTGAAAAAGTCCTGAAAAAAAATTTAAAAAATCATAAAAAGTCCTTAAAAAAATTTTAAAAAATCATAAATAGTCCTAAAAATTTTTTTTTTTAAATCATAAAAGTCCTGAAATTTTTTTAAAAAAATCATAAAAAGTCCTGAAAAAAAAAAGAGAGAAAAAGAAAAAAAATGCCCTAGTGAAAACCTGGTAAACAGGCACCTTGGTAAATAAAAAGAATCTTTGCCAAGTAGGTGAAAACCTGGCAAACAGGTGCCTCTTGTACTCAATGCTCCATCTATCAATGCAACGTTGGCATTTCTTGCTTTCATGTATCTTTATTATCGCTTGTACATATTTCAGTCACTTTTATGACATCCTGGTTCGTTAGAACCCCTGTGGCTTGAAACTAATTAATGTCCTAGTTTTAGGGTAATCGACGGAGCAATTTACATGTCCTAAGTAGTATCAACCAAATCATCTTTCTGCTAGTGAAACCTGGTCGTCCACTCTGAGTCAGTTACCTATCTCCTAGCCACCGAAGAGTTTTTATCATAGAGTACACAAGCAAAACAACAAAATTGAAAACAATCACTAAACAGTTTGAGTTATGAATGAAAATTTACTTTGTATGTTGTCTTTTATATTGATTTTTCGATTATTATCCCTCTGAGTAACTCAAGGAAGTTTATCTTGACTAAGAGGAGAAAGGATTGGGGGCATAATATTTTCTTTGTTTTCTTCTTGTAGGAATGATTCCGATGATCTAGAAACATCTAATAAGCTCGGTGTCTATGATAATATCCTTCACATCAAGGTGAAATTGCCACACATACCTCACCTCCGCTTATTTGTATGCTACAGGGAGGTTCCCATCATTTCTTTGCCTGTTTTGAGGGAATTTCTTTATCATGCAATCCGGGTCCCTGTGAAATCTATCTAAGGATATGAACGAAAAAAAGGGTCATTGCGGACAAGATAATTAATATTGAACATGAAAAGAAAGGAACTCTAATCTACCTGTTATGTTTGTTATACTCATTGATGAAACTTAAGCATTTTAAATCCAGTGACTAGGTTTAGGTTGCATCTCATTTTTCATTTCATTATGTATTTTGTGAATTTAGAGTGATTTTAGTATGGTAATAATCTCTTTATCTTTTGAATTAGAGTTGGATGCATCATCATTTCTTAACTAAGTGGTCTTTTTTTATCATTTCTCCAATCGAGTACTTGTACATTGAGATGTTAGCTACATACATAAACATCTTATATAGATTCATACATTTCATTATCACTCATTTGCATTCATCTTATTGCATAAAAAAATAAAAAAATAAAAAAATATTTGCATTACTCATTATTCATTTTCATCATTTATTTGCATATGAAAAGAAACAAAAACAAACATTCATATTCATCTGCATTACATACATCCATGCTAAATAAAAAATGCATACATATAGAATAAAGCATATAGAAGACATCTGATAATTGATCAACACAAGTACCATGAAGTCCAATCAGATCTCGTATATATATAATCATCAAGTCTAAGGGTACAAAATAATGTCAACTGACATATACAAACTCCCATCAAAGCAAGAATCATAAGGGCTACAAAAAATGGGTGTGTCTACAAAAAACCTCCGAGTTACAAAAAGAAAATCTAGCTCTTGGCCTCTCCCTCATCGCCTGGTGGAGGAGGTGGAGCCTGCTGACCGGGATCCTGATGAGGTGCCCGGGCTCCTTCAAATCAAGCCATATACTGTGAATATGGTACAACTTGCTGCGATACTGGAACAACTATGCTGTAAGCCGCAACATAATAGGCTGCACGACTCCGTCAGATGGAGGACCTCCTATTGAAGAGTGTCTCTCTCTAGCCTCATCGCTGCAACCTAACGATCTCTCTCTGCTCTAAGATCCACTAGCTGTCGGTCTCGCTTTTCCAGCTAAGCATGTGCCACTGTCAACTATGACTGTAACCTCACTAGGCGTGCCCTCATCCACCTCACTGTGTCGGCCCCCTCATCCCTCACAGGTTCTCTACCTCCATCGCCTCCATCTCTGCCTCCATCTCCCCCTGCTCCTCTCTCCTCTGTCAGACCTATCTCGGTGCTGCTCTCTCCTCCTCTCCTCCACCCTCTGGCACTCTCACTCCACCAAGTCTCACTTTAACCATACCTAGGGATCTGCCCTCTCCTCTTTGTTGTCTACGTCCAGTTGGTACCCTGTTGCTGCTAGCACTAGGATCACCACCTACCCGCCTTAGAGCCTCAACTCTCTGCCTCTGCCTCTATCCCTGTCCATGTCCCTGCACGGGGGCATCATCCTCTATCTCCTCTATGTGAGGTACCTACTCAGCTTGATCCATAAATCTAGGGAATGGATGTTGCTGGAACCAATCCCTATACTAGAGCAATACCCCTGCATCTGCAATATCATCCATATAGTCCAATCTGAGACAATGTAATCCAGTCAGCTCCTGCATACTCAAGGCACAAGATAGTCTTGGTGCCCATCCCTACCTCTCCTCATCTACATAACATGCGTATGTAGTGTACTCCTGCAAGATCCCCCAAGGTCTACCATACTGCCTCATCATGAATCGCTCGACTATTGTCTATGATCTACCGATGAGTGGGTGAGTCACGAACAAATCCCTGTGAATAACCCTCCAATCATCCCACAACTCTAGACCCCTGTACGGTCTCCAAGTCACGACTATCAAATCATCCAGCTACAGTCTCCAAAAATTTGTCTTTCCCAGATGGGGCTGAGTAACATATCCTAAATATCTATATACAATAGGCTGACCAGGATCTCTGCCATTGTTTACAATTGGCCTACAAACTAGGAGGTACTCCCAAGCCCATACCTATAATATCAAAACTCCTACAGCCATACTCTTCCCCTCCTAGAAGATGATCTCATGCATTTTACGATACATATGTACTAATATAAAAGAGCCCCAGCCTAATCTCTGAGGGGTCTCAATAAGCCTCTCCAACATCCTAACCCATCCACACAAAAAACCTTATTGTCCCCTGTCCGGCATCAGAGAACAACCGATAAAACCTGCCATGATGCAAGCCAGGGGAAAGTCCTCACTATACCTGGTCATCATCATGTCCCAACTGATAAAATGTGTCAAAATGTCAGGATCTCTAAAAACATGTCTAACAACAAGTAACCTAGGAAGATGCGCTACATCATAATCAACCTTCCCTCCAGCAAAAGGGATATGGAGAATCCTATAAACATCCTTGTGAGTGATGGTCATCTCCCCAACTGGAAAGTGGAATGTGTTATGCTCAGAATGGAATCTCTCTACAAGCACAGTTAGCATTTTGTGATTCACACAGATATCAGGTAAATCAAGGTGGGTAAATCCACACAAATCAATATGTGCCTAGTCAACCTCTGATAACTGACGCACTAATGTCATCGTCGGTGGATAGACACATCTAAAAGGAACATGAGGCAATCGAACCTATAAAAATAAAACAACAACCATTAGGAAACATTTCAAATTAGCCTATAAGAGAAGAAAAACATCACACAAATCCAACTACATCAACTGCAAAATCAAAATTTCAAGTTTGCACCTTCAAAAATGCTCACTATTTTTCAAATGACAAAACACAATAGAGGCAGCAACTCGTAAGAGTCAGAAATAGGTCTAGTATGACAAAAGACTCCCATATGACACAAGAATAGCCTTAGGATGACAAAAGGGGCTCTTTTGAATGTTATCGTATGATATAAGGGTAGGCCTAGAATGACAAAACTGGTGAGTTAAAACGAAAAAATAGACTTCATCAGTTTATCGTACAAGACAGGATCCTGCCTCGCACAACAAAATGAGAAAACCTGACTTCCACGTGCCAAAAATTGAAAAATTCAACAAAAAAATTCAAAATTGAAATGAATAACTAGCTTAAGAAAGATCACTTACCGTTGGCTCATAGTTTCGAGGTTGATTATGTCATCTTTGGCACTCGAATCGATGCATATGAGTGGAAACCACCATTTTTCTTCATAGAAGGCTTTTTGAATTTTCAAACTTGGAGGGTTAAAATGATTTGAAAATGACACTTTTACCCCATTTATAGCAAAAACCCTAATTTTTCAACTTGCTATGATGGACATGAAAATTGTATCCTTAGCTAATTTGCCTATTTTGATTCCATTTTCGGGATTGAAATTGAAATATGAGATCATTTTCCTAGTCAATTTCCAAAATTTGGACCACTTAGCACTTTTCATCAAAAGCTCATTCTTTCTTCAAATTGCGCTCAATTTCTCATGAATCGACACTGAATCTCAATTTTATTCTACAAATCAACTTTGCGCCCAAGTTCTCATAGAGCCAAATTTTCAAAAATTCCTCTGAATCAATTTGTGCTCAAATAATTATCATCGATAAACAATTGCCTATAATCATGTACCCTCGCTATCTTTTGATTTCGCTCCTGAGGGGGCATACTCATGACCTCATGACCTCACATCTTCAAAGTCGAGAAAATTTTCAAATCTTCACCAAAAGTCAAGCGAAAAAATCTTTTTCAACTAAAGAAAATCAAATTCTTATTGCTAAGGGGCATCTCAGCTTCATCGCTTCACATCAAGTTGAGATCTCTCGATCATCTGAAACAAATCAATCGCTAGGGGCATATTAGCTTCATCGCTTCAAATCAAGCTGATATTTGTCTTTATCTGATTCAATCTCTTAATGTTAATCAGTTTCATCGCTTTACATCAATTTGATTATTCATTTAAACGCAATCAAAAGCTTAAAGAGTATCTTTGATCACATGCTCAATCTAAGCAGGTGTTCAGTTTCATCACATCAAATCAAGCTGGATAGTTTATCTTCGCTCATTGTATCTTGATCCATCAAGTTCAAGATCGATTTTATCTTAGCTCATTGAGTCTAGATCAATCAAGTTCTAGATCATTAAGATTCACTTCTTGATCAATCAAGTTCAAGTTCGGTATCTTTGCTCTTTATCATTCCTAGTCCAATCAAGTTCGGGATCGATATCACTTTAATCAACTCTATTCAGCTTCATCGCTTTAAATCAAGCTAAACACTTTTCTCTTCATCTGGTTCATGATCAATCAAGTTCAGAACTGGCATCTCCTAGACATCAACTATTCTTTGAAACAACATGTTTCTCACACATTAATTCAAAGGGGCAAATGTAATACCCTAAAATTGGTCATCTAAACCATGTGCCCCTAATCTCGACAATATCACCAAGGTCTTAACCAAAGGCAATTAATTTAATCTTGAGCACATTAATTAATTCTTTAATCATCAAATATTGCATGGCAAGTCAATTACTTAATATTAATTAAATATTTAATTAATTAATTGAATCATACCAAGAAAATCATTTTTGATCAATTATCCTGTTTAATTTATTAAATATCCTAGCATATTTAATTAATTAATAAATTTGCCATTTAATCATGCAAAAAAGGAATTAATTTATTACAAAAGAGGAATTAATCTGAAAATAGAATAAAAGAATTCAGAGAGAAATCAAACTTGAGATATTATTTCTTTTTCTAAATTGAGAACTTGAAATCAGAAAAGCAAATAAATTGAATTATTCTCTAAAATTAGAACTCAAAGCTTTTGAGAAAAAGAAGTTCAGTTGCATTGAAAAGACTCTTTTCTTGAATAAATCAAAGAATTATCTATTTTTATCACAAGTGCATGGAATTAATTAATTCTTATTTCTAATTCAACTTGAACTTCTTATTTAAATGCATTTCAATTAAACTATAATTGGAATCTATCTCGAAGTTAACTGAACCCGATTTCTCAATTATTCAATTAATTCTAAATTGAGCTTTTTCTTGATCTCTCTTGTGAATTCTCTATAAATTCATCATTCATCTCTCATTCAAATCACCCCAGAGATATTTGAGAAACACCTTGGAGATTATTATTATGCTGATTTTTCTCTGGAGTCATTGAAGATCTTGTGCTTGCTTTTTGAGATTATTGCATCTTAGTTTAGCTTTTTGTATATTTAGTTTATTTCATTATTGCTTGAATCCATATTGCTTGAATCACTATTGCTTGAATTAATCATCCATCTTGCATCCATATAGCTTAATATCATGCTCATATAGATTAAATCCTTCATCTTGGTGTAGTCTAGTCACTGGTATTGCTTATAAAAATATGAGAGCAATCTTATACTCGCATCTTTTAGAAGGCAATTAGTCACTTTGCTATGGTTTATTATTTATTGATTATTGATTTACTAACCATACATGTAATGACTTAATTGAAGTGTTATGCCTGCAGCTATCAGACTCTTTTCACTTTTTCACACACACAACACCCACTGTGGGGCCTAGCCCTTTTGATCTTTAAGAAGTTTGTTTGCAGGAAATTTCATTGACAGGTTGAATATCTCTTTAGAAGCGCAGGTTAGCTCTTTCAAGTTCCATATTTTCTTTCAGTGTCTCCATTTTAGCATCCCCTCACCTCAAATGGCATTCATGGGAGATTTTTCAACTCTGATTTTGTCTTTGTTTGCCTTTTAGTGTTTTCAGTCACTGTCTTAGCATTCTTGGTCTGTTTGGAAGCGTTCTTGATCTATTTGGCAGTTCTATTGGTCTATTTGGCAACATTCTTGGTCTATTTGGCAATGCTATTGGTCTATTTGGTAGTACTTCTAGTCTTCAAAACAACATTTTTGTGGTGTAAAGTAGTGTTTTTGATCGATAGAGTAGCATTTTTGGTTAATTTGACAGCGTTCTTAGTTTTTCATTAATAAATTCAATGTTAAATTCTACATTTCTCATTTTTGCATCTGGACTATCATTTTCCCAAACCTAATTTATAGTTTGTTGATTTTCTAGATACCTATTTCAGTGTAAAAGACTAGAGTTATAAACCATTTTGCCACCAAAGAATGCATAATAACTACTAACTTTGTTTGTAGCCGCTAGATTTTACACTTTTTTTTGATGAATTAGGCACATAGACTAATCACAAATGAAAATGAACAAACATGTCTTATGTGTATTTGATGATAGGTGAGTATGCTCTCACCTTTCTTAGGTGATCAGAAAGCCAGACTTGTCTTTTCTTTTCAATAGTGCATATCTTTAGCGGGCCTGCCCTCCTGAGAAGCCCATAAGGTAGGTGAGAGGGGAACGACCTGAGTGAGAATGACTAATGCCAAGTACTCCAACCCACTATAAAATAAATATGATTTGATGAAAATTAAGTCAATGGTAGTGCTCAGGAATAACTCTCCTCCATACCTTCGGGTATATCAAAACTTGGTTTTCAAGGTTGGGAGACCTCTCAATTGATTTTATACCACGATGTGCCGAATGGATCCCTTACTAGTTCCAATTAAAATTAGAAGTTGCCCAGTTTACCTCTGAACATTATTATCTTCTCAGTGTAGGGAGGGGGAAGAATCTCTCCCGAAGACACTCACCATATGTCCCTCTTGAGAGTATATGTGAACTCCCTTTTTGAGACCTTATTTATAGGCTCATATCGAGACTCCACTAGCTCTCGGAAAGGAAAAAACATAAGCACCCTTTAGGGGTGACAAGGCTATGTGAGTTGATAGGGTACCAAGATGTGGGCAGAGAACTAATATTGAAGCTAATTTCCTTAGGATATATTTAATAGTGTGTTTTTTCAATTATTCAAAACCCATGAGAACTTGGGCTTTATTTAAAGCTTCTTGAACATACACTTTATGTGTCCTTTGGGACAAAGACAATCTAACTGATGTGTTTGTGAATCACATCAAGATATCATCCATTGAAAATCAACAAAAATTGCAAACAAAAACTCCAAACTATCAAATTTACACATTTCAGAGAATATTAACTCTCTTGGTCCAAACAGTAGCTCTCTCAGTCTAAATAGTAGCTCTCTTGGTCCAAATAATAGCTCTTTCAGTCCAAACAGCATCTCTTATGATCTAAACTTTAGCTCTCTCATTTTGAAGGTCAACTTTCTAAATTTCAACATTAACTTTCTAAGTTCTAACTTTCTAAGTCTAAGCATTAGTTGTCTGAGTCTACACATCAACTCTTGGAGTCAAGACAACCATTGTTTGAGTTCCAACATCATTATTTTAAACTTTAGAGTTCCTGGTCTAAACTTCAGAGTTCCTGGTTTAAACTTCATAGTTCCTAGTCTAAACTTCAAAGTTCCTAGTTCAAACTTTAGCTCTTTCGGTCCAAATATCAGCTCTCTTGGTTTAATATTTATCTCTTTCAGTCCAAATGTCAGCTCTCTTGGTTTAAAATTTATCTCTTTCGATCCAAATGTCAGCTCTCTTTGTTTGAATGTCATCTTTCTCACATTTCAACATTAGCTCTCTAAGTGTGCACTTTCTAGGTCTAAACATTAGTTGCCTGAGTCTGAAAATCAAATCTCTGAGTCAAAGCAACCATCTATTGAGTCCAAACATCGTTGTTTTGAATTTTAGAGTCCCTAATTGGCAAAATGACATTTTTGGTCTCTGTATCAGCATTCTTGATTTGTTTCTCAACATTTTTGGTTAGTTTGACAATGTTTTTGGTCTATTCCTCAGTATTTCTAGTCAATCCTATAGCATTTTCAGTCTACAGAATATAGTTCCTGGTTTGTTTAGCAGTGTTTCTGGTCAGTATAGCAGTGTTTTTGGTCATTTTGTCAACATTTTTGGTAAATTACATCAAAATCAAAAAACAAAAACAACACATTTCTGAGATAGTTAAACACAGTGACTAGGTCATCTTCTTGTGGCACTTAGTCAAGTTATCTTCTGTCAAAGAAGATTCAAAACTAAACACACTAATGTTTTCAAGTATCCATCTCCAACAAGTTCAAGATCCAACATCTCAAAGTGCATAATCACATTATCTTTGATAAACTGATCTCCCAAACATAGTTTCTCAATAGGATCTATCATCCTTATCACGAAACTACAATGCTTGATCAGGCTAACCTCATTCTCTATCATAGGATATATAGTTCCTATTGAACCTGGTCATATCAAAATCACAAAAAATTACACTCCAAACTAGGATTGAAAAACTTTCAAATTTGCACACACTTGAATGATAGTTTTGTGTCGTCTGAAAAAGAGGAAGCTTAGTCAGAAAGTGATCTTGAGAAAGAGAAGATTTATTTACATAAACCACAAACTCTTATTGAAACATTGCATATTCTTACACCGCTATCGTGATTATCTATGCAGTCGTGGAAACGAGTTTGACAACAAACCTTTGAGAACATAGGCCTTGCAACAAAGATCAAGGTTGTCTCAATCTCTCAATAGAGGTGTTCACATCAATCTATCATATTTACCTCAACAATTGATCACTTATTAAGACACATTATAAAAAATTGAAACCTCGCAAAGCATTCAGATCATGTGTATGTCCATTTAACTAGGGCTTAGAGACAAAAAATAAAAGAAACAAAAATAGAAACACCTAAAATGGCAGAAGATCATGAGGGAGTGGTACAAGGAAATGAAATAGAAGAAGAGATAATTGAACAACACATTAGAGAAATCCAACAAGATCCCAAATTTGATAAATTCATGGAGAAAATATTGGAGGGGGAAAAGGAGAAATACTTCCTAATGTTAGCACAATCTGGTGCTAAACTTCCCCAAGATTTTGACATACACAACTTAAGACAAAAGGAAGGATCAAATGACACTCATAATGACAATGAGAAAAATGAGGAAACTTTCAATTGCAGGAATGATGACACAAGAATTAATTGTGACACAAGAAGTAATCATCAGTAAACATGAAGAACTCATGATGACATAAGAACTCATGAGGACAAATGAAGAACTAATGATGACACAAGAAGGAATCATGATTATATAAGAAGAAATCATGATGATACAAGAACTCATGATGATATGAGAAGAATTCATGGTAATGATCCTCTCTTAAATCTCACTCAACAAACACAAACTCTACAACAATAGATTCATGATATGCAAAATGGAACAAGTGCCAAAAGATATTTTTTAGAAGACATTTGTTCATATCCTTTTGACAGGAGTTTGAACATGTTACCATTTCCACAACATTGTGAGATCCCAAAATATGATAAATATGATGTAAAAACTGATCCACAAGATTACATCAGAGAGTTTTTCACAATGACTATGGAATTTTCTCATAATGAAACTTATCTCATGCAATTATTCCCCAAAATTTTGAGTGGACAATCAATGGAGTGCTTTTCCAAATTACCACTTGGGATTAGATCATTTGAAGAGCTGGTAAACAAATTAATTTCAGAATACTCTTATAACATACAATATGAGATAACTATGTGGGATTTGTGTAATATTAAACAAAATAGTGGAGAGTCTTTCATGACCTTCATACAGAGATGGAGATATTTATTCAACATATATCCTAGACCAGTGCAAGCTCATGAAAAAATAGACATATTCATTGATAATCTCACAAGTGAAATGAGTTATAGGCTCAAGTTACAATGTCCTCCTATTTTTGCAAAGATGATTGAAAATGGACTTAAAATTGAGGATGTTATGGTTAAGAAAGGAGAATTAAAGCTCTATAAAGAAGGAAATAATTCCTCAAACTCCATCAATAATAACAACAACAATCACAATAATGATAAACCAAAATTTTGGACAAGAAATAAAAATGTGAATAATGGAGTATTTGATACCAATAATGTCAAACTACACAAACCTATTTTTAATCTATCAAGTAGGGCATTAGTGAGTAATCAAGACAACAACACTAAACCAAATCATTATTTCCCAATGTGTGCAAAAAATTTACCAACATTGGTGAACCATTGCAATCAGCTTTAAAAACTCTTCTTGCGAACAAATTAATCACATTACCAGAAGCAAGAGATTTTGATCCCAAAATTAAACCAAGTTGGTGGAATGATAATCATTTTGTGTGTTTCATCGGAGAAAAGGGCATCAGACCAATGATTTTGAAAGACTCAAACATGTTATTCAAGATTTAATTGACAATGAGGTCATCACAGTGGATGGACAAAAAGCAAATGAATCACATGTGGCCTTCAAAACTCCACTTCCCAATTATGAAAAGGTGAAACATCAAATACTCAAAATGACAAAGGGAAAGTAAAATTTAACTATTCTCATGCCTATGATAATGTAGTAAACGTCATTATCATCAAAGAGAAAACACCAACAAAACTAGCACATGCCATTACTCGAAGTAAGGCTAAGATAACCTTCCCAAGAATGACAAATAATGCAACATCTAACTCAAGACAGTATAACATAATGTATCAATTGCAAAAAACCCTGTGCAAATATCAATCCTAGAGCTCCTAAAAATCTTACCAACACATAATGAAATATTAGAAAAGGCTCTAGTTTAAACCACGGTCTCTAAAGACTTAGATGTTGATCAGTTCCAAACCATGGTGGGACATCTTATAGCTCCTCATTGTCTATCATTCATAGAACATGACGACATGTCATTACAATATCCCCATAATGCGTAGCTACACATTGAAGTGCTCATTCACAAAACACATGTCAAACGTGTTCACCTAGATGGAGGAGCAGACTTAAATATTTATGCATTGAGTTTAGTATGTGTCCTAGGTTTTTCAGAAGAATCATTGGATCCAAGAAAGAAAATAACAATCAAAGAATATGATGAAGAAGAGCAATCTTCTAAGGGAACAGTGGTATTACCACTCAAAATGGGACCAGTTCAAAGGGATATAGTTTGTCAAGTATTGGACTTGAATCTATCCTATAACATTCTTCTAGACATACCATGGATCCATGACATGTTGGAATTCCCTTCAACATATCACCAATGTGTTAAATTCCCTTATAATGGACAAGAGATAATAATTTCAGTAGATTCAACTTAGTATTGCAGCAATCTGAGTCCAGCTCAGGATGCCACAATTCCTCATAACAGAGAAGCATTCTCTCCTATCACCTCATCCCAAGAAAAATTGTTGACATAAACCTTGGAAATTTTTTATAAGAAGTTAAAATTGAATGATAAGGGAATGGGAGAGTATTTTCTACAGGCTCTACTACTTTCCCCAAGATCTTATGGGAAACCAACAAGTTCACAACCACAACTCCTGTAAAAACCTCTTCAAATATATGATGGAGCATTTGTTAGAGTTGGGACATTATTTGAAGAAATTGAAGACAAAGATGTGCTACAATGGCTATATAAGGATGAAGAAGTTCAACAAAAAATCAATAATGTTACTATACCCACATAAAAATATGGAAAAGGATTTAGCATCCTACAAAAAATGGGATACACTAGAATGGGTCTTGTGGGAAAAAGAAAACAAGGTCTTCTAGAACCCATACAACCAAAAACTCAAATGGCTAAAGAAAAATCAAGCTTAGGGTATGAACAAATTACTCCAAAAGAAGAAACACTTTCTAGACAAGAAAAAGAGGAGCATGATAGAAGGCAAGAAGAACTTTCAATCCAAAGAGAGGAAGTAGCTGCTAGAAAATAAGAAGAAGAAAACAAAAGAAAACAAGAAGAGATGGAAATTTGAAGGGCGGAAGAAACCACTGATCAACAACAACAACAACAACTCTTGATTCAAAAGGAAGAGGCTACCTATAAATAGATCCAAAGAGTGCAAAAAATACCTGAATCAAAATAGACAAAAAAACTTGTATCAATTGTTTGCCAACTCTTCTGACCATATAACATCCCCATCAGATACAGAGGTGTAATCTTAGAGAGTGATTCTGAAATAGACTCACATGAGTATGAGTGGGATCCAATCTCACCGTCTAATTTGTTAGGTGAATAAAAAGAAAATATAACAAGCTTAGGGAATAAGCAGGTTACTACAGAGAAAGGAACATCTTCCACCAAACAAAAAGATGAACATGTTAGAAAACAAGAAGAAGAAAACAAGAGAAAACAAGAAGAAACATAAGTAGTCAATAATCAGAAACCAAAACAAAAAAATGGTACAAAACCCAAATCAATCCCTAGTCAACAAGTACCAAAAATGGGAAGAAGTCAAGAGGAACTGATAGCAAGCCAAACATGAGAAATAATCAGTCCTGAGGAAGCAGAGTATGAGAGAAGAAAAGTAATGGCAAAGAAAATAGAAGAAGCAACCCACAGTCTATGTGAACATATCTGTAGATTACAAGCTAGTAGTGAAACTGACTCACATGAGTGGGAATTTGATACATATTCTGAAATATCTTCTAAAGAATCTTGTGATACAAAAGATGTATATATTGATCTAGTCCATGCGTATGTAGGCCAAATGTTAGAATATAGGCCACTTGAATGGGAATCACAAATTATCAATTCTAACTTCACTAAGACCAATTGGAGGGAAATCAAGAGAACGTATCCTAAGGAGAGTGATGTCATTAATTCGACTAAAATAACTGAAAACTTTGACAACTTTGTCATGACTGTCGATCTTTGAAATTAACCAATTAGACGATCCTTTACCCTTAATACACCTAGAATTTATTCATTGAGAAACCACCAAAATCAGTAAAGTCGATACCTTCCCAAACGACCATGCTATAACCATATATCCCAATGCCATTGAACCCATAACACCCAAAAGAGCTTCCACCAGTGAATCTAATAATGCATCTTCTAGACAGGGGGGGCCAAATCTTTCAGTCGCAAAAGTGAAATTAAAGAATTAAAAAGAAGGTCTTATGCTAAAAACAATTTTATGGCAACATTATACCAATCAAAAGATAAAATAAAGGGCATATCTGAGGGTGAAAACCTCTTAGAGGTTCCCAAATATGGAAGATTTGACACCATCCCCAAAAAAAATTAAAAGAGATCAACTATCCTAATTGAACCTGCAGAAGCAGTCAACATTGGTACTCCAGAGAATCCTAAGATTCTCCATCCTGCAACATATTTATCAGAACAATAGAGAAAAGAATACAATAAATTCTTCAAGAGAAGGCAAATCAACTTTATGTGGTCATACACAGATATGTCAGGACTTGATCCAGACCTCATCATGCATCACCTCAATGTCACTCTAGGAGCTAAGCCATTCAAATAAAAACTCAGGAAGATGCACCCTCACATTGCTCTTATTGTCAAAGAAGAGTTGAAGAAGCTATTGGATGTAGGATTCATAAGACCAATCACATATCCGGAATGGGTGTCAAATATTGTACCTATGTCAAAAAAGGATAAGAGTATCAGAGTGTGTACAAATTTTAGGGACCTAAAAAAGGCATGTGCAAAGGATGATTTTCCACTACCAAGAATTGATATCATCATAGATCTCATAGCAAGAAATGAAATGTTCTCTTTAATGGATGATTTCTCAGGATACAACCAAATCAAGATAGCCCCTAAAGATCAAGAGAAAACAACATTCACATTCCCTTGGGGTACTTTTTGTTAGAACATCATGCCTTTTGGGATCAAGAATGTTGGGGCTACTTATCAGAGAGCAATGACCACCATTTTCCATGATATGATGCATACTTGTATGGAAGATTATGTAGATGATATACTAGAAAAATCACATAGCAGGGAAGGACATGTGGAAATTCTAGACAACATGTTTGATAGGTAAGAGAAATAAAAGATAAGACTGAATCCAAATAAGTGTATTTTTGGGGTCACATCAAGCAAGATTTTGGGATATATCATATCTTTCTGTGGAATAGAAGTTGATGCAGCAAAGGTAAAAGCTATAATGGAAATGGAATCACCAAAAAACATCAGTCAGATGTGTTCTCTACAAGGGATATTGCAGTCAATAAGAAGGTTCATAGTACAATTGGTTGATTGCTATCATCCATTCACTCACTTATTGCACAAGAATGTTCCATTTAGGTGGAACGAAAAATGTGAGGAAACCTTCACTCAAATCAAGGAATATTTGGTAACTCTCCTAGTACTAGCATCACTGATTGAAAGAAAACCATTGTTGCTTTACATTTCAGTTATAGAAGTATCACTAGGAGCTCTCCTGGTGCAACACAACAATGAAGAAAAATAATGAGAAATCTACTATATCAATATAACTCTAGTTGGATATAAGTTAAACTACACAACCGTGGAGAAAACATGTCTAACGATAGTATTTGCAACCCAACAGTTGTGGCATTATATGCTCACACATTCAGTTAAGCTCATTGCCAAGATCGATCGTCTAAAGTATCTGCTAAGCAAGACAACACTGTTAGGTCAACTAGCTAGATGGGTCATGGTGATGAGTGAGTTTGATATTGAGTATGTTTATCAAAAAGCTATAAAAGGACAAGTAATTGCAAATCAACTAGCTAAAGCACCCTTGCACGATGATACTCCATTACACATTGAATTCCCTGATGCAAATGCTCTCACTGTCAGCAAGAATACTTCAGAACTATATTTTGATGGCTCTTACACATGACATGGTGTAGGAATCCTACTCATAACGCGTCAAGGCCACACTATCCCTAAATCATACAGGCTGAGCTTCCCATGTACAAATAATATGACATAATATGAAGCACTAGTGATTGGTCTCAAGATGTCCATTGAATGGAATATCATAGAGTTGCATATCTATGGTGATTCCCAACTAGTTATCAACCAGATAAATGATGAGTACCAAACCAAGGATGATAAACTAATTCCCTACAAGACACCGGTTGATGATTTCAAGAAATACTTTGCAAAGGTAACTTTTGTTTAGATCCAAAGGAATGAAAATAAAGAATCAGATGCCATGGCAATGATAGGTGCATCTCTTTTACAAACTCAAGAAAATCAAGAGCATTATGAATACAAGGTGCAAGAACTCTTTTATCCATCCCATGATTCCCCTAACACCAAATCGTCTGAAATATATCTAGAATTGATTCCTCACACTATGGCCCAATGTATCTTCACTTGAAAGATAATATCCTTCCTCAAGACCTCTCATGAAACTAGAAATGGAACTTTATCTGTCAATCTGCTCATTATACCATTATCATCGATACCCTTTATAGAGAAGGTCTGGATAGCACTCTCCTCGGGTGCCTTGAACGTGACAAATCCAAAAAATCAAATGAATTCTATGAAGGTATTTGTGGCACACATTCAAGTGGTCTTACGCTGGCTAAGAAACTTATATGCTTGGATTACTATTGGAGCACTATGGAAAGATATTCTTTCACATATGCTAAGAAATGTAAACAATATCATATTCACGACAATATGATATATGCACCAGCACAAGAGCTACATCCTTTGGCAAGATCATGACCATTTTCTTAATGGGGTCTTGACTTAGTAGGAAATATTCACCCTTCATCTTCAAATGGACACAAGTTCATTTTAACTACTACAGAATGCTTTACTAAATGGGACTGAAGGAGTGCCTTTAACAATAATGACAGGAAAACAAATAGCTTCTTTTATCCTCAACTATATCATTTGTCACTACGGTATTCTCATCTCCATTATCACTAATAATGGAAGACCTTTTAAGAATCAACATGTGAAAGAACTATGTGAGCGATTCCAAATCCAACATAGATTCTCAACACTCTACTATCCTCAAGGGAATGGTCAAGTTAAAACATCTAACAAAATAATCCTAAATTTTTTGAAGAAAACCATCAATGAAGCTGGTAGGGACTGACACGCTCAGTTGAATCTTGCTCTATGGGCTTATCGCACTAGAATCTGTACACCCATTAGGGAAACTCCATAATGCCTTGTGTATGGGTCAGAAGAAATCCTACCAATTGAAGTAGAGATACCTTCTCTACAGGTGTCACTAAAGGGACTCATTCCAGATGAGGAGCAGAGAGTAGCTAGGTTACAAGAACTAGAGTTACTACAAGAGCCTCGCCAAAATTATTTTGATCACTTAAAAGCATATCAGAAAAGGATAGAAAGAAGCTACAATCACCAGGTCAAGATGAGAGTATTTTAGTTGGGAGATCTTGTCTTAAGAGAAAATCCATGCAACCAACAAGATCGAGAGAAAAAGGGAAAATTTGAACCAAACCAGTTAGGTCATTTTGTCGTGGTTGTTGCATAAGGATCCAGAGCCTACAAATTGTCAACACCTGAAGGTGAGTAGTTTGAATAACCTATCAACATAATGCATCTGAAAAAAAATTGTCTAAAAAGAAGAAAATCCAAAAACAGTGAAAAAGCAGAAAATTCAAAAATAGCAAAAATAGTGAAAAATAAATAAAAATCAAATATGAGGAAAAATGCAATAAAAATATATGGTGAAAACCTAGCAACATGCGCTATCTATCAAATGGATCTTCCATCTTTGAGTTTATTCTTTAATTCTGCATCCATCCATCACATTTGTATATATCCATCATAAAGCCTTTGGTACATAATCAGGCAACACCATCTCATCATGGTTTGGATTATTGTCGTATATTTATAATAAGTTTGTTTCTAGACTAGGGGAAAAATCTTGAATCTAGCTAAGGGAAAAATTTCACTTTGATCTTAATCAAATAGGCAGAACAATAGTTAAGCAATGTTTGTTAAGTGAGAACTAATACACATCCAATGTTGCACACAAGATCAAATCATCAACCATCAAATATCAAGTTAAACATGACAAACACATATCAATGGATGATATCTTTTGACTAATAATTTTAACACATTGATAATAATGGTTCAATTGTTATATCTTGATTTTCACTATCATGATTCCTAAGAGACTCAATAATGTCACTAACTAGAGGAACACGGAAGGAACATGATATTTTCTTATCTATTGTTTATAAATTAATTGTTAATATGTGCAAGTTTATCTCAGGACATGATCATCAGAATATCATTGAGGACATTTTGGATTTGCACATAGGAATGGTTAATATTGTCTATTTTATGCAAGCAAAACTCAGCTCATCTTGGTTAAATTATAACTCGATGCTTGTGCTAACTTGCAATATCAAAACCCAGGAAAGTAGTGCTCAGTTGATCATGGTTCAATTATACCATTGATGTTTTCACTCACTTCCCACATTTTAAAGATTCAATGATGACAAAAAGCAATGACCAAATGACTAGTCTGATCGAAGCATTGCATTTCATTTGCATTTGCATATTTAAAGTAGATTGCATTTCATTTTGCATGGAATCACAAGATCTCATCTTTTCCAAGGCCAAAAGCCTCAAAATAAGTGTCATCTCTCTTATTAAGTGATTGAGTACATTGGACATTAACAAAAATAATCAATTCATTCATCCTACATGATAAGTTAGTTCATTTCATCACATGTAAGCATTGCACGATAAGAAATCATTCATATAGATAATCATTAATTCATTCATTCAGTTATATCATTCATTGCATAAAACATTCATATAGCACCAAATCATGTACCATAATTCATCATCATTCCATCACATCCATCATCATCATAAATATGCATAGACAAAATCATAAAAACATCTTAAAAATAGAAAACATTGCATTGCACATACATTACATAGTACATATAGCATCATCATGCATCATCACATATCCATACATCATGTAAATACTACATGCATCCATCATCTAGAATTTATAACCATATAGAAGGTAGCATGCATCATATAAATACTACATCCATCCATCATCTAGAATCCATAACCAAATAGAAATTAAAAGCATACATCATGTAAATAGTTGCACAACATAATCATATATCAAGTAAAATGCATCCATAATCTCATAGGTCATATAGAGAAAGTAGAATCGATTGCATATCATATCATAAAAAAGGATCAATGTCCAAGGTGCAATGACATCACAAAAATATCTGAGATACATCACAATAATAAATCATGGGAATCATCAATATCTCATCACAAAAAGGTTTGTACATCAATGGATCAATGTCCCATATCAATGTGACCACTAGGACGTAGAGCAGAAATTTGTCCTGATGCGGCAAGTCTGGTAACACCAACTGATACCCATGTACCTGGGTCCCCACCTGGGTGATCTCTCTAAAGTGGCCTTGTCATTCCTTGACTCTTAGACTGGATTTGTCCTGATGTCTTGCTCATCCTTAAATATCTAAGAGCCCTCTGATCAATAGGAACAATAGTGTAGTATAACCATCATCTTTAGGGCATCCTTCCCTAAACTAGATCCTCTTGACAGTATCACCTGTGCCTCTACCTATCGGCACCTATCCCTAGTTGCATCTCTCTCTACCATGAGAGACACCACCTGAGCCTCTACCTAGGCAATCTATGCCTTTGGGTGTGTCTCTACCTGGGCAATCTAGGCCTATGTCTATACCTATAACTGTGCCATCTGGACCTGTAACTGAGCTATCTGAGAATCTCTCTCTACCAGTCAACCCTCTAGCTATTGAACCTGACCCTCCAAGTCACTGATCTGGGCATGTTGATGGTGGGATGACATTCTCATGAGGATCTGTCATGGTGCCTCTGCCTATGACTTCTTAACTTGTGGTACCTCTTTCTGTACCTTCTCAACTTATGGTACCTCATGTTGTGATGTCTACTACACCTAGTCCACCTATCCTGATCTCCTTCATTAGACCACCTGGGTTACCCAATCCATAGGTAACTCTCTTACAGGTCTAGAACTACTAGCTCCTGGCATGCCTATTGATACCATTGCCATCACTCTTCCATCTCCCACATCATCATCTCTTCCATCTCCATCTCCCCCACCATAATCTCCTCCCTTCCCCTCCATCTCTGCCATCCAGAGATTACTTTAGTGGCGAATATTCACCAATGGTGAATTTTTGACATCGACGACCTAGAAAATGGCGAATATTTTATATGGACTGGAGGTGGCCATGTCGCCAAAACATTATCAATTTCCATCAAATTCATGGCCCGATCACCATATGTTTTATGTAATTAAATGTTTCTATGTGAGGATTTCGCCAATACAATATATGTTGGACACAAGGTAAATTTAATTTTTTCACCTACACTCTCCGAGGTTGCCTTAATAGATGATCATAATTCGCCTATAGGCATGTGAATATTTGTTCGCTAGGAGGTCCCAATTCACCTGATGTTTTGCTGACGCTGTCTCCATTCACCCCAACTTTCGCCAACTATATTGTATTTGCCAATTATTTGGACGACCCATAATCACCTAAAAAATTACATAAGTCGTGTTATAGTTATGCAAGATTCACCAAATATTTGTATACCATATAAAATTCCCACGAAATTCTCCATATAAGGATTGGTATAAATACATGCAAAGATCAGATCTATCTCTACACAATCTGGTGGGTTCTAGGCTCTGAATTCTGATCAATAGAAAAGTTTCAGACTAAGGAAATTAATTGCTATTGACTGCATTGGTGACTGCTAGTGACCTAAAGGTGAGCGATCATATTTTTGAAGTGTTATAATGTTATTCTAAATTTATCTATATTTGTTTGCACTTTTGAGTTCATTTTTTTTCAGTGGTGACCTGTCAGTGCCAAGTGGTCACTAGTCAGTCGGGACATTCATACCTCAGACATCTAGATTGTAGGTCGTAGGGCCAATGAAACATATATTATAATTTATAGTCTATTATTGCTTCTTCAATAAATTGATATTCTTTTGGTAGCCTTTATTTCGTTGGAGATGTCGAACAAGAAGAAGGGTAGGAAACCTGAATGTCGGGAAGGCCATGAGAGGCCAACAAAAAGGAGAATGTTGTCTTTGTACTTTGGCTTTGGAAAAGAGTGTGGTGAAAATAAAGAAGGTACATCATCACAAGTACAAGTACAAAATTCGCAACCTACATCACATGTTGAAGACATCGATGAACCTGATATCTCAGATCAGGATGATCTCGAAGAAGATTATCTAGTAGATGCCCAAGTTAGCCGAAATGATATAATCGACTTGGGTGATAATTCCATTGATGATAATGCATAGAAGGGGAAAAGAAAAGCCAGATCAAAAAAGGATGAACCACAATCAAAAAAGGATTGGGAGTGGGATATGTCAATGAGGAATTTTCAAATTAATTGGGCATCAAAGTATCCATTCATTGAACCAGTGGAGAATCTAATTAAAGGCAAGCCTCCAATAGAATGCAGGTGTAAGATTTGCACTTGGAAACATAACAAGGAAATTAGGTTGCAACTAAAATTTGACACCATAGAAAAGCATATGGGTAAAGTTTATGAAAAACAAATGATAGACGGGGTTGAAAAATCATTGATAAGATGGAAAACAAAGGAGGGATGTAAGCATGTGAGGAATGCCAAAGAGTATTATTTTCATGAGAAAATACAGATGAAGCCTTCTGAAGTTAAAGGTTATATTGAAGCTAGTTCTAGAAAAGCAATGAAAAAAGAACAACTGGGAAAAGTTGTTCAGTTAAGCGTTGTTTTTTATATTTTGAGCAGAGAGCGATCTATGATTGATTTCCCATCATTTAGTGGTTTATTACACTTTTTGAAAGCTCCTAACTATCCTAATAGACATTGGTCGGTAAATAGTGGATGGGAATGGGAAAGTTGTCTTGTTGAGGTTGAAAAAGAAGATGTAAAGGAAAAAATTAGAGAGTCAAACTTTATTGCATTTTCTTTAGACGAAGTTATGGCAACAGACAATACTTCATAGGTATGCATGCATGTTTATACTATAGATAATCATAGCCGCCAACCTCATCTACTATTTGTTGCTAAAATGAAGGAGAGTGTGACAACGGAAAATTTATTTCAACTATTAAAAAGAAGTTTAATTGAATATGGAGGTATGGATGACATAACAATAGCCAAAAAATTGGTTTGTGTTGGAGTAGATGGAGCTTCAATAATTCAAGGTCACAGGAATGGTCTTTGTACAAAGGTTGAAACTTCATTTGCACCGTACATTACTGCAATTCACTACATGGCTCACAGAATGAATCTAGCTTTTGGAATTATGAGCAAGTTTTCTTCGGTTAAAAAAATTGAAATTTTAATCAGAGAGCTCTACTAACACTTCTGTCGAAGTCCCAAGCGATTTATAAAATCTCAACAATTTGCTGATGGGATAACTGATGGGAACAAGCTTCTCAAGGGTAATGATACCAAATGGATCTCTTTGGATGGTCCAGCGCATCGAGTGTTTTCAGAATATCCATCCTTGATTGGACTATTTCACACAACTCACGACAAATCAAATCAATTGAAATTTCTTGACCTTTTTCGGAGGTTAAGTAATTTAGAGATACTCTTAACTTTAGTAGCTCTTCTTCCCATGCTAGAGGAAATGAGGAATATTATGAAGGATAACCAAAAAAGAGCTCTGTATATTGTAGAATATGCTATGCTGCGTAAGATGACATGCATGACCCTCGACAATCTCTATCGAAATCAACCAACACTATCTGATGAAAAATTTGTTAAGTGGTGGACACTCATAGATTTGAACAATCCTGATAACTTTTTACAAATCGGTGCAGACGGGGAGGTATGTGCCAATGTATGGGGAGTTGAGATACCAATTTACTTCTATGCCATGGTCGACCCCGAGGAACCAGGAAAATGCCCCAAGAAGCAACTAGCAAGAGTTACAAGGGAAGATTTTGACAAGATTGTTGAGACTGTAACTACTTCTGTGAAGAAAATTGTGTATGATCTTTCCTCACAAATTAGAAGTAGATTCCCTTTTGACAACCTACTCGAAGCCATATCTATTATGTTTCCTCATTATTGGAGCCTCAACATTGCATCTGATTTTTGAAGTAAGCTACTGATTTTGATAAAACAATTTTTGCATATCCAGATAATTGAATGGAGTAACTATAAATGGAATATTAGATGAAACTAATTTTCAAGAGGAATCATCTCATTTTGCATACACTATTAGAGAACAATATGACAAATGGAGAACCCTCGCGAATAGGGATCAGTAACAAGGCTTTGGAAAATTATAGTTGAGAATGCAAAGTTGCGTGATTCAATGCTAGAATATTTGAAGCCTGCTGATTTATGTCTTACCATGATATTGGGTTCGGTGGAAGATGAGAGACTTTTCAATTATTTGGGGTTCCTAAAATCAAAGCTAAGAAACAAACTAGACAAAAATTTGAAAAATTGCTTGATGCTCTATACATCTAGGTATGATGTCCACACTTTTCCTTACAATAGGGCACTGCAAATCTGGAGGTCCAAATGTCAAAGAAGAGGTTTGGGAAAAACTTCAAACCAAAGTGTCAGTGGGACTATTGACTCATGTACTGGACCTACTGGTAGCATTGAGATGCAGTTCAACGAAGGTATGCAGATTCAGAGTGAAGAAACCATAGATAAGAATCAAGAAAGCTCTAAATTTGATGAGGATGAATGGCAACTGTAAGAGATTGGTATTTATTAATCTTATTACTCTATCTCATCATTCATATTACAAAATCATATTACTTTTTGCAATTAGAATTTAATATTATATTTTTCAACTTTCTATTTCCAGATTTAAAATACCATAATTTGTTTATTGATATGGAGGTGTTTATTGTTTATTTGGACATGTTTGAGTCTCAAATCTATGTGATACATTTCAGAACCATATGATACAATTCATTCAATAGTAATACACATGTCGAGAACTTAGATTTTCATTAATTCTTTCAAAATATAGCCATATGATACAATTTATTCAATAGTAATACACCTATCTGTGTGATTCTCCATGCAAATTGTAAAAGTGAATACAAAGTTTCAGAACCCTTTGCAAATGACCCTGAATTCCCTTTTATAGAAACAAGAGTGCAACAACAGCTCCTGTGTGATTCTCTAATGTCCATGCAAAAGTGAATACAAAGTTTCAAAACCCTTTGCAAATGACCCTGAATTCCCTTTTATAGAAACAAGGGAGCAACAACAACTTCAAGTCGAATTGCAAATTTGCAACATGTGAAGACTCAACATCAAAATCACAAACTTGGCACAGATTTACATGGCCATCATAGGTCGGATTAGCAATTTAACAACTGCTACATGTCTAATGTCTCTTGTTCAAAAAATAGAGTTCAAAATTAAATATTAATTCAGGCCATGACAAATTAAATATAGATAATAGCAGTGCCTAAAACTTAGTAATCAAAAATAGAGAAATGCATAAATGTTAAAGCTTGGAAGAATTTGAGAATACAAATTTACTGGTTGAAGTTTTGCACTGTGCATCATATATTCATAGGCTAGATTAGCAAATTAGCAATAGTGAGTGTTGGTTTTTTCCTATTCACAAAACAGAGATATTCCAAGCGATGCCAAATTCCAAACAGAAAAAACATAAAACCTTGAAATTAAGAGTAAAAGAAGAAACTTGTGCAATACATACTATGATTCTTAAGATTTTTGTGCCAGTTTTTGTAGGGTGCTCCACTCTTCGTCTGATGGAAGGTCAATATTTTGTAAACTATGGAAAGTCAACTGCAACTTTGTCAACATTCCATATTTAGAAGAGTGACTTGACATCACTATTTCACCCAATACCAAATTCAAAGTTGTAAATGGTTGGATGAATTCCAAAAAGCTTTGGGGAGTTGTGTCCTTAGGAAGCAAGTCTAAATCAAAATTCATTTTTACCTCAATGCTTTTTTTGTAAGCTTCTTTTCCAATGAATTTATTTGATGGGTCAACGGTCTTAGGCAAACCAAGTTTAATCAAATTATTTTTCTTTTCTTGCAGCTTCAATATCTTTTTGCCACATTTTTCCATAACTTATGATGTTTCCCTTAGTTTCTAGCATTTTTGAATGATAGATGATGTCTTAACTGTGGCATCAATGCAGCTCTTAATTCCCTTGGATGCCAAGTAGCTGTCATTGGTACTGTAGACTACTTGCAGAATCTGTTTTGCCATATCCTCTTTTGAATAAACATGTATGCTCTTCTCAAAGTGCCCTTTGATTTTCACATAAATTACTCTCAGACTTTCATTCAATTCAAACCATTCACACAACTTTTCACTCCTCTGCATTGTTTGCCGCCAAATATTTTCTTGTATATATTTTGTTGTATTTTTCATATTATCTTTCAATCTGTGTAGGGGAAAAAGCGAGACTAGGTTAACATGCCCTAATCCTACCTTTTGACACACATTACGGAATATGAAAGAGCCTAGAGATATCACACAATTGGCTACTTCTTTTTGTGAAAGAGAGAGCCACGGGATATCTATTAGGATTTCTATTCCCTTGTTGAAATTGAAAGATAAAATGATGCAAGTTCAATCCCTAACCTCAAAATGCAAGTAGGAACTAATGACAAGATTGCAGAATTGAACTCAAATGATGGAAAGCTGTAAACACAAGGATAAGACAAGAATGAAAATGCGTACCCGGAGTTAAAATCTGACTGAAAATGTTCGGGACGGGGGCGCGGGCGCCACTGTCCTGATTCTACCCCTGAAACTGCTCCGGAAACTGCTGTTTTTGCACTTTGGAAAAAGCTGTCAAAATGCTGAAAATGCTGTCGGACCAGGGCGCCCAGTGCCCCTGTCCCAGGGACCAGGGCGCCCAGAAGGGACCAGGGCACCCAGCGCCCCTGTCCTGGCAGGACCAGGGCACCCCACGCCCCTGTCCTGGTCTTTTTCTCTGAAATTTGGTGGGAAGGCCGGTCTCAGTCTGCTTCTTCTGGATCTGCAACCTACGGCGTCGTCCGAGTCTCGAAACCTGCAATAATATCTGAAAAGGGGAAGGGGCGGCTATATAGGGTTTTGCCTTAGTCAAACCCCCGCTTTGGTGATTTCCACCTCCACAAATAGCCAAGTTGTTTTGTAAAATGTATTGTGTGTGCAGACCTAGTGCGTGTGCAAGGTCCAAAATGCAAGAAAGCAAACTAGAGCAACCTAGAAAGTAAACCCTAATTGCTTGTAAATGATGATGCAAATGCTCTAAATCAAGATGCAATGTGATCTAAAGCATAAATAAATGATGTATCAAAGCTTATGTAAGGACATGAAAACAATATGAAATCATACCCAACCCTCAAGGGAGGAGTACAAGCCAATCTTCAGTCGGTAATCTCCTATTGTTCTTCAATGTCTTCCAAGCCCTAAATGGATGAATGAATGAATTTGATAGATGCTTGATAGAGTGATGTTGAATGTTGTTGAAGTCTTCAAAGATCTGCTCTTTTTCTGCATATGAGGTCCTTGGAAGCCAAAAATCGGATCCTTTCCAATGAGGAAAGAGAGCTCTTATGTATGAAACCCTAGGTCGTAAATTTGTATTTTGGCCGACCTAGAGATTGAATATCCCGCCAATTTCTTGGGGTTAAGCTTTATTTTATGATTGGATCGTGCTCCCAAAATTTTGGGAAAAATGTCCGGGACCATGTTGCACGGGCGCCATGGTCCCGACAACTTTTCACCAAATTTTCAAGGCCGTCAGATATGATGATTTTAGAGAGAATCCCGAAGTTACAGGTGATTTCGAGATGTTTTGACCCCCAAAATCAAGCCCCCAAGTTCAAAATAGGACCTAATTAGGGTTTTTGATTAAATGATGTATTGGAAGAATAAAATGAAAGGGGCACACTTTAATGAAAGGGCCCAACTTTATGATATGGGCGATGATAAAATAGGACCTTAGACCTATTTAAAAAAGGGGAAATGCAATGCAAAATGCAAAATGCGCCAAGGCGGGTGCTAAACTAGGTGTGAAATTGTACCACCCTAGCAAGTGCGTACAATTTACGACGCTACATTTAGGCCCCACTTTAGCGGTCATATGAACACTACGTGAATATGCAAGCTAAAGTACAAAAAAGTAAACATTATTTGAAAAAGGATATATCCATAAGTCTGTCGAACGAAGCCCCCAGCGGTATCTGCAGTACACAGTTAGGAACCACACCCTACAAAACACACGTTAGATCACAAAATCACCTAATGCTTACTAAGGAAGGTGATGAAAATTCGAGGGTAGCTATATGCCCCCCCCTGTTTCGGCTTGCTAATTTTAGTGAGTTGAAACAGGGTATCATGTTTACCACTTCGAATTGTTAAAGAATATTGATGACAAATGCTCACAAGAAGATTTGATATGAGATCAAAAACTAATGGAGAATCATTTGGTAAGAAAGAGGACTAAATCTCAATTTCAACACAACAAAGAGTGTGAGGATTTGAGAGTTCTCTAACACAAGATGAAGGATGTACATGGAAACAAAATGCAAAGAGAAGAAAAAGAAAGGAAAAAAAGGCATGAATACACACATTGGTGATCCATGAGTTAGACAAATATAACATCTTCTAGAATAAGACAAAGAAGAGAATAAGAATGCAATACTTCCTTCTTTTGCGAGGTGAAAGTGATTCTTAATGAAGGATGACGCTCCTTTTAACCCAATTGGGAGAGTGAATTCATCATAGATGTATTTTACCAAGTGCAAAAGAGGTTGTAGTCAAGGACTTACACCTCTTGTAAGAGAGAATCCTTGAACAAACAACAAATGCCTACAAGGAATAACATCAAGTAATAAAGTTCACACCATCCACGAAATAGGAAAAAAAGTGGATCCTTAGATAAAAATAAGGAAAGATCATTGCCTCAATGAGAAGGACTTACACAATCTTCTAGGGAAAGATTTGGACATAAGAAAAAGAAGAGATATATGAAATCACTCTTGTCCCCATAGGAACAAGAAAATTAGGCTATTATGTTGCTTCAAAAAAAATATGATTGCACTTGACATTGTACCATCATGAATGACAATGAGCCCCCAGTAAATGAGCTACCAATGTCACATAATGATGAGCAACATAATAGCCATTAATGTTATTTAAAGACATGATAGATTGAATGAGGTATTTGAATATGACATGCTAAATGCTCAACTATAAGTGAGATCAAAAACATGTATAAAATTGAAGAAGAAAAGTCACAAGAACTCTTAGAAGAGGGATAAGTGTAATTTATTAGAGCCTTATCCCTGGAGGAAAGGACTTTATGATGAATAGGAGATAAAGATTCATAAGTGGATTTAGAAATTTGAGGGGATTCATAAAGAGATTTGTTCATTGCCAAGATTTCCTTATGAGGGGAATGAGAGTTGATAGAAGTAGAAGATGATTTAGTTGAAGTGAGATCATCATCACTACTAAATATAGCATTCACATTGAGAGATGGTCTTTTAGATGCTTTAGTGCGTTTGCAGGGATTATAGCCAAGTCCAAAGGCATAATTGTGAAAATTAGTCTCTAGAGGAACTTTTATCCCTTGTTCATGAGCGCCACAACCATTTCCATGATACCCATGCTTAGCAAAAATGCGAAAACCACGACCATAACGATCAGCCATTTCAGGAAGAGAAGGTGGTTTTTCATAAGACAAAGAATCAAACTCTTCATAATTAGAGGTGTGAGGAGAAGAAGTTTGAGAAGCGGCCACAAAATTATTGCTCATAGATTCAGGTAAGACTGATTGATCTCTAGTTTCTTCCTTCTTTTTACCTTTAAGATCTCTAGGAGGAACCCTATATTCACCTACAAAGGTGGGATTAAAATCAAGAGATCCCCAATCATCTTCCGCGAGAACCTTCTCAGGATCAAAAGCCTTTTCATGTGTAGACTCAAGTCCAGAAGGATCTTCTTCAGGAGCTTTAGGCTCATCCAAAGAATTTTGATTATTAGAGGGTGATGATTTATCCATAGGTATATTGTTCAAAGAGTCATTACTAGAAGAGGAAGGCTTAGAAGAACTCCCTTTGGAAGTAGATGTTTGCAAACAAGCCTGAAGATTAGTATCGCCTATCAAGGTATATGTCTTATTGTTATAAATGAATTTAACTTGTCTATGCAATGTAGAGGGGACAACTTGCATACTGTGAATCCAAGGTCTTCCTAATAACAAGTTGTATGTTAAATTTCCCGACATAACATGGATAGGAGTAGGCAAAGTAACAGGTCCCACTGTGACGGGTAAGGTGATAATACCTAATGAAGACTTAGCCACATTATCAAAGCCTCGAATGGGATGAGAGTCAGGCTCAATAAGGGATGTATCCACATTCATCTTATGCAATAGATTAATGCTACACACATTAAGGCCAGAGCCATTATCTACCAGTGTTCGTCTTATAGCAGTGTCATTTATGATAACCACAATCATCAAGGGATCATATTGTTGTTGAATTTCACCAGTAGGCAACTCATCTTGGGTAAACACAATTTGAGCTTTAGGATTCATCACAGAGTTAACCAAAGACACTATATTACTAGATGTATTAGGTGGAGGAACATTCAAATCTTTCAAGGCATCTTGTAACATTCCATGATGAATAGAAGAAGTTTGTATCAAATCCCAAAGAGATATCTTTGCCGGAGTAGTTTTAAGTTGTTCTATGAGATCATAGTCCTTACTAAGAATTTGTGAAATACGAGGCGCTTGAGGAAGAATAGGTTGGGAAGGAGGAAGTGAAGTGGGGATAATTGGAGGAGGACTAGGTTGCCTATTGTTTCTTGTGTTATAGGTATGAGCAACCGCATGATAACTCTCTCTAGTCAGTTGCTTAGCATACTCATAAGGGCTCTTAGAAGAATAACCTCCTTGCACAGTAATAATAGGTTTCTTAGGAGTGCAAAAAGAATCATTAGCATAACCACCTTGAACCACTAAGATAGGCTTATTTAAAGGTTGAGAATTTTGAGAAGGACAAGCACCTTGGACAGTGAAGAGAGGTTTGTTAGGTGTCTCATTCACATGTATCAAATTGATTGAGGATGGTTTAGAGGAATGAACAAAAGTGTTGGAAGAATTATTGATAGTCTTCTCTTGCACTAAAATATTATCACGGATTAAATCAATTTTAGGAGAGAGACAAGGGGTAAGCATTGATGTTCTAGTAGGAAGAGGAAAGGTCATATCATCCTCTATCATCAAAGGATCTACATGGGGAATAAACTCTCTAGGAGAAGGATCAACACTACTCTCTAAAGTCTCACTTTTGAGAGGGAGATCTTTGAAAGAAATGTTAACCATCTTGCTTTGAACTAGGGTTTCCTTATGAGTAGAACCAAGTTGAGGAGAGGGAGATGCTTTATTTTTAGAGGGAGAATAATTGAGATTCAAGGAAGGGGAGAAACTATCAAGGGAGTTTCCAATCTTGATTTCATCCCCTTTGGCTAGGGGTAGAGAATAATCTATACCTTCTTCTAATGGTTCATCCCAAATAGTGAGGTTGTTGAAAGGAATGTTTAAAGTATTGTCAATTTCGGGAGAGGAGATAACATTGTTTATTAATTCTTCATCCTTAGGAGGGAAAGCATCAATAAATGTGTTAAACTCATCCTCTTTCCTCAAAATATGTTCAATATGATCTTTAGGGGAGAGAGAATTAAGGAAATTGCTTATTATTTCATCTTCTTTCTCTAAGGGATGCTTATGGGTAAGACCAACTTTAGGAGAAGGGTAAGCATTTATCATTAATTAATCATCTCTAGTGGGAATTTTGTTGGAAAAGGAAATGCCATCACTAGGGATTGTAGGGATAATGTCATCTTCTTGCACAAAAGGATCCTCATGAAGGGAGTGTTTTTTAGGGGACACAAAGGCATCAAGGGCATCATCCCACAAAGCATGATCATATCTATTAAAAGGTTTATCTTTTGATTCAAAAGGAGATATTTCCTCATAGAGGGGATTATTGAACACAACCATGTTACTAGATTCAGTGGAAGAGTTGATAGGAATGTACCCTTGAGAGGAACCATTTGACTTATCTTTCTCATCACATCTAAATGGCATAGTAACAAGGTTTATGAGTTTTTGGTAAAATGAAGGTTTGGTATATTTAGGTTTCAAAAATTCATCTAAAGCTTCATCTAACTCATAATCATCACAAATATGATCATCTTGCAAATAAAAATCTAACATTTTGAAATTGCATAAAATTTAAACACACAATGCAAAGAAACACACTTTTTTTTTTCTTTTTAATGAAAATGAAATGAAAACACACTAAATCTAGATCTAGATCTAACAAATGCAATGCAAGAGGAAGCAATGATAGATTCACGTCGGGTTCACCAAAATGTGTAGGGGAAAAAGCGAGACTAGGTTAACATGCCCTAATCCTACCTTTTGACACACATTACGGAATACGAAAGAGCCTAGAGATATCGCACAATTGGCTACTTCTTTTTGTGAAAGAGAGAGCCACGGGATATCTATTAGGATTTCTATTCCCTTGTTGAAATTGAAAGATAAAATGATGCAAGTTCAATCCCTAACCTCAAAATGCAAGTAGGAACTAATGACAAGATTGCAGAATTGAACTCAAATGATGGAAAGCTGTAAACACAAGGATAAGACAAGAATGAAAATGCGTACCCGGAGTTAAAATCTGACTGAAAATGTTCAGGACGGGGGCGCGGGCGCCACTGTCCTGATTCTGCCCCTGAAACTGCTCCGGAAACTGCTGTTTTTGCACTTTGGAAAAAGCTATCAAAATGCTGAAAATGCTGTCGGACCAGGGCGCCCAGCGCCCCTGTCCCAGGGACCAGGGCGCCCAGAAGGGACCAGGGTGCCCAGCGCCCCTGTCCTGGCAGGACCAGGGCGCCCCACGCCCCTGTCCTGGTCTTTTTCTCTGAAATTTGGTGGGAAGGCCGGTCTCAGTCTGCTTCTTCTGGATCTGCAACCTACGGCGTCGTCCGAGTCTCGAAACCTACAATAATATCTGAAAAGGGGAAGGGGCAGCTATATAGGGTTTTGCCTTAGTCAAACCCCCGCTTTGGTGATTTCCACCTCCACGAATAGCCAAGTTGTTTTGTAAAATGTATTGTGTGTGCAGACCTAGTGTGTGTGCAAGGTCCAAAATGCAAGAAAGCAAACTAGAGCAACCTAGAAAGTAAACCCTAATTGCTTGTAAATGATGATGCAAATGCTCTAAATCAAGATGCAATGTGATCTAAAGCATAAATAAATGATGTATCAAAGCTTATGTAAGGACATGAAAACAATATGAAATCATACCCAACCCTTAAGGGAGGAGTACAAGCCAATCTTCAGTCGGTAATCTCCTATTGTTCTTCAATGTCTTCCAAGCCCTAAATGGATGATTGAATGAATTTGATAGATGCTTGATAGAGTGATGTTGAATGTTGTTGAAGTCTTCAAAGATCTGCTCTTTTGCTGCATATGAGGTCCTTGGAAGCCAAAAATCGGATCCTTTCCAATGAGGAAAGAGAGCTCTTATGTATGAAACCCTAGGTCGTAAATTCGTATTTTGGCCGACCTAGAGATTGAATATCCCACCAATTTCTTGGGGTTAAGCTTTATTTTATGATTGGATCGTGCTCCCAAAATTTCGGGAAAAATGTCCAGGACCATGTTGCACGGGCGCCATAGTCTCGACAACTTTTCACCAAATTTTCAGGGCCGTCAGATATGATGATTTTAGAGAGAATCCCGAAGTTACAAGTGATTTCGAGATGTTTTGACCCCCAAAATCAAGCCCCCAAGTTCAAAATAGGACCTAATTAGGGTTTTTGATTAAATGATGTATTGGAAGAATAAAATGAAAGGGGCACACTTTAATGAAAGGGCCCAACTTTATGATATGGGCGATGATAAAATAGGACCTTAGACCTATTTAAAAAAGGGGAAATGCAATGCAAAATGCAAAATGCGCCAAGGCGGGTGCTAAACTAGGTGTGAAATTGTACCACCCTAGCAAGTGCGTACAATTTACGACGCTACACAATCTATCCTCCAGAGTTTTTATTTTATCATTTGCATTGTGCAGGCCTTCTTTCAATTGTGCACATTTTTTTCTTTCTTCCTCTACTTCCTCTTGCAAATGTTTTTCTTTTTCCTTCCCATGATCCAATAGTTCTTGTATTTTTCTTATTTCGGCAGCAACAAACTCATAACTTTTATATAATTTTTGAAAACTAGCTCTTTCCTCATCAATTTTTTTACTACTTTTAGCTAGTTTTTCTCTCAGGTCCTTCAATTCTGCATCCATCTTCTCCTACTCTGCAATTTCTACTGCAGAGCTTGAATTTTTTATCCTTTTCTACAAATCATTACACTTGTTATCTGTTGCTTTCCTCCTTGATTTTTTGTTTGCCAGGTATGCCTGTAACTTTTCTATTTGTTTCTCCAATTTATTTTTCTCTCTCCACCTTTAGCAGTGAAGTGTAGACCACTTTGTTAGTCCTTTTTGACACACTAATTTTGTCCACATTATGTACTTTGGAAAAATCCATTTGGAGGGTGCTAACTTGAAATTCAGAGGGATCTATTTGACTGTGTGGTGGATTTTTATCTTTAGTTGGGGTCAGGGGCATAACAACCATGAAATCCATCATATCTTTCTATGGGTCATATGTTCGAAATACCCTATTCCTTGTAGGTTGTTCATCTAAAACTTCAGTTAGGGCACCCCTATGAAATGCTTTCTTTTTTTCTTTATTTTCTTTTGTTGCATGTTCATATTTTTTATAGTAATCACGAAATTGAAAATCAGGGCTTGCTGAAGCAATTGAATGTTTGAAAGGTGACATAGGAATAACAGAGGCTCCAGTTCCACTTATGCCTATGGTTTTAACTAATGCTTGACTAGGATTACCAACAACAATTACTGATCCTGTCCCACTCCCACTGACACTTTCATGTGTAGTTTTCATAATCTTTTGAGGTGTGTGATTTGAAGCTACAAATAATTGTTTTATAGTGTCAGTGGCACTTGATATAGGATTCTGAATAGTATGAGTATCTACCACTAGTGGCCTCTTGCAAGAGATATTTTGTTGTAGCCCTTGTCCAACACCAAGACAAGTAGTATCAGTAGTAGTACCCATGCCAACCTCATCAATCACAATGACACTTGACTGAACAATAATGGGAATACTATCCCCAGATTCCACACCGATGGCAGTGGCACTTGAATCGCCACCAATGGGAATACCATGATGTGGTGGTGGTTGTGGATTTGAACCTGAAACAAATGTAGGTGGACCTTGAGGGTAATCAGTAGTACCTATCCATGATGAATCTGAAAAATCAAGTCCAATGATTGGTTTAATAGGAGCTTTTGATTTTGAATCTAATGGAAGTTGTACCTGAAGTGGATACCAAATGCTCTCTCCTCTGGGACCTAGACCACCACCTTCAAAACCCATTTTTTCCACAATGCTTGCCCCTTTGCTATATTTTTCTTTCATGGACTCATTGACTCCACCTAATATTTTAGGGACTGTAGTAGTTGTTGGAGTGGGCTCAACCTCATACTCATCATCATCTTCACTCGTGTCATATGTTGTTGTGGGATGCTCCATATTCCACAATTTGTTAAACTCTCCATCCTTGTCGATGGTCTCAAATTCTTCACTGGTCTTTGGTTCACCGAGATTCTTCCTCATAGTCCAAAAATCATTTATTTTGGTTTGAGTCCAAAAAATATCTTTACATTCTTGCAGACTTGATTTGGGAATAGATTTGTTAGATGGATTAGCAGATTTTTGGTAAAAATTGTAGGACCTCCTATTTTGGATGCCCTGGCCCTCCTCTATTGTCCTCTGTGTGTGCAATGCCATAATTTGTGATGAAATTTCTTGTGTTGAAATGTTATAGTTAGCTGTAATTTTCTCCAATCTCTTTTTTAACCTCATCCTAGGAGTCCATGTTTCTAAGCTTTTCTAGCAATGGTTTACTTTCATGTTGACATAACATTGAAGAGTTCCCATTTTTATTAAGCCTTTCTTGAACTACATCGATTGGATTATACTGCCAGAGACCCTCATCACCAAAGTTAAAAACTGTCAAAAAATCATGTGCCACATTGAATGCTTTTCTCTCAAATGTGAACCCTCCACATGAGAAAGGAAAGGAAGGAAATATGCTCTTCTTTTGTTGACCATGGAAGTGTCTATCTGTGCTCTCCAATTGTTGTACATACTGTTGGTCACCAAAACTGGTTAACCCAAGTTCACCTGCAATTGATTTTATGAAATAGACAATTTCAATCTGTGAAATACTTCAGGGCTTGGACAACATAACATATGGTCCTAATGATCCTCCTGCACTTCAGGTTCTGCTAGACCTAGGGGGGACACCCTTTTGATGCATAGAATTAAACCCATTACACACTTATGACAACATCAAACAATAAGCAGATAGATGATTCCACAAGCTCAACAAGTTAGAAAACACTACAAATTGGCTAGATCTGTACAAGTAATGGATGAAGAAGAGCTTGAAATGAATAGGACACAACCCCCAAAACATGAAGGGAAATAGATTTCTTTAAAATTTATATGATTATGAAAATATCCCCAAATTCTTCAAAGACTAGTGCCTTGTTCATTGGGTATGGAGTCACACGCAGAACTGCGAATGCAAATCTCAGCTGCAAATCTATTTTCATTATAAAATATTTATTCATCAATAACTCATACTAATGCATTACTCAACTCATTCACAAAATCATTAGATCTTGGATACATATTTCATTATTTATGATTGATTATAGAATTTAAACTCTTCACTGAAGAATACCTACAAACAATCACAACAATCTCCTCGAGATGACAAATTCCAACCTCCTCAAGGATTTAATTTGTAATAAAAAAATACATATTTGGAGACAATTTTATGTGAAATCTACACATGCCTTACACAAGTAAAACCTGCAACTATGAAACAATCTACAATTACTAAAATGCAACTATATACCTTGAAAAAGACCCCTAGAATTTTACAAACTTGGAAAAGAAATTCAATACTAAAAACACAGAATTCTGGAGCCTTCTCACAAAAATTCTAGAACCCTTACAAATGAGAAGAATTGAGAATATAAAGAGGAGGGAAAAGATCAGATCTGCATCACCATTTGCCAAGTGTCCTCTTTCCCCAGCTAAAAATTTTCCTTTATCCTTCTCGTGAAAACTACTCTCAAAATATCTGATATTTTTTGAAACTGATAGAAAAACTTAATTTCTCATTTTGAGAGCTTTCCAACGACATATAATACTTGCATATTTGGGTAAAACATACCCCTTAGGCGAATTAATCTCTCAAATGGATCCATCATTTAAATTTTTTAATTTCTCACTATAGTCTGGACTATACATTTAATTTTAATTTTCGTCTAATTTTCACCTTCTACGCCCCACCATGTGGCACCCTACGATTCGCTCATGAGTCCTCTAGGATGACACCTCATTTGCCACCTGTGCACGGTCGGACCACCACATGTCACAATCTGATTCGCCTGTGGGTACACTTGGGTGCCACCTCACTAGTCGCCATGTCACAAGGGTTAACCTGCAAGCATCTTCACATTGCGGTATGGTGACGACCATTGGATCTGCCTCAAACATGCTTGATCTTTAACTTGCCTAAGCTGCTCATCTGTCGGGCCCGGGCCCACCATTTAGTCGCCAAGCCACAATGGTTAATTGTCGAGCATTTTCATGTTGTGGTATAGCAACAACTGTCAGATCATCTACAACTTGCTTGCTTCTTAATTCTCCTTTCTACTGTAAAATCTGATTTGCCTCAAGATGTGTACATGTGCGTGGGGTCTACCGGGTCACCAAGCTAGCTCCTTGTCAAAAGCCTTTATGCTTTAGACATTGTACATACTTGTGGTTTAGCATTTAAATACAAGAAATATCCTCTCCACAACCAATGTGGGATAAATGTCTATCCCTGGCAGTTGCATTTGCTTGAAAATTTTTGATGTCTTCTCCAATGCACGTGGTGGGAAGGAGAACAATATGTAGTCACTGAAAGTTACTGAAGCCTTCCCTCACCTCTAGCTCATGCGTAGGCTTGGGAGAAGCTCGCAATGGCCATGGAATTTGGTTTTACACCTGCCATTGCATTTGCTTGAGGAGTTTAATGGCCATGCAAGCCATTTACTTGGCAATTTCATTTGCTAAAATTTTTCTTTTTCTCTTTCAACACCACACTCCAACTCACACGCACCACGCAGGGAAGACTGGCAAAGCATACCAATTTCATTTGCTTGGAGGTTTCACGTGATGCCCTTTCAACCCCAAAATGAGGGGTAGTTGCTCTGCCTCTATTTCATTTTGCTTGAGGTTTCACGTGGGTTTTATACTTGCCAAATACATTTGTTGGAGTTTCTGAACCTCCACCATGCCACACCAAAATGGGGGAAATTTTCCATACACACCTTCCAATGCACTTGTTTGAGGTTTCACGTGGCTGCTCAACCCATTCCATGCTACATCTGCAGATTGCATTTGTTTGAAAGTTTTCTGCCCCTTCTCTATTTCCACGCTGCAGGGAAGATTGGCTTAATGCCAATTGCATTTGCTTGGAAGTTTCTGAGTTTCTTGTTCAACTACCACGTTGGGGGAAAACGTTGGTTTTACACCTACTAATTGCAATTTTCTTTGAAGTTTCTATGCTTGAAGGTTTTTTTTTTAATCGCCCTTTCTCAGCCACGCAATAGGGAAAACAACTGCAGATTGCATTTGCTTGAAACTTAAAATGCCTTTCATCTACCATTCCCACCAAGTGCATTTGTTTGAAGGATTTAAAACCTCCTTTGTCTACAGCCACGCCTTCCTAGAGTGGGTTATGGAATTTGCATTTACACCTGCCAGTTGTTGCTTGAAAGTTTCTAATGTCTTCTCTACAATTCCATCAGCTTTCACAAGCTTTGGCATTTCACATGCCAATTGCATTATAAAATATATTTTGGCTTAATGCAATCAATTTGCTTGGGGCACAAAATAGAATGGAAATATGGGCATGGTATCAAGAACTTCAAACCTTCAACTAATAATGGCCTACACATTAACATTTCAGATATATGTCCATCAATCCATATGTAACAAGTCAAATGAAGTCGCCTCTCGCTGTCCCACTGGCGAAGAAATCTTCCTCTTATCTTTATCCAGTCACATGAATGAAATGAAATCTTCTCTCATTAAATAAAATTGCCAATTGCAGTCGAGTTGGTATTGATATGCACTACTATGAATTAAGAATATTTCGCCATAAAATTAATGTACTAGCATGAGCTAGGTCGGCCCCCAAAGTGGGCCTGACTAAAAAAAAAATTGTTTTCATTCCACTGGTCCTTGAAATGTCTCAGGCACCTTGAACATACCTCTGGAGTTGATCTGCACAATTTTTTTATCATTAAAACTCAACTTGCAACTTTCAGGCACTTGTGTCCAAAACATTGAAATGGCCTCAGGATCTGGCTCTGAAAACTGATTAAAACATCTTTCTGTATCCTGCCATCTGAAGGACAAGTAGTCTGATATATTGACTATCACCCTGCAAAAAAATTTCTCATGACGAATCTCGAGTGATAAGATATTAATCAACGAAGTTGATTAAATGTCTCTGTCAGCATTTGAACCTGATAAAATCAATGTGTAGGGACCACAAAATGTCTTTACTAAAAATATATAATGATCTTCGTAGATCACCAAATTTGGGGCATAGATACTTTTAAGTACAGAGAAGACCTTAGAATGATCAGTTCGATCGGGAAGCCGATAGGGTACAAATGGTGAGCTCATGAAAATAGCCACTTAAAAAGATGTAGCAATGAAAGTGCAGAAAATTGAATAAAGTGGCTCAAGAAATCATCTTGGAAAACTGGTCAAATAGATTGGTAAGAGCTTCAAACTGGAAACATAGCTTATCTTTCATACTAGTAGTAGCCTGGAAGAAATATTCTAACATGGCACTCACCGGGGCAACTTTTACACATGTGCAAAGTGGTGCTCAAACTAGCTGTTGAAACAGGGACTTATGCAAACAAGCACAAATTGCAAATAGATTGGGATTACCAAACTAAGAAAATGGATTCATAGAGATTTGAAACTTGGCATGCAGACTCACCTATTTGCATACAATTCAATGCACTTTGAATTTTCAGTCCACCCCTTGAAATGGGTACTTGATAAACTGATCCAAACTAAAATCTGAAAGTTTCAAAACACTTCATAAGCCAAATGAAAGGTGTGCAACAAGTTTCCAAAGCCTTACCCCTTAATAATCAACTAGCTCCATTTTACACTTCTTCAAAATAGGCCTATCAGGTTGACTCATTAGGTGGTCCTTTGAAAGTGCAGAGCAAAATTTTGAAATGGGCCTCTCAAAATACTCAAATTTTATGAGTCCCAACACATACTCCAATGCAAATACCCTCTCTGTCGCATGTATTGGAAGTCTGTATGGTTTTACTACCGATCCTTAAAACCTTAACACAGTGAATTCTTCCATGAAGAACTAGTCAGCCAATTCTATTTGACTTCTAAGTTGAATGCAATCTCTACAAGACACAAGCAACCTAGGCATTTGAGTGCTTGTAATTTCATTATACATTGGTGCCAAAAAGAAGTCTACAAAATGGTTGTAGTTCTTTCTGTTATCATGCATATGTATCTTTGGTGTCCATTCATATATTGGACACTATGTTCTGTTCCAAGTCTTCTCATCAATCTTATAGTTCACAATTTGAAGATTGTTGGTCTCAAATATTGCACGATACTTGGATAGAAGGAGATAGCACAAGTAGGATGAGAACCTAAATGTCTTACAAGAACCTTTTTTTATCATTAGTAATTGTTTGTGCATGGATTGAACAATGTGCTCAATAAAGTTATATCTTACTATCTGACCTACACAATGTATATTATAAATCATTTCAAGAAGGCTTGCACCCACTTCCCTATCATTTTCCAATCCCAGGCAAAATGACAGCAAGGAAATAGTATCCCCAACCCATGGAACAAAAATGTTAGAATCATAAGGAGGCTTATGATTCTGATCCAACAGAATACCGCTCTTTATTAAAGCTTTAATAAATGAATCTCTATGACTTGGATCAAGACTCTCATAATTCCCTGCCAACTTTCCTAGGTCAATTTGGACGTTTGAGTTTTGGGCTTCAAATCCTAGGTTCAACAAATGAGAAAATTCTCCCTCATTTATGGATAGAATTTCCTCTTCTGTATTTTTATTGACAATTGCCTTTTTATCTTCATCATAATTTTTGGTGCAGACCATGACAAAATCAGGGCAAGGGAATACTTTAGGTAACACCATGCTTCCCAATCTAGCATCCCACGATGTGATTTTATTTGTTCTTTGTTTTAACATTGGGTTAAAAACACTAAATTTTGCCCTGGATGCATCTGTCGCCTTACTAGACAATGCATATCTAATATCTATGATATGCTTTTCACCATGGATAGCAAGGTCATAAATATCATGGTATTCATCAGTGAAACCTGGTGTTTTAACCAATTTGGTTAGGTACATTTTGTTTTTCACTTGGCTTCCTATTGAACTACTGCCTCCCGTTTTCCCCATCGTTGTTATTGTTAATAATTCAAAATAATGCTAGATAAAAACCTGAAAATGCTAACCCTCAAATTGGACCATGAGATTAAAAAAAGAAAAAAAGGCGGGATGTAGGTGTTCTAGATTTTACCAGAAATTTCTATTTGACTAGATTGGCGCAGACAGTCTCTGTTGCAACTTGAATTCCTCAATCTAGTAGTTGTTTCTGAATCTACCTCGATTTACTGGTTTATCCATGAAATTAAATATGATTATGATTTATGAGTCTCTTATTTTGAAAACTCTAAAAAGTACAAAAGTAATACCTAAAGGGAAAAATATCTAGAATCATGTTGTAATTTTATTAAATAAATATTAATAACTATTCGATGTCGAAGGACAAAACATTCATTACTTTAGTCTAAATTCTGAGGACATTAAATTTCAAACATTCAATTTGGGGCGAAGTTCTCACAAATGTGTTCACTTCCCACATTCGGGCCGAAATCCACCCTAAATCGTTGATATTTTCTCATCCAACGGATAATGGTACCTGCTATCAGATGTCGTGGGTCCCATGACTTCTGCCATTTTTTAGGCACGTCACCATACTCATGTCACTTTTCAGGATAGTTTTGTAAGTCTGTTTAATCATTTTAAACTTTTGCCCAAAAAATAGTTTTATAGACTTAATTATATTTAATTAAATTTAAAACATTCTATTCCAGGCGAAGTTCTCACAAATGTGTTCACTTCCCACATTCGGGCTGAAATCCACCCTAAGTCGTTGATCTTTGCTCATCCAACGGACGATGGTACCTATTGTCAGATGTCGTGGGTCCCATGACTTCTGCCATTTTTTGGGAATGTCACCATAGTCGTGTCACTTTTTGGGACTGTTTTTCAAGTCTGTTTAATCATTTTAAACTTCTGCCCGAAAAAGAGCTTTATAGACTTAATTATATTTAATTAAATTTAAAACATTCTATTCTAGGCCAAGTTCTCACAAATGTGTTCACTTCCCATATTCGGGCCAAAATCCACCCTAAGTTGTTGATCTTTTCTCATCCAATAGATGATGGTACCTATTGTAAGATGTCGTGGGTCCCATGACTTCTGCCATTTTTGGGGCACATCACCATACTCATGTCACTTTTCAGGACTGTTTTTTAAGTTTGTTTCATCATTTTATACTTCCACCCGAAAAAGAGCTTTATAGACGTAATTATAATTAAATTTAAAATGTCCTATTCTGGGTGAAGTTCTCACAAATGTGTTCACTTCCCACATTCGGGCCGAAATTCACCCTAAGCCATTGATCTTTGCTCATCCAACGGACGATGATACCTGTTGTCAGATGTCATGGGTCCCATGACTTCTACCATTTTTTGGGCACATCACCATACTCGTGTCACTTTTCGGGACTATTTTTTAAGTCTATTTAATCATTTTAAACTTCTGCCCGAAAAAAAGCTTTATAGACTTAATTATATTTAATTAAATTTAAAACGTTCAATTCTTAGCGAAGTTCTCACAAATGTGTTCACTTCGCACATTTGGGCCGAAATCCACCCTAAGTCATTGTTCTTTGCTCATCCAATGGACGATGGTACATGTTGTTAGATGTCCCAGGTCCCATGACTTCTGCCATTTTTCGGGCACATCACCATACTCGTGTCACTTTTCGGGACTGTTTTTAAAGTCTGTTTAATCATTTTAAAATTCCGCCCGAAAAAGAGCTTTATAGACTTAATTATATTTAATTAAATTTAAAACATTCAATTCTAGGCAAAGTTCTCACAAATGTGTTCACTTACCACATTCGTGCTAAAATCCACCTTAAGTCGTTGATCTTTGCTCATCCAATGGATGATCGTCGATGGTACCTATTGTCAGATGTCGTCAGTCCCATAATAAGAGACATTTAAAGACGTGCAATAGTTTGAGATAACTATTAAATATAATGTTAATGTTATTTGTAACAATATGAAACTCAAAAATAGTATAGAACATGAAACTTAGTTTCTAGAATAAAACAAATAACTAAATAAAAATATAAATTTTGATATACAATTTGAAAGGTAAAAGTTTAATATAAAAAAGAAAACGTTTAATATTAAATCTAAATATTAATTTAAAGTTAAACAAAATTCTTAAAAAATATGTTTACGATATACAATTTTAAAAAATAGTTTAAAAATATATAGAAAAGTTAAACATAAATTTAGTGTAATATAAATCTTAATTTAATAAATAAATAAAGACTAAAAATATATATAGAAGTTCAACATAAATTTAGTTTAATATAAATTTTCATTTAATATAATTTTATTGATAAATAATGTGGTGAATCTTATTGATAAACTTGCACCTCCTAAGGACCTATGCAATATGCATTACCTTTGATCCTAGTGAGAATATTGGAAATTGAAATTTGAAACACCCGATGGCCCACTACAATTCTATATATCACCTGCAAAGATCAAAGACATACTCTCACGAGGGGTTCTCATTGATGATTGATCCAACATGTATGGTGAATGTGATAAGTTAAGAATATCTTTATACTTTACATTGTTACAATTGCATGAAGTAACATGTTGATATGATAAATTTGATTTAGTGGTTAAGATATTAGATGGTTTCTCTTGTCCTACTATAGGTTCTATTACTCTTCCAGTTCTTGTTAAGGTTGGTACTAAGTGCTTAGATGTGATTTTTGCTATCATTCCTAAATCCTACTTCAGATCAATTTAGTGTGAAGTTGGGACATCCTTGCCCTTGGTTCGCTTCCATGAAAGCGATCCCATCTACCCTTCATAAATGTGTCAAATTTCTTCATTATGATAAAATCTTAACTATAAATCATAGCATGTACCCAGTACCAAGTTACCAACCCACGCATGCAAAAGTTCAAAAATTCAACAACAATTAAGTTGGAGTTTTACTTTTAATTCACTTATTTTCACAAGATAAACGTCGGTTTTATATATATTTATAAAATTATAATCAACCATAATCAATGTACAAATAATTAATGGAACGAACTAAATTTAAATTTTTATATATTAAATATAGAGGAAGAAGCATTACATTACAAAGATCATAATATTAAATTTGTTTCCATTCTTTAACAAAATATTGAAATAACGTAGCTCATAGACAAAAAAAAGTTTGAAAAACTTTCATTAATAGAAATGAAATAGAATTATAGAAAACATTTTTATATCCATAAGACTCTAAGAGGCAAACTAAAACAAACTAGAATTTGAAAAATTATCACTAATATTTATGCTTTGGAAATTTACAATTTTTACGTCTAAGACTTGAGTCCCTCAAAAACTTAAAAGCCAAAATGAGTGAGCCACTGAGCCTGTTAGGTTTCGAGGACATAGGAAAAAAAAAACTACTAGGGGCCTAGGGGGGTAGGGCTAGGGCACAGGTAGTGGATGGTTTACAACTTTGCCCTAAGAATCTGGCCCTCCTTCCATGTAGAATTCTTCAAACAGCATAAGCTGAGAGAATTCTTCAAGCCACATGTAGTTTGGAAAGTAGTCCAGGAGCAACCATTTCTGGAGGAAGTCCCTGCCAGTCCACGCCCATTTCCTATGACGCGTCAAGTGCTCCACATTCAGGTTCAAGAGAAACGGTTGCCTAGCCACTGGCACTGTTTGGTTAGGGAGGAGAAGCTTGGATAATTCACTCACCCAAAGGATCCCCATCCCTACTTCTACAAGGACAACAATAGTAATGTCGTCTCCAAGGAAGTCTTCCTTAAAAACCTTCCTCAACAACATTAGCATATCCACCTTGTCTCCTCTGAGGTCTAGAAGAGACGCTAAGAACCGAGATGTAATGTCTGTGTTAACATGGTATCTTTTTCTGTTTCACAGAAACTCTCTGCCCAGCACCATCTGCACAGCCTCATTGGTGAACAACCCAACCTCCTTGCAGATTGATTGGAGGGTTGGGTCTCTCACGGAGCCCAGAAAGGCCCTCTGGTCCTCTGCAGAAATGCTTATCAAGCGGATGGGAGTGTCCATCTTGAGAAAATAGATTAACAAATTAAACAACCTGAGCCTATAAACCTAAACCAGAGGAAGAATTTAAATACCACGAGCTCTGACGATTTATCTACCAAATGGAAAAGGCTAATTGAAGATGAAATAAGAAGAGATCCTATATAAATAATTGAAGCTCTTGATTGTCATAATTACTTCTCTAACTGTATTAATTGCTTTAATTTTTTTTAAATCTTTTGTATCTCTGCAAATCTTTCCCATAAAAGCACGAGTGTGCAAAATTGGAAATAGCTATAAACCAGTACCAAGTTGGCAAGTACCACATTGGAAGTTGTGGGGATAGAGTGGATTGTAGTAAGTGAATAGATTATATATTAAATGACTAAAATTATTGATCATGATTCATGACATTTGATACGTGTCTTGAATCCAATTCCATTCCGGGCACTTTCTTGTGAGCTATGATCTCTTCAAAAAATTGGGCCGAAATAAAACTTCAGCCATTGATCTACTATCATCGAATGGTTTAAAATCATTGATGGGTTTTAGGTATGTGTCACCCTTCATGTGTCATAGAGGCCACGCTTATTGATACATCATGCAGAATCCGGACTCAATGTGATGTACTAATGTGATGTGATGTGTCTTCTCTATTAATGGCAATGAATTCATGAAATTGCCAATAAATTATATATTTTTCCATAAATAACAAAATATTCGCCAAAACAAATTCAATAATTTTCAAGCGATGGATAAAAATCGCCAATACAATTAAATAATTTTTCCTTCGGAGTAAAAATTTTCGCCCATACAATTATATATTTGTTCCTTTTAACAAAGATTATTTGTCTCCTACAATATATATTTTCCCCATACAACAAGGTATAATTCACCAGAAATTTATGGAATTTTCGTACCCTAGAAAAAAATCACCAATACAAAATAATTTTTTGCCCTATTTTGAAAAAAAAAATCGCCATCCATATGAAAATTTCCCCCCGAAAATAATGTCCGATTTGCCAGGATTGTACATAGTTGCCTAGGGGGTGGTTTCTTAAAGTTATCCCTGTTGCCATCCCCTCCATCTCCACCATCATCTGCCCCCGACTTCCTCTCCCCCCTCTATCTCTTAGTTGTCTTGGAGCACGACATCGGGGTCTCTCCTCGTCATCATTAAAAGTCAATTCTGCCTTGTCAAGACATGACAATCTTGACACTTTGTGTGACAAGAAATATCGCTCATACTCGACAAACATCCCACCATCTATGACATCCTGCATGTAATCCCAAGCATGAGCTCCTAAAAACCCAATTCAAATATATAAAAAAATTTAAATGCGAAAAACCCAGTTCAAATATATAAAATTTTTAAAAACCCAATGCTAGAAATGCTAAAAAATTGATTTTTCTAAATTGGCTAATTTTATTTAAAATGAATAAATGAGGGTTTTCTCAAGGTATGTATCGGTGGACTGTAGGCTACAGGACTCTCATGTCACCAAACTCACTCAAATCTGTGCTGGTGGTAGGGGATCGCCATTTTCTTCTCCAGAACAAATTTTCAACAAACTCAAATGCACCAATAAGGAGTGGTAAAAGTGATTTTCGCTTTTTAAACTCAAAGTGGGGCTTTTAAGTGGGATTTTTATCTCACTTATTTTTAATCAACTAATCAGCCTAGCAGGGCAGCGTTTTAAAATTTCTTATCGGGAAATGAATCAAATCGACCTGGAAAATATCTAAAAAATCATAAAATCATTAAAAAATAAAAAACATTGTAAAATTTCAAAAATTTCAAAAATTTCAAAAACAAAAATCGCAAAAAATTAAAAAAAAATAAATTACCTGATTCATCTCCCGAGGGGGCATCCTCATATCGCAATTTATCAATCAATTTCTAGGGCATCATATCGAATCATGTCTGCATCAAATTGAAATTTATCATATCAAGATCAAATCCATATCGAATCATACCAGTAGCATCATCGAATCGTATTTTCTTTGAACCAATGTGTCATCACACATCACTTCAAAGAGGGGCAAAATGTATACACCTAAAAATAGTCTAAAGATAATTGATTAAATATGCAATTATTTAATTAATCACCCTTCTCAATTAATTGAAATCACAAGTAATTTGATTAATTTCCCGATTCATCTACTTGTAAATAAATCTAAATGATTTATTTATATAGCTCATTCAATATTCCCCCTTTGATTAATTAATTTTAAATTAATTAATTCTTCCCCCATTTAATTCAATTCTTCTAATCCCATAATTAAAATTAACAAATCCAAGTTTGTTGAGATTAATTATCCATTTTCGTAATTATTTGAATTTCTAAATTCAAATGAGCACATGGCTCCTACATTCTAACCACCTAGCCTAACCACCCCCTAACCTAATCTATTCTATCTAATCCTGGGTTTAACTAACTATATCCTATCTTTCACATCCTAACCTCTTTTATTCTAACCTCATGTGGGTTGGATATCCCTTCCTTGAGACACGTGGCACTTTGGCCACATGTCCTCTCTCCTTGGACACTTGCCCTCTCATGAGCAAGTTTCCTTGACACTTGTCACAATAGAGATTACATGTGTCCCTCCCTCCAGCCTCTTCTCCAACTTCTTCAATTTTAGCCCTTAATATCTTCAAATTGAATCCAGACCATTGATTCCCGCCACCTCAGCTTTGGCCTTGGAAATCCTATAAATACCCCTCATTTTGGAGCAATAAGGACCCTTGCATTCATAGTTTTTGCATACTTACTATAGGAATTTACATTCTAATCATCTAGCATAATTAGCATTTAGATCAAATAATCATATGTTTAAAATAACTTTTATCATGTTAATCTAGTTTCAATTATCAAATCACGTAGCTTAAATCCTCATTTTAGCTAATCAATCATCCTAGTTATAATCATGCATCAAATCATCCTAGCCTCATGCATTTTCATTATCATGATCAAATAGCTACTCAACTTTAGATTTGCCACTTTGGAGGTCATTTCTTGTTGAGAGCCAACAATCCAACACCTTCAAGGTCCTGAAAAATAGAGGAAGATGGGACATCTTAAGGGAGGCCATTGTTTTGCATCTTTTATTTATTTTTCAATTTGTGCTTCCTAGTTCATATTTTTGTCTCATCTATGTACTTGTTTCTTATGATTGACAATAATTTTAGTAGTACACAAATGTAACTGCTTCTTGTTCAAAAATTTTTATGACTTTTCCTATTGAAGTGGCTCATTGGGATGTGCATCTTTCACTATTCAACCGATGACAAAATTATGTTGTTTCTACTGATTAGGTGGATCTCATCGAAGTGGAAACTAAAATAAATGAATTGGAATAAAGAACCAAGTGTCTATTAAAAACTATTGAGAAATGTTGACTAATGAATATGCATTCTAGTGAGCAATTAACTCCTCTAAATCTTTGCAAGGCACTTGTGATTGGTTGATCTGGCAAGGTCCTTATGTAAATAGTTGGTTTGTGCTTGAAAATGTAGCCTATTCCTCCTTCTACATAGTTTGGCCTATTCATCTTTAATAGTACAATATTGTTGATGCCACTATGCTATAGAAAATTTTGAAGTCCATTTAAACTCTTGAATCTATTGTACTATAGTGAGACTTTGTTTGCATTTATCATCTATTATATTCTTTACATCAGCTATAAACTTCACATAAATAAAATTAGTTGTAATAATTTTATCTATTTTAGTGTGGTACATCAGTTCTTACAGTTAACGACCATCATCCGTCCTTTGAAGTGCAATGAGGACCATTGCATCAAATTCTCTTTTCAATTCTTCAAGTGTCTTCATTTCTCCCCCTTTATGTAGTAGCTCTGGGGTAGTCTAATGTTGAAGTATATGAAATGAATCAATCTTGTCTTTTATTGATTTCTCGTTTCCATCCAAATACTGAATCTCTTTCATAAACTTATTAAACATTTTATTCATTTCAATGATTTTAGCAGGAGTTATTGGAAAGTTCCATGTACCCATGACTAGATCCTTAAGAGTGTTAGTTTTTGGCTACCACCTTTCATAGAGTGGTTTCAATACTACAACAAAACTCTTACTGTTGGCCTACACTTCTTATGGGAATAGTTGATGTTGTCATTGATGGCAACCAACTGGCAACCAACTGACAATAGATTTCTACATGCCTGACATCACATATATTATACACCGACAGACATCGGCACCGACAGACACTTACACCGACATTCAGATTACATCGGCAACAAAGCATACTGACACTCCAATCGACATGGGATGAACTTTTGTTTATTGTAATAGAATTATTTTTTGTAAGTCGACATGGTATATCATAAAAGACTCATATATGTATGAGATCTTATAGGTCATTTGATGAGAGATATATATGATATGTAAGGTAAAAAATAATTGTTTAGTGACAACGAAGGTTATTGGATAAGGTATCTATCTGAGCTTAAACTGGTACTAAACCTGGCATTAGAGATGTTGTTTTGAGTAGTACATTATATTGGATTTAATTATCCATTTTGTAGTTAGTGAGACTCTTATTTAAGCAGTGAGCTCTAGGTTGTTGGCCTCTCTGCATGTGCAGACCCCTTATTGTAAGTAGTATTTATTCATTGGCCAGTGAGTAAATATTGTGGGTCACAAATCATATCGAGGTTTTTCCCATACCGAGTTTCCTCGCTAAATATCTTGTGTTGTGGTGTGTTTCTATGTTGTCTCTATTATTTGTGTTTACTCCATTAATTCTTATTTACCGGTACACTGTTTTGGGTTGCAAAGTTATAAATAAGTTTAAATATGTTGTTAACCAATTAGACACCAATTCACCCCCCTCCTCTCAGTGCCTTTAGGACTATCATTGAATCTAACATGCTGGCTCCTTTTTATGCTGAACAACAAAATCAACAACCAGTATAATTTACAACCAAATTTTGAAAGGTAGCCAACCTCAACTATGATTTCAAAAGACTAACTGGACCAACTTAAACAAGGATATTTAATCCTTCTTCTCTTCAGGCTCTGCAAGGCCTAGGCGGGTTTACCTGTGATGCACTTCAAATACAATCTAAACTCACACATAACATCACCATTAAAGTAGAAATCTCAAACATAGCTCAACAATAAGGAAAGTACTGCAAACTAGCTACATTCACATTGACTCTCAACTACATTGGAGCTTGAGATAGGTGGGACATTACCACAAAATAGAAAGAAAAGATATTATACTCTGATTTGATTTTAAAATGATGCAAATGACCTCTAGTTGTAACAGATCAGTGCCTCATCCTGGGCATAGAGTCAATAAAAATAACTACAAATGGAATCCAAGCTGCATATCAAATTTATTGAAAATATTTCCCTGTATTAATGTCTAGCATTAACACATTCTAAATTCATCAAAGGATCATATATAATCCAAATATTAACCCAAATCCCCAATTTTTTCTCATAGAATTTAAATCCTTTCTGTAAAGGATGCCTAAGAACAGGAATTACACTCTCACTTTGAGAAGATAAACCCAAATTTCCTTGAAGACTGAATTTATTGAAATAGAAGAAATGTCTGAAGACAATCTACTACACTGCATATATGCCTTACATATATGTGACCTAAAACTAAGATACAACCTGCAAAATATATCTACTCCATGACAACAAAATAAGAACATCAACCATTACAACCCAGAAAGTCAAAATGCATAAAACTAGAAACCAAGATCATGGAGCCTTGCTCACAAAAATCTGGAACCCTTACAATTGAGAAGAAATGGGAATATGAAGGAGAGGGAAAAATATCAGATTTCATCAGAACATGCCATGTATCTTTTTTCCCTAACTGAATTTCATTTACTCCCATGGAAACTACTCTCGAAATATCTACTTTTTGTTGAAACAAACTTCATAACTACATTCCTCATTCTGAGAGCTTTCCAGTGATATATAATAGTTGCATATTTGGCCAAAAATTAACTTCTGGGCGAATTAATCCTTTTTATGTGCACCATCATTTAAATTTTTCGATTTCACTGTAGTCAGGACTTTATTATTAACTTTGACTTTTCACCATTTTTTGGCCTGACACCCTGCCACGTGGCAGCCTGTGATTCACTGATGGGGTCCACTAAGATGACACCTTGCCGATTCACCACTTGGACTGCCACATCATCACCACTTGTACGCCACTGGACTGATCCATCATCACCACCTGCCACTGGACCTGCCACCTCATCTTTCACTGTTTCGTGAAGGGTAACGGTCGAGCAACTTCGGCTTGCGAAACAACGCTGGCCGTTAGATCTTCTTCAACCTGTGTGATCTTTACCATACCTTTTTCCACATGTGCTTTTCGCCATTTCACAATGGTTAATCTTCGAGCATCTTTGGTTTGCAAAACAACGCTAGCCATCTGATCGCGATGAACCTGCATGATCTTTGATCCATCCATTCTCTGCAAAATTTTCCTTAGGAACTGTGCACATGTGGGGTCCACTTGGTTGCCACTTGGTCACCTCGGGAATCGCACCCACGCGCGTGGGTCCATTGGGTGCCCAATCGACACCATGCATCAAAAGCCTTCAAGGCTTTGACACTATGGTAGTGTGGAGCTTTACTTTTAAACATTAAAATTTGCCTCTGCCTAGCCAATGTGGGATTAATGCATTTGCCTGGGACTGTGTTTTCTTAGCAATTTCCTGAGTTCGCCTAGAAGTTTCATGTTTTAACCTTGCCCCTTTACATTATGCGCAGAGGAGGGAGGACTGTCAGAGGTCATGGGATTTGGGATACACCTGCCACATTGCATTAGCTTGGAAGTTTTAAAACTTCCCAAACTCCACTCCACGTAGGAAGGATGCTGGGAAAATCATGTGGAGTGTAGGCTTTACACCAGCAACTGCATTTATTTTAAAGTTTCGTTGCCTTCTCCAAATGCCTGCCAAATGCATTTGTTTGGAAATTTTTGAAGCCTTTAACACTATGCAGGTTAAGCTCCTTGGATTTTCTGAGAAGAGGCTTCGCTTCCCCTATAACCATTGCTTTAATCTGGAATGAAAGCTATGGCTCCAAATGACTAATACCAATCATGTACATTTATCACATCACCATGTTCTTGAGCCAAATGATATGCAAGAGAGGTCTCATTCATTGATGGAGACAATCCAACCACTCTTGTACATTAGCTGCATTGAAGAGATAGTTGAGAATTAAGAAGATCATTTTGAACTGTTCTTTGAGTGTCTACCACGAGGGCCGACTGTAATGCATCAATATGTTTGTAGCATAATATTTCATGGAAAAGCATGGTCTCTATCGGCTTCAAGTAATCTCTAATTATGCACTCAAGAAAATCTACTGCCATTTCATTTGTAGATTTACAATCTCCGATTCGTCTTGTTGAACAAAGATTAATATTAGACATTGGTAACTGGTCTATGGAGCATTTTGCAGTTTGTGGTGACCCTGTTGTAACTCCATCAAAAACATTATCAAGACGCTCCTCTAAATTAAGGAATTTTCCTTTTAGTTTGCACTTCCCTTCAACACCAGTTGATTTACATTCACCCACGTCCCCATGTAATTCAGGTTCAACTATCGATTGCAAAATTTTGACCTCATTATTCATCTCTATCGTTCCTTCAGTCAGCTTCTCCCACTCCTGAAGAACACTAGCTAAGGATGGCAATGACAAGTCCCTTAGCTTTCTGATCACAAAACCAATGAAATTTCCTTTTGTCATATCTGAATACTGGCTATTGGGAATATCAGCATTGTTGTATCTACAAGTACTAGAATCTTTTCCATCCTCCCCTTTGCTTGTTTTAGGTGAAAATGATGAAGGCAGTGAATATAGTGCCTCAAAAAATATGTCCATAAAATTATGTGGATTTTGTGGATGCTACTACCATTGGAATATAGAACCTACCTTGGCATCTATATTGCTTCCAAATGGACCTTGCAATGTAGCAATGAAATCCACATTTAAATATTCTGAAATTCTTGTAGTGAACAAACTCGCCAATAAAATCAATGCACAGGCATGAGTCAGGTCGAGCTCCGAAGTGGGTCCGACTAAAAAAAAAATTGTTTCCATTCAACTAACCTTCAAAATGCCTCATGAACCTTGAACATACCTTTGGAATCGATCGACACCATTTTCGGATCATTAAATTGAGTTTTGCAACTTTAAGGCACTTGCACCACATTTTCGCATTTAATCGCAAAGATGTAATTTTCAAACTGGTCAAAACACCTTTTTGGACTTCAGAAACTGATAGGCATGTACTCTGATATATAAAAATTAACTTTTCCAAGTGGTTTTTGAAGACGAATCCTGAGTGAAGAAATATTAATGGTCAAAGATGACTAATTGGTTTTGTCAGCACTGCATACCTGATAAAGTCAATGCGTAGGGAACTCATGATGCCTTTCTTAAAAATATCAAATGATCTTCGTAGACCCTCAAATATGAGGCATAGGTACCTTTAAGTACACATCAAATCTTATAATTCTCAGTTCGACCAGGAAGCTAACTGGGTGCAAATGGTGCGCTCATGAAAATAGCGATGTAGCAATGAAAATACGGAACACTGAATAAGGTGGCTTAAGAAACCCTTTTGAAAACTAATCAAACGGATTGGTAGGAGCTTGAAATTTGAAACATAGCTTTTCATTTATATCAGCAGTAGCCCAGAACAAAAATTCTGACATGACATTCACTGGGGAAACTTTTACAAATGTGCAAAGTGAGGCTCTGACTAGTTGTCAAAACAGGGACTTTCCAAACAACACAAATTGCAAACGGATTGAGCCTGCTAAACTGAGCAAATGGATTCATAAAGACTTGAAATTTTTCATGGAGGCACACTCTTATGCATAGAATTTAATCCATTTTTAATTTCACCATGATGATCAATGGGGCAAAATTTATAGGACCTCAAATTAGGCCACTTAATAAAATTTGCATTTGCACCTAAAATGCACTTTTAGCTCACCCCTTGAAATGGGTACCTAATAAATTGATCCAAATAGAATTATAAAAGTTGAAACACACTTTATAGGCCAAATGAAAGGTATAAGACACATTTCACCAAGCCTTACCCTTTGAAAATCAGTTGGCTCCATTTTACCCTCTCTCTAACTAGGCCACACCAGATGAGATTAGGTGGTCTTTCTGAAAATGATAAAGCAAAATTTCGTAGTGGGCCTCTCAAATTCACTCAAATTTAATGAGTCCCAACATAAAAATTGGTATTAAAGCCTGGTCCTCTATTCGCATAAGCCTAATAGCTTGAGGGAGATTCTGACACCAGTATAGATGGAGAACTTAAGAAAATAGTTGGAAGGAGCTCTTGAAGATTTTGATGTAGAAAAATTGAAGAATATCAAAATTGAAGATGATCTGAGGAATACTAAGGAATTCATTAAAGGACTTCAAAAGAACCTTGTTATAGCACAAAATAAGAGAAAGGAACTTCATGAGAAAATGCAAAATGATGATGATGAAAAGGAAACTCTTAGAGATATTGCAAATAAGTTGAGACAAGAGAACACTAATATGAAGAATGAAATGCAAGATAAGACTATGAGGTTATGTAAGGATATTGAAGATAGGAAGAAGAATGAAGAAGACTTGACTAGGAGACTTAATGGTGCGGGAAATGAAAATCTGAGACTTGGTCATGAAAATGATATGCTAAAGACAAATCTGATTCACATGCAACATGATAAAGATGAGCTTGTGAGACAAGTTGGAATTCTGGAAAATGAGTTGGTCACTGCAAATGAACACAAAGACAAATTCAAGAAAAGTTCAAAAAGGCTTGATGACATGCTTAAAAGATAGAAACTTGGTGGAGATACAAATGGACTTGCATTTGAAATTGGAGAAAGTTCTGGTACTGCAAATAATCAAGATAAAAACAAACCGGTAAGACAACCTAATGCTTATAAATTTAATGGGAAATGTTTTAATTGCAACAAATATGGTCATAGAGAAAATCAGTGTAGATTTAGAAATAATCAGAATACAAACTCACCCACCGGTCAATGTTCCAAATGCAACAAAGTTGGTCATAATTCAGAAAATTTTAGAATGAATGTGAAATGCTATGTTTTTGGAAGATTTGGGCATTTATCTAATCAATGCAGATCACAAACTGGTCAAGGATATGGAAAGGCTATTCAGAGGAATAATCTAACTTGTTATGCATGTAACAAGATTGGACATATTGCAAAATTTTGTAGAAGCAAGAATACACTGGTGAACAATAAAGGATCTAGTTTGAAGGGCAAAGAAAAGGTAGATGAAGTAAAGCAAGAATTTTCAAAACAATGGATTAAGAAGGCGGATCAGAAAGATGATGAATCTATCTTTGCACCAGTAGAATAGAGTAACCCTCCACTGGTAGGAGATTCTTCATCTAATTGAGGAATAATCCTTGGGGGGTATTGCAGCAAGTTGAAAATCATGCATTCTACCCTCGGTTGATGGTGAGAAGATACATTTCTTCTTTACCGACAGGTGTGTTAAGTTTTCACTTAGCTAGTGAGCATTTAATGTGGTTTTAAAGAACCTTTTTGGCTATAAAGAACCAAAAAACCCTCATTTCGAACTCACCGAGCATTCAAACAATCAGAGAGCACGAAACTGAGCAAGGGCATCCTAAGGCAAAGCTGCGAAGTGATTTTCAAACATTCAAAGTTTCGATTAAGAGGTACTTATCTTTTGAAATGGAAACCTCATCTTTTGTTCCTGAGTTTATTGTGAAACCTATCATTGTAGAAAACATCAAACACCCTAGACCCATGTTTAATATTTACCCCGAGATTGCAAAGCAGGATGATTCTGTAGGAGTTTTTAAAAAAATTCTGAAGGGTGTAGCATTTGCTGAAGACCCTAGAATATACATACATTGCAACATAGAAAACCTAGGGACTGAGGATTTGAAGAAAATATTTAATGAGGTTATTACCAATGGAAATGGTGTGACTAAACCTGAACATAAGATTGTGGAAGACTTAGGTTTTGTAGAAATTTTGAACGTTCCCGAATTTCCAAAGGAAGTTGTAAGGCTTGTATTGAGAAGAGTCCATGGAGAATTCATGTGGTTAGAGTCAGTCTGCAAGATAACCAAGGAAGCAATTAAGGCAGTTACTGTTTACCTTCAACTGGTATTAGGCCTAATAAAACCAAGAAAATACCTAACAAGGGATTTATGGAGATAACCAAAGCCGCATCTGATAACAGATCACATAGAGTGAATGATGTTAAGGATATAAATGTCAAATATGTAAGTATGGTACTAGGATACAAAGCAACTCATGCAAATAGACTGAATTTTGTTTCTAGCCTTTGTATTCACAGTGCATATGAGATGGTGAACAATAATGTGAAGTTTGATGTGTGTGAATGGCTTAAAGATGAACTAATTGATAACTTAAAGAAGATTAAGGGAGATAAGAAAGGTACTTTCCATTTTGGAAACCTACTAGTATGCTTGATGCTATACTTTACCAAAGAGATACTCGACATAGGTCACAAAGATTTTGGTTATGACATCCCAGTAGGAAAATAGATACTAGAAGCTTTCACCGGTAAGGGCACTGACTATGATAAGAACATTACAAACTACTTCAAAATATTTCAAACTAAGATGAGAGCAAGAGAGAGACTACCATAGAGCATAATTGATAAGTATGGCAAGAAAATCTATTTTATCATTAAGCGAGGTGAAACTTTGATGGAAGCAGTAAGCTCTAGAACTATTTGGGTTACTAAGATGGGTTATGAGGTAGACCTACCTATTCTAGAAACATATGCAAAAGCTCTACTTGATGCACTAAGGGAGCCATCTAAGAAATTCTTTGGTAATGCAGAAACCATTGATAGTAATATATCAATGCAGAAGAGGACAAAAAGAAGAGAATATTTTATCAAAGATGCCTCCAAGAAGGTCCAAGAAATCAAAGAAAATGTCATGAATATCAGTGGTATATTAGCAAGTGAGCTTGAAGGACTACAACTTGAAGCACATGTTTCACCGGTTGTAACATCTTCTAATACTGATAGTGACAAGGCTGTTGAGTTTAAGAAAGTGGAAAGGAAAAGGAAAACCCCATTGGTACCATCTCCTTCACCTAAGAAAACCAGGACACTAAGGAAGAAGAAGTAGGTAGTTAGGGAGCCGCAAAAGAAACTTGAACCAAAGAAGAAACAGACATTGGTTACCCCTACACTGGATGATCTACTCAATGAGATTACATAGGAAGGTAATCTGGTAAATGTAAATAAATTGTATAATTCTTATAATGATTCTAACAAAAACACCATTGAAGAAAGCATTATTCTACATTTGGATATTTACAAGAAAGTTCTGATAGAAGTAATTGATGATTTATGCAATGATGTATACATGAGATTGGAAACTAAAAGGATATCTATGATGGAACTGGACAAGAAATTGAAAGTTGAAGCACTCTTGGTTGTACATCTGGTAAATTCTAAGGAAGAGATAGATGAGCTTATTTTTGAAGCTAAATGGTCAATATTTGTTAGTGGACACCAACAAGTGAACCTGATGGCTGGAAGGGTTAAGGAAATTGCAAATGAGACTACAGATAAATGGGACATATTCTTTGTAGAGAAGAAAAAGCAAGAGGAAAGAAGCAAGCTGAAAGTAGAAAAGATATTCAAGGTATATCAGAAAGACAAGGGAAAAGGTAAAGTAGGTGGTATACCTTCTATAAAAGTAACAGATAACATCCCTCCACCAATTCAGGACACCCCTCCATTTGTACCTTCATCACCAGTACATACAGCTAATCCACCAGATATGGCTACTGATGCTATAACCCATGATGATACTAACCCGGAGTCTGAGATACTTTTTACAATGAATGTAGATACTCAGGATATAAACATTATTGTGGATAAAGAAATTATAGAGGTTAAGGTAGATGATCTCAAAGACAACAAGGTCTCTGAGATACCAGCTCAAACTATTGATTCTTTGAACACTGAGATACCAACCCAAGCAAAGCAACTGAAGACTGAGAAACCAATAGAGGACAAGACAACTAGCACAGGGCCACCAAAATCTGAGAAACCGACACTGGTACAGAGAGAGAAACAATCTGAGGCAGAGGTTCATGTTGAGTCTATGACATTGACAGTTGCAGAGGAGCTTAACCAAACTAAGAAACCATTAAAGGTAGAGGTACAGACACAGACAAATCCACCAGAAGAAAATGTAAGTAAATTGGATGCATCTGATGGAAGTAAAGAGGATATAGTGAAGGTAATTGGTCAGACATATGTTGAGAAGAAAACCATAACAAAACTGAGCACATCTACAAGTGAATTCAGACCCACTAACATTACAAAGATTCTTTTGGATTACATTAAGAGGATTACCGATTGCAATGCCTTAGCATTTAAGGCAATCGATAACACTTTACCTATTCTGAAGATGATTGCACCTAATTGCAAGATAGATCACATTAATGATTCTTTAGGGAAATTGGACACATTATCCAAATTCATTGTTGATAATGTAATAACCATAGATAAGGTGAATGAGGCTACCATTAAGGAGAGAGTTGACAAAGAGAAAAATACATTCTTTGAGAACACCATAAAGAAATGTACTGATCACTTGGACACACTTTTATAGGTACTCAATTCTATAATTTTGGAGTATAATGAGTTATATAGAGAATCATGTAAACCTCACTGTTTGACAGAGGACATTGAAGAAGAGATTAAAAGAAAAAAAAAAAATTTATGACATTGTGGATAATATAATTGGTTCATCTGGACTTATATTAGTTTTTGAGTAGGAAATGATAGTTTTTAAGGAGAATTTGGAAAATCTTGAGAAAGAAAATGAAAGAATAAGGTCCAATGCCTGAGAACTCAAAAGTAAACTTGGTCCAAGGTTGGATAATTTGATTACTCAGAGAGTTGAATTATCTAAGGAAATAGTTCAAGGAGAACGATCACCGGAGCAGCAAATGCACTATCTCACTGGTATGATCCACCAGACTGAGGCAACTCTAACTAATAGCAACAAGTTTATGCAAAGTCTGAATCTAGTTTTGGCAGACATCTTTCAGATAGTAACCAACTGGTTAAAGACCTTGAAGTAGCATTTTTGTACTCTTTTGATTATTTATGACATCCTTTGTCATTTATGTCAAAGGGGGAGTAGTAGAGAGAAAAATGCATGTACAGAGGAGATCACTCGCTTAGAGGGAGCACATCTTTTTGGATTTCAGTTTTGGGATAACAGTTTTGATTTTTCTCATGAGTGTTTCCATCAATGCCAAAGGGGGAGATTGTTGGCATTCTACACTCTTATGAGAATAGTTGATGTTGTCATTGATGGCAACCAACTAGCAACCAATTGGCAATAGATTTCTACATGCTTGGCATCACATATATTATACACTGGCAGACATCGGCACCTGCAGGCACTTACACCGACATTCAGATTACATCAGCAACAAAGCATACTGACACTCCAACCGACATGGGATGAAATTTTGTTTATTGTAATATAATTATCTTTTGTAAGTCGACATGGTATATTGTAAAAGACGCATATATGTATGAGATCTTATAGGTCATTTGATGAGAGATATATATGATATGTATGGTAAAAAATGAGTGTTTAGTGACAGCGAAGGTTTTTGGATAAGGTATCTATCTCAGCTTAAACCGGTACTAAACCTGGCATTAGAGATGTTTTTTTGAGCAGTAAATTGTATTGGATTTAATTATCCATTTTGTAGTCAGCGAGACTCTTATTTGAGTAGTGAGCTCTAGGCTATTGGCCTCCCTGCATGTGCAGACCCCTTATTGTAAGTAGTATTTATTCATTGGCCAATGAGTAAATATTGTAAGTCACAAATCCCACTGAGGTTTTTCCCACATGAGGTTTCCTCGTTAAATATCTAGTGTTATGGTGTGTTTCTATGATGTCTCTATTATTTGTGTTTACTACATTAATTCTTATTTACCAGTACACTGTTTTGGGTTAAAAAATTATAAATAAGTTTGAATATTTTGTTAACCGGTTAGACACTGATTCACCCCCCCGCTCTTAGTGTCTTTGGGACTGTCATTGAATCTAACACTTACATTGTTGTGCACCTTGTGAAATGATATGATATGAGCCATACACTTCATCTATTTTATACCTATGATCCCTTTCAAAAAATAAAACATTATGTCCTTCATAACATCAAGAACTCTATTTTTCACTACAACTCTTGCTTGGATCAAAAAATCTTCTTTTCTACTCACCTCTTCTCCCAAACCTCTAACATGTTCCTTTATCCATTCTATTTCGTTTGAGGAAGAAGCAACATCTTTCTTTCTAATTGAGGGTTGATTCATTGCCACTACATTTGATGAGATGGGTGAGAGTCCTTTGATTCCTAATTCCTTTTTCAATTTTTCATTTTTAATAAACAATTTATTATATACATTGTCTATCTAAATTCTCTCTCTCATCATTTTCTCCAGATCCTGTTGTTGATTTTTTTCTACATCTTTAGAAAATATTACAAAATGCATAGTAATCATTGCAGCTTCAACAATAGTGGTGCATTTAACATTCTAATAACAACATTTCCCTCTATTTCTTCTACACCTATCAACAGTTGTGGCTTGTTTCTCCTTGGGGCTGAACATAAAGCTTTGAATTTTGGGTGGTACCCTATACCTTTCATCCCTTTTTTAGTATTGACGTCAACTGTAAATAAAAGATCTCTTCACTGCCTAATCTAATTCAATAGAAATACATCTTCAAGATTCCTAGATGGAATAAAAAACATGCCACTTTCTCTTACCATCTTTTTTGCCATCTTTGGCATCACATTATCAATGTTCAACTCCTCAAGGTTTTTCGTCTCATTGTACCAGTTACCTATTTTTCTCCTCTAGGTCAAAAATAGCCTTGTATAAATTCCTAGATCCTATAATAAGGGTTTAGAAGGGTTTTAAGGACTAAGTGAGAGGATAATAAAATAAAATAAAATAAAATCAAGAGCTTACTTTGAATTGTCAAAGGAATAAAACTATGAGAAATTTTTTATTTCTATTAAGAAATCTTTCAAAAATCTCCTTTCATGTGTAAAAAAGAAAGTTGAGCCCTTTTACTTTCATCCTTTGTTGGATAAATTTTTAAAATATAAAAGAGCATTCCTCCATGTTGAACTAAGTCAAAGATGAGTTTATTTTGAAGTTTAAGAGGGAAATAAGAGTCCCAAAAATGAGTTTCTATGTTTCATGTAGAATCAAGTGCAATTCTCTATGTCATAAGCCTTTTCCACATGGGCTAGGGTTGAGAGAAAGAAGATCTAAGTTGCATTGCAGAATGAAAACCCTATCTACACTACATGTTTTCTCTTTAATAGGTTCTTGATGGCATCCAACAACATATTTTAAATAATATAAGCAAAAAACAACAAGTTCAAATGCAAAGAATTGTGTGGAAAGATTGCAGTTGTAGTTTTGTATTATTTGGAGGAGCAAATTTATCCTTGAGAGTAGTTACAAGGTTCTAGCAAGTAGTGAAGATAGGTTTCAAGGGTTTGAACGGGAGATGCTTATTCATCAACAATAAGGAAAGTGTAGTGAGACTCAAACACGACAAAAGATAATCATTACAAAGCCATGAAAAAGAAGGTATGCATTATTTCCATGAAGCCTCCCTTATTGTCATTTAAAATAGAAGTCATGTTTGCACAATATGTGAAAGGGTTTCTTTCTTTTGTTTTCTTCTATTCCTGTAGCATGAAAGAACACCATAGCATGTGAGGATATATCTTTTATTTTTTTCTCAAGTTTTAAAGTTATGGTAAGATAGAAATAGGGAAAGTAGTCTTGTAAATGCCTTTGTAATTTTTTTCCAAAACCCTCATAGGGTAGATGTTATAAAAGATTTGATAGTATAGCTGCAAGTGAACAAGAAAGCATAGGGTTTGTTCCACTATCATGGTAAGAGTATGATATCATTGTGACTAACAATAGAGAAGGTTCTTCATGACCAACATATAACCAAAAGATGGCAAAATAGATTTTACTACCCAAGAATAAAGGTATGCATAAGGTTCAAAGCATGTGAATGTAATGCAATGAATGTCAAAGGTAGAGACAAATTTACAGTATTGAGCAATGATTTTGATTTTGGTGAAGACCATATCACTATCATAAACCTTATCCAAGAACAATGAATAATAGAAGCTGAAACATTGTAAAACATAAAGGATAGGGATAGATCATTACTTACTCACTAATAATGTTGCAGCCAGAAATGGAGGTGACACAGTCACAAATAGAGAGGTTTGTTTCTCATAAAATAGAGATTATAGAACATTGTCCAAGAGACCATTATATAATGTTTTGAAAGTATTCTCAAAAGGTCAATGACAATACAAATAACAAGGGTCAAATTAGGATGAAATGATAGTGATAGAGGGTTGATGAGTCAGTCATAGCAACACATTAAGTATAGTGTTTTTAGTTGAACACAAAGAGCATAATCAAATTTTCTTTATCAAGAATGATAGGGATAACTTGATGATTCATAGAACAGTCCTACAAGGTCATCAAGATCAATGACACCATATTGACAAAGGAATCACAAAATGTATAGTGACAAAGCCAAAGGCACATTTAGTGGCAGCCATTATGTGCTTAAGTGATATCAAGTGGATGGTCAAGAAGGGACTACATGATAGTGATAGGACTGTCTAGAGATAAAATAATGAATAGACCCAATCATCAAAGGATACAATCTTCATAAGGAAGAGAATGCAGCCCCATATTAGTCCTTAGGGTTTATTAATGGTATTGATACTATTGTGATTCAATATTTGAATGAAATCCAAAATATAATTTGCAGTAAAAGGTGTGCAAAACTATACATTTTGACAAAGATACAAGATCATAAAAAAGTGACATTTGTAAAAGATAGTCATGTTACAAAGATATGAAAATATAATGGCATAGAAAAGGAAAAAGCATAGTACAAGGAGATATTCTTTACCACAAACACAAAATACAGTCTAAGATAGTGCACAAATAAAAGAACAAGGACAAAGTCAACAAAGGAAAGTGCCATAGTCATTTTGACTGTTCAAAGAAAGAATACTGTGATGATAAGTGTCAAAAGGCTAGATGAAAGAAAGTAGTCCATCATAAAATGCCTCAAGGAGATTTGAAACTCTATACAAGGTCACAATCATGTAATAAAATAGAGATAAATCCAACATAACAAGCAAGTAAGACAATGAACTTTATGTTATTGTGAGGATCCATTTATTATAGAGAGGGGGGGTGAATCAGTGATAACAATAAATTGCAATCTTTTACCAATCTGAAAATACTCCTAAAAAATAGTTCATAACTAGTACCGGTAGCTACTTAATCAATCACTTAAAGCAGATCTACCAACTACTCATTCATGTGTTCATCAACATGTGAGCAATGTAAAGATATCAAATCCACACATAAACAAATCAACCACCATATGAACATAGAGATTTTTCATGTGGAAACCCAAATGGGAAAAACCACGGTGGGAATTGGTACCCATAAAATATTTGCACTCTTTCGGAATGCGCCATGTTGAAGGCCTAGCCTGGTTAGGAGCTTTACAATAATCCCCGGTTAAGAGCATACCCTGTTAGTAGTCATCCAGTGAAGGTATTTTGAACTCGGCTCTATTAGGAGCTCTACCCTATTAAGAGTAACCTTGCTAAAGGATTTAAACCCAGATTAATGAGCCACCCGATTAAGGGATTTACAAGATCAGACCTGTTAGGACCTACCTGATTAAGGGATTTTAATATTGTTGCAACTGTTAGGAAACAACAGATAAATGATCTGATCAATGAACTCTTTCCTTGCCAGTACAGATCCATTTAAGCTCCAATCTACTTCACACATGCAGACATCTCAATCTGATTCGGTACACTCTCCTTCTCTAATCACTGACACACAAATCTCTTCTCAAACTTGACCTAAATACACTTTACAATTAGGTCGGTTACAAAACCCTAACAAAATTCAAAATACATTGAATTTACATCATAGATCATATAAGATCATTACATATCATTACATATCATTACAACAAATTTCAAGATAATTACAGTCACTAAATGATCATAACACATCACCACACATCGATCTGATAAGCTATCAAATCCTTATCACATTCTTCTAATCACTTTGTTGTTTCCCAATAAATTCGCTCCTTGTATGCACTTAAATATAATATTTTTTATCACACACGGTTTTGGACATGTCATCACTAAGTAATGAACATGATAAGATTAACCACCAAACCATAAAACATCATCGATTAAAGATCTTGTTACTGGTTCTCAAACCTTGCATTGAATAAACAATAGTCAATTACAAACATGACTTCTGGTTCTCCAAACATGATGCAGTTCCAGTCATAGACTCATTATAATTTCATAAGCATACATTCCAAATTGTAGAACTTAACTCAACATGGATCTCTATCGTAACCATCTCCTTCATTGTTCCTACTTACCGGTTCACTATCAACTTAACAAACATTCCATTACCGGTTAGGATTAGATAACTTAGATAACTAAGATGATATACCAAACATAAAAAAACATGGTTATCATCAACGACAACACAAATAACTGATCATATTAATATTATATCATCACCAACAGTCCATCAATCTTCATCAGGTATGCCAATATTCTAACATTCTCCCCCTTTGGCATTGATGGCAACACTAAAATAATGCAAAACCAAAACAAAAAGCTAATGAAAAATACTAGGAACTCATCATGCCCTATTTTATTGATCTATGCTTCACTTGATCTTCTCCTCCTTTGCATTACTTCACCCTATCATTGTTCTCCTTCCTATCATTGTTCTTCTCCCCCTTTGATAGCAATGCCAAAGGTGCAAAGGCGTCTTTTGTCTTCATTTGTCCTACTTCATCTTTGTTTCTCCCCCTGAGGAGTAGTCATCTTCTCATCAATTCACAGTGAAAAATATTCATTGAGTCCACTGAATTGATGCATCACTAGCATCATAGTTGATCTTAGGTAGGGGTATAACCCCTAACTTACCTCTGAGATATTCAAAGGTAGCCTTAGGTAATGGCTTAGTAAATATGTCAGCCAATTCCTCTTTACTTGACAAATGCCCCAATCTCACTTTCTTTTCCCACACCCTTTCTCTCTGAAAGTGATACTTCAATTCAATATGTTTAGTCCTAGCATGCAATACCAGGTTCTTTGAAATGTTTATAGCACTAGTGTTATGACAATGTATGATCACCAGTTCTGACATATCTTGCTTGAATCATTCCAAGACATGTCTCATCCATATAGATTGTTTACAATTCATGGATGTAGCTACATATTTTTCTTCTTCTCTAGACTAAGAAATACAAGTTTGTTTCTTACTAGTCCAAAATACTAGTCTACCACCTAGAAAGAATGCACCACCAGTTGTGCTTTTCCGGTCATCTACATTACCTTCCCAATTAGAATCAATGAATACCTACAAAGAAAAATTTCCTTTGTATAGATACCATAATCTATAGTCAACTGTCCCTCTAAGATATCTGAATATTCTCTTCACTATTATCATATGTGTCTCCTTAGGGCTCTTTTGAAATCTTGCTACTAAACCAACTGCATAGGAAATATTTGGTCTACTATAAACAACATAGTGCAATTTCCCAATCATAGATTTGTATTCCTTCTCATCCACTAAGGGTGAATCATCTTCTTTTGACAATTTGCAACCTGTAACCATAGGTGTTCCAACCGATTTGTAGTCTCCCATTCCAAAAGTCTTTAACACTTCCTTCACATACTTAGATTGACTGATAAAAATACCACATTTCATTTGTCATACCTGCAAACCAATAAAAAATTTAATGTCACCTATTAGAGACATCCCAAACTCTTCCTTCATCTCATTTGCAAAAGTCATACTCATATCATCATTTCCTCCAAATATGATATCATCAACAAATACTTCTGCAATCAACATCTTGTCTCCTTCAGTCTTCAAGTAAATATTGTTGTCCTCACTAGTTCTCTGAAATCCTATCTTTATCAAATGTGCATGAAGTCTCTCAAACCATGCCCTTGGTGCTTTCTTTAATCAATATAATTCTTTATGCAGTTTGCATACCATATCCTTAGCTTCTATCAATGCAAACCCATCTAGTTGTTCTATATACACCTCTTCTTCAAGAATACCATTTAGAAATGTTGACTTTACATTCATTTGGTAAACTTTGAAGCCTTTAAATGCTGCAAATACAAGTAGCATCCTCACTCCTTCAAGCCTAGCAACCAGTGCAAAGGTCTCTTCATAATCTTCACCTTCTTCTTGTGCATACCCTTTTCAAACTAGTCTTTCCTTGTTTCTAACAACTTCACCATCTTCATTTAGTTTATTTCTAAATACCCACTTTGTACCAATCACATTTTTATCATTAGGTCTATGAACAAGTGACTAAGTGTTGTTTTTCTCAATTTGATTAAGCTCTTCATTCATTGCCTTTATCCAATCATCATCCTTAAGAGCTTCTCTAACTTGTTTTTGGTTCAACTGTGGAAATTAGACATGCACTTTATCTGATTTTTCTTGTAGTCTGCACTCCAACATTCTTGTCACCTATTATCTGATCTTTGGAATGATTTAACCTTACATACCTAGGTATAACCTGTTCTAGTACAATAACCTCTTCTTATTCTTCTTCTTCTTCATTTTCTACCAGTTGAGCATCTTCATCACCACTGTTCTGCTCAACATCTTTATGCACTCCCGGTTCAATAATCACAAGTTTTATTCATCATCTGCTAGATCAGATTTGTTGGTATCATCAGATTCATCAGAGTATTCATCAAATTTTACATTGATTCTTTCCACAATCTTCTTTGTCCTTTTATTAAAATACTTGAAAGCGTTGCTCTTAGTAGAGTAGACAAGGAATGTTCCTTCATCACTTTTAGGGTCAAATTTACCAGTATATTCATCTCTCTTTATAAAACACCCTCTGCCAAAAACTTTGAAGTAACTAACATTAGGAGATATACCATACCATAACTCATAGGGTGTCTTGTCATTATCTTTCTTCACCAGTACCCGGTTCAATGTGTATACTGGAGTGTTGAATGCTTCTCTACAAAACATCTTAGGTACATCTCCCTGTATCAACATAGTCCTTGCTGATTCAACAATAGTTTTGTTTCTCCTTTCTGCAATTCCATTTTGTTGTGGTGTCCTTGGAGCAGATAACTACCTCTTTATTCCATTTTCATCATAATATCTCACAAGTTCATCTAATGTAAACTCTCCACCCCGATGAGATATCAGACACTTAAGATTCTTACCGGTTTCCTTTATAACTAAAGCCTTAAATGCCTTGAACTTGCTGAAAGATTCTGACTTTTCCTTCAAAAAAGTAACCCACATGATTCTAGAAAAATCATTAGTAAATAACATGAAATACTTCTCAGCATAAAAACTTCTAGTCCCCATAGGACCACATAAGTCAATGTACACCAAATCTAAAATATTCTCAGAAGAAAAATGATGCAGAGCCCTCCTTGTAACCTGTCAAACACCTCAAAATGTATGACACTAACTCCTCAAAACAATAATGGGATCCTATTAAGACAAGGCTCTAGAACATTAGTTCAATCCTCTCATCATCTTCAAGACTCATACCTACTCAACTTGGTTAAATGGCTCTAGCATACACTTTGAGACCTCCAAGGGTTATGGACCATTAGAACACTTGTTTTGGGTCAAACATGACTCACTTACACCATATCCAACACTGGTTTTGAGGTTTCAACCCTATTCCCCATAGTACCTTCACAATTAGGCCTATTTGCTTATAGCCCTTTTTAGCGAGTAAAGGGACCCTAAGTTCAAACTTTCCCAAATGCCCTAGAAAAAAAATTATGGATTCAAGTACTCTTTTGGAAGTTACACAATTCCCCAAAAGGAAGGCTCTAGGTCTGATAAACAAAGGTCTGAACTGGTAAGATGTTGACTATCCTAAAGGGCTAATTAGGCCTCCATTTGTGAAGCACCTATATCCAGATGAGTAAATAAAAAAATTACAACCCCATGGGTATGTGGGGAACCATAAACCATAATGGATTCCAGGGTTACATGCCTAGAATCATCACCATTTGCATAAAAGGGTAACTTTATTGTTCAAGGTCTAGGTAGCCAAATAGGGATGCCTACATAGGGTCATTTCAAACACACCTCTCCCTTGCTCCTCCTACAAAACACTTTTGGAATCCTAGAATAAACTGACCATACTTTCCTTTCACCAAATACCATGTGTCTCAAATTGATAAAGTGCAAGTTATGGCCATGGAGGAGGAAAACCCAAGGTAAACCCTGGTTTTTTGAGCACCTATAGTAAAATTTGAATATCTAGAGCTTCAAACCAAAGCCAAAACAAAGATAATTCTCCTCTCCAACCAATTCACATCATTAGAGATTGATCCCAATCTATATAGTACTGTACCCATACCAAAACTCCATAATTGCAGGAAAAACTCAGAATTTTATTAGTTTGTTGTCACCAAAGCTTTTCTTTATTCACTCTCTCCCTGGGAATTGGATCCAAAAGGTGTATAAACCACTCCACTACTACTCTCAACTGAAAAAAAGAGGTTAGAGCCATTGGAGGAGTTCAAATAAACAAAAATGCAAAACAGTGCATAAAAGTTGCTTGCGACAACTTTTGACAACTTTTACAGAAGTTGTCAAAATGTCATCTTTCGCCTCCTAATGCCTTGGGTCAAGTCTAACCCCTCCTAAAACATCCTATAAGCACTAAAACCACTAGGATAACTATGTCCTACACACATTTAATCCCCCATTGTCCAAAAGTCCTAATTAGCTTATAGAAATGCCAAAATAGGAGTTTGGCTCACAAGATGGGGTTATGTATTACAAACACACAATGCATGATTGAAACATATACAAAAAATTCTAAAGACATGTTTTATGTCTTGTCCTTCCTCCTCTGAGTCTGACTTATCATCTTGAAGGGCTTGAAGGGGTGCTCCTGCATCATACTCCCCGAAAAAATAAATCTCAAGTCCACTTGAGATGAGAGTCTGCAGGTCTACACCATGGTCTTTGATCTGTTGTTCCATCATCCAAACTACTTCAAAATCAGGTTGTCCTTTCCAAGCCACCAAATATTCTATGTATACTTTTCTTTTGGTTCGCTTTGCAACCTTAGTGTCTAAAACCTTATGCAACTTTGGTAGTTCATGTTTGGGAATGTCATTATCTGCAATAACCTAAATTGTGTCTTCTCCTACATCAACACTACATTTATAAAGAGTTAAGTCACAAACATTAAAGATAGGTGACAAACCAAGATCAGGTGGGAGTTGAAGTTCATAGGCATTTGGGCCACATTTCTTCAAGATTTGGCAGGGTCCAATCTTTCTTTGCATAAGCTTTGTATATCTACCTTTTGGAAGTCTTTCCTTCTTCAAGTGAACCCACACCAAGTCTCCCACATCAAACTGAACATCTCTCTTCTTTTTGTCAACATGAGCTTTATATCTTTCTACAGATTGTTGAAGATGAGTTTTAATTTGGTCATAGATTTTATTTATGGCAGTAGCAAAGGTTTCCCCATCTACACTAATGGCTTCTCCTTGAGGTAGCTCTCTCAACTCCATCACACCCCTTGGGTGGATGCCATATACAATCTAGAAAGGTGACTTACTAGTACTCCTATTCACTGTATCATTATAGGATAATTCTGCTTGAGACAATATACTATCCCACCTTTCTTCATGTTGTCTATTCAAACACCTTAGCAGATTCCCTAGTGACCTGTTTATAGCTTCGGTTTGGCCATCCATTTGGGGATGGTAGGCCGAGGCAAAGGATAAATTTGTACCAAGCTTCTTCCAAAGGGTCCTCCAAAAGTGACCAATAAATTTCACATCCCTATCAGTGACTATAGTCAAAGGCAAACCATGTATCTGGACAATCTCCTTGAAGAACAAATCTGCAACATAAGAAGTATCACAAGTGGTTTTGCATGGCAAGAAATGTGCCATTTTACTAAACCTATCTACCACTACAAAAACACTATCACGTCCTTTCCTTGTCCTAGGAAATCCTAAAACAAAATACATACTTATGCTTTCCCATGGTCTTGAAGGGATGGGTAAAGGCTAGTATAGGCCTGCATTGGTGGACTTTCCCTTTGCCTTTTGGCAGATCACACATGTCTCCATAAATCTCCTAACATCTGTCTGTAGTTTGAGCCAAAAGTAGTGTCTCTTCACCAAATCTAGTGTCTTGTCAAGACCAAAATGGCCGGCCACTTCTCCACAATGTTTCTCCTTAATTATATTCAGTCTCATAGAGCATTTGGGTATGCATAGCTATGCACCCTTAAACAACAATCCATTTTGAATCAAAAATTCAGAATACTCAACATGAAACCATTCATCAAATGAAGCACATACCTTATAGGCCTCTCCAAAGTCTTCATCACCCTCATACATGGCTTTCAAGGAGCCTATTCCAACACTCTCCAACTGAATCTAATTTGCAGTTAGGACTCTTCTACTCAAAGCATCTACCACCTTATTCTTGACCCCTTTCTTGTGCTTAATGTTGGTGTAAATAAATATTCATTTTGGATATTATTATACTTACTTAAGTTAACTTAGGATAATACATCTCTTCGTAGTTTGGATTTGGGACACTTAGAGAAGTGTGCACATAGGGATAGAGCTTGTAGGAGAAATCCCACCTTTTGTGGTCTTATTTTGCTATTACACTCCACATTCGGTGGGTCATCCACCTCTTGTGGAATATTATATTATTTCTCATACCTACCCCTAGTATTTCTTACCTACCCTTGTTTCTCATTGAGCCACATTTCATAATTGTGTGCTCGTACATCCATATGGCCTTGCCTATATAAGCAGGCCTATATTCATTGTATTTGTAAGAATCCAGTTGATCATTTGCATATTGATGAGAATACAGTTTTGTTCTTGTTATTCTATTTTGTTCTCTCTTATTTGTTCTTTCCATTGCCTCTTGATCTTGGAAAAATCTCACATGGTATTAGAGCTAGTCCATGTCTCACATGGTATCAGAGCCATTAGAGTGCCATTGGTTTGCCAATTGAGAGAAAATTGGGGTTTGCATTTTGGAGCTTTCTATTGTAGGTTATTATTAGAGCTTGTTGGGTCAGATCTGAGGTCACCATTGGATTGAGGAGGTTCAAGAAAGTAAGAATCACCTTTTATTTCATCCAAATCCGACATTCGAGGCCAAATCTAGAGCCGTTTGTAGGTGGAGGGTGGTGACTTGTCCCGACAGCAATCTGCAATTTCGGAGCATTTTTGGTCAAATCCGTCATCGCCATTGCGCTTAGAAGGCCCAAAAACCCCAACATCGACTGTCAATTTGTTGAAATCGGTCTCCATCACCCCGAGTTGAAAAAATCTCCCCTCCCAACCCGTCGTACGGATTTGCAGGTACAGGTCTGAAAATATTTTTTTAATTTTTCCATTTTTTTTATTATTTTTGGAAATTTGAAAAAATAAAAAATAAAAAATAAAAAATATTGGGTGGGGGCGTTTTTTTGTGTTTTCATTTTTATTTTTTTAAAAAAAGGAAAAAATTGCTGGGGGGGCTCTTTATTGGCCCGCAGGCCACTTGCGGCTCACAGGTGTACCTGCAGGTACCGCAGGCAACCTGCGGCCTCGCAGGCCCTGCAGTACCGCAGGGTACCTACGGGTCCCACAGACAACCTGCGGCCCGCAGGTGGTCCCTACGGGTAGGCCATTTTTTTTCATTTTTTTTATAAATTTTTTTAAATTTTTTTTTAAAAAATGTTTTAAAAATGTTTTTTTTAATAATTAAATTAAAAAAATTAACTTTTTTCTTATTTTTTTTAAATAAGTTTTTTTTATAATAATAAGAAAAAAAAAACTTTTTTATAAAAGTTTTTTTTATCTTTAATAAATTTTTATTAAAGTTTTTTTTAATATCGAAAAAAAAATGACTATCATTTTTTTTTTTTTTTTTGTTTTGTTTTTTTCGTTTATTTTTTAATAAAGTTTTTTTGCATGGGCATAATAATTATTTTTATTTAGATTTTTAAAATCTTTTAAAAACACAAACATCATTTAATAAGTCAAATTGGTAACACTTTTTTTCTTGTCACTTCACACCTGTCTTGCAATGCTTCCAACCGGTAGTCAAGGGGGGCGGGGGGGGGGGGTTGATTTGCTCCTGTATATCTCTTGGCCACATCCCAATCAGAGGCTTCTTTTTCTGCAATATTCTACAGGGCTTCTTGGTGGCATCATCTTCATGTTTCTAGATTTGCACTATCATGTTGTATGCTCTTGCATGAGCAATGTTGTACTCGCACTATCATAAAGTGCCACACCTCTTTGTATCTTGTCATTCTTGACATATTTGATATAATCCTCTTGTACACGTAGATTAGGAATATCTTGTGAGACTTGGTGCATGGCTCCAATTGAGACTTAGATTGTACACATTTGTGCATGGCTCCCATGAGACTTGGATTGTACCGGTATTTCTGCTATTTCTGAGTATCCAGATGATGCTCATAGCAGGTTGTCTCCATGCCTAATCTTCTTTTTGTTGTAGCGAGTGATTTATCGTCATCGACTTGGTACCTAGTTTTGTCACACTTAGACATTATTGGTGCAGCATTGGCTCTCTTTCTTCCTTATAGGGAGGTATTTTGGTCATCATCATTGGACGCAGGAGATTCGACATTGAGGGGGGGCTTCATGGTCTCTTCTTCTCTCTTATGGGGGGGACATAGTGTGTTCTTCTCATTCATCATTGAGAGCATTGTGTGCTTTCATCATCTCTCTTTTGGGGGTGGGTTTTTTGGTGCTTCATGGTCTCTTCTTCTCTCTTATGGGGGGGACATAGTTTGTTCTTCTCATTCATCATTGAGAGCATTGTGTGCTTTCATCATCTCTCTTTTGGGGGTGGGTTTTTTCCCATTGGGTTTTTCTCTCTTTCCCTACTTTATGGGAGATTGCATTTGCATTTGTACATGGGTACCTAACATGGCCTCGTAACCGGGACCCATCTTGCATTGCTTAGTTGCATTGTTGACTTGAGTCTTCATTCCCCTAAGTTGCACTTAAGGGGGGGTGTTGGTGTAAATAAATATTCATTTTGGATATTATTACACTTACTTAAGTTAACTTAGGATAATGCATCTCTTCGTAGTTTGGATTTGGGACACTTAGGGAAGTGTGCACATAGGGATAGAGCTTGTAGGAGAAATTCCACCTTTTGTGGTCTTATTTTGCTATTACACTCCACATTCGGTGGGTCATCCACCTCTTGTGGAATATTATATTATTTCTCCTACCTACCCCTAGTATTTCTTACCTACCCTTGTTTCTCATTGAGCCACATGTCATAATTGTGTGCTCGTACATCCATATGGCCTTGCCTATATAACCAGGCCTATATTCATTGTATTTGTAAGAATCCAGTTGATCATTTGCATATTGATGAGAATACAGTTTTGTTCTTGTTATTCTATTATGTTCTCTCTTATTTGTGCTTTCCATTGCCTCTTGATCTTGGCAAAATCTTAAGAATGAAAGTGAAATCTTGGAGGGTCTCTACCCACTTCATGTGTCGGTGATTCAACTTTTCTTGACTATTTATAAATATAAGGGCCTGATTGTCTGTGAAGACTATGAATTCTTTTGGTAGCAAGTAGTGTCTCCACTTTTTCAAGGATTGTAATAGAGCATACATCTCTAGGTCATAGGGTGAATATCTTCTCTTTGCCTCATTTAACTTCTCACTGAAGAAAACAATAGGTCTTCCTTCTTGACTGAGTACTGCCCCAATAGCTATGTGACTAGCATCACACTCCACTTGGAAGATCTTGTTGAAATTAGGTAGGGAAAGGACCGGCTACTCTGTAAATTTTCTCTTCAATGTTTCAAAAGAGTTATCTGCTTCTTCTATCCAACTAAACCTACACTTTTGTCCTCCCTTTACGGTATCAAGCATAGGAGCACAAATATGGCTAAAGCCTCTTATAAACTTCCTATAGAAGGTAGCTAAGCCATGAAAACTTCTAACATCATTCATTGTTCTAGGTGTAGGCCTAGACAATATGGCACTCACATTTTCTTGATCCATTTTCAACTCACCATATGAAATTAAAAAGACCAAGTAAATGATCTCTTCCTGCATAAAGAAACACTTTTCCAAGTTGATAATTAATTGTTCTTCATACAATATTGTTAGGACAAGGTCTACATGTTTTAGATGCTCTCTTTTGGTTTGATATGAAAACTAGAATGTCATCTAGGTAGACTATAGCAAATTTCCCTATAAAATCCCTCAAGACTTCATTCATTAACCTCATAAAGGTACTAGGTGCATTGGATAAGCCAAAGGGCATGAACTTCCACTTATACAACCCCTCATTTTTTTTAAATGTATTCTTCCACTCATCTCCCAGCCTAGACCTAATCTGATGATAGCCACTCTTTAAGTCAACCTTTGTAAAATACCTACCACCCCCCAAACAATCTAATAAATCTTTAATCTTAGGCATTGCAAACCTATACCTGATAGTAATTCTTTTGATAGCTCTTGAGTCGGTGCAAAGCCTCCAAGTGCCTTCCTTTTTGGGTGCCAAGACTGTAGGGACTGTACATGGGCTCAAACTTTTGCCAATCAATCCAGATTCCAACAATTCTTCAACTTGTTTTGCCATCTCAACATTCTGATTCGGTGTGAGCTTGTATAGTTCTTTATTAGGTAGGGTGGATCCAAGTATAAGGTCTATACAATGGTTTATGTTCCTCATGGGAGGTAGTGACCTTGGCATGCCGTTAGAGATGACACCCTTGTATTTGTTTAGTAGCTGTTGCACTGCAGGGTCAATCAACCTCAATCGGTCCTCTTTCTTGTCTTCAGACCTCTCCACCTTTGTTACTGTTGGACTAGGGATAAGGGCATAATAGACCATGCCTTCATCTTCCATGTTCTTCATGAACTACTTCCCTCCTAACACCAACACCTTGGCCTCCTTTTGTTTGGTCTTGTCCTCATTCTCCATCAAAGGTAACAACTCAATCACCTTACCGTCTTTGGTGATGGAAAATGTGTTCCTAGCACCATCATGTTGTGCCTTCAAATCAAATTGCCATGATCTCCCAAATAGGAGATGGCAAGCATCCATCTTTGCAATGTCAAACATCAACCTATCTCTATAGGTTCCAATCTGGAATTTTACCCAAGCCTGCTCTTCCACAATAGCTTGTTGTCCTTGTGTGAGCCATGAGACCTTGTAGGGGCAAGGGTGAGGCAGTCTCCTCAACTTTAGATTCTCCACCATCTCTAGAGACAAAAATTTCTTAGTTGAACCGGAATCTATTAGGACCTTCATACTTTTCCACCCACTTTGCAAGTGGCCTTGAATAGAGACTTCCTCTATGGGGGTTCTTTATCAGACATCTTCATAGTAGTTACTGTTAGGTCCCAGAGACAACTAAGAGGGGGGGTAAATCAGTTGTCTAACAATTTTAAACCAAAAACACTTTAACCAATTTACTCCTTAATACCGGTAAACTATTCTTATATGCCAGTAGACAGTTTTAATAGCTAATTGCAATACTAGTAAGGATTAATGCATGAAACAAAAAGATAAAGTCATCCAAAACACATAACACCAATATTTGTACGTGGAAACCCTGTAAGGGGAAAAATCATGGTGGGAAACCTTACCCACAATCAGATGATACTACTGTAGATAGTAAGTGTATATAAATGGGGTTTGAGCATGCAGAAAGGCCAAGCGCCTAGAGCTCACTGCTCAATCACAAATGGGAGTCACACTGACTACAATTGGATGGTTAAATCCAATAAGAATGTACTGCTCAAAATAGCATCTTCATATGCTGGATTCAGTACCAGTGTAGTTCTGATTGTCCTCACAAAAACCCTCCTTCAATCTTCAAATGATGTCTGCATGTATAGCTCTTCTTATTCTCGCATATACCTTCACACAATCCTTTTTCGCATTCCACATTCGATCTTACAAATAAGATCTTACATTTATACCATACCCTAAGACCAATTTTAGTAGGTCAGCTCTACAAGATATTACAATAAAATTAATTTACATATCAATTAACACCCAATGCAATAACTGATTCAATATGCCAGCTTAATGCATTTACAACAATAATAAGTCATCTCCATAGTGTGCCATGCTGATCTGGAAAAGATAAACCTATTGGTGTAACCTGGACCTATTTGTCGGTAATAGCAAATATGCAAATACTAATATACCAATAAACAAAACTCCAAGACAAAGTGTCCACACGATGTCTTTGACATAACCAAGTGTTTTCCATATCATTCCAAGTGTTGGTGATCATTATATCTTGTTGGTGTACCAGATATTGGTGACTATGCATGAGTCATTTGCTTGCCGATGAATGTTGTTGATTCTCCAAAGTGCCAGAGTTGATAAGTGTTTAATAGGTGTTGACATTAATGACAAAACCATATCAAAATACCAACAATCTCCCCCTTTGGTATTGATGGCAACACAAGATGGAAAAACCATCAAAGTGCCAAAACAGAAATGCCAAATACCAAAAACTAACAATCTCCGAAAAGAGATCATGACCAAAATCAAAATTCAAATACAGAGTAATAATTTCTCCCAAACAACAATCTCTCCCCCTAGGAGCAACTTGTGTTTTCCTTGTGTTTTTCCATACCAATCTCTCCCCCTTTGACATCAAATTCCAAAGTTCTTACCAAGCCAAGTTCATATACAAAATACCAATCAATTTAGTATACCAACTATTCCCCCTGAGAAGTAGCTTCCCATCAAAGCCGAAGTAAAATATTTCTCTGTTAATTTTGTCGGTTGATGGCAATCATCAACTTCCTAAGTCTCTATCGGTGGGGGTATGACCCCAAGCTGGTCTCTGAGATATTCAAAAGTCTCCTTAGGCAGAGGTTTAGTAAAGATATCTGCAATCTGCTCTTTAGTATTCACATAAACCAGTTTTATTTCCTTTGCTTCAACATTTTCCCTTAGAAAATTCAGTTTGATAGAAACATGTTTGGTTTTAGAATTTAATACCGAATTCTTAGATATATCAATTGTTGCAGTGTTATCACAATAGATAGTAATAGGTTCCTTGCATTTTACTTTTATGTCTTTCAACATTTTCTTAAGCCATAGTACCTGTGTACAGTTAGTTGCTGCTCCAACATATTCTGATTCTGCTGTTGATAAAGATGTACAACTTTGTTTCTTACTCAACCAAGAAACTAGTCTATTTCCAAGAAAGAATGCTCTGTCGGTGGTTCTTTTTCTATCATCCACATCTCCTACCCAATTTGCATCTGTGTATGCACATAATTCAAATTTTTCATCTCTAGGATACCACAATCCAAGATTTATAGTGCCTTGTAAGTACTAGAAAATCCTTTTTACTGCTAATTCATGATTTTCTCTAGGATTACTCTGAAATATTGAAACTATACATACTGCATTCATAATATCAAGTCTAGTTTGTGTCAAATACAATAAACCTCCTATCATGGATTTGTATCTAGTTGGATTAACATGTGTAGATTCATCCCTTAGTGATAATTTGTCATTTGTAGTCATAGGTGCGCTTACCAGTTTAGAGTTCTCCATCCCAAATTTATTTAGTAACTCTTTTAAGTACTTGGTCTGACTCAAGAATATACCTTTATCAGTCCGTGAAATCTGCAATCCTAAAAAGAATTTTATTTCTCCAATCATAGACATTTCAAATTTTTGCTACATTTTAATAGAAAATCCTTTACATAGTCCATCTTCTCCTCCAAAGATTATATCATCAACAAATACTTCTATAACCAGGATGTCATCATTAGTCACTTTATAATATAAATTGTTGTCTACATTACCTTTAGAAAAACCAATCTTCAAAAGATACTTATCCAATATTTCATACCAAGCTCTTGGAGCTTGCTTCAATCCATACATAGCTTTTCTTAACTTGCAAACCATATCTTTGTTATCTGTCAAAAAAAATCCATCAGGTTGTTCAATGTAAACTTCTTCTTCAAGATCTTCATTCAAAAATGTACATTTAATATCCATTTGATATACTTTGTAGTTCTTATGTGCTGCAAAAGCCAAAAATAATCTGACTGCCTCAATTCTAGCTACCGGTGCAAAGGTTTCATTGTAATCAATTATTTCTTTATGAGAATATCCATTACACACTAGTCTTGCTTTATTTCTGATAACCTTACCATCTTCATTAAGTTTGTTTCTGAATACCCATTTGGTTCCAATTACATTTTTATCTTTAGGCTAGGGAACTAATGTCCAGGTGTTATTCTTCTCAATTTGTTCTAATTCTTCTTCCATAGCTTTATCCAAAATTTATCTTCACATGCCTCATTAACAGATGATGGTTCAATTTGAAAAATAAGACATACCTCTTCATTTTCCAATCTTTCTATTTTCATAACTCCTTTGTACTTGTTTCCAATTATCTGATCTTCAGAGTGATTTAGTCTTACATACCGAGGTGTCTTTTTTTGTTGTTGTTCTTCAGTTAGTGTGGAATTTTCAGATGATACCAGTGTAACTGGATCTTCATTTTGTACTGGTGGATTTAGTGTAGGTTCATTTGTCAAAATTTCTATTGCCGGTTCAAAGTCTATATACCTTGAAGTTCCTCTGAATTGTTCATCAATCTTCACATTTCTACTCTCAACAATTTTCTGCAATCTCTTGTTAAAACATCTATATGCCTTGCTCTTAGATGAATATCCAAGAAATATTCCTTCATCACCTCTAGGATCAAATTTGTCAATATACTCATCTCTTTTGATATAACATTTGCTTCCAAAAATTTTGAAATATTTGAGAGTAGGAGTAATACCAATTCATGATGGGTCTTACTGGTTTCACCTTTGATGTGAACTTTGTTGAATGTATAGACTATTGTACTGACTGCCTCTCTCCAATATACATACGGTAGGTTTTCTTATGATAACATACTTCTTGTTGCATCCAAGATAATTGAGTTTTTCCTTTCAACAACTCCATTCTGCTGTGGTGTCCAATGTGCTGATAGCTATCTTCTGATTCCATTTACTTCATAGAATGTATTAAATTCCTTAGATGTAAATTCTCCTCCTTGATCTGATTTTAGACATTTGATTTTCTTACCAGTTTCATTTTCTACCATTGCTTTGAACAATTTGAACTTTCCAAGTGGTTCTGATTTTTCTCTGAGAAAAGTAACCCAACACATTCTAGAATAGTCATCAATGATTAGCATGAAATATCTATCACCTTGTAAACTTTTAGTTCTAGCTGGACCACATAAATCAGTATGAATTAAATCAAGAGCATTATTGGATTTTTCTAGAATACTTTTGAAACTAGCTCTAACTTGTTTTCCAAATTGACATTCCTTACATACTGTATTGTGAGGTTTGACAATTCTAGGTAAATCTCTAATTGCTTTAATAGTACTGATTTTCACCATGCAATAAAAGTTTACATGACAGAGTCTCTTATTCCATAGCCAACTTTCATCAATATGTGCAATTAAGCATGTCTTTTCACTATTATTCAAATGAAAGATATTACCTCTAGTCTGATTATCGGTTGCAATTTCCAAACCAGTTCTATTCATGATTTTGCATTTTCCATTTTTGAATTGTAATCGAAATCCTTTCTCAACTAATTGACCAACACTCAAAATATTATTCTTTAATCCTTCAACATAGTAAACATTGTCAGTGTTATGCTTACCATCAAGAGATATTGTACCCTTACCTTTGATCAAACAAGCTTTGTCATCTCCAAATCTCACTAAGCCTCCATTGTATTCTTGAAAGTTCAAGAATTTACCTTTGTCTCCTGTCATATGATGTGAACATCTTGAATCAATGATCAACTCATCCTTTACTTCAACTTTAGCTACCAAGTCCTATTCTACCAGTTGAGTAGTAGGTGCCGGTTGATCTTCTGTTATAGCAACAAAAACCCATCAGTTATCTGCCGGATCCTCATCAGAATCATCAGTCACTCCTTCATCAGCAATGTAACAAGATTTGTCTTTATTCTTCTTAAATCTATATCTCTGATATTCAGGGTTAGGCTTTTATGTTCTTCTAGCTTCTTCTCTTAGTCTAGCATGTCTATCAAGGCATCTTGAAGCCATATTACCAATCTTATTGCAGTTAAAACATTTAAAGGGTGCTTTATCTTCATACTTACTTCCAACTGGACCTTTAGGCATTTTCCTTGCAAATAGTGCTTCAAGTTCTTCAAGTTCTTCATTTTCTTTCATGCTTTCTTCAAGTTCTCTTGCATAAAAGGCTTTCCAATTAGATTTGTAAAATGATGATGTAGATGATGTTTATTCTTTAAAAGCTAAATCTTTCTATATAGTAGCAACAGGACCAAATTCTTCAATTTCAAAAGTTGAAAGTTTTCCAATCAATGTATCCCTAGTTACTGACGTATTAGGTATTGTTCTTAACTCATTTATAGCAGTGACTTTCATTTTATATGCCGGTGGCAATCCTCTTAAAATTTTTGAAATAATTTCATCCCCACTTAAGGTTCCTCCACAACATTTAATACCCAAAACAATCTCATTTACTCTTTCCATAAAAGCAGAAATCCTTTCATCTTCTTCCATTTTCAGATGTTCATACCTGACCCGGAAGCTTTCAAGTTTTGCAATTTAAACTATGGAATCTCCTTCATTCAGTGTTTCCAAATGATCCCAAATAGCTTTAGCAGTAGACCTATTTGATAATCTCATGATTTGCTGATCTGATAATGCGCTCAAAAGTGCTTCTCTTGCTTTCCAATCATTTTCTTCATCTTTAGTAAGGTTAGGTGGATTGGGATGACTCTGAGTTGGAGTAGTATAGCCATTCTTTGTAACATCCCAAATGTCATTTCCAATGCAATTTAGATGTGTCTCCATTCTGATCTTCCATATGCCATGGTTGGTTCCATCAAGTTTAGGATTGTCCTTCCTGAAATAGTTAGTAAACATTGGGTCTCCTTAAGCTGTTAAACTTCTGCAAAAGAGGACTAAGCTCTGATACCGATTGTTAGGTCCCAGAGACAACTAAGAGGGGGGGGTGAATCAGTTGTCTAACAATTTTAAACCAAAAACACTTTAACCAATTTACTGCTTGATACCGGTAAACTAGTCTTATATGCTGGTAGATAGTTTTAACAGTTAATTGCAATACCGGTAAGGATTAATGCATGAAACAAAAAGATAAAGTCATCCACAACACATAACACCAATATTTGTACGTGGAAACCCTATAAGGGGAAAAACCATGGTGGGAAACCTTACCCACAATCAGATGATACTACTTCAGATAGTAAGTGTACATAAATGGGGTTTGCACATGCAGAAAGGCCAAGTGCCTAGAGCTCATTGCTCATTCACAAATGGGAGTCACACTGACTACAATTGGATGGTTAAATCCAATAAGAATGTACTTCTCAAAATAACATCTTCATATGCTGGATTCAGTACCGGTGTAGTTTGAATTGTATTCACAAAAACCCTCCTTCAATCTTCAAATGATGTTTGTGTGTATAGCTCTTCTTATTCTCACATATACCTTCACACAATCCTTTTTCGCATTCCACATTTGATATTACAAATAAGATCTTTCATTTATACCATACCCTAAGACCAATTTTAGTAGGTTGGCTCTACAAGATATTACAATAAAATTAATTTACATATCAATTAATACCCAATGCAATAACGGATTCAATATGTCAGCTTAATTCATTTACAACAATAATAAGTCATCTCCATAGCGTGCCATGTTGATCTAGAAAAGATAAACCTGCCGGTGTAACCTAGACCTATTTGCCGGTAATAGCAAATATGCAAATGCTAATATACCAATAAAAAAAACTCCAAGACAAAGTGTCCACATGATGTTTTCGACATAACCAAGTGTTTTCCATATCATTCCAAGTGTCAATGATCATTATTTCTTACCGGTGTACCAGATACCGGTGACTGTGCATGAGTCATTTGCTTGCCGGTGAATGTTGCTAATTCTCCAAAGTGCCAGAGTTGATAAGTGTTTAGTAGGTGTTGACATCAATAACAAAACCATATCAAAATACCAATAGTTACTGCTCTTCTAATCATCGAAGCTTCACCTCTTTCAGGGTAACCATAGCTATCAAGGGTATTGACACTTTGGTATGTATTTCCACACTTTGGCAGTCAGCCTCTAAAATCAAGTTACTTCTCCTTTCTCCCATGGAACAAGTAGGTTTATCAGGGCATCTATTGGCCATGTGTTCTTCTTGATTGTAGTTATAACATCTAATTGGACCTCTCCCTTGAGATCTTCCTCTAAATGGCGGTCTTCTTCCTTTGAAGTTATCTCTCTGATTGTATCCTCCATTGTTATTGGAACTACTCTCTCCTTTAGTGCCTTCTTGACTGGTTTCACCTTGGTTTCCAAAACCATTTCCCTTACTTATGAAAAAATCTCTTCCACCACTCTGTTGTCTTCCTCTTCCTTTGTTGTTCTTCTCTTGTCTCCTTTTGATCTTCTCTTCCACCTTGATAGAAAGTTGATGGCATCTACCAACAGTATTTGGGCTAAGAAGGTTTAATTCTTCTTGAATGTTGTACCTTAATCCATTTAGGTATTGGGCAACTTTCTCACTTTCTTCCTCTTTTCTTTTTGACTTCATACATAGCCTTTGGAACTCCTCAGTGTATGAGTTCACATCCATCTCCTTTTGCTTGAGATTTTGTCTCATCTTGTGGAGTTGTATTTCATAGCCTTTGGGTACATAGGCCTCTTTTATTAAGGCAACCATCCTCTTCCAAGAAACAACCTTGGAATTTTTGTCCTTCTCTCTTTCCTCTTGGACAAAATTCCACCAAGTTAGGGCTGCTCCCTTCAACTTGGACTTAGTAATCTTCACCTTCTGGGGTCCTGGAATGTCTTCACATTCAAAGAAACTAGATAGGGATTCTATCCAATCTACCACAACATCTGGTTCCATCTTCCCAGTGAAAGTTGGCAAATCAATCTTTTTCTCCATGGTTCTCCTCTCCATGGATTTGAGGGCATTAATGAAGTGCCTCTGGTCAGGAGGAATCTCCTCTTCCTCCGGCATAGGGATCTCATCCTCATCCCTTTCTTCACCACTACCAATGCCTCAATCTTCCTTCCCATCTACAATGCCTCTCAACCTCTCTAGCTCCCTCTGCATTGCCTTGCAAGTAGTGGCCTGCTCTCTCACAATCTTTGCCAATTCCATGTCAGTGATTGGTCCTCTAGGGACTTCTTCTTCTTGTCTCTCTAACATCTCTCAATTCTCTATCTCCTTACCAAAGCCGCTACTAGCTCTGATACCACTTGATGTAGAGCCCTCCTTGTAACCTACCAAACACCTCAAAATGTATGACACTGACCCGTCAAAATAAAAATGGGATCCTATCAAGACAAGGCTCTACAACATTAGTTCAATACTCTCATCATCTTCAAGACTCATACCTACTCAACTTGTTTAAATGGCTCCAACATACACTTTGAGACCTCCAAGGGTTATGGACCATTATCACACTTGTTTTGGGTCAAACACGACTCACTTACACTAGATCCAACATTGGTTATGAGGATTCAACCCTATTCCTCATAGTACCTTCACAATTAGGCCTATTTGCTTATAGCCCTTTTTATCGGGTAAAGGGACCCTAAGTTAAAACTTTCCCAAAATCCGTAGCAAAAAAATTATGGATTAAAGTACCCTTTTGGAAGTTACACAATTCTCCAAACTAAAGGGTCTGGGTCTGATAAACAAAGGTCTGAACCGGTAGGATGTTGACTATCTTAAAGGGCTAATTAGGCCTCCATTTGTGAAGCACCTATATCCATATGAGTAAACCAAGAAATTACAACCCCATGGGTATGTGGGGAACTATAAACCATAATGTATTCCAAGGTTACACTCCTAGAATCATCACCATTTGCATACAAGGGTAACTTTGTTGTTCAAGGTCTAGGTAGCCACATAGGGATGTCTACCTAGGGTCATTTCAAACACACCTCTCCCTTGCTCCTCCTGCAAAAGAAAATTAGAATCCTATAATACACTGACCATAATTTACTTTCACCAAATCCCATGGGTCTCAGATTGATAAAGTGCAAGTTATGGTCATGGAGGAGGAAAACCTAAGGTAAACCCCTATTTTTTGGGCACCTACAGTAAAATTTGAATATCAGAAGAAAAACACATAGCTAGAACTTCAAACCAAAGCCAAAAAAAATATAACTCTCCTCTCCAACCAATTAACATCATTGGGGATTGATCCCAATTTGTACAGTACCTTACCCTGTACCAAAACTCTAGAATTGCAGGAAAAACTCAGAATTTTATTAGTTTGTTGTCACCAAAGCTTTTCTCCATACAGTCTCTCCCTAGGAATTGGATCCACAAGGTGTATAAACCACTCCACAAATTCTCTCAACTGAAAACAATAGATTAAATCCATTGAAGGAGTTCAAATAAACAAAAATGCAAAAAAGTGCATAAAAGTTGCTCATGACAACTTTTGACAACTTTTACAAAAGTTGTCAAAATGTCATCTTTCGCCTCCTAATGCCTTGGGTCAAGTCTAACCCCTCCTAAAACATCCTATAATAACTAAAACCAATAGGATAACTATTTCCTACACACATTGTTAGTTAAGATGAGAGGGGGGGTGAATCATAAAAACTTAATCTTCAATATATTCAACAGATTCAGCTTCAGTAGCCTTTACTGATATGCAACTATGACTGTAAATCATTCAATACTCATGAACAAATACACTTAAAATATCATAACACATTTAACACTAGATTTAACATGGAAAACCAAATAGGGAAAAACCACTGTGGGATTTCGGACCCACTAAGAAATACACCCTTCTAGAGTATGGTCGGTTAAAAGCTAACCCTGTTAAAGATTACAAACTCATTGCTAGATGTGACCCGGTTAAGGGATTTCCCTCATACTTGTTAGAGTCTTGCACTTTGTTATAAGTGACCTTGTCAAAGGATTTGAAACACTCATTTAGAATGTTAGCTTGCTAGAGGGTTTACAAATAATACTGTTAAGTCCACTCGGTTGAGAGATTTCCTGTCACTTACAAAATAAATAACAGTAATAAAATATATTTGAAACTTCACATCTGAAATGCTAAAGCAGATTCTATTTGCTCAAAACAATCTTGTCATAATACTTATCTTGTCCCTTGTTGGGATTTTTGGGCTTCTCAATCTGTTCTTCAATCAGATCTTCAATCTTCTGTGCTTGGTAAACATTATTGTAGCATCATTGTGCATACATTTGCTCGTATTCATTGTTCATCAACAATTCCTTATTTATAAACAATTTCTAACCGCTTAATCTCCTTGATCACATTTCCCATGATCAATCTTAGCCATCAGATCTTCAAACTTGACTAGGTTCAATGTATCCTTCGATCTGAAAAACATTTTACCTTGCCTTGGAACTTGTGCTAGGTTATTGCGGTTCAATCTATGCTGTAGATCTTCCTCTTGATTTTCCATGTCGTCGATCCTCAAAAAACTTCTTGCGCGGCATACCAATCATTTATTCATCTCCAGCTCATTAGCATCCTTCATTAAATAATGCTTTTATTCATCCAATGCAATCTATTATAACTCAGTTGTTACTCGGTAAATACTAAACTTCACTCGGTAGACATTCTGCCTTCTTTAACCGATATCAATAACCTTAGGGTTTATCGACTAGGTTCTTTGCTCGGTGACATAGTATAGTATTAAACTTATAATCAACAACATATGTAGGATATCAAAACAATCAAAACAACATGATCTCATCATTGTCTAACTCGGTAATAGTTTCCCATTGAATAACTTATTATTCCCCTTCATTATCACATTCTTTCTGTGTCACTTACCGACCTCTTAATACTCATCAAAACATACTTCTCAAGATATGGTAACATCATACTGAATCAGAGAATCAATTTCTTGACATCAATGACAAAATAATATTATTAAGATAGTAATCATCCTTCTTCATTTTTATCAATAATCTCCAATAACCTTCTCAATATCCTTATTGAAATGCCAACAATCTCCTTTCTATTGTAATTCCAACAATCTCCCCCTTTGGCATTGATGGCAATACAAACTTTAAATGGCAATACCAACTGATTCGGATTCAGATTGTTGTGTAGACTTCTCCTATTATCCTTGAGCTATTTAAACCTTCTCTTGAAGTCTTCTCCCCCTATCATTAGTCTTCTCCCAGCTTCTTCATTTAGTCTTCTCCATTTAGTCTTCTCCCCCTTTGACAATAATGCCAAAAAGAAAAACTAATTCATGATATCTTCCTTTGTGAAGTAATTTCCTTGTAGTCTCATTCACGGTCAGAGCATCTTTATCTTCAATCACTTTTTCTTGTACAACTTTAGGCGACCTGCTAAAGTGTAAAGGAGCATCAACTCATAAATAGTTATCCTTTAGATTCATTGAATTGATGCTTTCACTGAACTCTGTCAATGAGTACTAGATAGGGGTAGGACCCCTAGCTGACTTCTGAGATACTCAAAAGTGTCCCTTGGCAATGGCTTTGTGAAAATATCTGCTATTTGTTCCTTTGAACTAATATATTCCAGAACAACTTTCTTCTCTTGAACTTCCTCTCTGAGATAATGATACTTTATAGAGATATGCTTTGTCTTAGAGTGCATTACCGGATTCTTTGAAATGTTAATGGTACTAGTATTATCATAGAATATAGTTACTGGCTAGGTAACTTTCTCATTCATACCTTCCAATAGTTGTTTGCTCCATGCTATATTGGTACAATTCAATGCTGCAGTGACATATTTAGCTTCAACTGTTGACTATGAAATGCATCCTTGTTTCTTGCTAAGCCAACTTACTAGTCTATCTCCCAAAAAGAAAGCTCCACCACTTGTGTTTTTCCTGTCATCAATGTTTCCTGCTCAATCAGCATCAGTATAGACTTTTAAGTCAAAAGCATTTCTCTTTTGATACACTAAGCCATAATCTTCAGTGCCTCTTAGGTATTTGAAAATTCTCTTGATTGCTGTCAAATGAGTTTCTTTGGGATCTGCAGAAAATCTTGCAACTATACCTACTGCATGTGCTATATCTGGCCTATTGTGAACCACATATTGTAGCTTTTCAATCATAGATCGGTAAAGTGTCTCATCAATAGATGCAGATTCATCACTCTTTGATAGTTTACAATTGGTAGTCATAGGAGTACTTATAGGTTTAGAATCCTCCATTCCAAATTTCTTCAAGATTTCCTTTATATACTTGGATTGAGTAATGAAAATCTCATTTTTCATTTGTAGTATCTGTAAACCTATAAAATACTTTATTTCACTGATTAATGAGATCTCAAATTCTTTGCACATTTCATTTCCAAAGTTCTTGCATAGGGAGTCATTTCCACAAAAAATAATATCATCAACAAATATGGTTGAAAGTAGTATACCATTGTTTTCATCATTTTTCATATACATGTTGTTTTCTCTTGTCCTTATAAATCCAATCTTGATCAAATAAGAGTGCAGTCTTTCATACCATGCTCTAGGTGCTTGCTTTAAACCATATAATGCTTTGTTCAACTTACATACCTGATCTTTATTCTTGTCTTCAATAAATCCTTCAGGTTGTTCAATGTAAACTTCTTCTTCTAGTATACCATTCAAAAATGCAGATTTAACATCCATTTGATATACCTTGAAATTTTTGTAAGCAGCATATGCCAACAATGTTCTCACTCCTTCAAGTCTTGCCACAGGTGCAAAAGTCTAACCATAATCAATTCCTTCTTCTTGAGCATAACCTTTGCAAACCAGTCTTGCTTTATTCTGAATGACCTCTCCTTTTTCATTTAGCTTGTTTCTAAAAATCCACTTTGTACCGATTACATTTTTCTCTTTTGGTCTTGAGACCAATGTCCATGTTTCATTCTTCTTGATTTGATCAATCTCTTCTATCATAGCATTTATCCAATCTTCATTACTAAATGCCTCTTTTACTATCCTCAGTTCAAATTCAGATATCAGACATGTGTTTTTTCTTAGTTTGTTCCTTGTCATCACTGGATCATCCTTATCTCCTATAATCTGACTTGATGCATGATTTCTTTTGACATACTTGGCTGATATGGGCTTGGTATGCTCTATTTGATCTTCTTCATTACTCGGTAACTGAGTATTTTCTTCATTTTCTTCATCAACTTTCTCGGTAGGATTTCTCAGTTGAACATAAACAAATTCTTCATAATTTTCTGGTTCTTTGGAATTTCCTTCATCATTTCTTTTTGCAAATGCATCAATTTTTACATTTGCACTTTCTACTATTTTGTTAGATGATTTGATCAGACATTTAAATGCTTTACTTCTAGAAGAATAGCCAAGAAATGTTCCTTCCTTGGTTTTCTGATCAAACTTTCCATTTCTGTCATCTTTGTGAACATAACATCTACTTCCAAATATTTTAAAATTACTTACATTGGGTTTCTTATCATACTAGATTTCATATGGTGTCTTCAAAGTTCCTTTCTTCAATTGTACTCGGTTCAGGGTGTAAACTGCAGTGCTGATTGCTTCTCTCCAAAATGTTTGAGGTACCCTCTTTTCTATCATCAGGATTCTAGCACAATCTACAATTGATTTGTTTCTTCTTTCAGCTATCCCATTTTGCTAAGGTGTTCTCGGTGCAAACACTTGTCTCTCTATACCATGATCATTGCAAAATAGGTTAAATTCATCAGAAATGAATTCTCCTCCTCTATCAAATCTTAGACATTTCAACTGTCTTCCTATTTCTTTTTCAACTCTATCCTCCATTTGAACATTTTAAAGGCTTGTGATTTTTCTTTTAAAAACATAACTGACATCATTCTTGAGTAATCATCCACAAATAATATGAAGTATCTATCTCCATAATAACTTTGAACTTTCATAGGACCACAAAGATCAGTGTGTACAAGATCTAAAATTCCTTTAGAAGTGTAGGACTTACTTGTAAAGCTTGACCTTGTCATCTTACCCATATGGCATCCTTGACATATTGCATTCTCTAGTTTTTCCAGGCTCGGTAGACCTCTTACTCAGTGCTTCTTACTTATTTTGATCAGGTTATCAAAATTTACATGACAACCTTTTATGCCATAACCAGGTATCTTCTATTTTAGCATACAAACAATTGTTTTGAGTTGAGTCAAGATTAAATGTATTACCTTTTGTTTGTGTCCTAGTAGCAGCCAATTTTCCATGTTTGTCATGAACTTTGACACATCCCTTCTAAAATTCTATTCTGTATCTTGTATTGTTTAGTTGTGCTACACTCAACAAATTGTATTTCAAACCTTCAACCCAGCGTACATCATCACATTTAGCATTGTCAAGAAGTGTTATAGATCCTTTACCTTTCATTAGACATGGTGCATCTTTACCAAATCTTACATATCCTCCATCATAGTCTTCTAATTTAACAAACTTGTGTTTATCACCTGTCATGTGATGTGAGCATCCACTATCTATGATCCAAGAATCATTTTTATTTATGTGAGATATTAGGGATTTTTCTTCATACCTTTCTTCATCTGATCTATGTTTGATAGCCACATAAACAACTTCCTCTATATCAATCCCATCAGATTTATCTATTGGTATTTTGGTATGGTTTTTTCATTGATGTCAACACCTACTAATACACCTACTTTGGAGATCTAGCAACATTCACCGGCAAGCAAGTAAACTATGTAACAGTTACTGGTATATGGTTCACCAATAGGATATGTTGTTCACCGGTACTTGGAATTATATGGAAGACATTTGGTAGTGTCAAAGACATCATGTGGACACTTTATTTTGAAGAAATAATTATTGGTATATTCATATTTGCATATTTGCTTTTATCGGTAAATAGGTCCAGGTTATCTAGGGTTACACTGACAGGTTTATCTTTTCTAGATCAGCATGGCACGCTATGGACATGATTTATTATTGTTGTAAATGCATTAAGAAGACATGTTCAATCAGTTATTGCATTGGATATTATATTGTTTGTAAAATATTTTTATTGTAATATCTTGTAGAGCTGACCTACTAAAATTGGTCTTAGGGTATGGTATAAATGTAAGATCTTATTTCTAAGATCAAGTGTGGAATGCAAAAAGAATTAAGTGAAGGTATATGCGAGATCAAGCAGGGATATACACAAAGACATCATTTGAAGGTGAAGTTAGGTTTTTGTAGAAGCATATCAGCATTACACCGGTACTAAATCCAACATATGAAGATGCTATTTTGAGCAGTACATTCTTATTGGATTTAACCATCCAACTGTAGTTAGTGTGACTCAAATTTTGTGATTGAGCAGTGAGCTCTAGGCTGTTGGCCTTTTTGCATGTGCAAACCCCATTTATGTACACATACTATCTACAGTAGTATCATCTAATTGTGGGTAAGGTTTCCCACTGTGGTTTTTCCCCTTACAGGGTTTCCACGTACAAATATTGGTGTCATGTGTTGTGGAGCACTTTATGTTTATGTTTCATGCATTAATCCTTACCAGTATAGCAATTTACTGTTAACACTGTCTACCGGCATACTTAACTAGTTTACCGATATTAAGCATTAAGTTGGTTAATAAGTTTTTGGTTCAAATTTATTTGACAATTGATTCACCCCCACCCTCTCAGTTTTCTCCGGGACCTAACAATTGGTATCAGATCCTAGTCCTCTTTTGTAGAAGTTTAACAACTTGAGGAGATCCAACGTCTACTAATTATTTCAGGAAGGACAGTCCTAAATGTGATGGAACCAACTATGGGATATGGAAGATCAGAATGGAGACAGATCTGAATTGCATTGGTAAAGACATCTCAGAAGTTACTAAGAAAGGTTATACTGCTATTGTAGCTGGTCAGACTGCTCCAACTACCTTAGCTAAAGATGAAGAAAATGATTGCAAAGCAAGAGAAGCACTTTTGAGCGCATTATCAGATCAACAAATCATGGGATTATCAGATAGGTCTACTGCTAAAGCTATTTGGGATCATTTGGAAACACTGAATGAAGGAGATTCCATAGTCAAGATTGCAAAACTTGAAAGCTTCCGAGTCAGGTATGAACATCTAAAAATGGAAGAAGATGAAAGGATTTCTGCTTTTATGGAAAGAGTAAATGAAATTGTTTTGGGTATTAAATGTTGTGGAGGAACTCTGAGTGAGGATGAAATTGTTTCAAAAATCTTAAGAGGTTTGCCACCGGCATATAAAATGAAGGTTACTACTATAAATGAATTAAGAACAATGCCAAATACATCAGTAACTAGGGATACATTGATTGGAAAACTTTCAGCCTTTGAAATTGAGGAATTTGGTCATGTTGCTATAAAGACTGATGTGGCCTTTAAAGCATCAACATCATCTACTCCATCATTTGACAAATCAGACTGGAGAGCCTTTTATGCAGGAGAACATGAAGAAACTAGAAAGGAGAATGAAGAGCTTGAAGAACTTGAAGCACTATTTGCAAGGAAAATGCCAAAAGGTCCAATTGGAAGTAAATATGAAGGTAAAGCACCCTTTAAATGTTTTAACTGCAATAAGATTGGTCATATGGCTTCAAGATGCCCTGATAGACATGCTAGACTAAGAGAAGAAGCTAGAAGAACATACAAGCCTAATCCTGAATATCAGAGATACAGATTTAAAAGGAACAAAGACAAATCTTGTTACATTGCTGATGAAGGTGTGACTGATGATTTTGATGAGGATCCAGTAGACAATGGATGGGTTTTTGTTGCTATAACAGAAGATCAACCGGCACCTATTGCTCAACCAGTAGAACAAGCCCTATCAACTAAAATTGAAGCAAAGGATGAATGGATTATTGACTCAGGATGCTCACATCATATGACTGGAGACAAAGGTAAATTCTTGAACTTTCAAGAATTCAATGGAGGTTTAGTGAGATTTGGGGATGACAAAGCCTGTTCAATCCAAGGTAAGAGTTCAATATCTCTTGATGGTAAACATAACACTGACAATGTCTACTATGTTGAAGGATTAAAGCATAATCTTTTAAGTGTTGGTCAATTAGTTGAGAAGGGATTTCAGTTACAATTTAAAAATGGAAAATGCAAAATCATGAATAGAACGTGTTTGGAAATTACAACCGATAATCAGACTAGAGGCAATATCTTTCATTTGAATAACAGTGAAAAGGCATGTTAATTGCACACATAGATGAAAGTTGGTTATGGCATAAGAGACTATGTCATGTAAACTTTGATTGCATGGTAAAAATTAGTACTTCTAAGGTAGTTAGAGATCTACCTAAAATTGTGAAACCTCAGAATACAATTTGTAAGGAGTGTCAATTTGGAAAACAAGTTAGAGCTAGTTTCAAAAGTATTCCAAAAAAATCCAATAATGCTCTTGACTTAATTCACACAAATTTATGTGGTCCATCTAGAACTAGAAGCTTACAAGGTGATAGATATTTCATGCTAATTATTGATGATTATTCTAGAATGTGTTGGGTTACTTTTCTCAGAGAGAAGTTAGAAGCACTTGGAAAGTTCAAACTATTCAAGGCAATGGTTGAAAATGAAATCGATAAGAAAATCAAATGTTTAAGATCAGATCAAGGAGGAGAATTCACATCTAAGGACTTTAATACATTCTGTGAAGTGAATGGAATCAAAAGACAGTTATCAGCACCTCAGACACCATAGCAGAATGGAGTTGTTGAAAGGAAAAATAGAACTATCTTGGATGTAGCTAGAAGTATGTTATCAGAAGCAAATCTACCACATGTGTATTGGAGAGAGGCGGTTAGCACTGCTGTCTATACATTCAACAAATTACACATCAAAGGTGAAACCGGTAAGACCCCTCATGAACTATGGTTTGGTAATACTCCTACTCTTAAGTATTTCAGAATTTTTGGAAGTAAATGTTATATTAGAAGAGATGAGTATATTGGCAAATTTGATCCTAGAAGTGATGAAGGAATATTTCTTGGTTATTCATCTAAGAGCAAGGTATATAGATGTTTTAATAAAAGATTGCAGAAAATTGTTGAGAGTACAAATGTAAAGATTGATGAACAATTCAGAGGAACTTCAACGTATATAGACTCTGAACCGGCAACAGAAATTATGACAAACGAACCTATACTGAATCCACTGGTACAAAATGAAGATCCAGTTACGCCGGTATCATCAAAAGATTCAACAATAATTGAAGAACAACAACAAACTAAGACACCCCGGTATATAAGATTGAATCATTCTGAAGATCAGATAATTGGAAACAAATTTAAATGAGTTATGACAAGAGGAAGATTGGCAAATGAAGAGGTATGTCTTATTTCTCAAATTGAACCATCATCTATCAATGAGGCATGTGAAGATAAATTTTGGTTTAAAGCTATGGAAGAAGAATTAGGACAAATTGAGAAAATCAATACTTGGACATTAGTTCCCCGACCTAAAGATAAAAATGTAATTGGAGCTAAATGGGTATTTAGAAACAAACTTAATGAAGATGGTAAGGTTGTCAGAAACAAAGCAAGACTAGTGTGTAAGGGATATTCTCAGAAAGAAGGAGTTGATTACAATGGAACCTTTGCACCGGTAGCCAGAATTGAGGTAGTTAGATTATTCTTGGCTTTTGTAGCTCACAAGGATAACAAAGCTTATCAAATGGATATTAAATGTGCATTTTTGAATGGAGATCTTGAAGAAGAAGTATATATTGAACAACCTAATGGATTTTCTTTGACAGATGACAATGATATGGTTTGCAGGTTAAGAAAAGTTGTGTACGGATTGAAACAAGCCCCAAGAGCTTGGTATGCAAGGTTGGATAAGTATCTTTTGAAGATTGGTTTTACTAAAGGAAATGCAGATAGCAATTTATACTACAAAGTAACTAATGATGACATCTTGATTATTGAAGTATTTGTTGATGATATAATCTTTGGAGGAGAAGATGGATTATGTAAGGAATTTTCTCTTGAAATGCAACAAGAATTTGAAATGTCTATGATTGGAGAAATAAAATTCTTTTTAGGTTTGCAAATTTCTCAGACTGATAAAGGTATATTTTTTAGTCAATCCAAGTACTTGAAAGAATTACTAAAGAAATTTGGGATGGAGAACTCTAAACCAGTAAGCACACCCATGACTACAAATGACAAATTATCTCAAAGGGATGAATCTACACCTGTTAATCCAACTAGATACAAATCTATGATAGGAGGTTTACTGTATCTGACACAAAACAGGCCTGATATTATGAATGTAGTATGTATTGTTTCTAGATTTTAAAGTAATCCTAGGGAAAATCATGAATCAACAGTGAAAAGGATTTTCCGGTACTTACAAGGCACAACAAATCTTGGATTATGGTATCCTAAAGATGAAAATTTTGATCTATGTGCATACACAGATGCAAATTGGGTAGGAGATATAGATGATAGAAAGAGCACCACTGGAGGAGCATTCTTTCTTGGAAAGAGATTAGTTTCTTGGTTGAGTAAGAAATAAAGTTGTACATCATTATCAACATCAGAATCAGAATATGTTGCAGCAACAACTAACTGTACACAGGTATTATGGCTTAAGCAAATGTTGAAAGACATAAAGGTAAAATGAAAGGAACCTATTACTATATACTGTGATAACACTGCAGCAATTGATATATCTAAGAATTTAGTATTACACTCTAAAACAAAACATGTTTCTATTAAACTGAATTTTCTAAGGGAAAAAGTCAAAGAAAAGGAGATAAAACTGGTTTATGTGAATACTAAAGAACAACTTGCAGATATTTTCATAAAACCTTTGCCTAAGGAGACTTTTGAGTATCTCAGAGATCAGCTTGGAGTCATACCTCCATCGATAGAGACCTAGACAATTGATGATTGTCATCAACTGGCAGAATTAAAAGACAAATCTTGTATTCTGGTATTTGATAAGGAAGCTACTTCTCAGGGGGAGTAGTTGGTATATTGAATTGATTGGTATTTTGTATGAACTTGACCTTTTGTGACTTTGGCATTTGATGTCAAAGGGGGAGAGATATCTATGGAAAAACACATTATCTTTTTTGGGGAGAGATTTTAGGGGAGAGATTTTGAAAAACACATTTGAGAGATTGGTATTGTTACTCCTAGGGGGAGAAATAGAGATTGTTGGTTTTTGTATTTGGCATTTCTATTTTGGCACTTTGATGGTTTTTCCATCTTGTGTTGCCATCAATGCTAAAGGGGGAGATTGTTGGCATTTTGGTATGGTTTTGTCATTGATGTCAACACCTACTAATACACCTACTTTGGAGATCCAACAACATTCACCGGCAAGCAAGTAAACTGTGCAACAGTTACTGGTATATGGTTCACCGGCAGAATATATTATTCACCGGTACCTAGAATGATATGGAAGACACTTGGTAATGTCAAAGACATCATGTGGACACTTTATTTTGAAGAAATAATCATTGGTATATTCATATTTGCATATTTGCTTTAACGGCAAATAGGTCCAAGTTATCTAGGGTTACACCGACAGGTTTATCTTTTCCAGATCAGCATGGCACGCTATGGAGATGATTTATTATTATTGTAAATGCATTAATCTAACATGTTCAATTGGTTATTGCATCAGATATTGTATTGTTTGTAAAATATTTCTATTGTAATATCTTGTAGAGCCGACCTACTAAAATTGGTCTTAGGGTATGGTATAAATGTAAGATCTTATTTGTAAGATCAAGTGTGGAATGTGAAAATAATTAAGTGAAGGTATATGCGAGATCAAGCAGGGATATACATGAAGACATCATTTGAAGGTGAAGTTAGGTTTTTGTAGAAGCATATCAGCATTACACCGGTACTGAATCCAGCATATGAAGATGCTATTTTGAGCAGTACATTCTTATTGGATTTAACCATTCAACTGTAGTCAGTGTGACTCCCATTTTGTGATTGAGCAGTGAGCTCTAGGATGTTGGCCTTTCTGCATGTGCAGACCCCATTTATGTACACATACCATCTACAGTAGTATCATCTGATTGTGGGTAAGGTTTCCCACCATGGTTTTTCCCCGTACAGGGTTTCCACGTACAAATATTGGTGTCATGTGTTGTGGAGCACTTTATGTTTATGTTTCATGCATTAATCCTTACCGGTATAACAATTTACTATTAACACTATCTACCGGCATACTTAACTAGTTTACCGGTATTAAGCATTAAGTTGGTTAATAAGTTTTTGGTTCAAATTTATTTGACAACTGATTCACCCCCCCCCCCCTCTCAGTTGTCTCCGAGACCTAACATTATCATTGTTGGATTCCTCATCAGCTACTAGGAATGTCTTTCTATCTTTCCTTCTGAAGTCTCGATGTCCTCTGTATTGGTTGTCTTTCTATTTGTCATCTCAGTATTCTCTCTTTTCACTAGATTCTTTGTCAGGACAGTTAGAAGCCATATGTCCTATTCTATCACAGTTAAAACATTTTAAAGGTAACTTTCCTTTATACTTACCTTTGCTTCTTGGTATCATTCTAGCTAATAATGCTTCAAACTCATCTTGCTTTTTGATTTCTTCATATAGTTTGTGTACCTCTTCCATGTTTTTGTGAAATCTTTCACTTGCTCCATTGCGATTTCCTTCAGTATACTTATACATTCTATCATTGTAATCATCAGATTCACCAATATGAAAAGAACTGAATGCAGATTCAACTTTATTTATCGAGGACCCACTGTTATCAAAATTACTTAACTCAAATGCATGTAGCTTACCGATAGTAGCATCCAAAGAGATTGGCATGTTTGGCACAGACCTTAATTCATTGATTGCAGAGACTCGAATGGCATAAGTAGGTAGAAGTGTTCTAAGCAACTTACTGGTTACATCCTTTTCTTCAATAGTTCCTCCTGCTCCTTTGATTTGATTGACAATTTCCTTTAACCTTGTATTGTATTGTGTTATGTTCTTACCTTCATTCATTCTCATGGATTCAAGTTGTCCTCTTAGACTATCTACTTTTTCTCTCTGAACATGTTCATCACCACCATACACAGATATAAGCTTGGTCCACATCACTTTGGCATCATTGCAGCCTTCTAGGTCATTAAACTCCAAGTCGGTTAATGCAGACATTATTTCAATCATAGCTTGAATATGTTCTTGCTTTGCCTTTATCTTTTCCATTGTCATCGGGTTGGTGCTGGGTGCTATGCAATCATTCTCTAGATAATATGTTTCATATTCTCCAATTCCTAATAAATACAGCTTCATCCTTTTTTGCCATGTGGAGAAACTTGACTTGTTTAGCTTTGGTGCATCCCTTTTATACATCTTCGGATCTTGCCTCAAGTACCTTTAAACTTTTCTTCTGATGTCCAAAGCTCTGTTACCAATTGTTAGTTAAGACCCACTAAGAAATATACCCTTCTAGAGTATGCTCGGTTAAAAGCTAATCCTGTTAAAGATTACAAACACATTGCTAGATGTGACCCAGTTAAGGGATTTCCCTCAGACTTGTTAGAGTCTTGCACTTTGTTATAAGTGACCTTGTCAAAGGATTTGAAACACTCATTTAGAATGTTACCTTGCTAGAGGGTTTACATTTCCCATGATCAATCTTAGCCATCAGATCTTCAAACTTGACTAGGTTCAATGTATCCTTCGTTCTGAAAAATGTTTTACCTCGCCTTGGAACTTGTGCTAGGTTATTGCAGTTCAATCTATGTTGTAGATCTTCCTCTTGATTTTCCATGTCGACGATCCTCAACAAACTTCTTGTGTGGCATACCAATCATTTATTCATCTCCAACTCATCAACATCCTTCATTAAATAATGTTTTTATTCATCCAATGCGATCTATTATAACTCGGTTGTTACTTGGTAAATACTGAACTTCACTCGGTAGACATTCTACCTTCTTTAACTGATATCGATAACCTTAGGGTTTACTGACTAGGTTCTTTGCTCAGTGGCATAGTACATTATTAAACTTATAATCAACAACATATGTAGGATATCAAAACAATCAAAACAACATGATCTCATCATTGTCTAACTTGGTAATAGTTGCCCATTGAATAACTTATTATTCCCCTTCATTATCACATTCTTTATATGTCACTTACCAACCTCTTAATACTCATCAAAACATACTTCTTAAGATATGGCAACATCATACTGAATCAGAGAATCAATTTCTTGACATCAATGACAAAATAATATTATTAAGACAGTAATCATCCTTCTTCAGTTATATCAATAATCTCCAACAACCTTCTCAATATCCTTATTGAAATACCAACAATCTCCTTTCTATTGTAATTCCAACACACATTTGATCCCCTATTGTCCAAAATTCCTAATTGGCTTATAGAAATGCCAAAATAGGAGTTTGGCTCACAAGATGGGGTTATTTATTACAAACACACAATGCGTGATTTAAACATATACAAAACATTCTAAAGACATGTTTGATGCTTTATCCTCCCTCCTTTGAGTCAGACTTATCATCTTGAAGGGCTTGAAGGGGTGCTCCTGCACCAAAAAATATTTGCCTTTAAAAGAAGATGTAGTTATCTTACCCAACTGACATTATTTACACATTACATTGTCTAGTTTAACAAGTTGTGGCATACCTCTAACCATATTAGACTTTCTTAATTTAACCACATTATCAAAGTTCACATGAAAAAACCTTCTATGCCATAGCCAACTATCTTCAACCATAGCAACCAAACAACTTTTTACACTAGCATTCAGATGGAATAAGTAACCTTTAGTTTGTTTACGAGTAGCAATTAATTATCCTTTGCATCATAAGATCCTGCACAGTCCAATCTTAAACTCAAGATGATAACCTTTGTCATTTAACTAACCAACACTCAATAAGTTATGTTTCAAACCTTCAACCCAATATACATCATTAGCATTACTTTTACCATTCAAAGAGATAGAACCTTTACCTTTTACCATACAAGGTGAATTGTTCCCAAATATTACTACACCACCATCAAATTCTTCAAGATAAATAAACTTGTTCTTATCACCAGTCAAATGGTGTGAGGAAACACTCTCAATAATCCATTCATCACTTTTGTCAATGTGGGATACTAAAACCTTCTTATCAGACATATCTTCCTTAATAGCAACAAAAACAATCTCTTCATTGTTTTCATCCTGAGATTCCTCATCAGTAGCACCTTCATCCACTACGACATAACACTATTTATTTCCTTTTCCCTTATATTTTCTAAACTTTTCCTTTTAATCAATATTAGGACAATGTGTAGCAATATGTCTTATCTTATTACAAGAGAAACACTTAAGAGGAAGCTTGCCTTTGTACTTACCAGTGCCTCTAGGAAGTCTTTTTGCTAATAGAGCTTCAAATTCCATCAAATTATCTTCATCATTCACATCATCTTTACTACCGCTAGGATGACTTGACTTGCATTAATGACTATGACAAACATCTTTCCGTTTTCTCACTGGTACACTAGATTCGGATGCTTTGAAAGCAAATTTTGTCTTTGGTACACTATTATCAAAACTATTCAACTCAAAAGTAGTGAGCTTACTAATCAAAGAATCAATAGTAACCTTATCATTACTGACTGACCTCTGTTGGCAATTGACACTAAATTGGTTGGTTTCACTATGTTGTCATTGATGGCAACATGGTATTGTTCTCTAGCTTCATGTTTTGGTTTAGTTGTGTACTGGCAGGCACTTCACAGACACTACACTGGTACCAACACCAACACAGACAGGACAGAAGGATCTCTTTGGTTACCAGCGATGCAAGCCGACATGGTTTAGAATATGGTTTTTGGTATTGGAGGCCGACATCTCTTGGATTCGGCATTGACAAATTTTTTTAATATTTATGCATTCATGTTATCTAGCCGACATGTAATTTGATATTCTAATTATCTTTTGTAAGCCAACATAAGGCATGATAAGTTGTATAGGGTATATAGGTCTATTGGATTAGATCAATTTAATATAGGAAAAAGATAGGAGATTATGGATATGCGAATGTGATACAATGCAAAATATATCAGAGAGATTATGTATGTGAGGATATTTATGTAAGGGTTATTTTGGTAAAAGGGTTTAGGGTTTCAGACCGAAATAGACAAAGATTAAATTGGAATTGTATTCTAGCATAGAAGATGTTATCTTAATAGTTCAATACTTCTCCCAATTGTAGTCTGGATTTATATGTAGTCAGTGAGTCTCCTTTTTTGATTGAGCAGTGTGTTCTAGGCTGTAAGCCTTCCTGTAAGTGTAGGCCCCTTAAATTTTGTAATATCTCTTCATATGGCTAGTGGATTGATATTGTGGGTCATAAATCCCATTGTGGTTTTTCCTCTTAGAGTTTTTCCATGTATAGTTATGTGTTTTATGATTCTCATTTATGTGATTGGCCTATTGGTTACTTTACTTATTTCAATTATGTATCTATCAGTATACCAGTTGGTGTATTCATGTTTTAATAAGGCTAAAATTGATCATTCTGGTATAGCATTGGTTTAGCCCCCCCTCTCAGTGTTATTGGATTCTAATAATTGGTATCATATCCTTGTGCCTTGGAGGAAGTTTAACAACTTGAGGAAGATCATGAATCCAAAATCCATGGATATGGCTTTGGAGAAGCAACTTGAGATGACACTTGAAGGTTATGTTGCTGAAACATTGAAGAACTTAAAGATACAAAATGAATTGAATTTTGCTAAGGAATTCATTCTTGTCCTACAAGAGAGGCTATCATCTGTTCAAGCTAGGATGAAGGAACTTTTGCAAATTCAGGATGATAGAGAGAAAGATGCACTTAAGAAACAATGTCAGAAGTTGAGTCAAGAGAACATGGTTATGTAAAATCAAATGCAAGTTATAAATATGAGGATGTCTAAGGAGATTGAGGACCGAAAGAAAAAGGAAGAAAATCTTGCTATATCCATGAAGAACAAATTTGAAGAATGTGGTAGCTTGGTTCATGAAAATGATATGTTGAGAACTGATTTAGTACAATCCCAGAGTAATGAACAAGAGCTTGAGAGACAAATGATAATTCTGAGAGAAGATTTAACTACTGCAAGTGAGTATAAAGAAAAATTCAAGATTAGTTCAGCATAGCTAGATGAGTTATTGAAGATACAAAGGTAGATTGGAGATTCCAATGGACTTGGATTTGAGCAAGGAAAGAGTTTCAGTACTGCTAATGAAGATCAAAACCACAAGGCACGGGTAAGGCAATTTAATGTTTATAAATTTAATGGTAGATGTTTTGTTTACAATAGATTTGGTCACATAGCTAGACAATGTAGAAAGAAAGCAAATGAGAACCTTGATTCTGCTCCTGGTAAATGTTCTAGATGTAATAAGTATGGTCATAGACAAAATATTACACAATGAATGTTAAATGCTATGCATGTGGAAAGTTTGGACATATGGATAATCAGTGCAGGTCAAGCAATTTCACTGGTTTTAGCAAAGCAATTCAAAGGAACAATGTTACATGTTATGCGTGTAATCAGGTTGGACATATTGCTAAATTTTGTAGAAGCAAAAATCCATTGGTTCATAATGGGGAATCAAATGAGAAAGCGAAAGAGAAGGTTAGTGAAATCTAGTAAGATCATACTCAGAGATGGGTTAGGAAGATTGAAGAACAATCATCAGATGGAAATGCACCGGTTACTTATCTCGCAAAGTTGCTCCTACACTGGTAGGTAGCTCATCTGGTAACTGAGGAAGATGCCTTAGGGGTAGTCTAAATTCATGAAGATGTTGCATATGCCCCAGGAAGAGGTTCTAGAAGATGTTCCAGACATTGAAGATAATTATCCAGCATGGATATGTTCTATTTGAGATCTGGTATCTTTCACCGGCAGTCATTTATGTCAATGGAAGATTAGGGTTTTTCTTAGAGGTTAAAAGGTTGAATTAACTTCATTATTGATCACCTTGCATTCAGAGCGATTAAGAGCGATGAAGAGTGATGAAGGCATTTTAGAGAAATCAGATTTCTTCTTGAGCTATTTCACCTGTGTCTGGAGGAATTTGTTGAAGGTTTTTACCGAGAGTAATCAAAAGGTATTTATCTTTAAACATGGAAGTGGGATCATCATCTATTCCTATTTTTGTTGCAAACCCAACTATAGTAGAGGTTAAGGACTGGCCCATGCTAATTTTCAAGCGGTATCCACATGTGGCTACCCTAGAATATTCAATTGGAGCATTTTCCCGTCTTCCAAAGGGAGTTATCTATGTTGAAAATATTAGGGCATACATACATTGTCACATAGAGGACTTGGGAACATCTTAAATTAAGGGCATGTATATAGCGAGCTGATGGGAGAATCTGAAAGATAAAACCGACTTACAAGCACATTGAAGACTTAGGGTTTACCAGCATTCTAGACATTTTGAAATTTGAAGATAAGATAATTAGGTATTTTTTGAGCAGAGTACATGGGGAGTTTATCTAGTTAGATAGACCTTACAAGATCACCAAGAAAATCATCCGAGCAATCACTGGTTTACCATCAGTTGGGAAACATCCAGATAAGAAGGTTTTGAATGACTTCATGAACAAAATCACTGGCGTGACATCTAACAAGAGATCTATGAGAGTGAGCACTATTACCAACATGGACATCAGATTTGATAGCATGTTCATCAAGTATAAGGTAACTCAGTCAAACCGACTGAATTCTATTTCCAGTTCCTGCATTTTGGCTACATACAAAATGATGAGAGAAAATGTGAAATTGGATCTATGCGGCTGGATGTTATATAAGTTATTAATAAACCTAGGAAAGATTAAAGGAGAACATAAGGGAACCTTCCAGTATGGCAACTTGATAGTCTTCTTGATGTTATTTTTCATGAATGATACACCCCATTTTGGTAACAGGCAATGGGCATTTGACATCCTGGTAGGGAGACAATTGAAATAGTGAATTGCTGCTCTAGGCAGTTAGACAGATGATAAGGTATGGGGATATTTCAAAGCATTCCAAAAATCTATGAAGTCTAGGGTAAGGGTTCCTAAGCATATTGTAGAAAAATATTCAACTAACATATGATTCATGGTGAAGAAGAATGAAACACATATGGAAACGATTAAGCCCTGAAAGATTTGGATTAAGGAAATGGGCTATAAGGTGGATGCACAGATTCTTGATGCTTATGCAAAAATGTTGATTGATGCACCTATTGAAGAGGCAAAGAAGCCATGTAGTACTACACAATATAAAACACATGAGGTTGAAACAAAGTCAACCGAGAGAAGAGAGAGAAGTAAGAAGGAAAAGAAAGAAAATTTGTTGAGAATGTCTCACAGAACATTCAGCCATTAATTGACGTTGTCCCGTAGAAAGGCAGGAAGAGGAAGAATCTAGAAGTACACATTGAGAATGTTACAGCAGAGTCTGAATCTGAGGATGACACACCTCTGGCATTCAAGAGGTTTGTAAGGAAGAAAATAGAGGAAACAAAGGTTGAAGCTAAAAAGAAACTGGTTAGGAAGGTTACATTCAAAATACTAGCACAGAAGCAAGCACCAAAGGCAAAACCTTCAGCTACATTTGGTACTACAAAGAAGAAGAAGAATGACACTAATGAAGCTATTCAATCTGGTAATGTTAATATAATTCCACCTAAAACTTGTGCAAAATTAGTAGATGAAATCACTAAGGATGGAATGTTAAAGAATGTACAGTTTTATTATAAAAAATTAAAGGATGATGAACAAAGAGAGGTAGAGGAAGCAGTCTTATTATACTTGGATATTTATGAAAAATCCTTAATAGAGATTGAAAATCAAATACTGGCAGAACTGTTTAATATGTTAGATGCTAGAAGACTATCTACTATGCAAGAAGATAAGAATATTAAAATTCAAGAGTTATTATCTGTTTGTGTTACTATTGCCTTAGAAGAAATGGAAAGAACACTTGAGGTGGCAGATAGAAAAGTTTTTAATAGCAAACATAGAATAACTAGTCTGATGCTAGGAAGGGTAAATGAGATAATAAAGGAGACTCAAAAAGCATGGGTTAAGTTCTTTGGAGAGAATAGAGGATTCTTTACTTCACCAGAATCAAAGACAAACACTGTATACTCTCTGGTTGAAGGAAAAGGGATTATGGGTACTTCACCCTTAATTTTGAAGAACATCAAGATATTGGAAATCAAGCCCCTGGTTGATACAAATGTACAGACAAATATTGAGATACTGGTTAACATAGAGTGAAAAATTTAATGATGTATAGGATACTAATATTGAGGATAAGAATCCTCCAGATACAAATGTATAGGTTGAGGTTACAATTCCTACAAAGGAACTGATAGTTACAAGGACTGCACCAAGTGGTGAAGTCATTAGTGCAAGTGAGGAGGTTATAAAGGCTAAATCATCAGAGGAGAAGAAAGGGGAAACCGACAGAGAACTGGTACTTGGTCCATCATTATTGTCAATTGACACCTCGCAGGTTAAAAAGAAAAACATAACAGAGATGAGTCCTACTAAACTCATGATGATGGCTGCACAAAATCTAATGAAGGAGGGATCTACAGATAAAGGGATTATTTATCAATCCATCACTGTTTTACACAAACTAGTCCTGGAGTGCAAGATTGACAATGAAGCGAGCCCATCTGGCAATCTTAAGACAATTATAGAGCATATTTCAAAGGATTTTCAATCCTTACAACATATTTCAAATCGGCAAGCATTGGAGAGGTTCAATGAGGCTAAGAGAGCTGCATTTGATCAGGTAATTGAATCTGAGAAGAAGAAGATTGAAGAAAATATGAAACTGATAGAAAATTCTTTGAAGCAATGTACAAATATTTATAGGGTATGTTGTAACACTAAAATACTTACAGTTAATGTGGATAAAAAGATAAAAGAATTTCAAGAGAAAATTGCAAATATAGCTAGCTCTTTTGATGGATTGACTTCATTAACTACATCCATTCATGGTCAAATTTTGATTTTGGAAAACCAAATTTTTGTTCTTGAGAAGGAAAGAGAGAAAAGTATAAGAAGGGCTAGAAGTTTGAGAGGCTTGGTGAGTCCCCGATTGGATTCACTCAGTGTACATGAGAAAGACTGTATGGATATGGTGGGAAAGCCCACACCGGCAGAGGTAAATGAGAAAGAGTCATTTGCACATATATTAAGTGGACTTGTATCAATATCTGGCACATTCAAAACAAGTTGGGATACCTATCTTGAGCTACTCAAGAAGGCTTATCCAGAAACTTTGAAATTGGTTAAGCTTTGGTAAGATATTTTTGGGATATTCATTGTATAGTTTTTTGAATCTTTGACATTGTTTTTAGAATTTTTTATGGCATTGATGTCAAAGGAGGGGTGATATAGATGTGAAAAAGAATAGCAGTTGTATGCATTAGGGGGACTTATGGAGTTATGGAGATATGGAGATGTGGAGTATTTTGCATTAATGAATATTCAGCTCATGGGGAGAAAGCAAGATGGAACCGACAGATTAAACCTTGACCATTTTTTACATGAGTGTTTTCATCAATGCCAAAGGGGAATATTGTTGGCAATTGAAACTCAATTGGTTGGTTTCATTATGTTGTCATTGATGGCAACATGGTATTGTGTTCCGGCTTCATGTTTTGGTTCAGTTGTGTACCGACAGGCACTTCATAGACACTACACTGGCACCAACAGGACAAAAGGATCTCTTTGGTTATCAACAATGCAGGCCGACATGGTTTAGAATATGGTTTTCAGTATTGGAGGCTGACATCTCTTGGATGTGGCATCTGAAATTGTTTTTAATATTTATGCATTCATGTTGTCTAGCCGACATGTAATTTGATATTGTAATTATCTTTGTAAGCCGACATAAGGCATGATAAGTTGTATAGGGTATATAGGTCTATTGGATTAGATCATTTTGATATATGAAAAAGATAGGAGATTATGGATATGTGAATGTGATATAATTCAAAATATATCAAAAATATTATGTATGTGAGAGTATTTATGTAAGGGTTATTCTAGTAAAGGGTTTAGGGTTTCAAACTAGAATAGACAGAGCTTAAACCTGAACTATATTTTGGCATAGAAGATGTTATCTTAATAGTTCAACACTTCTCTGGATTGTAGTATGGATTTATATGTAGTCAATGAGGCTTCTTTTGTGATTGAGTAGTGTGCTCTAGGCTGTAAGCCTTCCTACTGATGAATACTAAGAGGGGGGATGAATTAGTATACCAAAAAATACTGTACTTAAACACTTAAACAATCTAGCAGTAAACTGGTAAAATAGTTTAACAAACAAACCGGTTAACACACATGCAAACCAAGTAACAAATAAGGCATTCACCCATAGAAGCACAATCACCATAACACAAGAGATTTTGATGTGGAAACCCAAATGGGAAAAACATTGGTGAGATGAAACTCACAAGTACCTATCTGTCAAATAGTAACTAGACCGGTTAAGGTCATATAATTTTCTTTACCGGAACAGATCCTGTTAGGAATCTCAATCTCTGTTAGGAGATAAGTCCAATTAAAGACTACCTTGTGAGAGAATTTCAGATCCATAGATGTGAACCATCTTGTTAAAGGATTTACAAAGGCTTTTCTGGGCCTACTCGGTTAAGGGTTTCTGACTTGTCAAAGATGTGAGTAATCAACAAGTGAATGATCTAGAAAATGGCATAGTCTACTTGATTAGATCCATTGTACCTCATAGCTAATGCTCTTCAGCATTACTTCAGTCTTCAATAAATCCACACTCTGTTGTATTACACAGACTTGATCTTCTCAGTTAAGATTGCACATACAAGAGCTTCGACGACCATCAAAACCTAATAGCTACACTCATACATACACACACAAAACCCTAGACATGATGTCCTTAAAAGGAATCTAATTTCATGTCGGTCCAATAGGACTACATGCAAGTTCCTAGGTTCATTGTATCTAGACACATTTGGTAACACAACACAAAATCCCATCTAGCATGTCATACATTACCTCATATCCCATCGGTTCCACTTCTTCCTATCTAGGCTCAACCGCCTCCATTATGCACTCATCAACTCCAATGGTGAAGTAGATGTCATCTTCATATTTCTTGACAATATCACCTGATATTCTCACCCTTTGGTTTATTTTGCATCGAAACTCATCGAAGTATTTGTTCAGCACTTCCGGATAACCAGTTCCTACTGCTTGTAGGCTTTCCTTGATTTTCTTTGTCACATTGGTCAGCAGACCACTGAATATCACCTACTCCTAGAAAATAGCCTTGGAAGTAGAAGAACAACCCAACCAATAGTTGTCCAAACTTAAATCTCAGGGTATTGTCCTGTTTGATCAACTTGAGGTTCAACAGAAGTTGTCTTGGCATATAAGTGCACAGATCAAACGATGCATCTTCCTTGATCATCCTGTAGGTGGCATTTACCATTGCAGCAGAGACAAAGTTGATTCTGCTGGCATGGAATGTCTGGTATCCTATCACCATACATGCATATTTGAACAAATTGTCCTTGATGGAATTGACAATCATTCCTCGTGAATCGGTCACAGAACAGGTGAGCTTGGTCATTTCTATCTTGTTGATCTTCCTTAGGGTTGGCACTTCACCGACATTGCAGAAACTAGTGATGGCATGAATTACTTTCAGTGTAATATCATGCATCCACTCTAAGTACATTTTATCACCATGTATTCTACTCAGAATAATGCGGATGTGATCATCTGAAAATTCTTCAAGGAAATAGACAGCATTGTGAAATTTCTTCTTTTCCAGAATGCTAAATTCTAGTTTAATCTTTTTGTCCTTCCCACATAACAAACTCAACTAAGAATGGATCATCAAAGATCCTAGATCTTCAATCTTATAGTCAATGTAATTGGAAATGCCTTCCTCCACTATAACACCAGTGGGTATTTGAGATAGGGCATTGTATTTTGCCTTCCATTAAATAAAGTCTATAGAATCAATAGGTGCACTAGAACTAGCATGTGATGTGGAAGCCATGATAAATAGAGAATTTTGAAAAATACCTTCGTAAGTCAAAATTTAGGGCTTGCAATTTAAACTTTGCTACACACTCCTTTGGTTGCTGAAATATCGCTTTGTGCTCTATACTTCACCAACAGATGTTTGCTTCTGATTCTTCTTCAGGATTTTGATAAATACTTTGAATCGCAATCCAAATCGCTTTTCTTCACTCTTTGCTTGAAAACTTCTTTGCTCGTGAACTAATAAGTGAAAAATGACTTTGAAAAATTCTTTTAAACAAGTTCTTCACCTACCACAATAAATGCTCCACTATTAGGGTGTAAACCCTAATTTGCCTTTTATCATTTCTGGTCTTCTGCCAGTTGATAGGTATCACATACCGGTGTAAACCGAGGGTTTGAGATATTTCACCATTTTCTCCCCCTAAGATTTTTTTTTGCTTAGTTTGCCGGTTCAACGACTTCCACACTAGGTACAGAAACTGGTTCTACTTGAATCACTTCTTCTGGCTTCTTCTTCTAGGTTTTCTTCATATCTTCTTGAACAATCTCAACATCAATATTTCCTTCCGGAGTGACTAGTATATCATTCGATATACTCTTTCTTGTTCTGCAGAATCTTGTTGTATGACCCAGTTTGTTGCATTGATAGCAAACCATTCTAGGTGCTCTCCAAGGTCCATTATTCATGTTTCCATTCTTCCTTCTGCATGTTACAGCAGTGTGACCATGACCATGAAAAATCCAATAGTTTTCTCTCCATCCGGTTGCCGCTTGATAGCCACCACTACCTGACTGATGATTATAGGTATTAAACCAATTTGGATTTTGGTTCCCAGAGGGTTCAGGAAAAACTCCTTGACTCCTTTTAGGATACCTTCCAGTATTGTGCTTGATAGACCTACATTCAAATGCTCTATGCTCGAACTTGTTGCATGCATAACAATTACCATTGAATCTATTGGATCTAGACTTATCATTGAGAAAATAAGGAAAATTATTGTAAGCCTTACTTCTACATACATTAGCAGTGTGTCCTTCCTTGAGACAATTAAAGCAAACAGGTTTGAACTTTTGCTTACCTTTATCTTTTGGTGCCAGTTGTTTCTTTGATGCTCCATCTTTTTTTCTAGAGGTCTCACCTTCCTCATAATCACAAAAACCAAGTCCATTGGTATTCTTTACCGGTTTAGCTGATTCAAGCTTTTGCTCTAGCTTGATAGTGTTCTTATTGAATTTGGCAAGTATTTCCTTTGACTCAGTAAGTTCTTTAGTAATAGCAGCATTGGATTCCTTCAAGGTTGCATTCTCAGAAACAGTCATGTGTAGTTCACTTTGGATTCCTTCCTTTTCCATTTTATTTTCAAGAAGATGAGTGGTAAGTGCACTAATCTCTTGCTTTAGCTTGGAGATCTCATGATCTTTGTCTTTTACCAGATCTTCAGCTTTCCTCCGGTTCTCAAGCTCTTAACACATTCTGATAGTTAGTCCTTCAAGTTCCCTTCTTAGGTTGGCATTGGACTCATTCAGGTTTTCAACTTCTTGGACTAGGGCTTCCATGTTTGCTTCATCAGAAGAATTGTTTTCAGTTAGTTCCATCAATTTTTCAGCATGGTCTCTTCTTTTTGCCCGAGAGGCCTTATATTTGACTTTAAGTTCATCATAAGCTTGCTCAATCTGAGTGAGTCGATGAGTAAGTTCCCTTATAGTTTATTCCCCCATATATCTTTCCAAGTGGTTAGACTTATAGAAAGGTTGGCTTTGATACCAATTGATGGATACTAAGAGGGGGGGGGTGAATTAGTATACCAAAAAATACTGTACTTAAACACTTAACTGGTCTAGTAGTAAACCGGTAAAACGGTTTAACAAACAAACTGGTTAACACACATGCAAACCAAATAGCAAATAATGAATTCACCCATAGAAGCACAATCCCCATAACACAAGAGATTTTGACGTGGAAACCCAAATGGGAAAAACCACAGTGAGATGAAACTCACAAGTAACTATCTACAGAATAGTAACCAAAGTGGTTAAGGTCATACAATGTTCTTTACCAGAACAGATCCTATTAGGAATCTCAATCTCTGTTAGGAGATTAAGTCTGATTAAAGACTACCTTGTGAGAGAATTTCAGATCCACAGATGTGAACCACCTTGTTAGAGGATTTACAAAGGCTTTTCTGGGCCTACCCGGTTAAGGGTTTCTGACTTGTCAAAGATGTGAGTAATCAACAAGTGAATGATCTAGCAAATAGCACAGTCTTCTTGATTAGATCCATTGTAGCTCATAGCTAATGCTCTTCAGCATTACTTTAGTCTTCAGTAAATCCACACTTTGTTGCAGTACACGGACTTGATCTTCTTAGTTAAGATCACACATACAAGAGCTTTGACGACCACCAAAACCTAACAGCTACACTCATACATACACACACAAAACCCTAGACATGATGTCCTTAAAAGGAATATGATTTCATGTCGGTCCAATAGGATTACATGCAAGTTCCTAGGTTCATTGTATATAGACACATTTGGTAACATGGTACAAAATCACCGTCAAAGTGTCGGTGGATGGTAACTCATCATAAAAATATACCGGTTGGTAACTCATCACAAAGTATTACCAGTTTATACAACTTTTCTAATTACCGGTTGGTAACTCAGAGTAATACCGGTTCAAATACAAAAATTGAAGACTGGGAAAAAGATAAATGTCGCTTCTGGCTCCTTTGCTCCGCTCTACTTGAGATCCTTAAACCGCTTGATCTCTCTATGCCACTTGGGTCTTTATACCGCTTGAGATCGATAAACACTTTCTGCATAACATCAATAGTCTAAAGACTACAACATGATACTGGTTTGGAAAAAATACCAGTTGAGCATAATTCATACATTCACAAAGTGATCTCATAGCAAGTGTGTGTCCATCAATGACAATCACAACATAATCATCAAAATTCCAACACCTACAAGTGCAGGCCCCTTATATTGTGCAATATCACTTCATGTGGTCAGTGGATTGATATTCTAGATCACAAATCCCACTATTGTTTTTCCTCTTTGAGGTTTTCCATGTATAATTTTGTGTGTTATGATTCTCATTTATGTGAATTTCCTATTGGTTACTTTACTTCTTTCAATTATGTATGTACTGGTATGCTGGTTGGTGTATGCATATTTTAATAAGGCTAAAATTGATCATTCTGGTATAACACTGATTCATCCCCCCCTCTCAGTCTTATTGGATTCCAACAACCTCAACTCTTGAATAGTAGACACTTTAATAGCATAGGAAGGCAATAGGGTTCTAAGTATTTTACTTACCACAGTGTCTTCATCTATAGTACCACCAATACTTTTGATTCCACCGACAACTTCTTTTATCCTCTATCCATACTAAGTGATATTTTCTCCTTTCATCATTATCATATCATCAAACTTTCCTCTGAGGCTTTCTTCTTTAGCCTTTTGCACATGCTTATCACCACCATAGATTAATTCTAAATTCTTCCAAACTTCAAAAGTAGTTTCTAAACCATGGACATCAATATATTTAGTATCAAAAAGTGTACTTACAATGGCTTCCAATGCTTGAATGCTTTCCCGTTGCTCCTTAAGTTGATCTGTTGTAAGAGGACTAGTAGGCAGTACATACTTTGTAATAACATGATGCTAGAAATAAGCACCCATACCTTTGATGTAAATATTCATTCTGTCACTCCATATTTTTTAGTTGTCCTTAGTGAATTTGGAACCCTCCTTCTTCATCATCTTCTTGGATCTTTACCTCAAGTGGTTAAGCTTCTACACAAAGAGGACCTAATGCTCTAATACCAATTGTTATTGTGAGGGTCCGGTTATTATTGAGAGGGGGGTGAATCAGTGATAACAATAAATTGCAATCTTTTACCAATCTAAAAATACTTCTCAAAAATAGTTCATAACCAGTACCGATAGCTACTCAATCAATCACTCAAAGTAGATTTACCAAACTACTCATTCATGTGTTCATCAACATGTAAGAAATGTAAAGATATCAAATCCACATATAAAAAAATAAACCACCATATGAACACATATATTTTTCACATGGAGACCCAAATGGGAAAAACCATGGTAGGAAATGGTACCCACAAAATATTTGCACTCTTTTAGAATGTGCCCTGTTAAAGGCCTAGCCCAGTTAGGAGCTTTACAACAATGTCTGGTTAAGAGTAGACCTTGTTAGGAGTCACCTGGTGAAGGGATTTTAACCCCAGCTCTGTTAGGAGCTCTACCCTATTAGGAGTAACCTTGCTAAAGGATTTAAACCCAAATTAATGAGCCACCCGATTAAGGGATTTACAAGATCGGCCCTGTCAAAACCTACCCGGTTAAGGGATTTTAATATTGTTGCAACTGTTAGGAAACAATAGATAAATGATATGATCAATGCACTGTCTACTTGCTAGTACAGATCCATTTAAAGTCCAATCTACTTCAAACATGCAAACATATCAATCTGGTTTGGCACATTCTCCTTCTTTGATCATCGACACATAAATCTCTTGTCAAAATTTACCTAAATACACTTTACAATTAGGTTAGTTACAGAATCCTAACAACATTCAAAATACATTGAATTTACATCATAGATCATATTAGATCATTACAAATCATTATAGATCATTACAACAAATTTCAAGACAATTGTAGTCGTTGAATGATCATAACACATCACTGCACATTGATCTAATAAGATGTCAAACCCTTTATCACATTCTGCTAAGAACTTTGTTGGTTCCCAAGAAATTTGCTCCTTGTACATGCTTAAATGCAATCTTATTATAACACATGGTTTGAGACATGTCATCACTAAGTAGTGAAAATGATAAGATTCACTGCCAAACCATAAAACATCATCGATTAAAGATCTTGTTACCAGTTATCAAACCCTGCACTGAATAAACAACAGTCAATTACAAACATGACTTCCAATTCTCCAAACATGATGTGGTTTTAGTCATAGACTCATTATAATGTCATAAGCATATATTCCAAACCATAGCACTTAACTCAACACGGATCTCTACCGCAACCATCTCCTTCACTGTTCCTGCTTACCAGTTCACTGTCAACTTAGCAAACATTCCATTACGGGTTAGGCTTAGATAACTTAGATGATATACCAAACATAAACAACACATGGTTTCCATCAATGAAAACACAAATAACTTATCATATCACAATTATATCATCACTAATAGTCTATCAATCTTCATTAGTTATGCCAATATGCCAAAACTTTCCATCAAAAATAGTCATCCATGACTGTTATAGGCATGAACTATCTCAAGGATAGGTAATGAATGCCTATACATAGTGTACTATTATTAAATAGAAGATGTAGAATACAACAATCCAAGTTAATCAAACTTATGATAGCATATAGTTAAGGAAAAAATGACCATAAGTTGTCAAAGCCTTTCATGAGCATCAAGTTACAATGAAATGCAATCCTTCAATGATAATATCATCCACAATTTAGTGTTATGAAGCATTGTCTAAATAGCTTGTAGTATTAAAAAGATGAAGAGATGCATTGATGTTGTGATGGTAGATGTAGGTAGTCCAAAGGATATCTTTTAAAGGAGAAATAAGAGTGGGTAAAGTAGATTCAAGTAAAAAGATAGCCATCTTCAAAGGAACATATGCTTATGATAGAACAATGATCAAAGACAATGGCATAGAAACAATGACAAAGAAACTATAAGAATTCCTTATGACATTATAGACATGGGACAATAGCATAAGATTGAAGGACACCCTTGAAGGTCAAAACAATAGAGGTAGAACAATAAAGAAATTATCTCAGGACCCTAATGCCCTATTTGACAGTAAAAGAATGAGTAGTCCATGGTCCATATGATGGTCAAAAGGAAAAGAATGGATAGCAGCAATTTTGAAAGGAAAGACAAGGTGTCGTATACCTTATGTTATGTGATGTGAATAATGATATGCATCAAAGAGACAAATCCAACCTTCATGAACAATGAAAATGATGGTAAATACAGTCACAAAGTAGCAATAGGAGCTTCAACAATCAAAATTTGGTAAGAAGTCATGGATTCTTCACATAAACAGTCCTCTAAGAGAGGATGTATGAAAGCACAAATAGAAATCATGCTAGTGACAGAGTATATATATAACTCAAGGTCCAAATAGAAGATTGTAGTTAAGGTTATTCTTGAGGTCACTCCTTCATCTCTAAGAATAAAAATCACAAAGGGTAGTATCATCCAGTGGCATAGCTCCACATCACACAGGGGTAACCATGGAATAGGCACCAAAGAATGGAATAAAATAAGTAGTCTTGTAGATCAAGTTTATCAAAAGAACACAGAGAAATCATGGATTTCAATGATTCCATAGTCAAAGCATAATGGTGAAAAGTTAAGGATCTAACATATCAAAGTTCAAATGCTAGTATAGAGGCAAGTGGTGAGCTTAAAACCCCTACTACAAGTTGAAGCCTAAAAATGTGGGTTTTCAAGAGTAGATGCAACAAATCAATTAGTTCAAAGACCACCTATGAAAACTATTTTCAATATGCAAACAAGTTAAAGATGCAATGCAGCAGTCAAGGTTCAGTTTTGAAAGGTGAGAGATAGATCTTTGAGTTGATCAGTAGTTTGAGCCTAGAAAGGATGAAATTTGAACGGTTTTGAGTAGCTCCACATTATTTATGACTCCTCTTGGACCATACACTAGTTGAGGAGAACTTTGGGCCCACAAACATTCAGTTATCATTAGTTTGGACCTCCTTTTTGCATGGCCTTAGATCAATTTTGAACCCAAAAAGACTCATCATGCAAGGTGGAGATAAAAGTGAGGTGAAGACTTTTGGTTCAAGCCAAGTTCCAAGAAGTAGAGATAGTTCATCATCAGTCTGATCCCTTAGTTGATTTTGGAACTCTTGTCTATAAGTCTCCATTGTTTCTCTCTTTTATCTAGTTCTTTTCTTCTTGGATTACACACTCATCAAACCATAAAACATTGTAGCTCTTATGAAACCTTTTAAGTTTGTAGCAGCATTCCTTTTCTTTTCAATAAAGTACAACAATTTTCCTTCTCAAATAATCTTGTCTTGTGCAATGAATGGGTGATATTTGATGCAACTTTGTGATTTTCTTTTTAAATTATCAATTGTGTCTCATCAAAAAAAGTTAAAATAAGAGATTTTATGATTAGTACAAGTCATTGGTTGTGTTTTGTTGAATCTCAGTTGATTGAAGATGTGAAGACTTTTAATTTTCCTTCAAGCAATCATAAGATTTAGGAACTTCTTGTGAAGCATTGATGTATTACATAATTCAAGTCGAGTTGTGATGAACAAGATTTCTTTTATTGGAATACATTATGAGTTAGTGCAGTTGATTAGAATTCTTAAATATTTGGTGCATCATCTCCTAGGATAGGTTTCAATTTAAGCTTCTTTTCTATCCTTTCCCATCAAAGAGTTGGTATGCAAGAGGTCCATCAGGTGAAGCAGCTCACTTTGGAGACTCACCTTCATATCGAGCAACTCACAGTCTCAAAGGTGTTTCCATGATATTCCAAGAGTACATAAGTATTACATAGATGGGGAATGCACTTGCATTCAGGCTCACGGCCTAGAGCTCACTACTCAGTTACAATGACCCGAAAGGCTACAACCTTTAGGGAAGTCTCACCGACTTACAAATTAATTACAATGAGGAAATACAATTAAAGAACTCTGAAATTACATCTAACAATGTAAGAGTGAGTTTGAGTTAAGCACAATATCTTTGACTATACTCGCTTTGTAATATGCTCTATTTATGTCTCAGTCAGCTACTGAATCACCTAGGAATCAAATGTGCAAGTGAAACTATTCTCAATCACACCAAAATGGATCACCATAATAGTAATACACTAAAAACCAAATCACCAATTCAATCTTATATATCCAGTCATATTAAAAATAATCTCCTCCAAGTCGACTATCAAAAAAATGTAACGTGTAGCTTCAAGTTGGCTTCAATCTCTAACAAAACATATCACCGAACCAAAACAATTTTCCAAAATGCTTCACCAATGTTAGCCTCATCATTTTCACTTTGAACTTAATCACCAAAATCACCACAATCACCAGAAATATTTCCAAACCAAAATTGCAATGGAATAATTATGATTTACTGGTTAACTGGCTACCGATTAACACTTGCTTCCAGATAAGAAGAATTATGACCACCAGATCAAATCTCCAAGAAGAGTTTCCATCAATGACAACCCTAACCATAAATCAAGCATCGAAAATCACCAGAAGAGTGTCAATTACCAACAATCTCCCCCTTTGGCATTGATGGCAACACCTATGAAAAATGGCTAAGTGTTGAAACCTGTGAAACCTGTACACCAGATCAAGAATAAAAGAATTATAAGGCTCCCCCTTAGATCAAAAACTCAAAATCATTTAGAAATTTGTACACTGCATTCACACTGTACATTTTTCACTTTATCTCTCCCCCTTTGATAGCAATGTCAAAGATAGGGTGTGGATAAAAAAATACCCTATGTATACACACCGGATGACTAGATCTATACATACTTTAGTACATCCGCATATGTGGACTTAAGAAATCCAAAATAGGTATTCCAACCTACCCGCAATTTTTTCAAAATTGAGACAAAATCATTCAGAATATAAGCATGGAATTATATTGCATGCAACTCAGTTGGTGTCTCCTGAGTCATATTATAAATACATTTCATCTTATGGCACACCAAGGTGTCTAACTAGGGACCAAATAGGTTTTGGAGTTCACCTGCCCTTCTCTGCATCTTGTCCTTCTCCTTCTCTAGATTACCAATCTATCCCATAAGAGTCAAAATTTGACCTTCAACATTTCCGGTCAAGTTTACTATGGGATCATATGCCTGTGAGATCTGGACTAACTAAATTCTCCAAGTATCTATCTACTTGTCTAATTTAATAGTAAAATTGGTTAAAGTTAGACAATACTTATAGATATTACCACCTTCTTGTAACGCCTCATCAATCAATTTAAGTTCTTTGTCTAGCTTGGTCTTATCACTTTCAATCATTTGCAAAAATGTTTGTATTCTGGCATCTTTGAATTTCTCCATATCCTGCCAGGTTGATGCCTTGATCAAAGAATCAAATTGAGTAGATATATGATCTATTAAGTGTTGGAGCTTACCGGATGAATTGGTATAAGCATCAAGTTGCAATTCTGGTACCACCTGTCCTAAAACTTTAACAATTTTCTCAATGGGTTTCTTCTCTTTGGACTTAGATTGTACGTAATCCTTACTAGCTTGAGCTTGAAGAGAAGCAATAGCAATCATTCTTTCAGTCGGAGATATTTGATTAAACGGCTTGTCAAAATTGATGTTAAATTGAGGAAAAGTCCCTTGGCTTTGAATTTTGGAATTGTCAATTGCCATAAGTATAGAGTTTTTGATACTTTTCTTTTCCTTTTGTCCTATTTTTCTTGCTTCTCCTCTTCCTTTTTCTCTGCCTCATCCTACCCTACTTTGCTTTTATCCTCTATGGGTGCCTTATGTACACTGGTGTCACCACTTGGTGCACCAACCTCTGTTGTATCCAAAACTTGTTACTTTGCAACATCTTGTGTATCCTCCATCTTTTCTTCATCAGGTAATGGAGGGATCTCTTTCTGAGTTATTGTATCTTGTGAATCTATTTCCAGAGGGGAAGACATTTGTAGTCGGTTCTTAGTTAGAAATTTCTTCCATATCTCAATGGTTTCTTTTTTTTATTTCCTCCACTCTTCCCACCATAAGGCTGTTAACTCTGTGTCTTCTCTTAAATTCCTTTTTGTTTTCTTGCAAAATCAGCCTATCAATTTCTTCAACAGTGATAGTGGTGCACTGATTGACTGGTTCACTTTCCATTATTTTTTTGTCCATTTCACTTGCAAATTTTTTTCTACCATCAAGAAGACTATACAATTTTTTTCGAAGATAGCATTCTAATTCAATTAAGGTTTTGCTAAATACATCCAATTGTAACACTATAGCTTCCCCAATCTATCTTTTATCATTGTCATCTAGGTTTTCATAATATACAGAAATATTCTTCAAGTTCTCATCCTTGATAATTTCATCAATTAATTCTTGAGTAGATAAAGGAGGAACAATATGATACTTGGTTTGAGTAGTTTCCACCTTACTGGATTCAATTGCTTCATCCAAGTCATATTAATTCTCCATCCTCTCTTTGGTCTTTTGGATGGAACAGGTTCAGATTTCACTTTCTTCTCTTTTTGCCCTTTCTCCTCTTTACCGAATTGAGGCTTCTGGATTACCCACAAGTACAAATTCTCCTTTCTTGGGGGATTTCTGGATTTCTGCATCTGATTCTATTTCAAATTCCACTAGAGATACTTCTTATACTCCCTTTGAGGTTTCTTCTTTTGCCTTAGAACACCCTTGCCCTTAGCTGATGAGCTAGAGGGTTCAGTCTAAGCCAGAGGTGTCTTCACTAGAATGGGAGAAGACCCTATCACCTTAGATTTGGCTGGAGCTGGAGTAGTCTTTGGTTTCTTGGAGTTTTCTTCAACATCTCTTGTAGCCCTTGCATCCCTGACCTTTTCTCTTGGGTGACCTTCCTCCACAAGGATTTACTACACCATCTTAGCACCTTTCCTTTTTCTCTCAAGCTCGGTGAACTTGGTGTGAAGTTCCATAGACTTCTCTTTGCATGCACTTAACCTTTCTTCCTTTGTATCAACCAGATGTTAGGATTCCCAAAGATACTGAGAGGGGGGGTGAATCAATATCTAACTGGTTAATGGATTTTCTAAACTTATTAAATGAATTGCATGCCAAAATAGTGTACTGGTAAACCGGAAATAATGCATTAAATAAGATCAGTAAATACAACATAGAAAGCACACCATAACACAATATTTTTAACAAGGAAACCCGGTGTGGGAAAAATCTTGGTCGGATTTTTGACCTACAATATTTTCTCACTGGCCAATAAGTGAATATTACTGATACAATAGGGGCTTGCACATGCAGGAAGGCCAGCTACCTAAAGCTCACTACTTAAATACAATAGGGGAAGTCTCACTGACTTACAAAAGTGGATTATGTAAATCTAATGTCATGTACTACTTTAGTTCAGCATCTGCTATGCCAGGTTCAGTACCAGTTTAAGCTCATATAAATTCCAAAACCCTATTCCAAGGTTTGCCTTAATATCCGCATCTGCCTATTACATTCCTTCCATATATTTTTCCACTTACAAATGATTTACAAGATCTCATACTTATATGAGTCCTAATACAATTTGCCTTGTCAACTTACAAAAAGATTTTACAATAAAATACAATAAACAAAATCATGTCGGCCAGGGTGCAGGTAAACATCTTTGTCGTTGCTACTACCGATGCCTATCGGTGCCATAGGATTGTAAGGTTTCCGTCAATGACAATACCTTCAATCACCTACAATTTCTCATTGGAGTGTGCATTTTCCAACAATATCCCCCTTTGGCATGGATGGCAACACTCATGAGAAAAAGCCAAAAAGTATATCCAAAAGTGTTGTCCAAAACTGTCTTACCAAAAACTGTCAATGTGTGCTCCCCCTGAGCGGATGATCTCTTCTGTCATACATTTTTCTCATCCTTATTCCTTTTTCTCATCCTCTACTACTCCCCCTTTGGCATCAATGACAAAGGTTGTCATTCAATGTCAATTGAGTGTAGTTCCTATTATGATCCCTATAACCGGTGGGTTAAAAAAGAAATATTCAGACTGTTGTACAATCTTTCACTGTCCTTTAGTGCTACTTCAGTCCTCTGGATTATACCGGTGAGTAAGTGCATTTTCTCTACCAGTGTCTTAAGTCCTAGAACAAGAGCCTCAGAAATCTCTTTTCTCAAAGAGATGAGGATATCTAGTTTAGGACCTAGTCTACACTTCAGTTCCTTTGCCTTAAACCTTAATCTCTCTATATCTTTTTCAAAATTTTCAATTTTCTCTTCAAAGATGGTAATTTCCTATTCTACTACCAATATTGAATCTGATGAACCTATTAAATTGTCAGCAATATCATTGATTTCCTTTTGTGCTCTGCTGATCTCTTTATCTAAATCTTCTGTCAAAATGTTTATTTTACATGTGTCTCTGTACAATTTCTTGAAGTCCAAAATTGTCTTACCTAGTGCCGGTAATAATATATCCATATGTTCCTTAATCTTCTTTGTTGTCTCCTTAAAGAATTTTTCTTTCTCTTTATTCATTTTCTCTCTGAAAGTCTCCTCATTGATTTGATCAATTGTTAGAAGATTGTCGGTTATGTACTTAGACAATGTGTCTAATTGGCCTTAAGAATATTTATTCTCTATGTTACACTTGGGTCCAATCATCTTCAAAATTGGTATGGTGTCATCAATAGCCTTATATGCTAGTACATTACAATCTATTATTTTATTTATTGAATCTAATAATACCTCTGTCACATTAGTTGGTCTAAATTCAATCATGGAGGTTCTGGATGACTATCCGGCTACCTTCACAATTTGTAATCCGCCGGTGGTAGTAATAGCTTTGCTTTCCTCTTTCTCTGGAGGGTCAGTTTGTGTCTGCATTTCAACTACCAAAGGTTTAGATTTTTCAGTTGTTGCCACTGGCACTATCTCTGTATGTACCTATGAATGAACCTGTTTCTCTGTATGTGTCTCTGCCTATTTCTCTATGCTCTCTACTGATGGTTTGTTTGATTGTGTCTCTGTGTTTTCTACTGGTTTCTCTGTGTTTACCTCTTAAATGTCTATAGTTGGTATTTCAATATATTTTTCAGTACTATCAGTTTCCAGTTGCTCAGTAGATACATCAATATGTACACTAGTGGTATCTACCTTTCCTATATCTGGGGAATCAGATGTCTGTTCAGTTTGTTGTTCAGTCCCAATTTCAATGTTTCCAACTATATCCACAATATTTGTCTCAACTATAGTGTCTTCTACCGGTGGCTCAGTTGCCACATCTCTCTTCTCACTTATTTTCTTATCCACCACAATTTTAACTTCCTGTGTGTCAATATTCATTGTAAACAATACCTCAGAATCATGATTTGTGTCCTCATGTGGTGTTTCCATACTCTTTGTTGTTGGTGGTGTATCAACATTTTGTGTCGGTGGAGTATCAGAAAGAGGTGGGGGTAAGTTATCTGTTATCTTTATACTCAGAGGAACACCTACTTTACCTTTCCCCTTATCCTTATCCTTTTATTTTTTATAGACTTTAAAAGTCTTTGGTCTCTTAAGCTCTTCTTGTTTCTCTTTCTCAACAAAGAATATATCCCATTTATTTGTTGTCTCTTCTGATATCTCATCAACTCTGCCAACTAGTAGTGCTACATGCTGGTGACCGGTTGAAAATACAGTCCGGTTAGCCTCACTTATCAGTTCATCAATTTCATCTATTTAATTTACTGGGTGAACTGCAAGTAGTTTCTCTATCTTCATCTTTTTATCCAATTCAATAATTGTTGCTCTCCTTGCTTCTAACCTTCTATACAACTCATTGGGTAAATCATCTACAACCTCAATCAAAAATTTCTTGTAGATATCCAAGTGTAGGATAACACTATTTTTAATGCTTTCCTTTTCATCACTGTCAAAAGTGTCATACAACTTTCTAATGTTTGATAAATTACCATTTTTGGTTATCTCATTCAAAAGGTTGTCAAGTGGAGGAACAACTTATTTTTCTTTCCTTTTCTTTGGTGTTAACTTCTTTTTCAGAGGCCTAACTGCTTGTTGTTTCTGTCTTGTTCTCTTAGGTGTAATAGTGGGTACCGGTGAAGGTTTCCTTTTCCTTACTACCCTTTTAAACTCTACTGGTATTTCACTGTTAGAGGAGGTAGCAACCGATGAAAGATGTGCTTCCAATTGTAGTCCTTCCAGGTCACTCTCCTTAATACCAGTTTTATTCAATACATCTTCCTTGATTTCTTTAGCCTGCCTTGTTCCTTTTCTAACTATCTAATCAATTTTCTTTATTCTTTTCTCAGATTGAATACTGCTTTCAATTGTTTTCGCATTTCCAAATACTTTTTCTATTGGTTCTTTAGGAGCTTCTAGGAGGGCTTTTGCATAAGTTTCAATTATGTTCTCATCTGCCTCATATCGCATTTTTGTAACCCAAATATTCCTTGGGACTACTGCCTCCATCCAAATCTCATCCTTCTTAACTACAAAGCATATCTCCTTTTGATATGTGTCAACAATAGAATGAGATAGCCTTATCCTAGTTTTCAGTCTAGCCTTTAATGCCTGAAAATGTTCATTTATGTTCTTTTCTCTATCATCTCCCATGTTTCTCAGAATGTCCAGTAGTTGTTTTCCTACTGGTATGTCAAAACCAAAATCCTTTCTACCAATACCAGGTACTTCCTTGGTAATATACAACATTAAACACACAAGTAAGTTGCCAAATCTAAAAGTCCCTTTCTTATCCCCTTTGATCTTCTTTAGATTGTCTATTAGTTCATCCTTGAACCATTCGCATATGTCAATCTTTGCATTGTTGTTTACCATGTCGTAGGCACTCTTGATATATAAGCTAGAAACAGAGTTTAATCTATTAGCATGTGTAACTTTGTATCCAAGAATCATGCTAATGAACCTTACATTGATATCCTTTACGTCATTTACTCTCAATGATCTCTTGTCAAAGGTTGCACTGGTTAGGATCATTACAGTGTCATTTGGAACCTTTTTAGTCTTGTCAGGCCTACTACTGGTGGAGGGTAAGCCTGTTACTGCCCTAACTGATTCTTTTGTTATCTTGTGAATTGAATCCAACCAAAAGAACTCCCCATGAACTCTACTTAACATAATCCTTATAAAATCCTTTGGAAAATCAAGGATACTAAGAATCTCCACAAAACCTAGGGTTTCAACTATCTTATGTTCCGGTTTAACATTTCCATTAACATCACAAATTATTGTTCTATACATGTTCATTATCTCTTCAGCTCCTAGTTCTTCAATATGACAATGTATGTACATTCTAGGATCCTCAACATATACAACTCCTTCAGGTATTTTTGAGAATGCTCCTAGGGTATCATCTTTCTTTGCAATTTTGGGAATAATCTTAAATACGGGTCTACGGCACTTAACAAATTCAATTACAGTAGGGTTTGCAATGAATTCAGGTGCGTAGGAGGAAGCCATTGTTATAAATACCTTAATCTGCCTTTAGGTATGAGTGCTTGAATGATTTGCTTCACTTCTCGCTATGGATGCCTTCGCTCAGGATTTTCACACTCTCAGGAAATTTAAATGCTCGATGAATGAAAAAGAGCCAAAAGTACTTTCTTTATAATGTAATTTCCTTCAACTACCACATTAAATGCCTACCAGTTAAGTGAAACTTAACACATCTACCAGTAAAGAAGTATTTCAACTTCTCACCATCAACCGAGGGTAAATTAGCATGTTTTTCAATTCGTTGCTATACCCCCAAAAGGTTTCTTTTTAGTTAGATGAAGAATCTCCTACCGATGGAGTGATACTCTATTCTACCGGTGAAGAAATAGCTTCATTAACATTCATATCTGACCTTTTGATTCATTGTTTTAAAAATTCTTGCTTTACTTCTTCAACCTTTTCTTTACCTTTCAAACTGGGTCCTTTGTCATTTGCCGGCGATGCCTTACTTCTACAAAATTTTGCAATATGTCCAATCTTGTTACAAGCATAACAAGTCACATTGTTTTTCTGAATAGCTTTTCCATATCCTATGCCAGTATGTGTTTTGCATTGATTAGATAGGTGTCCAAATCTTCCACAAACATAACATCTTACATTCATTCTACAATTTTCTGAATTATGTCCAGCTTTGTTGCATTTAGAACATTGACTGGTGGGTGCATTGGTGTTCTGATAGTTTCTAGATCTACACTGATTTTCTCTATGACCATACTTGTTATAGTTAAAGAATTTTCCATTAAATTTGTAGGAATTAGGTTGTCTTACCAATTTACTGTGATCATGATTGTTTGCAATACCAGAGCTTTCACCAACTTCAAAGCCAAGGCCATTAGTATCTCCATTAGGTTTCTGATTTTTCAACATGTCATCAAGTTCCTCTAAACTTTTCTTGAATTTCTCCTTGTGTTGATTTACAGTACCCAACTCATTTTCTATGAAATCTTTCTATCTCATGAGTTCAGTTTTGTCATGCTCCAAGTGAATTATATCTGTCTTCAACATATCATTTTCATAACTGAATCTTCGATTTTCATTTCCAGCATCATTGATTCTCCTAACCAAGCCATCTTCATTCTTCTTTTGGTCTTCAATGTCTTTACAAAACCTCATAGTCATATCTTGCATCTCATTTCTCAAGGCCATGTTATCCTGGTTCATCTTGCTTACAAGATTATTAAGAGTTTCTTTTTCATCATCATCACTTTGTATCTTCTCATGAAGTTCTCTTCATTTGTTCCTAGTGTGTGTGTGAAAAAGGGTCTATAGCTACAAGCACAACACTTCAATTAAGTCATTATATGTATGGTTAGTAAATAATAATCAATCAATAATAAATCATAACAAAGTGACTAATTGCCTTCTAAAAGATGCGAGTATAAGATTACTCTCATATTTTTATAAGCAATACTAGTGACTAGACTACACCAAAATGAAGGATTTAATCTATATGATATTAAATATATGGATGCAAAATGGATGAATAATTTCAAGCAATAATGAATTCAAGCAATATGGATTCAAGCAATGATGGATGCAAATAATCTAAAAAAGGACACTGTATTCAATGACCCCAGAGCAAAATTAGCATGATAATAATCTCCAAGCGTGTTCTCAAAAATCTCTAGGGTGAATTGGAATAAGAGTTGAAAGCTAAATTTATAGAGAATTACAAAAAAAGATCAATTTAGGATTAATTAAAAATAATTGAGAAATCAGGTTTAGTTAACCTTGAGATAGATTCCAATTATAGTTTAATTGAAATGCATTCAAATTAGAAGTTCAAGTTGCATTGGAAATAATAATAAATTAATTCCATGCATCTGTAATAAAAATAGATAATTCCATGCATATATTTGATTTATTCAAGAAAAGAGTCTTTTCAATGCAACTGAACTTCTTTTTCTGAAAAGCTTTTAGTTCCAATTTTAGAGAATAATTCAATTAATTGCATTTATGATTTCAAGTTATAAATTTAGAAAAAGAAATAATATCTCAAGTTTGATTTCTCTCTCAATTCAATTCTTTTTGTTTAATTTCAATTCAACTCTTGCTTTGTAATTAATTCTTCTTTTGTAATAAATTAATTCGTTTTGCATGATTAAATGACAAATTTATTAATTAATTAAATATGCAAGGATATTTAATAAATTAAAATAGGATAATTGATCAAAATGATATTCCTGGAAATGATTCAATTAATTAAATGAATATTTAATTAATATTGAGTAATTGATCTGCCATGTGATTTTTGATGATTGAATAATTAATAATGTGCTCAACATTGATTTAATTGCCTTTGGTTAGGACCTTGGTGATGTTATCGAGATTAGGGGACCATGGTTTGGATGACCATTTTTAGGGTATTACATTTGCGCCTCTTTGAATTAATGTGCGAGTAGCACGTTGGTTCAAAGCATGTGTGATGTCTAAGAGATGCCAGTTCTGAACTTGAATGATCATGAACTAGATGAAGAGCAAGGTGTTTAGCTTGATTCGAAACGACAAAGCTGAATGAAGTCTGATTAAAGCGATATCGATCCCAAACTTGATTGAACTTAGGAACGATAGAAACAAAAGATACCAAACTTGAACTTGATTGATCAAGAAGCGGATCTTACTGATCTAGAACTTGATTGAACTTAGATGCAATGAGTGATGATAAAAATCAATCTTGAACTTGATTGATCAAGATATGATGAGTGAAGATAAACTGTTCAGCTTGATCAAGAAACGAATATTGAACACCTGCTTAAATTGAGTGTGATCAAAGATACTCTTTAAACTTTTGATTGAATTTAAATGAATAATCAGCTTGATTTGAAGCGATGAAACTGATTAACGTTAAGAGACTGATTCAAATGAAAGACAAATATCAGCTTTATTTGAAGTGATGAAGTTGAGATGCCCCTAGCGATTGATTCAATCCAGATGATCAAGAGATCTCAACTTGATGTGAAGCGATGAAGTTGAGATGCCCCTTAGCAAATAAGAATTGGTTGATTTTCTTTAGAAGATTTTGCTCGACTTTTGATGAAGATTTGAAAAATATATTTCTCGACTTGTGAAGATGTGAAGTCATAAGGTCATGAGTATGCCCCCTCGGGAGGAAAATCGAAAAATAGCGAGGGATTGATGATTATAGGCAATTATGTGGTGAAAATAAGTTATTTGAGCACAAATTGATTTTGAGAAATATTTGAGAATTGGCGTTGATTGATGAGTTAAGCGCAGAGTTGATCGTAAAGTTGATGTGTACAAATGAACTTGAATTAAGCATTGAAATTGAGCGCAATTGGAAGAAAAAATGAGCATTTGATGAAAAGAGTGCTAAGTGATCCAAATTGTGAAATTGACTAGCAAAATGATTGCGAATTTCAATTTTGATCCCGAAAATGGAATCAGAGCGAGTGAATTAGCTAAGGGTACAATTTTCATGTCCATCGGAGCAAGTTGAAAAATTAGGGTTTTTAGCTATATATATATGGGACGAAAGTGTCATTTTTAAATCATTTTAACCCTCCAAGTTTGAAAATTCAAAAAGCCTTCTGTGAAAAAAGTGGTGGTCCCTACTCGTACACATCGATTTGAGCACCAGAGATGTCATAATTGACCCCAAAACTATGAGCCAGTGGTAAGTGATCATTCTTAAGCCTCTTTATGTTTTCAATTTTGAATTTGTTTGCTCATTTTTCAAGTATTTTGCATGTTTGGGGTCGGGTTTCATGTTTTATCATCCGAGGCAGGATTCTGTCTCATACGAGTAACTGTTAAAATTTCTTTTGTCATTTAAGGTCATTAGAATTGTTGTTCGGGCCCTACCCTTGTATCATACAACAGGTCTATAAAAAGACCATTTTGTCGTGCGGGGTCCAATAAATTGTTGTTTTGGGTTGTTTTATCATACAAGAGCTATTCCTAACTCATACAAGATGTTGCAACTCTATATTTTGTCATTCTGGAGATAGTGAGCATTTTTGAAGGTCTAAACGTGAAAATTTGATTTTGCATTTGACTTAGTTGGATTTGCGTGATGTTTTACTTCTCTTGTAGGCTCATTTGGAATGTTTTCTGATGCTTCGTTGTTGGGTTTTTGTAGGTTCGATTACCTCCAATGCTCTTTAGATGCATTTATCCTCCCACCATGGCATTAGTTCGACATTTATCTGAGGTTGAGCAGGCTCATATTGACTTGTGTGGTTTGACTCATCTTCTTGGTTTGCCAGATATCTGTGTGAATCACGGTATGCTCACAACGTTGGTAGAGAGATTCCATTTAGAGCATAACACCTTTCATCTGCCAGTGGGGGAGTTGAATATCACTCCCGAGGATGTATATAGGATCCTATGTATCCCTTTTGTTGGGGATAAGGTGGATTATAATTTAGGGCACCTTCCAGGATTACAGGCAGTGAGGCATGTCTTCAGTGATCCTAACATTTTGACCCATTCCATTAGTTGGGACATTTTGATGAGTAGATACAACGAGGAGTTTCCTGTGGCGTGTGTTCTAGCAGGATTTATAGGCTATTTTCTGATGCCAGATAGAGGGCAGCAGGGTTTCCAATGTGGTTGGGGTAGGATGTTGATGAGATTGATGAAGACCCCTCAGAGGCTTGGCTGGGGTTCTTACTTATTGGCTCACATGTATCGCAAGATGCATGAGATTGTATATAGAGATGGTCAGAGCATGGCCACAGGTGTATATATTTTATAGGTTTGATCTTGGGAGCATCTTCAAGTTTGTCGGCTGATAGTATATGATAGTAGAGAGCTCAGGCAGCCAATTATATATAGGTATGTCGGTTATGTTACATAGCCCCATCTGGGTAAGACAGATTTTTGGTGGCGACAATTAGATGATTTGATAGTCGTAGTGTGGAGACCCTATAGAGGTTTAGAGCCTTGGGATGACTAGTGGCTAGTTCGCAAGGACCTTTTTGTCATGCGCCCACTTATTGGGAGATCACAGACTATTGTGGAGTGGTTCGTCATTTCTCAAGTGATGAGGCAGTATTGCTAGCCTCAGGGGATCTCACAGGAGTATACAGTGTATGCGCGTTATGCGGATGAGGAGAGACAGGGATGGTCTCCATGGTTATCTTATGCCTTAGCCATGTAGGAGCTGACTGGTCTAAAGCGCCTCAGATGGGATTATATGGATAATGTAGCAGATGTAGGGGTATTGCCCCAATATAGAGAGTGGTTCCAGCAGCATCCTTTTCCTAGGTTTACTTATCCGGGTGAGCAGGTGCTATGCATTGAGGATATTAAGGATTATGCTCCTAGATAGGTACAGGGATAGGGTCTGAGACAGGGCCAGAGATAGGGATAGGGATAGAGAGCTGAGGCTTTGAGGTGGATAGGTGGTGATCTTGGTGCTAGTAGTAGAAGGGTTCCAGCTGAGGGTGGACAACAGAGGGGTGAGGGTGGATCCCTTGGGAGAGTAGGAGTGAGATTGGGTGGAGCTGAGGAGGAGCGAGCAGGTCCGAGACAGGTCTATTAGCGACAAGAGGAGTAGGGTGGTACTAGAGGTGGAGATAGGGATGGAGAGTTTGCAAGAGAGCAGGGGTTGGATGCAGGGTGGTTGATGAGAGCACGTCTTGCAGAGCTATAGTCACAGTTGACAATGGCTCAGACTTAGCTGGTGGAGTGAGACCGGCAACTTGTAGAGGTGAGGGCTAAGAGAGATAGTCAACTTATAGAGTTGAGATCAAAGCGTGATCGACATATAGCTGAGCTAAGAGCAGAGCGTGATCGTCAGGTCGCAGCGATGAGAGCGGAGCAAGACACCATCCAGCAGGAGGTTTTGCATCAGAACAGCAAGGCAGCCTACTATGTTGCAGCTTATAGCATGGCAGTTCCAGTAGCGGAGCAGGTGATCCCCTATTCATAGTATATGGCACACTCAGAGGGAGCTTGGGCACCTCGACAGGATCCCAGTCACCAAGCTGCTCCTCCTCCACCAGGCAATGAGGGAGAGGCCCAAAGCTAGATACTCTTTTTGTTGGCTCAGATATTTTTTTGTAGACACATCCATTTTTTGTAACCTATACGATTCTTGCTTCGATGGGAGTTTGTATATGTCATTCGACATCATTTTGTACTCTTAGACTTGACATGATATATATATATGTATATATATATATATATCTATACATATATATATATGTATACATATATATATATATATACATATATATATATATACATATATATATATATACATATATATATATACATATATATATATATGTATATATATATATATGTATATATATATATATATGTATATATATATATATATACATATATATATATATGATATCCGATTTGACTTCATCATACTTGTGTTGATTCATTTATGAGATGTCTTTTATATGCTTTATTCTATATGTATGCATTTCTTTTCAATATGAATGTATGTAATGCAAATGATTATGGATGTTTATTTTTGTTTCTTTTCATATGCAAATAGATGAGTATGTAATGAGTAATATGATTAATGCAATGTTTTCATTTTCTATGCAATAAGATGAATGCAAATGAGTGAATAATGAAATATATGAATCTATATTAAATTTTTATGTATGCAGCTAAACATCTCAAAACATAAATACTCGATCAAAGAAATGATGATAAATAGACCACTAAGCGTAAGAAATGATGATGCTTTCAGCTCTCATTCAGAAGATAAAGAGATTATTACCATACCAAAATCACTCTAAATTCACAAAAATGCAGAATGATATGCAAAATGATATGTGAAATGCAACCTAAACCTAGTCACTGGATTTAAAATGCTTAAGATTCATCACAGAGCATAACGAACACAACAAGCAAGTTAGAGTTCCTTTCTTTTTCAATGTGCAATATTAATTATCTTCTCCGCAATGACCCTTTTTTTGTTCATATCCTTGGACAGATTTCATAGGGACCCAAATTGCATCATAAACAAATTCCCTCAAAATAGACAAAGAAATTATATGGACCTCCCTGTAGCATACAAATAAGCGAAGTCAAGGTATGTGAGGCAATTTCACCTTGATGTGAAGGCTCTTATCATAGACACCCAGCTAATTTAGATGTTTCTAGATCATCAAAATCATTCCTACAAGAAAAAAATAAAGAAAATATTATGCCCCAATCATTGCTCCTCTTAGTCACAATAGACTTCCTCGAGTTACTCAGAGGGATAATAATAAAAAACCAATATAAAAGACAACTCGCAAAGAAAATTTTCAGTCATAGCTCAAACTGTTTAGTGATTATTTTCTGTTATGTTGTTTTGCTTGTTTACTTAGTGATAAAAACTCTTTGGTAGTTAGGAGATAGGTGACTAACTCAGAGTGGACGACCAGGTTTCACTAACGGAAAGATGACTTGATTGACACTGCTTAGGACAAGTGAATTGTTGTGTCAAGTAACCTAAGACTAGGATGTTGATCAGTTTCAAGTCATGAGGGTTCCAACGAACTAAGATGTCATGAAAGTGACTGAAAAATATGTACAAGCGAAAGAAAAAGATGCATGAAAGCAAGAAATGCCAACGTTGCATTGATAGATGGAGCGCTTGAGTACAAGAGGCACCTGTTTGCCAAGTTTTCACCTGCTTGGTAGAGATTCACTTTTGTTTTTACCAAGGTGCCTGTTTACCAGGTTTTCACCAGGGCATTTTCTCTCTTTATGTATTTCTTTTTTTTTTTCAAGACTTTTTTCAATTTTTAGGATTTTTTCAGGACTTTTTCAGCTGTACAAGTTGACGGAATAGAGAATGCTAAGCGAATAATTTCTTCAAGTGGATGGTGTTAATCGGTTCATGGAGTTTTTCTCCTTCCAAATTTGAGATTTGATAGGCACTAGAGCTGAATACTGCTGTAACGATGTAGGGACCTAGCCAGTTGGGTTCAAACTTCCCTTTATTGTCATGAAACTGTTGATTTTTTAGATTTTCTCTCAGAACTAGGTCACCAACCTGAAATTCTCTTTGTCAAACTTTCTTGTTATATCCTCTGGATATTCTCTTCTGATACACTTTGAGATGATCAAATGCCACTTGTCGATGCTCATCTAGCAATTCAAGTTCTTGCAATCTAGATATTCTATGATCTTCATCAGTAACAAGACCTTAAAAGAAATTCTTGGAGATGGTATTTCTACTTCAATAGATAGTACTGCTTTGGACCCATACACCAAAGAGAAAGGTGTAGCCCCAGTAGGTGTTCTGATAATTGTTCTGTAAGCCCATAGTGCAGGATTGAGCTGTAGATGCCAATCCTTCCCAGATTTGTTCACTATTCTGTGCAAGATAGTTAGTAGGTTTTTGTTAGATGCCTCAGCTTGTCCATTACCTTGAGGGTAATATATTGATGACCAGTGTTTCTTTATTTTGAATTTCTCACAAAGCTCATCTAGATCTATATTCTTGAACTATCCTCCATTATCAGTCACGATGGATGAAGGTATCCCATATCTGCAGATGATATGGTTTAAGATGAATAGGGCGACTTTGTTTACTGGTTTCTCTAATGAGAGAAACCGCTTCTACCCACTTGGTGAAATACTCAATGGCAATTATGATGAATTTATGTCTGTTAGATGAAGTAGGATATATCTGACCAATGAGATCAAAGGCCCATTGCTGAAAAGGCTAGTGTGTAATAATTGGTATGAGGTCTCTTGCCGAGGCATGTATGAGATTTCCATGAAGTTGACATTTCTCACAAATCCTAGCAAATTTGATGGCGTCTTTTTCCATGTCTGGCCAGTAGTAGCCAGCCCGTAGTAGTTTCTGAGCTAAAGTAAGACCGTTCGAATGAGATCCACAAATACCTTCATGAACTTTCGATAACGCACATTTAGATTCTTTAGTTTCTAGACATCTAAGCAATGTACCGTCCAAACCCCGTCTAAAAAAACCGTTAGCTATGATAACATACCGTGAAGCGTTTCGAGTTAGGTTTCTTTTCTCATTTTGGGTAATATTTCCAGGGATAATTTGGTCGCATAGATAAGAGTAGATGTGGCTGTATCGGGATGAGTCATGTTCGATAATAGAAAAAACTATTTGGGTCTTAGGAGAATCATAAGCGGGGTAATATAACTCTTCCACTAGGAAATCGAAGCAAAAATTGGACTCTTGTAACTCAGGTATAGATGCCAAGGTGGCCATAGCATCTGCTGCTTTGTTTGCAGATATAGGAATCTGTTGGAATGATACAAAAGAAAAATAATTCTTAAGATCATCAACCATCCTCTTTTAAGGCATCAAATTTTCATCTCGAGTTTGATATGTATCATTGATTTGATTAACCACCAGCTGAGAATCTCCATAGATATACAATTATGTAACCTTCCATTCATATTCTGCAATGTTGTTTGTGCAAGGGAATAGAATCTTGTAAGACTTTGGGGTTGAGTACTTTTGAGGAGTAATGAATAATATGCCAGCACCTGAACCATTTTGACTAAAGGACCCATCAAAGAACATTTTCCAAGGTTGTTGAGTAAGATGCATTATAGATTCATCTGGAAACTCTATGTGTAGTGGTTGAGAGTCTTCAAGCGGAGCTTCAACAAGTTGATCAGCAATTACCTATCCTTTTATGGCTTTTCGTTCCACATATTCAATGTCAAACTCTGTAAGGATCATGACCCATTTCACCAATCTTCCTGTAAGTGTTGCTTTATTGAGAAGATACTTGAGTGGATCAATTTTGGCCACTAGCTTGACTGAATGTGATAGCATGTAGTGTCTCAGTTTTTGTGATGCAAAGACTAATGCCAAGCATGATTTTTCTATTATAGTGTAGTTCATTTCATAAGACACCAATGTCCTACTAATGTAATAAATAGCTCATTCCTTTTTGTTGTCATCATGTTGTGCCAGAAGTGCCCCCAGTGATGAACTAGTTGCTGATATATATAAGATTAGTGGTTTACCCTGAATCGGTGGCATCAATATTGGTGGATTGGATAGGTACTCTTTGATTTGCTGAATATGTTGTTCACACTACTGATCCCAGTTGCAAATTACTCCTTTTCTCAATACCTTTGTGAAAGGTTGAGCTTTGTCTACTAGCTAAGAAATGAATCGTCTGATGGATTGGAGACGTCCCTGTAGACTTCTCATTTGAATGATGTTCTTCGGAGGTGGCATTTCCATTATGGCTTGGACCTTCTTAGGATCAACCTTGATTCCCTTCTTTGAAATGATATATCCAAGTAGTTTACCAGATGTCACTCTGAATGCACACTTCTTTGGATTTAACCAGAGTTTGAACTTTTACATTCTGTCGAGTATAGGACCTAACTCTTGAATATGCGTTGATCTTTTCATATTCTTCACTAAGGTGTCATCAACATAATCTTCCATATTTTTATGCATCATATTATGAAAAATGGTAGTAACTGCTCTTTGATAGGTTGCTCCTGCGTTCTTTAGCCCAAATGGCATGACGTTCCAACAAAAGGTTCCCCATGCATAGGTGAAAGCTATCTTTTCTTGATCTCCAAGAGCTATTTTGATTTTATTATATCTGGAGAATCCATTCATTAGTGAGTACATTTCATACCCAGTAGTCATGTCAACTATCATATCAATATTTGGCAATGGAAAGTCATCCTTCGAACAAACTTTGTTGAGATCTTTGAAGTCTGTGCAAACTCTGATGGATTTGTCTGCCTTCAACATGGGTACTATGTTTGAAATCCATTCAGCATAATCTATAGCTCTGATAAATCCATCTTTGAGTATTTTTTCTAGTTTAGCCTTGACCAATAGTGCTACATGTGGGTGCATCTTACAGAGTTTTTGTTTAACTAGTTTTACTCCTAGTGTGAATGAAAGATGGTGCATGATAAGATCAAGATCCAAGCCTGGCATATTGTAGTACGTCCGTGAAAAGTTTATTTTCTTTTTTGAGAATAGCTGAGTGAAATCCTTCAATTCTTCTGATGATAGTGATTGAGCTACATGAATGATGTGTGGTGTCTCTTGACTCCCAATGTTCACTGGCTAAGTTGGCTCGATCAATATGGAAGACCTCTCTTGAAAATGACTTGGTAGTATATCAAGTATCTCACCTTCAGGCGCTTCAAAGAGGTTTTCACCTTTAGATATGTCCTTTATTTTCTCTTTTTTTAGATTCTGACACTGCCACAATGTGGTTTTCGCCATCATATCTTTTATTTTTATTTTTCTTGTTTTTGTGACTAAGATACTAGATATCCACTTCAGTCATGTTTTCACTTTGCTCGCTGGTGGAAGAGTACATGGGTTCGACTGCATTGAGATAATAGGCTAATGTATAGTCATTGGCAAAAGTAGGTATATTCATGGGCTGGTTTTGTAAAGTACAATCAATCAATTCAGGATGTACTAAGGATAAATCTTGGATAGGTTCAAGAGCATTCACGGTATTGTCATCAAAATGGCAAATCAAAAAAGTTGAGTTCTAGAAGGGTACCTTGCCTAAGCGTCTCAAGACCAGGAAGAGTCAGAACATGATTATAAAGTTCACGTTAATACTTAATTGATCTAATCTAATAGACATGCTTGTAACTTCATTCACTATGCCAGACTAGACTTCATGTCATGGTTTCAAAGCGATAAGATCAGTAGACAAATTTTTATTGTTTATATCAGCTAATTCAGAATTTGAGGTTGAGTATATATTGTCTTGAATAAGACTATCATCAGAGTCATCGGATGAAGTTTCTAAGTCTTCTTCAAGTGATTTAATAAGTCTATGTATGGTATCAACACCAACATCTTTAATGTTGCAAGTTCCTTCATGTTGTGGTTCATTTGTCATTTGTATCTGACACACTTGTTGACATGATCTTGATGTTTCTATGATTTATTGTCATCTACTCCATTCAGCTTCTTCTGGACTGATAATTGGTTCTTGTCCTATAGCTTCCAACTCTTCTTGTGTAGTGCTATACCTAATTTGTTATGTTTTAGCATAGGGGTACATAGATGAGAAGCTTTCTGGTATTCTTCCTTCTTTCAGTCCATGTTCATAATTTGCTTGTCTCCTTTGTCTAATTTTATGTATTTCTTTTTCTAGTTTTATGCGCATCAGCTCTTGAGTATCATCTATGACACTGCTAGACTCTTCTGAAGTTTTTGTAGTGGATGTGGCTGAGAGGTGGTCAAGACCCCATTCATACTCATTTGAATCAGTCTCTAAATCATCTACTTGTTGCCTGCCAGTATATGTGAGTGGAACTTTTAGTGGTGCAAACAATTCTCTGATTCTTACTACTTCATCTCTTATATCCTCAGGGACCTCAACTTTCTGTATTATTGTAGTTGATACCATAGAAGCTTGAGCACTAACTGTTACTTATTTCTTGACTATTGATTCCTCTTTCTCTTTTCTACTCTCTTCTTTTGTTTTTTGATTGTTTTCTTCGTGTAATGTTGAAGGCAATATCCTTTTCAGCCACTTAGACTTAGAAACATGTTTTTGGTCTGATGTCTTTTTTGGATTGTATCCCATTCCAGCCTTATCATTTGTAAATTTGGTTTGTAGTTGAATTGGTTTAGTAATACCTTCCTTTTGTTTGCCCAGAGGACCAGTACCTAAGTACCCCATGCATTGAATCATCTTGTAGCTAGGACCATATTGGTTTGAGGAAATCTCACAATGTTGTACCTCCTCATTTTGACTATCCTCCTTAAAGAGCCAGCTAAGAATAGCGTCCTCTTCTATTTCATCCGCCAAGGAGGTAGAAGACTGTACAAAGAGACCATCATATATGGTATTCAGAGCTGAAATTTTTGTTCTCATAGCCTCTGATGGCTTGCCCAACTATTTTGGTGATGGAGGGAGAGAAACTAATGAAAGTACCGATTCTATCTTGTAGCCATCCATGTCGGTATTTGTAATCTTCAATCTCTTTTCTAAGTCTTTCATCGGTGTTTCTAGATCTTCATTTGTAGAGGCTGCCCTATTATGAGGCACAAAAGTATCTGTACCTTTTGTCAATGCATTATAGAAGACACTTGTATCAGCAGGAATACTGACTTCAGCTCCATTATAAGGAAACTTTAAGCATTGATGGTATGTTGATAGTACTGCCTTCATTTCATGAATCCACGACTTGCCCAGTAATATATTATATGACAAAGGAATATCAAGTACTTGGAAAAGGACATCTCTTTCTACTGGTCCCACTCTGATAGGTAATGACACCAGACCTTTAGAAGTCCTTTCTTCCTCATCATAGGCTTTTATTGTTATTTTCTTGCTAGGATCAATGACATTTTTAGAGAATCCTAGTTGTGTAAGCAGACTGTAAGTACAGATTTTTAACCCTGCGCCTCCATCTATCAAAACACGTTTGACTCTTTGTTTGTGGATCATGGGTTCAATATGCAATGGTTGGTTATGTGGATGATTTAGTGAGTTGTCATCTTCTTTGGAGAAGGTCAAATAGTGAGGTGAAGTCAGATGACCCACCATAGACTGAAATTGATCAATGTCTAAATCTTTTGGAATGTTGGTGGTGAGCAATGCTTTGTCTAGGATCTCTTTGTGAGCAAATGAGAGTTTTAGTAATTCAAAGATTGAGATTTGAGCATTTGTCCTTTTCAACTATTCAACAACACTATATCCAAAAGATGATGGTGAAGTTAACCTTTTAAATTTGTCCAAGGTTGATTCTTTTTGTTTGTTTGATTGGGCCAGTGGGTTCGATGTTGCTTGAGCTGGGTTGGAAGAGCTAGTTCCTTGGAGGGTGACTTTCTTTTGAGATTAGGTCAGAGCTCTTGCATATTGTGATTCATTTGGTTTATCTTGGACTATAATCACATTGCAATATTCCGAGTGGGAAGGCTCAATCATGTTGATAATGTTGTCCTGACTGGTATAAGTATAATTTACCTTGGCACCTCCTTTGGTCTTTGAAGAATCACCTTGTTTGTAAATAGGCAAAGGGTCCTTAAATGCTTTATGATCTGCATTGGTCAAATGATTCCCAACAACAACTTCACCAGCGTCTATGAGATCTTGAATCTCATGTTTTAGCTTCATGCAATTATTTATGTTATGACCTTTATTCTGATGGAAGTCACAATATTCATTTTCCTCTCCACTATCTTGGTTTGACTTCTGGATCATATGGTCTGGAGTTATTTGGTACTGTTATCAAGTTGTTTTCCAACAAAGTTTTGAAAGTGGATTCATATGATTCTTTGAGAGGAGTAAAATCATGCTTAGGTTTGGAAGGCCAAGGCTTTTCTTTGAACCATTCCTTTGTTTTCTTTGTTGGATTTTCTGCTGCAGCCTCAACAGCTTTAAGTTCTTGTATTCCACTAACTAAGTTGAATATTGTGGGCTTTGAGTTAGTTTGATCAGTGTGTACTACTCCATCATTAAAAACATTCTTATTGTTGTCTTTTCCAAATTTCCAATACTTGTTCTTCTCTTTAGAGCTAGATCCTAGTTGTGTTTCTTTCCAAGGCATAACATCCCCCTTCTTTATGAACACATCTTCCATTCGAATAGCATTATCTACCATTTTGTTAAATGAGGGGTGTACTTGCATTTTTATGCTATATTTCAATTCTAGGACCAAGTTATTGACAAATATATCCATTTTCTCAGAGTCTGGGATGGGTCATGGATACCTAGAAAATATCTTTCTCCAGTGTTGGAGGAAAGTAAGAAGAGGTTCCCCTATTTTCTGTTTAGTATTGCAAAAATCAATCATAGTCATAGGATGTCAAATGTTGTATGAGTATTGTTGTAAAAATAGTTGGATTAGTCCTTCGAATGTTTTTATTCTCTTGGGTAGACTTGAGAACCATTCCATTGCTTGACCCCCTAAACTCCTTGTGAAAAGGTGCATGAGGTACGTTTGATCATGCATGAACTCCATACAGGTGGCACAAAACTCTCTGAAATGATCTTGGGGATCTGAGGTACCATCATACTTGTCAAATTTTGGGATCTCCACCCGTGAAGGAAATAGAGGCATGTATAGATTCTTGTCAAATGGAAAGGGACATATTGATTCTAGAGAATATTGTTTTGGGGACTTGTCCTTATTTTTCAGTTCTATGACCTCCATTCATAAGGCTTGTAATTGTTTTGTGTACCATGAGTATAGGTGAATCTTCCTTTTTAGTAAAGAGTGTCTAAACATCATATCCAGTAGGAAGTTTAGCACCTTGTTTTGCTAGTTCTAAGAAATAGTCTTCCTTCTCTCAGGTCATGATAGATTTCATCATTTTTTTAAAGTCTTTGTCCTTTTGACAGTCATGAATTTATTTTTCTAGAGGTTCAGTGTCTTCTTCAACCTCACTTGATGAGGAATCAGTATTAGTCTCATGAATGTTAAGGTTGTCTTTGTCATTGTATTTTGTCTCATGTATAGTAGGAGATTTAGGTTCATCAAAAATTGGTCCACCTGGTGTCGAAGGTTTGTCAGTGAGTGGGTCCTCCACATAGAATAGATTATCTTGATATTTGAAGGGTTGTTCTTTGCCTTTGGATTCTTTCTTATGAAAACTCCTGGTTTGAATAGGCATTTTTATGGATTAGTGTGACCTAAAGTTGTTTGTGATGCAGAGGTCAAGATCAATTTTAGATCTAGTTGTTTTGTTTATAGTATTGTTTAGGAGAAACAAATGAGATTTAGTCTAGTTTCAGGAATGATCTATCCTGTATAAGATGTTTATCTAAGCTGATTCTAAGAGTAGTGTAAGATTCAGTCTAGTTTTAGGAATGATCTATCCTGTATAAGATGTTATCTAAGTGACTAAAATTTGATAGGTAGTTGATTGAACTAGCTGAAAGATGATCGACCAAATTGTGCAATGCAAATGGCAGAGGTACACTATTTTGATCTGTTTATGCACAGTAAAATTGATAACCAGTATTATGTTTGCTATAAGCTATTTTTAGACAAATTTGACTATTCTATTCTGACAAAACCAAAGACTCGTACGACAAATTTTTTTGAACCAGACGATAATTTAGCAGGTATAGGATGACAACAGTTCTATTTAGTATGAGTTGCTATCTCATACCGTACGATAGATGGGTATGTGCAGGATGACAAAATATTTAGTGTAGCTCTGTTTTGTACAACATAGGATACAGAGCCAGATGACAGATCAAAAGACTCGTACGACACAAGATCTGGCACAGGATGACAAATGAGAAGACTCATATGACACAGGATCAGGTGCAGCACAATAAATTATCAGACTCCTATGACTATTCACAGGACAAAGCCTAGAAATTCTGAATTTTTTTTATTGCTGAGTATGACCAATTCCAAGATGGACTGATTTTTTACTAGGATACAGAATTTTGACTTAAGATTGACAAGTTCTGACATGGATAGAGTTTCGACTTAAGATGGACTAATTTCTGACACGAACAGAGTTTCGACTTAAGATGGACTAGTTTCTGACACTGACAGAGTTTCAACTTAAGATGGACTAATTTCTGACATAGATAGAGTTTTGACTTAGGATGGACTAGTTTCTGACATGGACAGAGTTTCGAATCACTAAGTTGTTTCTTATCTTCTCCAATTTTTGGTATTCTAGTTTTTTTGTTTCAGGGATGAAAACCCAGAAAACAAGTATAAATAGTGACTCCAATCATAGCATGCAAACCCTAAGGAATTTGGTGAGGAAAGAAAACATTTGCATGTAGACTCAGGTACACACCCAATAGCTAATCAGAATATGACCACTGAGTCTCACGCAATGGATTCTCAACACCGTATTATCCGACTCCAAACGCTAATGGGGGCACAAAATGACAAGTATCTTGGGAGAGTTACTATCTCTCTTGCACAAAGATTATCCCCCTTTCGAAGATGAACCAGGTAGCTTCTAATTTTCAGTTGGAACTAGTAAGGGATCCATTCAATGCATCAAGGTACAAACTCAATTAAGAGGTCTCCCAACCTTGAAAACCAAGGTTTAATATACCCAGAGGTACAGAGGAGAGCTATTCTCGAGCACTTTCGTTGACTTGATTTTCATCAAATCATGTTTATTTTATAGTGGGTTGGAATACTTGGTGTTTAGTCATTCCCACTTAGGTCGTTCCCCTCACACCGGTCGTAACGGCTTTAAGAGTTTTTCAACCCCTCGGGAGGGCAGGCCTGCTAAAGATGTACAAATCTCAAACAAAGAAAAAGCCTCAAGGGTCTGGATTTCTGATTGTCTAGAAAAAGACAAGAGCATACTCTCCTACCTCTTAGAATTTTCTAAAAACATGAAGGATAGATTTGTTCATAAACCAGATAGCAAGTTAGGTGCCTAAAAATGAATTTAAAGAATACACGATGTTTATTCAATTCTCCTTAGGCAACCTGCAAAGACAACGAATCAGTAGTCATATTGTCTTTGTGCGACAAGCATATTCTTCGACAAGCATTCTACAAAAAATTGATTAGGCTGTGAGAAATTTTGAGATAGATAGATAAACAATCAGGGTCAGTCGTAAGAATAATCAATAAAAATCATGAAATTTTCCTTTTTTTCTTTTTTTTGTTTTACCAAAAAATACAGTCGTACGACAGTATAAAAAACTTGTACGATATAGGATTCCAGCTCATACGAGACAGGATTCCAGTTCGTACAATACCTGCAGTTTGTCATTTCAGCCTGTGGAAATGTCATACGAGATGTACGGATGAAAATAAGAAAAATCTAAAATTTGGAAAATAACAAAAAAATAAGCAGTCAGTCTTGGAGGCCAAAAAATGTAGTCTTCTGCCCAACAGTGGGCACCAGAGATGTGTGTGTGAAAAAGGGTTTGTAGCTGCAAGCACAACACTTCAATTAAGTCATTATATGCATGGTTAGTAAATAATAATCAATCAATTAAACCATAACAAAGCGACTAATTGCCTTCTAAGAGATGCGAGTATAAGATTGCTCTTAGATTTTTATAAGCAATACCAGTGACTAGACTACACCAAGATGAAGGATTTAATCTATATGATATTAAATATATGGATGCAAAATGGATGAATAATTTCAAGCAATAATGAATTCAAGCAATGATGGATGCAAATAATCTAAAAAAGGACAATGTATTCAATGACTCCAGAGTGAAATTAGAATGATAATAATCTCCAAGTGTGTTCTCAAAAATCTCTGGGGTGAATTGGAATGAGAGTTGAAAGCTGAATTTATAGAGAATTACAAAAAAAGCTCAATTTAGGATTAAATGAAAATAATTGAGAAATCAGGTTTAGTTAACCTTGGGATAGATTCCAATTATAGTTTAATTGAAATGCATTCAAATTAGAAGTTCAAGTTGCATTGGAAATAATAATATATTAATTCCATGCATCTGTAATAAAAATAGATAATTCCATGCATATATTTGATTTATTCAAGAAAAGAGTCTTTTCAATGCAACTGAACTTCTTTTTCTGAAAAGCTTTTAGTTCCAATTTTAGAGAATAATTCAATTAATTCCTTTTATGATTTCAAGTTCTAAATTTAGAAAAAGAAATAATATCTCAAGTTTGATTTCTCTCTCAATTCAATTCTTTTTGTTTAATTTCAATTCAACTCTTGCTTTGTAATTAATTCTTCTTTTGTAATAAATTAATTCCTCTTGCATGATTAAATGAAAAATTAATTAATTAATTAAATATGCAAGGATATTTAATAAATTAAAATAGGATAATTGATCAAAATGATATTCTTGGAAATGATTCAATTAATTAAATGAATATTTAATTAATATTGAGTAATTGATCTGCCATGTGATTTTTGATGATTGAAAAATTAATAATGTACTCAAGGTTGATTTAATTGCCTTTGGTTAGGACCTTGGTGATGTTGTCAGGATTAGGGGCCCATGGTTTAGATGACCATTTTTAGGGTATTACACCTAGCAATAGTGAGATTTTCTTGAAGTCCTTGAATGATTTCTTGTGAAGCCTTCAGATCATCTTCAGGTTTCATATTCTTCAATTTTTCTGCATCATAATCTGCAAGAGTTGTTTCCAATTGCTCTCTCAAGTTTTCCATCTGTACCGGTGTCAAAATCTTCCTCAAGTTGTTAGGCTTTTGAAAATAGAGGAAAAAGCTCTAATACCAATTGTTAGGATTCCCAAAGATACTGAAAGGGTGGGGTGAATCAATATCTAACCGGTTAATGGATTTTCTAAACTTATTAAATGAATTGCATGCCAAAACAGTGTACCGGTAAACTAGAAATAATGTAGTAAATAAGATCAGTAAACACAACATAGAAAGCACACCATAACACAATATTTTTAATGAGGAAACCCGATGTGGGAAAAACCTCAGTGGGATTTTTGACCCACAATATTTGCTCACTGGCCAATAAGTGAATATTACTGATACAATAGGGGCCTGCACATGCAGGAGGGCCAACTGCCTGACCCTCACTGCTTAAATACAAAAAGGGAAGTCTCACTGACTTACAAAAGTGGATTATGTAAATCCAATGTCATGTACTTCTTCGGTTCAGCATCTGCTATGCCAGGTTCAATACCTGTTTAAGCTAATACAACTTCCAAAACCCTATTCCAAGGTCTACCTTAATATTTGCATCTACCTATTATATTCCTTCCATATATTTTTCCACTTACAAATGATTTACAAGATCTCATACTTATATGAGTCCCAATACAATTTGCCTTATTGGCTTACAAAAAGATTTTACAATAAAATACAAAATACAATAAACAAAATCCTGTCGACCAGGGTGTCAGTAAACATCTTTGCCACTGCCGCTACTAGTGTTTGTGCCTGTGCTGGTGCCATAGGATTGTAAGGTTGTCATCAATGACAATACCTTCAATCACCTACAATTTCTCATTGGAGTGTGCATTTTCCAACACCAGAGCATTTAGCAAGTGTGTGCATATGCATCAAGTGTTCCTGCATCAACCTCATAACCCATCAACATCATCCACACCATCTGAGGTTCAATTGCCTCCATAAGGCATTCATCCTTGTTAACCATAAAACTAATTGTCTCTTCATATTTGCTGACAATCTCCTTAGGGATTCTTACCCTTTTCTTCATCTTATCCTGGAATATTTTGAAAAATGCCCATAAAGAAACATTTTGATTATCTTTGTTTCCAAGTCTATCAAGACCTTGTTTGATCTGTTGGGCTACCGATCTGTCAAATGCCAACTACACTCTATCGGTTCCAAGAATCTAGTTCAAAAATTAAAGAGCCAAACAGATAACCAAAGAACCATATTTGAAAACATTCTTTTTGTCCTGCTTAATTTTCTTCAGATTAATCATGAGCTCCTCCAAAAGAACACTACACAGATCATAGTGTGCATCTTCCTTTACCATCTAGTAAGCGGCATGAATGGTTGTCTCTGACACTGAATTCAGTCAGTTAGACTGATACAACTTATACCCAATGACCATTGCAGAAAAATGCATATCATCATCTTTAATTATGTTAATCTTCATAGATCTCCCATCAAATTTTGCATTGGTTAACTTGTTAACCATAGGGTTTGTAACCTTTTGCAGTCTTGGCTTCACACTGGTTTGATGCAAGCATGTAACTACCTTAATCACCTTAGGTGTGATCTTGTAAGGTTGATCCAACCAAATAAACTCATGATGAATACTTCGCAACACATATCTCACCCATTCCTTTTCATCAAATGATGCAAAATTTATGAACTAGAAGAAACCATTTCTTTGCAGATGCATGAATTTTGGCTTCAGGTTACCAATTTCATCCATAATGTTGTCGGTATATAGATCCAAAATATCCTCTGTGTCGGTTTCCTTTATTTCACAATGGATATATGCTCATACATCATCAACATGCACAACTCCATGTGGAATGGAAGAAAATGCACCAATGGGGTCGTCCTCCATAGATTGGTATGGATGTTTTTTAAATTCAGAACAAGTTCTATCCTTGACTTGAATAACTAATGGTGTAGAAATAAAAGAAGAGGATTCAATTTCAAATTTTCAGAAGTTTAAACTCATATATTCTCTTTGAAAAATACCTTAACTTCCTGTCAGATGCCCTAACCTTCTTGCCGAAATACTTCTATCTCTCTTATCACCTAAAAACCTTGATCACCTTGTTCTTCAGCTCGAAAACACTATTCATAAAGTGAAAAATGAATCTCATATTTGCCCTTTTAACCACACAAGCCCTAATTTAATTTCGAAGTAAATGCACATCATATATCCAACCAGACACCCTATTTAGCTACCGGATGCCGAAATCAGCCATCCAAATTTTGGATATCAACTGACATTCAATTACTACCATCTCTAATCCATCAACTACAAATCTCATCAAGGGGTACTACAAGATTTGCATGAATTTGCCTCCCCCTAAGGCTAAAATGCCCTAGTTACCGGATGAGGGTTCTACACCAGATTCAGACATAGATCCACCATCTTCTTTAGATTCATCTTTTCTCACCCACATCTTCTCATGCTTGTCTTTGATCTCTTCCATTTTAGCCTTTCCTTTTTCATCTAATTTTTTCTTGTGTACCGAAGCATTGTTTTTGCTTCTACAGTATTTTGCAATGTGACTGCTTTTGTTACATGCATGACAAACAACATTATTCTACATAGGTCTGAAGTTCATCTAATTTTTTCTTGTCTGCACTAATTAGGGATATGTCCAAATATCCCACAAGCATAGCATCTTTTGTTTTGAAAATTGTTCATTACTTCTCTACACATATTTGGCTTGTGTCCAAAATTATTGCATATGAAACATTGACTGGTAAAGGTAGGAATATTATTTATGTTGTTCATTCCATTATTCATCCTACTTTTGCATTGATTCACCATATGACCAAACTTGTTGCAAGTAAATTGTCTACCATTGAATTTGTGAGCATTAGGTTGTCTTACCGGAGGATTCTTCCTCTTCTTCTAATCAGGTTTTGCATTGCCTTGTCCAGATCTGAAGGATTCACCTTTATCAAATCCTAAACCTCACATGTCCTTTCCATGTCTTTGACTTTCTAGCATCTCATCAAGCCTTGTTGAGCTATCTTTGAATTTATCATTATATTCATTGGTAGTAGAAAGTTCATCCCTTAAAGTAGCAATTTGTCTTTCAAGTTCTTGACTGTTATTCCTTGATTGTGTCAACTCAAGCTTCAACTAATCATTCTCATAGGTAATCCTAAAGCATTCATCTGCTCTTTTCTTCAATGATTGTGCCAAATTTTCTTCATTTTTCTTCTAGTCTTCAATCTCCTTAGTTATCCTCATCAAAATGGATTGCATCTCATTCTTCAAAGAAGCATTCTCTCTTTCAAACTTGTTAACTTCATCAGCTTTATCTTGGTTCCCTGATCTGATCTTATTTCTCCTTCAGCTTGTCCATTAGTTCTTTTCTCTTATCTCTAGAGATGTTTTCTTGACCCTTCGTCATTTATAAAATCATTAGCAGCATTCAAGTTTTTCTTCAAGGTACAGATCTCATTTCTAGTTGCATAAAGATCCTCAAGTGCCACATTAAGTTGTCTCTGAAAACTAGAATCCATTGAATCAATCTCCTAGATCTTCCTCAAGTGGTTAAGCTTCCTCAAAGGAACTCTAGGATATGATACCAATTGTTAGAATCAAGGAACATTGAGAGGGGGGGCTGAATAAATATTCTTCTATAGATCACACTCAAAATCTTTTTCTCTATTCACTGGTTAGAAATGTATAACAGTAAAGAACATAAGCAAGCAATAAATAAACCATGGATCCACAACACTAGAATTTTTACGTGAAAACCCGGAAAGGGAAAAAATATGATGGGGCTAGAACCCACAATATTCATATACTATGGATAGGATTACATAAATATTGCATAGATGGGGAATGCACTTGCATTCAGGCATACTACCTAGAACTCATTGCTTAATAACAATGACTCGGAAGGCTACAACCTTCAGGGAAGTGTAATGCCCCTCCAGGAAACCCCGAAGGGATAAAGCAAAAACATACAAATGGAGTGCAATAATTTTTTTTTAAAAGTAACACAACATTAAGATACAACAAGATATCAAAGATTCATTTTACATAGCGGAAGATATCAACTAACACCTAAAGAGTTTCCCAATGAGATTACTTAAATTTCACAATTCACTTAGCTCACACAATTAAACCAATAAGCTAATTATTTTAATAACGAGATAATTCTTAATTAGGATAATTTCTTTCAAAAGATGGAAATATAATTCACAAGATAAGGTTCATCCATTAAGATTTATTCATACCCATCATTCATACTTTTCATTGAAATATAAGCCATGCATCTAATATTCTAACACACTAGAATTTCATCATAAACATATGACATCTTTTCATGCATACTTAATTTCCTTAACAACAACTGAATATATTCCATTACTCTAAGTTACATTCTTTCACAATCCAATTTACTGCATTTTAAAAGATGATTGCATACATGCATCTACGATAAATCTCATCTAAACCACTTATGCATTCGATCAAAATGGCATTCATACATGCTAACACTAAACATGAAATATAAGAAATAAAAGCATCACATAACACCAAGATGATCTCGGAGTTCACCCCTAAAGGGCTACATCTCTAGGTCTGCTCAACTGCAAGACCCCTCTAATAAATAATAAAATTAAGAATACATGAGCTTACACCATTACAATCCGGCCATCAAGGTGAAACATAATCAATATACAAACGACCGCATTGGTCAATAAATACATAAACGATCCCTGAAAGGAAAAGGATCCAGCTGAACATAATCAAAGCTAATACAAAGGTCCATTGGAGCATCCACAAAACTGAGTCATCACCACCCAAGGTCTAACATGAAACCAAGTACTCACAAGGGTATAGACAATAGGACAACCCACAAATGTGCTCCTAAAAGGACAAAACGACAACACACTAGCGAACGTAGGGACAAGTGTCATCACAGAACCTGGTATGGTTACCATGGCAGGTCTTCATAGGTTCTGGCCCCATACACTAGTTACCCTGGCAACCTAATCTAAGCCTCCGGCCCATCCAAGCCTCATGTGGACCCACACATCCTCTCGTGAAGACAAGGATGATGGTTTTCCATTTCAGGCCTTCTCACAACATGTCGAGTCTGTGTTAGCAATCTTCCCATGTGTGAGGCACATTTATCTTACTTAGAGATTAACATTCTAATCTATTGTTAAGTTATCACTTATTAGACTCACTTTCGATGGGTTACCCAACAGCCACTTTGGGCGCGGCCCCCAATCGAAAGCCACTTTCCCTTACGACACTAGACTATACCCAAGCAACCTCATAAACCAATGAACACACATGGTCAAGCAAACAGAGTTCAAAAGGAGGGAACAACCATCTGGTCAAACACGACTCAAAAGAGGTACACTTACTGACGGTACTCTAACCAGAGACCTGACCAACTATGGTCAACCATGATTCATCATTCGACACCCACACAAAGATAGGACCAATACAACACCACAACAAAATAATAGTCAACTTGAACCCGAGGACAGAAATAGGTACCCAAATCAACCATACAACAGGGTCCAATCAAACAAAGCAAAACTTGCCATTACTTAAGCAAAAGCGAATATAGAAATTAAACTCACATAGGCAATAACTAGCAGATACAATATTTTCCGAATCGATCAAAACGTTAAAAGTCGATCAAGTTTTCTACATGATCTATATTAGATTGCAGTTATCTACCTCATCTAGGTATAGGTTGTTCTTGGTTTTCTAACTCTCTAAGGTTCATTGCATCGAACACACATAATAAGCCATAATGAATTCTTAAACCAAATTCACATGAATAAAATCAGACAACCATTAACCAATTAAATAAGATATTTAATCTTCAATTAAAACATCATTGACATACTGGTTCAAAATAAATCCTACACATTTGTCTTTTCCAGAACCAATTTACACTATACAGATCAAGGAAATATACATATTTAGGGAAGCCAAATAAAGAAAATCCATTCCCAGATTAACAGATTGTTTCCTTGAGCATATAAAGAAAATTACTAAAATTAACTATTAATTAATGAATATATTTATTAATCCACGATTAATTAAATATAACAAATTAATAATTAATAACAGAATTAACAAATTAAGTATCTAATTACAAAAATATGCATTAATAATAAGATAAGATTTGAATATTAATTATTGTATATTTAACCTTATACAATTAATTAATAACAAATTATACTAGAATTATTAATTAATGCCAATATTTAATTATAATTAAAAAAAAACTTAATTAAAATATCAAACATAATTAAAAAACTTAATTTAAAATTACATTTAATAATATTAAACTATAACATATATTTTTATTTTTTTTAAAAAATACATCAAAAAAAACATTTCTTTTTTTTTTATACCAAAAAAAACATAAATATGGGGGAGGGTAACCACGTGGAACTCCACGTGGGCCCCCCCCTTGGGAGTGCTTCCCAATGGGAGCACGCAGCCCCCATGGGAGCGCTATTGTTCCCAAAGGGAGCACGCAACCCCCATGGGGAGCGCTGCTGCCCAAAGGGACACGCAGCACCCCTCCACGTGGTGGGGAAAACTCTCCACGTGGATGGGGTTAAAACATTTTTTTATTTTCATTTTTTTTTTATTTTTTTTTTTTAAATTGTTTACTGTGTAAAACACAGTCTAATAAACCAGTCTCCCAGAGACTAAAAAGAATTTTTTATTTTTAAATTTATTTACTGTGAATAAAAGACACAATCAGTCTCCCAGAGACTTAAAACAAATAATTTTATTTTTTTTACAATTTTTACTGTCAAACACACACATAGTAAAAAAAAATACAGTCTCCCAGAGACTAAAATATTCATCTTTTTTTTTTTTTTTTCAAACACAATTTCGATTTCCAATAAAAATCAGTTTGGTATGAAATATGTTTTATTTCATATTATTGATGGGAATACCTCTTTTGAATCACCAAGGGTTTCAAATAACCAAAACAAATTAAGGAATATCAAAACCCCAAATAAATCTTTCAACAAAAATCCATATATGGGCAAAAAGAACCATTTTTAACACAATGATTCAACTATTTATGCAAAAACAAAAGCTAATAAGCATAGTTCTATAATTACAAATCCAAATTACATCTAAAATCAACTTGAAAGATTGATTTTTTTAACAACAAACATTTTTCTTTCAACCACAGACCATTTCTTTGGTAACAAGGAAGACAAATAAGGTAATTCCTACCTCCATATGCATTCCTGGAAGGGATTTGAAGGAGAGCCCAACCTGCAAGCTCCAGAAACCCTCTTCCTCCCAAAACCCCCCAAATTTCCTCCAAAATATTTTTCCAAAATTATATTTTTCTTCAAAAAAATTCCATCCCCAAAATTTTCCAAAAGTCTAGGTTATATGGAAAAGTTTGACCAAAAATCTCATTTTTGGATTTAAAATTTTTTATTTAAAATAATTCCTAAAAATTACTATTTTCCAACTATATCAACAAATTAAATTACTTTTTAATACAAAATTAATTTTCTAAATTAATTCAATTTAACCTTTCTATTTCCAAAATGCCAAGAAGATAAAATTAATTCTATTTCAATTAAAATTAAATCTTTCTTTTCATAGGCATAAACATAATACATTTAATATTTAAATTTAATCATTTAATTGAACTTGCTCCCAATTTAAATCGAGCAATTCAGATTAACGATAAATCACATAAAAAAATCCTATTTAATTTAGTCCATTAATCTTTAATGCACAAACACATATTTAATCAAATTAAATACTAAGGACTAATTAATCAATTTAACCATACACACCAAACATGCAAACCAAGAAGGTCAACCAGGCAGACGACTCGCAAACCCAAACAAAAAGGGAATACCGACGATGACTAGCGATGCTTACTTGAGCACGACTATGGTCAACTAGGGTCTTACGACCACCTAATCCAACTCTAAGGATTAAAGAGGTACACTCAAACCTGCAAATCCAGGTGAAGACGAACCTCGCACTCATGCGGCGTTGTACCTGAAATCTCCTGCAACCAAGAGTCATACATGCATACATATATAAACTTAATGAAAGCATTAGCCCGATATTAATACCACGAAATAGGAACACTAAACAACTTGCATACAAACTGGTGCAAAAACCACATTAACAGCTATGCATTAAATCAAAACATCTAACTATAATCATTATATTATGATAAACTAACCAAGATTAAACCGAGATTAGAAATTGATTAGGGCAGGGGTACTACAGGAAGTCTCACTAGCTTACAATGAGGAAATACAATTGTATCACTTTGAAATAGCATCTAACAATCCAAAAAAGAGTTCCAGTTAAGCATAAGATCTCTGACTGTACTCTCTCTACAATATGCTATGTTCCTGTCTCAGTCAACTACCAGATCACCTAGGAATCAAATGCGCATGTGAAACTGCACTCAATCGCACCAAAATGAATCACCACAACAGTAATACACTAAAAACCAATCACCAATTTAATCTTATATATTCGGTCGTATAAAAAATAATCTCCTCCAAGTCAGCTATCAAAAGAAAATGTAATGTGTAGCTTCAAGTTGGCTTTAATCTCTAACAAAACATATCACTGGACCAAAACAATTTTCCAAAATGCTTCACCAATGTCAGCCTCATCATTTTCACCTTGAACTTAGTCACCAAAATCACCACAATCACCGGAAATCTTTCTAGACCAAAACTGCACTGGAATAATCCTGATTTACCGGTTAACTGGCTACCGATTAACACTTGCTTCCAGATAAGAAGAATTACAACCACCAAATCAAATCTCCAAGAAGAGTTGCCATGAATGACAACCCTAAACCATAAATCAAGAATCAAAAATCACCAGATGAGTATCAATTTCCAACACTCACCTTCATAACGAGCAACTCACAGGCTCAAAGGTATTTCCATGTTTCACAAGATTGTTGAGGTCCCAGCTTAGCATCAAGGTGAAATCCTTCGTGACAATAGTACCTTGGCCCTTCCAATATTGGTTGCTCTTTTAATTTCAGTTTAAACCAGAAACCCTTAAACTCTAATTTTTTTATAAACTCATCATCTAACATAAATTGAGTAGAAGCAATGGCCCTTTCATGTTCATCTACAACAAATAATATTATTCACTAGATGAGTCAGACAAAAAGCAAAAGGGTGAATATTCAATTACAATTGCAAGTTATTTTTCACCAATATATGCTAGGTGGAGTGTTTGTGAAAATTATCTTCACAAGGAGTAGTTATAAAGTGATTTTCCAATGTGTAGCAGATAAAGTCATTTCACCCAAAGGAAAAAAAAATTCATAAAAGACAATGGATAAATAAAAATATAAAAGACATTTTATTCACTTAGGTGAATAATGTGTCAAGGGAAATTTAAGAAATTAAAAGGGATTGATCAGTGAAACAAATATTAACTTTTTCATACAAATGTAAAAGTCATTCATAGTGAAAGTTAAATGAATTGTATTCTCCACTAGAGCAAGGGGATTACTTTATTAAGGATAAAGTGTTGTATGTGAATATTTTCTACCAAGTGAAAGTGCACTCATCGAAATATGAAAAGAAAAGAGAAGAATGAGCATATTAAAGACAAATAAAAGATGAAAGAGGGAAATAAAATAAAGATTCTAGAATCAAATTTTAAGAAGATGGACAACTATCAGTTGGAAGAATAATCTAGGGGCTTCTCTTTCTCTTATATATTTTCTTTCTCTCTCATTTGAAGAGAGAGGTTCTGATTTAATTTTTTGGAAGCAATCTTCCATGTACAAGTCCAAATTTAGAGCATTAAGGTGAAACTACAGTTTATAATTATTTTGCCATTTTAAATAGTTCTTTACCAGAGTGCATAAATGTTTAAGTATTTTGTGCAGTTGTCTCCTACATGTATGAGCACCAATTTATGGAATAAATGATCAAGGATCTTTTGTTCCATTTTTACAAATAATTTTCTAATGTTTGTCTTCTTTTTTGCATCTTTTCAAGGTAGAGATTAAAGTTCTTTAAACAACTCGAAAAAGTGGTGGTTAGAAGAATGGCTAAAATAGAACTAAAATAGAGAATATTAGTGTTAGGAATTGATATTAGGAACTCATTGGTTTAGAGTTAATCTATTTGTGTAGGACATTTTCTTGTTGAAGTTGACTCTACAAACCTAAGGAAGGCACTGGTTTAGGGAGTCTATGCCCAATTTTTGAGAATCAGAAATTACTCAAAATCTCTTTTAAATTTATGTTGTAGGATTTAGGTTTAGTGTAGGAATTATTGTCAACTATTGAGTTAAGGATAAGTGACCAAGATCAAAGCCAGATTTAAAGTTATTTAAGCTACCCTTGGTGAAATTGGTGAAATTTTGTTGGGAACTATCTTCTATAAAATACATTGTTTGTGCTAAGTATCTGTTGAATCTTTACGGATCATTAGGTTTACCTTCCTTGGTCTAGCAGAGCCAGAAGTGTGGGAGATTTTAGTCTTGTGACTAAATCTCATTTGTTTGCCAAACCCAACCCTAAGTCTAAGCATAAGAAAGTGGCTAGTCTTTAGGATTTAGAGGATTTGTTCATTTTGGAACCAACTGATTGGCGACTTTACTAAGGAGATCCATCATAAGTCCATTTGAAAAAAATCAATAAATTGAAGAAATCTAAAATTTTGTTTTAGATTCTTGAGAATTTTTAGATCTAGAAAAAATTGTGTCACAGTCGTTTTGAATAGATGTTTGGGTGATTGTGTTGTTGGTGAACCCAAAGTGAAACAAAACTTGAAGTTCTTTATTGTTTAAAGATTAATCCTCTACAAGGGAGGTGGTGACTCTTATTCAAGAAACTAATGAAGATGTGAATAGATTTTCTAGATTTCCAAAGCTTTTAGTCGAAAAAAACAATCAACGACTGTTGTAATAATTCCAAGTACTTTCATGAATTTCAATGAACTATCATTATGTTTGAAAATTGTTCATGAAAATATTCAAGATATTGAATGTTCCCTATTAGGTGAAATTAGCACTAAGAAAGGAAAATAGTCGTAGGAAATTCTACATACTTCTCAATCATGAATTGTAGTTGTGTATTGTGAAAACAAGCATGTTCATGTTAGGATTTATGTTCATTGAAATCATGTTAAGTTTTTTGTTCATTGAAAGGAGATTATAGTTATAACCATAGTAAGTCATGTACTCTATTTTTCCAGATATCCTATTATAAAGAAAAATTTATAAAAGCATACACATAAGTATGAATCGGCAGTGTGTGTATTCCCCTTTGTTTCTACATAATCAGTCCCATTCATTTAACAAATAGATTTCAACATTGAAAGATATATAGCTCTCAATTTTGATGGCATCCTTGGTTTTCCACACCCTATTCCACTTTAGATAAGAGATAAGATACTAAAGTTCAGTGCAACAAAGAGTGAATCAACATACAAACACTTACAATACTTTAATGATTTAATGAATGACTATAAAATAGACCATAATGATGTATTCATGAGGCTCCTTGTCCAATCCTTGAAGGATGACGCAAGGGAGTTGTTTTTAAATTTATTACCCTATTCAATATACTCTTGGAATGAATTCAAATCAGCTTTCAATGAACAACTTGGTGAAAGAAATTATGAGTTTGTAGTGATCAGCGATTTCATGAAAATCCAAATCGAGAAGGGTGAATTGGTTCTAGCCTTCAAGCTCAAATTCATGAAGGCATTGAATAGAATTCTTGAGAATGTAAGACCTCGTAATGCAATGGCACTATTCATTTACTTCATTGCATTTGGTTGAAAGATGAGCTACAGGTTGAGAAGTGAGAATCTAGAAAGTTTGCATGAGGCTCTTGAAATCACAATGAACATTGAAAAGGTTTTAAAATTTGGAATTAATCTAAGAATAGAGCCTGGAAAAAGAGCTTCATATGCAAACAAAAAATGCAATCTAGAGGCTAATAATAGCACATCAAATGTATACCAGCATGCAATCCTAGCCTATGTTTCATTTTATAATATTGGTTATGTTTCACATAGTGCAATGTTTGAGCCAAAGAATGACACAATGCACCTGACTGGAATAAATATGCTTTACACTACAATTGTACCTAATGCACCTATCCAAAATTACACATATAAGTAGCCACCTAGTGTGCATATATCTCAAGGGAATGTATTTTGTTGTCCTTGATCATATACAATTCATAAATGTGTATCAGACTAAGTTTTAGACCTCTTACCAGCAAAATACAAATGTTGTTGACCACATAGTGTATGCTAAACCCTTGTTTGACATAATAAGATTAGAAGGGATTCAGGGTTTCCTTTGTTTTCAAGGGTTTTGGACACATATATGCAAATTCCTAATATTTTTAGACCTTGCCAAGTTGTTTGCATTGAGTTATTTGTGGTATTGTATGAACCAAGTTCAAGTGTATGGTTTAATGGTTTGAAACCAATTGATATTTCTCAATTTCCAGATTGGATTGACCTGGTTTAATGTGTTACGAGTCAAAATTTAGATGGTACATTATATGCACCTAAGGTTTATGCCCATGAGGATGTAGACATGCATCAGAGCTTTCCTTGTGAATATTATAACAATATTAATCCAACTTGTGTGCATTCTCTTAATGACCTAAATTAGACTACTTGTTGTCCTATCATCCATAGTAGCTAATGTGAGGAAAATATCGATTCACTTTGGTATAGGGGAACCCCTTCAACATGATCATTCAGGCTCAGAGGAGGAAGGATAAGACCTTAAACATGTCTTAGGATGTTTTCCTTGTGTTTCAATCATGCATTTTGTGTTTGTAATAAAGGACCCCATCTTGTGAGCCGAACTCCTATTTTGGCATCTTGATAAGCCAATTAAGACTTTTGGACAAAAGGGGACTAAGTATGCTTAGGATATGTTTGTCCTAGTGGTTTTATTTTTTTTATGTGCTTCTAGGGTGTTTAGAGGTGTTAGTCTTGACCCAAGTCATTCGGGTGCAAGAAATGACATTTTTGACAACTTTGTCAAAAGTTATCATGAGCAACTTTTTGTGCAATTTTTGAATTCTTGTTGGTCTAACTCCTCCAATGGCTCTAACCTATTTTATTCAGTTGGGAATAGTTGTAGAGGAGTATAAAAACCTTGAGGACACAATTCCCAAGGAGGACTATACGGAGAAAGATTTTATGATTGCAAGCAATAAGAAATTATGAGTTTTTCCTGCAACTGTGAGGTTTTGGCACAGGGTACAGAGTTGTACGGATTGGGACCAATCCCCAATATTGTGATTTTGTTAGTGAAGTGAGTTATAAATGGTTTGGTCTTGATTTGAGGTCTTGATCATTTTTTTTGCTCCAGATATCTAAGTTTTCCTGTAGGTATCCGAAAAACCAAGGTTTTGCCTAGGGTTTTGCCTTCCCATGGCCATAACTTGCAACCTGTTCATATAAAACTCATGGAAGTGGGTGGGATGCAAGTGTGGCCTATGTATTATATGATTCCAAAGGAATTTTTTAGGAGGATCAAGGGAGATGTGTGTTTGATCAGGTCATAGGTAGACATCTCCATGTGGCTACCTAGCCCTTAGACTGCAATAATTACCCTAGAAGACAATAAGTGATGATTCCAGGCATGTAACCCTGGAATCTATAATGGTTTATGGCTCCCCAAATGCTCATGGGGTTTTGTTTGTAAGGTATGTCCATTTTGATATAGCTTCTTCACAAATGGAGGCCTAATTAGCCCTTTAGGACAGTTGGTCATCACCAAGTTCAGACCTTTCCTTGTCAGATCTTGACTTCTCCTTTTTGGGGGATTGGGTAATACCATAAAGCATATCTGAATAAGTGATTTTTTTGCTAGGGTGTTTTGAAAAGTTTGGAATTAAGGTCCCATTACCCGTCTCCAAGGGCTACAAGCAAATAGGCCTAATTGGGAAGGTGTCATAGGGAATTGGGTTGAATCCTTGAAACCAGTGTTTAGTCAGGTTCATGTGAGTGTTGTATGATCCAAAATAGGGGTTGTGAAGGTCAGGAACCTTAGGAGGCTTCATGATGCATAATGGAGCAAGTTACCTAATTTGAGTAGTATGAACCTTGGGATGAAATGAGAAGTTGGAACTAAGAGTGTAGAGCCTTGCTTTGTGGGATCCTATTGGTGTGCAAAGGAGTAAGTGTCATACATCTTGTAGTGTTTGACAAGATACAAGGAGGGCTCTAGATCAAGTGGTATCAGAGTTAGTAATGGATTTTGTAAAAAGATAAGTGATTTTGAGAAAATGGTAGAGGGAGAGGAAGAAGTCCCTAGGGGACCAATCACCAACATGGAATTGGCAAAGATTGTGAGAGAGCAGGCCAATGCTTACAAGGCCATGCAAAAGGAGATAGAGAGGTTGATGGGTAGATTAGATGGGAAGGAAGATGGAGGCACTGGTAGCGATGCAGAAGGGGATGAAGATGAGATCCCTATGCCAGAGGAAGAGGTGATTCCTCCTGACCAGAGGCACTTCCTTAATGCCCTCAAGTCCATGGAGAGAATAACCATGGAGCAGAAGATTGATTTGCCAACTTTCATTGGGAAGATGGAGCCATATGTAGTGGTGGATTGGATAGACTCCCTATCTAGTTTCTTTGAATGTGAAGACATTCCAGGGCACCAGAAGGTAAATATTGCTAAATCCAAGTTGAAGGGAGCCACCCTAACTTGGTGGAACTTTGTCTAGGAAGAGAGAGAAAGGGACAACAAACCCAAGATTATTTCTTGTAAAAATATGGTTGCCTTAGTAAAGGAGGATTATGTACCCAAGGATTATGAAGTTCAACTCCACAAGAGGAGGCAAAATCTCAAGCAGAAGGAGATGGATGTGAACTCTTACACTGAGGAGTTCCAAAGGCTATGTATGAAGACTAAGACAAAGGAGGAGGAGAGTGAAAAGGTTGCCCGGTACCTAAATGGATTAAGGTACAACATCCAAGAAGAACTAAACCTCCTTAGCCCAGATATACTTGGTAAATGCCATCAACTTACCATCGAGGTGGAAGAGAAAATCAAAAGGAGACAAGATCATAACAATATAGGAAGAGGAAGATAGCAGAGGGGTGGAAGAAGTTATTTCAAAGGTAAGGGAAATGGTTTTGGAAACCAAGGTAAAACAAATCAAGGCACTAAAGGAGAAAGTAGTCACAATAAAAATGGAGAATACAATCAAAGGGGTAACTTTAGAGGAAGGAGACCACCATTTAGAGGAAGATATCAAGGTAGAGGTCCAATTAGATGCTATAACTACAATCAAGAAGGTCACATGACCAATAGGTGTCTTGACAAGCCTACTAGTTCCATGGGGGAAAGAAGAAGTAACTTGATCCAAGAATCTAATTGCCAAAGTGTGGCAAGTGCATATACATACCAGAGTGTCAATACCCCTGATAGCTATGGTTAGCCTAAAAGAGGTGAAGCTTTGATGATTAGAAGAGCAGTAACTACCATGAAGATGGCTGACAAAGAACCCCCACAGAGAAAGTCTATATTCAAGACCACTTGCAAAGCGGGTGGAAAGGTATGCAAGGTTCTAATAGATTCCGAATCAACTGAAAACTTTGTGTCTCTAGAAATGGTGGAGAAGATAAAATTAAGAAGACTACCTCACCCTTGCCCCTACAAGTTCCCATGGCTCACCGAAGGTCAACAAGTTGTTGTGGAAGATCAGTCTTGGGTAGAATTCCAGATTGGAGCCTATAAGGATAGGTTGTTGTTTGACATTGCAAAGATGGATGCTTGCCATCTCCTATTTGGGAGACCATGGCAATTTGATTTAAAGGCACAACATGATGGTGCTAGGAATGCATATTCAATCACCAAAGATGATAAGGTGATAGAGTTGTTACCTTTGATGGGGAGTTAGGAGGAAACAAAAACAAAGGAGGCCAAGGTGTTGGTAGTAGGAGAAAAGCAATTCTTGAAGAAGATAGCAGATGAAGGCATTGTTTGCTATACTCTAATTCCTAGTCCCAAAGTGACAAAGGTGGAGAATTCTGAAGACAAGAAAGGAGATAGATTGAGGTTGGTTGACCCTATAGTGCAAAAGTTACTAAACAAGTACAAAGGTGTCATCTTTGATGGCATGCCAAGGACACTACCTCCTATGAGGGATATAAATCATTGCATAGACCTTATACCTGGATCCACCCTACCTAGCAAAGAAGCATACAAGCTACCCAGATTAGAATGTTTAGATGGCAAAATAGATTGAAGAACTGTTGGAGTCCAGACTGGTTGGCAAAAGTTTGAGCCCATGTGCAATCCCTGCAATCCTGGCACCCAAAAAGGAAGGCACTTGGATAATTTACATAGACTCAAGGGCTATCAACAAAATTACTATCAGGTATATATTTCTAATGCCTAGGATTGAGGACTGTTAGATTGCTTGGGGGGTGCTAGATATTTTACAAAAATTGGCTTGAAAAGTGGCTACCATCAGATTAGGATTAGGTCGGGAGATGAGTGGAAGACTGCATTTAAAAAAAATGAGGGGTTGTATGAGTGGAAGGTCATGCCCTTTGCCTTATCTAATGCACCAAGTACCTTTATGAGGTTGATGAATGAAGTTTTGAGAGATTTCATAGGAAAATTTGTCATAGTCTACCTAGATGACATTCTAATTTTCAGTCAAACCAAAGAAGAGCACCTAAAACATGTAGACCTGGTCCTAAGGAGATTGTATGAAGAGAAATTAATGATCAATTTGGAAAAGTGTTTGTTTATGCAGGAAGAGATCATTTACTTGGGATTTGTAATCTCATATGGTGAGTTGAAAATGGATCAAGAAAAGTTGAGTGCTATATTGTCTTGGCCTACACCTAGAACCATGAATTATGTTAGAAGATTCCATGGTTTAGCCACATTCTAATGGAAATTTATAAGGGGATTTAGCCATATTTGTGCTCCAATGCTTGACACCATGAAGGGAGGACAAAAGTGCAAGTTCAGTTGGACTAAAGAGGTAGATAACTCCTTTGAAACATTGAAGAAGAAAGTTGCAGAGCAGGCGGTCCCTACCCTACTTTATTTCAACAAAATCTTCCAAGTGGAATGTGACACCAGTCACATGGCTATTGGGGCAGTGCTTAGTCAAGAAGGAAGGACCATTGCCTTCTTCAGTGAGAAATTAAATGAGGCAAAGAGGAGGTACTCATCCTATGACCTAGAGATGTATGCACTAGTGCAATCCTTGAAAAAGTGGAGACACTACTTGCTACCAAAGGAGTTCATAGTTTTCACAGACAATCAGGCCCTCAATTTCATAAATAGCCAAGAAAATTTGAAACATAGACATATGAAGTGGGTAGAGACCCTACAAGCCTTCACTTTCACTCTTAAGCATAAGAAAGGGGTCAAGAATAAGGTGGCAGATGCTTTGAGTAGAAGAGTATTAACCACAAATCAAATCCAGTTGGAGAGTGTTCGAATAGACTCCTTGAAGGCCATGTATGAGGATGATGAATACTTTGGAGAGATCTAGAAGGTATGTGCATCTTTTGATGAGGAGTTCCATGTTGATTTTTTTGGATTTATGATACAAGATGGATTGTTGTTTAAGGGTGTACAATTGTGCATACCCAAATGCTCTATGAGACTAAACATAATCAGGCAGAAGCACTGTGGAGCAATGGCATGCCATTTTGGCCTTGACAAGACACTAGACTTGGTGAAGAGGCACTACTTTTGGCCCAAATTGAGAGATTTGTGGAGACATGTGTGATATGCCAAAAAGCAAAGGGGAAATCCACCAATGCAGGCATATACCAACCTATACCCATTCCTTCAAGACCATGGGAAAGTATAAGTATGGATTTTGTTTTAGGATTGCCTAGGACAAGAAAAGGTTATGATAGTGTTTTTGTAGTGGTGGATAGGTTTAGTAAAATGGCACATTTCTTGCCATGTAAAACCACTTGTGATGCTTCTTATGTTGCAGATTTATTTTTCAAAGAAATTGTTCGGATACATGGTTTGCCTTTGACCATAGTCTCTAATAGGAATGTGAAATTTATTGGAAACTTTTGGAGGACACTTTGGAAGAAGCTTGGCACAAATCTAGCCTTCTCATCAGCCTACCATCCCCAAATGGATGTCCAAACTGAAGTTGTAAATAGATCATTGGGAAATCTGCTAAGATGTTTAACTAGGCAATATGGAGAGAAGTGGGATAGCATACTATCTTAGGAAGAATTCTCTTATAATGATATAGTAAATAGAAGCATTGGTAAGTCACCTTTCCAGGTTGTGTATGGCATCCACCCAAGGGCTGTGTTGGAGTTAAGGGAACTACCTCAAGGAGAATCCATTAGTGCAGATGGAGAAACCTTTGCCACCACCATAAAAGAGATACATGACCAAGTAAAATCTCACCTTCAACAATCTGCAGAAAGGTATAAGGCTCATGTTGATAAGAAGAAGAAGGATGTCTAGTTTGATGTGGAAGACTTGGTGTGGTTTCACCTGAAGAAGGAAAGACTTCCAAAAGGCAAATATACAAAGATTATGTAGAGGAAGATTGGACCCTATCAAATCTTGAAAAAATCTGGACAAAATGCTTATGAACTCCAACTCCCACTTGATGTTGGTTTGTCACCCATTTTTAATGTATGTGACTTAACTCTTTACAAATGTAGTGTTGATGTAGGAGAAGAAACTATTCAAGTTGTAGCAGATGATGACATTCCAAAACATGAACCACCAAAGTTGCATAAAGTTTTGGACACCAAGATTGCAAAGAGGAAAAGGAACAAAGTATATATGGAGTATTTGGTGGCCTGGCAAGGACAACTAGATTCTGAAGTAGTCTGGATGATAGAACAACAAATCAAAAACCATGGTGCAGACCTACAGACTCTCATCTCAAGTGGATGATATTTCTTTTTCCAGGGAGTATGGTTCAAGGGAACCCCTTCAACATGATCATTCAAACTCAGAGGAGGAAGGATAAGACCTTAAACATGTCTTAGGATTTTTTCCTTGTGTTTCAATCATGCATTTTGTGTTTGTAATAAAGGACCCCATCTTGTGAGCCAAACTCCTATTTTGGCATCTTAATAAGCCAATTAGGAATTTTGGATAAAAGGGGACTAAGTATGCTTAGGATATGTTTGTCCTAGTGGTTTTAGTTATTTTATGTGCTTCTAGGGTGTTTAGAGGTGTTAGTCTTGACCCAAGTCATTCAGGTGCAAGAAATGACATTTTTGACAACTTTGTCAAAAGTTGTCATGAGCAACATTTTGTGCAATTTTTGAATTCTTGTTGGTCTAACTCTTCCAATAGCTATAACCTCTTGTTTTTGGTTGGGATAATATGTAGAGTGGTATAAACACCTTGAGGACACAATTCCCAATGAGTACTGTATGGAGAAAGATTTTATGATTACAAGCAATAAGAAATTCTAAGTTTTTCCTGCAACTGTGAGGTTTTGGCACGGGGTATGGAGTTGTACAGATTGGGACCAATCCCCAATGTTGTGATTTTGTTAGTTCAGTGAGTTATTAATGGTTTGGTCTTGATTTGAGGTATTGATCATTTGTTTTTCTCTAGATATCCAAGTTTTGTTGTAGGTACTCGAAAAACCAGGGTTTTGCCTTCCCATGGCCATAACTTGCAACTTGTTCATCTAAAACTCATGGAAGTGGGTGAGATGCAAGTGTGGCCTATGTATTCTATGATTCCAAAGGAATTTTGTAGGAGGAGAAAGGGATATGTGTGTTTGATTAGGCCATAGGTAGACATCTCCATGTGGCTACCTAGCCCTTAGACTGCAGTAATTACCCTAGAAGACAATTGGTGATGATTCTGGGTGTGTAACCCTAGAATATATAATGGTTTATGTCTCCCCACATTCTCATGGGGTTTTGGTTGTAAGGTATGTCCATTTTGATATAGTTGCTTCACAAATGGAGGCCTAATTAACCCTTTAGGATAGTTGGTCATCACCAGGTTCAGACCTTTTCTTGTCAGTTCTTGACTTCTCCTTTTGGGGTAGTGGGTAAGACCATAAAGGGTATTTGAATCAGTGATTTTTTTACTAGGGTGTTTGGAAAAGTTTGTACTTAAGGTCCCACTACCCGTCTTTAAGGACTACAAGCAAATAGGCCTAATTGTGAAGGTGTCATAGGGAATTGGGTTGAATCCTTGAAACCAGTGTTTAGTCTAGTCCATGTGAGTGTTGTATGATCCAAAATAGGGGTTGTGAAGGTAAGGAACCTTAGGAGGATTCATGATGCATAATGGAGCAAGTTACCCAATTTGAGTAGTATGAACCTTGGAGTGAAATGAGAAATTGGAACTAAGAGTGTAGAGCCTTGCTTTGTAGGATCCTATTGGAGTGCAGAGGGGTTACTGTCATAAATCCTAAAGTGTTTGACAAGATACAAGGAGGGCTCTACATCACACTTGAAACATATGAAATTGACAGTGATTTATATAGTGTTGATACTAACATCAATGATGATTGTGTTAGTGTTGAGACCCTTCATAATGCTTGTTCTTACGAAGTTGAATATACTAACTGTGACCTTGTTTCCTATAATGGTTTGAAGGATTCAAAGTTAAATTTATTTAACATGTATGAAACATGATATTGATATGCAAATTATTGACAATGCATGTTAATTTAAGGTCAAGGTTCAGATGTGCATTACACTAACAATGAAGACCAAGAATCATTGTCAATATCAATGGATAGTTCGAGTGATTGTTGGCATATGTGCAGAATATGTTGACATGATGATATTGTGTTGTCATTGATGTCAATAAGCTGAATGAATGAATCGGTAATATACTCAAGAGAGAACCGGTAATATGTTGAAAGTGAACTGGTAACATGATGAAGAGTGAATAGGATTATTGAAGTTAAGCAATTGGCAAAGTGAACCAGTATAATGATGAGAACCGGTATATATGCGAAAGATGAAGCGGTTTAATATGGTATGATTACCGGTTGGTAGTCTCAGCTTCAGGGTTTCTGGTTGAAGTGTTTCGAGCCTGTGTATTTCAACCTATGGCATTATGTGATGAGTTATCATTGTAATGGAGGTCAGATTGTGTCGCCACGTCAACCTTGTGCGCTTAAAGGATCTTGCATGAAGGAGATTGATCCTATCTACCTCAGGAATATGTGAAGTCTCTACAATCAGTGGAGAAGGCATGATGGGTTATCACCTCCAAGAAGCGGTGAAGAATGAACGATGGAGAATGTCTTGAGATCTAGTCAAGACCGTTGTATTCAAATGCAAAGTGTTCAATGGTCAGGATTGAACCGACTGAATCACTCAACCTAAATGTTTAGGGTTTAGGGTTTATTTTACCGATCTATCTATTTCCTATAAGGTTGATGTTGTGTTTCATGTTGAAGTTGTTGGAAAATGTTTTGTGTGTATCTATGTGTAGAGATACGTGATTCTTGCCAGACCAGTTGAGAGGATTGATACCTGCATAGTGTGTGTGCAGAACGAAGGAACTAAAATGGATCTGCATTGGCATTGAGTGTTATTACCATATCATTGTAATACCTGTTGATTTCTAATCACTTCAATAGTTGGAAAATCCCTTAACAAGGTATCTTTAACCAGCTTGTTGCAAATCCTTTAACAGGGTGACTCAAAGCCATTGAGTTCATAAAATCCTCTAACAGGGTTTAACCCTTAACCAGATATTCTAGCCATCCCTTAACCAGGTGATCCCTAATAGGATTAGTTCCTAATAGAACCTATTGTAACATTCTTTAATTAGACTAGGATCCTAATAGAGCGGACTTCTAAAGAGTTCAAAAACAGCTTGTGGGTATTCATCCCCACTGTGGTTTTTCCCAGTTGGGTTTCCACGTGAAAAAATATGTGTCATGTGTGATGCCTCTTTCATGTGATGTTTTGCTCTTTCTTGTTTAGTGGTAAATCATTGTATCTCTGATGATAGATTAGTTGTTTATGCATAAGGACAAAGTGGAAATGAGGGAGTAGGTTGTATGGAAAGTTAAGAAGATTGACCGGTTCATGTCTTTCGCAGTTGCACTGTATTTAACCGATAGTAATCTGGTTTGGACCGGTGTTAGGGATTGCCAGTAGTTTACAGTTTGCAATCAAACCAGTTTAGGAAAAGTGCTTGTGCCTGTATTGATTCAACCCCCGCCCCTCTCAGTACCGGTTTGGTACTCATTGTTCATCAAGTTATCAATTGGTATCAGAGCGTCCTCTAGGTCCTCTGTGTTGTAAGCTTAATAGCTTGAGGGAAAGATCCTATTATAATGATGAAGAGGGAAGGTCCAAATTTCAATAGAGACAATTTTAAAATATGGAAAGACAGAATGAAGATATACATCAGAATCATTGGTGCTTAGCACTAGAGGTATGATGAAAATGCCTATGCCATTCCTACCGATACTCTCACCGATGATCAAAAGAGAGAGATCGAGGAGAATGGGCAAGTCATGGAAGCCCTAATCAGCAGCTTATCTAACATTGAGTTTATTGATGTCCAGGATAAAGAAAATCCCAAAGAAGTATGGGATACTCTTGAGAATATCTATGATGGTGATGAGCATGTAAAACAAGCTAAGAAAGAAAGTCTTAGAGGGAAGTTTGAAGACATGTGAATGGTTGAAGGTGAGACCATTCAACAATATGGAATAAGAATCAAGACTATTGTTGGAGACATCAAGAGTATAGGAGGGAAAATGGAAGATTCTATTGTTATTAGTAAAGTCCCAAGGTCCTTATTACCGGTCTATGCAATAAGGGTTGCTGCTATTCAGGAGTTGAGATCAATAGACAAGACTAAGGTATCCCTAGACTCCATCATTGCAAAATTAACAACCTATGAGCTAAATAGTTTTGATGGCAATGTTTAGAAGACTGAATCAAATTTTAGAGCATCTATTGCACCATCCAGAAAAGGAAAAGAAGCAAGCACCAACGGTGAACCAAGACAGAGCAGAGAAATGGATGATGAGGAGATTCTGATGGAATTTGAAGCTCTTCTTGCCAAGAGACTTCCTAAGGGAACTGACAAATACAGAGGTAAAATTCCTCTAAAATGCTTCTCTTGTAACCGGATAGGACACATCACTATAAATTATCCTAATGGTGACAACAAGGATAAATGGGAAAGGTTCAAGAAATTCGAAGGAGGAAACTGGAGAAACTATTTTGTAGCAGTTAATGAAGGTGTCACAGATGAGGAATCTGAAGATGAAGAAAATGAAGATATTGTGTTTGTTGCAATCAAGGAGGATGTGTCAGACAAGAAGGCTCTTGTCTCCCACTTTAATAATTCCAATGAGTGGATTATTGATAGTGGTTGTTCTCACCATATGACTGGTGATCGGAGCAAGTTTATATCTCTGGAAGAGTATGATGGTGGTGTGGTTCATTTTGGTAATGATGCACCATGTATGGTCAAAAGCAGAGGGTCCATATCTCTAAATGGAAAGAGAAATGCTAACAATGTGTATTGGGTGGAAGGTCTCAAACACAATCTATTGAGTGTTGCCCAGCTGAATAATAGTGGACTCACTCTAGAATTCAAAAATGGAGTGTGCAAAATCAAAGGAAAGAATGATGAACTGATGGCCACCGGTATGCAGACCAAAGGTAACTTATTTCAGTTGAATGCAAATATAAGTTCATGTCTTATGGCTAAGTTTAATGATAGCTGGATATGGCATAGGAGACTCTATCATGTAAACTTTGATAACATAGTAAAGGCCAGTAAGATCAAGGCAGTTAGAGGACTGCCAATGCTGAGCAAACCGGAAAATCCTTTGTGCAGAGAATTTCAACTAGGCAAAATATCTTCCTCAACCTTCAAAGGTAAATCTTTCACTATTGACAACTTACTTGGTCTTGTGCATACTGATTTGGGTGGTCCTATGAAAAATAGGAGTGTGCAGGGAGATAGGTATTTTATGATTCTTATAGATGATTGCTCAAGAATGATGTGGGTCACATTCTTGAAGGACACGTTTGAAGCCTTTGGAAAGTTCAAAGCTTTCAGAGCACTGGTAGAAAAGGAAAGTGGTAGAAGAATCAAATGCCTTAGAACTGATCAAGGAGGGGAATTCACTTCCAGTGAATTCAACAAATATTGTGAAGAAAATGGCATCAAGAGGCAACTGTCTACCCCTCGGACTCCACAGTAGAATGGCCTAGCAGAGAGAAACAACCGGACTATGTTTGAAGCGGCTAGAACTATGTTGATCCAAGGAAAGGTCGCTCACACCATTTGGAGAGAAGCGGTGAGCACTGCAGTCTACACAATGAACCGGGTACTCATCAAGAAGGGAAAGGATAAGACTCCTTATGAGTACTGGACCGATAAGACACCAGTGGTAAGCTGCTCCAGAGTATTTGGAAGTAAATGTTATATCAAGAGGAGTGAACATCAGAGCAAGTTTGATGCTAAATGTGATGAAAGAATATTCCTAGGATATTCCACAAAAAGTAAAGCTCTCAAATGTTTCAATAATAGGACTTAGAGTCTCGTTGAAAGCATCAATGTTAGGGTTGATGAAAACTCTAAGAAATCAGAGGGAATCGATAGTAAGCAAGTAGAAGATGAACCGATAGTAACTTTCTAGGAACTGGTTGCAAATCAGCCCAGTACCAATAATTATGCTCCTACACCGGTAGATGTTGATGCTGATGAAGATGAGGATGATGAAGAAAAGAAAGAGAAAGTTATTAAGAACATACCTGGATATGTCAACCTCAATCATGATCCAAAGCAGATCATAGGAGACAAAGATGCAGGAATTCTTACAAGAAGAAAGGTCAGAGAAAGCTCATGTATGATCTCTGAATTTGAGCCTAAATCATTCAAAGAGGCACATAAAGATGAAGACTGGATCAAGGCAATGGAGGAGGAACTTGACTAGATAGAAAAGAATGGTACATGGTCTTTGGTACCTAGACTGGAGCATAAAAATGTCATTGGAACCAAATGGTTTTTCAGAAATAAGCTAAATGAGGATGGCACAGTGGTAAGAAACAAAGCCAGACTAGTATGTAAAGGATATGCTCAAGAAGAAGGAGAAGACTATGGAGAAACCTTTGCTCCAGTAGCAAGATTGGAAGGAGTTCGTATGCTTCTTGCATATGCAACTTTTAAAGGATTCAAGGTATACCAAATGGATGTAAAATCTGCATTTTTAAATGGAATACTTGAAGAGGAGGTGTATATAGAGCAACCAGATGGGTTTTCCCTATCAAAAGATAGTGACATGGTGTGTAGGCTACATAAAGCCTTGTATGGACAGAAGTAGACACCAAGAGCATGGTATGAACACCTGCATTCCGATCTTGTCAAGATTGGATTTGAAAGAACAAGTGAAGATAGAAATATCTACTTGAAATTAGAAGGAGGTCAGATTCTGATCTACGAAGTATTTGTTGATGACATAATCTTTGGTGGAGATGACAAGATGAGTCATGACTTTGTAGATGAGATGAAAAAGGAGTTTGAAATGTCACTCATAGGGGAGATTAAGTTCTTCATCGGACTATAGATTCAACAAATGAAAAATAGAATCTTTATTACTTAGTCCAAGTATGTCAAAGAGATATTGAAGACCTTTGGCATGGAAGACAGTAAACTGGTTGGTACGCCAATGGTGACCGGTTGTAAACTATCAAAAGAAGATGACTCAGCATTGGTAAATGAGAAGGAATACCGATCAATGATTGGTAAGTTACATTATACAATGCATAGCAGATCGGACATTGCACATGCAGTGGGTATTATCGCTCAGTTTTAGAAAAGCCCAAGAGAATCTCACCTGGTAGCAGTCAAGCGGATTATTAGATATCTGAAGGGAACTATTGACTATGGATTATGGTATCCATACAATAATGATTTCAACCTGAAAGTGTTCACAGATGTTGATTGGGCTGGTAATGTAGATGACTGAAAGAGCACAACCAGTGGTGCATTCTTTCTTGGTGGTAGACTAGTCTCATGGATGAGTAAAAAGAAGAGTTGTATCTCTCAATCTATAGCAGAAGCGGAGTATGTTGTAGCTTTTATGAACTGTACCTAGACTATTTGGATGAAGCATGTATTGAATGGTTTCAAAGTTCCTATATGTGAACCGGTAAGTATATTTTGTGGCAATACAAGTGCAATTAATATTTCCAAGAATCTGGTTTTACATGCTAGAACCAAGCACTTTGAACTCAAGTATCATTTCTTGAGGGAAAAGGTTCAGAACAAAGAGGTGGTATTGGAACATGTTTCCAATAAGGAGCATTTAGCAGACATATTCACCAAGCCTCTATCGAAGGTTACCTTTACCTATCTAAGAGGTGAATTAGGGGTGCTGCCCCTTCAAGAGGTAAATTAAAAAAGTCTATGCTCCACATCAGTCAGGTCTTCCATTGATATATCATTTCAAGATTGATGTGTTGCAGGATGCTACTCCTCAAGAGGAGCAGCATAGTGGAACAGGGAAGCTTGTGCCTCCACTTTGGTATTGTTGACAAAGGGGGAGAAGATGTGAAATGGAAAAGATATCTACAATATTAAAAAGAAGATGTGATGCAAAAAGAGAGATATCTTTCTATATTGCCATCGATGCCAAAGGGGGAGATTGTTGGCATATGTGCAGAATATGTTGATATGATGATATCGTGTTGTGATTGATGTCAATATGTTGAAACAATGAACCAATAATATACTCAAGAGAGAATTGGTAATATGCTGAAAGTGAACCGGTAACATGATGAAGAGTGAACAGGATTATTGAAGTTAAGCAACTAGCAAAGTGAACCGGTATAATGATGAGAACCGGTATATGTGCTAAAGGTGAAGTGGTTTAATATGGTATGACTACCAGTCCAAACCAGTTGGGAGGATTGATACCTGCATAGTGTATGTGTAGAAGGAAGGAACTAAAACAGATCTGCATTGGCATTGAGTGCTATTACCATATCATTGTAATACCTGTTGATTTCTAATCACTTCAACAGTTGGAAAATCCCTTAACAGGGTAGCTTTAACCAGCTTGTTGCAAATCCTTTAACAGGGTGACTCAAAGCCATTGAGTTCATAAAATCCTCTAACAAGGTAACCTCTAATAGGGTTTAACCCTTAACCAGGTATCCTAGCCATCCCTTAACCGAGTGATCCCTAACAAGATTAGTTCCTAACAGAACCTGTTGTAACATTCTTTAACCGGACTAGGCTCCTAACAGAGTGAACTTCTAAAGAGTTCAAAAATAGCTTGTGAATATTCATCCCCACCGTGGTTTTTCCCAGTTGGGTTTCCACATGAAAAAATATGTGTGTCATGTGTGATGCCTCTTTCATGTGATGTTTTGTTATTTCTTGTTTAGTGGTAAATCATTGTATCTCTGATGATAGATTATCTATTTATGCATAAGGACAAAGTGGAAATGAGGGAGTAGGTTGTATGGAAAGTTAAGAAGATTGACCAGTTCATGTCTTTCACAGTTGCATTGTGTTTAACCAGTAGTAATCTGGTTCGGACCGGTGTTAGGGATTGTTAGTAGTTTACAGTCTACAATCAAACTGGTTCAGGAAAAATTCTTGTGCCTGTATTGATTCACCCCCCCCCTCTCAGTACCAGTTTGGTACTCACTATTCATCATTGAGTTATCAATGATTACAATAGATATTCAAGACATGACTTCAAATATGGGTGTGAACAAATCAAATAATGGCATGGTGAACTATGTCGAGTATGGGTAAACTATATAGGAGAATCTCAATCATGAACCTAAAAACATATGTATTGTCATCCTACATGGAGATTGTTTAACCAAGTGGAAATCAATTACATTGATGAAGTCCTTTGTGACAATGTTTAGATCAGGAAAGTGTTTATGAGAAGGAAGCTTTTTATGAAGATGTGCATAGTGAAATGAGCCCAGGCTTGTTTGAACCAATGCTTGAAGTTTTTCAAATGGATTTGGATGAGGGGTTGAAAGAGGAAGTAGATTCCATTTTTTAACTAGAGATGGATATGTTTATGCAAGATGTAAGTGTTGATGATTTATATGTGTTTTGTTTGCAACCTATTAAGGTATGCAATGAAATGGTTGAATCAAGAAATTCAAACGTGTACTCTTACAAGTTTGATACAATATTGCTACAAAGTGGCCCATTATATGATTGCTTCTCCTTTGATACACATGAGGCTACTTTGTCTAGTTTGTAGCCTAATGATTATGATGAACTCATGATTTATGTGCAAGCTCATGTGGATAGACCTAATGACACCAATTGTGTGGTGTATTATGATTGTTACAAATTATTAGCCTAATCAGAAAAAATTTCAATGGAGAGTGATAATGAGGAAAATAGTGGGGAGTGTAACAATTAATATATATGTCTCCCATATGATGAATATAACATGTGTATGTCTTACCATGATGAAAATGTTCATTACAGGCTTGATTGCAAAATTTAGGTCAACAAGGATATTCATTACCTTGGAACATATGGTGGAATGGCAGGGAATATCAATGTAAATGTTTATGACCAGGATGTTCACAATGACATTTTCTAATCAAATATGGTGCAATCGGATGAGAACCGGGTGATTGAAAGAGGTAAACATTGGTTTTTGACTTCTGATGGCCCGAGGCCACCTAATGGAGATTGAAGCCTGATTTTTAGAATAAAGCATATGGTGGTTAAGGGGCCCAATGGATAAGGTACTAGGTCTACTTCTACTAGAGATATGGATTCTTTCCATGCCCACAAGGGACATGCATCCCTGAGAAAGCCACTATTGGGACCTTCAAATTTTGGAAAATTTTGAAGGGCCCATGAGGAGAAAATTGAATATTGCAACATTTTGAAGCGCCCCTGTAAATACTTCCAAGTAGTCCATTTTTAGGATGATATTCTTGACACCGTGTGTTATTCATGAAGAATCACTTTAAGACCATGTTCACCTATTATTGGTGAGTGTCCATGACCATTTGCAGCTTCCCAAAATCAGATATGATGAGTCTTTAGGGTACCTAGTTTGGGGGTTCTAAGAAGGTTTGTTATTTGCATATTGCTAAAATTGCTAGATTACCCATATTCACAAAGTGATATTTTACTACCAGTTGATTGTCATGTCAAACCAATTATTTCCTATGATTTCCCTCATATTAATGCTCTCTCATGTCTATTTGTATTGACCCAAGACCTCATTTGCTATTTTTCCCAAGTCAAAACCAAATGGGATTTGTTCAAATTTGCTACCTGTACATTGTTAAATTTTCCAAGATGACCCTACATCTCGACTAATATTTCATGACCAAATGACCTGCATGTCAAATAGATTGGTCCTCACAATTTTCCACATATTCATATACTCCCTCACTTGGTTGTAACACCCCAACATTTAGTTTGATATTTTTTCAAGGCCTAAATCAAACTTTTGGAAAGGTTTGACGTCAACACTTCCAAACAAATTTCAGAGAACCCAACTTTGGCCATTAATATTTTTCAAATTTGATGGATATGGGAAAAACCTCTTGGTACATGTATTCAATTTACCTTAATGAATCAATTCCCTCAGTGGCAGTTTCTAAGAGTGAGGTTTGGTATTTTTTCAAGGTGATGATTTAGGAAGGTTTAGATAAGTTATACATGTGCAATTTCAGAAAATGCTCAAGTAAGAACCTTTGAGCATTAAAATTTATCACCTCGGGTATTGTCATGCAAATCCACCCAACATTTTGATTCTCATAATAACACTCAACATTTGTGTCAATTTACAGGACTCGGGGATAATGTTTGATTAGTTTTTTAGGGCATTTCCAGAGGCTACCTAGGTTGTTTTTGTCACAGTGAAGAGATGTCAAATGTCAAATTAAATAACAACCCACTCAATCTTTTAGGTCCAGAATGTGTGCAAATGTGGTTCCAGAGCAACTTCAAAGTCTAGTTGTTTGAATTTTTTATTTTTTTTAAGCTAGGCCCATAAGGCGACCTCACATACATCATGGCGATATATGATCAACTCAAATGGATTTTAAAATATGTTTATTATTTATATAATTTTTTTATTTAAATAATATTATTCATATTAACCTAGGGGTGGTCTAAATAGTTTCCAGAGATTTACAAAACTTTGAAATTAATTAAATCATGCTTTATGATTTAAATGTTTAAGTAATATTGAGGCTAATTCAATTCATATAGTGCAAGATACTAAGGTTAAATTTCCATATGTTGATTCCATGAGTTTGAAAAGGCTTACAAAATAAACCAGTTGATTTTATTAATACTCCCCACATCAGCTCGCGTGCAAATTTGGGCAAGTCAAAAAATACTGCGGGGATGAGGGGTAAGATTTGTTGTACCCCTCCTCCCCACAAAGGAAATTAGGAAAATACCATGGGGAAGAGGGGTACAATGAAAATAAATACCATGCGGATGAGGGGTACAATGAAAAGAAATGAAGAACAAGAGGGAGAGCGATAAGATCTTTCTTAGGGTTTATGCTGAAATTGAGTGGCAGATTGGAGTCATTCAAATTCACCTTTTCTATGGATTTTCTGATGGAAGGAATACCATAATAAATACAATTGACTCTATAGCTTTTGGGGATTTTTGTGAATCAACAAGTGAATTGACCTTGGTGTAGTTTAATAAGGTTTCAATGAGAAAATTTTGTGAACATCAGTTTGTTTCAGATATGGAGGATCATTTTCAAACAACAACACATATGGAGTGCATCGCTATTGTGTGCTTTGGTGTAGGAATTCGAATGACAATGTTTTTTGATATTTCTTGATGTAGAGATATAAATGGTTCTGAACATAGAAATCACAACTTTGTGATTTCCACGCCAACATGATCAAGTTGTATCATTTTTTTGTTTTTTCTTATGTGACAAGTGGTGCCTTCTCTTTCTTCCCTCCTATGTAGGGGAATTCTCATGGATTTTGAATTAATAACATGTTTTGTGATGTGTCTCAGCATTGTATTCTTTGTCTATGTTTGGGTGCACTCAACAATGTGTAGAAGACATGAAAGAGGGCAGACCTACATACATTGATTCCATGTAAACACATTTGAGCATTGATCAAGATGGGGTTGTCTTGTTTGGGGTTATACATTCATAATGGATCTTCATTTTGATAATAATAAAATGAACTATCATGTTTTCCTTCATCAAGCTATTATTCCAGCACCACATATTTAGTATATTGAAGAGCATTTGTTATGCCAACCAAATTTTGCATCAAAGTATGATGGGTTTGTATTTTTTGATCAAAATCATTGTGCTTGAGTGCATGTTACTACAAATGGATTTACTTTTGTGTTGTACAAAGATATGTCTGTGCCTAATGATTGTGCCTTGTTTCTAGGTATTTTGTGTTTCGCATGGTTATTTCTAATTGTCAAAGTGCACATCGTTGCAAATGGTTTGACACTTGAGATAATGAAAGAAAGCATTGGATAATGGAAGCATATGGAAGTCCATTGAGTACCTTGAGTTCCTATGCTAAACCAAAATGCAATATGTTAATGCAATGTTTCTCATCTATATGTCTATGTGCATATTAGCCATTGCATAATGCTTGCTAGAAAAGGATTTTTTTTTTAGCAGAAAGTATCACAGAGGGTTATTTTGTGCACTATATGTAAATAAGATGCCAAGGATTAATGGTGTAGAATTTTAGTTTAGGTATTTTATTTTCCTTATGTTAGGGAGTATTTATTTTTCTTACACATATTTTATTAAGCTTGCTTAGGCTATTAGGAGTGGTTAATATGAGGACAAATGGCAAAATACTTCTGCTACATGAGTAACTCTCCACCTCACATGGGTAGTTGATTTACACACCCTCTTTTGTCTTTTTGTGCCACCTCTCATAACCACCATTTTTTCATTTCCTAAGTGGGTTATGGGGTAGTTGGGTTTCTCACCCTCTTTTGGCCTTATGTACCAACTTTCTCAACTCCTTTCCTATCTTTGTGTAAGGAGGTTATTGTTGGTGTAAATAATTATTCATCATGGATATTATTACACTTTACTTAATTTTACTTAAGAAATGCATTTCATAGTAGTTTGGGTATGAGACACTTGGGCGTTTGTGCCACATTGGGATAGTGTGTGTAGGAGAATTTCCACCTTTTATGGTGTTGATCTTGTTGTTACACTCCACATTCAGTGGGTGATCCACCTCATGTGGACTATTATATTGTTTCTCCTACCTACCCACACCTATTTCCTACCTACCCTTGTTTCTTATTGAGCCACATGTCATGTTCGTGTGCTCACATATCCCTAGCCTTGCCTATATAAGAAGGCTCATCTACATTGTATGTAATTGAATGCTTAATGATCCAATTGATCATATTTTTCATCTTGATAGAATACAATTTATTTCTATCATCTATTTTGTTCTCTCTTATTTGTTCTTTCCATTGCCTCTTGATCTTGGCAAAATCTCATAGTCATTCCACATGTTTTGGCATTTACCAAGAAGGTAAAAGCTCCCACTTTTTATGGGGAATAGGAGTTAATGCACCCCTTGGATGTATATGCTTTTATTTTTCTATATAATAAGCATTATACTCTCACCTTCACTAGTTCAGTGATAGCTCAGTGAGAGTCTTCTCCAAATTCTCTTCTCTATCTCTATTTTTCTCTCATATCAGAATTATCTTCATTTAGCTATTTTTATCATCAACCATATGTTGCTTGGGGAATTGCATGTGATTTATGACCGACATCAGACCCTGGCTCAGTTCTCACTTCTCATAGAATATAACATAGAAAAGGGTAAAATTCCTACCCCAAAGGAAAGCCAAATGAGGGTAAATGAATTTACATTGTAAGGGCAACATATAGCTGCAACATTTCTATTGCACACATGGAGTAATCATTTTTATCTATGAAGGGAATTATTTTAAAAGGAGGTACAACAAATAATATTATTCACTAGATGATTCAAACAAAAAGTAAAAGGGTGAAAATTCAATTACAATTGTAAGTTATTTTTCACTAGTAAATGCCAGGTGGAGTGTTTCTGAAAATTATCTTCACAAGGAGTAGCATTAACATGATTTTCCAATGTGCAACAGATAAAATCATTTCACCCAAAGGCAAAACGTTTTCATAAAAGATAGTGGATAAATGAAAATTTAAAAGACATTTTATTCACTTAGGTGAATAATTTGTCAAGGGGGATTTAAGAAATTAAAAGGGAAAGATTGGTGCAACAAATATTAACTTTTCCATACAAATGTAAAATTCATTCGTAGTGAATGTTAAATGAATTGTATTCTCCACCAAGGCAAGGGGATTACTTTATTAAGAATAAAGTGTTGTATGTGAATATTTTCTACCAAGTGAAAGTGCATTCACCAAAATATGAAGAGAGAAGGGAAGAATGAATAGATTTAAGACAAATAAAAGATAAAAGAGAGAGAAATAAAATAAAGATTCCAAAAATAGATTTTAAGAAGATGGACAACTATATGTTTGAAGAATAATCCAAAGGCTTCTCTTTCTCTTATATTTTTTCTTTCCCTCTCATTTGAAGAGAGAGGTTCTAGTGTAATTTTTTGGAAGCAAGCTTCCATGTACAAGTCCAAAGTTAGATAAATATGATGAAATTATAGTTTGTAATTATTTTACCATTTTAATTGTTTTTTACCAGAGTGCAGAAATATTTAAGTGTTTGTACAATTGTCTCCTACATGTACAAGCACAAATTTATAGAATAAATGATCAAGGAGCTTTTGTGCCATCTTTACAAACTTGTATGTAATGTTTGTCTTGTTTTGCATCTCTTCAAGGTAGAGATTAAATTTCTTTAAACAAGTTAAAGAAGTGGTGGTTTGTATGTGAAGGATTGTGAAGAATGGCTACAATAGAACCAAAATAGAGGATATCAGTGTTAGGCATTGATATTAGGAACTCACTAGTTTAGAGAGTCTATTTGGGTAGGACATTTGCTTGCTGAAGTTTGTAGCCCTAAGGAAGGCATTGTTCTAGGGAGTCTATGCCCAATTCTTTAGAATTGAAAAAATTATTAAAAATCTCTTTTAAATTTTTGTTATAGGATTTAGATTTAGTGTAGGAATTGTTCTCTATTGTTAAGGATAAATTACCAAGATCAAAGCCAAATTTAAAGTTATTTAGACTACCCTTGGTGAAATGTTTTTTGGGAATTATCTGCTATAAAATACAATTTATGTGCAAAGTATTTGTTGAATCTTTAGGCATTGTTAGGTTTACTTGCCTTGGTCTAGCAAAGCCAAAAGTCCGAGAGATTTTTGTCTTGTGACTGAATCTCGTTCATTAGCCAAATCCAACCCTGAGTCTAAGCATATAAGAAAGTGGTTAGTCTTTATGATTAAGAGGATACATTGATTTGGGAACCAACAATAATCACCAAGTCTAGCATGTATAAATGATCATACACATAATCTGCTAATAACATACTTGACAATGCATCAAAATAATGATAGAAAAATAGAAACACAAGAGGCATTACACTTATATTGGTGCTACAAATAATGAACAAGAAGGTGTATTCTTGTTTGATATCTTCTTTTATACCTTTTTTTTAATTTTGATGTTTCTACTAATGGTTTAGATGAGGATAACATAGGTGTAACTACAAATGAAACAATAAATGCAAAGATAAGTGTTTATATAGCCAATGATATTCAACATGGTGAGTTTTCACTTGAAGAGTGTGAAGTGGGTGAACATATGGATGCATATGGATGCCTGTTACCCTAATTTATTATCTCCTTTTCAAGTACTAATTTTACCTTCCAAGCAACCTTGTCCCTAAGCACAAGCTTTGGGTAGGCAAATTTTTAAAAATTTGAAACTAGTCTTCATAGTACCAAAGTTCACCAAAGCGTCGATTACCCAATCCTTCTTTGTTCTTAAAAGGTCATGTCATTAGTCAAGTCCATCCCTTCATAATAAGTTAGTCCGATGATTATGGAACCATGATGCTTCTTCACACATTGTTCTCAAGTTCCTAAATTCATTGAAAACCCAACTACTCTCCAAAGACCACATATCAACATGAGCTAAGCGCATTTGTTAACACTCAAAGTCAGCATGTCCAATGATTTTGGAACTCAAAACACCTATTTCTCAACATGATTTTTAGTTCAAAAAGTTATTAGTCGCTCAATGTTGTTGGAGCTCACATTCTCCAAGGCACAATATTTTGGTGGATCTGAAAAGTATGGTTGCTTTATGATGGATTAGATAGAGAAAGGCATGGAAGGGTGGTGGTGTAGCTCTTGGAAATAGGTGATATTACTCCACACAAGCCAACATTTAATGAGTTTGAATCCCAATTCATACATTAAAAATGGTATATTTCTAAGCTCATTATTACTTTCCCAAGTTAGTCAAAGTAACATATCAATATCCACTCGAAGAAAAAAGAGACTTGTCACTCCCAATAATTCCCAATTTTAGTCAGTTCAATATGGATTATTTGTTAACATTATGTTATATGTTGTCATTGATGTCAAATCATGTGGTTCAGAATTGGTAAAGGAAGTGGTATGTTGAGAAGCAATGTATGTATGAGATGGTATTGAGTGTTTGGATATTTTCCAAATTTTTAGATGTTTTGAATTTTTGGAAGATGTGTTGCTCAATGCTATTCTTGGGTCTGGATTGGTTTGGAATTCAAGGTTTTTGGTTCAGACATTGAAGATGTGTATTAGAAGTTGTATAGAATGTAGATAATATTTTGGGTCCTGATTTGGCGATGTTTGTAGCATATTCATATGGTCAATGAGGAACGTTGTAATGAGGTCTAGTTTTCATTCCTTCCCACCACCAGAATGTCTAGTAGAGACCTATTTTATATCTTTGTCTTGGTTGATATTAAGGATTATGTTAATTCATAGATGACATATAAAAGAGCTTGATGTGGATGAGTTTGAGTGTGGCTTTTTGTGTTGAAGATACGCAAGATTGAAAGAATCCAATTGTTGTGTTGCAGATTGATACCAGAAGTAGTCTCGGATATGCAAAATCTATTTCAGTGGTGGATTCTCTTGTATCTTTCTCTCTTGGGTAGTGAGCCTTTATGGGTAGTGAGCCTTTATGGATAGTGAACCTTTCTAGGTAGTGAGCCCTCCTGTAGTGAGAATCCTGATAGTGAGCCATCCTTTGTAAAAATCACCTTAACTGGTGTTTATACATTGATAATTTCCATTCTCTATGGTTTTTCCCTTCTTGGTTTTTCCATGTAAATTCGGGTGTTTCTTGTGTCTGATCTATTATGTGCATATGTTTTCATATTTACCTGTTTTATTAATTCTACTAGTTGTTCCAGATCTATGAATAAATTTTAAAAGAGGCTTTTACTGTCAATTGATTCACCCTGTAGAGCCCCTCCCCGATCAAGCTCTAGTTAACTCAGTTGACGATGGTTGACCTTACTAATAAATGCTATAATTCAATAGGATGGGCTATGTTAGACGGATAGATTGGTGAGAAAAGTAATTGAACCAGTTTACGGAATCATTTCACCTTGAGGTGTACATTTTGATGTGTTATGGATACATAGCTTTATATGATTCTAGAATAGGATAACTTTGAGACTATGTATGTCATTATTGGATTCGCAGGACTTTACTATGATGATAGAAATAGGATGCATGTCTTATGCATGGATCAAAATTCTGAGGATTATGATAATTGCTTGTGTGGATTTATTTGGATATAAGATATATCAATTTGTTTAAATGTAAATTGTATGTAGAGTGTTTGATGTGTATTCTTATTCATGTGTTTAATATTATATGAGGTTATTTGGAATTACTAATGTGTAATTGAGATGCGCAGGAAAATTATCCATGTGACCATGGAAACATTATGGAGAACCAAACCTAGACCTATGTACATTTGTAAAGCCAGGGGTTGTCTATTTGGAGAGACAACACCCCATATGTATCATATTTTATTTGTGAAAGTAAATGTTGCATGTGTGTTTAACTAAATTTATTAATTTGTGTAAATCCAACAAGAGACAAATTTCATGTGTAATTTTGTAATGTATTTTATTGTGTCACTTGACACATGTGTTGATTTATGTCTTGATTTTTGACTTGCCTCTTGGAGGGAGTTGTTTCAACCATAGCTTTTTCAAACATTTGAATGTGGTTCTAAATTTTCCTTGGGTAGAGAGTCTTTGGAATGGTCAACTTAGGTTTGACCCGAAAGTTAGCTTCAGATGGGTTTATAAGGGGTCAAATGGACTCCTAGGGGTAGTTTAAAGGTGTTTCCTAAAGTCCATAAGGTATACCTATGGGTTAGGAGTATTTTTAGGCATGTGTCTGCTCCCATGTGACTGTTTAGTCACCTCAAAAAGTGGGTTCCCTAAGGTGAGCGAAAATTCAAATTAGAAGGTGCCATCTAGGTTAGATAACCTTCCCTTTTGATGTGACATCCTTTTTCCAACTTTCTTTTACTTTTTCCTTTTTCAGTTCTAGAAACCTGTGAGAACTGTCACTGAGGTCTTTTTAGGCAAGGATTACAAATTTTGTGGGTAATCACCCACTCTCCTTTGTTTTCGAGATCATGCAATTTTGAAAAGAATAGCCTTCTACTCTTGGGAGAGTAGGATGGTCTTGCGGATGGTAGGATTTTGACAGCCCTTGAGTGAGAGGCTCTCATTATGAGAGTGAACTGGGGTGTATATGTGACCCTTGCTACATGGCCTGGTTTATGCATTTGGGGGTCATAAGGGGAGAAAGTATGGCATGAATGCCTTGGGGGGCATAAGGATGTGGGGTTAATGAGCTTATGATATATCTTTGTTTGCCATGAGGTGGCTTTGTGATCTACCATTTTTGCAGTCTCCTCGAGGTATTTGGTCCACTACCACCCATGTAAAATCATCACATTTTGTGATGAAGTGTAGCCTTCGTTGGGAAAGTGTTTGTTGTATGTTTTCCCTTGCTTGTTGTGTTTGCATGTGTGTAACCTGTCTAGGGCTTGGTTCTCCAAGCTCGGGGGTGGCTTCTAGTAAGCCTAGGCTGGGAGGTGAGCTCTCCATGTCAAAACCTTATGATTTATTTGCAGGTTGCTTGGAAAGAAAAAAAAAAAAAAGCTAGGAGTTGCTGGTTTTTGTACTTGATTTACAAAAAGAGAATAAGAAAAGGGATGCTATATTTTTAATTGCAGAAATGTGAATAAACAGTTGCATGTTGTATTTACTTTTAAAAAAAAAAATGTATCTATTGTATTTAACGTCCTCATTTAAAAAAAATGAGAGACTAGTTGGGCATCTCACCCACTTGTAATGTTGACCATATTGTATTCTTAATATGTTCTAAAGAAATGCATTATTTTATTAAGTTATTATTGCAAAAAAATGAAATGTGGATTTCTGGATTTAGTTCCTATAGTTCTGAAAATAATATTTGTTGTGTATGTGTTATTTTGAAAATCAAGAAATTCATTTTATCCCCTTATGCATTTGAAATATTGGAAAAGAATGAAATAGAAAAGAATGTATGTTAGTAAGCTAGAAATAGAACATTTAGTCCTATTTATGGAAGTTCTAAATGCAAATATAGTTAATTAGCCATTTAGTATGAGCACTAATGTTGCATGCGGTAGTTTAATTAATTCTGTTATTTTTCCCTCAATTTATTGCAGAAAGTAAATTCAAAAAAAAAAAAAATTAACATGTTTATCTCTAAGATTTATTTCAATGATTTCTAGTCTAATATAGTTGTTGCTTAAATTTATTTAATTCTGTCATTTTACTTAATTGTAGAAAGTAAATCTAAAATTAATAATCTATCTCTAAAATTAGCAACTAGATTGTCCCAATGAAAAAAAGAAAGCATTATTTAAACCTGTTAAATATTGTTAAACTGCTTTAAGTGATTTTAGGAAAAATAAATATAAACAGAATGGTTAAAGTAATTTTTGCCTCTATTTCCATGCAGTCAATATTTTATTAATTTCTACATGATTTAAAAAGGTTAAAAATATATATATATATATATATAGATTGCTTAAGAGAGTGTGTGTGTGTGTGTGTGTATATAAGACTACTTATTTTATCTAAAAATATACTCAACCTATGAAACTGGTTGTTTGAAAATATTATAACCACAGAAAAATACATTTATTTACATATATGTGTGTGTGTGTATATGTATACATATATACATACATATATATATGTATATGTATGTATATGTGTATACATATATATATATGTGTGTGTGTGTGTGTGTGTATACACATATATATATATATATATGTATACATAAATACATATACATATACATATACATATATATATATATATAAATACATATACATATACATAAATACACACACACACACACACACATATATATATATATAAACAAAAAAAAAAGAGGATTTAATGTTTTGTTTTATATGAATTTATCGGTGAGTTACAGTGATAAGATCTCAGCTATTGAAGAAACCTATGATCCAAAGAATTTCACTAAAGAGAAACTATTTGGTACCTTGACTTCATTCAAAGTAAGAAAGTTTGGAAAGGACAAAGACAAATTAGAGACAACATTCAAAGCATCTAAAGATGGTCCAGATGATGATGAGAGTCCAGATAAGTTGGAAGCAAACTTTGTCAGAAAACTAGAAAAAGGCACCAACAAATATAAAGGTATGTTACCCTTTAAATGTTTTAGATGTGGAAAGATTGGTGATATAGCTACTAGATGTCTGAAAAGGGGAGCTAGACAAAAGTTTAGGGAAAAGAAAGGAAAAATCAATAAGAAAGCCTATTATGTTAAGGATGATGCTGGTGTAGGAGCATCCCTTGTTCTTGGCAATATTGCATCACCCAAAAACATTTACATTCTAGTTTGTTTTCTATTTTGTTTTCTGTTCAGTTCGGTTTTGTAGTTTTCGCATTTCATTCTGTGTTTTACCATATTTGTTCACTAGATCTTGTGGAGTTGGATTTTATTTTTTGACATATTCATCTACCCTATCTTAAGTTCTCGGGATATTTGGATCTTTTTTCGAAAAGTTATCGCTTCCAGAATGTGAGACAATTTTCTAACTCAAAGCACTGGAATCACTTGGACCTATCTACTAATGGAGAATCTTGTGGATCATTTTTGTGGCTTCCAAAGCCTCATTTTGTAGCCTCCAGCATTCCTTGGCTTATGGCCAACCTTCCCTTAGGTCCACACCTCATTCTATGTATTTTCTGGAGGGATTCTTTTGTGGAGGCCAACCTAGTTGTTCTACATGTTACACCTTCATTAGCAATTGTTTTTTATCTTGGACCGACGTGGATCATCCTAGAACTATGAATATTATATAAATCAATGTAACTAAGCATTTAGAAGACACATAGTATAGCATAGAAGATTAATTAGAAGATTAGGAAATCCAGAGTTGGCTTGCATTCTCGCTTGAGCTTGGATATTGTGCGTTGAGCATGTTTGTAATTAGGCTTATGTGCCAAACCTGCAATCTCGCATGGTGTCGACCGATTTGTATTTGAATTCCTTGATATAATAAAAGTCCGATTCTTCATCACCTCCATCATATTGTGTTGCTTCTGTTGTGTTTCTCTTGTTGCACAATCTAGACTATTCTATTTGAGGACTCTCCCCTATCATGACTGCACCAAATGCTGGCATTTTGAATGATGAATCAGACTATGAGGAAGGTGATTATTTATTTCTGGTAGCAAAGGATGTTCCTAAGTTTGATATTTCTAAGACTTTTGCTAATGCATTTCATGCTAGAAGAGATCAAAATGAGTGGTTTATTAATAGTGGATGTTCAAATCATATGACTGGTGACAAAGATAAGTTTATAAAGCTTGAAAAATATGATGGAGGTTCTGTTAGGTTTGGAGATAATCAGACAACACAAATTGTTGGAATTGGTTCAATTACTTTTGATGGAAAACATAACACTAACGATGTTTACCATATGAAAGGTTTGAATCATAATCTTTTGAGTGTTGGATAGATGTGGGAAAATGGACATAATGTTGTTTTTTAAGAAAATGGATATGAGATCCAGAAGGAGTCTAGAATGGTTATTGTAGTAGGAAGGAGGACAAATGGAAACATGTATCAGTTGGAAGGAGCTACAAGGCATTGTTTAATATCCCAACTTGATGTTAGTTTGCTATGGCATCGGAGGACGTGTCATATCAACTTTGACAACCTAGTACAGATCAGTTCAAGGAGTGTAGTGAAAGATCTATCGAGATTGACTAAACCGGAGAATAACATTTGCAAATAATATCAAGTAGGAAAGTAGACAAGGAGCACATTTAGAGGAAAAGAATACTCATCCACTAGATTACTAGATTTGGTTCACATAGATCTATGTGGTCCAACTCGAACAAGGAATTTGCAAGGAGAGAGGTATTTCATATTTCTGATTGATGGTTACTCTAGGATGACCTAGGTTGCATTTATAAGAGAGAAGTTTAAGGCATTAGAGAAGTTCAATATATTCAAGGAAAAAGTTGAGAATGAGGTTGATAGGAAAATCAAGTGTTAAAAACTGGCAGAGGTGGATAATTTATTTCTAATGAGTTTATGTTGGCAACAAAAAGGAAGAAAAACTGAGAGGGGGGGTGAATCAGTTTTCACCGGATTAAACAAATTAAGCACAATCTCAGATCTGATCAACTGTAGCAAAAGGAAAGATAACAACAATAACAACAACACACATAAAACCAATATTTTTGACGTGAAAAAACCTGGCTAAGGAAAAAACCATGGTGGGAACCTACCCACAATGAGATGATACTCTATAGTAGTATATGTAAATATTACAATCGAGAATGCACATGCATTTAGGCACACTGCTCAGATTACAGTGACCCAAAAGACTACAACCCTTAGGGAAGGTTCACTACCTTACAAATATGATCAGACTACAATCTAAAAAAAGATGAACTACAAAAATAGCATCTACTAATGCCTGATGACAGTTTCAGTTAAGCTCATATGTCTGCCCTTCACCAATCTCTGCTCAATACACCACATCAAAAGATAAACTCACTCGATCGCACATACACCACTCTCTAGTAATTTAGACTCAACAACATCCACCAAATTACATGAATATTACACCCATTTATACAAATCATCAACCTTGACTACAAGGTTGGCCAAACCCTTAACACCTAATTATAAAATTACATCACACAATACATAAATCAACCACCAGATCAATACAATGTCATAGACAAAATAGAACGGATCTAAATCAACTCGTCAAACATGCACCACTACCGAAAATCTTGCCAAGATCAATCACAACACATTACACCACCAAAAATACTGCATAACATGAAGAATATCATCGGACCCATAAGATCATCAAGAACATGTAGAATGATCAATGCAAACCATTAGAACAAATAAGACATGATTAGGAAACACCAACAAGCATGTTAGAATCATTTGTAATAGTTGCACCAACACCACTTAATCAAATCTTCATCGATCAGCACACTAACACTCAAGAACACTTAATAGCAACAACTCAAACAAGAAAGATAGTTTGTGGAGCATCAAATCATGAACCATCTAAAATGAAGATACACACGAACATCCCAAACATTCTCCCAAAACCGCAACACAAGATATGATCATACTAGAGTACACTAGATCAAACACCAGAACACTGCAACATTGAACACTGAAAACGAATCTCCATACCGAAATCCTCAACTTAATCAAATCATCACGAAGCATCATGAAATCAATAAATAATGAAGCATCTCTAGTTGACTCAGAATATCAAATAGATAAACCAACCATATCAACTCACTACAATCACCAGATCAATTCTCTATAGCACCAAAACACAGGAATATGTTGACATCAATGACAACAACGTATCCTAGCAGCAACAATATCCAACAGTTCAACGAATTCTATGAGAAATATGGCATTAGAAGACAGTTATCTATCCCCTAGACACCACAACAGAATGTTGTAGTGGAAAGTATGAACCAAACTATACAGGAAGTAGCTAGAACTATGTTAAAAGGAGCAGAAATATCGAAAGTCTACTAGAGAGAAGCAATTCATACAGCGACATACACTCTTAATAGGATTTTATACTGGTGGAAATTTGGGAAGACATCTTATGAACTTCAGTATGGTAGAACTCCGACAATGAAATATTTCAAAGTATTTGGAAGTAAGTACTATATTTGGAGAGATGAGGATATTCTTGGAAAGTTTGACAACATTGCAGATGAAGGCATATTCTTAGGTTATTTAACAAAGAGCAAGGCACACTAGTGTTACAACAAGACACTAAACAAGATGGTTGAAAGTGAAAATGTGGGAGTTGATGAGAGAACTACAAAAGACTTAGAAATAGCAACAGGGTATGAATCTGACAAGTCCAAAGAAAAGAAAAAGTAAGAAGAAAATAGAAATGAAGAAAATAATTATTAGAATGCTCAGACGTCTACATCCAAGACTCTAAGGTATTTCAGAGGAATCATTCAGAAGATCAAATTATTGGAGATAAGAGCAAAGGTATCATCACAAGAAGCAAAGTAGCTCAAGAACAAGTCTTGTTATGGTTACTATCTGAAACTGAGCCAAAGACAGTTAAAGAAGCTTGTAATGATGAGAATTGGATGAAGGCAACAAAAGAGGAACTGGATCAGATTGAGAAAAATCAAACATGGGAATCAGTCATCATACTAAAAGACAAGAATGTGAATGGAACAAAATGTGTATTTCAGAACAAGCTGGATGAAGACAGAAAGGTTATTAGAAACAAGGCAAGGTTGGTTTGCAAAGGATATACTTTGATTGAAGGTATTGACTTTGATGAAACTTATGCCCCAGTTGCTCGGATGGAGGCAATCCAGATGTTCTTATTGTTTGCAACATTCAAGGACTTCAAGGTATATTAGATGGATGTAAAATCAACATTCTTAAATGGAGAATTGAAAGAAGTTTACATTGAACAACCGGGAGGTTTCAGGTTGAGAGATAATCCAAACATTGTTTGCATATTGAAAAAGGCTTTGTATAGACTAAAACAAGCCTCTAGAGCCTGGTATGGAATATTAGAAAAGTACCTATCTGATCAAGGATTTCAGAAGGGTTTGGTTGACAAAAATTTATATTTCAAGACTGATTCAGGTAAAATCTTAATTGTTGCGGTATATGTTGATGACATAATATTTGGAGGAAATGAAGATATGTGTAGAAGATTTGCTAGTGAGATGCATAAATAATTTGATATGTCCATGATTGGTGAGTTGAATTCCTTTCGTGGTTTGCAAGTTAATTAGAATGATAAAGGAATTTTTATTTCTCAATCTAAGTACATCAAAAAGTTTCTAAAGAAATTTTGGTTGGAGAATTCCAAACCCGTGTGTACACCTATGACCACCGAATATAAGTTAACCAAGGATGACAAATCTCGTAAGGTAGATGCAAGTTAGTATGGATCAATGACTAGAGGACTATTATATTTGACTACTACCAGAGAAAATATCATGTAAGAAGTATATTTGGAGGCCAGATTTCAGCAAGAACCAAAAGAATCACATGTTCTGGCAGTGAAAAGGATTTTTTAGATATCTTAAAGGAACAAAATATTTTGGTTTGTGGTATCTGAGGAGCTCAAATTTTACCTTGACAGCTTATATAGATGTAGACTGGGTCAGAAATGTTGATGACAAAAAATGTACAAGTGGAGGAGCATTCTTCCTTGGTTCCCGATTGGTTGCTTGGTCAAGTAAGGATGTTGGTGTGAAGTTCGATGATGCTATCTCAATCATGTGTGATAATACTAGTAAAATAAACACTTCAAAGAATCTGATACAACATTCCAAAACAAAGCATATATCTATCGAGTACCATTTCTTGAGGGAAAAAGTGTTGAACAATGAAGTCAGACTTGAGTATGTACCTACAAAGGAGCAAATTGTAGATATCTTTACCAAGGCATTGACATGCAAAGATACTTTTGAGTATCTCTGGCAAAAGTTAGGAGTATTACCCCTTTATAGTTTGAACTAATGTGCATTTTGATGTGAATTGGTCCAGTGGGCAGCTTGCATATTATTTTCTGGACTAATGCTTGATTGTTTCCTCTCAAGGGAGCAGCACTGAGTTTTGTAGGGGGAGTTTTACCCACCTTTTTCATTGTTGTCAAAGGGGGAGAGATATTATAATGTGTTGGCATTATGGATGAATTGATTATGTCTTGCATTGATGTTTTATCATTAATGTCAACACTAGTTGTTATGATTGGTTACCAGTAGAAGATCTAGTGTTACCGACAGAAGAGACTATCTGTTGGACACTTCCAACATGTTTGGATCTATGGAATATGATTGGTTACATGTGGTATGTTCTTCTAGAGCATGTCTTGGTCAGATGGTATTGACTTGGTAATCATATTCTATCATACACTCTGGTAAACCCTTACCGGCACTGGTTTAAGGCTTTACCGGTAGAGCTTTCACTAAGGAATCTTGACAGGATGCATAATTGGTGTTGGTGTAGCTTCTAGATGGATTTTAGGATGTTCAAGATGCTCTTTGATCATGCTTCAACTACTTGAAGACATTTCTTTGGCGTGGTGGACCCATAATAGGTCTGATACCTATCTAGGTTATGGACCAGTATCATGATGACGTGTTCTCTACATGTTACCGGGATGTTTCAGGATGTTTTATGGATTGGTTATTATTGTTTTGGTCTTAAGCCGACATAGAATATCATTATAATATGGATTTATTGTAATGATCTTATTGTAATATCTTTTAGGTGGCCGGCCTAATTGGTTTAGGCCTTAGGGTTGGTATAAAATGATGTAAGATCTCATTGTAGATCATGGTATGGGAATGGAATAAGTGTTTATGGTCTTGGAATGTAATATCATATGTGAAGGAGATTTGGTCGATCATAGGTGATCGAATTGGGATTAAGGAAGAGGTCAAAGGCCTCTGGTATTGAGCTTAACTAGGACTATAATCAAGCATGGTAGATGCTATCTTTGACAATTAATTATTATGGATTGTTGTCCATATATCTTGAGGTGGTTTTAACCTCTGTAGTCAGTGGGACTCTTTTGTAATGAGCAGTATGCTCTAGGTAGTGTGCCTTCCTGCATGTGCAGGCCCCTCATTGTAACACATACTTTCTACAAAAGTATCATCTGACTGTGGGTAGGCTTCCCACCGTGGTTTTCCTCTTTCCAGGTTTTCCATGTACAAATCATGGTGTTATGTGGTATGGTTTCTTTGCATTGATTATCTATTTAATTGTTAATTTGTATTGTTTACCAATATTTGTTTCTGCCCTATCGATACTTAATCTGGTTAAAGGTTATTAAGTGGATTAAATGATATAATCTATTAAAAGCTGATTCACCCCCCCCTCTCAGTTGTTCACCAATTATCCTAATAATTGGTATCAGAGATTTGGTCCTATTTTGTAGAAGCTTAACTTCTTGAGGTAGATCCTATGGCAGCTAACACTTCTAATCCACCAACAACTATTTTCAGAAGAGAAATCCCTAAGCTTGATGGATCAAATTATGGGATATGGAAAATTTGAATGGAGGCTCATCTTAGATGTCTTGGCAAGGATATTTGGGAGATCACTAAGAAAGGATACACACCTTATGATCCGACATCTAGCAATCCTTCTCTTACAGACTTGGATAAGAATATTGAGAATGATTACAGAGCTAGAGAATCCCTCTTGTGTGCACTTATTGATCAGCAGATCATGGAATTGACTGATAAATCATCGGCAAAGGTTATGTGGGATAAATTGCAAACTCTGAATGAAGGTGATCCTACTATCAAAATTGCTAAACTTGATGGTTACCGGGTAAGATATGAAAACTTGAAGATGGAAGGTAATGAAAGAATTGTTGTGTTTATGGAAAGAGTAAATGAGATTGTTATGGGAATTCAATGTTGTGGAGGATTTCTGGGTGAAGATGAAATAGTTTCCCAAGTATTGAGAGCCCTTACACCAGCTTACAAGATGAAGGCAACCACAATTAATGAGTTTAGAACAATGGCAAACACTTCAGTTAATAGAGACATTGTGATTGGGAAATTATCTACTTTTGAGCTTGAAGAATTTGGATCTTCTGGAGCTATAAATTTTGAGCCTGCTTTTCATGCATCATCATCATTATCTACTGGCAAAAGTAATTGGAAAGTCTTATATATAAAAGAACTGGAAGACATGAGGAAAGAAGATGAAGAATTTGAGCAACTTGAAGCCTTATTTGCTAGAAGAGTACCTAAAGGTCTGACAAGAAGTAAGTATGAAGGAAAAACACCTTTTAAATGTTTTTCATGTAATAAGATTGGTCCTTTTGCATCTAGATGTCCTGAAAGGAATGAAAGGTTTGAGGAAAGAGTTAAGAAATTATTTAAGCCTAACCAGAACAGATATAGATTCAAGAAAAGTAAACAATGATACATAGAGGATGAGGAAGGAGTAACTGATGACTGTGGAGATGAACCGACAAAAGACTCTACTAGTGGATCTGAAAATGGTAAGGAATGGGTGTTCTATGATTTAAAAGAAGATGAACCAAAACCGGCTATCAAAAATGAAGAAAAGGCCCTAGAAGCAAAAGTTGAAGATAAGGATGAATGGGTAATTGATAGTAGATGCTCACATCATATGACTGGAGATAAAGGGAAACTTTTGTCCCTGCAAGAATACAATGGCAGTCAAGTCAGATTTGGAGATGACAAAGCATGTATGATCAAAGGTAGAGGTATTATTTCTCTGAATGGTAAGCATAACACTGATAATGTCTATTATGTAGAAGGTTTAAAGCATAATCTTTTGAGTGTTGGTCAATTGGTGGACAAGGGTTTCCAACTTCAGTTTAAAGATAGAAAATGCAAAATCATTAACAAGACTGGTTTGGAGATTGCAACTAGTATTTAGAGTGGAGGTAATATCTTTCACTTGAACACTGGTAATAAAACATGTTTGATTGCTCATATTGATGAGAGTTGGTTATGGTATAAGAGGTTGTGTCATGTTAATTTTGATTGTATTGTTAAGATCAGTTCAACTAAGGCAGTTAGAGATATACCTAAGATTATGAAACCTCATAATCTAGTATGTAGGGAATGTCAATTGGGAAAGCAAGTTAGAACTTCTTTTAAGAGCATACATGATAAATCTAATGATGTATTTGATTTGATTCACACTGACTTATGTGGTTTAGGAAGGACTAGAGGCTTTCAAGGTGATAGGTATTTCATGCTGATTATTGATGACTATTCTAGGATGATGTGGGTGACTTTTCTTAAGGAGAAGTTTGAAGCCTTTGAGAAATTCAAGATCTTTAAAGCAAAGGTTGAAATAGAAACTGGATTGAAAATAAAATGTCTAAGATCAGATCATGATGGTGAGTTCACTTCTCATGAATTTAACAGTTATTGTGAGACAAATGGAATCAGGAGAAAACTATCTGCACCCAGGACTCCTTAGCAAAATGGAGTAGTTGAAAGAAAGAAAAAAACCATTTTGGATGCAGCTAGATCTATGATGATGGAAGCCAAATTGCCTCATATCTACCAGAGAGAAGCAATGAGTACAACAATATACACATTCAATAGAGTTCACATTAAAGGTGAAACTGACAAGACCTCTTATGAACTATGGTTTGGACATACACCTACTGTTAAGTATTTCATAATTTTTGGAAGTAAATGCTATATCAAAAGAGATGATTCAATTGGAAAGTTTGATCCTAGATGTGCTGAAGGGATATTTCTTGGTTATTCAATTTAGAGAAAAGCATATAGATGTTATAACAAAAGATTGTAGAAAATTGTGAAAAGTGCTAATGTGAAAGTGGACGATGTTGGTATTTTGATGATGTTTTGACTGTCATTGATGGACACACACTTAGTTGATGTATGAGTTATGCTCATCTGGTAGTTGTTCCAACTAGTATTATATGTCATTGAATGTGTAGTCTTCAGGCTATCGGTATTTTACAGAAGATGGTTTACCAGTCATAGATTGACTGAAGACCCCAAGCGGTACGAGGATCTCAAGCAGAACGAAGGACCCAAGTAGTAGTCATTTTTTTATCAGAACACTATGATATTCCAATCTTCATTTTTTACAACTGGTAATTGGTATATTGTATTAACCAATATATATTTGTGATGAGTTACCAACCGGTATTATTGTAATGTGTGATGAGTTATCATCCACCGACACTTTGGCAGTGTTTTTGTGTCGTGTTACCAAATGTGTCAATATGCATTATACCTAGGAACTTGTAGTCTAATCTTATTGGACCAACATGAAATTAGATTCATTTATAAGGACATCATGTCTAGGTTTTGTATATGAGATAGAGAAGAAAAGGTTATTATGTGCGATCATTGAAGAGAAGGTTAGGTCTATGTGAAGAGATAGAGTGTGCAGTTATAGAAGACTGAATTTTGTTGAAATGCATTAAAAAGGAGCTATCAAGGATCTAATTAAGCATGCTGTGCTATTATCTAGATCATTCACTTGTTGATTACTTACAACTTCAACAAGTCTGAAGCCCTTAACTGGGTAGGCTTAGCAAAGCCTTTGTAAATCCTCTAACAAGGTGTTTCACAACTGTGGATCTTAAAATCCTTTAATAGGTAGTCTTTAACAAGACTTATCTCCTAATAGAGATCTAGATTCCTAATAGGATCTGTTCTGGTGAAGAACATTGCATGACCTTAACCGGTCTGGTTACTATTCTACAAATAGTTACTTGTGAGTTTCTACTCACCGTGGTTTTTCCCATTTGGGTTTCCACATCAAATATATTGTGTTATGGTGATTGTGCTTTTGTGGGTGAATGCTTTGTTTTCTATTTGGTTTGCATTTATCTTAACCGGTTTATTAGTGAATCTGATTCACCAATTATCTGCTAAACTGTTTAAGAGTTTGCTTACAGTAATTTTTGGCATACTAATTCACCCCCCCCCCTCTTAGTATTCATCAATTGGTATCAGAGCCAGCCTTTCTATAAGTCTAACCACTTGGAAGGAGATATGGGGGAATACAGTGTTAGGGAACTTACTCATCATCTCACTTAGACTAAGAGAGCCTATGATGAACTCAAAGTCAAGTATAAAGCCTCTTTGGCTAAGAGAAGAGAGCATGCTGAGAAATTGATGGAACTTACTGAAAATAGCTCTTCTGATGAAGCAGACATGGATGCCCTAGTTGAAGAAGTTGAAAAACTAAATGAATCTAAAGCCAACCTGAGAAGGGAGTTGGAAGGACTGAGTATCGAAATGTGTTAGGAACTTGAGAATAGAAGGAAACCTAAAGTTTTGGTAAAAGACAAAGATCATGAGATTTCCAAGCTGAAGCAAGAAATCAATACCCTTACTGCTCATCTCCAGGAGAGTAAAGTGGAAAAAGAAGAAATACAAGGTGAACTAAACATGGCTATTTCTGAGAATGCAACCTTGATGGAATCCAATGCTTCTATTTCCAAGGAACTTACTGAGTCAAAGGAGATACTTGCCAAATTTAATCAGAGTACTACTAAGCTAGAGCAAAAGCTAGAATCGACAAAGCTAGCAAAGGATACCTCTGGACTTGATTTCTCTAGGTATCAGGAAGGTGAGACCTCTGGAACAAAAGCTGAAGCATCAAAGAAGCAACTGACATCCAAAGGAAAAGGTAAGCAAAAATTTAAACCTGTTTTCTTTAATTGTCTCAAAGAGGGACATACTGCCAATGTGTGTAGAAGCAAAGCCTACAACAATTTTCCTTATTTTCAAAACAATGTGCCTTGATCCAATAGATTCAATGGAAACTATTATGCATGCAACAAGTTTGGGTATAGAGCATTTGAGTGCAGGTCAGCTTTGCACAACACTGTGAGAAATCCTCCAAGGACTCAAGGAGTTATCCCAGAACTTTCTGTGAACCAGAATCCCAACCGGTACAATACCAATGACCATCGGTCAGTTGGTTATCAAGCAGCTACTAGTTGGAGAGAAACTTTTTTGATCTATCATGGTAACGATCACACTGTTGCAACATGCAAAAGGAAGAGTGGTAGTATGAATGACGGACCATGGAGAACACCTGGAATGGTATGCTATCATTGCAACAAACCAGGACACACTGCCAAAACTTGCAGACTGAGAAAGAACCTATCGGGTGATATACCAATCACTCTAGAAGGAGAGATTGATGTTGAAACCGTTCAAACAAAAATGAATAAAACTTGGAAAAAGAAATCAGAAGAAGAGTCACAGGATGAACCTATTTCTGCACCTAGTATGGAAGTCTCTAAACTGGCAAACTGAGCTTAATAAAAGCTTAGGGGGAACATATCAGTGAAATATTTTGAACCCCCGGTTTATATCGGTAAAGACCTTTATTAGTATATATTACCTATCAATCGGCAGAAGATTTGAAGCAGTAAAAGGCAAAATTAGGGTTTGTACCCTAGCGGTGATGCATTTATTATGGTAGGTGAGAATTTGTTTAAAAGGGATTTTCGTCCTCATTTTCACTTATCTGTTTTCGGAAGAAGAATTTTGAAGAGCAGAGAAACCAGAGTGATTTGTTTAGCATTTGAAGAAATCTTGTGCGAAATCTTGCAATCACTTTCAAGCAATCAGTGAAGAACACTACGTTGTGATCTAGCAAGCGAAGTGGTGTATTGTGCGTGATATTGGCAAAACCTAAATTTCAGATTGTGAAGGTATTTTTCAAATTTCATTCTTATCATTTGGTTATGGCTTCTGCATCACACTCTAGTTCTAGTGCACTCGTAGATACACCTGAGTTTCTTTAGAAGAAAATGAGGTACAATGCCCTATCTCAAATTCCCATCGGAGTTATTGTCGCGGGAGATATTTCAAGGTATATAGACTATAAGTTGGAAGACCTAGGATCCCTAGTAATTCACTCCTAGCTAAGTTTGTTTTGTGGAGATGACAAGAAGATTAAACCAGAGTATAGCATTCTTGAGAAGATGAAACTACACAATGCGGTATACTTTCTGGAAGAATTCTCAGAAGAACATATTCGCATTATCCTCAGCAGAGTGCATGGTGACAAGATGTACCTCAAGCGGACCCATGACATCACACCGAAAGTGATTCATGTCATCACCAGATTCTGAAATGTTGGAGAAGTACCAATTCTATGGAAGGTCACCAAAACTAAAATAACAAAGCTCACCGGTTCTGTGAGTGATGAACGGGAAACGACCGTCAACACCATTAAAGATGATCTGGTGAAATATGCTTGCATGGTGATTGGTTATAAGATATTTTATGCCAGTGGAATGAATTATGTCCCTACTGTTGCGGTAAATGTTGCTTACAGGATGATTAAGAAAGATACTGAATATGACCTATGTACCTGTTTACAGAAAAAATTGTTGGAGAATCTGAAATCCATCAAACAGGACAAATCACTGAGGTTCAAGTTTGGGCAACTTTTGGTCAGTCTATTCTTCTATTTTCAAGGTTATTTCCCTGGAGTAGGTGATGTTCAATGCTCTACTGACCTACTGGTTTCTAGACAGATTAAGGAGAGCCTACAAGCAGTGGGAACTGCATATCCTGAGGTTCTAAATAAGTATTTTGACAAATTCATACTAAAGATGAACCAGAGAATGAGGATATCTGGTGATTTAGTGAAGAAATATGAAGACGACATCTGCTTCACAATAAGGACAGATCACTGCATAATGGAAGTGGTGGAACCTAGAAAGGAGGTAGTTGACCCTATGGGGTATGAAGTGGTGAATGACATATTGATTGGGTATGCCTCTACCCTACTTGCCTCACCACTGGATGCAAAGAAGAAAAGAACCGATACCTACATGGAGAGGGTCACACCGATTGAGGAACCGAAGTAGAAAAAGAGAAAAGAAACGCCACTGGTATCAGCATCGGTTACATCTACCAGTCCAACAGTGACAAAGCAGTCACCAACCAAAAAGAAACCTAAGATTATTCTGGCAAAAGTATTCGAGAGGAAGTGGAAATCGAGGATTCACTCACCAGAGTCAGAAGACACTGAATTGGAGATTGAAATAAAGAAGACAATGCAATCAAGCAAAAAGATGAAGTCTACCAGTAATGTACCAGCAACTTCTGCACCAGTAAATATAGATATTACTTATTATAAACCAATGACACATTGTCAGAGGACAATAAAGAATATTAGGAGGAAAGTGCTTGATGACTTAAAGGAATATTTTGATGACTTTAATGATAGTGAGAAAGAGGATGTAGAATAGGAGGTCATTAAATATTTATGTATTAATGATCGGTCACCTTCTGAGATTAAAACCATTACTCCAAATTCTTTGTATGATTCTTTGGATAACAAATGGTGCATTGCCATTGAAAGAGAACAAGAGATTGGGGAGAAAAATTTTGCACAGTACTTTCCTGATGCTTTAAATTCTGAGTTTTTTGTAATTGTTGATAAGTACAAAGGCATTTTCTTTATGAGAAGAAGGCAACTCGGGTTACTAGAAGGTAAAACCTCTGAAGTAGAAAAAGATACACATATACAGGTTAAAGCTATTGTCGAAATGCACCAAGTATCTAAAGCCACTAGGCAAGCTGATCAAGAACCTGACCCATCATCAGTCAAACCAGATGAGGTATTTGATAGTCAAGGTGAAAGAATGACAGAAAAAAATGACCCTATTGATATTGATGCATTAGATAATGAGGATGTCACTCCAGACAAAGAAAAATTTAAGAAAGAGAAATAGGACAAAGAGAAAGCAGAGAAAGAACAAGAAAAAGCAAGGCAAGAAGAAGCAAAGAAGAAACAAGAAGAGAAGAGGAAAGAAGAAGACAAGAGAAAAGAAGAATAAAATAGGAAAGAAGAAGAAAAGAGAAAGGAAGAAGAAAGAAAGAAAGAAGGAGGAAGAGAAGAAAAAGCAGGAAGAGGATAAGAAGAAGAAAGAAGTGGAGAAGAAACAAGAAGAGGAGAAAAAGAAAGAGTCAGAGAAGAAGAAAGAAGAAGAAAAGAAAAGAGTGGAAGAAGAGAAAGAAGCAAAGAACAAAAAACAAGTGGAAATCAAGGCCAAAGAAGGAGGGCAGACTCCTAAGGCAACCGGTGATCAAACCAAGCAGGTTGATTCCACCAATCCTATTGATCTAACTCTTGCATGTCTGACTCAATCAACAGATGAGTCTGAGTTGCTCTGAAGCATTAAACTTGCATAGGAGAGACTAGAAGAATTGTGGAAGAAGAAAGAACAGGATGTCATACAAATTGATGTTGACACCCTTAGCAGTTTGATTCCCAGTACTAACCTCCCCAGTACCGACTCCTCTCTATCCAAGCTCAAAATTCTATGTACCATAGTGGAGGACCAGGTACAATGCTTGGAGGATGTTGCTCAAGCAATTGCAAGAAAGAACCATGAAAAGTCACTCAATATTGCCTTAGTCAAGCAAATGAATGAACTTAGGACACGACTACTGAAGCAGAAGGATGATATCAGTGTTGCTATGGGTGAGGGTAAATTACTTTTGAGTAAAATCTGCCAACCCCATCTATTTTGTGAAGATGTGCTCAAACAGAAAGCTCAACTCCAATTGGAGTTATAGGAATACATCTGCAACTTCAAAATGCCTTATGATTTATTCACTGTCTATGGACAAATTGTTCATCATTTTCAACATCAAACTGCCAAGATGGACTTAGAAATCAGCAACCGGACTCAAGATTTATAGGAGCTTCAACTGCTCCTATTGCCAACATTACAGGTTCTTCAGAGATGTTTTATCAACTTGGAAGCTATCATGGTAACTCAAGAGATGAGTACCATTGATGCAATGGAAGAACTGGCATTTCAGATGAAGACTGAAAGTGAGATTGCTACCTCGCTACTTGAGTCATGGACATCGGACATGAAGACTTTTGTGCAGACCTTTAAATCTATTTTTGAGAAATTTCATTCCTTATTGTCATGAACATCTACTATGTTTTATTTTATAAAAGCGATACTTTGCATAACTTTGTCATTGTTGGCAAAGGGGGAGTAGTGTACATTAAAATTTTGGTGAATGTTACCATTTTATGCACTTACTTGTAATTTTTGCTAAGGAAGGAGTATATATGCTTAGAGGGAGTAGTTTTGACTTTGGCATCATTTTTTTTGTAAAACACTTAGATATCAAAATTTTCCTAAGTGTTGCCATCAATGCCAAAGGGGGAGATTGTTAGTATTTTGATGATGTTTTGATTGTCATTGATGGACACACGCTTACTTGATGTATGAGTTACGCTCAACCGGTAGTTGTTCCAACTGGTATTGTATGTCATTGAATGTGTAGTCTTTAGGCTATCGGTATTTTGCAGAAGATGGTTTACTCGTCATAGCAAGCGGTATGAAGACCCCAAGCGGTACGAGGATCTCAAGCGGAACAAAGGACCCGAGCAGTAGTAAATTTTTTATTAGAACACTACGATATTCCAGTCTTCATTTTTGACAACAAGTAATTGGTATATTGTATTAACCGATATATATCTGTGATGAGTTACCAACCGGTATTATTGTAATGTATGATGAGTTATCATCCACTGACACTTTGGCGGTATTTTTGTGTCATGTTTCCAAATGTGTCTAGATGCACTATACCTAGGAACTTGTAGTCTAATATTATTGGACCGACATGAAATTAGATTCCTTTATAAGGACATCATGTCTAGGTTTTGTATATGAGATAGAGAAGAAAAGGTTATTATGTCCGATCATTGAAGAGAAGGTTAGGTCTATGTGAAGAGATAGAGTGTGCAGATATAGAAGACTGAAGTAATGCTGAAATGCATTAACAAGGAGTTGTCAAGGATCTAATTAAGCATATTGTGCTATTATCTAGATCATTCACTTGTTGATTACTTAAAAATTCGACAAGTCTGAAGCCCTTAATTGGGTAGGCTCAACAAAACCTTTGTAAATCCTCTAACAAGGTGGTTCACAACTGTGGATCTTAAAATCCTCTAACGGGTCCTTAACAAGACTTATCTCCTAACAAAGATCTAGATTCCTAATAGGATCTGTTCTAGTGCAAAACATTGTATGACCTTAACTGGTCTGGTTACTATTTTGCAGATAGTTACTTGTGCGTTTCTTCTCATCGTGGTTTTTTCCATTTGGGTTTCCACGTCAAATATCTTGTGTTATGGTGATTGTGCTTTTGTGGGTGAATGCTTTGTTTTCTATTTGGTTTGCATTTATCTTAACCGATTTATTAGTGAATCTGATTCACCGATTGTCTACTAAACTGTTTAAGAGTTTTCTTACAGTAATTTTTGGCATACTAATTCACTCCCCCCCCCCTCTTAGTATTCGGTAGATGAACAGTACATAAATCATTCTATATCATATGATAGGGAACTAACAGTGGAAATGATCATAACTGAACCAACAATGCCTCAACCAGTACAGGAAGATGAAACAATTACACCGACACAATCAGAAAATTCAACTGTGACTGATGATCAGAGTGGTGAACCTGAAGTTCAAAAACTCCAAGGTATGTAAGATTAAATCATTCTGAAGATCAAATTATTGGAGATAGGAACAAGGGAGTAATGATAAGAAGAAAAATGGCAAATGAAGAGGTATGTCTTATTGCTCAAGTTGAACCGACAACTGTTATTAAAGCTTGTGAGGATAAACATTGGTTAAAGGCTATGGAAGATGAATTAGATCAGACAGAGAAGAATGAAACTTGGACTTTAGTTCCTCAACCTAAAAATAAGAATGTTATTGGAACTAAATGAGTTCTTAGGAATAAACTAAATGAGGGTGGTCAAGTTGTAAGAAACAAGGCTAGATTGGTTTGTAAAGGATATTCTCAAATGGAAGGAAGTGATTATGGTGAAACATTTGCACTTGTAGCTAGAATTGAAGTTGTTAAACTATTTCTTGCCTATGTAGCTTATAAGAACTATAAGGTTTATCAAATGGATGTTAAATGTGCATTTTTTGAATGGTGAACTTGAGGAAGAAGTATACATTGAGCAACCTAATGGATTTTTGCTGACACATGATAAAGATATGGTTTTTGGGTTGAAGAAAGCTTTATATGGATTGAAACAAGCTCCTAGAGCTTGGTATGCAAGGTTGGATAAATATCTTTTGAAGCTTGGTTTTACTAAAGGTGGTGTTGATAGTAATTTATATTATAAGATCACTGATAATGATATTCTAATTATTGAAGTATTTGTTGATGATAGCATTTTTGGAGGAGAAGATAAATTGTGCATGGAATTTACTAACAATATGAAGAATGAATTTGAAATGTCCATGATTTGTGAGATGAGATTTTTCTTAGGTGTGCAGATTACTCAAACTAACAAAGGCATTTTTATTTGTCAAACTAAGTATCTGAGGGAATTGTTGAAGAAGTTTGGTATGAATAATTCCAAACCGGTAAGTACTCCTATGGTGACAAGTGAGAAGTTGTCTCTCAAGGATACTTCTACACCAGTAAATCCAACAGGGTATAAGTCTATGATTGGTGGTCTATTATATTTGACTCAGACTAGAGCGGATATTATGAATGCAGTAAGTATTGTTTCAAGATATCAAAGTAATCCTAAAGAAAATCATGAATGTGCAGTAAAAAGGATATTCTAGTATTTGCAAGGAACAACCAAATATCATTTATGGTATTCTAAAAATGATGATTTCACTTTATGTGCATATACTAACTCAAATTGGGCAAGAGATACTAATGATAGGAAAAGAACTTCTGGTGGAGCTTTCTTTCTTGGAAAGAAGATAGTTTCATGGATCAACAAAAAATAGTCATGCATTTCTTTATCTACTGTAGAAGCTGAGTGTGTTGCAGCAGCAACTAATTGCACTCAAGTCTTGTGGATGAAGCAAATGTTGAAGGATATCAGGGTAAATTGTAGTGAACTGATAGTTATATACTGTGATAACTTTGCAGCTATTGACATGTCTAAGAATTTGATATTTCACTCTTATACTAAGCATATATCAATAAAGTATAACTTTCTGAAGGATAAGGTAGAAGGAAAGGAAGTCAAATTGGTTTATGTGAACACTAAAGAATAGATTGCAGATATATTCACTAAACCGTTGTCTAAGGAATCATTTGAGTATTTGAGAGCAGGTTAGGGGTTTCTGCCCCTCTGACAGAGACTTGATTGATGCAGTTTGTCATCAGTCCACATGCATTATCAGAGATATTATTCATTCTGGTACTGATGAGTGGTGCTACTACTCAGGGGGAGTAGTCAGCTTTGAGATACAGAGGTTTATATTCTTGCTTTGATATTTTTGTCAAATTTCTAGCATTGATGTCAAAGGGGGAGAGATATTGATGTGAAAAATAAGAGTAGTTGTATACATTAGGGGGAGAGTTATTGATATTTAGTAGATTGTTGGTTGTCTTCCACAGAGGGAGACTTGTTTGGCATTTCTTGGTACTTAGATATTTTTCACATCTATTATTGCCATCAATGCCAAAGGTGGAGATTGTTAGCATTATGGATGAATTGATTGTGTTGCATTGATGTCAACGCTAGCTATTATGGTTGGTTACTGGCAGACAGGTTTTAGTTACCGGTAGAAGATCTAGTGTTACCGGTAGAAGAGACTATCTATTGGACATCTATGGAATGCGATTGGTTACATGTGGTACATGCTTCTGGAGCATGTCTTGGTTAGATGGTATTGACTTGGTAATCGAATTCTATCATACACTCTGGTAAACCCTTACCAGCACTGGTTTAAGGCTTTACCGGTAGAGCTTTCACTGAGGAATCTTGACAGGATGCATAATTGGTGTTGGTGCACCTTCTAGATGGATTTCAGGATGTTGAAGATGCTCTTTGATCGTGCTTCAACTGCTTGAAGATATTGCTTTGGCGTGGTGGACCCAGAATAGGTCTGATACCTATCTAGGTTATGGACATGTATCATGATAACATGTTCTCTACACATTATCGAGATGTTTCAAGATGTTTTATGGATTGGTTATTGTTGTTTTGGTCTTAAGCTGACATAGAATATCAATATAATATGGATTTATGTAATGATCTTCTTGTAATATCTTTTAGGTGGTCGGCCTAATTGGTTTAGGCCTTAGGGTTGGTATAAAATGATGTAAGATCTCATTGTAGATTGTGGTATGGGAATGGAATAAGTGTTTGTTGTCTTGGAATGCAATATCATATGCGAAGGAGATTTGGTTGATCATAGGTGATCAAATTGGGATTAAGGAAGAGGCAAAGGCCTTCGGTATTGAGCTTAAATGGGACTATAATCATGCATGGTAGATGTTATCTCTGATAGTTCATTATTTTGGATTGTTGTCCATATATCTTGAGGTGGTGTTGTTCACCAAAAGTGATAACCCAAGAACACCTGCAAATCTTTCTATGAAATGGCCAATTTCAGTCTACAAAACATATCAGGGCTTGGACAACATAACATAGGACCCTAATTGATCCTCCTGCACTTCAGGTTCTGCTAGACCTAGGGGGGGACACCCTTTTGATGCATTGAATACAACAATTACAGACACATAACTGCATCAACATTAAGCAGATAGATCATTTCACAAGCTCAACATATTAGGAAACATTACAGATTGGCTAGATCTGTATAGACAATAGGATGAAATAGAGCTTGGAAAGAATGGAACACACACCCCTAAACACAAAGGGAAATAGATTTATCTTTTAAAATGTTGTTCTGAAAGACATCCCCAAACTTGTAAGATCAGTGCCTTATCCAAGGGCAACAGAGTCACACATCAAACTATAAATGAAACCTTATACTGCAAATCCATCTTCATGATTAAATATTCATGCATTTAATACCTTGCATAAATGCATTACTCAGCTCACTCACAGAAAATATCAAATCCAGACACTATATTCCATTATTCATGATTTATTACAGAATTTAAATTCTTCCTTGAAGAATCCCTGCAAACAATCACAATTACCTCCTTGAGATAACAAATCTCATCCTCCTTGAGGATCTAATCTGAATATAATGAAAATACAAATCCAGAGACAACTTCTGTGTGAATTTGTGCATACCTTACATACACAAGAACCTGTAGCTAAGAACACCTATAGCAAAGAATCGAACTCCATTACTGAAAGGATAACCCTTCTTTGTACAATATGGAAGAATACTCAGAATTGGAAGCCATGAAAAAATGGAGCCATTCTCCAAATTTCTAGAACCCTTACAACTGAGAAGAATTCGGAATTAAAAGAGAGAGGGAACCAAATCAAATCTGTAACTGAATTGCCAAGTGTCCCTTCTCTAACTGAATTTTGTTCCCGTGAAAAATGCATCCAAAATATCCCACATTTGTCAAAATTAACTTCATAATCAGATTCCTCACTCCGAGAGCTTTCCGGCGATATATAATACTTTATATTTTGGCCAAAATTTAGACCCTGGGCGAATTAATTCTCATTTGTGCTCAGTCATTTAAATATTTCGAATTTTAATATAGTCTAAACTATATCATTTATTCATTTAAAATTTGATTTTTGCCTCCATATGTGCTCTGACGCCTTGCCACGTGGCGGGGTCTGATTGGCTGATGGGGTCTACTGGGCGCCACCTGGGATGACACCTCATCTTTTGCCACTTGTCGGCCACATCACCGCCACTGAGTTGCTTGCTTGTATGCCACGTCATCGCCACTGGGTGCCACCTCACCGGGACTCGCTTGCTGGAGCACTGACTGTACTCGCCACCTACATGCCACATGGACGGCTCTCGTTCATCCTCGCTATTTCGCGGGGTTTAAACTTCATGCATCTTCCTTCGCGAAATAACGCGAGCCGTTGATCTCTCTCGAACATGCTCTCTTGTTAACCCGGCCTTCGTCTGCAAAATTTTGCCTCTTTGCCTCGGGAAGCGTGCCTACGTGGGGTCCACTTTGTCTTTGTCCAGTCAACTCCTCCATCGCCTCGGGAAGCGTGCTCGCACGTGGGCCCGCCTTGGGCGCCCATGGGCATCTTGTGTCAAAAGCCTTTATGGCTTAGACATTATAGTATAATGCGTTTTTGTATATAAATACCAAAAACGTCCCTTTCCCAGTCAATGTGGGATAATGCGATTAAGCCTGGGACTGTGCATTTCTTGGATTTTTTGAGACCTGCCTGGAAGTTTCAATGGTGCCTTTGCTACATTTTCATTTGGTTGAAATTTATTTTAATTCCCTTGCCCATTGCATCCACGCAACCTGCACTTTGCTATTGTTTCAATGGTTTCAAACACCATTCCACATAGAATACACAGCAAGGAGGAGAAATGTCTGGCATTGCATTTGTTTGAAATCTTTTATGCTTCTCCCAACGCTATTTACCCACAACAAACACCATCTCTTCAACACCTCCATCTCACCACCCATATTGCTGAAATTATTTTGGATTTTTGCCTTCTGGATTTGGGGATATCCAGCAGCCATGAAAACTGGCATTTGCAATTTGCTTTAAACTTTGCTGCTGTAGCTACTAGATGGAGAGCATGTGAGGGGAAAACCTATCATGATGCATTTACTTGAAAGTTTCTGCTACACTTCTACCTGCTGTTGCATTTGTTTGAAAGTTAAAATGATTTCATCTCCCCTTTTAAACACTACGTTCAGGGGAAGAGGATGTTGGCTGGGCTCTATGCTTTCCAAATGCATTTCTTTTAAAACCTTTTCTTTTGATGACTCCTATGGTAGAGGGGATGTTGGCTTTTAGCCAATTGCATTTGTTTCAAAGCTTAAAAATTCTGTTTGTTTGCCACTACCACCACTCACAGCAGGAGGAGGGAAAATGGCTGACACTTCAAATGCCAAAAACATTTGCTTGAGGGTTTTTCTGTGTTGGCTGCTACCATGCCCCTTTTCAAAGATTTAAATGATTCATTTGCCTTCTTCTATTACCACGCAGGGAGGGAGGACTGTTGAAGCATTGCATTTACTTTAATGTTTTAATTGCTGCTCTTTCTTACAGCCCCTTTGCCAAAAACGTGATCAGCCATAGCATGGAGGAGAGGATTGTTGTTTGTATTGGCTGGAGTTTTAAAATGCACTCCCAGACATCACACACAACAAGGAGAATGCTGGGAAGGTTGTGGAATTTGGCTTTCAACCTCCCAAATTACATTTGGTTGAAAGGTTTAATGGCTTTTCACATGCCAATGCATTTAATTTGAAAGTTTAAATGGTCTTCTCACACCATGGCTGCCAAGTGCATTCACATTTTTTAATGCTCTTCTTTGTCGCTGAAGGAGGATTTGGCTCCAAACTCGCTAATTTGAAATTGCCTGGAGGTCTACAGTCTTTTCAACTCTTATGACATGTTTTGTGATTACAATCCATCATTCATAATATTCTAAAAATCTCTCAGCAAACAAAGTCGCCAAGAAAATCAATCCGCGAGCATGAGCCAGGTTGGGCCCCAAAGTGGGTCCGACTAAAAAATTTTTGATTTCATGCAACTGACCTCTGGAATGATTCAGGAACATTAAACATACCTCTGGAATCGATCGACATTGTTTTCGGATCATAAAATTGCATTTTACATCCTTCAGGCAATTACGCCACAATTTTCGCATTTAATCGCGAAGACGTAATTTTCAATGTGGTCAAAACACCTTTCTGGAGCTCGCCGTCTGACAGGCGTGTACTCTGATATACAAGGATGACTTCTACCAAACGGTTTCTCAAGACGAGTCCCGAGCGAAGAGATAATAATTTCCGAAAATGCCCAACTGGCTTTGTCGACACTGCGGACCTGATGAAGTCAATGTTCTGGCAACACATGACGCCTTTCTTAAAAATACCAAACGACCTCCGTAAGCTCTCAAATTTGGAACATAGGTACCTTTAAGTACATATTAAATCTTTGAGTTCTTATTTCGATCACCCAAATGACAGGATGCAAACGGTGCGCTCACCAAGATGGCTACATTAACTGATCTAATACTAGAAGTGCGGATAACTGAATTTGATGGCAAAATGAGCTCTTTTGAAAACCGATCAAACGGATTGATAAAAGCTTGAAATTTGAAATGTAGCTCACCATTTATACCAACATTAGCCCGGGACAAACATTCTGACATGACGCTCACCGGGACATTTTTACACTTGTGCAAACATCACAAACTACAAATGGATTTGGTTTTGAAAACTGAGCAAATGGATTCATCAAGACCTGAAATTTTGTGAGCTCACTCACATTTATGCATAGAATTGAATCCACTTTGAATTTCTTCATGACGATCAACAGGGCAAAAGATGTAATCACTCAAAGTAGGCTACTCAATAAAATCTGCATTTGTGCCTAAAATGCACTTCCAGCTCACCCCTCAAAATGGGTACCTCGTAAACTTATCCAAATTGAATTCTGAAAGTTGCACATCACTGAATAGGCCAAATGAAAGGTGTGGGACATGAATCCCGAGCCTTACCCTTTGAAAATCAACTGGCTCCATTTTACCCCCTTGCTAACTAGGCTGTTCAAACTGACTTCATTTAGGTATGCAGAGAAAAAATTTGAAATGGGCCTATAAAATTGACTCAATTTTAATCAGTCCCAACAGGTGGTTTTAACCTCTGTAGTGAGTGAGACTCTTTTGTAATGAGCAGTGCACTCTAGGCAGTGTGCCTTCCTACATGTGCAGGCCCCTCATTGTAACACATACTTTCTGTAGAAGTATCATTTGACTGTGGGTAGGCTTCCCACCATGGTTTTTTCGCTTTTTGGGTTTTCCACGTACAAATCATGGTGTTATGTGGTATAGTTGCTTTGCATTGATTATATGTTTAATTGTTAATTTGTATTGTTTACCAGTATCTATTTTTTCCCTACTGGTACTTAATTTGGTTAAAGGTTATTAAGTGTATTAAATGATATAATCTGTTGACAACTGATTCACCCACCCCCCCCTCTCAGTTTTTCACCAGTTATCCTAACATAATGTTTATGTTTATTGTCTTGGTATGATTGTTGTTGATGGATGTTGCCATCAATGACAAAGGGGAGATTGTTAGCATTATGTTATATGTTGTCATTGATATCAAATCCTATGGTCTGGATTAGGTCTATATGTGGTAAAGAATGTGGTTTGTTGAGCAACAATGTATGTATGAGATGGTATTGAGTGTTTGGAGGTTTCCTAAATATTTTGGATGTTTTGGCTTTTCGGAAGATGTCTTACTCAGTGCTATTCTTGGGTCTGGATTGGTCTGAAAGCCAAGGTTTTTGGTTCGGATGTTGAAAATGTGTAATGGCAGCTATATAGTGTGCGGATAATATTTTGGGTCCGAATTTGGTGATGTTCACAGCGTGTTGATATGGTCGATGAGGAATGTTGTAATGAGGTCTACTTCTCATTCCTTCCCACCACCTGAATGTTTAGTAGAGACCTATTTTAGATATTTGTCTTGGTCAACATTGAGGATTATGTTTTTCTAGAGACAACATATAAAAGAGTTTGATTTTGATGAGTTTGAGTGTGGCTTTTTGTGTTGAAGATATGCGATATTGAAATAATCCAGCTGTTGTGTTGATTTGTGTTATAGATTGATACCAAAAGAAATTTTGGTTGTGCAGACAGTATTTCATTGGTGGATTCTCTTATATCTTTCTCTCTTTGGCAATGAGCCCTCTGGTAGTGAGCCCTCCTACAGTGAGCATCCTGGTAGTGAACTATCTTTTGTAAAATTCACCTTAATTGGTGTCACCTTAACCGATGTTTATATATTGAGAATTAGCATTCTCCATGGTATTTCCCTTCTTAGGTTTTCCATGTAAATTCTGGTGTTTCTTATGTTTGATCTAATATGTGCATATGTTTTCATGTTTCAGATCTTTGAATAAAGTTTATAAGATAATTTTATTGTCAACTGATTCACCCCCCCCCCCTCTCAATTGCTTGGATATTCAACATTATTCCCCTATTTCAAACCAAAATGGTGTTACCCCATGAAAACCAGTTTCATGTAATTCAGTCTAATTTGAATTGGCCTCAAAGTGAGCAAAGTGACATTATTTCTAGATTGAGTGCATTGTCTTGGAAAGAATGAATTGATTTTGTTGAATATGGGAGGGTAATTGCTACCTTAAGTGAAGAAGAGATACAAGCAGAAAATCATAATCAACATCTACAAGAAGAAATTGTTGTAGCAAGAAAATCAACTTGAAGAAAATTGCTTTGGTATCCAACTAATGGCATATTGTCATGATAGAGTATTTCCTACCATTCAAAGAAAATTCAATCCTGAAATATGGTGCTATCAAGGGACGGTGTTGCTCTAGTAGTTTAGCCTAGTATGGAATTTACGGAAGACCCACAAGAAGACATCCTCTCTGGATTGACAACCTTGGTGTGGGAGTGCAAAATGAGTTTCATCGAGCATATGAGAGTGCTCCTGGTGCTAGCTGAAGAAGAGGAAAATGTTGAATTGCATGATGCACAACTCCAACTAGTACTTGAAGCCGAAAGGAATCCATTTCCCCCTGATAATTAGTGTCATTAACTTTAATTTAGTGTAAGAGCATAAAGTTAGGGGATTTTGGTTTTTGAACTACGGTATCTGGTGGGCCACATGTGATTTAATGTTTTAGTTTTCTTTGTGTAAATGGTCATTTTCAAGAAACTGTTACTTCTTGGAACAATTATGACCAAGTGTTTACATATATACTAGAAAATCAGTAGTGATAGGGGCTTTTTTTGTCTTTTTGAAATTCTTTCTTTGAAAGAATTTTGCATGTTTTTGATAGATAATAATTATATTATCTAAATGCAATTTGTGTTATGATTGATTGGTGTGTGTTCTTCTTATGTTGAATATGTTGTTGCTAGGATAGTTCTTCTTGGTATCTATTGAAATACTTTTATGATAAATTGTGAATATTGTTGTGGAAAAGTTGGCTTTGAACAAATGATGCAGTAATGTTGTAGTATTGTAAGGAATTTACTGTATTGAAGGAATAATCTTTCTATTCTTTTTCTTAAATCTATTATGTTTTTTGCCTTTAAAATATTTTTAGTTAAAAGCTTTGCCTTATTTGCTTTTCAGTTCAAAGAATCCATAGTTTTTCATTCTTTGTGAATCATCTGAAGGTAGTTGTACCTTATAAAATAAGTAGAGTTGATGTAAAATATAGAGTTAAGTGATAAAATATGATAACCAATAGTTTCCAACTTCTTGTCTTAATAATGTATAGTCCACTTGAAAAGGGTCATATGAAGGTTTTGCTATAGAATTGAATGTGTCACAATAGATTGCCAAGATATGGAGATGAAATAGTGAGACAATTTGAAGAGTGTGACTCTTTGCATGAGGTATCTCATGAACTAAATTATTGTGTCGATGAAGATATCATTAACATAAGTGATGGTGGAGTACGTTGGTGTCTTGTTGTCCAAAAAGTTTGCAAACTTGAATATGAAGATTTCCCTTACAAGGGTGTAGCTTCTCATATGTGAATGATCATTTGCTTGAGTATGAGTGTTTTACTTGGGCCCATCATACAACTTGTGATGGTGTTGAGTAGCAACAAGTTCTCCAAGTTGATCAACTAGCTACTAAAGCTTCTTATATGCTCAAGCTTCAAAATTTGTAGTTTAAGCGGTCAAAGAATGAGTTTCCTTCTACAATTAACCAAGAAGTGACATATTTCCCTTTGCTGTGTGAATTGGGGATAGTCTCTTTTTTCCTCGATTCACCCATGGAGGTTAGCAAGTATGAGATGTAGGAGCACATGTAGGAGCTACATACTCCAAGATCACTTGCAAAAAAAATGATGCCTTCCACAAGACAATATGCAAGATAATGAGCTTTCTTAAGTGAGATTTAGTATGATAAATTACCTTGATACAAACATTAAATGCCTAATACAAATATTAAAAGTCTAGGAAACCAAAGGTAAATAAGAGTTACATGACCCCATTATAACTAACTTCTAGAATACCACCTAGGACCTAAGTTAACTCAGCATGTGAATGTGTCCCCTCACTAGGTAATCACAAGGTACAATACCTGGACTAGGTAATAGAAAATATTCATTCTAACATGAGGAATAACAAAAAGATTCTTTTAGTGTTGATCTATGCTTTTAATTATTTCCCCCAACCGCTATATGTTGCCATTGGGTTGTCATTGATGTCAACTAGTATGGGATGACTACCGATATGAGAGATGAATGTGCAACATTGTCATGTTACAGGTTGAGATATCTTTGATATCACTTTGTGTTGTAGGACACTGGTGAGGTAAGGAAGAGAATGCCATTCAGATGGATGACCACTAGTGTTACTGGTATACAAGTTAGTGCCTGACTTGTGTGGATGAGGTAGATAGGCTACCGGTACAGTGTATCATTGATAAGGAAAGGATGTCAGCTGGTAAGTGATGTGTTGACATGGAGAAGTCAAATCAACCAAGTGAGTGGTTGTCAGCCTGCAAAGATCATGACCAATGTACAAGCAAGATGAGCAAGGTGCTTGGAAGTTGTTTGTGATGAAGAGGTGGAATGTTACCTAAATCACATCAACATAGGAGGAGAAGGATCAATAGATCAATGGTATGTTGTGGTTGTAGAACAATAGGTTTTCCACCAAATGAAGATGCTGTCATCATGAGATGCAATGATTGTCAGTGAATGTGCCCTCATCGGATCACGTGCACGTTTGAAGGTTTGTTGCACAAATAGGGAAGTCACATAAGTGCATTGTAGGATGCAAAAGACTAGGTGTTACTCCACCGATACAGATGAAGAGTAATGAGTTTGTCACTTTGACAAACCGGTAGAGATATGACTAGAATTGATCAAGGAGAAGACATGGCTGAGTAGATGCAGATAGAGGAAGATTGGCCTGATTAATGATGGAGTCTGTGGAAGGTTGATGACATGGTGTCATCAAGAGGTTTTACCGATATGAATGGTCATCAATAATATGGACAAGGTGCAGATGAAGAAGACTCCCTACCTAATGAAGATGAGCATACTTTGGATAGACATGTCCAATGTCTAGTTAAGGAGTTCCACTGGCAGTTCAACATAGTACAGACATGAGGAGTTAACCAGTATAGTGTGAGATACCAACAGGGTTAGTAAACTAGCAGAAAAGAGGAATCGGTAGAATGTTCAATCGGTGATCCTATCTGGACCAACATGAAGATCCAAGATGGTAGGTGGTTGACTTGGATGCCATGTGGAGTCAAGGTGGCGAACTCGCATGCAGCGGTAGATGAAATGTACACCGATGAAGTAGTTGCAGGGTTGGTCGACATTGATGGTAGATCCCGTAAATCATGGGATGTGTTGCAGGTCATTGCAGAGGTTTGCAGCTCGAGGTCTGGAGGACAACTAAGAGATAGCTCAAAGTGAGTGAGGATATCAAGGTAGATGAAGGAAACTGCAAGATCAATCTTGGTGTTTGACCAAGAAATCAGCTGACAGGGTAAAAAGAAGATTGCCAAAGATAGAAGGCGTGATCAAGAAGGCAAGACAATGGCGGTGATGAGGAAACAGTTGTCTAGGCGATCAAATCAGACAAGATCTAATTGGATTTGGTTTGCCTTGAGAAGTGAGGAAACCCTAACTACCCAAAGTTTGTATTGGTTTTAGGCGGGAAAACTAGGCTATAAATATGCAAGCCAAAGATATTGTTAAGGGCTGCTGAACAAAAGAAGATAAGGTTGCTACATGTGAGAGAACATCAGTCAAGTTCTCATCAAGGAGAGAGAGAAGAGATTGAGTGTGAGGGAGAACGAGATTCAAGTGTTCAACAGGTAGAAGAGCAGAACCGGTAGTGTCCATACCAACAGAATAGAAGAAAAGGTAACTGCAGAGAAGGCAGACATAGAACTGGATGAGTGTAGTACCGGTGGAGAGCAACAAAGCAGTTGAAAGAAGTGAGAACATGCATAGAGAGAGGTGAACCGGTAAAGCAACACTGACAGAGAAAGAGGTGTATCGGTGTAGCAGAGAAGGTGTCTCACCGAAAAAGTAAGGTATAAGAATTGGTTACAAGATTCACTTGTAACAGAATGATTACTTTTGTATTTGATGCTATCATTGTGATCACTGAGTTGTAGCTTGGTGCAGGGGTTGTAGCCCATAAATCAGGTAGGGGTTGGTGCTCCTTGGGTTGGTGCCCTAAATCAGGGGTTGTAGCTCCTCGGGTTGGTGCCCTAAACTTTGTAATCGATTTGATTGTGAGGCTGGATTGGAGCAGTAGACTCCAACAGCATTGCTCACTGAGGTTTTTCCCATCTTGGGTTTTCCTCATACATGATAGTGTTATGTGATGTCCCTTTGTGTGTGAATGTATTTGTGTTTAGTCTCCTCGCTAACCAGGAAGTCTGCATTGAGTTAGAATCGGTTAACCAGTATGCTCACCTAGAATAGTTAAAGGGAAAAGATTAAGAACCACTGATTCACCCCCCTCCCTCTCTCAGTGGTGCATTGTGTCTAACACTATAAAGATAAAAGATGCAATGCAAAGGCATATGGTGTCCTATGTTCTATGGTTACCATATAATGACAAGGTTAATGATGCGACAAGTCTTCACTTTTTTAAAGGCAACCCCATTGTTGTGCCTGAAAGGAGAAGGCTACACTTGTTGTAGCTATGTGACAAAAATAACTATAGGTCGAGGGAAATTAGTTCCTTCGATAGGATGACATTTGATAGAGGCAAGTCATTTTATCCATCCTCTACATGGCTAGCCTGCATTATATTAAAATTTTGTTTTGCATCCATTCTTTAGTTGTCCTTGTATTATTGCTAGTTGGATGTGAGCTTCATCATGTACATATTTTCTTGTCATTCATGAGTCAATATTGATCCCTATTATTCCTCATTCTGGTTTGTCCCTCACTATACCTGCAAGAGGCACACATCCCCAATTAAATCCACTTTGGAACTCTCTTCCTTTTGTATGAAGCATGATCTCTTTGTTAATAATTTGTATAAGAAATCCCATTAGGGTCATATGATGTGAAAGTGTTCTCTTGGCTGTGTTCACTGTTAATTTTAAGCAATCAGATGTTTATCTTAAATAATCAAGTTATAACAGAACAATAACAACAATAAAAACACAAAACAAGACACACCAATACCTTGGGAAAACCTCCCTATTGGAGGTGAAAAACCCAGCCACATTGTACAATGTGTATTATCTCAAATGTAGGCAATTACAAGGCAAGTGTGCTTATCTTAGATTGTTGTTCAACTAGCAAGATAGCATATTTGAATTCCTCTTTATATGATAATGGAGATTGCAGCCCTTATCATCAACATCAAATTTGCTCAAGGCAAGTCTTCATTAGCTTCGCAAGATCTTGATAGCATCACCTAACAACCACCCTTCACACAATGGATGAGGAGCAAGTTCGCACACGAGAGAGAGAGAGAGAGAGAGAGAGAGAGAGAGAGAGAGAGAGAGAGAGAGAGAGAGAGAGAGAGAGAGAGAGAGAGAGAGAAGATTACATATGTTGACAGCCTTGAGAATGATTCGCCTTGTATATAAATTGATTCATTATGCTATGCAAATGACTTGCTTATATACTTGACTTGTGGTGTCAAGTCTCAAGTCAGCCTGCCTTGTTAATTTAATAATAATATTATGTATATCATCCAAATAGGTCTTGACATATTAAGATGTTATTGCTTACCACACGCTACATGAGTTTGGGCGCAACCCAATTACATAATCGCTCAAAATACATATTGGGCCTACCCTATCTACAAGTTACATTCAATAGAGGACCACAAGTTACATCGCCCAATTAGGGTCAGACCAAATTACAAGTTACATTTATAGGGCATGTCCTATCCACAAGCTACATTATATATAGGTCTTTCCCAAACAAGAAATAATTACAAGTTACATGTATTTGGACCCAGCCCTAAGTTCAATTTACATAATAGATAATACATGTGTATTTTAATGTTGTCAATTTAATAGATAGGTATTTGAGATAGCTACTATTTCAACACTCCCTCTTAGCTAGAGAGGATAGCTACCACTTGTCATGATCCATTCATGACCTTCATCTTGCATTGCCCGCAAGGATGAATGCATAAGCTCCATAGAGTATACTTGCAATAAAACACATAAATATCATGAACTCATTTCATGATATCCATCTCGCATTGCCCACAGAGGATGGATCCACCTTGCATTGCCCGCAAGGATGAATGCATAAGCTCCACAGAGTATACTTGCAATAAAACACATAAATATCATTAACTCATTTCATGATATCCATCTCGCATTGCCCGCAGAGGATGGATCCACCTTGCATTGCCCGCAGAGGGTGGAAGAGATCTTACACCTTAGCCTTCTCCCAGAAAAGGATACACTATCACCTTGCATTGCCCACAGAGGGTGACTCCACCTTGCATTGCCTGCAGAGGGTGGAAGGTGCAGTCTAAATTGCATCGCTAGGATTGAGACTCCCTCTTAATCAATATTGTGTTCTCCACAATTCCAAGCTTCTTTCTGAAGTACTCAAACTTCACTTGAGCTGGAGGCTTGGTGAGAACATCAGAAACTTGTTCATCAGTGTTGATATATTTCAATTGGATGGCACCTCTTTGTGCCATATCACGAATATAGTGATAACGAGTTTCCACGTGTTTTGACCTTTCATGAGACATGGGTTTGTTAGACATTTTAATACAACTCTGATTATCATAATAAATAATAGTGGATTCCCAAGGTTGTCCAAACAACCCAGCAAGAAGCTTGCGAAGCCAAACTGCTTCTCTAGTTGCCACACTTGAAGCAATGTATTCAGCTTTTGTAGTACTCAATGCAACTGAGGACTGTTTCCTACTGGCCCAAGAGATCATAGCAGAACCCAAGCTGAAACAGATTCCTGAAGTGATTTTCTTGTTAGTAACACTTTCGGCCCAATCAGAATCAGAGTAGCCTTCTAAATTGATTACTGTGTTGATTGGATGCTTCAGTCCATAGCCAACTGTTCCACGCAAGTATCTCAGGATGTGTTTGGCTGCCACCAAGTGAACATGCTTTGGCTAGTTCATAAATTGGCTAAGTGCACTCATTGCATAGCAAATTAGTGTTGACTAGATACATCCATGATTCAATCAACTTCCTGTACTCTAAAGGATCTGCAAAATCAGAGTTAGCTGAAAAAAAAATACTCAACTTCTTCAAGTTAGTTTCCATCATACCAAATCTTTTCAATACATCAATCATATATTTTCCTTGACTTAGAATAATTTCATTAGGTCTTTGCCACACTTCTAACCCTAGAAAGTAATGTATTAGACCTAGATTCTTCATTTCAAATTCAGTAGCTAATTCTTTCTTACACCTAATGATGAGACTATCTTCACCAGTTAGAAATAAATCATCCATATATAAAACTAGAATTAACATTTCACCATTAAATACTTTAAAGTAAATGTTAGGATCAACATCATTCTTATAAAACCCCAAACTAACTAAGTACTTATCAATTCTTTCATAGCAAGCCCTAGGAGCTTGCTTGAGGCCATACAGAGATTTCTTCAATCTTTACACATGAGTTTCTCTATTATGAATCTCATAACCTTCAGGTTGTTCCATATAGACAACATTAGGAAAACAATTTTTATATCTAACTTCAAGCCTGCAGCATTAGCTATAGTGGTTCTAATATTAGTATATCAACAAGAGCAAATGTTTCCTTCTACTACAACTAGCTTCATATTTTCAAAAAATTCCATATGAAACTCTCTTTTGATTCTTAATATAAAATTGTGGTAAGCAAGGTCTCATGAAGATTGCATAAACTAAGAATCAATCAAGGAAGGCAGCCATAAATCGAAGATGAGAAATGCCAACCTTTTCCCTACTTCACTTTTATGAAATGGACCTATAGTACAATCACTATGATCAAGGCATACCTTCAAGTGAAGAAACCAAGCTCCCTCTTAAGCTTGAAGACATGGTAATTCAAGAAACTCTTGAAGAGAAAATATCCCAATAGAATGAATTAACATGTAAAGTAACTTATCTAGACTTCCACCATTGATAACATATGCCAAGATTGCTCAAAAGGATATTTCCAGTCTATGATCAACTTCAACCATAAAATAAAGCTACTCAACATTCTAAAATTGTTTTCCATAGTTGAATAACAAAGAGTTACCTTATATTAAAAAACTAAGGCAAGTGTATGACTTCAGAAAACATTTTACAAAATCCATAAGCAAGGTATATAAGCCTAATTGTCTTTCCAGCCAATGCGTAAAGTTAGCTATGAGTATCAACCACTCAAAAGGATACACATTGTAGTTGAGCATAAGCATATGATTGAAAGCCAACTTCAATAAGTTAGATACCTCATTCATCTTAGGTTTCATCATAAAGAGAATACTTACTTCAAAGAATGTAATAGGCAGTATGCTTAAATTGAAGAGATATTGTCGCAATGAATATTATGTAAGGATGATGAAAGCCATGACAAAAAATGCATTAGAGCTAAAGGAAATCCTCTACACAAGAGGAGCAGAGCAAGATTATAATAACAACATAACAAAGAACATGAGGGCCTATTATGAAGAGCTAAAGAGAACCAAGTGTTACACAGTCACAACCCTACATGATAACCTTATCCAAACATAAAACATAACAAAAAATGTTGTCCATACAATGTTAAGAGATTTGATGCAAATCAAGAGACACACCATAAGAGTATATAATTCCAGAGCAGCAAGACTATTGAGCATTTCAAGACTTAGATAGAATACAGTGCATCAGAACTATGCAACAAGTATCATAAGGGATCAGATCATAATATGAAGATAGTAAGGTCGACATTGGGCATAGATACTAAGTAGGATATCTATCACACCAATGACTGAGGCTCCATGTTTCTGAATCTCCTATAAATTTATTCATCTTTCTATTTGTGCTTGCCATCATAATACTTCTAGATTTATATCTGAATACACATGCTGAAGTCTTAAGTGCCAAGGATGTATTTAGATCAATGTATCAATTCAGATCACCACATCAAATAGGTTGAGAGCTAAACATACTTAAAAAATAGAGAGTAGGGCATAACTATCTTCAATAGTTCAAATTGGATTAGAATAAATTCTTAACACAAGAACAAGGCTCGAACTAGGGTGATTGTTCCAAACCTTAGGAAGAAAGTTAGGCAATACTAAGATCTGAAAACAAATGCACAAACCGACATATGAAAGCACCCTCAGATGAAGTAGTTAACAAGAAAGAGAACCTTGTGCACTAGATAAGACACTAATAATAATAAGGTAATCAGATGCAAATCTCCAACCAGGTGGACCGTATAATTGAGAGTAGAGGAATGAGAGCACCTGAAATCTTATTGTTTCGATCGTCCCATCGATGCCTTTAATTTGTCAAGCAGACACTGCTGTTGAACTTTCTGATTCATGATAGACTTCTTGAATTGCTTTAGCTCATCCAGATCTGAAGGCTCAGTAAGATCCTTATCTTTCACAAACTATAACGGACCTTCCATGGTGTAAAATTTAGGACACCTTCAAGTCTGTACTTGACTTTGAGACCTGTAACCATCTTGCAAAACTAACAACAAACTGAAAGTGAAGGACAACCAATAATCTGATTATTTAGAATGAACCTAAAGCTCTAATACCATGTTAATTTTAAGCACTCAAATGTTAATCTTAAATAATCATGTTATAACATAACAATAACAACAATAAAAACACAAAACAAGACACACCAATACCCTGGGAAAACCTCCCTCTTGGAGGTGAAAAACCCAGGCACAAAGTACAATGTGTATTATCTCAAATGTAGGCAATTACAAGGCAAGTGTGCTTATCTCAGATTGTTGTTCAACCAGCAAGATAGCAGATCTAAATTCCTCTTTACATGATAATGGAGATTGCAGCCCTTATCACCTAACAACCACCCTTCACACAATGGATGAGGAGCAAGTTTGCACAAGAGAGAGAGAGAGAGAGATCACCAAATGTTGGAGAGCAGATTACATGTGTTGACAACCTTAAGAATGATTCACCTTGTACATAAATTGATTCATTATGCTGTGCAAATGACTTGCTTATATACTTGACTTGTGGTGTCAAGTCTCAAGTCAGCCTGCCTTGTTAATTTAATAATATTATTATGTATATCATCCAAATAGGTCTTGACCTATTAAGACGTTATTGATTGATTGCCTTTACCACACGCTACATGAGTTTGGGCCCAACCCAATTACATAATCGCTCAAAATACATATTGGGCCTACCCTATCTACAAGTTACATTCAATATAGACCACAAGTTACATTGCCCAATTAGGGTCAGACCAAATTACAAGTTACATTTATAGGGCTTGTCCTATCCACAAGTTACATTATATATAGGTCTTGCCCAAGCAAGACATAATTACAAGTTACATGTATTTGGGCCCATCCCTAATTTCGATTTACATAATAGATAATACATGTGTATTTTAATTGCCATTGACAACATTAAAATACAATAGATAGGTATCTGAGCTAGCTACTATTTCAACATTCACCTCCCATGTCTTTTGCATGTAACCCAAAACCAGAATTGCAAATTGGCTAAGTATGAATGGTTAGAGCCTTCATAGACACTAAGAAACAATGGTTCCTAGTTCCAATGGAACCTTCGACATATTTTTCCCTTTTGGAAAAAAGAATGGATAAAGTTATTGGAGTTTCCATAGGAACCAAGCCAATTCCCATGGAACCCACAATAGACGAATGTGAGAAGGAGTTGAGGAAAGGAGGGCAAAAGGAAAGAAAAATAAGAGATGAGTCATTTACACTTTCATGGTTCTTGTAACCACCCAAAATGTCAAAAGTTCTTGTAACCACCCAAAATGGCAAAAGACAAGCATGCTTGTGATGCTTCTTTTTAGTGTGTAGAGGGCCTCCGACATACATCACCCTCTCCACCTACTCACAATAATGACACTTGCATAACCCGACAACCATAAGAAGTACAAATCTTTTCCTTCCATCTGCAACATCCATTTTGGATGAAATTGGTCCTCAATCGTGCATTTTGAAAATGTGAATAATGCTACGATTAGGGTTATGCTACGATTAGGGTTATGCCTTATTGCTATTATAGCATGGTTTTGATTATTATATAAGAATTGTTTGGTTCTATCATGGTCTCTAAACGTAAAGGAAGTTGTAGGGTAATCACTAATGCCAACTCTTTCTCATTCTTTGGATTGTAGATTTGTGGATACAAGATAATTTAATAAATGCATGTGAGTTATGTGTCAAAGTGTCTCCAGAGTCGTATGCACATCTTATGGAGGGTTTGTAGTTGTAGCTTGGGATTTTTCTTTTCCACACCTTTTGGTATGAGTATAATTGGGGATGAGATGAATGCAATAGCATTCTAAAGCTATTGCAAGCTTTGTAATAATCTCTTTCATATTGCACATGAATATATCAATCTTTGTTTTGGATAAATAAGCATGCTCCATCATTCTGATTTCTTAATGTTAGGTGTATGAACGTATGAGACCTATTGTTCTTGTTTATGTTTTGTTTCCCATTCAATGTGTTGTGACTCTCTTGTCCAATAGATAGGCACAGTTTGGAATTATTTGATCAATCTCACACCAAACAAACAAAACATAAATTAGTAGTAGTAGTTTCTATACATTCATAACCCTATGATATAACCAATAATATATCTTCAACGAGTCTTAAATGAATTCTTTTCGTGTCGGTCATGCTTGTATATTGTTATCAACTATATAAGAGTTTTGAGGCGATCAATTGTTCAATTACAATCTTTCGAACGAAAACATCAAATTGAATTTGATTGTCACTATTTTATTATTGTTTATTGTATGTGATTTTACTAATTGAAATATATTGGCCTCCAAGACAAGTGAGTCTAAACCACCACGTACATAGGGAGCATTACGAGGCTGAGAAGGCCTCTCTTCGTGATATACTAGTAGATCATTGTAAGAAATTCACGTTCCCTCTTTATTGACCTTGAAATTCATGTAGGTTATTTGCATTTGTTTACCTGAAACACCCTTTTTGCAAGTGAGTGTTTTTTTACCTCATCCATCAGAAGCCCTTTCAATTTGCTAAATAATTAATTTCTTATTGGGCATGGATAGCGTTAATAGATCCATTTTGCTTGCAATTTGGCTGCGACTTTGGGCTCTGAATATGCTTTGAGTGCTTTACTGTAACGGTCATTTGCTAGAGGATGTTTCTTATGTGCTATGGGCTGTCATGCCTGCGATGCACTGTTTTTAACTTAAAAAGTCTCATAAATTTATTTACTTTTACAATGATGGGATGTTTTGTTCTGAAAATAAATATTTGGCAGGCTAATCGTTTAAATGTTTTTCTTACGCCCATGTCTAACTTCCGGAAAATTTGAAAAGCTTTCTGAACTCAATTCTCAAAGGGCAGAACAGTTTTTCGTTGAACCAAGAATGAGAAGTACGAAGTTCATTTGAATTTCCTGAGGGATATTTATTTATTTTTTCTTTATTTTTAATCCTCTTTTGGGGGACAATCTTAATCTATTGTGTGCTTTACTATAATGTACATCTCAAATTTCTCTTTCGCTCGCTGACTGCTATTAGAATTCAGAGTTTTCTGGCTTCTGCAGTTGCATCTTCGATATGCCGGTTAATTAACAGACTGATAAAGTCCACAACAGCCCAGTTTTCTGAAGAAGCAGTTGTAAACAACTAGCACCTAAACAAATTTAAAACATAATCTGCATTACGTAAACAAAGTTTACTTGAAGATATGAACATAAGTTACGGGACACAGGTGATTCAGGTAACACATTTTATTAAGGCCAATTCAGTTACTTGAAGGAGACAGATGTCTAGTGCAGTGTTTAGGTTCTCAAACAACAGGCAAATTTTATCGCCAATAAAGTTACAATAACCAATGTAAAAGCAAAAAAATAAATTCTAAGTTTTAACTTCATATTCGCATAATTTATCGTTTGACAGGCATATATGCCTACAGAAACATCGCATACATTACAAGTTTGTGGTGAGCCTCAAAACTCCCAATCCAATCCTACATCTCCAAAATCTCTAACAAAATGAATGCTATATAGAGCCTATTTCCCTGTCCTATGATGCACTTTTCTCACTAATGCTGCCTCAAAAACACTGGCTACATTGTAGTTTTACAGTATATTACATAACTTGGATAAACACAATCATACACAATAAAAAATCTAAGACCGCCTTCCAATTATCAAACCAAACAACACTGAGATCAGCGCAATTACCAATACAAACTTTATGCTTAAGTTGAAAGGCTCGGTAGATTTGCCAATTGTACTAGTTGAAGCAACAGGAACAGACTGAACTACAGATTTGCTTTTAGTTCTATCCTTCTTCTCGGCATGTATCAAAAGGTCGGTGCCAATATCCCTTGTACTTTCAACCATGCCCTTTTTCTGTAATTTCTCAAAATCCACATCGCAGAAAGTCAGAACCATTAAGACTATCCAGGTTTCAACAAAACTTACGTTTGCAAAGTAGATTTACTTGACACAAATATTGGTGAGATCGAACATCTCTATTAAGAGATTAAAATAAGGCATATACTTGTGCCTTCTGTACACACATAAACTGACAAAAGCCATCATAAGAAAAAATGTCTCTACTGCATATTCCTCTGATTGCTTAAAACTTTCAGTAAATAATTCTCCATTATAAAGCACAGGCATAGTGAGTTGTTTACCTGAGAGGGCTTAGCAAGGCGATCTTTCAAAGATTGTATCTCTTTCGCTGCTTGAATCATTTTTTCAGAATATTTCTTTGTAGTCGCAATCTAGAAATAATGCACAAACAGAACATAAACTATTCTCAGTATCCAATTAGATTTCACTGAAAGAGACCTATGACCATTTACTTTCAAGAGATAGGATGACATCATGCACAATAAACTAGTATATTGACCAAAGGAAAAACAGATCTAAATTTTGTTTGGCAAGCCTTCCCCTCCCCTCAATAAGTGAGGCCTATCAAACATTCAATGAAGAAATAGAACGAATTTCTATTTAAAATAGGAGTTCAACAATTATGCTAGGAGATCCAAAAAGTAATAAAGATTATGGATGGCACCGATGCTTCCTGCTGTTGGGAAGGAGATTGGTGCTGTGGATGGATCTATTTCAGTGCAGGTTCTCAGACAAGGTTTTCTCCTCCCTATGTTAGCAAGTGATAGAGGGGAATCTTCGAAGGTTGTTGACATCAGTGCTAATATTGTCAATGGTTTACATGTTGTGAGTGACCTTTTGGAGCAGAAACAGGGTCAGAGAAGGGTTCCCTATTCCCCTTGTAAGGCCTCTGAAGCAAGGTCAGGGTGTTGTCCTCACAGTTTGTGAACAGGGATGATGAGGCTGACATCCCTTATGAGTCCATTTATTCCCAATTAGGATTTGCTAGAAGAAATTGAAAAGTTGACAAATCATGGCGACTTCTTCAAGGTACACCCCTTCTTCTGTCTAGCAAAAGGCTCCATTTTGGAGTCTCCTCGAAGGGTGGGATGCAGTTCTTGCACTGATCTTTTCACAAACAAGAATTTAGTATCTACAGGTACGAAGTCTCAAGAATGAAAGAATCCCTTGAGTTCTAGCTTTCCCCTTCTGTTAGATCCAACGACAGATAATGAAGGCATCCTCCTCAAGATCCTGGATTCAATGGTTGTTAAATCTTCTGAAATGCTGAATAATTCCCTAATTGGGAAATTTTTAGGGTCAAGGACGAATATAGATGTTTTCAGGAGTTGGGCTAAAAGAAAATAGAATCTAAGTAGTTTAAGTTGAAATTTCTGCTATGGTAAAGAGTTTCTCCTTTCTCATTTCAAACCATAAAGATTGTGTTACAAGTCTCCTGATAACTATAAAGAATATACAAAAATAGTGTGCATATTTATAGACTCACTGTTTACACAAAGACAAGGTCATGAATCCCAGCCCATATAAGGAAAGGCCAAAACACATACAAACTCATCTAGAAAGAGAACAGAGAGAAAATTTGTTGCAATCAACATGCACAACCAAAGTTCTGTGAGAGAATAGAGAATAGCCAAATCAAAAGTGAGATGATATGACCTCAAATCTAACATTAGGTCAATTACTTGTAATGTAACCAACGCAGTTTCTTTGATGATTTAAAACTTAAATTGATGACATGGAAATATTCAAAGTTTAGCCGATCAAAAGTATTCCTCAATTTTGGGAAAATATTTAAAAATTGTGGAAAATTAGATTTAGTGAAACATTGTGTTGTACTCTCCGTTTGAAATCTAGCATCAGATAGAAATCAAACAAGAGGAGAAAGGGAAAAAATACCTGATCTTGCAATTTGCTTTCCTTCTCCTGCAACTTCTGTTCGAAATCTGCTAGTTGTTTTCTGTTCATATCAGATGCACTCAGTTTAGCCCTGAGGTCCTCTATCTCAGCTTTAAGGGTCGCTTCCCTTTCTTCTGTTAGCTTCAATCCACTTGAAGTCTGTGAATAGTCAATTGGCATTGTTAATTTGTCAAAACTAAGTTGTACTACACAATATACCATAAATACTAAACTATTCATATGTGTGATTCTATAATTTCAAATACTAAACTAGTATCAAAAGATTTCAACATACCAGTATCAAAAGATTTCAAATACTAAACTATTCATGTGTGTAATTCTATAATTAAGAAAGGAAAAAGGAGAAGCCATGTTTAAACATGTAGTTAAAAGAGACAATTGTTTAACAATAAACAAAATGATAGATAGTTGTGCATAAGAAACAAATTATAGCTATGGATTTGAATGAACCATCGGACAACAAAAATTGGTATAAAATTTTGGGGATCACGAGGAACCTGTTCTTGTAACTGCAAATCAGCTAGCCGCAACTTGTCTTCAAGCTCTGCTACTTGTGCTTGTAAAGCTGGAATTTGGCACAGTTTACCCTGCATATTCTCAAACTCTGCTTTGAACGCAGCCTCTCTTTCGGCAGATTGTTTTAATGTAATCTCATTCTACAAAATATTTATGTAATAGTTTATCCTCAGGAAACGATAACTCACTAAAAGTATAATAAAACTGAAGCATTATTATTCTTATATTGCCGGATGACAGAAATATCCAAAATATACACGAGAAATATAACCCTAGAAATGAAAACTGTAACGTAAGTTCTAATAGTTACAGGCAGTAATAAACCTGCTCCTGCGCCTTGGAATCAGCCAATTGCAACTTCTGGTCAAGCTCAGCTACTTGTGTTTCTAAAAGTTCAGCCTGCCTTAATTTGTCCTTGAGATTCTCTATTTCGCACATGTAAATTTCCTTGCTTTCTTCTGATTTTCGCAGTGCACTTTCACTCTGTAAATATTGAATGAATAATTATCACAACCATCAAAATATAGACGTCAAATGTCATAAGGCCATAGTAGCATAGCATAAAAATAAAAGACATTCACAAAGACACATATGACTGTAAACTTAATCTATACTCAAGCCAAAAAATATAAAAGATTGTATAAATACGTCTATTCTAACCACACAGGCAAGAAATGGGACCATGGAGAGTTACCTCCTCTTGCAACTTTAATTCAGCCAGATGCAACTTATGCTCAAGTTCCTCCACTTGGACTTGTAAAAGTGCAGACTGGCTCAGTTTACCCTTAAGATCATCCAAATCAGCAGTAAACGTGAGCTCCCTTTCAGTTGCTTTCTTAAATTCACTTTCTTTCTGAGACAGTAAGTTATCAAATTCAGTTTTCATGCTTGAATACTTTTCTATCAGCTCATTATTGTCTTCCATTACAGAGGAAATCTGCAAAAGGCATAGATCTTCTCATTAACAATCAAGCTTAGCATTTGACTACCTTTATAATCTACAGAAAAAATAACAAAAGTGAAGGCTCAAAAAACAAAAAGGTGATGCTCCAATGACAAAACACATTCAAAGAAGAAGTCACCTGCTCGGCAAGTAGCTCATTCTCACTTTGAACTTGACGATAATCTGTTTGTAACTCATCCACCTTGCTCTGGAGACAAATCAACTCCTCATTTAGCTTTGAATTCTTTTCAGCCAATACTTCACTTTCTATTTTTGACTGTTGCAGCCTCTCTTCAGCAGCCAAGAGTTGTTTGGTAAGCTCTTGTTGTGTGGCTTCCAATTCTAATAATATAGCAGAAGAGTCCTGCAATTTTGACTGGCTCACTGTTGCTGATTCAGATGCTTGTGTAACTCGGTCTTCAGAATCTTTCAGTTGACCTTCAAGAGCATTTATTTTATCAATCAAGATTTGTACTTGGGTATCTGCATGCATATGCTTGTCATATGCTTCTTGCAACTTTGTTTCTTTGTCCAGGGTTTGAGATTGAAGAAGCTGTTCCATCTCTGTATACTTAGCTGATAATTCTTTGGAGACATTCTCCTTATCCGTCAATTGTTCCTCAGCATTCTTCAGCTTGGCCTGAAGCTCAGTTTCTCTCAGAAGAGCATTCTGCAGATCTTCCTGAAGAGCAGATAATTTGGCCTCTGCATCGCTAAGATTATTTTCCAGAACTGTTACAAGGTTCTCAAGCTCAAGATGCCTTTCAGTTGACTTTTTTGATATATCTTCAAGGCTGCCAATATTTTCTTTTGCTCCACTTAAGCTTTCCTCCAGTTCTTTTTCCCTTAGACTTGAATTTGTGAATATAGTCTCAAGCTCCAAAACTCTTGTCAAAGAATCCTCAAATTTTGCTTTTAGTTCATTTGCTTTCTCAGAAAATTCGTTGGCACTGATTTCAGTCTCTCTACACCTTGATTCTGCTAAATTCAGCTGTTCACCAAGCTCATGAATCTGTTGCTCTGCATTTGCCTTGAATTCCTGTAATGATTGTTCAAGCTCCTCACAACGATCTACTGCTTGTTTCCCAATATTTTTTTCTTCTTTCAACTTCTCTAAAGTAACTTCAAGCTTTTCCCGAAGTTCAACTTCCTTGAGAATATAATTATCTAGATCTAATTTAAAAGAAACAATTTTATCTTGGGCTTCCTTAGAGCTCAGCTGAAAAACTTCAGTTTGCTGTGCCAACTGTTCATCAGCGTCCTTCACCAAAGCTTTAAGTTCACTTTCTCTTTCAATAGCACTCTTCAGATCTATTTCAAGTGATTCCAATTTGTCTTGTGCTTCCTTGCAGTTAAGTTGCAAAAGCTCAATTTTTCTCTCTGCCTCTAATAGCTTTCCAGTTAATTCATTTATTACATCTTCCCTGCTGGCAACTTCTTGGTTTGCTAATCTTATGCTTTCCTCTAGTGCTTGTTCCTTCTCCCTTGAATTCACTTGTATAACTCCAAGCTCCTCAATCCTTGCCAACGAGTCCTCCATCTTCCCCCTCAATTCAGATACCTGCTCAGAGAACTGTTTTGCTTCAGTTTCAGTCTCCACAAACCTTGTTTCTGCCAACTCCAGCTGTTTTTCAAGATCACATTTCTCTTGCTTAGCAGTCTCCAATAACGACTCCAATTCTATCACCTTCTTTGCATTATCCTCTGCCTTATCGCGAGAAACAGCAATTAAATCTTCGAGCTGGACACTTCTTTGCTTGGAGTTACTTGCATGTGCTTCATGTTCTGAGAGGACTTCTTCGAGGGACTTCAACTTCTGCTCCATCTCTGCAGTTCGTGCTGAAGATTGATCAAGTGAAGCTTCCAAAGCATTGATCTTATCTTCAGAAACCTTGACCTGATTCTGGAAATTGACACAGGATTCCTCAAGCTCAGATATTTTCTCATTAAGTTGGGTAACTGTAGATTCAAGGTCAACACATTTCACTCTTGTGCTCTCCAAATCCGCTAGAAAATCTGATGACTTAAGCTCTTCCTGTTTCAAATTATCCTCAAGCAAATGGTTGGCTTCTATTACTTCTTGCAGCTCAACCATTTTGAGTTTAAGGTTTTCTTCAGAACTTGAACAAAGTTTCTCCAGAGCTGAAATATCTTCCTTCAAGTTTTCAGAAGACTGTCTTGCTTCAGTTTCAGTCTCCGTGAATCTTGTTTCTGCCAACTCTAGCCGTTTTTCAAGATCACATTTCTCTTGCGTAGCATTCTCCAATAATTGCTCCAATTCTGTGACCTTCTTTGCATTATCCTCTGCCTTATCACGAAAAACAGCGATTAAATCTTCGAGCTCGACACTTCTTTGCCTGGAGTTACTTGCATGTGCTTCATGTTCTGAAAGGACTTCTTCGAGGGACTTCAACTTCTGCTCCATCTCTGCATTCCTTTCTGAAGATTGATCAAGTGAAGCTTCAGAACTACTGACCTTATCTTCAGAAACCTTGACCTGATTCTGGAAATTGACACAGGATTCCTCAAGCTCAGATATTTTCTCATTAAGTTGGGCAACTGTAGATTCAAGGTCTCCACATTTCACTCTTGCTCTCTCCAAATCCGCTAGAAAATCTGATGACTTAAGCTCTTCCTGTTTCAAGTTATCCTCAAGCGAATGGTTGGCTTCCAGTGCTTCTTGTAGCTTATTATTCAATTCATCAATTTCAACCATTTTGAGTTTAAGGTTTTCTTCAGAACTTGAACAAAGTTCCTCCAGAGCTGAAATATCTTCCTTCAATTTTTCAGAAGACTGTCTTGCTTCAATTTCAGTCTCCGTGAGTCTTTTTTCTGCCGACGCCAGCTGTTTTTCAAGTTCACATTTCGCTTCTGTAGCAGTCTCCAATAATGACTCCAATTCTGTCACCTTCTTTGCATTATCCTCTGCCTTATCACGAAAAACAGCAATTAAATCTTCGAGCTCGACACTTCTTTGCCTGGAGTTACTTGCATGTGCTTCATGTTCTGAAAGGGCTTCTTCGAAGGACTTCAACTTTTGCTCCATCTCTGCATTCCTTGTCGAAGATTGATCAAATGAAGCTTCCAAAGTACTGATCTTATCTTCAGAAACCTTGACCTGGTTCTGGAAATTGACACAGGATTCCTCAAGTTCGGATATCTTCCCGTTAAGTTGAGCAACAGTAGCTTCAAGATCTTGATATCTCACTCTTGTGCTCTCCAAATCCTCTAGATAATCAGATGACTTAAGCTCTTCCCGCTTCAGATTATCCTCGAGCAAATAGTTAGCTTCTATTACTTCTTGCAGCTTATTATTCAGTTCATTAATTTCAACCATTTTAAGTTCAAGGTTTTCTTCAGAGCTTGCACACAATTTCTCCAGAGCTGAAATATCTTCCTTCATTTTAACTTCTGCTACTTGATGAACACTCAGGCTGTTCATAAATTCTTCTATAGTACCTTCTGCAGATGTCAGTTTTTCCTTCAATTCTAAAGCTTGCTCTTGGGAATCTCTCAGTTCGTTCTGAACCGCTGTTAATTTTGATTCTGTTTCCTTAAGATCATCTTCTATTTGTTCTTTCAAATGAAGTTCTTCACGAAGATCCTGGATCTCATTGTGCAGAGAAGCCAAAAGCTCTTCCTTTTCCTTAGCCCTGGACTCAGATAATGCGGATAGGTTCTCAAATTCCATAGCCTTTTCTAAAGCCTTTGAAGCATGCAGTTCATGCTGCCGGATCAGCTCTTCACATTCTTCAGTCTTATCCATCGACGATTTCAACTGGCTCTCTAGACTCGCTATCTTCTCTGTCGACTGTGCTAACTCTGCATCATATCTATGAATTGCAGCCCTTGCACTGTTCAACTCATCCTCCTTTTGTGCCCTAGATTCCATCTCTTCTTGAAGAAATTCAGCTTGCAAGGTGAATTTTTCTTCTGTTTCTTTTGCCTTCAATTCTGCAGCAGCAAGCTGTTCTTTCAATACTTCTTCCTTTTCTTTTAGTATGACTGAATTTCTGTTTGCTTCTTCTAGCTTTTCCTCTATTAATCCTAAATCATCCTTGAGATGTGTAACCTTAGACTCTGAACCATTGAGCTCAATGGCGAGTCTTGCAATTTCTAGTTCAAGAGCCTTCAATCTTTCTCGCTCTGCCTGAAAACCTACTATTTCATTTTCAGCTTTACTTAACTTTTCATCCACCATGGCAGCCATTTCTTTCTCCTTTTCATGCAGTACTGTACTTTTCTTTGCCTGGTCCAATTCCTTTTCGAGGCTTTCTATTCTTTTCTCAGCAAGCTCAAGTTTCTCCTCAATATTTGTAGGCTCATCGACTATCTGGAAGTCTCCATTCAGCAACGACGATGCTTCATGTCTCTGTTCATTACTCTGAGGATACCAGAAAACATAAAATCAAGCAATTGCGAGAATGCAACCATTGTCAATGCATCGCTGCAGTCTGACTCCAAACTATCGATGCAATGCAAATGAGGACGACTATCAGCTTGAATAGAAAAGATTTCTATAATACAGTTTTAATTTGATAAGAAATTACCCTTAAACAAAAATTCACGTAAAATGATTATCGAAAACTCCAAAAACTAGATTGCTCCTAATTTAATTTAGCTGCACTCTCGCAGACCTACTTGACTTCATAAATGTTACAACACAAAGACCTACCACAGAAGTACAAGTGCCCTCATTAATCTGTACATCCTCTGACTGTTTTCCAACTTCATCCATTTTATGATATTTCTAGTTGATTTCTATCAGCTTCCTCACCCTATACCATTTGAAAAAATGTTTTCAGATGTCAGTTGAAAATACCAGTATTTCATTAAAAATTAGCATTTCCAGAGTACTCTTGTCAACCATCACAGACCATTAATAAAAGAACAAAAAAGCCCGCCCCAATATAGGTAGGAAAGCATGTACAATTTTAACTACCCCATTTGAAAACAAGAATGAAGTTTAAGCCATGTTAATCAAACACACAAATCAAGAATGAAATATCCTGTTTTATAAGGAAAATCGACGGTGAATATAATGGAGAGGTCTAGGAGACTAGGATAGAAAACTTGTAAGAGTTCATATTCGGCCGGAAAAGAAAATGGAATAAAATCTTATTTGAAATAATGTCCCCCAATACGAGTATCATATAGAAATCTCAGTTGAATTTTTTTTTCATTGAGCATATTATTCACTAAAACTTTATCACATCCTTGCCTGCTGCTTTCATATTCGCTTCCGTATATCCTGATGTGTATTTCACTTAAGAAGAAAACTGTCAGTAATTCCATAATTTATACATCAGGTTTCAGTCACATATAAGGCTTAATTGCTTGTAACAGGGCATTTTTCACTGAACAGGCTCAAATAACGGGGAAATGTATGCTGGAGATTAATTCCAGAGAACTTGTAGTCAATTATTTGAGTCTCTTTAGAGAATTCTATTGTTAATATATACTAATTATGAAGCTTTGAATTCGCTACCTATCTACCAACTACTGTAAGGCTGATTAAAGGGGGAATTCTGTCGCTTGAGATTTCTAACAATAACTGATTCGATAATAAACCAACAGAAAGTGATTGCGTATAATTGAAACTTTGTTTCCAAACCAATATTACTAAATAGAAGGCGCATGATTTGAACTAAATATATTAATCTGTACTTGCCCAAAATGACACGCCATCATTAAATTAGCGGAGGCGGGCACGGATGATCAAACTAATTCGATTGTAAACCAACAGAGTAATTGCGTATAATTTAAACTTCGATTCCAACCTAATATTAATAAATGGAAGGCACATGATTTGAATTAAATCAACCCGTACTTGCCCAAAATTACACTCCGTCGTTAAATTAGCGGAGGCGGGGCACGGATGATCAAAAAATAAATGACCGGATTTGGGAAGCCACCAGGATTTCAGACTGGAACCGGGCGAAATTAGTTCTCCTAACAATTAGGCTCCAGGAAGACTTTTCGAGGAATGTCATGAACCAAATAAAAAGGGAAAGCATCAGGTCTTGAAGAAAATAAAGCTCACTTAAACAATAGTTAAAAATACATCCTTGGAAAACATCAGCAATCGAACAGAACACAACTGGAAAGCTCTACGGTCGAAAAAATAATTTCTAATGCTAATGCCATATTTTTCGCTGCACATGTTCAGAGGCAAGAACAAGAATTAGTACTAAGTTAGCATTACTTGATATGTTCAAGTACAAGAAGAAAAATATAACCCATAGCCAACAAATTTGAGTTTTCTTGCACTGGGATGATATAATCAAGGATCCAAGGCAGAAAAATATAACCCAACGCTAACAAATTTGAGTCTTTTGCACTGAGGATTCAATCAAGGATAAAAGGCAGGCGATGTAGTAAAAAGGAAAGAATTACTTTCAAAATATATTAATTGATAAGTAGGCCTGAAAAAAATAACAAAATATGTGCTTCCGCGATGCCGTGTATGAAATTATGCAATACTTCAAATCGAATCGAATCATACCCGATTGAAGGCAGGGGACGGCATATAAAACGGCTTAATTATAATGTTCACCATAAAAGCTAAGCTATTATTATAATATTACCTATAATACCTCCGATTATGAAAATAAGCCTCTATAAATAAAGGTTTCAACTTCGAGATCATTTGCGAGGCTTTAGCATCCGCAATCGATAAAATATAGATTGGATTTGAAATTTGATTAGATTAGAAAGATTTTCAAATATCAGAAAAACGCTGCAGACAGACTTAGAAACATAAATACAATCGATCGCGATCGATCACAAAACATCGAATCGCTCAGCAAGCAAAAGAACCGCCAAATAATTAGCAGTGTTCGTGAATGAATGCAAGCTGCTGGAAAGCAAATTAAAATTTTTCAAAAGCTGATGAATTGATCTAAAGAAAAGGCGATGTCTGATAATTTACCTGCGATCGCTGTCCCCTGAGGAAATGCAGATTGCCTTGCAGAGAAGAGCAATCAGCAATAAACGCTTTTCTTCGCTTGAAGATACCGTTCTTTCAGGTAACCGTCAATTTCTTATTGGTTAAAACGAAACGGAAGGCTGATCGGCGATCAGGGATCGGCAATCGACGATGGAAGATGAACGAATGATGGATGCCTTGAAGCTATCTGAATTGCAAAGCAGAAAAAATGTAGAGTAAAATATACCGGTATTCCTTCGTTAAGCGCCGCCCAATTTTGGTCCGTTGGACCGTCCAAGTCGACTTTCTTATTAGGACTTTGAATCACCGCCGTTCGATTGCAGGGTGATGTAAGTTGGGCAAGGATGAAGCGGACGGGGTATCACACGTGGCATGTTGTGATTGAGCAGGGCCATGTTTTTCATATAAAGGGAGTATCTTTTGTCTTTACGGCTGCCGTTTCAACCGACCACACCGACTAGGCAGAGGAGTGGGCCCACCGTCCACTGGGGTCCACGTGGAAATATTCTCTAACTTCAACTCCACTAACCTATTATTATTATTACTTAACAACATACAGGCTGGAATATTTTGTTAACTGGTATTTGTACAGACATTTGTATACCTGTCTTATTACAGCCTCCGTCCTACCCCACGTGATGCTTGAATTTCTCTTCATTCGGAACCGTGTATTTATTACATTGCATGATTTGTAGGCTTAAGTCTTCGTGTCAAAATCATTTCTCTTGGGTAAAAGTGAACATTGGTTACTTCCCCATTATGTTTTAATTACTGCCAACCGGTCCAAGGTTTTATTGTCCACATCCAGAATGGTAGGCAATGAGTGCCTCGAGCCCACATTTATCTACTTCCTTTTACTTTTTCTTCTTTTTTGTTTTTTGTTTAGTTTTTTAAAATATTTAATTTCTTATATTCATGATATTGGATGTATTTAGTTGTATTAACTGCATAGAAGTATTAATCGTTTGGAAAATTAATCTGCAAAACAAAAGTATAAGACTTTTCAGGAATTAATCATAAAAATATTGTACACAAATAAAATAGATACTTCAACACAAAGGTATTTTAAAAACATAAAGATATTATTAAAAAAAATAATTAAAGCATAAATCTAAGATGGCAGCCCCTAGCATGTCCAAGGGCTTTTGAATAATGTTCCAAATTAAAATTAAATAATTTTGAAATAAATTAAATTCTCATTAAATAGTTTTGAATAAAAATAAAATAAATAATATAATTACAATAAAATTATTTAAATAATTTAAAAAAAATAAAACAATTCATTTTTTGCATAGATGTATATAAGTTTCTATATAAAGTTTTATGTTACTTAAAAATATTTAATTCTTATTTTATTTTATGTATATTATTACTTTATTTATTTGTGAAGAAGTATTTTTATTTATTCAAAGCGATTTATCCATTTCAAAATTATTTTATTTCAATTTAAAATTATTCGAATATTATTTTATTTTATAATAAAAAAATTGGTGATAATTTTTTTTTAATATATTATTTCAAAAATTGTTTTGGAAAAAAATTGGCAAATCAAAAGTATAAGATTTTTTTGAAAAAAGGGGAAAATAGTCGTCAAAAAAATTGGATTTAAAAAATGTATATTAAAAAATTAAAATAAATGTTTTTTTAAAAAAAGAAAAAAAAATACTTGTTTTTAAAAGTTGAAGGTATTTATCATTGTAATTAATAATTATGTCATAGCGACAATAAAATTCCAATTAATTAAAAGGACTTCTATGTTGTCTCAATATAAAAGATACCATGGTTGTAGTACCAGTTGTGGAAAATGTTAGGCAAGCCAAGAAGTTGTATGATTATTGGCGAACAATTCATGAAGTGGTTTGTTGTAGGGCAGTGTTGAGAGTTTCTTGCACGTATTAGAGATAGCAGAAAGTCTGGGTGTCCAGATAACTGAGGAAAGGCATCAACGAAAGGGATGGCAAAATGTTGATAGAAGCAGTCCCTCGAGGGATGACCATCACTACAAGGTCCTCCCTACAAAATGTGTTAAGTATCTGGGCCTGTAGGTGTATGCTTATTTCAGGAAGATAGATTCAAATGGTCACGATGTAATCATAAATGTTGTTAAGCTGTCATGATGTAATCATAAAAGGTCAATGGTCACGATGTAATCATAAATGTTGTTAAGTTGTCATGATGTAATCATAAAAGGTCATTATCTAACTAGACTTAATGTCTCGGGCCGGAGGTTTCTCCTCTCCGCTCTTTCCTACCGGTGCCCGCACTGAGTGGAGAATGTAATGTAATGTAATTTTGTTTATAATCTAATAAAATATTTTGGCTTTGGCCTTTTACCAATCAAAAAAAAAAATTCCAATTAAGTTTTTAAAAGATATAAATTTTAATTTTAATATAAATATTTTTTATTTTTTAGTAAATCAAAATTATTAATAAACTATAATAAGTTAGAAATATTAATAAGTTTAAAACTGAATTTAAATAATTAGGTTTGTTAATATTAAAATAAAACAAATAATATTTTTTAAATTTAATTGAAAATTTTATATATTAATATTTTAAAATAAATAATAATATTTTAAAAAAAAATTGGCTCCTTACCAATAAAATAAAATAAAATTAAAAAATAATTTTAATTTATCAAACAATGATTTTTTAATGTATAAAAAATATATTAAAGCAAAATATATTATCAATCCTCCTGTGACTAGGTCAGGGGCTCTGAAGCGTAATCTTCAAAGTAGTTTTGGAGAAGGAAAGTCTTCTCCATCTAAAGGAAAGAGGGGAGCCTCAGTCTTCCCTCGAGAGCAATGAGAATTATATCTTGGAAAGTTAGGGGCTTAAATGCCCCTAACAAGAGGCACTTAATTAAGTCCCAGATGGACTTAGTTAAGTGTGATATTTTCATGTTGCAAGAGACAAAATTGTCAAAGAAGTCTGCTGGTTTGGTTTTTTCTTCTTGGAGAAAGTGGGAATTCCTCTCCTCTCCAGCTTGTGGTGCGTCAAGGGGTTTGGCATTGCTTTGGAATAACTATAACATTGAGGTTGAGTTGGTTGCTTCTATTGTAAACTAGATGTTGGCCTTAGTTAAAAGCAAGCTTTCGAAGGTTAAGTTTTGGCTTTATAATATTTATGCTCCTTCTGGTATTCAAAGGAAGACTAAATTATGGGGAGAACTTAAGAGGATTTCCTCCCCTTTAAGGCATGGTCCCTTTATAATCTTTGGGGGGGATTTTAATGCTATCACTGACTTGGGAGAAAAGAAAGGATGTATTCTTCCTAATAAAAAAATTATGGAAGACTTTGGGATGTTCATTAAGGACATGCATCTTTTTGATTATCAGTTTCAGAATGGGATTTTCACATGGACAAATATGTGAAGAGATTTTTCTCAAATTGCGGAAAGGTTAGACTGGTTTTTGTTATTAGATGTTTGGATTGATTCAAAGTTCAAATTTTTTTCCTCTATTCTTCTGGTTTTGAGGTCAGATCATTTTCCAATTTCGCTATCAATTCTGGAAGATAAAGCTCCTTTTAAGTCACCTTTTAAATTTGAACCTATGTGGTTTAGAGATTCTTCCTTTTTGCCTTTTCTCAAAAAATGGTGGAGTCCTGCTCCTTATTGCTAGGGATCCCGAATGTTTCAGATTGCTAAGAAGTTGAGATTTTTGAAATTTAATATTAGAGATTGAAATATCTTGCATTTTAAGAACATCTTTCAAGAAAAACAAAGGATTCAAGATATGATTGAATGTCTTAATTCACATGTGATTCAACATGGTATGGTGCCTCTTGTTTTTGATGAACTAAAATTGCTAAAAGCAGAGCTTGAAGAATTTTTTTCTAGAGAAGAAATCTATTGGAGATAGAAATCGAGGGAGATCTGGCTTTCAGATGGTGATAGAAATACAAAAAAATTTCACTCTTCAACAAAAATTTAGAGAAGTAGAAATAGGATATCTTGTATTGAGTGTCCAAATGGCAGACTTTTAACAGAACAGGAGGATATTGCTTCAGAGGCAGTTAGGTTTTTTAAGTCACTATTGTCTTCAAAGCATGGAGATCTTCGTAATAATATTTCTTCTAATATTCCCTCTTTGGTATCTTCGGAAGATAATAAAATGTCGATGTCTCCTTTTTCTTTGGATAAAGTTAAGAATGTTGTTTTTGCATTGAACCCTGATAAGGCTCCGAGACCGGATGGATTTACTCCTTTATTTTTTCAGAAATGCTGGGATTTTGTGGGGAATGATGTTTTATTGGCCCTTGAGGAAGCTAGAAGGAATGGGTCTATTTTGAAAGAGCTTAATACTACAACGATTGCAATTATTCCTAAAAAAGAGGTTACCAAGACATTTGCTGATTTTCACCCTATTGCTTTATGTAATACTTTGTACAAGATTTTTACCAAGGCTATTTCTTTAAGGTTGGCTAAAATTCTGCCTAGGATCATTTCTTTAGAACAAGGTGGTTTTGTTTCAGGAAGGGAGACGACAAAGGGAGCTATAGTGGCGCATGAGGTTCTGCATTCAATTTTTACTCAGAGAATCCCGACCATGATCCCCAAATTAGATATGATGAAAGCATATGATAGAGTAGAATGGGGGGCATTCTGTGTTGTTCTACTTAAATTGGGCTTTTCCAAGGCATGGGTCAAATGGATTCGTGCTTGTATTTCTTCTACAAGGTTTTCTGTTCTAATTAATGGCTCCCCTTGTGGTTTTTTCTCTTCTAGGGGTTTGAGGCAGAGGGATCCCCTGTCTCCTTTCTTGTTCATTCTTCTAGCTGAAACATTCAGTTGGGCTATAAGAGCTGCTAAGCTCGAAGGGCTTTGGAAGGGAATTAGGATTCATAATGTTCCACAAAGCATTTCGCATTGCTTGTTTGCAGATGATACCTTGTTATTTGGTCAGGCCTCTTTGGGTGAGGCAAGAGTGATAAAGGGGATAATACAGTTTTATGCATCCTTTTCTGGTCAGAGAGTCAATGTTGATAAGTCAAAGGTTTTTGGGGATTTGCATCTGGAAATCTTCCTTGTTCTTATCTTGGTATACATTTCTTCATTAAGAATGATAGAGTTGAGTTTTGGGATAAGATCATTTCAGTTATCTCTGGAAGGATCCTATCCTGGAATCATAGATGGTTATCTTTGGCTGGTAAGATTGTTCTTATTAAGTTTGTCCTAAATGTTGTTCCTATTTATCTCATGTCTATTTTGTAGTCTCTGAAAGCGGCTCTTATTAGTTTGCAAGATACTCTTAGGTCCTTCCTTTGGAGTAATAATAAAGAATGTAAGAAGAAAATCCCTCTGGCAGCATGGGATAAAGTTTGTTTGCCTAAAAACCTTGGGGGCACAAGCATTAGGAGTTTGGAAAGTCAGAATTTAGCCTTAGGTGCTAAGTTGGTTTGGAAATTGTATGAGAGACCATTCTCCTTTTGGGCACAAATTATGTTTGCTAAATATTTAAATAATGGACCAAGAGAGTATGTCTTTCAAGTTTCTAATTTACCGTCTAGTTCAGCTATTTGGAATTTTCTATGTAAATGTAGATCAGTGATTTTGCCTCATCTCTCATGGATTGTTCATAATGGTAGAAAGGTCAGGTTTTGGGAGGAAGTTTGGAATGGACATCCCCCTTTGGTGAACTCGAGGGATTGGTCTCCTTTAATTTCCACTCCTTCCCTTTGGGGTGTCTTTGTGGCTAATTATTTTGAAATTGAGTATAGTGGGAATCTTAAGGTGGCAAAATGGAAATCAATTGAGTTATTAGATATTGATCAAAATGTGAAATTGGAATATGATAAGATGTTGAAGGAGAGAGTAATAATTCTTTCTGATGCTAACAATGAGCTTATCTGGACAAGGAATATCTCTGGTAAGTACACGGTTAAGGATGGCTATAATTCTCTCTTGGTTGCTAAAGATTTATCTACTTGGCCATACAAGCTATTTTGGCATATGGCTTGCCTCCCAAAGGCTGGTGCTTTTGCTTGGTTAGTAGTGCAGGACAGGGTCCTTACAGGAATGAGGTTGGACAGGTTGGGTATTATTGCAGTATTTTCTTGTGTCTTTTGTAATAAAAATTTAGAATCCTCTACACACTTGTTTCTTCACTATGATTTTGCCTATGCTTGCTGGCAATGGTTGTTTGAAAAGCTTAATCTATCCTTTGTTATTGGTAAGGATCTCCTTTCCCACTTTAGAGCCTGGCCTCTCCTATTTGCCTCATCTTTCTATGCATGTCTTTGGATTATTTATCCATCTATTGTGATTTGGAATATTTGGTTAGAGCGTAATAATAGGATTTTTAAACAAACAAGTTCTTCCTTGGCTGAGGTTTTATTGAGGATTTAATCTTCCACCTCTGAAGTTGCTTTGTCTTTTATCTATAAGAATTTGGAAACCCTTACCTCTTTTTCTCATTGGGATGGTAGGGTAACTCGAGTTTGGAGAATGTTATCAGTGTTACCTTCTCATGGATCTATTTTAAATAAGACTAATGCTATAAGTAAGAGAAATTTTGCTTGCTGGAAACCTCCTCCGCAAGGGCACTTTAAATTGAATTTTGATGGTGCTTCTCATGGGAACCCTGGCCTGGCAGGGGTAGGTATGGTAATTTATGATCATAAGGTAAGATTTGTTCAGGCTCGTTGTCATGCGATTGGTTTCAAGTCTAACAATTGTGTAGAATTCTTTGCTTTGTCCTTTGGTTTGGATATGGCTATATCTTTGGGAATTAAGGACTTGATAATTGAGGGTGATTCTATGGTTATTATTCAAAGTGGCATGAAAAAGAAGTCGAATTGTTGGCAATTACAATATATACTTGATCATATTTTGCAAAAATTAGATTTTTTTGATTCCTTTTTGATTTCCCACTGTTATAGGGAAGTGAATAAGATTGCAGATTTATTGGCTAACTTAGCCATTGACAGTGAAGCTAATATGCGGGAGGTAAGTGTGGATGAGATCCCTTCCTCAATTTTGGAATATTTGAAGTAAAGAAGGGCATAGTTGTAGTCTTCATCAACCTCCTTATTTAGTGTGGCTTTTCTTTGGTGTGGGTTATGCTATGCTTGATCACAATGTTTATTTTGACAGGGTCTCTGATTATGGTTTCATTTCTGCTATGTGGTATCATTCTAACCAGTGGTTTAGAGAATTGTGTTTCATAGATAGGGGTTGTTCAAACTGGCGTTTTTGGCAGCAATGGATATGCATCCTTCGGTGATCATACTTTAATCTTCCTTCTATATGCTTCTGTTGGCGGCTTCCTTTATATCTAATGCGGCTTCCTTTATATGTACTATGCCAATGGGCATTTGGTATTGGGTAGAATAGGCTTGTGTTACTTAAGAAAAACTGAAGGGTTTTCTTACTGGTTCTTTCCCTTCACTGCTTTTTGAACCAGTCACTGTAAAAAAACTTTTTAAATTTAATATAGTTTAGTGGTTCTATCCACTTTTATAATATATATATATATATATAAAAGCAAAATAAATGTAATTTTTTATTGTATTGTAATAAATTTAAAATTTAATTGAAATAATTACATTTGTCAATATTTAAAAAATAGTGTTATATTACTTAAATTTAATTTTTGAATTGTTAAATTTTATATATTAATAATTTAAAAATTAAATTTTAACTGATTAAAATGTATTTTTTAAATCTAGGAAAAACATATTAAATTTTATCATTTTATAATAAATTTAAAATATTAATACCTCTAAATTTTATTTGAAATAAATACATTTAAATTTTATTTGAAATAAATACATTTATTAATATTAAAATAAAACAATGCTATATTTCTTAAAAATTAAATTAGATTTTAATTTAACTAAATATTATTTTTGTATACACCTAAAAATGGTCTGGAGATAATTAATTAAATAAGCAATTATTTAATTAATCTCCCTCCCCAATTTAATTAAATTCACTAAGCAATTTGATTAAATTCCCCCTTTCATCTACTTATTAATAAATCTAAGGATTTATTTAATAGGTTCATTTCAATAATCCCCTTTGATCAATTAATTCAAATTAATTAATTCCCTTCATCCAAAATCATTTCTTCTAATCCTTTAATTAATTAAAACAAATTCATGAGTTGTTGAAATTAATTAGCCTTTTCCTATTATTTGAATTTCTAAATTCCAATTCTCCTAACTTCTACCACTCCTAAACCTAGCCCATTCCTAAACCTAACTCATTCTACCTACCACCATGTCCCCTTTCATCCAACATCTTCTAGAACCTTGTGACACTTGTCACTAAGTGTTCCCTTTCATCTAACCCCTTCTAGAAGCCTCTTGACACTTGTCACCATAGAGATGATAGATGTTCCCTGTAATCCAACCCCCTTTGCCATCCTCCTCCAATTTAAACATTGATATCTTCAGATTAATCTTGACCATTGATTCTTGCCACCTCACCCCTAGCCTTGGGAAATCCTATAAATATACCTCATTTTGGAGCAATATGGGTCCCAATTTCATATCATTCTTGCATATGATTTGATTCATCTCATCTGCATTTATGCATTGTTACTATAGGCATCTAGTTTATAGTTTATCATTCTTAGCAATGTTATCATGCTCAATTCGAGCTTAATTGCATCTTCATTCTAGCTTATTTTCTAGATCAATCATGAAATCATATAGCTTAATCATGCTATCATTGCTAGATCATGCATCTTCATCATTTAAAACCTCCATTTAAGTGTAGTCAAGTCACTGGAATTTGCATAATCAGATCTGAGAGCATTTTTATACTCGCATTTACTAGGAGGCAATAAGTCATTTAGCTATGGTTTTGTCTTTCTTCGATTTAAATCTTCTAACCATGCTTGTAATGATTTATTGAGTGCATTATGTTTGTAGGTACAGGTACACTTCATAGAGCATGACATTTTGGCGCCCATCATGGGGCATAAATCATCATTTTCGGCCTCTCAAGCTTCAACAAACATTCATCTCTGTCGGATCAGAATCAAAATGTCGTATGAGTTGAATTTCCAACTCGTATGAACTACCTTTTAGTCTTGTGCGGAACCTCATCCTATGTCGTACTAGCTCATTTCTCCCATCGTATGAGGTATAAAGTTATGTCGTACGAGCTCCTTTGCTAGTAAATCTTGTATCGTACGAGTTAATTTTCATTGTCGTACAATAGCTAAATTCATTTCATATGAATTTCTGGCTGTAAAATTCTGTATCGTATGAGCTAGTTTTGGTCTCTGTGTGAAATCTAGATTTGTTTTGTACTAATTGGAAAACAGTGTCGTACGAGTCTTTGTATCTGCAATTTTTAACAGACTGCATTTTAGGGTTTTCTGATTTTAATCCGAGATTTTCTAACACTAACCTTGATCTATTTGTGAGATTTTTTGCAGCCTAACTCTTTCCTGCAGGACGATTGACATAGAAACACTTATCGAAGACATTATTCAAAAACACAAATGACTACTAATAGATCTATTTTGCAGGTTGCCTATGAATTCAACTAAACTTTGTGTATTCATTAAAGTTTTCTAGGCACATTTCAATTTGGGCTAAAAAAATGAACTATCATGTCTTATGTGTATTTGATGATAGACAAGTATTCTCTCACCTTTCTTAGGTGATTAGAAAGCTAGACTCATCTTTTTCTTTCATTAGTGCATTTCTTTAGTAGGCCTGCCCTCCCAAGGAGTAATAACTCTTAGCCCTTAAGGTTGGTGAGAGGGGAACAACCTAAGTGGGAATGGCTAATGCAAAGTAATCCAATCCACTATAAAATAAATGTGTTTTTGATGAAAATCAAAGCAACGACAATTCTCGGGAATAGCTCTCCTCTGTACCTTTGGGTACATCAAACCTTGGTTTTCAAGGTTGGGAGACCTCTTAATTGAGTTTATACCCCGATGTGCCGAACGGATCCCTTACTAGTGTCGGTTAAAATAGAAGCTACTCGATTCACATCTGAAAGGGTGATAATCTTTGTGCAAGAGAGATGGTAACTCTCCCAAGACACTTGCCATATCATGCCCCCATTAACATTTGGAGTTGGATAATATGGCATTGAGAATCCATTGCGTGAGACTCAGCGGTCGTATTCTGATTAGCTATTGGGTGTGTACCTAAGTCAGCAAGCAATGGTTTCCATTCTCAGCCAACTTCCTTAGGGTTTAGCTTGATGGGAGTCATTTATCACATCATGTGTTTGTTGTGTATTCATCCCTAAATCGACAAATTAGACATCCAAAAAATGGAAGACATAAGCAAAACATTAAACTTCAGTTATCAAAAATTCAACCAAACAAATACATTTTTATCTTTATCTGGTTATCTGTCGTATGAGTTAGGATCTTTGTCGTACGAGCCTGTTTGCTGGAAAATATTGTGTCGTACTACACAACATTATGGGTCGTACGAGTCAGTTGTTTTGTCGTATGGTTTAGAAAGGTGTGTCGTACGATGATATGAAAACCTCCTTGAGGCACCTGAAGATGGGAGATTTGACACTTTACCTGAGCATTATCAAGAAAGGTCATCCATTTTGATCGAACCAACAGAGGCAGTTAACATTGGCACAACAGAGCAACCAAAGATTCTTCATCCAGCAACATCTTTATCAAAGGTAGAAATGTAACAATGTGTGGAATTCTTCAAACGATGAAAAAATCAATTTTGCTTGGTCCTATGCAGACATGCCAGGGTTAGATCTAGAGCTTATTATGCATCACTTGAATGTTAGCCCAGGAGCCAAACCAGTCAAACAAAAGTTAAGGAAAATGTATCCTCATATTGCTCTTCTAGTCAAGGCAGAACTAAAGAAATTACTAGATGTCAGATTCATCAAACTTGTAGCATATCCTCAATGGGTATCCAACATTGTTCCTGTTTCAAAACCAGATAAAAGCATCAGAATATGCACAGACTTCAAAGATCTTAATAACGCATGTCCAAAGGATGACTTTCCTTTGCCTGACATTGACATCATTGTAGATTTAACTGCTGGAGACTCCATGTTTTCTCTAATGGATGGTTTCTCTGAATACAATCAGATCAAAATAGCACCCGAAGATCAAGAAAAGATAGCTTTCACATGTCCATGGGGTACTTTCTGGTGGAACGTCATGCCTTTTAGATTAAAGAACGCAGGTGCTACATATCAAAGAGCTATGTCAACTATATTTCATGATATGATGCATACATTCATGGAAGACTATGTGGATGACATATTAGCTAAATCATACAATAGAGAAGAACATATAGAGATACTGGAAAAGATCTTTGATAGGTTAGAACAATACAAGCTAAGGCTAAATCCTAAAAAATGTGCCTTTGGTGTTACTTCAAGAAAGCTATTGGGATACATTATTTCAACAAGAGGAATCGAAGTAGATCCAACTAAGGTTAAAGCAATCATGGAAATGGCATCTCCCAAGAATATCAGTCAACTAAGATCACTACAAGGAAGACTCCAGCCAATTAGAAGATTTGTTTCTCAATTAGCAGATAAATGTCAACCATTTACTCACCTATTGCACAAACATGTTAATTTTAAATGGGACCATCAATGTGAAGAAGCATTCAACAAGATCAAGGCATGTCTCATGCAACCACCTGTTCTAATGTCACCAATTCTAGGAAAACCATTATTACTCTATGTATCAACTACTGAAGCATCATTGGGAGTTTTGCTCGCACAAGAGGATAAGGAAGGAAACGAAAGAGCCATCTACTACATCAGTAGAACACTAGTGGGATACGAGGTTAACTATTCATCAACAAAAAAAACATGCTTGGTAGTAGTTTTTGCTTCTCAAAAACTACGACACTGTCTACTATCTCATTCCATCAAGTTGATAGCTAAAATTGATCTTCTAAAGTATTTACTCAACAAAGCTACATTGATAGGATGACTAGCAAAATGGATCATGATTCTAAGTGAGTTTGATATCAAATATGTTGACAGAAAAGCTATCAAGGGACAAGTCATCGCAGATCAACTAGCAGAAACACCACTTCAAGATGACCATCCTCTATAGATTGAGTTTCCTGATGCTGATATCCTAATAGTTATAACAAAAGCATGGCAACTATACTTTGATGGTTCATATACACAACATGGATTAGGAGCAGGAATTCTACTCATCACACCACAAGGTCATACCATCCCAAAAGCATACAAAATAAGCTTTCCATGCACAAACAATATAGCAGAGTATGAAGCTTTGGTAACCAGTATCAAAATGGTTGTAGAATGAAACAATAAACAACTTTAGGTCTTTGGAGACTCTCAGCTCGTCATTAATCAAATCAATGATGACTATCAAACAAAAGATGACAAACTCATGCCTTACAAAAAGATAGTGGATGATATCAAGAAGTACTTTGTAGAAATAACTTTTGAATAGATTCCAAGAAATGATAACAAAGTAGCAGACGCCATGGCTACACTTGCTTCTCTATTACAGACACAAGAAAATCAACAGTGTTATGAATTCCTGGTTGAAGAGTTATTTCATCCCGCCTATAATTGTCTTGATTCCCAAACCATATATCAACTTATTGGACACGATTCCTCCCGCTATGGCCAAACTTACACATACCTAAAAGACAATATCCTACCTCCAGATTTATTGAAGAACCAAAAGAGAAACTTTATTCACCAATCATCTCATTATACTCTCATTGCAGATACCCTGTTTAAATGAGGTCTAGAGGGTACTCTCTTAAGATGTCTCGAACAAGAAGAATCTGAGAAGGCCTTACATGAAGTCCATAATGACATTTGTGGCACTCATTCAAGTGGTCTTACCCTTTCAAAAAAATTCATACACTTGGGCTATTATTGGCCGACTATGGAATGAGATTCTTTTAAAATAGCAAGAACATGCAAACAATGTCAAATCCATGGGAATTTGATCCATGCACCAGCACAAGAACTTCATGCTTTAGCAAAATCTTGGTCTTTCTGCCAATGGGGTCTTGATCTGGTAGGAAAGATAAATCCTTCTTCATCTAATGGTCACAAATTCATCCTAGTAGCTACAAAATATTTTACAAAATGGATTGAGGTGATACCTCTCATCAACATCACAGGAAAACAAATTATTGCATTTATCTTGAATTATATCATCTGTCGCTATGGAATACCAATGACTATTATCACTGATAATGGGAAACCATTCAAGAATCAAGATGTACAAGAGCTATGTGAGAACTTCAAAATCCAGCACAGATTCTCCACACCATATTATCGACGGGGAAATGGGCAGGCAGAAGCATCTAACAAATCTATTCTGAAAATCCTCAAAAAGACAGTGAATGATGTTGGGAAAGATTGACATATTCAACTTAACCCTTCTCTATGGGCCTACCGCACCAATATCTGTACACCGAAAGGTGCCACACCTTTCTCTCTTGTATATGGATCAGAAGCCATATTGCCAATCGAAGTAGAGATACCCTCTCTACGTGTGTCACTAAAAGGTCTCATCCCAGATGAAGAACAATGAGTATCTAGATTATAAGAGTTAGAACCGATCCATGAACGAAGACAAAATGCCTTTGATCATCTAAAGGTATATCAACAAAGAATGTGTCAGAGCTATAATCATAAGGTTAAACCACAAATCTTTCAAGTTGGAGAATTAGTGCTAAAGGAGAATCCACGCAACCAGGCAGATCGAGAAAAGAAAGGAAAATTTGAACCAAACTGGTTAGGTCCATTTGTGGTCACAGTAGTATTTGGATCAGGAGCATATCAGCTATCAACACAGGATGGAGATCAGCTCAAGGAACCTATCAATAGCATGCACTTGAAGAAATTCTATGTCTGAAAAAAAAAAAAAAAATAGTGAAAAAAAAACAAAAAAAAAAAAACAGTGAAAAAGCAGAAAAATTCTAAAAAAGTGAAAAATAAAAAGAAAGAAAAAAATCAAATATTAGAAAAAGTGCAATAAAAACAAATGGTGAAAACCTGACAAACAAGCGCTATCTGTCCACTAGCTCTTCCATCTATTAGTTCATGCATTCTTTCTACTTGCATTCATCTTCCATCGACGCTGACCATCCTAAGCCTTTCTACATATGCAAACATCTCAGGTGGCTTCTTCCCATGGTTTGGATCATTGGATATATCATAACAACTTTGTTTCTAGGCTTGAGGAAAAATCCTGCACCGAGCTGGGGGCAAACTTTGGATCATTTTGAGCTTAATCAAATCAGGTATAACAAACAGTTAGACAACTCTTATCAAGCGGAAAACTGAGACACATCCAACATTGAACATGAGATCAAACTATGAACATGATATTTTTTTTGTTTGCTGTCTGAAAATTAATCATTAATATGTGCAAATTTGTCTTAGGACATGATCATCAGAGTATCATTGAAGACATTTCTGATTTGCGTATTGAAATGATTAATACTACATGTTTTATGCAAACAACACTCAGGCATCATGGTTCAATTATACCTCGATGCTTGTGCTAACTTGCTATATCAAAATCCAGGAAAGAAGTGCTCAGGTCATCATGGTTTAATTATACCATCGATGTTTGCACTCACTTCCCACATTTAAAAAGCTCAATGATGACAAAAATGCAAAATAATCCAGTGACTGGTCTGGTCATCTCCATTGCATTTCATTTGCATTTTAGCTTGCATTTCATTCTTGCATGGGATCCTACAAGCTCCTTTTATCCAAGGTTAAATCTATTGCAGGAATCATCAAAGCATCATCACAAGTGTATACATAATCAGACTAATGACTCATTTCTCTCATGATATTATCGACCCAATGAAAATCTTTGCTATCTCCCTCAACAAAATCAACATCAGCATATCCAAATATTTCTGCAACTTGATATCAACAAATTGTTAGTTCTTTATCCAATCAACCTTATCAAATCAAATCAATCAAACCTAATCTGATTCTGATCATGTCTTATACAAGATGAATCCTTCCTGAAACCAGACGATTTGATTCTGATTCATATCTTATACAGGATGTATCCTTCCTGAAACTAGATGTTCTGATCATGTCTTATACAGGATGAATCCTTCCTGAAACTAGATGCTTTGATCATCGTTGTCTTACACAAGATGAATCCTTCCTGAAACCAGACTGAATCTTAATCATGATTTTTCAATCTAAGCAATCAACCTAATTGAAGAACTCGCACTTTCATCAAACCACAGTTGTAGAAATCAAATCAAATCTATCAAGATATCAATCTCGCAAAACTCCAAAGATCAATTATCTCAATTGATCTCCCGAGGGGGCATCATCGTACCAGAATTTAGCAATCAAGAGCTGGGGCATCCTATCAAATCAATATTAGCATCAAAATGAGATTATTATTTGAATCAATGCGTCATCACACCTCGCTTCAAAGAGGGGCAAAATGTATACACCTAAAAATGGTCTAAAGATAATTAATTAAATAAGCAATTATTTAATTAATCTCCCTCCCCAATTTAATTAAATTCACTAAGCAATTTGATTAAATTCCCCCTTTCATCTACTTATTAATAAATCTAAGGATTTATTTAATAGGTTCATTTCAATAATCCCCTTTGATTAATTAATTCCCTTCATCCAAAATCACTTCTTCTAATCCTTTAATTAATTAAAACAAATTCATGAGTTGTTGAAATTAATTAGCCTTTTCCTATTATTTGAATTTCTAAATTCAAATTCTCCTAACTTCTACCACTCCTAAACCTAACCCATTCCTAAACCTAACTCATTCTACCTACCACCATGTCCCCTTTCCTCCAAAATCTTCTAGAACCTTGTGACACTTGTCACTAAATGTTCCTTTCCATCTAACCCCGTCTAGAAGCCTCTTGACACTTGTCACCATAGAGATGACAAATGTTCCCTTTAATCCAACCCCCTTTGCCATCCTCCTCCAATTTAACCATTGATATCTTCAGATTAATCTTGACCGTTGATTCTTGCCACCTCACCCCTAGCCTTGGGAAATCCTATAAATAGACCTCATTTTGGAGCAATATGGGTCCCAAATTCATATCATTCTTGCATATCATTTGATTCGTCTCATCTGCATTTATGCATTGTTACTATAGGCATCTAGTTTATAGTTTATCATTCTTAGCAATGTTATCATGCTCAATTATAGCTTAATTGCATCTTCATTCTAGCTTATTTTCTAGATCAATCATAAAATCATATAGCTTAATCATGCTATCATTGCTAGATCATGCATCTTCATCATTTAAGTGTAGTCAATTCAATGGAATTTGCATAATCAAATCTTAGAGCATTTTTATACTCGCATTTACTAGGAGGAAATAAGTAGATTAGCTATGGTTTTGTCTTTCTTTAATTTAAATCTTCTAACCATGCTTGTAATGATTTATTGAGTGCATTGTGTTTGCAGGTACAGGTACACTTCACAGAGCACTACAATTTTTTTATTAAAAAATTTAAATTTTATTAAATTTATCTAAATGTTAAATTTTATGATAAATGTTAAATTTAAATATTATTGTATTTTAAAAATAAGAAAAAAGAAACAAACTTATCATTGTTAAATTTTATAATAAATGTTAAATTTAAATATTATTGTATTGTAAAAATAAGAAAAAAAAACAAATTTATCATTGTTAAATTTTATAAAAGCAAACATGTTTGTATATGTTTAAATTTATCATAAGTGATAAATCTTATAAATGAAAAATAATAATAAAGAATACAACAAAAGAAAAACCCTAGGGCATGGAATGCAACAGGCACATGGAATGCAACAGGCAGACACAGGCCTACATGTAACAGGTTGAAAATACTATGAAAATGGTAGCGATAAATCGTAATCTTTATGTTTTCTTTGTGAGGCCCTACCCCGATTCAGTTTGACATTTTCAGTTAATTTGCGTATTGAGACTATTATGGATGCTTTATTTTATGCATTATGGACTTAGAACTTATATGATTCCATGATTTGGATCACACTGACATTTGTTGATGTTTTATTTCATGCATGATGATTATGAAACTTTAGATATGTTACTAGAATAGAATTACATTATGATGGTGAATGTCGTTATTGGAAATTTGCAGGACTTCATTTCGATGATAGAAAAATGATGCTTAATTATGAATGGTTCAATTTTGGGAAATTATGTTAATTGCTTATGTGAAATTGAATTTGAAAACAAATGAGAAATTGAATTATTGTTGCCTAATGTATGAGTGTTTGATTTGCAATGAAATCCATGTATTTGATTATGTACAATTGTGATTATTTGGAGTTACTAATGTGTTAATTGAGATGCGCAGGAAAAATTATCCATGTGACCATGGAATTTAATGGAGAACCAAGCCTAGACCAATGTGCGTTTGTTAAGCCGGGAGTTGTCTATTTGGAGAGACAACACCCCCCCCCCTTGTAATGTATTTTATTTGTGATGTGTATAATGCTTGAGTGTAAAATTTAATTTATATGTAATTGTGTAATCCTTCAAGAGACCAATTTTCCATGTGTGATTTTTATATGGTATTGTTGTTGTGTCACTTGACACATGTGCTGATTAAGTGTCATTGATTTTGACTTGTCTCTTGGAGGGAGTTTTGTTTCTACCAAAGCCATTCAAAAACATGAGTGTGGTCCCAAATCTGCCTTGGGTAGGGAGTCTTGGGAGTGGTCAACTCATGCTTGACCCGTAGGTAAACTTCAGTGGGGTTTCCAAAGGGTTTAATGGACTCCTAGGGTAAGTTTTTAGGCTTTTCCAAAGGTCCAAAGGGTATACCTATGGGTTGGGGGTATTTTGCAACATGTGGCTTCTCCCATGTGACTATGAAGTCACTTCAAAAAGTGGTGTTTTCAAGATGCACGAAAATTGAACTTAGAAAGTTCTTCCTAGGATAGAGAACCTTCCCTTTAGGAGTTAAACTCTCTTCCCCATCTTCTTCCACCTTTTCCCTTTCCAATTTGAGTAATGTGCAAGAGTTTGGGAAGGGCAACCAATGGGAACTCACACCTCACCCAAGGGGTTGGGAAGTGTGTGAGAGGCCTTCTTAGGCAAGATTTTGGAAACTTAGTGAGTAATCACCCACTCTCCTTTCTTCGAGATTATGCTTGTTTTGAAAAAGTTAGTAGGAGATTTAGCACTTTTGGTGGAATTTGGAGATAGTTAGGGTGGAATTGGGCAGCTCATCCCCAACTAAAATTAGCAAACCTATTGGCAGAATAAGGTTGGTTACTTCTTACTTCCTCTTGTTAAGTTGTAAATGTTAGTTTGTGTTGTTTTGTGAAAGAAAAGAGTTGTTTGTAAGAATGTGTATTATGAAGTTTTTATTGTTGAAGTTAAAGATGTGTAGTTTCTCTTCTTTGTATTTTGTTTGTGTTCTTATTGTTTTGGGAGTGTCCAAGATCTCCTACTCTTGGGAGGGTAGGAAGATCTTGGGGTGGAAGGAGTATGACAGCCATGGGTGAGAGGCTCTCCTTGTGGAGAGTGTTCTCAAGGGTGTCCTTGGTGACCCTTGATGCATAGCCTTGTGTATGCATTTGGGGGTCATAAGGGGAGTAAATATGGCCTTGAGCCTTTTGGGGGGCATAAGGAATGAGGAAGTATTTTTGGTTGCATTGTGTTGCCATGAGGTGGCTTATGTTGTATTGTTTTGGCATGCATTCTCCCCATAGGTACTTGGTCCACTTCCACCCATGGAAGAGTCACCGTGAAAGTGGTGAATGTGCAGCTTGGGGAGGGATATTTGAATGTAAATGTGTTCCTATGTTTGTTGTGGGGATTGTATGTTTGTAACCCGTCTAGTGCTTGGTTCTCCAAGCTCGGGGGTGGCTTCTAGTAAGCCTAGGCTGGGAGGTGAGCTTCCCATGGTCAAAAATGTGTTTTAATGCAGGTTGCATGGGAATGGGAAAAGAAGGATTGAAGAACTAAATTGTTGTTTTTGTGTTGCAAAAAGATTTTGTCTTTTCAAAAAAAGGAGAAGGATAGATTTAATGTAATAGTTGGTGTAAAAGATGCAAAGTGAGCACTTGTAGTGTTCTCTTCAAAAAAAAAGGGAGTTGTATTATTTTTAAGTTACTAAGTAGAGGAGAAACATTGTTGGGATTTCATCCCATTTGTATTCATGTTATTTGGTACCCATAATAATTTTGTATCTACCTTGCTAATGAAATACATGATGTTTTCCCTATTTTAGATAGTTGCAAATGAAAGAAGTAATACATTTGTTTGTATGAAAATTTTTATGTCTTACAAAAGAAAGTGAAGCCATTACATTTATTAAGATTTCTGCAAGAAAATGGATTTTAATGCTACATGTTCTTTACAATGTTAGGCTGCTGTAAACTTAAGTAAAAACAGTCTTTAATTTTTCTGTTCATTGTAGAAATGAAATTTGTTATATTAGTCTTTTCTTTGCAAGAAAACAAAAGAATATTTAGCTTTTAATATTTATTACTTTTAAATGTTGTTTGGACAAACTGGATTTAGATACAGTTCTGATAATATTTTAAAACAGCAAGAAGATCTGATAATCTTGTTAAACCAGTCCTTTTAAAATATATATATATATATATATTTAACCATTAAGAATCATTTAAGAAGAATCTATTTTAAAAAAAAAAGGAGAAATAATACTTTTCCAGGTCTGATATTACCCAAAAAAAGAGGAGTAAACTGATTAATCCCTTATCTAGATCATACAGACAATATATATATATATATTTATATATGAATATTACATTGTAAATAAATTCTGTTATTTTCAAGAGACCATATTTAATGCCTTATACATGTATATGAATACATATACATATATATAAGTTTATATATATATATATATATATATATATATATATATATATATATATATATATATATATATATATATATATATATATATATATATATATGTATATATTTTTACATCATTGATTCTTTGAAAATGGGATCTGTTTATTCCAGGTAAAAGAACTGTGTTCCTTGTTTATGTCAAATTCCTGTATATACATATATATATATATATACATATATATATACGCATGTATATATATATATATATATAAAAAAAAAGATACACACAGGAAACTACATGCGATATAGATTTCGCTGTTGAAATTACCCAACAAAATGAAGTAAACTCAAAAAGCATGTTATAAGCTTTTGGAGGGTTTTTAAACCCTGTTTTTTTTTAGTCATCGTAGAAAACACTTAGCAAAGGAACCGTGCGAGTTAAGGCGGGGGCCGCAGCGCCCGGGCGGCGGCGGCCGCAGCCTGTGGCACCCGCAGGCTGCGGGCGGCGACGTCCGCAGACTGCGGGGGGGCCGCAGCCTGCGGGCGATGCCGCGCTGCGGTGCTCCCCCGCACCACCGCCTTCCCTGTTCCCTGTGGCAGAATTCGCGGTGGCTTGCGTTCCCCACACCTGCGTCTAAACAAACTCCGGCGTTAGGTATTTGCTAGGGTTTTCAACGGCTCGGCTCTCCCCTCGCGCCGTCCCACCTGCACACACCCACAATGCATACAAAAAAAATAATACAAAAGAAAAACATGTTAGGGTTAGGTAGTGAGGAGTTCGAGTTAGGGTTAGGTTTTAAGTATAATAAAACCATCCTAGGTAGGGTAGAAGGAATAGTTTAATGTTTTCTTTAGAGATGGTTTTTTTTTAAAAAAAGGATAATAAGAGGGAATTGTGTTCACAAAAAAAGGGAGATTAGCACCACCTTTTCCCCCTCCCTGTTGATATATCATTATAAACTCATACATATAGGGATTATAAGTGAACTTACAGATGGGTATGTAACAATTTATATATATATATATATAGGTATCGATATTAAAATTGAATTAATATTGTTAGGTGCCAAGTTAAGATTTGTATATTTTCGTTAAATATGGGGTAAATGTGGAAGAAACCTTATAGGAGGATTTTTATAAGAGAGAATTCAATTTCCAAGAGGGGTTAAATTTCTTTGTTTAATTGGGTTCAAATATTTGATCTTAGGATTAAGTAATGTTACTTTCCCCTTCTAAAATTACTAATGAATGTAGAAGTAACTTTATAAGAGGGATTTTAATTCTTAAGTAGTTTAGTTTTAAAAATAAATAAAGGGGTATTTTATATTCCGGGGAAATTTACTTTAATAAAATGTTATAAATTGCGAGGGTAATTGAGACTTAGAATTCTAGTGGATTGAGGATGATAAGATAAATTTTAATACGTTTATATTCGAAATTAATCGTTGTACTTAAGATTTTAATTTCTTATTAATGAAGTTTAGTGATTCCCCTTTTTGGGAAAATATTAGCTCGTTGATAACTTAGTAAACCGAGCTACTAAATCGAATTTAATTACCTGATTGACACCAAATATAGTTAAGACCAAATCAAGTTGCATTATTTTAAATTAGTTAGTCGATAATTAGTTAAGTATTTTAAAAAAAAAAAAAAAAATTCCGTTCGTGCCCTAAAGTTGGGCATGACATTTTGGTATCAGAGCAAGGTTGCCAACACTAGGGAACCTTACTCCATTACGTTTCACTATAATTATTTAATTAATTTAAATTGTATTTAATTTTATTTTTAAACTAGCTAAAATATTTTCTCATAAAATAGTTATTTATTTCGTTTTATTTTATTTTCTTAAAAAGGATGCCTCCAACTACGCGACAAGCTCGCAAACGTGGTAGAGGCCCTAGGCGTGCACGCATGGCATGCGAAGAGGTCATTAGGGAGGAATCGGTTCAGGAAGTGGATCCAGCAGCTCCTCCCGAGCAATCAGTTGACCCAAACCGAGACATCTTGGTAGCTCTTCAGAACCTGATTGGACTAGTACAGGATAGGCTTCCAGCAGTAGATCATAATGTTGAAAACCAGAACTCAGGAAGTCATAGAACAGTAGAACGGGAACGGAGTAGGAGTCCACCTCCTAATCCCATAGAGAGTCAGGCTGTGCATGAGCCCGAACCTATTCACCTACCAGCACCACCTCCAGCCGTAGCACCAGTTTATATTGAGAGGGCACGTCGAGATCCAGGGGATCTAATCAGAGAGGTTATGCGTCTTCAGCCACCATCATTTGGGGGATCTACCGACGGGGTAGAGGTAGAGACATGGCTTTTAAGCCTAGACAGGTGCTTTGCATTGCGCTCTTATGAGAGCAATCTAAAAGCACGTGCAGCGGTTCACCTATTGCGAGGAACAACTTCCACATGGTGGAGACAGGAAGAATATAAGTGTGGCTTAGAGATAGAGACCCTCACTTGGGAGATTTTCACAGAGAGATTCAGGGAGAGGTATTTATCAGAGCATTTCAGACAGCGTAGGGTGGATGAGTTTCATGACCTCCAGCAGAAGGGTCTCACAGTGACACAGTACGAGAACAAGTTCTTTGAACTCTTACCTTATGTAGACTACTTGAAAGATGAAAAGCTTCTCGTCAACCGATTTATCAGAGGATTGAATTCTGACATAGCAGGACCAGTGAGAATGGCCGCTCCAGGGAGCCTCCGGGTTGCCGTGGAGAAGGCTTTGATAGCCGAGGAGATTCAGGCCAGACCACATGACTCGAGGGATCGGTTTCAGAACCGTAACCCTTCACCACAGACTTATGGGTTTCAGAAACCCCATTGGAAAGGTAACAACAGGCACTCATCGGGGTTCTCCAAACCCCCTCCTCCGCAGCAGTCACAGCAAAACCAGAGGCAAAAGCCTCCGCAGAATCAGTAGGGCACAAAGCCCAAGCAGTGGCAGTCACAGGGTCAGAGGCGAGATCAGAAATCTCAGGCTCCTTACACACCTCCGGCTAGGACTCAACAGTCCTCTAGAGGTGGGTACAGTGGTTCTAGTAGGACAGGGGGACTGTCTTTCTCCAGACCACAGGGAGTACAGTTTCAGGCACGAGGCCCTTGCTTCACATGTGGAGCCATGGGACACATAGCGCGGGAGTGTCCTCAGGGTCAGATGACAGGGAATCAGAGGATGGCAGCATCAGAGCCGACAGTTGGGGACATGGGCAAGTCCCACAGGGTCTTCGCAGCGGTTGACAACCGCCAGGCAGAGCATCAGGCCATGGTTATTGAGGTAGCAGGTATGATCAGAGGTAGCAGTGTATCTATATTATTTGATTCTGGAGCTACTGATTCTTTTATATCTCCATTGGTTGTGGAGCGTTGCGGGCTAGTGGCAATTAGGCAAGAGGTCAGTTGGGAAGTGGAATTAGCTTCAGGGGCTAGAGTGTCAGTGGAATCAGAGGTTAAGGGATGTCAGATTCAGATTGGTAACATCACCACCTTAGTAGACCTTAGAGTTACACCACTTGGATCATATGGCGTTGTACTTGGCATGGATTGGCTTTATGCCCACAGAGCCAAGATGGATTGTCGCCTGAAAAAGATCGAGTGTGAGGATGATCATGGCTCTCCTATAGTGATCACTGGAATTCAGAGACCCGTGTCTCTTCGTATGATCTCCACCATGCAGCTTAAGCGGAGCATGCGAAAGGGATGTCAGTTATTTGCCATCACCATTAGTGATAGAGAAGAAGAAGAGGAAAAGGAACCATCTATTGACGACCATCCTATCCTTAGGGAATTTTCAGATGTATTTCCTTCAGAGCTACCTGGGATGCCGCCCCGTAGAGAGATTGAATTTCATATAGACCTTGTTCCAGGAGCCGAACCAATTTCAAGAGCACCATATAGAATGACTACAAATGAGCTTAATGAGCTCAAGATTCAGCTTGAGGAACTCCTAGAGAAGGGCCACATTCGCCCTAGTGTATCTCCTTGGGGTGCACCAGTCATCTTCGTGAAGAAGAAGGATGGATCTCTCCGATTATGCATGGACTACCGTCAGTTGAACAAAGTAACCATCAAGAACCGATATCCATTGCCCAGGATCGACGATTTGTTTGACCAACTTCAAGGTGCCAAAGTATTTTCCAAGATTGATCTAAAATCAGGGTATCATCAGTTGAGGATAGTGGAAAGTGATATCCATAAGACCGCATTTCGCACTAGATATGGCCACTATGAGTTCACTGTGGTCCCATTCGGTCTTATGAATGCCCCAGCAGTTTTTATGAGTCTCATGAATGGAGTATTCCGTACATTCCTCGACCGCTTTGTGATTGTATTTCTCGACGACATTTTGATATATTCACGGAATGAGGAGGAACATGAGGAACACTTGAGACAGGTTTTGCAGTGTTTGAGGGAAAATCAATTGTATGGCAGTTTGTCGAAGTGTGCTTTCTTTAAAACTGAGATCAAGTACCTTGGTCATGTTATATCCGGTGATGGGATCTCAGTGGACCCATCCAAGATCAGAGCCATTATGGATTGGCCAGCACCTACCAGTGTGACAGAGGTCAGGAGCTTCATGGGCTTAGCAGGTTATTACCGACGTTTTGTTGAGGGATTCTCTAGAATTGCTCATCCTATCACTTCTCTTCAGCGCAAAGGGAAGAAGTTTGAGTGGACGGAGAAGTGCGAGAAGGCCTTTCAGGAACTTAAAAAGGCACTTACTACCGCACCTATCCTTGTAGTACTAGATCCATCAGCTGATTTCATGGTTTGCACAGATGCTTCCCTAGATGGTTTAGGAGCAGTACTTATGCAGAATGGCAGAGCTATAGCTTTTGAGTCTAGGAAACTCAAGACTCACGAGCTTAATTACCCTACTCATGACCTTGAGCTTGCAGCCGTAGTGCATGCACTTGTGAGATGGAGGCATTTCCTTTTGGGTCATCATTTTGAGTTGCACTCAGATCATCAGAGCCTTCAGTACATATTCACTCAGCCGAATCTTAATGCACGATAGAGGAGATGGATGGAATTCTTGTGTGAGTATGATTTTGACGTTCACTACATCAAAGGGAAGGAAAATGTAGTTGCAGATGCTTTGAGTAGGAGACGTCATGAGGTATTCACCATGTCTATGAGCACGGATTTGAGAGATTGGATCATGCAGCGATTACCAGAGGACAGATGGTATTTAGAGGTTTGCGAGGCTATTCGATCTCAGGAAACTTTGGAAGGGAAATATGTGGATTATTCCTTAGAGCCCCATGGGTTATTACACAATAGAGGGCGCATCTATGTACCTTCTTCCGGGGGATTGCGGGAGTTCATTATCACAGAGGCACATAGAGCTCCTTATGCAGCGCATCCTGGTGTCAAGAAGTTGCATGCAGACTTGAGAGAACTATATCATTGGCCAGGAATGCGACAGCTTATTGCCGAGTTGGTAGCCCGATGCCTTGAGTGTCAGAGAGTCAAGGCGGAGCACAGTCATCCAGGTGGGTTGCTCCAATCTCATGCTATACCAGAGTGGAAGTGGGACACTATATCTATGGATTTCATCATTGGTCTCCCTATGTCATCTCGCCGCCATGATGCCATCTTGGTGACGGTTGACAAGTTGACCAAAGTGGCTCACTTTTCACCAGTTCGTACCACCTTCACAGCACCGGCAGTAGCACAGGTGTTTTTGCGAGACATTGTCAGACTTCATGGTGTTCCACGTAAGATTATTTCCGACAGGGATTCCCTCTTCACTTCTTCTTTTTGGAAGGCATTGCAGGCAGCTATGGGTACCAAGCTCAATTTCAGTACAGCCTATCATCCGGAGATGGATGGCCAGACAGAGAGAGTTAATCAGGTGTTAGAGGATATGCTTCGCATGTATGTCATGGATCACCATACCAGATGGGAAGAGTATCTTCCCTTAGTGGAGTTTGCCTATAACAATGGGCATCACACGTCCTTGGGAATGCCACCCTATCAGGCATTATATGGCAGACCTTGTAGGACACCATTGAGTTGGGACCGCATAGAGGACAGAGTTACTATTGGTCCAGAGATAGTTCGGGATATGGAGCAGCAGGTGGATTTGATTAGGCAGCATCTTAGAGAGGCTCAGGATAGACAGAAGAAATATGCAGATGCAAAGAGGGTTGATCGTAGCTACTCAGTTGGAGACAGAGTTTTCTTGAGAGTGCGACCGCATAAGAGTCCAATCCGTTATGGAAAGGGTTCTAAGCTCGCACCTCGATTTGTAGGACCATTTGAGATCCTTGAGAGGATAGGGCCAGTTGCCTACCGTCTAGCATTGCCACCTAGCCTATCACGCATCCACGATGTGTTTCATGTTTCAGTTTTGAGGAAGTATATCTATGATGAGTCTCATATTCTAGATTGGGATGCCTTGCAGGTGGAGTCGGACGGGCAGCTAGCTTTGGAGCCCATTCACATTTTGGCATGCCGGACGCTGAGCCTTCGAAGGCGAGAGCGGGACCAGGTTAGGGTCCAGTGGGATTGCTATGATGAGGTCACAGCCTCATGGGAGGATGCAGCACTTATGAGATCACAGTACCCCCACCTTTTTGATGAACTCCAGGAGGAAGTTCATGCCTAGAGGGGGAGGGTGTGAGGCCCTACCCCTATTCAGTTTGACATTTTCAGTTAATTTGCGTATTGAGACTATTATGGATGCTTTATTTTATGCATTATGGACTTAGAACTTATATGATTCCATGATTTGGATCACACTAACATTTGTTGATGTTTTATTTCATGCATGATGATTATGAAACTTTAGATATGTTACTAGAATAGAATTACATTATGATGGTGAATGTCGTTATTGGAAATTTGCAGGACTTCATTTCGATGATAGAAAAATGATGCTTAATTATGAATGGTTCAATTTTGGGAAATTATGTTAATTGCTTATGTGAAATTGAATTTGAAAACAAATGAGAAATTGAATTATTGTTGCCTAATGTATGAGTGTTTGATTTGCAATGGAATCCATGTATTTGATTATGTACAATTGTGATTATTTGGAGTTACTAATGTGTTAATTGAGATGCGCAGGAAAAATTATCCATGTGACCATGGAATTTAATGGAGAACCAAGCCTAGACCAATGTGCGTTTGTTAAGCCGGGAGTTGTCTATTTGGAGAGACAACACCCCCCCCCCTTGTAATGTATTTTATTTGTGATGTGTATAATGCTTGAGTGTAAAATTTAATTTATATGTAATTGTGTAATCCTTCAAGAGACCAATTTTCCATGTGTGATTTTTATATGGTATTGTTGTTGTGTCACTTGACACATGTGCTGATTAAGTGTCATTGATTTTGACTTGTCTCTTGGAGGGAGTTTTGTTTCTACCAAAGCCATTCAAAAACATGAGTGTGGTCCCAAATCTGCCTTGGGTAGGGAGTCTTGGGAGTGGTCAACTCATGCTTGACCCGTAGGTAAACTTCAGTGGGGTTTCCAAAGGGTTTAATGGACTCCTAGGGTAAGTTTTTAGGCTTTTCCAAAGGTCCAAAGGGTATACCTATGGGTTGGGGGTATTTTGCAACATGTGGCTTCTCCCATGTGACTATGAAGTCACTTCAAAAAGTGGTGTTTTCAAGATGCACGAAAATTGAACTTAGAAAGTTCTTCCTAGGATAGAGAACCTTCCCTTTAGGAGTTAAACTCTCTTCCCCATCTTCTTCCACCTTTTCCCTTTCCAATTTGAGTAATGTGCAAGAGTTTGGGAAGGGCAACCAATGGGAACTCACACCTCACCCAAGGGGTTGGGAAGTGTGTGAGAGGCCTTCTTAGGCAAGATTTTGGAAACTTAGTGAGTAATCACCCACTCTCCTTTCTTCGAGATTATGCTTGTTTTGAAAAAGTTAGTAGGAGATTTAGCACTTTTGGTGGAATTTGGAGATAGTTAGGGTGGAATTGGGCAGCTCATCCCCAACTAAAATTAGCAAACCTATTGGCAGAATAAGGTTGGTTACTTCTTACTTCCTCTTGTTAAGTTGTAAATGTTAGTTTGTGTTGTTTTGTGAAAGAAAAGAGTTGTTTGTAAGAATGTGTATTATGAAGTTTTTATTGTTGAAGTTAAAGATGTGTAGTTTCTCTTCTTTGTATTTTGTTTGTGTTCTTATTGTTTTGGGAGTGTCCAAGATCTCCTACTCTTGGGAGGGTAGGAAGATCTTAGGGTGGAAGGAGTATGACAGCCATGGGTGAGAGGCTCTCCTTGTGGAGAGTGTTCTCAAGGGTGTCCTTGGTGACCCTTGATGCATAGCCTTGTGTATGCATTTGGGGGTCATAAGGGGAGTAAATATGGCCTTGAGCCTTTTGGGGGGCATAAGGAATGAGGAAGTATTTTTGGTTGCATTGTGTTGCCATGAGGTGGCTTATGTTGTATTGTTTTGGCATGCATTCTCCCCATAGGTACTTGGTCCACTTCCACCCATGGAAGAGTCATCGTGAAAGTGGTGAATGTGCAGCTTGGGGAGGGATATTTGAATGTAAATGTGTTCCTATGTTTGTTGTGGGGATTGTATGTTTGTAACCCGTCTAGTGCTTGGTTCTCCAAGCTCGGGGGTGGCTTCTAGTAAGCCTAGGCTGGGAGGTGAGCTTCCCATGGTCAAAAATGTGTTTTAATGCAGGTTGCATGGGAATGGGAAAAGAAGGATTGAAGAACTAAATTGCTGTTTTTGTGTTGCAAAAAGATTTTGTCTTTTCAAAAAAAGGAGAAGGATAGATTTAATGTAATAGTTGGTGTAAAAGATGCAAAGTGAGCACTTGTAGTGTTCTCTTCAAAAAAAAAGGGAGTTGTATTATTTTTAAGTTACTAAGTAGAGGAGAAACATTGTTGGGATTTCATCCCATTTGTATTCATGTTATTTGGTACCCATAATAATTTTGTATCTACCTTGTTAATGAAATACATGATGTTTTCCCTATTTTAGATAGTTGCAAATGAAAGAAGTAATACATTTGTTTGTATGAAAATTTTTATGTCTTACAAAAGAAAGTGAAGCCATTACATTTATTAAGATTTCTGCAAGAAAATGGATTTTAATGCTACATGTTCTTTACAATGTTAGGCTGTTGTAAACTTAAGTAAAAACAGTCTTTAATTTTTCTGTTCATTGCAGAAATGAAATTTGTTATATTAGTCTTTTCTTTGCAAGAAAACAAAAGAATATTTAGCTTTTAATATTTATTACTTTTAAATGTTGTTTGGACAAACTGGATTTAGATACAGTTCTGATAATATTTTAAAACAGCAAGAAGATCTGATAATCTTGTTAAACCAGTCCTTTTAAAATATATATATATATATATATATATTTAACCATTAAGAATCATTTAAGAAGAATCTGTTTTAAAAAAAAAAGGAGAAATAATACTTTTCCAGGTCTGATATTACCCAAAAAAAGAGGAGTAAACTGATTAATCCCTTATCTAGATCATACAGACTATATATATATATATATATATATATATATATATATATATATATATATATATATGAATATTACATTGTAAATAAATTCTGTTATTTTCAAGAGACCATATTTAATGCCTTATACATGTATATGAATACATATACATATATATAAGTTTATATATATATATATATATATATATATATATATATATATATATATATATGTATATATTTTTACATCATTGATTCTTTGAAAATGGGATCTGTTTATTCCAGGTAAAAGAACTGTGTTTCTTGTTTCTGTCAAATTCCTGTATATACATATATATATATATACATATATATATATATGTATATATATATATATATATATATATATATATATATATAAAGATACACACAGGAAACTACATGCGATATAGATTTCGCTGTTGAAATTACCCAAGAAAACGAAGTAAACTCAAAAAGCCTGTTATAAGCTTTCGGAGGGTTTTTAAACCCTGTTTTTTTTTACTCATCGTAGAAAACACTTAGCAAAGGAACCGTGCGAGTTAAGGCGGGGGCCGCAGCGCCCGGGCGGCGGCGGCCGCAGCCTGCGGCACCCGCAGGCTGCGGGCGGCGACGTCCGCAGACTGCGGGTGGGCCGCAGCCTGCGGGCGGCGCCGTCCGCAGCGGGCGGTGTCGCGCTGCGGTGCTCCCCCGCACCACCGCCTTCCCTGTTCCCTGCTGCAGACTTCGCGGTGGCTTGCGTTCCCCGCACCTGCGTCTAAACAAACTCCGGCGTTAGGTATTTGCTAGGGTTTTCAACGGCTCGGCTCTCCCCTCGCGCCGTCCCACCTGCACACACCCACAATGCATACAAAAAAAATAATACAAAAGAAAAACATGTTAGGGTTAGGTAGTGAGGAGTTCGAGTTAGGGTTAGGTTTTAAGTATAATAAAACCATCCTAGGTAGGGTAGAAGGAATAGTTTAATGTTTTCTTTAGAGATGGTTTTTAAAAAAAAAAAGGATAATAAGAGGGAATTGTGTTCACAAAAAAAGGGAGATTAGCACCACCTTTTCCCCCTCCCTGTTGATATATCATTATAAAAACATACATATAAGGATTATAAGTGAACTTACAGATGGGTATGTAACAATTTATAAATATATATATATATATATATATATATATATATATATATATATATATATAAATAGGTATCGATATTAAATTTGAATTAATATTGTTAGGTGCCAAGTTAAGATTTGTATATTTTCGTTAAATATGGGGTAAATGTGGAAGAAACCTTATAGGAGGATTTTTATAAGAGAGAATTCAATTTCCAAGAGGGGTTAAATTTCTTTATTTAATTGGGTTCAAATATTTGATCTTAGGATTAAGTAATGTTACTTTCCCCTTCTAAAATTACTAATGAATGTAGAAGTAACTTTATAAGAGGGATTTTAATTCTTAAGTAGTTTAGTTTTAAAAATAAATAAAGGGGTATTTTATATTCCGGGGAAATTTACTTTAATAAAATGTTATAAATTGCGAGGGTAATTGAGACTCAGAATTCTAGTGGATTGAGGATGATAAGATAAATTTTAATACGTTTATATTCGAAATTAATCGTTGTACTTAAGATTTTAATTTCTTATTAATGAAGTTTAGTGATTCCCCTTTTTGGGAAAATATTAGCTCGTTGATAACTTAGTAAACCGAGCTACTAAATCGAATTTAATTACCTGATTGACACCAAATATAGTTAAGACCAAATCAAGTTGCATTATTTTAAATTAGTTAGTCGATAATTAGTTAAGTATTTTTTAAAAAAAAAAAAAAAATTCCGTTCTTGCCCTAAAGTTGGGCATGACATTCTTGCAATTTTCCACCATTTTAAACGCCTTTACATGCCGACAAAGCATGTTGAAAAATGCACATTTAAGATTTTTTTTTAAATTGCGATTTTTTGGGGGAAAAAATCGGCTAACTTGTCGATTCCTGATTTTTAAAGATTAATCGCGATTTTTGCTTCTTTGGTATTTAGTTGTATGTGTTGGTATTTTGGTTATGTTGATATGGTTTTGTCATTGATGTCAACACCTTTAACACTTATCAACTCTGGCACTTTGGAGGATTGGCAATGTTCACCGACAAGCAAGTGACTTTATGCATAGTCACCGGTATCTGGTTCACCGACAAGATATATTGTTCACCGGCACTTGGAATGACATGGAAAACACTTGGTTATGTTGAAGATATCATTTGGACACTTTGTCTTGGAGATTTTTTCATTGGAGTATTCGTACTTGCATATTTGTTGTTACCGACAAATAGGTCCAGAATAAGCATCGACAAACTTATCTATTCCAGATCAGCACAACACACTTTGGAGATGATTTTGTTGTTATTGTAAATGCATTAAGTTGACATGTTGAATCGAATATTGCATTAGTTATTGATTTAATTATAATTATTTTTTGATGAATAAGCTTCTAATCTATATTAATAAAGAGATTAAATACAAATTCACAAAAAAAGGGTTGGGTGGTAAGAAAGCACACCCTGAAAGTCACATGGGCATAGCCCAGAAAATCAAAGATTCACGGGCCAAGCCTAGAAATATACAATAACAAACAGTAAAAAAAGGCCATCAAGCAGCCAAGGCAGTGCCAGCAGAGCCAGGAGGGTCTCTATCATCCTTCGTACCCCATACATCAGTGGGGTCAGGATTGACGTCAGGAGGAGCCCAACCATCATTATCTTCTTTATCTTTGATTTCTTCCTCGCGTTAGGGTGAGATTGCAAGGGCCAGCCACGGAAAGACTTTATCCGAAACTGGCCAACCCAAACCAGAAGTAGTACCAGGAGCAGGAGCACCATCAGAGGGCCAACCACCCCCACTCCCCATCGGCCCACCAGCACACCAACCCTGGCTAGCCCGCGGCGGAGGAGAGCGAGCACGCCGAGAGGGGCGAGAGTCGCATGGAGCCACCCCACCATCGGCCTCGAGAGGGCGACCGGTGGCGGGAGGAGGAGGGCGAGTTGGGGACCCAGGCCACAGTACACGGGGCATTGCCCCAATTGTCCAGGAAGACCTGGAGGTGAGCCACTTCAAGTGCCACTTTATTGGCCTGCACCTATATCTAAAATAATACATTAGAGCAAATAGTAGCTTTAGAATACATAGACATCTGACAATCCATATGAGAATGAGCAAATGTGCAGGCATTTCTATCTTTCCAAATAGTAAAGAGGATTTCCACCCTAAAAGTGTGCCAAAGATGGGTATATTTAGCTGGGAAGCTGGGCGAATCCCCCAGAAGAATCATGCACCAAGAGAATGGCTCCGGCCAAAATGGCCAAAAAAAATCATGTATCTAGTTCCAATACTGCTAGGCCCTAGGGCAAAACCAAAAGAGATGCTTAAAAGTCTCAAACTGCCCACAAAACGGGCACCGAGGGTCCGGAACCCCCAAATGAACAAGCCGAGAGCCCACAGGCAAGCCTTGGAAAAGAATACACTAGGCAAAATGGGCGAGCTTCGGCTCAACACTTGCAGACCAAGTGTTGGCAAATCTTTTATGCCAAACAGGCTCAGGCAATTGAAGTAACCACCTCTGATTTAGACTCTAGATCATGGGAAAGTGAGGGAATAACCACCTGTAACCAAGCCGAGGCTTGTAGTTTCTCAAAGGAGTATCTGGGTACCATTTCCAATCTTTCCACCAAGGCTTGGGCCCACGAATACCAATTTTATGAAGCATCTCATCTAGGATAGCACTCACCAGACCATCAAAAGTAGCCTGGTCTTGGTTTTGAAAACTATACAAAGCACGGAACTCGTCCCACTTCATGATGCGCATGGCAGTTCTTAAAAAAAGCTGATGAAGAGTATGAATACCCTTCTTATGAAATCTGAGAGCTTTGAGCTAGGGCACTTTGGCCAAGGGCTGATCGTTTCTGGCAAATAGGGGCGACCACCACACATTGTGTTGGTTCAATGAGAGCCCGTCCCGAAAGCCGGAGCCAGACCACTGGAGCTAGGGTTTAACAGACTCCCAGGCACGCCAAATGCTTTTGGCAACAAACATACCAACTATCTGAACCGACTCTTTCATAACCAGAAGGGTCTGGAGGCCAATTCCTTTCCAGGCCGGTCTGTTGACAGGGAAACTAGACTGAATGCAGTGGCGAAGGAGAATTTTCCAAGCCTCGTCACTCGTAAGGGCACAAAAACCCATTTGACACATAAGGCAATTCCCTGTCTCTAGGTGGACAACAGACCCAAGCCTCCAGAGTCCCTGGGGAGACAACATAAATCCCAGGCAACACGATGGAATCCATGGTGGGTATCAGAGGAAGCCTAAAGAAAATCCCGAAGTAATTTTTCAAGCTTGCTATAAGTAACTTTAGAAAGCGCCCAGCAAGAGGAATAATAAACATGAGTAGTGGCCAAAACTTTAGAGCAAATCTGGAACTTCCCCGCCAAAGACAGAGGCTTGGTGACCCAATAAGCCAACTTTTTCTCCACCCGAGCAAGCACAACTTGCCAAAGCTCCGCTGGGGAGGCTTGAAAGGCAAAAGGAATGCCCAAAAAGCGGAAAGTTTCACCTAGCCCAATCCACTTCCAGCCATAGGGTTGCAACCAAGTAGGACAAGACAGAACAGACTACCGGTAATAAAGCGTCTTGTGCCACTGAATGGCGAAGCCCGAAGCAAGACAGAATATATTGAGGCACTTGAGCGCCTCGCGAATAGTCTCCTCTTCCTCCAAGAGAGTGAGAAAAGAGTCATCCGCAAAGTTCCCATTGAGTAATTGCAATTGAGAATTAGGCAATGAAATGCCTTTAACATGCTGCAAAGATGCAGCATTAGCCAACAGATAACCAAACCCTTCAGCGGCAAGCACATACAGTGAGGGAGCTAAAGGGCAACCCTGCCAAATAGAGAGGAAGAGGCCAAAAGTTGAAGATTGTCAACCATTGATGGTGATACAGGCCGAGGCATCCACAAAGAGCATTCGAACAGACTAGATAAAATTGGGCCCAAAACCCAAAGCTTGCAACATGGCAAGAATGAAAGGCCATTCAATACGATCATAGGCTTTAGCAAAATCAATTTTGATGAAAACAGCCTTTTGGTTGCAGCATCGGGCCCACTCCATTCCTTCCCAGACGGAGATGATATTATCCAGAATATACCTAGATTTGATAAATCCAGTCTATTCCAGACGCACAATGAGAGGCAAAAGATGACAGATTTTTAAAGCAAGAGCTTTAGCAATAATTTTGCAGGAAACATTGAGGAGCATGATAGGCCGCCAATTGCAAATGTCCTTAGGATCACTGGCTTCAGGTATGAACTTAATATTTCCTTTATTTATTAGCTCTCCTAGAGAATTAGAATGAAAAGCTTCTAAATAAACCTGAAACAAGTCGGGACCCGCACAGTCCCAGAGAGCTTTGTAAAATTCACAGGGAAAGCCATCAAGGCCTGGGGCTTTATCATTGGCCATGGAATGTAATGCCTCTTTCAGATCCTTTAGTGTAAGTAACTGGTCACAAAATTTTTTCTGGGCTGCAGATAGCTTATGTGGCACGACAGCAAGGCAATCTTGCAGGGCCTGCTGATGCTCAGGCGTGGGGTCTTGGGCAGTGAAGACTTGCTCATAATGATGCACAAAAGCCTACAGAATGTCCGACAACTCTGAAAGGACTTGTACACCATCTTTGATCTTTTTAATGCCTGGAGAGGAGTGCCTGGCACACAAAGCCAAGAAAAACTCCTTAGAGGCATGATCACCAACTTTGAGCCAGTGCAAACGGGCCTTGATTTGCGCGCCTCTAGCGGTATAATTGTCCACAACTTGCTTTTTGTGCCATAATTCTGCAACTTTAACTTGCAAAGTTGGAGAAAAAGGGTTAGCCACTAAAGCCTGGTTAGCAGAAAGAAGATCGACAGTGGTTGCCTCGTAAGACCGCCGATGAAAGATGGCCAGCTGGCACCCATAAATGCGCGGTACGGGTGATGGCATCGTTCCACCACCTAATCTAGCCCATATTATGAGCTGGCCTGCACTCCAAGTTCCAAACTCTGCAAATGTGGGCCAGAGTGGCTTTATGACTAAGCAAAGAAGTGTTGAGGAAGAATTGCGTCTGGCACGCACGAGGTTGACGTGTCTCCCATTCAATGCGAAAACTGATGGGAAAGTGATCAAATAATGTCACATCCATTAACGGTTGAACTGGAAGGGAGGAGCTGGCGAAGGAGAAAAAAGATTGTGCCGAGATCATGGCATGATCAAGGCACTTAAAAATTCTGTCAGAACCAGTCCTGAAATTGCACCAGGTGTGCCAGGAAGAATGAGAATGGCGGCAACCCATATTGGGATCAAAAAGCCCCAATTTACTGCGCATGTAGAACTACGCCTCGCGCTCGCCAGCTGCCCATCTGAAGGGCAGGATGCCATCTCTATCACAAGCCATCTCAACCATATTGAAGTCCCCACATAAAATCCAAGTGGCAACTGGCAGTGAGTCAGCAATCCATCGCTAGAGTAATGAGCACTCCATAGCATCATTCAGGGCATAAACATTAATTACCCCGAAAGAATGATTATTAATATTAAACAAAATCCAGACAAGCCGTTGCGTGGGATCAGACCCATGGTCGACCACGCAAGAGTGCCACCGTGGGGACAAAAGAGTGACACCTCCGCTACGCCTAGGCTCATGGGTAGTACCAAACATATGATTGGCTGGCCAGATAGACCGATACGCCGAAGCAAGCAAAAAACCAGAAACCTTAACTTCCTGAAGGCAAAGAATATCAATGCCAGTCAACTTTTTCAAAGTATCTCTAACAATATACTTTCTGGAGAGGTCGGTAAGACCTCGAACATTCCATGAGAGGAAATTCATGGATGAAATGCGTCCATATCATCAGACTCTACCTCCTCTCCATCCAGGGAAGAGAAACGGTTCTACAAAAATTCTGGTGGAACTGAGCCAATCTGAATAGAAGGAGAAGAATTCCTCTGCTTCTCCTGAACATATTCCCCTTCCTCCCTGGGTGGAGAGAGGCTACGAGAACGTCTTTGGGCTCCTGAAACAGGAGCAAAGCTGAGTAGCTAGGCCATTATAATGGCAGCGGGCTGAGGCGTGGACTCAGGCCGAGGCTAAAGAGGCATGTTGTTGACCTTGCTCGAAGCCGCCGTCCCCTTCTGAGAAGGGTTTGAAACATTCTTCGTTAGTTCGGAGACATTGGAAGCCGGTGCTGAACCAGAAGATTTATTCCTGCGACTTGTGACCATAGTCCAGGCAGAGTCCTGTTTAGGAGTAGAAGAATCTGCTTGACGAACATGAGCATTTTCCCATGGTGGAGAGGGTGTACAAGGCACTACCAAAGGGCAGTCCTTGATCTTGTGGTCTGCAGACTGACAGCGATAGCACGTGTTGGGTAAGTTGAAATAAGTGACTTTCTAGGTATGCCAGAGAGATCCTATTTGAATGTCAATGGAGTCTTTCAGATCATGGGAAAGGTCAACTTCCACGCAAACCCTTTTTTGGGGACGGGCTTGAAAGAACCTATCCAGCTTCACACAAACAACTTTCCCTAGGAAGGAAGCAATATGGTTCAAAAAAGGCACACAAGGCAAAGGGAGACCAGGGAATTCAATCCAAATTGGGACTCGGAGCTTGGTCTCATCCAAGACAGCGAAGTCATGAGTCCATGCTTGGAAAACCAACAAAGAAGACCGGACATACTAGGGACCATGACCCAGAATAGCCTGCACATGGCTAACTTTCGAAAAGCGGAAAAGGAAAAAACCCTTGGTCAGGTTTTGGACCATCTCAAGGCGGACCCCATGAGGGACCCAGGCCTTGTTGACCCAATCTTTGAGCACACTTTCAGGGGGGGTTCTCCCAACAAAATACCCAACAAGGGTGTGACTTTCAAGCCATTGACAAGCAGAATCAAAATCAGGTAACGGTAAAACCACATCAGCAGAGGAGTCAGAATGCATACCTTGTGAAACACTTTCGAAATGAATTTTCAAGGTCATTTGTTCAGAGGGGAAGCCATTGAGCAAAACCGATGAACCGCCAACACCAGCAAGAATTGCTGAGTTAGGAACGGTTGAAGGCATAATAAGGTGCTTAGGGCCGCCCTAAATGCGGCCGTATGCGCGACAATAAAGATGAAGTCCTACGCAGTATGATAGGTCTCAGAGAGAAACCCTAGCAGAGCTCATACACCCTTTCTAGACCTATATCTAATTATAATTATTTTATTGTAATATCTTTTAGAGCCGACCTACTAAAATTGGTCTTAGGTTATGGTATATATGTAAGATCTTATTTGTAAGATCGATAAGTGATTAGGAAAAGGAATTATAAGAAGGTATATGCGAGAATAAGCAGAGCTATACACGCAAACATCATTTGAAGGTGAAACAAGGTTTTTGTGAAGGCATATTAGAACTACACCGGTACTAAATCCAGCATATGAAGATGCTATTTTGAGCAGTACATCTTTATTGGATTTAACCATCCAATTGTAGTTAGTGTGACTCCTATATGTGTTTGAACAGTGAGCTCTAGGCGCTTGGCCTTTCTATATGTGCAGACCCCATTTGTATACACATACTATCTGCAGTAGTATCATTTGAGTGTGGGTAAGGTTTCCCACCATGGTTTTTCCTCTTACAGGGTTTCCACGTACAAATATTGGTGTTATGTGTTGTGGATGTTATTGTCTTTCTGTTTCATGCATTAATCTTTACCGGTACTGCAATTAACTGATAAGTTGTCAACCAACATAAAGTTTGGTTTACCGGTATTAAGCATTAGGGTTGGTTAAGTTGTTTTTGGTTTGAATTTATTTGACAACTGATTCACCCCCCCCTCTCAGTTGTCTTTAGGACCTAACAATTGGTATCAGAGCTTAGTCCTCTTTTTGTAGAAGTTTAACAGCTTGAGGAGATCCAATGTCTACTAACTATTTCAGGAAGGACAGTCCTAAACTTGATGGAACCAACTATGGCATATGGAAGATCAGAATGGAGACACATCTAAATTGCATTGGAAAGGACATCGGGGATGTTACAAAGAATGGCTATACTACTCCTACTCAAAGTCAGCCTAATCCACCTACCTTAGGAAAATATGACGAAAATGATTGCAAAGCAAAGGAAGCACTTTTGAGTGCATTATCAGATAGGTCTATTGCTAAAGCTATTTGGGATCATTTGGAAACATTGAATGAAGGAGATTTCACAATAAAAATTGCAAAACTTGAAAGCTTCCGAGTCAAGTATGAAAATCTGAAAATGGAAGAAGATGAAAGGATTTATGCTTTTATGGAAAGAGTAAATGAAATTGTTTTGGGTAATTAAATGTTGTGGAGGAACCTTAAGTGAAGATGAAATTGTTTCAAAAGTTTTAAGAGGATTGCCACCGGCATATAAAATGAAGGTTACTACTATAAATGAGTTGAGAACAATGCCTAATTCATTAGTAACTAGGGATACATTGATTGGAAAACTTTCAGCTTTTGAAATTTACGAATTTGGTCCTGTTGCTACTATAAAGATGGATTTAGCTTTTAAGGCATCAACATCATTTGCACCATCATTTGACAAATCTGATTGGAAAGCCTTTTATGCAAGAGAACTTGAGGAAAGCAGGAGAGAAAATGAAGAACTTGAAGAACTTGAAGCACTATTTGCAAAGAAAATGCCTAAAGGTCCAGTTGGAAGTAAGTACGAAGGTAAAGAACCCTTAAAATGTTTTAACCATAATAAGATTGGTCATATGGCTTCAAGATGCCCTGATAGACATGCTAGATTAAGAGAAGAATCTAGAAGAACATACAAGCCTAACCCTGAATATCAGAGATACAGATTTAAGAAGAATAAAGATAAATCTTGTTATCTTGCTAATGGAGGAGTCACTAATGATTCTGATGAGGATCTGACAGACAATGGATGGGTTTTTGTTGCTATAACAGAAGATCAACTGACACCTACTGTTCAACTGGCAGAGCAGGCTCTCGCAGCTAAAGTTGAAGTTAAGGATGAATGGATCATTGATTTAGGATGTTCACATCATATGACTGGTGATAAAGGTAAATTCTTGAACTTTCAGGAATATAATAGAGGTTTGGTAAGATTTGGAGATGATAAAGCTTGTTTGATCAAAGGAAAAGGTACTATATCTCTTGATGGTAAGCATAATACTAACAATGTTTACTATGTAGAAGGTTTAAAACATAATCTTTTGAGTGTTGGTCAATTAGTTGAGAAAAGATTTCAGTTACAATTCAAGAATGGAAAATGCAAAATTATGAACAAAACTGGTTTGGAAATTGCAACTGGTAATCAAACTAGAGGTAGTATCTTTCATTTGAATAACAATGAAAAGACATGCTTGATTGCACATATTGATGAAAGTTGGCTATGGCATAAGAGACTCTGTCATGTAAATTTTGATTGCATGGTAAAAATTAGTACTACTAAGGAAGTTAGAGACTTACCTAAGATTGTTAAACCTCATAATCCGGTATGTAAGGAATGTCAATTTGGAAAACAAGTTAGAGCATCTTTTAAAAGTATTCCAAAAAAATCCAATAATGCTCTTGACTTAATTCACACTGATTTATGTGGTCTAGCTAGAACTTAAAGCTTAAAAGGTGATAGATATTTCATGCTAATCATTGATGACTATTCTAGAATGTGTTGGGTTACTTTTCTCAGAGAAAAATCAGAAGCACTTGGGAAGTTCAAACTATTCAAAGCAATGGTAGAAAATGAAACCGATAAGAAAATCAAATGTCTGAGATCAGATCAAGGAGGTGAATTTACATCTAGGGAATTTAATACATTCTGTGAAGTGAATGGAATTAGAAAACAGTTATCAGTACCCCAGACACCACAACAAAATGGAGTTGTAGAAAGGAAAAACAAAACTTACTTGGATGCAGCTAGAAGTATGTTATCTGAAGCAAATCTACCACATGTATATTGGAGAGAGGTAGTAAGCACAATGGTCTATACATTCAACAAAGTTCACATCAAAGGTGAAACCGGTAAGACCCCTCATGAACTATGGTTTGGTATTACTCCTACTCTTTAATATTTCAGAATATTTGGAAGTAAATGCTATATTAGAAGAGATGAGTATACTGGAAAATTTGATCCTAGAAGTGATGAAGGAATATTTATTGGTTATTCATCTAAGAGAAAAGAATATAGATGTTTTAACAAGAGATTACAGAAAATTGTTGAGAGTACAAATGTGAAGATTGATGAATAGTTTAGAGGAACTTCAAGGTATATAGACTCTGAATCGGCAATAGAGATACTGACAAATGAACCTACATTGAATCCACCGATATAGAATGAAGATCCAATTACACCGGTATCATCTAAAAATTCCACTGTAATTGAGGAACAACAACAAATGAAGACACAGGGTATGTAAGATTGAACCACTCTGAAAATCAAATAATTGGGAACAAGTATCAAGGAGTTATGACAAGAGGAAGACTGACAAATGAAGAGGTATGTCTTATTTCTCAAATTGAACCATCATCAATTAATGAGGCATGTGAAGATAAGCACTGGATTAAAGCTATGGAAGAGGAACTAGAACAAATTGAGAAGAATAACACATGGACATTAGTTCCCCGACCTAAAGACAAAAATGTAATTGGAACAAAATGGGTATTTAGAAACAAACTTAATGAAGATGGGAAGGTAATCAGAAATAAAGCAAGACTAGTTTGTAAGGGATATTCTTAGAAAGAAGGAATTGATTATAATGAAACTTTTGCACCAGTAGCTAGAATTGAGGCAGTCAGATTATTCTTGGCTTTTGCAGCACACAAGAACTACAAAGTATATCAAATGGATATTAAATGTGCATTTTTGAATGGAGATCTTGAAGAAGAAGTTTACATTGAGCAATCTGATGGATTTTCTTTGACATATAACAAAGATATGGTTTGCAGGTTAAGGAAAGCTTTGTATGGGTTGAAGAAAGCTCTAAGAGCTTGGTATGCTAGATTGGATAAATATCTTTTGAAGATTGGATTTTCTAAAGGCAATGCTGACAACAACTTATACTATAAAGTGACTAATGATGACATCTTGGTTATAAAAGTTTTTGTTGATGATATAATCTTTGGAGGAGAAGATGGATTATGTAAATACTTTTCTATTGAAATGCAACATGAATTTGAAATGTCTATGATTGGAGAGATAAAATTCTTTTTAGGATTGTAGATTTCACAGACTGATAAAGGTATATTCTTGAGTCAATCCAAGTATTTGAAGGAGTTACTATAGAAATTTGGGATGGAGAACTCTAAACCGGTAAGCACACCTATGACTACAAATGACAAATTATCACTAAGGGATGAATCTACACCAGTTAATCCGACTAGGTACAAATCTATGATAGGAGGCCTACTGTATTTGACACAAATAAGACCTGATATTATGAATGTAGTATGTATTATTTCAAGATTTCAGAGTAATCCTAGAGAAAATCATGAATCAACAGTAAAAAGGATTTTCTGGTACTTACAAGGCACTACAAATCTTGGTTTATGGTATCCTAGAGATGAAAACTTTGAATTATGTGCATACACAGATGCAAATTGGACAGGAGATGTGGATGACAAAAATAGCACCACAGGCGGAGCATTTTTCTCAGAAGTAGATTAATTTTTTGGTTGAGTAAGAAACAAAGTTGCACATCTTTATCAATAGCAGAATCAGAATATGTTGCAGCAACAACTAACTGTACACAAGTATTATGGTTTAAGCAAATGTTGAAGGATATAAAGGTAAAATGCAAGGAACCTATAACTATCTATTGTGATAACATTGCATTAATTGATATATCTAAGAATTCGGTATTACATTCTAAAACTAAACATGTTTCTATCAAACTGAATTTTTTGAAAGAGAATGTTGAAGCAAAAGAAGTAAAACTGGTTTATGTGAATACTAAAGAACAGATTGCAGATATTTTCACCAAGCCTTTGCCTAAGGAGACTTTTGAATATCTCAGAGATCAGATTGGGGTCATACTCCCATCAGTAGAGACTTAGATAGTTGATGTTTTTCATCAATTGATAGAATTAATAGAGAAATCTTTTACTCCGGCCTTGATGAGGAGAGCTACTTCTCAGGGGGAGTAGTTGGCATACTGAATTGGTTGGTATTTTGTATTTGAACCTAGCTTTTGTATTGGCTTTGGCATTTGATGTCAAAGGGGGAGAGATTGTTATGGAAAAACACAAGGAAAACACATGTTACTCTCAGGGGAAGAGATTGTTACTTTGGGAAGAAATTGATTACTCTCTGTATCTAAATTTTGATTTCTAGTTATGATCTCTTTTGGGAGATTGTTAGTTTATTGGTATTTGGAATTTCTGTTTTGGCACTTTGATGGTTTTTCCATCTTGTGTTGCCATCAATGCCAAAGGGGGAGATTGTTGGTATTTTGGTTATGTTGATATGGTTTTGTCATTGATGTCAACATCTTTAATGCTTATCAACTCTAGCACTTTGGAGGATTGACAATGTTCATCGACAAGCAAGTGACTTTATGCACAGTCATCGGTATCTGGTTCACCGATAGGATATATTGTTCACCGACACTTGGAATGACATGGAAAACACTTGGTTATGTTGAAGACATCATTTGGACATGTTGTCTTGGAGATTTTTTCATTGGATTATTTGTACTTGCATATTTATTATTACCAGCAAATAGGTCCAGAATAAGCACCGACATGCTTATCTATTCAAGATTAGCATAACACACTTTGGAGATGATTTTGTTGTTATTGTAAATGCATTAAGCCGACATATTGAATCGGATATTGCATCGGTTATTGATTTACTTGTAATTATTTTATTGTAATATCGTTTAGAGCCAACCTACTAAAATTGGTCTTAGGTTATGGTATATATGTAATATCTTATTTGTAAGATCGATAAGCGATTAGGAAAAGGAATTGTAAGAAGGTATGTGCGAGAATAAGGAGAGCTATACATGCAGACATCATTTGAAGGTGAAGTAAGGTTTTTGTGAAGGCATATCAAAACTACACCGGTACTGAATTCAGCATATGAAGATGCTATTGAGCAGTACATCTTTATTGGATTTAACCATCCAATTGTAGTCAGTGTGACTCCTATTTGTGTTTGAGCAATGAGCTCTAGGCACTTGGCCTTTCTGCATGTGTAGACCCCATTTGTATACACATATTATCTGCAGTAGTATCATCTGATTGTGGGTAAGGTTTCCCACCGTGGTTTTTCCCCTTACAAGGTTTTCACGTACAAATATTGGTGTTATGTGTTGTGGATGTTATTGTCTTTCTGTTTCATGCATTAATCTTTACTGGTATTGCAATTAACTGATAAACTATCTACCGACATAAAGTTTGGTTTACTGGTATTAAGCATTAAGGTTGGTAAAGTTGCTTTTGGTTTGAATTTATTTGACAACTGATTCACCCCCCCCCCCTCTCAGTTGTCTCCGAGACCTAACAGTATGAATAATTAAATGTTTAATGCTTTTTTTATAATCATGATATTGGATGTATTTAGTTGTATTAAGTTGATAATAATTGAATTTACACTCTTCTATATTGTCAAATCTGTTTGAATTTTTTTATTTTTTTTTATGTCAGGGTTTTTCACTTGATTTAAATATATTTTCTCTTAGTTTTTTTAGGTCATTTAATTTTACCAATATACTAAAGATTATTTGATGATCCACCAATATACTAAAAATTAATTGTATTACTCCAAATCTATTGAAAAATATTATATATGAGTTGGATTTGAGACAACAAGTACATTACACTTGTGTGGCTTATATATCAACAAATTAGTCTTGCTTATGGCAAAAGCCAATAAAATGAGTGAGTGTCTAGAGGACTACTATCTTCATGAGGGGAGTGTTAATGATATCTCTGTGTAGGGAGTTCTTGTGTTGATTTTATTACTATCCTTGTGAGGAAGGAGTGCTTCATGACAAATGATGGTTTGCTTGTTGTAATGTGGGGGTGAGATTTACCAGGCCTCTTAAGAGGTGTTGTAATAGCAATCCTTGTCTTGTTGGGTGCATTGTTTGCATGAATTAGGTTTAGATCCTATTAAGCATTGATAAGGAAGTTGTTCAATTGAGGGTTTTATGTTTCAATTAACTCTTGGAGATAAACTAACCCTCTTACATGTTGTCAATTGTTCTCTTCCTATATCTTTTGAAAAATGAGAGTTTTCTCCTAAATTGACTCTTAGTCAAGTGTTTCTAGGTTTTATAGAATTGTTTTGAGCTCATTTAAGATGGATTCTATCTAATCTTTTCTAACCACAAGACACATAAGGTCTAATTGTGGTAGAAAGAATAGATGGGTATGCCTTTTCTTAGTGTGATTGTGGTGTTTTTCTTCAACCTAATTTGCATTAGTTGCCTTCTCAATTGTTCTTGTTTTGTTGTTTTCCTTGTCTCATTAATAGGATCTTTGATTCACTTGATCTCTTCATTTTCTTGTTAGTACAAGTTTGTCTTGCCTTTTTAGTAATATATTTATTCCATTTGATGTTTTGATAGGGACCAAACTAAAGAACGAATGATTAAACTAAATGCAAGAAATTAACAACTACTTTATGATTTTGTATTTTCCTAAATAACAATGTGATCTAACTAGCTAATTAAATGCAACACAAATGATTCTAAATTCAATGTGAGTAAGCTAATGTTTTGTTTTGACTGCTAATGTTTTTTCTGATAATTTTGACAATGTTTGATTTCAAAAGAACATACTCGTAGAATGAAACTAAACCTACAATTTAATCACACTAATATAATACAATGAAATAGATAAATCTTATCCAACTAAAGATAACTTTATAATATAGTGACAAAATGCCATAAGTCTAGGCCAAATGGAAGATAATTTATATATTCTACTTACAACTCTAATCTATTCTTTTGAAAGTAAATAATTGAAACATCAAACCTAAGTGATTGACAACCCAAGATGTTATGAAATGCTTGTGGCATGCACGTGCTTAAAGATTTAACTTCTACAATATTATCTTCTCTTCAGCTTGGGTTAATTTGCAAGAAGCAATGAAAGGTGAGAAATGAAACAAAGAGGTAAATGGTTGAGTGTTGAGTTGTTATATTGATAACTTTGAAGATACAAAATAACTATCCTGAAGGTTCTATGGATCATGGACACTACATGAAAATCTTAGACTTTAGCTTAGATACCTCTAAAATTGACCTTCTAGCTTATTCAAACAATTAAAAGAGAGGGAAACAACTCAAAATTCATACATGGGACTATTAAATAATAACCAAACACCTCATGTAAATCTAATAGGGGTGTAGGCTTGATATCTTAATTAGAATCACAACTAGGGATGAAAACTCAAGAGCTAACACATATAGGTATAAATAGAACTAAGTTAGGCTTGAGATCAAGGCAAAAAATTATTGGTGTAGAACACAAGATATCACTGAGAGGGGGGGTGAATTAGTGATTATAAACAATTTCAAATAGTGTGTGCAACTAGTAGAATAATAAAAACACTAATAAGAAATCACACATAAGAGTACATCACATAACACTGGATATATGAGGAAAACCCAATGTGGGAAAAACCTTGGTGAGAAATGTTGCTGGAGATCTACTACTCCAATCCAGCCTCACAATGAAATAACAGTTTTACAATGTTTAGGGCACCAACCCAAGGAGCACCAACCCCTACACTGAGCACCCACTCAGTAAAATACAATGAGATATAAAATCAATACAATGATAAGCACCTTGTTACAAATGAGTTTTGTAACTATTGCAAACTATTCACTCTGTCGGTTGAACTATTTTTTGTCACATTGCTTCTTCTCTACCAGATCTCAGTTCTCTCTATCTGAATCCTCTTTAACTTAGCTTCTAGCTAGCCGGATGTCCTCTAACACTCTCTCTTCTCTCCTTCACTCTCAGTTGCTACCTTACTAGTTCAATCTCTCCCAGTTTGATAGACTGTTATGCTTTGTAACAGTTTGCCGGTTACTTTAAACCTTGTCAGTTAAACCCTTCTTGTCGGTTCTTATTCTAACACTTAGTCACTTCAATATTTTTCTATCAACGCTTAGACTGATCAACTTTCCTCTAGTATAATCAGATGCTCTTTTTTCATCAATCATCCATCATCAATCTGCTTAAGTCTTTGATCTGCATATTTATGCACATGCTTTCCTGCCAAAAATAAAGTTCAAACTTTATGCGCCTAGGATTTTCTTCACTGACTCAATTCGTATCAAATCAAATCAGATCTTATTTCTTGGATTGACAACTTGCAACAAATCAAACATCACTGCCATTTTTTATCCTTCCAATACATGTTCACTATATTTAGAAAATTGAATCTTGTTCATCGACTTTGACTTTATCGACTACAATAAATGATCCAGTTGTTTCCTTTCAATCTGGTTTGAGCCGCAATCCTCTGCAATCGATCTGTGATTTTTGATGTCTTCATTTAATATTGACCTAATCAGTAACTACCTCATTGATGTACTATTCACCTACCGCTACATGTTTGCCACCAAGAGTCCATGTGACATTTCTATCAACATCCAACTCACTTGATTGTGTCAGTTCAAACTCAGTCATCGACCAAACATACTACTGGTATACACCAACCGGTTAACCTTCATATCATGCACTTCTCTATTCTGTTGGTTTGGACATGTTAACCCAAACTGCACTTACCAAACCACAAAACATACCTAGGGTAAGCTAATATCAAAAACCTTCATCATTTACCGGTGACAATCCTCAACCGTTTTGCCAAAGTGGCAAACACTTCACATCCTTTCATCTTCTTATCCGGGTCCTTCAATTTGTCTCTTTACTTTCTTATCGGTTGACATACTTACCGGTTGACATCAACATGCCAACAATCTTCAATACTCCTACTTGCATACTAGTAACATCAAATTGCATACTTGTTGACATCAATGACAACACAATGCCAACAATCTCCCCCTTTGGCATTGATGTCAACACATAATATCAACTCACATTTTATTTACAACTATGCTCTTTCTCCCCCTTTGACAACAATGGCAGAGGGCTCAGACACCAATTTTATGTCGGTTCACTCTCCCCATCAAGTTGATTGCAATTTTTGTAGATAGACAAATTGTATAGACAACTCCCAAAATCTCAAACCTGCCTGTGGTGCATACTCTTCCCTTTGGGTGTGATATTGACCTCGAGTAGCAGAGCTTCTAGAATTAACATCGGTCTTTACATCCAAGCCCACAATTGCTTGTATTGCAACACAAACATTTGATCTCCCCCTGTGTACTGCATATGGTCCAAGAGTCAAAAGATGTATAGTTGTGAACTCCTCCTGAACCATAGATCTCCATACACATTTAAGTGCAGAAACTTGGTGGGACTCCTAACTTGTGTCTTAGATACTCAAATGTGTTTGCTGGTAGAGGTTTTGTGAAGATATCAGCAACTTGTTCACTTGTAGGGACATATTCTACCTTTAATTCTTTCTCTGCAACCTTCTCCTTGAGAAAATGGTATTTGATGGCAACGCTATTTGTCCTTGAGTGCATAACTAGATTCTTTGAAATGGTGATTGCACTTGAGTTATCACACCGAATAGGAATAGGGTCAAATATTTCTACCTGAATGTCCTTGAGGGCTTGCTTCATCCATAACACCTAAGAACAACATGTAGCAGTAGCAATATACTTTGCCTCATCAGTAGCTAATGAGACTGAATCCTGCTTCTTGTTGTGCCATGAAACCAACCGGTTACCCAAAAAAAATGCTCCACCACTTATGCTCTTTCGGTCATCAATGTAGCCTGCCCAATTAGCATCAGTGTAGGCCAGTAAAGTGAAATCTCCTTGCTTTGGATACCATAAGCCATAATTAAGTGTTCCTTGTAGGTACTTGAAGATCCTTCTTATTGAATTCACATGTGACTCATTTAGGTGCAGCTTGAAATCTTGCCACCATACTATTGGCATGATTGGCATAACTGATGTAGATGAGGCGATGTAGTTGAAGTCTGATGACGAACTGGTAGAGGATAGAAGACTATTTGTGATGAAGAGATTGATGTTTTGTGATTAGATGACTTGATTAGTTATTTGTGTTGTCATTGATGGCAACTGATGATTAATGATGTCATCTGATGTTTAGTTTGTTATCTAAGTGATTTAGTCTACTAGAGACAAGGTTTACCAAGAATATATAAAAGACTGTGAAATAGGACTTTAACCCGTAACTGCATAGATGTTTTACTTGAAGTGGATGATTGGTGATGATTAGTGATTTGTGGTTTGGAATGTAAGATTTTTTATGGTAATGAGTATCTGACATAAACCACATCTTGTGATGACTATCGAAAGGCATGTTTCTAATTTCTGATGAAGTTTTGCTAGGGTTTTAGTAGGATTTTGGAACTAGTGAATAAATCATCAAACTGGTAATGATTTTTGGTATGGCGGTGATCAAAATCAAGTCTACATGTTGATGATAAAATGACATAAATTGTGTCATGTGTTTGAAAGATGTTTTAGCGCGTTTAGAGAGCGAATTTCTTGGGAATGTGCAAAGTGCTTAGCAGAATGAGCTAAGGGTTTGACTTTGTACCAGATCAACTTACTGTGATGACTTATGATCATTCAAAGACTGATATTGATTTGTAATTGATTGTAATGATTCATATGATGATCTGTAATGAGATGTAAAGATCTATGATGATCTATGATGTAATTTAGGGTTTAGTGGTCAACCGAGTGGAAAGCATTATTTATGTTGGCTTAGTTGATGTTTATTGTGTTGATGGTCTTAGAGAAGAGTGTGAAGCTGTACCAAAGAAGAGTAAGATCTTCCTGAGAGTTGCAGATAGTGGAGCATAACTAGATTTGATTTAGCAAGTTGAGAAGTGCAAGTAATAGATCACTTTTTCACTATTGTCATATAATAATTACAATAGCTAAAATCCCTTAATCGGGTAGATCCTAACAAGCCTTACTCTTGTAAATCCCCTAACAGGGTAGCTCTCAAAAAGAGTGGTAAATCCTCTCACGAGGTTGATCCTAATAGGTCATTAAGCTCCTAATCGGGTTGCACATCCAAATCCATTAACTGGGTGACTCATAATAGGGCGTATTGTAATCTCCTAATAGGGCTAAGCTCCTAACAGGGCGTACTTCAAAAGAGTACAAATCTTTGTGGGTACTAACTCCCACTATGGTTTTTTTCCCTATTTGGGTTTCCACATCAAAAATATGGTGTTCATGTGTGGAATGAATTTCTTGTGATGTTATTGATTATCTTTAGTTTATTGCATTATTTTTTAATACATCAACAATAGAAGTTTATCAAAGGTTTATTAGTGATTACCGATAGTGTTTAATGAATTGGCATATGTGATAAATGAAGTTGGATTTTTTGTAAATTTGATTTGGTTTTAAAGTTTGAAATTGGTATTAATATTGATTCACCCCCCCTCTCAGTATTAACCAGATCCTCATAGAATTAATAATTGGTATGAGAGCTTTGGTCCTCTATGTGCAGAAAGCCTAACCACTTGAGGGAAAGATTCTGAGGAAGTCAAGATGATGAGGAAAGAGGGTCCTAAGTTCAACAAGGATAACTACAATATTTGGAAAGATAGAATGAAGATCTACATCAAAGGTATTGGTTCACAATATTGAAATAAATTTGAAACAAAATATGTTTCTCCTACTACTACTCCCTTGACACGAGATGAACTCAAAGAGCAGCAAGAGAACATGCAAGCCTTAGAAGCCTCAGAACTCTTCAACCTCAGTAAGCTATAAGAGTATCTGCAATACAAGAACTTATATCTATTTCAAAGGATAAGGTAGTTGTTGATTCATTGATTGGTAAGGTTACAAATTTTGAGTTTAATAGTTTTGACAATAGTGTGACAAAATCTACTAAATCTACCTTTAAAGCTTATGTTACTGGTTCATCTGCTAGGAAAGGAAAAGATATATGTCAAAATCATGAGTGTAGGTCAAGTCATCGACGTAATTAGGGAAATTAAGTCAATGAAGATCAAGTGATGAAACTTGAGGCACTGTTAGCAAAAAGATTTCCTAGAGGCACCGATAAGTATAAAGGAAAGCTACCTTTGAAGTGTTTTTCTTGTAGTAAAATTAGTCATATTGCTGTTAATTGTCCTAATGCTAATAGGAAAGAGAAATTTAGAAAATATAAAGGAAAGGGCGAAAAGAAATGCTATGTTGCAGTAGATGAAGGTGTGATCGATGAGGAGTCTGAAGATGAAGATGACAATGAGGAAATTGTGTTTGTAGCCGTGAAGGAGGAACTGACAGATGAAAAGGCACTGGTATCTCATATGGAGAATAGTGATGAAAGGATTATAGATAGTGGTTGCTCACACCACATGATGGGAGACAAAAGTAAGTTCATAACCCTTGATGAATTTGATGGTGGTGTTGTTAGATTTGGAAATAACTCTCCCTGCATGGTGAAAGGTAAAGGTTCAATTTCTATAAATGGGAAGAGTAATGTTGATGATGTATTTTGGGTTGATGGTCTAAAGCATAATCTTTTAGGTGCTGGTCAGCTCAATGATAAAGGTTATTTGCTTGAGTTTAAAAGTGGAGTCTATAGAATTCTTGGTAGTAATGGTTAACTAATTGCTACCGGGAAGCAAACTAGAGGTAACTTATTCCATTTGAATAGTAATGTTAATAATTGTCTGGTTGCAAGAATGGAAGACAGTTGATTGTGTCTTAAAAGATGCTGTCATATTAATTTTGATAATTTGGTTAAGTTAAGAAATTCAAGTGTTATAAGAGGATTGCCCCAACTTGTTAAACCAGATAATGTGATATGAAAAGATTGTCAAATTGGTAAGATGACCTCTATTTCTTTCAAGAGAAAGAATTGTACTTCTAAGAATATTTTAGATTTGGTACATACTGATCTTTATGGCCCTATGAGAACAAAGAGTTATTATGGTGATAGGTATTTCATGATTTTCACCGATGACTATTCTAAAATGATGTGGGTGACATTTTTTAAGGAGAAACCAGAAGAATTTAGTAAATTTAAATCATTTAAAGCTTTGGTTGAGAATGAAACTAGTAAGAATTTGAAGTGTTTAAGATCAAACTAGGGAGGAGAATTCACATCTGATGAATTTGATAAGTATTATGATGAATAGGGTATCAAGAGACATATGTCAGCTTTGAGGACATGACAACAGAATGGCATAGCAAAAAGGATGAACAAAACAATAGTTGAAGCTGCTAGAACCATGTTATTATAGGGTAATGTACCTTAAATGTTTTGGAGAGAAGTAGTTAGCACTGTTGTATACACGTTAAACCGGGTGCTAATAAAATGAGGTAACAACAAAACACCCTACGAGCTATGGTATGGAAAAAATCCTTGTGTAAGATATTTTAAATTTTTTGGGAGTCAATGTTTTATTAAGAAAGATAATCACACTAAGATATTTGATGCAAAATTTGATGAGGGAATTGTTGGAATCCAAGAACACTAAGAGGGGGGGGGGTGTGAATCAATGTTTTATTGAAATGGAGAAATTTAACCTTATTAATGCAACAACTCAACAATCGGTAAACATGAAAGCATATAACAATAAGCAAAAGTGCAACCACAAAGATGAACACCACGAAACCATAGATTTATATGTGGAAAACCTCAAAGAGGAAAAACCACGGTGGGATTGGAGACCCATAATATCTATCCACTGATCAGATGAATAAATATTATAATAAGGGGCCTACACATGGAGGAAGGCCAATGGCCTAGAATGCATTGCTCATCACAAAAGGAGCCTCATTGACTACAGAAAACAACGGACTACAATCCAAAATAAAGATTGAATTGTAGGTATAGCATCTCCTATGCCTGAGTACAATTTTAGTTAAGCTCAATACTAGAGGCCTAAAACCTCTTACATAAACCCAACTCGATCACCTATGATCGACCAAATCCTCTGCATAAATTATTATTACATTATTTGCTACTTGCATATGCATATGATCCACAATGAGATCTTACATCACTTTTATACCAACCTGGGACCTAACCAATTAGGTCAGCCACCCAAATGACAATTCAATAGATCCATTACATAATTCAAAAGTAAAATCATAAAACATGTCGGCCTAAGGCCAAAAAATATCATCCAATCAATAAAACATCTCAGAAGCACATCAGAAGGATCCACCAACACGTTTCATGAAACTGGTCCACAACCTAGATAGCACCGGACCTAAATTAGATTCACACACACCAAAGAAATGACACCAATCAGTCAAGGCATGAACACAATCACCATCAACATCCTGAATCCCTTCTAGAAGCCACACCAACACCACTTATGCATTATATCAAAGATCTTCAATAAAGCTCTACTGGTGAAACCCTTACCGGACCTACAAAGCAGGCTTACTAGAACATAAGATAGCATTCAATAATCAAGTCAATACCAACTGACTAAAACATACTTCAAAAGCATATGAACCATTCATACAAACTTATTCCATCATTTAGATCATACTAGTGACAATCAACTGGTAATCTTCCCAATCCAATCCTTCTACCAGAAGCCGGTAAACAACCATAACAACTAGTGTTGACATCAATGACAAAACATCAATGCAACACATAATCAATTCCTTTATATTGCCAACAATCTCCAACTTTGGCATTGATGGCAACACTAGATGTGAAAAATGTCCAAGTGCCAAGAAATGAGAAACAAGTCTCCCACTATGGAAGACAACCAATAATCTCCCATAAAATGATATAGTAATGAAGCTTTGAACCAAATTTGAATCAAAAGACCAAATACCACCAAACTCACTGCCAAAAATCAATCTGAAAAAATAGATAGCATAGGTTTTTCACATATATTCCTCCCCCTTTGACATCAATGCCAAAGATATGACATAGATATCAAACAGAATATGAAAACTCTAAATCTCAAGGCTGACTACTCCCCCTGAGTAGTAACATTATTTCATTAATTTGGAGCAAAAGATAGCTCTGATAATGCATACTGGACTGATGCACATCTGCATCATTCAAGTCTCTATCAGAGGGGCAAAAACTCCCAATTTGTCTCTGAAGTACTGAAATGATTCTTAGGACAAAGGTTTAGTTAAGATGTCTACTATCTATTCTTTAGTGTTCACATAAACCAATCTGACTTCTTTTCCTTCTCCATTAGAAAATTATACTTGATAGAAATCTACTTAGTCTTGGAGTGAAATACCAGATTGTTTGATACGTCAATAGATGCAGAGTTATCATAGTGAATAACTACCAGTTCATTGCAATCTACCCTTATATCCTTCAAAATTTGCTTCATCCATAGAACTTGAGTGCAATTAGTTGCTGCTGCAACATATTCAACTTCAGTAGTAGATAAAGAAATGCATGACCACTTCTTGCTGATCCATGAAACCAACATTTTCCCAAGAAAGAATGCTCCATCGGATGTTCTCTTCTAGTCATCAACATCACCTACCCAATCTGCATCTTTATATGCACATAAAGTAAACTCATCATCTTTAGGGTACCATAAACCATATTCATTTGTTTCTTGCAAATACCGGAATATCCTTTTTATTGCACTTTCATGATTTTCTCTTGGATAACTTTGAAATCTTGACACAATACTGATTGTATTCATTATATCTAGTCTAGTCTGAGTTAAATATAGCAAACCACCAACCATGTATTTATATCTTGAAGGATTTACTGGAGGTGATACATCTTTAATTGACAATTTTCACTTGTAACCATAGGAGTACTAGCCGGTTTGGAATTTTCCATACCAAATTTCTTCAATAATTCCCTTAGATACTTAGTTTGACAGATAAAGATGCCTTTGTCAGTCTAAGTAATCTGCAAACCTAGAAATTTTTTTATTTCACCAGTCATAGACATTTCAAATTCATTCTTCATATTATCAAAGAATTCCATGCATAATTTTTCTTCACCTCCAAAAATGATATCATCAAAAAATACTTCAATAATCAAAATATCATCATTAGTGATCTTATAATATAGGTTACTGTCAGCATTACCTTTTATAAAATCAATCTTCAAAAGATACTTATCCAACCTTGCATACAAAGCTCTAGGAGCTCGTTTTAATCCATATAGGGCTTTCTTTAATCTAAAAACCATATTTTTATCACCTGTCAATAAAAATCCTTTAGGTTGCTCAATAAAGACTTCCTCTTCAAGTTCTCCATTCAGAAATGGACACTTAACATCCATTTGATAGACCTTGTAGTTTTTATAGGCTGCATAAGCAAGAAATAGTCTAATAGCTTCAATTCTAGCTACCAGTGCAAAAGTTTCACCATAATCAATTCCTTCCATCTGAGATTATCCTTTGCAGACCAATCTAGCCTTGTTTCTTACAACTTGTCCATCCTCATTCAATTTGTTTCTAAAAACCCATTTAGTTCCAATGACATTCTTATTTTCAGCCCGAGGAACTAAAGTCCAAGTATTGTTCTTCTCTATCTAATCTAATTCATCTTTCATAGCTATCATCCAACATTCATCTTTACAAGCTTCAATTGTTGATATCGGTTCAACTTGAGAAATTAAATATACCTCATCAGCTGCCAACCATCTTCTTGTCCAATTATCTGATCTTCTGAATGATTCAACCTTACATACCTAGGAGTCTTCTGATTTTATGTTTCTCTTCTCTGATCTTTAGTTACTGTTGAATTTTCTAATACTATCAGGGTAATTGGTTCAACATTCTATTCCGATACAGGTGCTACCAGTTCAATTAAGATCATCTCCACTTTCGGTTCTCATTTATAAGTTTTGATTAACAATCTTCACAATTCTCTACAGTCTTTTGTTATAATATCTATATGGTTTTCTTTTATTAGAATAACCAATAAATATCCCTTCATCATATCTAGGATCAAACTTCCAATTCACTATCAAGGATTCTGAAATACTTAATTGTAGATGTATGACCAAATCATAACTCATAAAGTGACATATTGGTAAACCAAACCAGATCCATGATCCAACAAATCTTCATCATTTAACCTTCAAACTGACTTCTCCAAAGATCTGAAATACACTTTCAGACTGCTACCAAGGGCAATGCAAGATATGTCATCAATCTTCCTCCCCTTAAGGCGAATGCCTTAGTTACCGAATGAGTTTCCTTCCAGTGCAAGAACATTCTGCTCTGATGGTTGAGTAACCGGGGTATATCCTTCAGCCAAATGAACATCTGGGGCAATTGATTCTACTAGTTGAGCCTCAGACTTCATAACCCACTTCTTCTCATGCTCCTTCTGAATGTCAACAACCTTCTTCTTTCCTTTTTCATCAGATTTTTCACTTCCTGCTGGTAGGTTCTTGCTTCTGCAAAATTTAGCAATATGTCCTACTTTGTTGCATGCATAACAAGTGATATTATTCTTTTGAATTGCCTTACTGTAACCTTGACCATTCCTTGACCTGCATTGATTATCCATATGTCCAAACTTTCCACATGCATGGCATTTCACATTTATTCTAAAATCTTCTGTCTTATGACCATACCTTTTACAATTTGAAAATTGACCAGGAACTGCATTGTCATCCTGATTTTCTCTATCTCTACAATGTCTTGCCATATGACCAAATTTATTGCAAACAAAATATCTACCATTGAATTTATGTGCATTGGGTTGCCTTACTAGTGACCTCTGATTCTTGTTGACCTTCTAATCATTCTGCATACCAGATGTTTGATCTTCATTTGCAGTACTAGAGCTTTGACCTTGTTCAAATCCAAGTCCTCTAGTGTCTCCCTTGCACCTTTCATCCTTCAATAGCTCATCAAGTTTAGTAGAACTAACCTTGAGCTTATATTTTGTATTCATTTGTAGCATCTAGATCTCCTCTTAGGATTGTCACCATTCTTTTTTGACTCTTGCTCATTGTTTTGTGATTGCACCAACTTAGTTTTCAACATATCATTCTCATGCACCAACCTAATGCATTCCTCAGATCTGTCTTTCAGAGATATAGTGAGATTTTCTTCATTCTTCTTCCAGTCGTCAATCTCCTTTCACATCCTCATAGTTAGGTCTTGCATTTCATTCTTCATCACACCATTCTCCTGACTCGACTTCTAAAATTGTTCCATAAGGGCATCCTTCTCTTCATCATCCGGATTTTGCATAGGTTCCTTCCTTTTAGCTTGAGCATTAGATAACTTTTCTTGTAGAGTGATAATGAATTCTTTTGCAGATCTAAGTTCATCTTCCAGCTTTATGTTCTTAAATTTTTCAGCTTCAAAATATTCAAGAGCAACTTCAAGCTGCTGCCTCAAACACATCTCCATGAATTCCGATTTCAAGATCTTCCTCAAGCAGTTAGGCTTCTACAAAAAGAGGACCAAGGTCTGATACCAATTGTTGGAGTCCAATAACACTGAGAGCGGGGGGGGGGGGGGGATGAATCAATTTTCTACCAGATTGGATAAATTTAACCTTATTAATACAACAACTCAACAATCGGTAAACATAAAAGTATATAACAATACACAATAGTGCAACCACAAAGATGAACACCATAACACCATAGATTTATATGTGGAAAACCTCAAAGAGGAAAAACCATGGTGGGATTGGAGACCCACAATATCTATCCACTGATCAAATGAATAAATATTACAATAGTGGCCTGCACATGTAGGAAGGCCAATAGCCTAGAGCGCACTGCTCATCACAAAAGGAGCCTCACTGACTAAAGAAAATAATAGACTACAATCTGGAATGAAGATTGAACTGCAAGTATAGCATCTCCTATTCTTGAGTATAGTTTTGGTTACTCTCAATACCAGAGGCCTAAAACCTCTTGCATAAACCCAACTTGATCACCTATGATTGACCAAATCCTCTGCACAAATTATTATTACATTATTCGCTCCTTCACTTTTATACCAACCCAAAACCTAACCAATTAGGTCATCCACCCAAATGATAATGAATAGATCCATTACATAATCTTGAAATAAAATCATAAAACATGTCAGCCTAAGGCCAAACAAATATCATCCAATCAATAAAACATCCTAGAAGTGCATCAAAAGGATCCACCAACACGTTTCATGAAACTGATCCATAACCTAGATAGCACTGGACCTAAATTAGATCCACACATACCAAAACAATGAAACCAATCAGTAAAGGCACAAACACAATCACCATTAGCATCCTGAATCCCTTCTATCAAAGATCACTTATGCATTATATCAAAGATCTTCAATAAAGCTCTACCGCTGAAACCCTTACGTAGACCTACAAAGTAGGCTTACTAGAACATAAGATAACATCCGATCATCAAGGCAATACCAATTGATTGAAACATACTTCAGAAGCATATGAACCATTCATACAAACTCATTCCATCATTCAGATCATATCAGTGACAATCAACTGATAATCTTCCCAATCCAATCCTTCTACTGAAAGCTGGTAAACAACCATAACAGCTAGTGTTGACATCAATGACAAAACATCAATGCAACACAATCAATTCCTTCATATTGCCAACAAGAATCTTTCTTGGTTACTCTACTAGAAGTAAGACATATAAATGTTACAATAAAAAATCTAAGAAGATTATTGAAAGTGCTAATGTGAAGGTAGATGGTCTCTCTCGAAAGTCAGAAGTTACCAACATATCTGATCCTGAAAAAGATGATGAGAAACTTGTGATTATTAAACTGGAGGCATAGAACAATGAAGAACCGAGAAATGGATAATTAGGTGCTCAACTAGTAATTGATGACAATGATGAAGAAAATGAAGAACAAGAAGCAGAAGATACATAATCAGTACCAGTATTGCCTAGGTAAATTAGATTAAACCATTCACAAGAGTAGATAATTGGTGATAAGAATGCTGGTGTGCAAACAAGGAGGAAAATTAGAGAAAAATCTTGTTTGATATCTACAATTGAACCCAAAATAGTAAAGGAAGAACTAAAAAATGATGATTGGGTTAATGCAATAAATGAAGAATTAGATCAAATTGAGAAGAATCAGACATGGTCACTTGTTCCTAGATCGAAGGATAAGACTGTAATTGGAACAACTGGGTTTTTAGGAATAAGTTGGATGAAGAAGGAAAACTTGTAAGAAACAAGGCAACCTTAGTCTGCAAAGGGTATGCATAGGAAGAAGGTGAGGATTACGAAGAGACCTTTGCACTGGATGCTAGATTATAAGGAGTGAGAATGGTGCTAGCATTTGCTACATATAAGGGATTCAAAGTTTATCAAATGGATGTCAAATCAACCATTCTGAATGGGATTTTAGAAGAAAAAGTCTACATTGAAAGTTAGATGGTTTTTCTCTATCTGATGATAAAAATATGGTATGTAAATTGCATAAAGCACTATATGGTCTAAAATAGGCATCGAGAGCATGGTATGAGAGATTACATGCACATTTGATCAAAATTGGATTCCAACGTACCAGTGAGGACAACAACATTTATTTGAAGACTGATGGAGACAAAATGCTGATAGAAAAAGTATTTGTAGATGACATAATTTTTGATGGAAATGATGATATGTGTATGGATTTTACTGATATAATGAAAAAGGAATTTAAAATGTCTCTAATCAATGAAATGAAGTTCTTTATTGGGTTACAGGTCCAACAACTAGATGGTGGTATCTTTATTTGTCAGAGCAAGTATGTCAAAGAGGTGTTGAAGAAATTTGTCATGGAAGACTACAAACTGGTAGGAACACTAATGGTGATAGGCTGCAAGTTGTCCAAACAAGATGATTATCTTGTTGTTTGTGAAAAAGAGTACATGTCTATGATTGGTAAGTTGCACTATGTTGTTCATAGTAGGCCGAACATTGCTCATGCTATTGGATTAGTTGCTAGATTTTAGAAAGAGCCTAAGGAGACACATTTGATGGTAGTGAAGAGAATTTTCTGATATCTCAAAGTCATAGTCAACTATGGTTTATGGTATCCCTATAAAGGAGATTTTACTTTGTATGTCTTTATTGATGCAGATTGGGAAGGTAATTTGGATGACTAGAAAAGAACAACGAGTGGATCCTTTTTTCCCTATGAAAGATTAGTAGCATGGATGAGAAAGAAACAAACATGTTTTTCTCAATCTATAGCTGAAGCAGAGTATGTTGCTACATCCATGAATTGCACATAGGCAATATGGATGAGACATGTGCTGGAAAGTTTCAAAATAGATATGTCTGAATTAGTGACCATCTATTATGATAATACAAGTGCAATAAATATTTCTAAGAATCCTCTACTTCATGCTAGAACCAAGTACATTGAATTGAAGTATCATTTTATGAGGGAAAGAGTTCAAGAAAAATAGGTCAAGATGAAATATGTGAAGAGAAAAGATTAGATAGCTGATATCTTTACTAAGCCCTTACTGAAGACTACCTTTGAGTTTCTTAGAGGTAAACTAGGGGTTAGACCCCTACACCAGAAGAAATAGAATGATGGAGATGCATCAATCCTGTGGATCTAATGTTTATTCATCATTAAGGATTGATGAGGTGGAAGATACTCCATAGGGGGAGCAACTCGGATATAAAGCTATGATTTAATGATTTGATATAATTATTGGATATAATGTTTTTATTTGGTTAGCAAAGATGATTATGACAAAAGTAGTAGTAAAGAATATTGGTGATGCACATACAAATTTGACATTGCTATCAAATGGGGAGAAGAACAAGATCAGATTTAGGAGAACAAGATCAGATTTGAGAAAAGAAAAGGATCAGGGAAATTGGAGAGGTATTGGTTTAGGTGGAGAAGATAAAAGAAGGAGACCAATAGATGATATGATACTGACAACAAGTAGCAGTGATGGTGTTTCAATATGATGGTATATCTAATTGGTGTTGCCATCAATGCCAAAGGGGGAGAATGTTGGCATGATTGGCATAACTGATGCAGATGTGGTGATGCAATTTAAGTCTAATGCCTGAGCCGATAGAGGATAGAAGACTATTTGTGATGAAGAGATTGAGATTTTGTGAATGGATGACTTGATTAGTTATTTGTGTTGTCATTGATGGAAACTGATGATTAATGATGTTATTGATGGTATGATGAATCAATAAGGATCTTGCCAACTACTAAGAGGGGGGGGGGTGAAGCAGTGGATATAAAACTGACATAAACTTTTCACCAAACAAAAACAACCTCTCAAGTCAAACTCTGAACTGACAAATTGCAATATCATTGTCAAGTAAACCGATTGACTGTCATAACAAAATAACAGTAAAACAACTCTGAAACTCACAAACCATTTAACCAAAACATCCAAATACTTTACTAACAAAAGTAAAAGCTCATTTCAGATTGTTGTCGATCATCATATCATATCTAAGTGGATTTAGTAGTTAAGAAAATTAACCATATCAAACATAACCACAAAAACATTCACCACTTGATATAATGATTTTGACATGGAAACCCAAATGGGAAAAACCATAGTGGGGATGTGTTAGCACATATTTTTACAAAAAAATTTATGCTATATAGAGGTCTTTCTCTTTTATCATATGAGCATTTATTATTGGTTTGCATGTGCAAGAACCTTATTGGCACAAGTGAAGTTCTCTAGGGATCAACTATCTCAGGAATATCAAGGTATCACTCGGGCACACTAAGGGCATGCACTAAGTATAGACTAGACAAGGAATCCATTATGGAGGCATTTTGTCAGTAAAGAAGTCATTATGGTATGATCCAGGATTGTCTTCTAGTATGTATTAGACCCTGTGAGAATGGTGGGGATCACTAATATTCAAGAGTGATGGTCCATCTATGCTAAATTACAAAGTTTCAATCATCAGCATAAGTAGTCCCGATGAAACAGCATAGGTGAGCAAGAGAAGGAGCATCGACATAACTTATACCAATGAAACAACATGCAAATGCTTTGGAGCATTTAAAAAATACTTAGCATGGTGCATGCTCTTAAGAAAGTCATGTCATCGGGATAGCTTGTTCCAATGAAACAGAAGGCGGTTGTTTTCCTATCGGCTTATATCGTCTTATCGACAAAGCGAAGAAATTACTATACTGATAACCTATGAAACCATCACTATAACATATAACGATATGGAAAAGATTATCATGTAGTATTGGGAGATCGGAAGTAAGGAGAAAGTTTTATCCCGATACTTGATGACTAAAGGAAACCGAAGGTGAGCCCATTGAAAAAAAGAACCATATCAGAGTAGTGCAAAAATTGCTAGACCGATCCCCGATGACATGGAGAATCGAAAGGCGGAGCTATCGGTATTACCTATACTGATAAAACAAACTTGGAAGCATAAAACACAAAAGGGCATCTGGAACTCATCGGGACTTCGAGAGGAATAGAAAAAGGCTATTCCAACCCCCGATGAAGATAGAAGCACTTGTGGGGGTATCGGTGTGAGTTACACTGATAAAGGAAACATATAATGAGGTTTCATCAGGACATCCGAAGAAGAACTTTTATATTATGCCGAAACCCGATAGGACCGTTTAGGCAAATGGTGAGTGCGAGGAGTTCCTCAGGATAAGTTATACCGATAACGTGGTGGTCTTAGTCAGAATGCAGATTGGAATATTGAGATCATCAGGGCATCATAGGGATGAAATAAACTATGCCAACACCTGATGAGTTAAATAAAAGGAAACCAAAGGCGAATGCATCAGGGAGAGTTGTGCCGATGGAGTGTTGAAACAAAAGGAAAAGCCGAGACTGAAGTGATGCCCATTGGGATGAAATGAACCATCAGGATAAAGAAAAAATTGATATCGTGAGACCCAATAAGTGGGTCGGGATAGCTTGTGCCGATCAAAAGGAAAAAAGCGATAAAGTCATAACAACCGGTGCCAAACATTTGAATCATTGGGAGGAGTCTCGCCGATTAGCCATTGGACATCTTGATGAAGAAGAATTGACAAAATGGTTTCCATTAAATAAATCAATTGAGTAGATCCGTTGCCACAGGAAGAAAATCCATCAAGATTTACAATAATCAATTGCAAGATTACACTCCTTGGGACATATAACCAGTATTGCAGAGCACCTTTTCTCACAAAGTTATTGCAAAAAGATATCAATTGCCTATTGAGAAAATTTCTGAGTTACTGAGCATAGAGTGAAGGAATTTGTAGAGATGGAGGGGTTGGGCTCAAAAGTGAAGCGAAAGGTTTTTGTAATATTCACTACCATGGCAAAGAAATCAAAGGGTCAGGTCACTGAGGTTCGAAGAAAGTTAAATCAGGACATGATAGACCAAATGGGATCTGTAGGAGCTAGGTCACATAGAGCTAAGGTAAATTTTCCTATCTACGACTAGTTGGAGGATAGATATAGAGAGATTGGAGATTTATTTACCATAGTATGAGGGCACGAGTTGTTCCTTTTCCATTACTTCCGTAGGGATGAGCCCATGCCAATTTCAAACCCATGGAAAGTTGGTCTAGGAAAACTTGTAGTGCACAATGTGTTTGTGAGTATTGATTTGTTGAAGCTTTTAGTAAGACATTATGATGCAAACAAGTGATGCATTATGTTTCCTAATGGGACTACTCTAGTGCATTTTGCAAAGGCTACAATTCAGGAAGTTTTTGTAGTAGATTTGGAGGCGGATGTGCCTTTATCTTTCATAGATTTGGAAGAGGAGTACAGGAAGATGGACACTACATACCAGGGCTGGAACCTCACTGTCCACAAAGCAAAAAAGGGGAGACTAATAGAGGAAGCTGGTCCTCCTTATGACATGACTATTTTCAAGAAGTATTTGCAATATACTTATATGGCGTGTGGTCAGGTGGAAGGAGTTGAAGCTCCTAATGTGGCAAACATAGGACCGCTGGTTCTAGCAGTAGAAGTTTAGAGGCATGAGCCTAGGGTTTTTGACTTCACCTCATACCTGGTAGACAGGTTGCATGAAGGTTTCTTGAACCTGAAGGATAATCCAGACAAATATTTCAAGCACTATTCATTGGTGATGCATATTTTTTTATTTTATGGGAAACTTAGAGGGTTGTGGCCAGAAGAATTGAATGTAAATATAGTTGGGAAGGATGGAAAGGAGCAGCCAGTGCAATTATGGGTTTCCCTTTGGGATTACAGATTTGTGAATTCCCATTACCTCAAATTTGAGGAATTCTTTGTGAAACCAATTTTCTTGCTTTTTGGTGAGCCTCAACAAGGATCATTTTCTGAAGAGGTCAAGAAGTTTTTTAGGCCTCACGAGCACCAAAATCCAAAGGTCAATCACAACTGGGGTGATTGTTACTCATGCCAAAATTTTACTTTTGTTCGATGCTATGGATTTAAGGGTTATCTATATGTGCCACTAATACATTTGGACTAGATTTTTGATTGAGGTTTCCGATGGAGAAGGTATATTGTGGCCAAATTTGATTTTTTTTGAAAAAATGCCTACATTCGTCATAATTCCTACGTCAATTTCCCATTTGGTTTTGACGAAGAAGGCATTAGCAATGAGAATTTTCATTTTTTCAAAAAAGTGCTCGAGTTCGTGGTAATTCTGACAAAAATGGCCATTACTTAAAAAAGAAGAAGAGGGGAATTCATTTGTGCATTGTGATCCCGCATAGGCGTCCATGGTGACTTCAACCCCCAAGAACATCAAACCCACGTCGAAGGCATTTGTGGCAATGCTTGCAATCCCGCGCAGGAGGTAGATTCAAATTTCCCTAGTTTTTAATTTCATGTTGCAAAAAATATACATGTGGTGGTTAATTGCCCTAGTTTAATCTCGTAAAACCATATAACTATGATTGAGGAGTGAGCGTTCAATTTTGTAGCAGCAATCCCTTCCTCCCATATACGGGCGTGTTGATTGTTCACATGAGATCACATCTCTTTGTGGCATCGTATCAAACAATTCATGAACCTTGTCCATGTTTCCCCATTTTGCATTCATGTCAAGCAGGGCATTTGCAAGCACAACACCTAACAATGTTCCTCTATCCGTTATGCTTTGATGGATGTCCATACCCTATTCCAAAGCTCCCATTTTTGCATAGGCAGGGAGGATTCTAGAAAAGGTTGTGGAATTTGGCTTTATGCCTTCCAATTTCATTTGCTTGAAAGTGTCTAAAGCCTTTTTGACAAATCCATTTTGTGCATATCTAGCAATTGTTGCAGTCCACGAGACAACATTTGTTTCAGGCATTCTATCAAATAGTTCACATGCCTTGTCTATGCTTCAACATTTTGCATACATGTCTACCAGGGCAATTGCAACTACAACATCTGACAAAATTCCTCTATCCTCTATGCTTTGATGAATGTCCATACCCTGTTCCAAATCTCCTATTTTGGCACAGGCAGGGAGGATAGTAGCAATGGTCGTGGAATTTGGCTTTACACTTGCTGATTGCATTTGCTTGAAATTTTCTAAAGCCTTCTTAACAAATTCATTTTGTGCATATTCGACAATCATTGTGGTCCAGGAAACCACATTTCTTTGAGGCAATCCGTCAAACAGTTCCCGTGCCTTGTCTATGCTTCCACATTTTGCATACATGCTAACAGAGTAGTTGCAACTACATCTGACAAAATTCCTCTATCTTTTATGCTTTGATGGATGTCCATACCCTATTCCAAAGCTCCCATTTTGGCACAGGCTGGGAGTATGCTAACAAACATAACTAAAGAAATGCAATGATCAGTTCCAAAGACATCAAACCACTACTAACAAAATCGAGAGTCTAAAATATGATAGGGAATAGTGTGAGCTATCCTAAAATAAAATATTTTATTTTCAATTTCAACTAAAACATAATTACTTAGCCATTTAATGTTATTAATAAGTGTTTAATTTATGAGAGAGATAAATGGTTGGCCACAAGTACATGAGTTACTAAATGTACACAAATAAGTGAATTTGATAATGAAAACTATCTACAATGAATTCAATTCTTGTCCATTAGTCATTTATGTTTGTGATAAGCATCTTTCTTTGTTTTTCTTAATCTTTATTCATAGTTATGTTCATATTTCACATTCTATAATTAGGATATCAATTGCTATGGCTAAACACTAGCATGATGTTTGTGTTGTGGTATAGATGCATGGAAACATAATTATGGGATTGTTATATTATAGAGATCATAAATCTAGATATCGCATATTAGTTCTAGCTCTTCTTGGATTGAGTCTAAAGTTGACATACAGTCATAAAGCCATTATTAGCAGATCTATCCATTTCTAGTAAAGACAATTGAGAAAGTCATTTTGATATTGAGAGTTTCTTATCTATTTACCTATTGATCATTATTAAGCCATAATATTTAGGTATATTTATCTCTCTTGTAAAACCTCTGTAAGTGTCCTAGATTGTCCCTACTACTCACTCTTCAATGAAATAGTGGAGTTCTAAAGATTTGTTGCACAAGATGGTGTTGAACGTATCAACAAGGCTAGCATGGAAGGCATGTTCAAGCTTCCACTTGTACAACTTACAACAAATGATTTGTTGATAGAAGAAATTCTTGAAATAGAGATACAATCGAAAGACAAGTAAGTACATACAAACCTCCTCAGTTGAAAGTAAAATCTGTGTATAAAAAGAGTACATTGAATCCCAATCCATAAACACAATAGAGATACCGATGGAGACTTAATTGGATGTAGCATGTTGCACCAAAGTTGTTAGAGTATGTTAAGCTAGTACATAATGTTTCGTAAAGCCACATTAGTATTTTACCCAGATCATTATCTACCAAAACTAACTATAGTAATCCTTTTGAGGGTTCATTTCATGGTGCTAGATCTTCATTTAGTTCCACTTCTTGTTGGAGAAAAGAACAATTATTTCTTGAGGTAGATGAATATCCCATCAACAAAGGACAAGACCATTTCTAGAATATAACAAATTCTACTCGAACAAAAGATCATGGGGGTTTCACTAGAGATATTGAATAAGAGATAGACTTCTACTGCTGCATTAAAAGCATTGGCATGTTCTTCATTTATTGATGTAAACTCTCTATGATGCCACCACAACCAACAAAGGTGTAAAAATTTGTTTGCAATGCATGGATTTTTAGGATTGTCCTTTGAGAAAACATAATTAAAGTATGGAAGCAGGATCTGCCAGCTCCTAAGGGAATCTCGATGAAAAATAACTATAAAATATTTGGGCGAGCTTATATGCAAAAACTCATGCTTCTTGATGGGTTTATGTACCAGAATAAGCATGAATTAAGTGGTAAAGGGGCTTCTGGAAACAAGAGGGACATAGAGGCAGTGGAAGTGAAAAATTCTAGTGTTGTGTCTGCTCCATCTCAGAATGGGAATGGCAAACGTGCTGTAAGAGGAGCTGAGAAGGGTGTTGGAAGAAGTGGGGGTGTTTACATTCCCCCATTTAAGCTGGCTCAAATGATGAAAGATGTGGAAGACAAGAGTAGTGTGGAATACCAATGCATGACATGGGATGCCCTTCAGAAGAGTATCAATGGGTTAGTAAACAAGGTAAATGCATCTAACATCAAGAACATTATTCCAGAGTTGTTTGCAGAGAATCTCATCCATGGGAGGGGTCTATTTTGTAGGTCTTGTATGAAATCCCAAATGGCATCCCCTAGATTTACAAATGTTTTTGTTGTGTTGGTTGCTGTGGTAAATACAAAATTTCCTGAAGTTGGCAATCTGCTTTTGCAAAGAATTATTTTGCAACTTAAGAGGGCATACAAACGCAATGACAAGCACATGTTGATAGTAGCAGCCAAATTCATAGTTTATTTAGTGAATCAACAAGTTGCACATGAGATCATTGCCTTGGAACTTCTCACCCTTTTACTAGAGAACCCCATAAATGATAGTGTAGAGGTTGCTATTGGGTTTGTGAAAGAATGTGGTTCTTTGTTGCAAGACCTTTCACCCAAAGGTCTCTATGGGATTTTTGAAAGATTTAGAGGTATTCTCCATGAGGGGGAAATTGACAAATGAGTACAGTTTTTAATTGAAGGCCTTTTTGCAATTCACAAAGCTAAGCTCGAGGGTCATCTAGCTGTGCATCCAGATCAGTTAACACATGAAGTTTTCCTAGAAGATGAACTTGATCAAGAAGCTGGTTTGGATGTTTTCAAGCCAGATCTTGATTTCTTAGAGCATGAGTTAACCTATGAAAAATTGAAGAAAGATATCCTTGGAGATGCTTCTTCAAATGAAGCAGAAGGGGAGAATGATTCAGGTGATGATTTAGATGATGATGATGATGATGATGAAGAGGAAGGTGAGGAAGCACTGAGAATATAGGATGAGATAGAGACAAACTTGGTCAATTTAAGACGTACAATTTATTTGACAATCATGTCAAGTGTTGATTTTGAGGAAGCTGGTCATAAGCTACTAAAGATCAAGCTTGAACCTGGGCAAGAGAGAACATACCTTCATTATTATGGTCTTCTTGGACAAAGAATCTATATGATCAATAAAATTTATGAGGAATTTTTTGATAAGTGTTTTGTACAACAATATTATATGATACACATATTGGAAACAAATAAACTGTGTAATGTTGCAAAGTTTTTTGCCCACTTACTTGGCATAGATGCTCTTCCATGACATTGTCTTGCTTATATACGTCTGATAGAGGAAGATACTACTTCATCTTCCTATATTTTTATAAATATTCTCTTGTAGGAGCTGGAAGAGAAGCTTGGTATATTGTTGCTTAATGAAAGGTTGAATGATCCAACAATGCACGAGTCTTTTGATTCAATTTCTCCAAAGGACAATCCCAAAAATTCATGGTTTTCTATCAATTTCTTTACTTCTATTGGTCTTGGTGGTATCACTGAGAGTTTACATGAGTATTTGAAGAATATGCCAAGGCTTGTAATGTAGCAGCAAAAGTCTATTCCTGAGTCAGATGAATCTACCTCTAATGACGATTCTTCTAGTCCATCAGGTTCATCAGATTCTGATACATCAGACTCAGATTTTGAGAGTGAAACTGACAGTGAGAGTAGTAAGGAGTCACCGAGAAAGAAAAATAATTCAAAGAATGACAATGAGTATGAAAAAACAAGAAGAAATAAAAGGGCGAGGGCATCTGACTCGGAGGATGGAAGTGACAGTGAAAAAATCAAAAGGAAAAAGAAAAGGAATTAAAAATCTTTCTAGTCAGTTATTCAAGGCTCCAGTAGACACTATTTTCCTGGACCGTGACAAACAAAAGAATCACTCCCGAGTGCTTTGGCTTTATAACAAATGATTATAAGATGCTACAATGTTGTCTTATGTATTTTAATAGCCACGGGTTTTAGAGTTCTATACTTGACAGGTAATGGATAAACAGTGTTAGGAGGAGAAAATATTGAAGGCAAAGTGCAGATTGTGATAATACTAGATCAATGAATCCTGTTATTTATTGAGTATTTCTTGTTTTCCATGTTGTGTGATGTACCATAAGCAAACTAGAAATCTAAATTCAATAAGATTCTTTGTTCAATGATGATATTTCTATTTTCTTGCCTGTGAAGAAAGATCATGTCAGACAATATCAATGAACAACAAAATAAGGAGACAATTGCTAGATTGTGGTCTAACTTGAAAAGAAAAGGTGATGGAAAATGTTATTGTCCGTGCAAAATTTGTAAAGGGTTAAAGACTAGAAGACTTCTAATCAAAAGAACGAAGAAACATTGTAGGCTGCATGGTCACATTGAAGGTGGACATGATTATCATCCATTGGTAAGTTTTTCATTATATCATTTTGACAATTTATATACATAATAAATCACGTGATGATGAGATCATGATCATGGTTTATTTATGTTTATGAATTTTATATAGGTCGAGCACCCTAGAGCACATGGTATGGATCAACACAACCTTGAGAATATGGTTTTCGAAGTGGACGAACATGGAGGTGTGAATATCGAAGTTGAAGATAATGATCCCATGGAAGATGACGATCATGAGCCAGAAAACACAATTGAAGATGATGGTACAAATACATTGATCCATGACTCATTTAGTACTCGTGCAACTGATCATGATGATGAAGATGACCTTGATGTTGTTCATGATGTCCCTCTACTTGAGAAGGCATCTGAGGCCCTTTACGAAGGCTCATAGGCAACTCTTCTCTTTGTTGTATTGTTGTTGGTGAACTTGAAGGTTATGAATGGTTTATCCAACATAATATTGTCACGTATGTTAAGGTATGTCATATATGTCATAATAAACTATGAATCATGCTGTACCATTAATATTCTTTATTATAACAAATTATATTTTTTTTTTGTAGATTGATAGGTGAGTTTTTGTTACCACCATCAAATATTTTACCTCGCTCATACTGAGAATTATCTACCATTATGAAAGATATTGGAATGGAGTATCAAGCAATAGATGCTTGTCCCAATGATCATATTATATATCACAAACAACATGAATTTTGAACTGAATGCCCTAAATGTCATATCAGTAGATATCGAACAAATCAAATAGCAAAAAGGGTTCCTCGCAAGGTTCTTTTCTATATTCCCATTAGTCCACGTATGCAATGATTATTCAAGTGCACTAGCTTGGCACAATTTATGGATTACCATGAATGCAATAGAAGTCGAAATGACATTATTCGAATGCCTGCAGATGGTTCAGCATTTATGGACATAGAGGAAAAGAGACCACACTTTAAAGAAGAACCTCGTAATCTCATGCTTTCATTGGCAGTGGACGGTGTCAATCCATTTGGAGAGATGAGATCTGTTTACTAAGTGTGGCCTGTTTTTGTTATCAACAATAAAATTTCTCCATGGATGTCAATAAAGAGGGAGCACATAATGTTGGCAAAGATTGTTCCAGGTATTTTATCATTTAAATATAGTCATCTAAATTTAATTATAAATATTACAGTAAAATGGTCATAATAATTATGTAATGTTTTTGTTCATTCGATTAGGTAAGTACCAAGTTAAAGATATGAATTTATATATCGAGCCTCTTATCTATGAGTTGCTGGAGTTATAGAATGGTGTCACTATGTATGATGTCTCTAGACCAATAGGACAAAGACAATTTCAATTCCATGCGATGCTTCTATGGAAAATACATGATGCCTTGGGGCTAACATATTTTTGTGGTATGTTATAGTGTTTAAGTTGTGCATGAACATTATAATTCAAAAAATTATCATATTTAATCCAATTATACATTATCTTGTAGGTCTTCAAACAAAGGGAAAATTTGCATGTCCTGTTTGTGGTCCAAAGATGAAATCTCGTCATTTAAAAAGTTTAGGAAAGCAGGTGTTTGATGAGTATAGGCACTTTCTCCCCAAAAATCATAAGTATTGAAATACTGAAAAACATCTTTTCAATGGGAAAGAAGAGAATACATCAAATCCATGAAGAATGACACCTCACTCATGGAAGTTGAAATATAATAGAATTAATTATCAAGGTAATGCCATTCCATCTATTGGTTTGTCATAAAACATCTTTTCTATTTTGTTTTATTTACTGATGATGTGATTGATGAGGTCGTGAAGGCATAAATGACCGCCTTCCTAAGGGACTAAAAAGTTATCCCTGACAATTTAGTAGGTTACCCTACTATGAGCAGTTACAAATTGTTCATTTGTTTGATAGTATGCATATTGGAAAGAATATAACAGAGACAATATGGAAAATATTGGATGGAAGGCGTGACAAAGAAAAAATTGTCAAAATATGTAGTGACATTCAGGATTCCAATCATGCAATGATAAATGTCATTCAATCAAATATCCATGGAGACCAGATTAATATAAGTGAGCTTCCTTGGTTATTAACGGACCAGCAAAGCAATTCTATAAAAGAAGCCATATGAAAAATTCGATTTCCCATAGGATTTGCTGCGAACATAAACAATCTCATATCAAAGAAAAGTAAATTTGGGCTAGGGATGAAAATGCATGATTGGCATACCTTCATTAAGGTAATTCATGTTCTTGTGTTTTTAGTATGTATTTAAGTATTGCGCGTACATGTACTTTTCATTATGTTACAAAAAAATGGAAAGATAATTTTATAATTGTTGTAGTACGTTCTACCTCTATCTCTCCCAGACGACTATGACAATAATGTCAAGCAAGTCATATATGATCTTGGAAAATACATGAGGTAAGTAGTGATATTTATTTAGTTCGTTGTATAGATATTATATTTGCGATTTGTTTTACTTGTTATGTAATATATTTTTTTGTGTCTTGAATACCTTGTAGGTGGTTGTCATGTAAAGAAATCCATAAAGATGATATAAAATATTGGAAGAGAAAAATTCCTCATTTAATGTGTGAAATGTAAAAGTGTCTACCTCTAGTTTTTTTCAATGCACAAGAACACTACCTCATACACCAAGTTGAGGAGATTGAATTGTGTGGACCTGTACACACTAGGTCAATGTGGATGGTTGAGAGGCACTTGAAATTTTTGAAGGCTTTGGTTTGACAAAGAGCACATCCTGAGGGTTCTATGGTGGAGGGATATATGGTATACCAGACTATGGTGTACATTTCTAAATATCTTCCTAAGTTTGCAGCAAAGATCCACATGGATCGCATTTGGGATCCCAACACCATTAAAAAATTTGAAGGGGAGTACTTGATGGGGAAAGGTAGATTGAGGAAAGTGAGAGGTAATTATAAGATGTTATTGTAGTTAATTAATTCTTAATCTTGAAAATAAATTGATTGTAAGACGTCTATTTATTTTTTGTATAGTTGGTCGAGAGTGGGATGCACTATATTTGTATATTGCAAACAATCTTGATTGGATGATGGTATGGATTGAACATTGTCAACATTCTGGATGCACATTAACATGGGAAGGTGTGGCTTCATTGGTTAAAGAAGCACATCGTAATGGAGATTCCAATGTTATGCAAAGGGAAATTGATTTAGCATATGGTTTAAGAGATAAATAGGTACGTATAAATTTATTAATCACCCATATGTTTATCAACTCACAATGCAATAAATGTTACATGTTTGACATATCACAGGTCAAACACCACAACACTATGTGCTGCAATGGTCATAAATTTTGCATAAAAAAGTTGGATGACATGAAGAAAACTTGTGATTCTGGCATCACTGCAGTCTTTTAGGTGACAAATATTTCATCGAGAAATGAAATTCATCCTCAACAGTCTCAAAATCGATACTATGGCATTTTGGATGATATACTTGAGTGTGACTTTAATTCTTTCAAATTAGTTTTGTTCGTCGTCAAATGGTATAGGCTACGATTGAATAAAAATGATCCTAATAGAACTGTTATTGAACATGATAATGGTTTTATAATGCTAAATACAAGGTCATTTGAACCAGTTGGGGATGAGCCCTATGTTCTTCCAAGCCAATGTGAGCAAGTATTTTACTTAGAGGTTCCACATAAACAGGGTTGGTCATTTGTTGTTAGACATGATCCAAGAGGAAGGCCAATAAAGTATAATGTGATGGAAGAAGAAGATATCGAAGAAGTAGAAGATGAAGTGGATGATGATCATGGTCGACAGTTTCTCAATGACGATGAAGAAGAACAAGAAGAAGAAGAAGAAGAAGAAGAAGAAGATGATGATGATGATGATGATGATGATGATGGTGATGGTGATGGTGATGGTGATGGTGATGGTGATGGTGATGGTGATGGTGATGGTGATGGTGGTGGTGGTGATGGTGATGGTGATGATGGTGATGATGATGGTGAAGACGTTGATGATGATGATGATGATGATGATGATGATGATGATGATGTCGGCGATGATGACCTTGATGTTCATGATGATGAAGAATGAAATGTATGAGGTATGCGATTAGTATATTATCTATTTAATATTGACTTCTTGATAGAATTTTTTTTACATAATTAATTCATTATGTTTTGAATTCTAATGCCATTACATAATTAATTCATGATGCACCTTTTAATAATGAGATGGAGATAGGGAGAGTGACTATTTATATGACAATTTTTAAACTGTGTTTATTTATGGAAATTGGATTGTTTATTAGCTATGTGATGGATGTTGATTTAAAATACATATGGGATGGATCACATGTTTATGATGATGCATGTTACATTTTTTGAACTTTGTGTTTATTTATAGAACGTGGATTGTTTATTACCTATGTGATGGATCATGATTTATGATACATATGTGATGGATTGCATGTTTATGATGACACATGATATGTGATGCTAATTGTGATGCTCAATTACATATATGATGACACATCATGAGATGCTTCTGATGCTTATGATACGTATGCATTTATTGTTTATCAACTTACAAGTGTAGTAATGCTTATGATGCTCAATTGATGGTGTTGATTTCAGGTATAGTCCCTATGTGATGCTGTCACCCTTGGTGGGAACAGGTCATTGACTACACACATCGTCAACCATTTAGTTGAGGATCCTGCATAGTCTACATAAAGTAAAGGTAAGGAATTAAAAAATTTACAATGATTTTGATGACATCTTTTTATTATTTAATACTCTTTTTGTCTACAAAGTTCATGTTGTTCATGTTGTGTACTATGTAATTTTTAGCTAACATAAGATAATTGAATTACATTGTATAGAACCCTGAACCCCTTTGACGAGGATCCTGCACAGTCTCATGGATAGACAGGTATAATTAGTTAATACACCCTGTAAAAATAGTTTATTTTTTTTAAATTACTTGGAAAATAAACTTCCTCAATTTTTCAAACCTCGACATTAGCAACAAATCTAATACAACTATCAACACTTGAGGCCCCGATTGGACTTATTCCAATTTTCATCCCAAAATCAACTTTAGGGCTGACTTCTTCATCAACATTACCCTCATTTGCAAAATTTCTCTCTCATTACTAATTAACTCTCTCATTTCATGGAGTACAGGTACCCCCAAATAGGTATTTTTCAGATCTATCTTCGTCGAGTGAGGAAAATATAGTAATAGAAAATGAAAGTGACACATGTAGTAGGTCTACAATAGGGAGATCAACAAGAGGTCAAAAGATTAGAAGAAAATTCAATAAACGCATGAAATTTTCCTTGCTCAAGGGGGGTCATGTTTTTATGATGATGAGACCAAAGGTGACATTGAGGTGCCACTCAGGTACAAACATCTACAGAAACAATGGGTGCCCAAGTAACTTCCTCCAATAAACACCAATTTTTGTGCTAACGATAGGATATATCACATAGCACCTTCATCGTCACATGGTTTAGGTTATTTTCCATGGATGGCATAAAGGTCTGTTACAATAGAGTTGTAGAATTGATGGAGTTTGTTGGACCTTGTTACAATTACAAACATTGGATGCAGATTTTTAAATATAAAAAAAACATGTGTAGGTATGCACTGTCAGCAAATTATATACAACAGAAAGATAATGGTCAAAGTAAACGAGTGGCTGTATACATTGATGGTCAGCCAAAAGCAACATGGAATATTGCAGGTTTTATAAATAGTACGTGACCTGGGTCAACTAATAAACAACACAATTGCATATTTGAGGCACACGAGGGAAATCGTGTATTTGTATGTGCGATAAAATCAATAAGTGCAGGCGAAGAGCTTCTAATCAATTATAGTTTGAATCATATAGATACAAAAAAAGTTAATACTATGAGGGTGGTACGTACTATATACCATTTAAATTAACCAATCTCCAATTAATGAATCCAATATACCATTTTATTATGAATTTTTTTTGCTAAGTCTATTGGTTTAATTTCACTAGCATTCTTTTATATTTTTTCTTTGTCACAGGCCGACATGGATCCATCACATATATTAGATAGAGATGTAGCTTGTGACACTTCTACCAAGCAGGTAAACCTTATTGTAATTGTACAAATTAGATAGAAGCAAACTGTTACATTATTATGTTCTTTTTTTTAGTGATTTATACTAATTTTGTAATTGTTAATGATATTCTTGACATAGACGGATGTTCAGGGAAAGGGAAAGAGAGTTGCAGTACCTAAGCACCTTTCTAGGGATGTGGAATCATTAGGGTTAAGCGATGATGACCCTGAAGATCCCACAGATCTTATGAAATTCTTTAAAATGCCTCTTATAAAAATTAGAAAAGAGATTGTTGCTTTGGTAGCCGTGCATCCTATCACTGATGAGATACAAGAGAGGGTGAAATTATTGCTTCAGATAGTAGAAAAATTGCAAGTAAGCAGTAATGAAAGCTTTAATTATAACAAAAGTTCAATAATGGTTTATATTTTATTCTCTTTTATGTCATTAACTAAAATATGTATGTATTGTTTTTACAACAATTTATCTACCCTCATCAAAGTCATTCCCACGATCAGGGTGTTGCAGGATCTTCAGATGATGATGATTTTCTTGTATTATCACTTGCTTGGCTTATCACTCTGAGTACCCAAAACACATCATACTTGATACTGTCAATTTTCAAAATAAAGGTTCATCCTTGTTTACAATTCTTGAACTTTTCATATATTTAATGTTTGATATATTTAATGTATTATTCTTTAGGTGCTATCAATGTTACTGTACAAATGTCGCTGCCGCCTCATCAGAGGTTACCCTCACTTGTATTGCCAACTGCAATGTCAGCAACATGTAGCATGCAGACATCCTCTATTGCACATCATATTAGCTCGCCCAATGTTGGTAGATCCCTCTTTTTCTCTATCTTCTATCATGTGTTTATTTCCCTCCAAGCATTCTTTCTTGAATTCTAATGCCATTTCATAGTGGATTCATTTTTTGCAAGAGGAGATGCACATGAGGATGTGCTAGAGGTGACTACTGCTGATAACATACCATCATTTTCTGGATCTTCTCGTATTACTAGTACGGGAACGTTGTAGGCCACATTGGTGGTGAGCAACGAAGAAATAATTCCCTTAAAGATACAAAAGGTTCCAGACACTTTAAAATTATTATTATATATACTCTAATTGTAATTTACTTTATGATCACTCATTTTGGACTAATGATCCCATGAATCTTTTGTAGGCAATGATATTTTCTGTAAACATCTTAGTGACATTGCATTGTAGATATTTGGGCCCACCATACGTAAAAGGTGGTACATCATATGTGAACTAACCCTAATCCACTTTTGATTTCATATCATTGCTAGAATAATTTTCCTTTGATCCATTTCTTGAAGTGTAATAAATGTAGCTTCAGTTCATTTCTGAATCTAACAGGTTTATTTTTTCTTTAAAAGGTGGAATGACCAAGAAAAAAGGTTAAAAGATGAATTGACAAACCAAATGGTTGAGTGGTTTGGAAATGACACCTTTGACAAAACCAAGCTCCTTGAAAAAGTTGGCACATATCTAAAGTATGTGAGGGACCAATACAGGACCCATTTGGAGAGGAACCTAAAGTACGAGCATCCCCCCATGATTCCAGAGAGGGAGTGGAAGGACCTGATTTTGGATGCCAAGGAGAAAATTGAAAGGGAAAAAGGAAATACACCACTAGACGCCAGAAGAAGGTACGGGATACTATTAAGAATGTAATTATGTACTAATTAATTACTCTTTATATTTATATAATCTAACATATTTCAAAATTTTTATAGACTTACTGACACATCAAAGGCAACCAAGGAAAGGGAAGAAAAGCACGGGCAACACAAACTCCGCTCTGGTGGTTACATGAAACTTGCTGCACGAATTGTAAGTATCTCATGTAAACGAAATATTGCATCAAAATATTAATAAATTGAAAATGTTTTTTTTTTATCAAACAATGCAAGCAAAATTCACAGCACCAAGCAAAAATGCAGGGCTCTGAATTTAACAGAGCACCCACAGAAGATGACAAGAGAATTGCCTACCAGCAAGGCTATTCAGCCGTGGCTGATCAACTACAAGAATTGAGTGGGCATACACAACATTCGAGTGCATCCATCACACAGGTAAATATGCTAATTGGAAGTTGTCTCAAATTGAATACTTTACCAATAATCTAATTGATGTTGAGTTCCGACATAAAGTGACTATATTTGTTTTAAATAAGCAAGCAATGATAACAATGTGCATGTCATTGGAATGCAGCCTGCTAATTGTGAAACACCACCTGCACATGAAGGTCTGGATGTGCATCCCAGTAGTGGAGGTATTCATTTTCTATTCAAATTTATTTATTTAGCTATTAATATAATTAAAGATCTTAATTTGTAATTATAGTAGTAATTAATGTAACCTTTTTTGTCAATATTTTAGAGCATGTAGTCGGTGGTGAGCAAGTGGAGCATGATCTGGGTACACAACATCAAGAACATGATGTTCCCCACTCAGGTAAAGAGCACCACTACTATTGCTTTAAACAAATATAATTGCAATTGGTGTTCAACAATAATGTAACCTTTAGTATTTCAACTCCAAATGATCTAGAGGGTGTTCAACATGTTGAGGTTGAGGCTACACAAAATGATGTGGCCCCATCAGGTAAAGAGCACAACAATTATGTTCTCTAAATTAATGAAATACTTGTAACAATAATTTTTTTTTTTTTTGAATTTAACCCATTTCTTTGTTATTGCAGAGGATCCCCCTTTGCTTCAGTGTCCTCGTCCTCAGTATAGGACTAGGCATACTTTGAGATCACAAGCAGTTGGTGGAACATCTGCAGAGGGGGAAATGATGAAGAAACCGATGTTCTACTTAGTCTTTTCATAGCTTCAAAGAAAAAAAAAAGAAAGAAATGATTGTAATCTAACTTATTTGATAATGACTTATTTTTGTGTTAGTGAATGTAATTATGTGCTAATTAATGGTTATGGATGATATGTGTTAATTAATATTGATGAATGTTGCATGTTAATTAATGTTAATCAATGTTATGTGTTAATGAACATTTGGTGATATTAATGAATGAATGCTATATTTTATTAATGGTAGAAAGAATGAATGAATTAATGTTATAAGATGTTAACAAGGAATTTAGAGTAATGTTAGGGGGGGAGGGGCCAAATGAGCTTCCACCTTCACGTGGTTGGCCCTGTTAAGTAGAGAATATTAAACTATTCTCGAAACCAAGTGAAGCTCAACAAGATAATACACTTCAATATTTTATTATGTTGCACAGTTAATCTTATTGAATAATGTATATTGAATCTTAATTGCAGGGTCCAATAGAGCCAACACGAACAACAACACCACAAGTTGCTGGGTATAATGAACTCCCATATTGTCTTGTCTATACACGAACAATATGAGTTGCTTCTAGTGTTGATATCCAAGGTAGGACTGCAAAAGTTATGAATATGCCTCATCCTTGTAAGTTTTTTTATTACTTGTAAGTAATGAATATGCCTCATCCTTGTAAGTTTTTTTATTACTTGTAAGTCATGAATATTGCTCTTATGTTGATTAAAATTATATGAAAATCTTTAATGAATACACAAAACTATATACATATGTAGGCGCACCATGGTTGAGATGGTCCAACTCCTTAGTCTCACTCTACGACTAAGCTCATGCCATATCTAAATCAAAGACATCTCAAATACATCGTTGGTGGAAAGCTACAAAAAGCCATTTTCATACATAAGCAAGACATACACAATTGGGCACAATCACCAAGAGAACGGTAAAAAGTGTGTTTGAGATTGTATCATGGATGCTTTTAAGGATTGTATCATGGATGCAAAAAATATCTTCATTAATCCTTGACTCGTGATTGCTATAATACTTCTTTAGACTTCTCATGTCATTTTTTCCACTTCTTCACTATTTTGGACTGAGTTTCAACTATGTATTTTCCTTGACTTATGACTGTACCTAGCTTTGTCCTATCTTTGTAAGCTTCCTCTTTGAATTGTGGTTGTAGCTTTGATAATACCTTTTTAATGTTGCACTATTTGTAAGGAGGACAACTCCTAATGCATGTTGCAAATTGTGTTTTAGTGACTAAGACTAACCTTTTTGTACTTGATGTTTTTGACTAGTTGTCATAACCTTTGACTTTGATGCTTGTGCCTTAATAGAACTAGATGTTTCTTATATGCATACTTGGTCAAGGACTGCATTATGATGCTATAGGGCGACAAACTAAGATTATTTATTGCATTGAGTTGCACATTTGACATGAGTTTCCCTATGATTGCTATGCTTCTTGATGTTATAAGGTGTTGTTATTGTCAAGTTTTGACAATGCTGCAACAATAACATGTTATTTGTTGTTAAGGTTTGAAAAGACCTTTTAGAAACTTATACCTTGCTCTTTTTCACTCAGTAGACTTGATTACTATCATTTTATTTGGTACTAGGTATGACTGCCTACTGGCTTTACTGTAGATTGCAATCTCTCTAGACTGTATTTTCTGAGTGTTGTTGTTCTATACTTGACCATCTATTAGGAAAACATAGCTTGAAATGTCCAAAACAATTAATGAATGACTACACTATCACCAATCTATCTTGAAGATTTGACTACTCTTTAGATTATGATTATGACTATCATGACATTTCATGAGACTGCTCTATCCCCATATGAAACCCTTTGTTCCCATAAATCAATGCTTTGAACTTGACTGCAACTTTATAATGATCACTGACTTTGTACAGTAAGCTTGCTACTTTCTCAACTTTTGATATATTGGAGGCTCCTAGGATGGTTTCTATCTTACAGTCACAATACCTTGCTATAATTTGCATTTCAGATCACTGCTCAATGATCATATGATGTCTTTGTCTTTTGAATTTGACTCTCGAGATTGCTCAATTTCTTGACCTTTTGAATAATTTTGGGCCACTATTCATTACTTTTATTACCCTATATGTAAAAGACCTTGCTCACTGCTTCCTATTCTTGATCTTTATCTGGTTTGTGTCAATCCTACTATTGCACCTTTTCTATTTATGATTGAGATTTGTTTTGGGATTAAAAACTCTTGATGATTTCACTAAATGACTTTTGCATGACTGTACTTTCTAAGCTATCCTAGGGAACAAAAGAGACCTAGGGATTTGCTCACTTCAAGGAAAAAGAAAATCTAGCAAGACAATCAACCCTTTTAAATAATATGTGGAATGCTTATGGTTAGCAAGAAAGCATTGACAAACTTATAGATGTTGTCATAACACAAAGCTAAAACTATATTATTTTTTATAGATAATCAGATTTCTCCTTTAACCCGACTTTTGCTTGAATCATTATTGTAGGCGTATCCAATGCATGATTTAAACAATAAGATACTAAAAATTCTAAAATAGGGTTCTGAAAACCCTACCTCCAAATGTGGATATCTACTGTTATGACTATGAAAATTTCTCTCCAGAAGCTTTGATGCTAACTTCTATCATGCCTAAACTCTGCATGTGGTTTGCATGGTGTTGGCATGAGGTGCTTTGTAAATGTCCTTGTGGATTCTCTTCATATTTTTATGAAACTCCTTCATCGAAGAGGTAAACCTCTCATTCAAACTTTGAAGTAACCCTTTGACTGTTGCATGCAGTCCTTTTCTTATAAACCTTCCTCCTTGTGGTGATGTGCTAGGACATAATCTGAAGGTGTAGCTTGTGGAACCTATTAAGCATCAAATCTGAATTAAGTAAAATATCTTGATTTGAGAGATTAAATCATAGAAGCCATCTATCTTTGGAAGAAAACATCATTTTCATTGATACCGTAATAACCCATAAGTTATCAAACAAGTCTAATAGCATTCTATCGAAATATCTAAAATTCAAATAGTATCGATGAGACCCAGTGATGTCTCATCGATATAAAAAGGGTATCGAAGGAAAGGTAACACCGATGAACTCTAAAAGGGACTCATCGAAAGCAATGATTCCACTGAAAGAGGATATCGAAGAAAGTAGAGATGATTTTCATCGACAGGAAAAGGCTTCCGAGGAAATAATACCATCGGTGCAACATGAAGGAAACTTACCAAAAGAAGCGTTCTTATCGAAAGAATGATATCGGTCAAATAGAAGGAAGCTACATCGATAAAAGATATCGATAAGGATATTAGTTTTGAGGAGGCTAAAAGGCATGTTACTAATATGTGTGGTTTTACCGATGCAACTTTATTGAGGAACATTACTAATGAGCTCATCGATGAAAGATGATAGTGGAAGCAAATCATCAAAACAAAGATGGCCTTGATGAAATAATAGACCCATTCATTGAAGGAGTGTAGTGATGTCGATAGAAAATGTGTTTCGATGGAAGGATAAAGGAAGCTACCAAAGCCCAAGGTTTCTTCGACATGAAACACGATGGACATCGGATATATATCGATGAGGAAATAGGTTTCGAGGAGGCTAAAAGGCATGTCTCCAATATGCATTGTTTCACTGATATAACTTTATTGGTGGAAGATGACAAGAGAGGATAAAGAAAGGCTTCGGTGAGACAATAGATCCATTCATCGACGGGGCATAGTGATATCGATGGAAGAGGTATTTTGGTGGAAAATAAAGGAGGTCACCGAAGCCCAAGGTTTCTTCAACATAAAAATAGGATGGATATTAGATAGGTATCGGTGAGGAGACAACCACAGTGACCGAATACAACATTTCGATGAAGGGAGAAAATACCTAGTTGAAGTAATGTTCGAAACAAAAGTGTTAGTTGATGGTTATATGTTGAAAAGCCATGATGCTTGGTGATAATGTATACTCTCATATAAAGGAGGGAGCTTTTTTAACATGGAGGAATTTTAGAGAAAGGAGTAGATTATAGCCTCAAGCTTACCACTGTACTATTTTGGTGAATATATATAATATAATCAGTTGTTTTTCCTTTGCATATGTGAACTTTTAGTAGTGGGGAAAGAAGGAGGAAACAAAGACTATTCCAGATTCTCTTCTATCATAGTTGTGCAAATGTTGAATTTGAGGGGTATTTCCTTCCTTGTTTCCTCTCACATTAGGTATGTATCTATTTCATATCCAACTGAAATGCATAGGTTAATCATGTATCACTAATTGAATGTGGAAATATTACCCATTAAAAGAAAAAGTAAAATGAATTGAAAATAATCTTGCTCTGATAGCTGTGAACATACTATCATGCCTAATTGTGATTATTCTATCTTGCATAGCCATGTAAATTACGCCTTGAGTAGCTGATGTATAGCTATTGCATGTTCATGATCTTTCTTGTTAAGATAAATTGTAGAGCCTAAATGATTTACTCATTCATTATCAAGTCTTGAACTTAACGAAGATAAATTTATTCACAGATATAAATCATGATGATATTCTATTACTTTTCATCGAATACACTGTCTTACCTTATTCATAAGAAAATTGAATACTACATTCATATCTTATGCATAGTATGGTTGAGTAGCAACCTCAGAGCATTCACTATAGAATACGATTGCTAGCCCACGAGGGCATAATAGCCGAGTATTGCAGCTATTCTATGTTTATTTGTTTTCCACTCTTAACTCATAGTTCAACCAAATATGGTTCATCTTGGAATCAATGCACATCAGTTATAATTAGATTATAATCAGTCTCCATGGTTGCAAGACCCGAAGAAGGATTCTTATCATCAATTAGATGTATACTTTTGGGAATATACGAAGACAAAAAAAATATTAGAACCATATTTTTTGTTGAGTCATAATATGATGTGTTAATTTAGCTAAATAAGGGAACCAATGTTGTATTAGGTTTAATTCCATGATGACAGTTGAAGCTTGTTAGAGATAGGGGATTTGTAGCAGTTGGCTTATTAGGTTATGTCACAATCCCATGAAGGTCCTTGTAAACCGTTAATGTCAGTAGACATGAGACTGTTATGTAACGAATTGGATCAGCTAAACCTAGAAGTTCTGTAACCAATGAATCAACTGACTCAAGTGTATGTTAATTATCTTATGATGGTCATTTATAGCTGTTATTCTTAGTAGAGATTAAGCAGTTCGCTAGATAGTTGGTTAGTAAACCAGTGAGTTAGTTGGCTCAAGTGTATGCTATTTATCATATGATGGTCATTAATAACCATTATTGTTAGTACACATTAAGAAGATGGCTTGTTTAGATGGTTGGTAACTAGTGAGTTTGTTGAGCTCAAGAATTGGATGTACAAGTTGAGCAAGGGAGGTGAACACTAACAATGCATTGGTGCTTGCAATGTTAAAACCTTGGCCAAGATGGTGATGCTTTATCTAAGTGATTGTTAGATCACATGAACTAGATACACCTACTAGTCAGATGGTCATAGTAGTTAGGGGTTACCTATAGTGTGTGATTGACTAGTTGCGTGTAGGTTTTGTACACCAAGATCAGATGGCTAGATGTAAAAGAGACCCAATCCTTATAATGCACCCTCATGAAGGGTTGGGTCTCTTCCAATTGGAAGGGGCATGGGAGACTGGCAAGTCTACAATTGAATGGAGAAGCCCTTGATGATGCTCTCCCTATTCCAAACTATATCGAGGCTTGATACAAAAAGTTTCAGTTGGAAAGTTAAATGAAATGTAACCTCTGAACCTTTATCTCTTCCCTCAAAAATGAAACTTGCCATTTGAATTCCTTTCTCATATTGACTAGCTTAATAATATTTGTTCAATGTTTTTTATCATTAAAAGATTAAATTCCTTTTAGATAAATTAGTTAGATTCTTATTATGTTGAAGAACATTTAGTTAGTTTTCTCCTTCAACTGAAGTAGTTCTGTTTATTTTGAAATGCTCAATTTTTTATTTTTAATATAGATCACAATTTATTTTCTTTAAGTATAGAATTAATGGAATATTACATATGGTATCAGTGCAACCAAGTTTGACATCGAACCTCAGGCTTTCCACCTATAAACAATAAGGTAGAAAACTGAAATGAAGCATTTTAGTGAATCCTAGAAGTGGATTTGAACCATTGCAGATTACTGCATTTTTCTGCAGGTAGTTGCTTATGATATTATCTAAAGGAGATAAGGTTACTTGTGTTCTTCCAGTAAAACTCTGTATTTCATATTGTAGATTTGAATGAAAGATTTACATGCGAATTGTAATTGTTCCTCGCATTTCTTCCTTGGATGGTCTCTTAAGGTTAGAGTTAAATTCATTCAAGCAATTTACAATAAAGACATTGAAGTAGAGCTCATAAGAAACAGTAATTGACAGACTCATTGAGAGGGGGTGGGTTTAAAAATTGTCTCATAAGTTTACACAATAAGTCCTAAAGAAATATAAAGACTCTCTAGCCCAAACAACAAAGAAAGGCACTGACCATCTATAAAACACAACCCATCAATTCATACTTTCACATAAAGAATAATAGGAGTAGTTGAGTAGGAATTCTAGGGTAAATTAGCAATAGTGTATATATAAATTTCAAGCACCAAGATCGAATAGCTTCTACAACAACAATCTTGAAATCATCTTCTATATCTCCATTCTAGGAAATGATGCCATTCTGAGATAGGGGGAAGTCAGATCAAGACACTAAATCTTCTATAAAAAGCATTAGTTGAAGGAACAACTAGTGAGTAGGTATACCTGCCTAGGTCCTGCAGAGCCTAAAGTGAGAGAGTTAGTAACCAAATAGGTTCACTCTATAAGTTGGCCAAGTCAATTAGAGGGTTTGATCATAGGAGTTGGCATTTCCTTAGAACCTATCCAATCTATTGATTTGAAACCCAACAGAACCCTAGCATAACTTCTAAAAACTGGCTATAAATGGTTCTTTTCATTTGAAACAAAATGCAAACCCTAAAATCACATGAAAGCTTATAATTTTAGCTTTCTATTTCCCTCCAAGCCATGCATGAAATTGATTTTCTTGATAATCACATGGAAGGAGGCCTTTAGAAAACTTTTGTAAATAAATAAAGAATTTTATTTGTCTTTACATCTTTTGAATTAAAATGCCTTTTCAAGTGAATTATTTCCCTCCAAACCTTGCATTGTGAAATCTCATCCTTTTAAATAAGCTCAGCCTTATAGACACCTTCAAGGTATTTAATAAATCCTTTCTCTAAAATTTACTAAATTTATGATAAGACATGAGGTATATAATAATTCTATTTTTTATCTTTTGAAGTGAAAAAATTGGTAACAAAGTCACGCCTTGAAACCTTAATTTTTAGATAGTTAAATGTCCATTTTACATTTCTAAAAAAATTGGAGGTCTTATGGTATTCCACGTGATGGCTACATGTTGACAAAGTTACCCCTCACAACTAATGGTCCCTCTCCCTAATAGGGTATTTGCATGAAAACCCAAGTCCAGCTATGTCAAACCCGAGTTTGACTCCTTCAGACTCAAGTTAATCATTGGTCACATGTAGAACATGCATTTGAAGACTTGAATGATGTTCCCTCCAAAGTATTTTATTTTGGAAAAAACTTTTTCTTTCATGAAGTCACTGAATGTGCTTCTTTTCTAAAGTTTTTACAATATAATCATAATAATATAGCCCTTCTTTTCATTTATAAGGTACATTTGAAACCTTTTGGAGCCTTTTAATGAGATTTCCAAAACAACAAGGACCTAGGACCTTAGAAAAGACTGGAATAAGCTTCAGGATATTAAAATTTAGACTCAAAGCAAGAAGATGCTAACAACAAAAAAACCCCTATTAAAAGCAATTGACATATAAATGAAAATTGGATAACAAAAATAAATAGGGATATAACATTAGGTATTATAATAATATCATATGTGAAAATAACCAATAATAAAATCAAACAAAATGATATATAGGATTTGGTCATATATCTATATGTAGATATATAGATATATACATAATATGTATATGTATATGATGCTCTGCAAAAAGAAGGATAGTTAGAAAAACCTATTTGATTGCTACACACACAAAGAGAAGCACAAAAAACAAATGTTAGTCATTAGGGTTAGCAAATCAAAGATTAAACACTATCCTAATCAAGCATATCAAGAAAGACACTACACAACAAATACAAAGCTTAATGAATCTAAGAAAAGATGAACTTTGTGGTCTAACTACTAGAGATAGCAAGAAACTCTGCAACCAAAGCAAGGGAGACAAAACCAACAATCTCTGCTTAGGGAGGAGCTCTAAACCCCAAATCTGAAGAAAGAAACAGAGCTAAAGTAAGTGAATTGGATAACCACAAGAATGTAAAGTGCACCCCTGATTTGCTAACCAAAATGCTCAAAATTAAATGAAAATCTTTAATGAATACACAAAACTATATACATATGCAGGTGCACCATGGTTGAGATAGTCCAACTCCCTAGTCTCACTCTACGACTAAGCTCATGCCATATCTAAATCAAAGACATCCCAAATAAATCATTGGTGGAAAGCTGCAAAATGCCATTTTCATACATAAGCAAGACATACACAATTGGGCACAATCACACAAGAGAACAAAGTGTGTTTGAGATCATTGTCCTAATTGTGGTGTGGTCACGAAGAGGTTGACAAATTTACGGTGATCTCTTCATGACCACACCACAATTAGGACAATGATCTCAAAAACACTTTTTATTGTTCTCTTGGTGATTGTGCCCAATTGTGTATGTCTTGCTTATGTATGAAAATGGCATTTTGCAGCTTTCCATCGATGATGTATTTGAGATGTCTTTGATTTAGATATGGCATGAGCTTAGTTGTAGAGTGAGACTAGGGAGTTGGACCATCTCAACCATGGTGCGCCTAATCATATTAGCTTGAAACCATGCGCCTCATATTAGCCTCAAACCTATGCCCCTACTGATAGGTGGTGGAGATAGAATATCATTCGCTGTGCATATCAATGACTGGATATTAATTAATTTTTTTGATAAAAATTATCATCGGAATTATGACGAATACCAAGCTTTCGACCAACGATGTAATCGATGGACATACAATGTTCTCATCGGTCAAATGTTCTAGAGTTGTCACACTTTCGATTCAAACCACACAAACATCTGATGAGGATGTTGTATGTGTGATGACACTTGGTATTCAAATGGTCGCTGATGTCTCTGAATGGATCGACGACACAAGCATCGGATAAATAGCATCACCATCGGTGCGAAGTTCCAAATTACCATCGGCTTTGCAATGAAATCTACTGATTCTGATGACTTCTTTGACCATTGGTAGAGTCCATTGGATTGTCATATTTCTAACGAGCATGGCATCGTCGACCAATCTGATGTTGAGTTTTCGACAGTTGATTTTGTCGGCACTCTGATGAAAATTCATCGCAAATCCGACAAACGGCCATCGGAAATCAGCTCCGAAGTACTAGTGTGCTACCAAAACCTGCACCAGATAGGATTGTCTTCTTGGAAATTGTAAGGCAGTTAAGTGTGTCTAATGCCAAACATTTCAGAGCACCACACAAGAAAGTTTTCCTCCCTGGCACACTTCACTTTTAGGATTTTAAAATTGTATCAACGAGGGCATATGAGGCCATTGATAGGAAGTTGGTGGATGAATGCAACTTGTTTTAGCATACATCTAGAACACACTATGATCCTAAAGGTTACATCCATTCAAGCAGGAAAAGACAGGAGTTGGGAGACTACTTCCATCAGGAAGATGAATTTGAAGATATGTGCAAAAATAAGGAGGTGGAAGAGCTTGTAGAAGTTATGCGGACCTTGGAAAAGAAGCTCGAGGAAAGAAAGCAGAGACTAGAAAGGATGGAGGGAGAACTAGCCCAAAGTAATTCAGAGGAAAATGAAGTAGTCTCCAAGCTCCATGCACCTAAGAAGGAGAAGGACTTAGAAGAAGAGAATAGACTTATTGTTGCCCTGAATACAAAAATAGATGAAAGAATGGTAGAGCATGTCTCTTTTGTATCTGATGATCAATTCATTAAGTCTAAGGAATTCAAATCATTCTTGTACCACTTCAAGGGTAAGAAATTAAGGGAAGCAGTGCCAAATGTTACCCCTGAAAATGAAGTAGAAATGATGAAAAGGTTGAAGAAATACATTGACACATAAGTTGAGGCTATGACCTCGCAAAAGGGTAGGCAATTGCTAGTAGAGGTAGGAATAATTGTGTTTCTAGGATGGGACCTGGGTGCTTTGTTCATTTTTTATTCTTTGTTACATTCAGACAATAAGGATATGAAATTGAATATCTAAGGAGTGAAAGATATTTTTATCGAATCAAGATATGATCCAAAAGAGGAAGAAATGTTATTGTGGGCCTTATATCCTCCTAACAAAAGGCCAAAAATCATTGATGTAGATAAAGCTTTTGGTCATATGACGACTTTGAAAGTCAGAGAAGTAGATCCTATGGTCATAGCTGACATGGGTATTAATATTTCAAAATTCAATAAGGCCCAAGTGAAACATGGGATAGCAGAGAAGAATAGGTATAAGGGTTTATATGAAGAGACCCTTAAGAGGAGTGGGCATCCTGTTCCCCAAGTTACAGATTTAGGAGGCCAATGGAAGATTTTTTTTGAAAAGCTATCTTATGAACACAATAAGTTGAAAAAGGAGGTGAGAAGCATTAGGGCCAATACCGCTTGTGTGTTGCTAAGTAAGAGATATTACAATATGGAGAAAGCATTGGATGAATTTTGGGGTGAATATCAGAGGAATATGGACAATATGGTATCTCACACCAGAATTTGAGATAGACTCAACATGTTTCTACAGGATGCATCGACCAAAGAGAAAGTGAAGAAGAGTTGCAAGGTCTTCTTGTTACACATGAGGAAATTACAAAGGAATTGAAGTCTGAATTTGATGAATTCCAGTAGGTTGCTCAGCATGGGGTTCCCAGTCTAGTGGATGATGCAGGTGTGATCAAAGACCAAACCGTATGGATCTCTAAGTGCAAGTCTATGCTTAGTGCGACCCAAGCCATTGCCAGAGCAGATGTCCTTGACATGAAAGACATGACCGATCAGTTGGAGAATTTTTATGTGATCAAGAATGCAGCCAAAGATGGGATGTTCAACGCTACAACATACAAGGAACCGGGCTACTTGCGGCATATTAAAAAATGTGGATGATGGCTAGATTGAAAGTCTTAGTGTTGTGTTTTAGTTTGTGTAATGTAATTGACATCTTAGTTAGGCTTTTAATTTTTGTTCAGTTAGTTGTTAAGATAATGAAAGGGTGTGTCCTTTCATTCATGTCTTTCAGCATATGTATTTGTATTAAGTCATTTTGTATCAAGTGGGACACAGTTTTTTGGGGGAAATCATCATACTGCTATAGGGACTGAAAGTCACATGTATTAGGAAATTTTATAGGAAGAAGAAAATGTCATTTTTGTGTAAGCAAATTGTAACAAAGTATCTCCAAGTGTAGCTTTTGTGTACTATCATTTCTCAAAGATTAATATACAGGATTCCCTATTTCTACTTCAAATGCATTGTCTATTTTCTGTGTTGATGAAACATTCTTTTTCCTCTTGATAAATTTGTTTAAGGATTTTTTATAATGTGAATCACATGTTGTTACATTAAATGTGAGATTGGGTTGTTATTGTTTATGTGACACATACTGCACCATTATAGTGATTATTAATATTGTCTCTTGAGTTGATAAAGTTGTTTGTCCACAAAGTATCATATATATTATGAGATAGAGGCACTGGTCTGTTATTCATTCTCTGAGATTCTGATTTGATATGCATAAGGTCATTGAGAGAAAAGCATTCTTTTGAAACCTTTTGAACTATTCTATTGCATATTTCTTAAATGCCTTGAAAGCATTTTATTTCCAAACTACAACAATCTTTATACAGAATTATCTTTACATTCACTTTTCAATTTCAAAAGCATTCAAATAAAAGCACTCAGTAGTAGCAGGAAATTATTGCCATTCTTGCAAAGGGTTGTCTTTCCAAAGTTTAAATCCACTTTAAATAACCCTTTTGTACTTGAGAGGGATATGTATACCCACCTAGGTTCAGTGGAGCCTTAAGTGCAAAGGGATTTGGTCTTTGATCATCCCTGTTTGTTGGCCAAGGCTAGTTGGATCAGTTAAGGGCTTGGAAAATCCTTAAATTTTCCAATCTGTGGTTTCGAGCACCAACAGATTAGGTTTTCTAATCTCTCTGTTTTCTAGGGATGAGCCCATGCCAATTTAAAACCCATGGAAAACTGGTATAGGAAAGCTTGTAGTGCCCAATGTGTTTGTGAGTATTGATTTGTTGAAGCTTTTTGTAAGACATTATGATGCAAACAAGCGATGCATTATGTTGCCTGATGGGACTTCTCTAGTGCACTTTACAAAGGGTACAATTCAGGAAGTTTTTGCAGTAAATTTGGAGGCGGATGTGCCTTTGTCTTTTGTAGATTTAGAAGAGGAGTACATGAAGATGGACACTACATACCAGGGCTAGAACCTCACTATCCACAAAGCAAAAAAGGGGAGACTAATAGAGGAAGATGGTCCTCCTTATGACATGACTATTTTCAAGAAGTATTTGCAATATACTTATATGGCGTGTGGTCAGGTGGGAGGAGTTGAAGCTCCTGATGTGGAAAAAATAGGACCACTAGTTCTAGCAACAAAAGTTTAGAGGCATGAGCCTAGGGTTTTTGACTTCACCTCATACCTGGTAGACATGTTGCATGAAGGTTTCTTGAACTTGAAGGATAATCCAGACAAATATTTCAAGCACTATTCACTGTTGATGTATATTGTTTTATTTTATGGGAAACTTAGAGGGTTGTGGCTGGAAGAGTTGAATGTAAATACAATTGGGAAGGATGGAAAGGAGCAGCCAATGCAATTATGGGTTTCCCTTTTGGATTACAGATTTGTGAATTCCGATTACCTCAAATTTGAGGAATTCATTGTCAAACCATTTTTTTTGCTTTTTGGTGAGCCTTGGCAAGGATCATTTTTTGAAGAGGTCAAGAAGTTTCTTAGGCCTCACGAGCACCAAAATCCAAAGGTCAATCACAACTGGGGTGATTGGTACTCATGCCAAAATTTCACTTTTGTTCGATGCTATGGATTTGAGGGTTATCCATGTGCTACCAAAGCCTGCACCAGATAGGATTGCCTTGTTGGAAATTGTAAGGCATTTAAGTGTGTCTAATGCCAAACATTTCAGAGGAGCACACAAGCAAGTTTTCCTCCCTGGCATACTTCACTTTTAGGATTTAAAAATTGTATCAATCAGGGCGTATGAGGCCATTGACATGAAGTTGGTGGATGAATACAACTTGTTTTAGCATACATCTAGAACACACTATGATCCTGAAGGTTACATCCATTGAAGCAGGAAAAGATAGGAGTTGGGAGACTACTTCCATCAGGAAGATGAATTTGAAGATATGTGCAAAAATAAGGAGGTGGAAAAGCTTGCAAAAGTTATGGGGACCTTGGAAAAGAAGCTAGAGGAAAGAAAGTAGAGACTAGAAAGGATGGAGGGAGAATGAACCCAAAGTGATTTAGGGGAAAATGAAGTAGTCTCCAAGCTCCATGCACCTAAGAAGGAGAAGGACTCAAAAGTAGAGAATAGACTTATTGTTGCCCTGATTGAAGAAACAAATGAAAGAATGGTAGACCATGTCTCTTTTGTATCTGAAGATCAATATATTAAGTCTAAGGAATTCAAGTCATTCTTGTACCACTTCAAGGGTAAGAAATTAAGGGAAGCAGTGCCAAACATTACCCCTGAAAATGAAGCAGAAATGATGAATAGGTTGAAGAAAGACATTGACGCAGAAGTTGAGGCCATGACCCCACAAAAGGCCAAACAATTTCTAGTAGAGGCAAGAATAATTGTGTTTCCAGGATGGGACCTGAGTGCTTCTTTCATTTTTTATTGTTTGTTACATTCAAACAATAAGGATATGAAATTGAATATCCAAGGAGTGCAAGATATTTTTATTGGATCAAGATATGATCCAAAAGAGGAAGAAATCTTATTGTGGGCCTTATATCCTTATAACAAAAGGCCAAAAATTATTGATGTAGATAAAGCTTTTGGTCATATGAAGACTTTGAAAGTCGGAGAAGTAGATCCTATGGTCACAGCTGACATGGGTATTAATATTTCAAAATTTAATAAGGCCCAAGTGAAACATGATATAGCAGAGAAGAATAGGTATAGGGCTTTATATGAAGAGACCCTTAAGAGGAGTGGACACCCTGTTCCCCAAATTACAGATTCAGGAGGCCAATGGAAGAAAAAATTTGAAAAGCTATCTTATGAACACAATAAGTTGAAAAATGAGGTGGGAAGAATTAGGGCCGATACCACTTATGTGTTGCTAAGTAAGAGATATGGCCATATGGAGAAAGCATTGGACAAATTCTGGGGTGAATATCAGAGGAATATGGACAATATTGTTTCTCACACCAAAATTTGAGATAGACTCAACATGTTTCTACAGGATGCATCAACCAAAGGGAAAGTGAAGAAGAAGGTGCAGGGTCTACTTGTTACACATGAGAAAATTACAAAGGAATTGAAGTCTGAATTTGATGAATGCCAGCAGATTGTTCTACATGGGGTTCCCAGTCTAGTAGATGATGCAGGTGTGATCAAAGACAAAACCGTATGGATCTTTGAGTACAAGTCTATTCTTAGTGTGGCCCAAGCCATTGTTAGAGCAGATGTCCTTGACATGAATGACATGACTGATCAGTTGGAGAATTTTTATGTGATCAAGAATGCAGCCAAAGATGTGATCTTCAACACTACAACATACAAGGAACTGGGCTACTTGTGGCATATTAAAAAATATGGACGACGATTGGATCGAAAGTCTTAGTGTTGTGTTTTAGTTTTTGTAATGTAATTGACATCTAAGTTAGGCTTTTAATTTCTGTTTAGTTAGTTGTTAAGATAATGAAAGGGTGTGTCCTTTCATTCGTGTCTTTCAACATATGTATTTGTATTAAGTCATTTTGTATCAAGCGGGAAACATTTTTTTGGGGGGAAATCATCATATTGTTGTAGGGACTAAAAGTCTTATGTATTAGGAAATTTTATAGGAAGAAGAAAATGTCATTTTTGTGCAAGAAATTTGTAACAAAGTATCTCCAAGTGTACCTTTTGTGTACTGTCATTTCTCAGAGATTAATATACAGGATTCATTGTTTCTACTTCAAATGCATTGTCTACTTTCTGTGTGGATGAAACATTCTTTGTCCTCTTGTTAAATCTGTTTAAGGATTTTCTATAATGTGAATCATATGTTGTTACATTAAATGTGAGATTGGATTCTTATTGTTTATGTGACACATACTGAACCTATAGTGATTATTAATATTGTCTCCTAAGTTGATAAAGTTGTTTTTCCACAAAGTATCATATATATTCTGAGATATAGGCATTGGTCTGTTATTCATTCTCTAAGATTCTGATTTGATATGCATAAGGTCCTTGAGAGAAAAGCATTCTTTTGAAACCTTTTGAACTATGCTATTGTATATTTCTTGAATGACCTAAAAGTATTTTATTTCCAAACTACAATAATCTTTATACACAATTATCTTTACGTTCAGTTTTTAATTTCAGAAGCATTCAAATAAAAGCAATCATCAGTAGCAAGAAATTATTACCATTCTTGCAAAGATCTATCTTTTCAAAGTTTAAATCCATTTTAAATAACTCTTTTGTGCTTGAGAGGGATAGGTATACCCACCTAGGTTCAGTGGAGCCTTAAGTGCAGAGGGATTTGGTCTTTGACCATCCCTGTTTGTTGGCCAAGGCTAGTTGGATCAGTTAAGGGCTTGACAACTCCTTAAATTTTCCAATTTGTGGTTTTGGGCACCAACAGAATGAATACCCATAAGTATTTTGAATTCTTCTAAAGTTTGCCCTGTTAGGAGAAAAGCCTGTTAAAGCTTTACAATAAGTTTTGTTAAGAACATATCCTATTAGGGACCACCTCGTTAAGGGATTGACTATAATGCCCTATTAGAAGCAATACCCTATTAGGAGTAACCTCGATAGAGAATTTTAAATCTAAGCTAATGAACCACCTAGTTAGAGGATTTAGACAACACTAAGCTTGTTAGAGCTTAATCGGTTAGGGGATTTGACTGTTGTAATTGTTAGAGAACAATAGGGGTTTGTTGATCTGGTGAATAGCAATACTTTGATTGATCAAATCCTTTTCATGCTCCTATATTCCTTTACAAATACTACAGATACATCATCTGGTTCGGCAACCAATCACTCTTACATTCAACCAAAATTGCCAACACTACAAAAAAATAACTCATCAACCTTATAAACAAAACAATAGGTCGGTAATACATCACAAACCTAAGATCTCATAGAGATTATAAACAAATAGGTTCAAGTATGACTGTTGGATTACATAGAAATTATTGCACATCATTTAAGATAACCTCAACCGCTCCTTGATCACCGCTTCATCGAACATTGTAACTCATCACATGGTTTACATTACATGCAATGAAATTTCTCATTCCCAAGATAAAACCATTATCTCTATGCGCCAAAAACCATTTGAAACTCTTCTCATACAACATGCATATGTGGCATAATCATTACCATTCATCATTTGATCATAAACCAATACAACCGATTCACCAAGCTCCATCAGTTAGGGTTTAGCATATCAACAGGTAGGTCTTACCGGTTGATCTCACTACTTCTCTAGTAATACCAATTTCCTTCACAAGCTCACTTACCGGTTACAAAGAAACATTACTACAATATCATTATTGGTTATAATTGACATCAATGACAGCATAAAAGTTCTTCAATGCAATCTTCATGCAAATGCCAACAATCTCCCCCTTTGGCATTGATGGAAATACAAGTATCAATACCCTTGATTGCTATTATTGTGAATAGCAATCCTAGTTTACATTTTATCACGTACTCTCTTTCAACTAGGTCTCCATGTCTTCAACTGGAAACTGGCTATAGATCTTATCTCTGTCAATCATACAATTCTTTTCCCATAATCATATAGTTCTTCTCCCCCATTGACAACAATGCCAAAGTGAAAGTAAAACATGCAATGTCATACTTCATTGTTCAACAACATCAACCTGTAACTTGATTCTCCCCCTATGGAATAACTCCACTCTACACCAATCCTGCTTCAAGATTCTCCAATTAGCTCCAGGATTGATGTATTTCACATCATGCTTAATTGACCTCATGTAGGGGTACAACCCCTAGCTGACCTATAAGATACTCAAAAGTAGTCTTAGGCGGAGGTTTAGTAAAGATATCCACTAGCTACTCCTTGGTAGATATATGCTCCAATAACACATCTTTACTCTGCACTTTCTCTCTCAAGAAATGATATTTAAGCTCAATATGCTTGGTTCATGCATGAACACTGGGTTATTTGAAATATTTATTGCACTGGTGTTGTCGCATAAAATCTTTACCGGCTATGTAATCTTCAGCTTGAATCCTTCCAAAATATGTTTCATCCAGATTGCCTGGGTACAATTTATATACGCTGCAACATACTCGGCTTCAGCAGTGGACTGTGATGTACAACTCTGCTTCTTGCTGCTCCATGAAATAAGTCTTCCTCCAAGAAAGAATGTACCACTAGTTGTGCTCTTCCTATCATCAACATTACCTACCCAGTTTGTATAAACCTTCAAATTAAAGTTACTTGTATATGGATACCATAATCCATAGGAAATAGTACTTTTCAAATATCTAAATATCCTCTTGGTTGCTATCAAATGTGTCTCCTTTGGATTCTTCTGAAATCTGGCAACTAGACCAACTGCATGAGCAATATCTGGTCTACTGTGAACAACATAATGTAATTTAGCTATCATTGACCTGTACTCCTTTTCATCAACAGATGTGGCTTCATCCTCCTTAGACAATTTACAACCTATAACCATTGGTGTCCCAATTGGTTTACAGTCGCTCATTCCAAATGTCTTCAATACCTCTTTCACATAGTTAGACTATGTGATAAAAATACCACTCTTCATCTACCGAATTTGCAAACCTATGAATTTTTTTATCTCCTACTAGAGACATTTCAAATTCACTTTTCATCTCATTAGAAAAGTCATCACTCATGTCATCATTGCCTCCAAATATGTTATCATTCACAAACACCTCACTAACCATTATCTTATCTCCTTCAGATTTGAGATATATACTGTTGTCTTCACTGGTTCTCTGAAAACCTATCTTTATCAGGTGTTAATGTATCCTTTCATACCATGCTCTTGGTGCTTGCTTCAAATAATATAGTGCCTTGTGCAGTTTACACACCATATCTTTTGCATCAATCAAAGAATAACCATTTGGATGCTCAATGCATACTTCTTCTTCCAATATTCCATTTAGAAATGTTGACTTTACATCCATCTGGTATACTTTGAATTGACCCTTATATGCTACAAATTCAAGTAGATTCCAAACATCTTCCAATGTAGCAACTGGTGCAAATGTCTCACCATAGTCTTCTCCTTCTTCCTATGCATAACCTTTGCATGCCAATCTAGCTTTATTTCAGTCTACTACTCCATCTTCATTCAGTTTATTCCTGAATACCCATTTAGTATCTATCACATTTTTATTCACTGGTCTAGGTACTAGGGTCCATGTGTTGTTCTTCTCAATCTAGTCAAGCTCATCCTCCATATCTTTAATCTAGTGATCATCTCCGAATGATTCCTTAGCAGTTCTAGGCTCAATAGTGGAGATCATGCAAGAATTCTCTCCGATTCTTCTTTTGGTTAATACTCTAGCATCTTTATCTCCAATAATCTGGTCAGGATTATGATTGAGTCTCACATACCTTGGAATGACATGATCATTATCTTTAGGTTCTTCTTCTTCATTATCATCCTCTTCTTCTGAATCTACCTATTCTGGTTGAACTGGTACAATATCATTCACTTCATCAGCTTTTGGCTTCACTGGTTCTGGATCCAAAATTAGAATGCAAGGTTCTTCTTCCCTTTTGTCCTTAAAGTTTTTTCCCAAGACTTCAGGACACTCATCCACTCAAACATCAACACTTTCAATGATTCTTTGTGTCTGGTTGTTGTAACATTTGTAGGCATTACTCTTGGTGGAGTAACCGAGAAATATGCCTTCATCACTTTTAGCCTCAAACTTACTAACATAGTCACCTCTCTTTTAGCCTCAAACTTACTAACATAGTAACCTCTCTTGATAAAACATTTACTGCCAAAAATCTTAAAATAAATGACATTAGGTGATCTACCATACCAGTATTCATAAGGAATTTTATCCTTACCTCTCTTTACCAATATCCTGCTCATAGGGTAGATAGTTGTGCTGACAGTTTCTCTCTAGAAAGTTTTTGCTACACCTCCTTGTATAAGCATCATTCTAGAAGCTTCAACAACTGACCGGTTGTTCCTCTTTGCAATACCATTCTACTATGGTGTCCTCAGTGCAAAAATTTGCCTCTTTATTCTATTGTCTTCACAATATCTAGTGAATTCCTCTGAAGTAAATTCACCACCTTGATCAATCCTTAGACACTTTATCTTCTTACCACTTTCCTTTTCAGCTATGGCCCTAAATGCCTTGAACTTACTAAAGGCTTTTTTTTTGTCCTTCAAGAATTTGAGCCACATCATTCTTGAGAAATCATCAGTGGAGATCATAAAATATCTATCATCTTGAATACTTTTAGTCCTTATGGGTCCAAAAAGATCTGTATTAACCAAATGTAACAGACGTTCTTCTAAAAAAGTTTTTCTCTAAAAAGTTGAGGATGTCATCTTTCCCAATTGACATTCCTTACATAGAGCATTCACCGGTTTTTCCAACTATGGAAAACCTCTTACCAACTTGGAATTACTGACCTTAACAATGTTATGAAAATTTATATGATAAAATCTCTAATGCGAAAGCCAACTATCATCTACTTTAGCAATTAAATAGTTGTTGGCTTTAGGATTCAGGTGAAATAGGTTATCTTTTGTCTTCTTGCCAGTTGCAATTAGCTCACCTTTGCTCCCATAGATTTTTCACATTTCATTCTTAAATTCCAATGGATAACCTTTGTCATTGAGTTGTGCTACACTCAGAAGATTGTGCTTTAATCCTTCAACCCAATAGACATCATCTGCACTGCTCTTTCCATTAAGAGAAATAGTTCCCTTTCCTTTTACTATGCAGGGTGAGTCATTACCAAATCTCACAACTCCTCCATCAAATTCCTTCAAAGTAAGAAATTTACTTCAATCACCAGTCATGTGGTGTGAACAACCACTATCTATGATCCAATCATTAGAACTATCTATGCGAGAAACTAATGTCTTCTGATAAGATGTTTCCTCTTTAATGGAAACAAAGACAATGTCTTCATTAGCATCTCCCTCAGATTCCTCATCAGTGATACCACCATCAACTACAATGAGACAATCTCTTTTGCCTTTTCCTTTGTACTTCTTGTACTTTTTATGTTTATGCTCATTGTCACCATTAGGACAATTAGTTGCAATGTGTCCAATCTTGTTATATGCAAAACATTTCAAAGGTAATTTACCTTTGTACTTATCGGTACCTCTGAGAAATCGCTTGGACAACAATGCTTCAAGCTCAATTAGACTGTCTTCATCATCAACTTCTCTATTGGATCTAGATTCATAACTATGACTAACATCTCTACTTTTCCTCATATGAGGGTTAGAAACTGAAGCTCTAAATGCAAATTCGGATTTTTGAACACACCATCATAGCCATTTAATTCAAATGCAATAAGCTTACCAATGATGGAGTCAAGGGTTACCTTAGTTTTGTTAATAGATTTTAGCTCCTGAATGGCTGCAACTTGGATTGTATAGACTGATAGAAGGGTTCTCAACACCTTACTAATCACTATGGCATCCTCCACTTTACCACCAACACTCTTGATCTCACCAACTATCTCTTTGATCCTCTGACCATACTGTTGTATATTCTCACCTTTAGCCATCTACATGTCATCAAATTTACCTCTCAGACTCTCTTCTTTGGCAATCTTCACATGCTCATCACCACTATAGATTTCCTCAAGTTTCTTCCATACCTCATAAGCTGTTTCTAGACCATGGACATCAACATACTCTGAATCAGACAAAGAATTGATAATGGATTTCAATGCTTGATTGTTTTCTTATTTCTCTTTCTTTTGATCATCAGGCATAGTCCCACTAGGTGCAACATATTGAGTACCAAAATGTTCCCACTATTGACTTCCTAGACTCTTGATATAGATTTTCATTCTATCACTCTATATTCTATAGTTTTCTCTATTAAAATTTAGACCTTCTTTCTTCATCATGTTCTTCAAGATCTTTACCTCAAACTGTTAGGCTTAGACCTTAGAGGACCTGAAATGCTTTGATACCAATTGATAGTATGATGAATCAATAAGGATATGATCAACTACTAAGAGGGGTGTGGGGGGTGAATAAGTAGATAGAAAACTGACATAAACTTTTCACCAAACAAAAACAACCTCTCAAGTCAAACTCTGAACTAACAAATTCCAATATCACTATCAAGTAAACCGGTTGACTATCATAATAGAATAACAATAAAACAACTCTTAAACTCACAAACCATTTAACCAAAACATCCAAATACTTTACTAACAAAAGTAAAAGCTCATTTCAGATTGCTGTTGGTCATCATATCATATCTAAGTGGATTTAGCAGTTAAGCAAATTAACCATATCAAACATAACCACAAAAACATTCACCATTTGACACAACGATTTTGATGTGGAAACCCAAATGGGAAAAACCACAATGGGGATGAATACCCACAAGTATTTTGAACTCTTCTGAAGTTCGACCTATTAGGAGCCAAGCCTGTTAAAGCTTTACAATAAGTCATGTTAATAACATATCCTATTAGGGACCACCCAGTTAAGGGATTGATGATAATGCCCTATTAGAAGCAATACCCTATTAGGAGTAACCTCGATAGAGGATTTGAAATCCAAGCTAATGGACCACCTAGTTAGAGGATTTAGATAACATTAAGCTTGTTAGAGCTTACCCAGCTAGGGGATTTGACTATTGTAATTGTTAGAGAACAACATGGGTTTGCTGATCTAGTCAATAGCACTAATCTTCTTGATCATATCCTTTTCATGATCCTATCTGCCTTTACACATACTACAAATACATCATCTGGTTCAACAACCAATCACTCTTACATTCAACCAAAATTACCAACACTACAACAAAACAACTCATTGACCTTATTAAAAAAACAATAGGCTGGTAACACATTACAAACCTAAAATCTCTTAGAGATTACAAACAAATTGGTTCAAGTATGACTATTGGATTAGATAGAATTTATTTGACATCATTTAAGACAACCTCGATCGCTCCTTGATCACCGCTTCATCGAACACTGTAATTCATCACACGTTTCCCATTACATGTAATGAACTTGGTCATTCCCAAGGTAAAACCGTTATCTCTACATGCCAAAAACCATCTGAAACTCTTCTCATACAACATGCATACATGGCATAATCATTACCATTCATCATTTGATCATAAACCAGTACAACCAATTCACCAAGCTCCATTGGTTAGGGTTTAGCATATCAAGAGGCAGGGTTTACCGGTTGATCTCACTACTTCTCTAGTAATATCGGTTTCCTTCACAAGCTCACTTACTGGCTACAAAGAAACATTATTACAACATCATTACCAGTTATAATTGACATCAATAACAACATTAAAGTTCATCAATGCAATCTTCATGCAAATGCCAACAATTATCTGATGTTTGGTTTACCATGTAAGTGACTTAGTCTACTGGAGACAGGGTTTACGGACAACATACATAAGACTATGAAATAGGACTTTAACCGGTAAATGCGGAGATGTTTTACTTGAAGTAGATGATTGGTGATGATTAGTGATTTGTGGTTTGGAATGCAATATTTTATTATGGTAATGAGTATCTGACCAGAACCGCATCTAGTGATGACTATCGAAAGGCATGTTTCTAATTTCTAATGAATTTTTGCTAGCGTTTTAGTACGGTTTTAAAAATGATGAAGAAATCATCAAACTGGTAATGATTTTTGGTATGGTGGTGATCGATATCAAGTATACATGTTGATGATAACATGACACAAAGCGCGTGATGTGTTTGAAAGATGTTTTGGCACGTTTGGAGAGAAAATTTCTTTGGAATGTGCAAAGTGCTTAGCGGAATGAGCTAAGTGTTTGACTTTGTACCGGATCAACTTATTGTGACAACTTATAATCATTCAATGGTTGATATTGATTTGTAATTGATTGTAATGATCCATATGATGATATGTAATGAGATGTAAATACCCGTGATGATCTATGATGTAATTTAGGGTTTAGTGGCCGACCTAGTCGAAAGCATTATTTATGTTGGCTTAGTTAATATTTATTGTGTCAGTGGTCGTAGAGAAGAGTGTGAAGTTGTACCAGAGAATAGTGAGATCTTCCTAAGATTTGTAGATAGTGGAGAATAACTATATCTGATTTAGGAAGATGAGAAGTGCAAGTAACAAATCACTTTTTCACTGTTGTTCTCTAATTATCACAGTAGCTAAAATCCCTTAACGGGGTACATCCTGATAAGCTTTAATCTTGTAAATCCCATAATAGGGTAGCTCTAAAAAAGAGTGGTAAATCCTTTGATGAGGTTGATCCTAACAGGTCATTAATCTCCTAACCAGGCTGCACATCCAAATCCCTTAACCGGGTGTCTCCTAACAGGGTATTCTCCTAATAGGGTGTATTGTAAGCTCCTAACAAGGCTAAGCTCCTAATAGGGTTTTCTTGAAAAGAGTACAAATCTTTCTGGGTACTAACTCCCACCTTGATTTTTTTCCCTATTTGGGTTTCCACGTCAAAAATATGGTGGTCATGTGTGGAATAATTTTCTTGTGATGTTATTGATTATCTTTATTTTATTCATTATTTTTGAATACACTAGTTATAGCAATTTATCAGAGATTTATTAGTGATTACCAGTACTATTTAATGAATTGGCATATGTGGTAAATGAAGTTGGACTTGTTGTAAGTTTGATTTGGGTTTAAAGTTTAAAATTGGTGCTAATAACGATTCACCTACCCTCTCAATATTAATTGGATCCTCATAGAATTAACACATACATACTACCTGCACTATATCTGGTCTTGAGGCAGTAAGATATAACAAACTATCGATTATGGATTTATATAGGGTCTGATCCCATTCCGGTGACTCATCAACCTTGCTCAGCTTGCATTTAGTCACCATGGAGGTACTAATTGGTTTGATGTCCTTCATTTGAATCTTCTTCAACATATCTCTGGCATACTTGATTTGAGAGATAAACATTCCTTTATCTTGCTGTGAAACCTGCAAACCAAGAAAATATGATAGCTCTCCAAGCATTGACATCTTAAACTCTGACTGCCTTTGATCAACAAACTCTTTACACAAGGTATCCTTGTTGTCTCCAAATATTATATCATCCACATACACAACAACAATAATCATGTGATGTCCATCTGCTTCGATGTATAAATTACTATCTGTATTTCCCTTTCTAAAACCCTGTTCCCGAAAATACTTATCTAACCTTGAATACCATGTTCTTGGAGCTTGCTTCAAACCACACAATGCCTTATTTAATCAGCACACAAAAGTTTCATCATCATGTAGTAGAAAACCTTCCGATTGTTCTATGTAGACTTCTTCATCCAAATTACCATTCAAGAAGGCAAATTTAATGTCCATTTGATATACCTTGTATCCTTTGTAGGAAGAGAATGCTAAAAACATTCTAATAGCCTCAAGTCTTGCAACCGATGCAAATGAGTCTTCAAAATAATTCCATCTACATGAGAATACCCTTTGCACACTAATATTTCTTTATGCCTAATGATATTACCTTCTTAATTCATCTTATTCTGGTAGACCCATTTTGTACCAATGACATTTTTATCTACTGGTCTAGGAACTAACTCCCAAGTCTTGTTCTTTTCAATCTGCAGCAACTCTTCTTCCATTGCATCCATCCATTTCTCACTTTTTCTAGCCTTATTAAATGTTTTGGGTTCCATTTCAGTCATGGGCAAAAATTTACTTGTTCATTGTTTCGTGCAAGCCTTCTTCTAATCTACACACCGTCACTGTTATTTCCTATAATTTTCTCTTCTGGGTGATTTTTATGCACATATCTATTAGGGGTCTTGTTGGGTGTCTCTTCTTGTTCACTTTCTGACTATATTTTATCTTTATCATAGGAGTTATCATACTAGTTTACTTGTGTTTGTTTTCCTTTATGCAAGTCTTCATCAACTCTTACATGCACACTCTCAACGACACTTCTTGGTCTTTTGTTGTAGCATCTGTAGGCCTTGTTGTGAGTTGAGTAACCTAATAAAATACCTTCATCACTCCTAGAATCAAAACCACCTAAACCATCTTCATCTCTCTTGGTGAAGCATTTACTTCCAAACACTTTGACGTGTTTGGCTGATGGGTTCTAGTCATACCACAATTCATAAGGCGTCATTCAGCTATTTACTGTTGGCATATAATGAAGCAGTGACAATGTATGTTGTCATTGATGTCAATAAGTGCAAGTGAACTAGTATGAAGATTGGAAGAAGTTGCTATTGATGTTCAAGTAGGAGAACCGGTATGAAGAGATGAAGTGGACCGGTGTCGGGGTTTCACTAAGTGTGACTACCGGTTGGTAGTCTTAGCTCTAGGGTTTCTGGTTTGGCAATCTAGCTTGTGTGATGCAATCGGTGACATTCTATGATGAGTTAGCTAAGAGATAAGGATGAGATCGAGATGCCACATTAGTTTTGTACACGTGAAGGATTTCCTTGAGGATCTTGCATGTGAAGATCAATTGCATTAAATGTCTACCTCAGGAATGAACATTCTTCTTAGCGGTATGTGAAGAGAGCATGATGGGTTACTGATTCCATATGCGGTGAAGAATGGACAATGCAGAATGACTTGTGATCTGTTTGAGATTGTTTTATTTTATGCAAAGTGTTTGAATGGTCAGGATTGGACTTCTTGTAATTGTAAACCTAAAATGTTTAGCCATTAGGGTTTATGCTACCGACCTAATTGTTGTCTATAAGGTTGATGATGTTTGTCATTGCTTGTGTTGGCAAATGTTGTGTTTGTATCTGAGTGATGAGATACTTGCCAGACCAGTGAGTGAAAAACTACAGAGTGTGATTACAAAGTAGAGGAGCTGAAAAGGATCTCCCTTAGCATGTAGTGTTGTTATCAAATCAGAGCTTTACCTATTGTCTTCTAATGATTTCAATGGTAGGAAAATCCCTTTACTGGGTAGCTTTAACAGGCTTATTGCAAATCCTCTAACCAGGTGACTCAAGATCATTGAGTTCTTCAAATCCTCTAGTGAGGTAACCCTTAATAGGGTTTCAACCATTAATAGGGTATATAGCCATCCCTTAACCGGGCGATCTTTAACAGGATCGGTTCCTAACAGAACCTTATTGTAAAGTTTTTAATCAAATTAGGCTCCTAACAGAGCGAGCTTTAAAAGAGTTCAAAAACAAGCTTGTGGGTATTCATCCCCACCATGGTTTTTCCCATTTGGGTTTCCATGTGAGAAATCTGTGTGTCATGAGTTGTGCATTTTTCATGTGATGATTAAGCAGTCTTTGTTTAGGTGAATATGCATGCAAAGATAATGGTTATGGTATTACTGATACAACACATGCATGAGTATATTGGTGAAGTAGTTATCAAGTGTTGAATGTTATTTGAAGTATTCAGTTTTACTAGTTTAGCTGTCTGAAGTCTTACTGTGTTTAATCGGTATTTCCATGGTTAAGTTCAGTGATGAAGACAACCTGTTAGCATTATTTTAACTTGAGAAGTTTTTGTATGTACTGATTCACCCCCCTTCTCAGTATTGATTAGGGTATTTGTTGTTCATCATTATTCATCAATTGGTATCAGAGAAACTCTAGGTCCTTAGTGATATAAGCTTAACCGCTTGAGGTAAAAGATCCCACTTTAATAATGAAGAGGGAAGGTCCTAAGTTTAATAGAGATAACTTCAAAATATGGAAGGACAGAATGAAGATTTATATCAAGAGTTTAGGTGCTCAAAACTAGAGCTATGTTGAGAATGTCTATGTTTTCCCCATTGGCACTCTAACCGATGATCAGAAAAGAGAGATAGAAGAAAATGGGCAAGTCATGGAAGCCCTTGTGAGCATCCTATCCGATATTGAGTTCATTGATGTACAAGATAAGGACACTCCTGAGGATGTATGTGACACTCTGCAAACCATTTATGGTGGTGATGAGCATGTCAAGCAAGCTAAGGAAGAGAGCCTTAGAGAAAAATTTGAAGACATGAGGATGGTTGAAGGAGAGACCATTCAAAAATATGGCATAAGGATCAAGACTGTGGTTGGAGATGTCAAGAGCACTGGTGGAACAATTGATGATGCCACCATTGTCAGTAAAGTTTTGAGATCATTGTTATCGGTCTATGTAATCAGAGTTGCTACTATTTAGGAGCTAAGGTCTATCGACAAAACTAAGGTATCCTTAGACTCTATCATTGCAAAGTTGACTGCATATGAGTTGAATAGATATGATAGCAGTGTTCAGAAGACTAAGTCAGCCTTTAGAGCATCTGCTACACCAACCGGAAAAGGAAAAGAAGTAAGTACCAGTTATGAATCAAGGCAATGTAGAGATATGGATGATGAAGAGATTCTGATGGAGTTTGAAGCTCTTCTTGCCAAGAGACTTCCAAAAGGCACCAAAAAATACAGAGGTAAGCTTCCTTTAAAATATTTTTCCTGCAATAAGATAGGACATATAGCTATTAATTGTCCTAACAATGACAATAAGGATAAAATAGAGAGGTTTAGAAAGTATAAAGGAGAAGGTAGGAGAAATTGTCTTGTTGTAGTGGATGAAGGTGTTATTGATGAAGAATCTGAGGATGAAGAGAATGAGGATATAGTCTTTGTAGTTGTAAAGGAAGAATTGTTTGACAAGAAAGCTCTTGTCTCTTGCATTGACAACTCTAATGAGTGGATTATTGATAGTGGGTGTTCTCACCACATGACTGGTGACCGAAGAAAGTTTTTGTCTCTAGAAGAATATGATGGAGGTGTTGTCTAGTTTGGCAACAATGTACCATGCTTGGTGAAAGGTAAAGGAGCCATCTCACTAAATGGAAAGAGAAGTATGGATGATGTCTATTGGGTAGAAGGTCTTAAGCATAACCTCTTGAGTGTTGCTAAGCTAAATGACAAAGGACTCATTCTGGAGTTCAAAGGTGGAGTCTGTAGTATAATTGGAAAGAGTGGTGAACTCATTGTCACCGGTAAGTAGACTAGAGGTAACTTGTTTAAGTTGAATGCCAAGATTAGTCAGTGTTTGATGGTGAAGTTTGATGACAGTTGGATATGGCATATGTGACTTTGTCATATAAACTTTAACAATATTGTAAAATCCAGTAAGATCAAGGCAGTAAGAGAATTGCCTTTGCTGAACAAACCAGAGAATTCTTTGTGTAGAGAATGCCAACTTTGGGAAGATGCCTTCCTCAACTTTCAAATGTAAGTCTTTTTCAGCAGAGAACTTACTTGATCTTGTGCACACCGATCTATGTGGTCCAATGAAAACTAGAAGTATTCAGGGAGATAGGTATTTCATGATTCTTACTGATGACTGCTCAAGAATGATGTGGGTCACATTCTTGAAAGACAAGTCTGAGGCATTTGGAAAGTTCAAAGCCTTTAGAGAATTGGTAGAGAAGGAAAGTGGTCAAAGGATAAAATGCCTAAGAACTGATCAAGGCGGTGAATTCACTTCTGATGAATTCAACAAGTACTGTGAAGAGAACGGTATCAAGAGGCAGGTGTCTGCCTCAAGGACACCACAACAGAATGGCATATCATAAAGGAATAACATGACTGTAGATGAAGCGGCCAGAACAATGCTGATCCAAGGAAAGGTTGCTCACACTTTTTGGAGAGAAGCGATGAGTACTGCAGACTATACTATGAACTGGGTACTCATCAAGAAAGGTAAAGATAAAACCCCTTATGAGTACTAGACTAGGAAGATGCCCACTGTGAGGTATTTTAAAGTATTTGGCAATAAGTGTTATATCAAGAGAGGTGAGCATCTGAGCAAGTATGATGCTAAATTTGATGAAGGAATATTTTTGGGATATTCCACTAAGAGAAAAGCTCTCAAGTGATACAACAATAGGACTCAGTTTATTGTTTAGAACATCAATGTCAAGGTTGATAAATCCCCTAAGGAGCTTGAGGAAACTTGTAGTGAGCATGTAGAAGATGAACCAGGTGTAGCCTTCTGGGACTCGGTTAAGAAAGAAACAAGCAAAGACCTCTGTGTTCCTGTACTGGTAGAAGTTGTAGTAGGTGAAGAAGAAGATGGAGAAGAAGAGGAAAAGCAAGTAGAACTAGCTAGAGTCATTCCAGGATATGTGAATCTACATCATGATCCAAAGCAGGTCATAGGAGATAAAGATGCAGGGATACTCACAAGAAGAAAGGTGAAAGAAAACTCTTGCATGATTTCTGAATTTGAGCCTAAGACCACTAGAGAGGCACTTACAGATGAAGACTGAATTAAGGCAATGGAAGAGGAGCTAGATCAGATAGAAAAGAATGCAACATGGTCTTTGGTACCCAGACCGGAACATAAGAATGTCATAGGTACCAAATGGGTCTTCAAGAATAAGCTGAATGAAGAAGGCACAATTGTAAGGAACAAGGCAAGACTTGTATGCAAGGGATATGCTCAAGAAGAGGGAGAAGACTATGGAGAAACCTTTGCCCCATTGGCTAGATTGGAAGGTGTTCAAATGCTACTTGCATTTGCAACATTTAAGGGATTCAAGGTATACTAGATAGATGTGAAGTCTGCATTCTTGAATGGAATCCTAGAAGAGGAAGTGTATATTGAGCAACCAGATGGGTTTGCCTTATCAGAAGATAGTAACATGGTGTGTAGATTAAACAAGAACCAAGGGCATGGTATGAATGGTTCCACTCTCATCTTGTGAAGATAAGACTTTAGAGAACAAGTGAGGAAAACAACATCTACTTGAAATCTGAAGGTGATCAAATTCTGATCTATGAAGTGTTTGTAGATGACATAATCTTTGGAGGAGATGATGAAATGAGCCATGCATTTGCAGATGGAATGAAGAAAGATTTTGAGATGTCTTTGATTGGAGAGATAAAGTTCTTCATTGGTCTACAAATTCAGCAGATGAAAGAGGTATCTTTATTACCTAGTCCAAGTATGTCAAAGAGGTATTGAAGACCTTTGGCATGGAGGAGAGCAAAGCGGTTGGTTCACCAATGGTGATTGGCTATAAATTGACTAAGGAAGATGATTTAGCATTAGTGAATGAGAAGGAGTACCAGTCAATGATCAGTAAGATGCACTATGTGTTACACATCAAATCGGATATTGCTCATGCAGTGGGCATTGTGGCCCATTTTCAGAAAAGTCCAAGAGAATCCCACTTGGTAGCAGTCAAGAGGATTATTAGATACCTGAAAGGGCCAGCTGATTATGGATTGTGGTATACATACAATGGTGATTTTAATCTCAAAGCATTTACCGATATAGATTGGGCAGGTAATGTGGACGACTGAAAGAGCACAACCGATGGAGCGTTCTTTCTTAGTGGAAGACTAGTCTCATGGACGAGTAAGAAGTAGAGTTGTATTTCCCAGTCTACAGCTAAAGTGGAGTATGTGGCAGTATTTATGAACTACACTAAAGCAATCTGGATGAAACATGTATTGGATGGTTTCAAAGTACCTATATCTGAACCGATGAGTATATTTTGTGACAAGACAAGTGCAATAAATATTTCCAAGAATCCGGTATTGCATGCTAGAACTAAGCACATTGAGCTCAAGTATCACTTCTTGAGAGAGAAGGTTCAAAACAAAGAGGTTGTAATAGAACATGTTTCCAGTTAGGAGCAGCTAGCAGACATATTCACTAAGCCCTTACCAAAGACTACATTTACCTATTTGAGAGGTGAATTAGGGGTTTTGCCCCTTCATGAAGTAAACTAAAGTTGTGTGCTTCACATCAGTTAGGTATTACAGTGTCAAATCTTTTAGGATTGATGTGTTGAAGGATGCTACTCCATAGGGAGAGCAACATAGTGGAGCTTGGAAGCTTGTGCCTCCACTTTGGCATTGCTGTCAAAGGGGGAGAAGATATCTGATGATGTATGAGGGAGAAGATATCTTATGTATGGGGGAGAAGATATCTGATGATGTAGATACTAAGCAATGATGCATTGAGTATTGCCATCAATGCCAAAGGGGGAGATTCTTGTCATATGATGAAGTGGTGACAATGTATGTTGTCATTGATGTCAATAAGTGTAGGTGAATCGGTATGAAGATTCAAAGAAGTTGTTATTGATGTTCAACTAGGAGAACCGGTATGAAGAGATGAAGTGGACTGGTGTTAGTATTTCACCAAGTGTGACTATCGGTTGGTAGTCTCAGTTCTAGTGTTTCCAGTTTGGAAATCTAGCTTGTGTGATGCAACCGGTGACATTTTGTGATGAGTTAGCTAAGAGATAAGGATGAGATTGAGATGCCACACCAGTTTTGTGCACGTGAAGGATTTTCTTGAGGATCTTGCATGTGAAGATCGATTGCATTAAATGTCTACCTCAGGAATGAACAATCTTCTTAGAGGTATGTGAAGAGAGTCTAATGGGTTACTGATTTCCATATGCGGTGAAGAATGGATGATGCAAAATGACTTGTGATTTGTTTGAGATTGTTTTATTCTATGCAAAGTGTTTGAACGGTCAAGATTGGATCACTTATAATTGTAAACCTAAAATGTTTAGGGTTTAGGGTTTATGCTACCGACCTAATTGTTGTCTATAAGGTTGATGATGTTTGTTATTGTTTGTGTTGGCAAATATTGTGTTTGTATCCGAGTGATGAGATACTTGCCAGACCATTGAGTGGAAAACTGTAGAGCGTGATTGCAGAGTAGAGCTAAAAAAGGATCTGCCTTAGCATGTAGTGCTGTTATCAGATCAGAGCTTTACCTATTGTCTTCTAACCATTTCAACAGTAGGAAAATCCCTTTACCGGGTAGCTTTAACAGGCTTATTGCAAATCCTCTAGCTAGGTGACTCAAGATCATTGAGTTCTTCAAATCCTCTAGCGAGGTAACCTTTAACAAGGTTTCAACGTTTAACAGGGTATATAGCCATCCCTTAACTGGATCATCTTTAACAGGATCAGTTCCTAACATAAGCTTATTTTAAAGTCTTTAACTGGACTAGGCTCCTAACAAAGCGAGCTTCAAAAGAGTTCAAAAACAAGCTTATGGGTATTCATCCTCACCGTGGTTTTTCCCATTTGGGTTTCCACGTGAAAAATATGTGTATCATGAGTTGTGCATTTTTCATGTTATGATTAAGCAGTCTTTGTTTAGGTGAATATGCATGCAAAGCTAATGGTTATGGTATTATTGATACAACACATGCATGAGTATATTGGTGAAGTAGTTATCAAGTGTTGAATGTTATTTGAAGTATTCAGTTTTAATGGTTTAGCTGTCTGAAGTCTTACTGTGTTTAACCGGTATTGCCATGGTTAAGTTCAATGATGAAGATAACTGGTTAGCATTGTTTTAACTTGATAAATTACTGAGAAGTTTTTGTATGTACTGATTCACCCCCCCTCTCAGTACCAGTTAGGGTATTTGTTGTTCATCATTATTGATCATTTACTCTCAGCTAAACCTGGTTTAATATATATATTTAGTAGTATGAACTACTTCCTTCTAGTATATATCTGGTATATTTGCCTCATTTAGTATTGTTCTCGCCATCTCTTTGACAGTCCGGTTTTTCCTTTCTACAACACTGTTTCATCAATTCTTTGAATATAATCAATGATCTTTTCTTCATCTTTCATTTTCAAGCCTTTAAGATGAGCTCTTAGTGTTTGCAGTTTATCATCCTTGACCTTAACATCTCCTTCAAATAATCTCTTCAACTTATCCCAAGTTTTCTTGGCGGATGAGCAGTGCATAACCTTAACAAACTCATTATCAGACAATCCACTAAGAATAGCATGCTTGGCCTTGGCATTGTTTCTGTAATCCATCTTAGCATCTAGATCTATAGGGGAAGCATTAGGGATAGTATACCCATTCTTCATAGACATCCAAACATCAAAACCTAGGGAGGATAGATAGGTTTCCATTCTTCTTCTCTAGAAGGCATAGTTGGCACCATCAAACATGGGAGCTTTGGAGGAGGAGGATTCAATACTTGCCATTCTGTTCTTAAACTAGAATCTACCCAAGCTAGAGAAAAATTTAAGAAAGAAGGAACCTAAGGCTCTGATACCAATTGTAGAACACAAGATATCACTAAGAGGTGGGTGAATCAATGATTATAAACAATTTCAAATAGTGTGTACAACTTGTAGAATAATGAAAACACTAACAAGAAATCACACACAAGAGCACATCACATAACACTAGATATACGAGGAAAACCCAACATGGGAAAAACCTTGGTGAGAAATATTGTTGGAGATCTACTGCTGCAATCTAGCCTGACAATGAAATAACAATTTTACAATGTTTAGGGCACCAACCCTTAACAATTTATAGGCACCTACCCAAAGGAGCACCAACCCCTACACTGAGCACCCAATCATTGAAATACAATGAGATATAAAATCAATTTAATGATAATCACCTTGTTACAAATGAGTTTTGTAATGGTTACACACTATTCACTTTGCTAGTTGAACTATTTTTTGTCACATTGTTTCTTCTCTACTAGATCTTAGTTATCACTATTTGAATCCTATTTAACTCAACTTCTGCCTAGCCTGATCTCCTCTAACACTCTATCTTCTCTTCTTCACTCTCAGCTACTACCTTATTGGTTCAATCTCTCTCGATTTGATAGGCTGTTATGCTCTATAACAGTTTATCGGTTACCTTAAACCTTGTCGGTTCTTCTTCTAACACTCAGTCACTTCAATATTTTTCTATCAATGCTCAGACTGATCAACTCTCCTCTATTATAATTAGACGCTCTTTTTTCATCAATCATACATCATCAATCTGCTTAAGTCTTTGATCTACATATTTATACACATGCTTTCCCATCAAAAACAAAGTTCAAACTTTACGCGGCTAGGGTTTTCTTCACTGACTTAGTTCATATCAAATTAAATCAGATCTTATTTCTTGGATTGACAACCAGCAACAAATAAAACACCACCGCCATTTTTGATCCTTCTAATACACATTCACTATACTTAGCAAACTGGATCTTGTTCATCGGCTTTGATTTTGTTGAATACAATAAATGATCCAGTTGTTTTCTTTTGATCTAATTCGAGCCGCAATCCTTGATCTATGATTTCTACAATCTTTATTTAATATCAACCTAATCGACAACTACCTCACCGATGCACTATTCACCTACCACTGCATGTTCACCACCTGGAGTCCACGTGATATCTCTGTTAGCATCCAACTCACTTGATTGTGTTGGTGCAAACTTGATCACCGACCAAACATACTACTGGTATAAACCAATTGGTTAACCTTCATATCATGCACTTCTATGTTCTGCCATTTAGGACATGTTAACCCAAACTGTACTTGCCAAACCATGAAACATACCTGGAGTAAGCTACTGCTAGAAACCTTCATCATTTATTGGTGATAGTCCTCAACCATTTTGCCAAAGTGGCAAACACTTCACATCCTTTCACCTTCTTATCTGGATCCTTCAATTTTTCTCTTTGCTTGCTTACTAGTTGACATACTTACTGGTTGACGTCAACATGCCAACAATCTTCAATACTCCTACTTGCATACCGATAACATCAACTTTAATACCGGTTGACATCAATGACAACACAATGCCAACAATTGGAACTAAAGTTTCACATGTTAATAAAATAAAATAAAGGTCACCCCTTTTAATAGTCAAGGCCACCCCTTTATTAAGTTAAATTACCTAGCTAACCTTAGAAATGTTTGTGTGGCCCCAACAATTATTTGGTGAACTCAATCAAGTGACTTAAAAACTACTCAAATTGAAAATGAAATATGAGGCCCAACCTATTTGAAGGATAAACTTGTAGTTTTTATGGAGTGAGAAGGTATGCTAACAAGGTGGAAGGCTAAGGGGGATCAAACAAGAGAAATGAGGGGTGGTGTTGCTAGAGTCTAGGAGGATGCTTCAATCAAGGTTGGAAAGTTCAAGAGGAAGTTTTATTCATGCCACATGAGTCATGAGCTAAATCACCATATCATCATTAGACTACCATGTACATGCCCATGCAATTTTAGACACTTATAAGCCTACAATTTTTCTTACTATTATTAGAAAGGTTCTTTTTACATAAATATAGGCTAATGAAATAAATATGTATATAAGTTGTAATGCTTAAAATTTTAATTGCATTTAGTTTTGGGCCAATTTTGATAGAAATTTTTAATATGAATATAACATGTAGTATACAGATTAAGTTAGGATCCTCCCCCAATTCTTATTCATCTTCATTTATTCTCACTTACACACATCTCTATATGTTTTACCTTATTCTAACCTTATCTACATATATTCACTACATATTTACATCATTCATCCCCTGATTTTCATGCATTTATTCTTGTTCCCAAGATTCAACACACCCTATTTGAAGTCACCATGGCATGAACTTGATTTAAAATTTAAATTATTCTCCCACCCTTTGCTTATTTCCAAAGGAAGCTAACAAAGTGTTGGTATTATGGATGTGTTGCATTGGTTTTGTCATTTATGTCAACACTTGACAACACTTATTTACACTTATCTTTCTAGAGATCTTTGGTTATGTTCACCAGCATGTTCAGTGACTTATGCGCTGTCACTAGTATCTGGTTCACCGACAGATTATATTGTTCACCGACACAGAGGATGACTTGTTATCATCTGGAGATTACTTGGTTATGTTGAAGACATGGTTTAGACACTTGGTTTTTGTGATTTATTGGTCAGATTGAGTTGGTATGTTTGTTGTTATCAATAAATTGGTCTAGGTTATGGACCGACATGCGTTATCTATTCCAGATCAGCACGACATGTTATGGAGATGATTTATTGATTGGTTATTATTGTAAATGCATTGAGTTGACATGATGCATCACATATTGATTCATTTATAATTGTAATATTCTTAGTGAGACGACCTACACATTTGGTCTTAGGTTTTGGTATATATGTAAGATCTCATTTATGAGATTATGTGGTAGATGAATGTAATAAGGAATATGAGAATATAAGTAGAACAACTCACGTAGACATAATTTGAAGATTCAAGGAAGGTATGAAGGAGATAATATAAGCCTAACCAGTACTGAATCTAGCATATAAAGATGCTATTTTGAGTAGTACATTATCTAGGATTTAATCATCCTATTGTAGTCAATGTGATTCTCATTTTGTGATTGAGCAATGAGCTCTAGGCAGTTGGCCTTTCTGCATGTGCAAACCCTATTTGTACACATATACTATCCGTAGTAGTATCATCTGATTGTGGGTAAGGTTTCCCATTGTGGTTTTTCCCCTTACAGGGTTTCCACATACAAATATCTATGTTATGTGTTGTGGATGTTATTTCTCTTTCTGTTTCATGCATTAAGCTTTATTGGTATTGTCATTAATTGTTAAACTGTCAACCGACATTAAGTTTGGTTTACCGATATTATGCATCAAGTTTGATTAAGTTATATTTGGGTTGAAATTATTAGACAACTAATTCACTCCCCCCTCTCAGTTGCCTTTGGGTCCTAACAATTGGTATCAGAGCTAAGTCCTCTTTTTCTAGAAGTTTAACAACTTGAGGAGATTCTATGACAACTAACTATTTCAGGAAGGACAGTCCGAAACTTGATGGAACTAACTATGGTGTATAGAAGATCAGAATGGAGACACATTTGAATTGCATTAGAAGAGATATATGGGATGTTACAAAGAATGGTTATGTTGGTCCTACACAAAGTCAACCTAATCCACCAAACTTGGCTATAAAGATCAAGAGAATGATTGCAAAGCAAGAGAAGCACTTTTGAGCACATTGTCAGATCAACAAATCATGGGATTATCAGACCGATCTACTACTAAAGATATTTGGGATAAATTGGAGACATTGAATGAAGGTGATACCACTGTCAAAATTGCAAAACTAGAATGCTTCCGGGTCAGGTATGAAAATCTAAAAATGGAAGAAGATGAAAGAATTTCTACTTTTATGGAAAGAGTTAATGAAATTGTTTTGGGTATACAATATTGTGGAGGATCCTTAAGTGAAGATGAGATTGTTTCTAAAGTCTTAAGAGCATTGCCACTAACGTACAAAATGAAAGTAACTGCTATCAATGAATTAAGAACAATGCCTAATACATCAGTATCTAGAGATACTTTGGTTGGAAAACTTTTATCTTTTGAGCTTGAAGAATTTGATCTTGTTGCTACAATTAAAACAGATTTAGCTTTCAAAGCATCATCATCATCTGCATCATCATCATCATCATCATCATCATCATCATCATCATCATCATCATCATCATCTGAGAAATCTGATTGGAAAGAACTTTATGCAAAAGAACTTGAAGACATTAGGAAGGAGAATGAAGAACTTGAAGAGCTTGAAGCACTATTTGCAAGGAAAATGCCTAAAGGTCCAGTTGGAAGTAAGTATGAAGGTAAAGTACCATTTAAATGTTTTAAGTGCAATAAAATTGGTTGTATAGAATCTAGGTGTCCTGATAGACATGCAAGATTGAGAGAAAAAGATAAAAGAACATAAAAACCTAACCCTAAATATCAGAGATACCGATTTAAGAAGAATAGAGACAAATCATGTTACTATGCTGATGAAGGAGTTACTGATGATTCTGATGAGGAACCGATAGAAAATAGATGATATTTTGTTGCAATAACAAAAGATCAACCAACACCTACTATACAACCGGTAGAGTAGGCCCTGGCAGCTAAAATTGAAGAAAAGGATGAGTGGATCATTGCTTTCAGATGTTCACATCATATGACTGGTGATAAAAGTAAATTCTTAACTTTTCAGGAATACAATGGAAGTCTAGTAAGATTTTGGGATGATAAAGCTTGTTTGATCAGAGGAAAAGGCACTATATCTTTTGATGGTAAGCACAATACTGACAATGTTTATTATGTTGAAGGTTTGAAGCATAATATTTTGAGTGTTGGTCAATTAGTTGAAAAAGGATTTTAGTTACAATTCAAGAATGGTAAATGCAAAATCATGAATAGAACTAGTTTGGAAATTGCAACTGGTAATCAGACTAGAGGCAATATCTTTCACTTAAATAAAAATGAGAAGACATGCTTGATTGCACATATTGATGAAAGTTGGTTATGGCATAAGAGACTTTGTCATGTGAATTTTTATTGCATTGTAAAGATCAGTACAACAAAGGAAGTAAGGGATTTACCTAAGATTGTAAAACCTCACAATCTGGTATTTAAGGAATGTCAACTTGGAAAGCAAGTTAGAACAACTTTCAAGAGTATTCCAGAGAAATCCAATAATGTTCTTGATTTAATACATATGGACTTATGTGGTTTGGAAAGAACTAGAAGTCTATGAGGAGATAGATATTTTATGCTAATCATTGATGATTATTCTAGAATGTGTTGGGTTACTTTTCTCAGGGAGAAATCATAAGATTTTGGGAAATTCAAACTATTCAAGGCAATGGTAGAGAATGAAACTGGTAAGAAAATCAAATGTTTAAGATTAGATCAAGGAGGTGAATTCACATCTAAGGAATTTAATATATTCTGTGAAGTGAATGGAATCAGAAGATAGCTATCAACACCTCGGACACCCCAGTAGAATGGAGTTGTGGAAAGGAAGAATAAAACTATTTTGGATGTAGCTGGAAGCATGATATCAGAAGACAACCTACCTCATGTGTATTGGAGAGAAGCAGTGAATAAAGAGGTTTACACATTCAACAAAGTTTACATCAAAGGTGAAACTGGTAAGACCCCTCATGAACTATGGTTTGGTAAAACTCCTACTCTTAAATATTTTAGAATATTTGGAAGCAAATGTTATATTAGGAGAGATGAGTATATTGGTAAATTTGATCCCAGAAGTGATGAAGGAATATTTCTTGGTTATTCATCTAAGAGAAAGGCATATAAATGTTTCAATAAAAGTGCAGAAAATCATTGAGAGTGCAAATGTGAAGATTGATGAACACTTTAGAAGAGATTCAAGGTCTATGGACTTTCAATTGACAGTTGAGATAATCACAAATGAACCTATACAAAATGCACTGGTACAGAATATTGATCCAGTTGTTGTTCACCAAAAGCGATAACCCAAGACACCTGCAAATCTATCTATGAGATAGCCAATCTCAATCAATGAAACACCTCAGGGCTTGGACAACATAACATAGGATCCTAATGATCCTCCTGCACTTCAGGTTCTGCTAGAACTAGGAGGGGACACCGTTTTGATGCATTAAATACAACAATTGCAAACATAAGACTGCATCAACAATAAGTAGACAAACCATTCCACAAGCTCACCAAATTAGGAACACACTGCAGATTGGCTAGATCTGTATAAATCATAAATGAAAATAGAGCTTGGAATGAGAAGAACACACCCCTAAACATAAAGGGAAATAGATTTGTCTTTTAAAATATATATTTGAAACCATCCCCAAATCTGTCAAAGACCAGTGCCTTGTTCATTAGGCAACAGAGTCACACACAGAACTACAAAATGTCAATCACAGCTACAAATTTATTTTCCTTACAAAATATCCCTACATTAATACCTTATACTAATGCATTACTCAGATCCATTCACAACATTATCAAATCTGGGACACATTCCATTATTCATGATTGATTATAGAATTTTAAACCTTCCTTGCAAGATACCCACAAACAATCACACAACCTCCTTGAAATTGAAAAATTTCATGCTCCTTGAGGATTAAATTCATAATACTAAAATGCATACACATAGACAATATGGTGGGAAATTACTCATGCCTAACACAAGTAAGACCTGCAACTAGAAAACAATCTGTCATCATGCAATGTAGCCTCTATACCCTGAAAAAATTCATAGAACTTTACAAGTTTGGGTCAAGAAATTCAGAAAATGGAAGCCATGAAAACTGGAGCACTTCTCACAGAATTCTGGAACCCTTACAAATGAGAAGAAAATGGGAATAAGAAGATGAGGGAAGAAAATCAAATCTGCAACTGAAATTCCCAAATATCTCCTCTCTAACTGAATTTCAGTCTCATGGAAACTACTCTCAAAATATCCCACATTTGTCAAAATTAACTATCTGAATGGATTCCTCATACCGAGAGCTTTCCGGCGATATATAACACTTTATATTTTGGCCAAAAATACAGCCCTGGGCGAATTAATCCTTCGAATGTGCGCATCATTTAAATTTTTGTATTTTAATATGGTTTAAACTATATCATTAATCTGCATTTAATTTCAATTTTTGCTCCTTTTGTGCCTGACGCCTTGCCACGTGGTAGGACCTGATTGGCTGATGGGGTTGACTGGATGACACCTCGTCACTCCACCACGTGTCCGCTTGCTTGTCATCCACATCATCACCATGTCATCACCACTGGGCGCCACATCACTGGGGCCTGCCTGCTGGACTGCTGACTGGACCTACCACCTGTGTGCCACCTGGCTTTCGCCATTTCACAACCTCTAACGTTCATGCATCTTCAAGCTTCGAAACCACACAGGTCGTCGATCTGCTTTGAATTTGCTCACTCTTTAACCTTGCATTTTCGCCCTAGGCTTTTCGCCATTTCGCAGGGCTTAACTCGCGAGCAACTTTCCTTCGTGAAACAACGTGGATCGTCCGATCTCCTGAAACATGCATGATCTTTACCTTTTTTTGCCATTTCACAGGGTTTAACTGGTGAGCACCTTCGACCTCCGAAATCACGTGCTTCGTCGGATCCTCTGCAACCTACTCACTGGTTAAGCCGACCCTTCTCTGCAAAATTCACTTGTTTGCCTTGGGAAGTATGCCTACGTGGGGTCCACTTGGTCGCTGCTCAGTCACCTCCTCTATCACCTTAGGATCCACACCCACACATCCATCAAAAGCCCAGATGGATTTGACATTATAGATGTGTGTGATTTTGCATATAAACACCAAAATAGACCATTTCTCAATCAATGTGGGACTAAGGCTTTAAACCTGGGACTACATTTTTGGAGGCTTCTCTGCAACTTTTAATGGCAATTTTTGAAACTTACATTGCTTGGAAGATTTAAAAAAATCTCTCCTCCTCCTTCTATCCCATATACATTTGCTTGAAGGTTTCTATTTGCCTCTTCACTCACCACGTGAACTGCTGGGAGGAGAGCACGTGAGAGAGAAGTTCGTTGAATTGTAGAGTTTGAAGTTTGATGCCCATTTCACTTGCCACGCAAGAGGATTAAAAACCATTTACTACTATTTGAAACAGACCTTTTCATCATACCACGCAAAGGATGGCATTACACCTTTCAAGCTGCCCCCCCTCTTCACCACGTGAGCATGCTTGATGGTCTTTGCTGCTGCCCCCTTACCTTCCTTGTCACGCAGAGAGGGGAGTCCTTCACCAACAACGTTGCATTTGCAGAAACTAAACAAAAACTTACCACACACTCTGCCACTCTCCATGTATAAACTCCACACGGGGGGAGGAGACAAGGTTATGGAATTCATGTTCAACATAGCTTTTCAAACCCAAATGCTACACAGGGGCTCTATCGGTTTGCCATTTGTATGATGGTTTTGATATGGCCTCTCCTTTCAAAAACCACATATGATGAGAGGGCACTGGCAATGCATTTGTTGTTTGAAGTTCGTTGCCTTTGCCAAAGCCTTAACTTCAGTCTTTCATTGCCCACACCTCAGGGGATACATCTCTTAAACTCAAGTCTGTGGATCCATTAATGATAGCATGACAACAATTGTGTATGCTCCATTGCCATACATGACATCAACCTGCTGAAATGCACTGAAGTTACCATGTTCCAATGCATCCGCAATGTGAATGATCGCTGAAAGTGCTTTAACTATCTTTTGTGCCTCATGTGTAAAAATTTGACACTATGAATCATGCTTTATGACTCGGAAACTTCTTCCTATGATATCTTGCAAGCAAAGCCAATAATTTGTTTGTGTATACTTTACCTCCACCATACCATGCTACCAATTGCATCGGCCTGAAGTCTTTATGGCCTCCTCTATCTACAGCCACATCTTCCTCTCGAAGGAGTTACTTTAAGGATTCTTTTTATCTGAAACCTCAACATTAGGACACTGGACCTCATTGTCAAAACTTCTTTCCCTCTTGGTTTTGGAAGATACATGATTTTCTTTTTAGACCATTCTGTCATAAAACTAATGCATGGGCAGGAACCAGGTTAGGCTCCAAAGTGGGCTCGACTAAATTTTTTTTTGTTTTCATGTAAATGACCTCCGAAATGCTTCATGGACCTCAAATATATCTCTGGAAACGATCGACATCATTTTCAGATCATTAATCCACATTCTATGACTTTCAGGCACTTGCGCCACGTTTTTGCATTTAATTGCGAAGACGTATTTTTCAAACCTGTCAAAACACCTTTCTGGAGCTCGCCATCTGACACGCGTGTACTCTGTTATACAAGAATGAACTCTACCAAATGGTTTCTCAAGGCGAGTCCTGAGCGAAGAGATATTAATTTTTGAAAATGTCCAACTGACTTTGTCGACACTGTGGACCCGATGAAGTCAATGTTCTGGCAACACACGACGTCTTTCTTAAAAATACCAAACGACCTCCGTAGACCCTCAAATTTGAAACATAGGTACCTTGAAGTACATATTAAATCTTTGAATTCTTAGTTTGACCAAAATTCTGATTGGGAGCAAATAGTGCGCTCATGAAAACAGCCAAAATCTACTAATATAACAATGGAAGTACGGATAACTGAAAATGATAGCTAAATGAACCCTTTTGCAAACCGACTAAACGAATTGGTAGGAGCCTGAAACTGGAAACATAGCTAGTAATTTATATCAGCATTAGCCTAGAACAAACATTATGGCATGACACTTACTGAGGCAACTTTTACACTTATGCGAAACAGGGCTCCGACTAGCTGTCGAAACAGGGACTTGTCAAAACGCACAAACTGCAAATGGATTTGACTTGGAAAACTGAGCAAATGGATTCATCAAGACTTGAAATTTTGCAGACCGACTCAAATTTATGCAGATAATTGAATCCATTTTTAATTTCCTCATGACAATCAACAGGGAAAAAGATATAAACACCCGAAGTAGGCTACTCAATAAAATCTGCATTTGTGCCTAAAATGCACTTTCAGCTCACCCCTCAAAATGGGTACCTCATAAACTTATCCAAATTGAATTATGAAAGTTGCACATCATAGAATAGGCCAAATTAAAGGTGTAGGACATGAATCCTTAGCCTTACCCTCTAAAAATCAACTGGTTCCATTTTACCCCTTCTCTAACTAGGCCATTCAAACAGACTCATTTTTATCATTTGGAAATGCAAAGAAAAAATTTGAAATGGGCCTCTAAACTTGACTCAAATTTAATGAGTCCCAACACCAGTCACACCGGCATCATCAGAGAATTCCACAGTGACTGAAGAACAACAAGTGAATACACCTAGGTATGTAAGATTGAATCACTCTGAAAGTCAGATAATTGGGAATAAGTATCAAGGTGTAATGACAAGAGGAAAACTGGAAAATAAAGAGGTATGTTTAATTTCTCAGATTGAACCAACATCAGTTAATGAGGCATGTGAAGATAAACATTGGATTAAGGCTATGGAAGATGAATTGGAACAAATTGAAAAGAATAACATATGGACATTGGTTCCCCGACCTAAAAACAAAAATGTAATTGGAACTAAATGGGTATTCAGAGATAAACGTAATGAAGATGGTAAGGTAATTAGAAACAAAACAAGATTAGTGTGTAAGGGATATTCAGAGAAAGAGGGAGTTGATTGCAATGAAACCTTTGCAGAGGTAGCTAGAATTGAGGCAGTTAGAATATTCCTAGCATTTGCAGCACACAAGAACTATAAAGTATATCAAATGGATGTTAAATGTGCATTTCTGAATGGTGATCTTGAAGAGGAAGTTTACATTGAACAATCTGATCGATTTTCTTTGAAAAATGACAAAGATATGGTTTGCAGGTTAAGGAAAGCTTTATATGGATTGAAGCAAGCTCCTAGATCTTGGTATGCTAGATTGGACAAATATCTTTTGAAGCTTGGTTACACTAAAGGTAATGCTGACAACAACTTATAATTCAAAGTGACTAATGATGACATCTTGGTTATTGAAGTTTTTGTTGATGATATAATTTTTGGAGGAGAAGATGGACTGTGTAAAGACTTTTCTAATAAGATGCAGGAAGAATTGAAATGTCTATGATTGGGGAGATAAATTTCTTTTTAGGATTGCAGATTTCACAAACTGATAAAGGTATATTCATATGTTAATCAAAGTACTTGAAGGAACTACTAAAGAAATTTGGTATGGAAAACTCTAAACTGGTAAGTACTCCTATGACTACAACTGGCAAACTATCATTGAAGGATGATTCAACACCTGTTAATCCGACAAGATATAAATCTATGATAGGAGGCTTACTGTATTTGACACAAACAAGACCTGATATTATGAATGTAGTATGTATTGTTTCAAGATTTCAGAGTAATCCTAAGGAAAATCATGAATCAACAGTGAAAAGGATTTTTCAGTATCTACAAGGCACAACAAATCTTGGTTTATGGTATCCTAAAGATGAAAATTTTGATTTATGTGCATACACTGATGCTAATTTGGTAGGAGATGTAGATGACAAAAAGAGCACCACCGGCGAAGCATTCTTTCTTGGTAACAGATTGATTTCATGGTTGAGCAAGAAACAGAGTTGTACATCATTATCAACAATAGAATCAGAATATGTTGTAGCAACAACTAATTGTACTCAGGTATTATAAATTAAACAAATGTTGAAGGACATTAAGGTAAAATGCAAAGAATCTATAATTATCTACTGTGATAATATGGTAGCAATTGATATATCTAAGAATCCAGTATTTCACTCCAAAACTAAACATGTTTCTATAAAATTCAATTTTCTGAAAGAGAATGTTGAAGCAAAAGAAGTGAAACTAGTTTATGTGAATACTAAAGAGCAGATTGTAGATACCTTTACTAAGCCTTTGCCTAAGGAAACTTTTGAATATCTCAGAGAGCAGCTTAGGGTAATACCCTCATCAGTAGAGACTTAGACAATTGGAGAATGGCATAAGATTGATAGAATTAACAGAGAAATCTTTTTTTGGCTTTGATGAAGGAGAGCTACTTCTCAGGGGGAGTAGTTGGTTATAACAATTGGTATTTGTAATTAGTTCTATGCAATGGTTGTATCTAGTTTTTGTATTGCTTTGGCATTTGATGTCAAAGGGGGATAGATGTCTATAGAAAAACACATTATCTTTTGGGGAGAGATCACTCATTGGGGGAGAGATATTCTGTATTTTGATTTCTGGTAATTGATCTCTTTGGGAGATTGTTGGTTTTTGGTTTATTGGCATTTCTCCTTTGGCACTTAGATGGTTTTTCCATCTTGTGTTGCCATCAATGACAAAGGGGGAGATTGTTGTTATTATGGATGTGTTGCATTGGTTTTGTCATTGATGTCAACACTTGTCAACACTTATCAGCACTTATCTTTCTAGAGATCTTTGGTTATGTTCACCGACATGTTCAGTGACTTATGCACAGTCACCAGTATATGGTTCACCGACAAGTTATATTGTTCACCAACATAGAGGATGACTTGTTATCATCTGGAGATTACTTGGTTATGTTGAAGACATGGTTTGGAAACTTGGTTTTGGTGATTTGGTTATTGGGCTAATCGAGTTGGCATATTTGTTGTTACTAGCAAATTGGTCTAGGTTATGGATCGCCATGCATTATCTATTTGAGATCAGCACGACACGTTATGGAGATGATTTATTGATTGGTTATTATTGTAAATGCATTGAGCTAACATGATGCATCACATATTGAGTCATTTATAATTGTAATATTCTTAATGAGCCGACCTACACATTTGGTCTTAGGTTTTGGTATATATGTAAGATCTCATTTGTGAGATTATGTGGCAGAGGAATGTAATAAGGAATATGTGAATATAAGTAGAGATTCTCATGTAGACATCATTTGAAGATTCAAGGAAGATATAAAGGAGATAATCTGAGCCTAATCGGTACTGAATCTAGCATATGAAGATGCTATTTTGAGCAGTACATTATCTAGGATTTAATCATCCTATTGTAGCTAGTGTGACTCTCATTTTGTGATTGAGCAGTGAGCTCTAGGCAGTTGGCCTTTCTGCATGTGCAGACCCTATTTGTACACATATACTATCAGCAGTAGTATCATCTGATTGTGGGTAAGGTTTCCTACCGTGTTTTTTCCCCTTATAGGGTTTCCACATACAAATATCTGTGTTATGTGTTGTGGATGCTATTTCTCTTTCTATTTCATGCATTAAGCCTTATTGGTATTGTCATTAACTGTTAAACTGTCAACTAACTTTAAGTTTGGTTTATCAGTATTATGCATCAAGTTTGATTAAGTTATACTAGGAATTGGAGTACTAAAACAAACATGTACTTTTCATTAAAATCACCATCTACATCATTATTGCAGTTGCATATTGTTTGCATTGATAGACTTATAAAGCATTAAGAGGGGGGGGTGAATTAGTGACAGTAAAAACAATACTACTTTAAACACTGACTGGTAGAGATACTTAACAAGTTTACTAAACACTATGCATGCAATCCAAAATGATATTAAAGCATCCACAATAAGTAAAACATCCACCATAACACACGTGTTTATACTTGGAAAACCCAAATGGGAAAAACCATGGTGGGATGGGATTCACAAGTTAACTATATGCAATTATAGGTAACTGGTCGGTTAAGGTCTACAAAAGTGCTATGCTAGGAGCAAATCCTGTTAAAGATCCCAAAGCTCTATTAGGAGCTATAACCTATTAAAGGTAGTACCCTATTAGGAGTAACCTCAATAGAGGATTTAAGAATCCAAACTAATGGATCACCTTGTTAAAGGATTTATACAATGAAGCTTGTTAGAGCTTACCTGGTTAGGGGTTTTGACTATTGTAGTGATTAGAAAACAATAGGTGGTGTGATCTAGAAGTAGCACAACTTGCTTGAATAGATCCTCTTTTGCTCACTTAAAACTGCATCACCAACATATTCTACAATGACTTCAACAACTTAACACTTCTATCTCGCATCATGTAGTACCCCTGCCCTAATCAGATTCTAATCTCGTTTTGACCTTGGTTAGTGTAATGCCTGCCAAAATACCCTAGAGAAATATAGCTAAAAACACACTAATTTAATTTTTTTTTAAACAATACAACACATAACATCACTTAAGCAATGCAGTGAGCACACAACAATAATTAAGTGTTATGAACATAGAATAATTCACTCAAGCTATTCAAACAATTACGCAAGCAAAATACAATAAATCATTTCTACTACTCCCTAGGGTATCTCAATGCCATTACTTAATCTACCTACATAAGAAATAAGCATTTACTTTCTTCCAGTTCAATACCTCATAATCTTAATCATTATACACACATAGGTGCAACATAGCAATACCTAACACTCATGATATGCAACCTTCTTAATCTTTCATTTAATATGAGATTCTATCTTTCAATGCACCACTATTTCCTTTTTCACTTCGATTCATTTTATACACCAAGTCCAAATGTTCCTATTACCATTAACCAACCTCTAACTATAAACATCACCATGCACATACCAAGATTAATCCCTTACATTGCATTAACATGATTTCCATTTACAATTAACTTCTACATAGTCATTTATAATTCTATGCTCCTAGTATACTTATTACTTCATCATGATTCCAAAAGTACATAATGCAATACTCACAAAGTCTCCTTAAACATCTAACCCATAGCTCATTTAATACTCCTTAAACCTCTTACACTATATCAACTAACCAACAATAATCTCATTACAAATCAGGTAACTACACGAATTCATCTCAACACAAACTATGATACAATATCCTAATTCCATAACCACTAATAGCATCCACCAAATGGAGATATAATCTTAAACCAAAACACATGATACATTATAATCCTTTCCTAAAAGACAAGCATTTATTTTACCATCTACCCATACACTTACTAGTAATTTCCATTAATAAGATTAGCAATTCATTCACTAAGAAGATCCATACAATATTTCATAAGGAACCTTCAATTACACCCCAATCATTATAAGATTTTAATTCAATAATTAGATCATTGTGTATGAAGTATGATACTATAATTTCAAATTCTTTAATCACAACTCATAAACATGTCCTAAGCTATCTTCCAACATTACTAAAACTCATACATCCTATCAAGACATAACATTTCTTCTACTTAAATCATTAGTTAAAGACATCATTTCAAATCTAATACCATTATCATAACATTTACCCAATTTACTTTTAACATGGTTCATCAAGAATACAAAATACATCATTTAGTTTCAAACAACAATACTTATCCACATCTCATGCATCTATTTCATTTAATATAAATGTCTTACAATACCACTCAAGGTTCATCATTACAATCATCTACCATAATCAAAGATATCACTATAACTAGAATAACATAGTCATTTCTCATATACATGACTTCTTTTACAATCATTACATAAGAATTTCATTACATAAATCACATCATCATTTACATTCTTGCTGCAATTATTATCCATGAACAATATGAAGAAGCATCCTTATCCACACAAGAATAATCCAAAGACAGGAACATCCCAATGGCTTAAAAGCACAAACCACCCGACCATGTGGAACCAAAGGAACCACCCCCATGCTAGGAGATGACACAAGGTGCCAACACACATTCTACATCTAGGCTGACACTCAAAACCAAAGAGACTAACCAACAAGGACTCTCAAGCAAGAACTCACACAGAGCCACAAGAATAAACTCCCAAAGGCGTAAAACTCATCAGGATATAAATGCATCCAATAAGCATAATCATAAATCATAAAGGGAGAACACATGTAGGAGTGAAGTGTCATCACATGCCATCCTCATAACACAATAACATAATAACACAAGGCACTGGTCTGATGGACATGTGGAGCCATCTCAACCTATGAGAGACCAAGGGAGATTAGCTTACCGTCTTCACAGCCTTCTCATGCTTATCCTAAAACATCCTTCCTAGGACTAAGCCATGAGGCTCAAAACTATTCATTATCTTGTTTAAATGTGCTATAGTTACCCATCCCAATTAATTCATTATCAATGTTATCAGTTGTTTACAAATCATGGAAAACTCCAACGTGCCCTGGTGGTCTAGACTTCATGAATCCTTACAAGGAACCTCATGCCAGCCTATCTCTCATGACCTCAGTCACCACAAGGAAGCCCACTCCTCCTAACATGGCCCAACAATAAATCACAAGAGGCTCTAAAACAAAATACCAATCTGCAACATAACACTCATATGCATCCAATGACTTACTCCCCAAAACAAGGATATTCAAGTAGCCAAAAACACAATGAACCTCTTGGCAATACCACATCAAAAACTATAATTAACCATCAATGAAAAGCATCATAAATATCATAAAAGCCTTTTAATTCAAATCTAATTTAAATCTGAGACAAAACTAAAAACAAAACAACAACCAAACTCATATTCATAAAGCCTTATGACAAGAAAACTTGACACAGTCAAAGCTACAACAACATAAAAAAAATGAGCCTCTTGGCGAACAATAAACATAGGCATATCAAGCAATAAAATTTGCAGTCATTAATGAAAGTAAAACCACAACAAGGCCAACTCACTTGCTGCCCCAAAACAGCAACACTTCCAACTCACCAACCATAGCACATCAATATGGATGAAAGCACAATTCTTTCCTCAATAATATAGGAAGGTAAATATGCTTGAAACCAACAAAATGCATCAAATAAAATCAGATATAAAACTAGAAAGCTCACCAACACCCTCAATAATGCCTCTGGTACAAGAATTAATCCGAAAAGTACCACACAAGCAAGCAACTAGCAAATTAACCTATAGGAAAAACTACAGGAAACCATTTCTCACATTCTAACTTGATTTCTAAAAAACAAGAAGAATAAAATAATCCCTTCCAAATCTGATTTTTGAAAATAAGAATCAATTTAAAATTCTTTTCTAAATTCCCAAATAATTTTGTAGACACCTTGCAGACAATCTTGAAAAAAAAACAATGTAAAGTGCCGAAAAAACCACCTATCCAACCACCAGCAATCTCCAAATCAATCTCATAAATTCATTCACCCAAGATACCAACCCTCATGAATGCACAGGAAGGCATATTTATCAAAAATAAAAAAAATAAAACAAAACCAAGCAAAACCATCCTCCAATCAAAATATTCCAAAAAAATTATATTCCATACCTACCTTCCCAAAGTTCAAGAAAATAAAATATATTTTCTACCTACCATAAACTTCCAGCCAATCAAATCCAAGGGTAGGTAAAATAAATTAAACCATTGACCTGGGTGAAAATGACTTTTAAATAAAAGAATACAATTTACCTCCTTTTAATTACTTAATGGGTAAAATAATATTACTTAATAAATAAAATTCACTTCAACATTAAATAAATAATTTCCCACCATAGATATTTATAAATAAATATTAATAATAATAGGAAATCAATAAATAAAATTAAATAAATAAAACTCCAATAAATAATAACTCAATTGAACCCAATAAATAAAAGCTAATTAATTAAATATCAAATACTCAACATTAAATTAAATAGATCAAATAATAAATAAATCTTTATTAAATAAATAAATAAATAAATCTTTATTAAATAAATAAACCTTTATTAAATAAATAAATAAAAGATCAAGCCAATTAGATTAAATAAATTATTCACTTAAATAAATTCTTTATAAGGAGACATCCAATTACACAATGAGAAATCCATACCTCAAAACTCACACAAAAGAAGCTAGAGGGATTTGATCTCTAGAACTCCAACTCATGATGAAGAGATGTAACCAATATACCACAATAATTACTTGACCAACAAAAAGGAAAATTAAAATAACATAAGACATCAACAAATCAGTTAACATCAAGATAACCTAACAAGGTGGACATCTTAGACCTAGAGTACGTGAGGGGAACTTGTGCCAACTCCGAACCACATGCCATTGGGATTTAAAGACACGCTCAGACATGTGGAGCCAGGTGGAGTCTGTGTCTAGTACCTGCAAATCTTGCATCCACAAAGAAATGATACAACATATGCATATATATTATAACAGACAAGGGTTAGAGAATGACAACGACACATACCGCTCGCAATGAGTGATGTGGCATTGTCTCTATCCCGAAGATAGTCAGACAACAATCAAACACACCATACGATCAACTCATCATAGATAATCATTAGATATGGTCAGTACATAAAAACATCATCAAGTGCATGATTAGTATAATTCATGATTATAGCAAGGCATGTACAATCCATCAATACTTATGCTCATCAAATCACATGACCAATATAATCTTTCGATAATCAATCACATAATAAGTATATATATTGTCTAATAAATCTCATGATCAATAATGATAGTATCAACATCATATAAATCATCTGAAATAGACTATGCCTAATAATGCCTATCATACTATGCCTAATAATGCCTATCATGCATGAATTAAAAGTCAACTCTAGTCAAAACAAGTCAAGGTGAGGGTGGACACTACATTATCGTGTTATAATGTTATAGTCAGATGTTTTGATTATTGTGTATACTTGTTAATGTGGTTTTCACATTAATTTGTATGTAAGTTTATTATTTCTCTTGATTCGTGTTATTAATCTCAGGCTAACACTTTCATTAAATATATATATGTATGCATGTATGACTCTTGGTTGTAGGGGATCACAGGTATAGTACCGCATAGGTATAAGGTTCATCTCCACCTAGTTTCACAGGTTTGAGTGTTCCTCTTTGGTCCTTAGAGTTTGGATTAGGTGATAGTAAGACCCTTGTTTGACCATAGTCATGCTCAAGTGAGCGTTGTCAGTCGTCTGTCAGTATCCCCTTTGGTGGGGTATGCAGGTCGTCTGTTTGTTTGTCCTTCTTGGGTTGCATGTTTTGTGTGTGGTTAAATTGAGTATTTAATCCTTAGTAGTTAATTTGATTTAATGTGTGTTTATGCATTAGTGTTTTAAAGACTAAATTAAATAGGTTCCCTTTTTATGTGATTAATCGTTAATTAGAATTGCTCAATTCAAGTTGGTAGCAATTTCGTTTAAATGGTTAATTTTAATGATGAATATTTTCAGTTATGCTTTTTGAAAGGAAATATTTAAATTTATTCAAAATAGAAATGATTTAATCTCTTTGGCATTTTGGAAATAGAAAGGGTAATTTCAATTATTTGAGAAAATCAATTTTAATTAGAAAAGAAAATTTAATATATATGATTTTTTTGAAAATAATTATTTTTGGGAATTAATTTTAAATGAAAATATTTTAAATAAAAAAAAATGAATTTTTGGTCAAACTTTTTTTTTTTTTTGATCGGTAAGAGGCTGAAGCCAAAATTTTATTAATCATTATTAAATTTTACATCACTCCACTCGTGAGGGCACCGGTAGGAAAGAGTGGAGGCGAGAAAACCTCTGGCCTTGCCCGGGACCATAGTCCAGATAATCTCTACATCTATTTACAAATAAGCACAGATTCTGAATAATACAATAGCACCCCGGGCTAGGGTGAGCAGGTGGGAAGATATTTTCTTTCCCTTACAAGCCCATATTACAATTTTTCAATTATCATAGTTCTCCTTGAGCTTTGTCTTTGAGTTTGAGCATTGACTGCATATAGTCATCTTTCATCCTGTTATTTGTTTAAAGATGGCCCTACACCTCTTGCATGGTTAGTATTCAAATTACTTGCCCAAATTGTTAGTAACATTTAGTATTCTATTTCATATAAAATTTTATCTTCCATGCTAGGATACTTCCTCAAACAAATATCCTATTGGACCTGTCATCCCAAAACTTAAACAAAGAAATGTAAATAGAGCATTATAAGCAGCGTGATTTGACATCCTTCTATGCTGTTTCTAAATTCTTAACCTCATTTTTCTAAAATTATAAAGTAGTCGATATGACATATTCATAAGAAGAGTTTGTAGATAATGTCCCTTTTTTTTGAAAAATGATCATCCAGAGTTATGAATCACCTGTTTACCACCTCTTGCTTATGTACCCAGATGCTATCCCTGATAATGGATGATATCCAGGATACAAAACAAGAGGGGGTAAATGTGATTCTATCATTCCTGAGTCCAGCATACACACTCATCCATGTAGATTATACTCAGAGAGGGTAATAGGGGTAGATGAGTTTCATGGCATAATTTAACCTACATTCTTACCCAGAATATTTTGCATGCCTGCCACATATAACCCACAGTCTGTGGAGTGTCAGATAGCCTTTCATTTATAGAAAGCTCAGCAACAAGTATCAGATGAGTATATGGCAGGGCACTTAAGTGTTACAACTAATTTTCTTAGTTCAAATAGGCCAACACATGCAAAAATTGAGGGCCTTTATTTCCTTAACATATCCCGCCATGATTAAGTATCCACCAATGTGAATATATACCTTTATATAAGTAAATATTCTTGCTTATAATCATATATGTGAGTATATATTCATATTAATGAATATCAAAATAGAGTACGAATATATTGGCCAATTTTCCACATCTGTGGACCTATATGAACAAAAACAATCAATAGTAACTGAAAATGACAATTTCAGGCTAATCTTATGATGTTTATCTAAGTGAGCCATAAAATTAATAGTTAATGCATGCTATTTTAATATCATTTAAACCGACTATGTTTATCTTTAAGATTTGGTGAGATTATTATCTCCTCCGAAGTCTGTGTTTGATCAAAAGTTAACCTTGTTTTACTTTATATAGTAATAAGCTAAATAACCAGTTTATGCCGAATATATGGTGACAAGGAAGGGGTAAAATTGTCACATTATCTAACTAGGAGCTGAAGCCTCCTTATTTTGAGCTTGAAGAAGGGGTCACAACTTCACCCTCGTCCAATTCTAAGCCTTCTTCCTTTAGGAAGTCCTCGAACCAAGTGGGCTTTGGTAGGTTTCTCACATGAAATAAATGCAGCAGAAAATTAACATTCCTGTTAATTGCATCACTCCTTTCCCTGGTAAAGGCCACTTCATCCATAGTGATAATGGGGTATCTAGGTACTGACCTATTGTTTCTTATGAAGACATCATAGTCTCTAGGCCTTGGAATTGTCCATTCATTGTCAATGTTGACAAGAACCCTCTCCAAATCGCTTAAGATTGAGGCAATGGAGACCTCCTTGCAGAGAGCGCCTATGTCATCTCTTTTATTGGTGGAGGTCACCGTAATAGCCAAGAACATGGCCATGACATCAGAGTTGGCCTTGGTTCGGTCAGTATTTGTGAGATAGTCTAGGTCAAGGATAGTTTCTACAACATCTATAACTAAGGTATGAGGAAAATGGATGATGCATTTGAGGCGATCCCTAGTAATAGCACCATCAAAGACCATCCCCCTCTCTGAACTACTCAGTTTGATCAGGGTGTCCATCTCTGGTTCTACTTTAGTCCAGGAGGTATCAATATCACATAGCTATACCAATCTAGCTTGGTTAGAAAGCTTCTGAATTTTAACATGAAGGCTTGGTTTAATAGTCGTGTAGGGTAATTATGTCAATGACTGAGCTTTCACATCCTTTCTTAATTCATGTGTACCATACATCCACCTCAAGCATTTCAAATTGGCTTAATATAAATGCCAAATCTTCAAATGATGATCCACCTGTGGGAATATCATTTTGAGTTGCCAGACTTAATTTTGGTGAATGATCTTTCAGGTTGCCAATTTGAACAGCCAGCTAATGCCCTTCTCATTAGGACACTAACTTGCCATAATGGCCTAGATCTCTTTGAGATCAGATTTATAATGATGATCAAGCACTTTTAATTAAGAGTTTGATTTTTTACAGTTGTATATATTTAGCTATGAGTGTCCCCATCCTAAGAGCTAATGATTAACATATTCTTTGGAAGGTGAAATGTTTTATCATTTAAGCAGAGTATATATAAATGATGACTTATATAAGTATTTATATATGATTATATATTGTATATTAATATATTTGAATATATGTGTAAAAAAATATCTAGTGAATAATTATAAATATATAAATATATTTGTGTGTTTATAAATCTAAAATGTATATTTATATGTATGAACAACTATGTATATATAAACATGCATAGTTTGCAATAGAGAAAAAATGGGAGGAGTGGGAGCGGAAGCGGGAGCTCAAATTTCAAATTTCCAGCAAGGCGGGAACCCTAGTTCCAATGGTGAGAGTGGCCAGATCAATGGTGCTGGTCCTATTGACAATAAGGACAAGCCCCCGGACTTCCTAGTTCCTGTTGCTAACTCATAGTCCGATGGTACTCTGTTTGCCATGACAGTGGATTCTTCTGGGCATCTGGGGGAAGGGTCCAATGGGGGGCCCATGCCACTAGTTGACCCCGTGGATAGTGGAAGGGAGGGGAAAAAATGGTCTTCCCTTTTTGGATCTAGACCAACTGGTAAATCCTCCCTTCCTCCTGTTAAGAACATTTCTGACCCTTCTGGTGGTAAGTTTGCTATCTCCATCCCTGACCAGGTTCTAGACCATAATATCAATAGTATGTCGAACTCCTTGGTAGGGAAATTTATGGGTCCGCGCCCAAACATTGAAGTTGTTAGGGCCTTTGTTAAACAAAAATGCATCCTTAAAGGAAATGCTGAGGTCTCGACACTACCCAAAGGTCTTCTATCTTTCTCTTTTTCATGCAAAGAAGATAAGGTTAAGATCTTGTGCAGGAGTCGCTGGATGGTGGGAAAGATAGCCCTGGTTCTAAGAAAATGGCATCTGAAATTAAACATGAATGATTCTCTTCTGGCGTAGGTTCCTGTTTGGATAAAGCTCCCAGGATTGCCTCTTGAGTATTGGGCAGAAAGCATCTTCTCTGGAATAGCAAGTTCTTTTGGTGAGGTGCTCTCTATAGACCCAGTCACTGCTTCAAAAAAAAGATTAACCCATGCAAGGTTCTATGTTGGAGTAGCCCCTGAGGCAGATATGCCAGAACAAATTGACCTGGTTTCAAAACTGGGAACCTGGAAGCAACATATAGAATATGAAACTATTCCTTTTGTATGTTTCCACTGTAAAAAGGTAGGTCATTGGGCAAAGTCTTGCCCAAAAAAGCAAAAGGTGGAGCCTAAATAGTTAAAACCTCAAATTGAAAGCCAGAATATGCAAGAGAAACGGGTGTGGCAAGTTAAAAACTCAGAAAATAAGGAAGAAAATTCCAATCGCTTTTCTCCTTTGGGGGGACAGTAGGAAGCCTCAAACTCTATCTACAGTCCCACTGTACAGGAAGTAGATAGAAATGAAACAACCAAAGCTAGTCCCATAAGAACAACTCAGAAAAAGGATTTGAACGATCAGAATGATCCTCTAAAAGAAAAAGATGAAGTGGTTGGTGACACATATGAAAACAAGGCAGTGGAAGCTAGAGACTATCAACTTGGGGACGGTGAGATCCCAGATCCACAAGTTGAAAGGACAGACTCTTTTGTAGCCATACTTAGTTTTGAAATTCAAGAAGCCCAAAAGTGTGCAATTTTGGGATTGAGTCTTTTGAATTCGGATCAGAACTCAAGAATAGAAAACATTATATCAATTGAGTCCAGAACTCCTAAATGGGGTAATGAAGATGAAATTTCCAAAATCCTCATCAATCCGGAAGCGACTCCTATGTCAGAAATGGAATGGAAGCAGCCTAAACACATGAGTAAGAAAGTAGCAACACCCTCGATATCCCTGATTAGGAAATCCAGCAGAATAGCTCAAGTTGATGTGGGCTATGCCTCCCTTCCCCAGGATGACCCTCTAACCACAAAGTTAGAGATATGGAGGCCAGAAAGAACATAGCAGATGGAACTCAAAAAACTCTCAAGGAGCTAGGAATTGGTAAGTAGCTATGAAGATAATTTCTTCCAACATAAGGGGTCTAAACAATCCCCATAAACATGATATTATTAGGAATATGATAAGAGATAGCAATCCTGACATTTTTCTTATTCAAGAAACCAAAATGAGTAGAGAAAAAGTTGAATCTTTGAAGTTCTTCAAAAATGGTAATATTAGTGGGGGAAGTTTTGAGGGTGCTTTTGGAGGCATTGCAACCATTTGGAATCTTAACACTGTTAAAGGCCAGGTCATTATTCAGGAAAGTAATTTTTCTTGTATTAAATTTGAGCATCTTAAAGATGGTTTTTCATGGGTTCTCACAAACATTTATGCTCTTAATACCTTAAAGGCTAGAAACTCTTTTTGGAAAAGGATTAGACAGGCTAGGGAAAGCTTCAAAAATCTTAGTTGGATGGTTATGGGGGATTTCAATATGCCTTTGAAAGAGGAGGAAAAATTTGGAGGCAGTCCTCCTCAGCTGGAAAGTAGGATGGCCCTAATGGACTTTATTTATTCTGAAGCTCTTAATGATCTGGAGATACAGGGTTGTAATTTCACTTGGACAAATAGAAGAAATGGTAATGACCTTATTCAAGTGCGCCTGGATTGAACTCTTATTTTTGATGACTAGTATAGTCAGTATTTCTGTTCTTTGTCTGCACATATCTGGGTTGGTTCCGATCACTTTCCAATCACATTCAATGTTGATCTGATCAATAGAGGGAAAAACTATCCCTTTAGATTTGAAAAAATGTGGACCCTTCACCTCGACATTAAAAAATATATTCAAAAATGGTGGAGTATCCAAGTTGAGGGAATGACAATGTTTAAAGTGGTTAAGAAGCTCAAAAGTGTGAAGGACAACATTCAAATCTGGAATAAGAACAACTTTGGGAATATATTTGAGGCCAAGAGTAAAATTCAGAAAAACCTTAAAGAAATACAAGACCAGATCCAGAAGGATGGTTGCAGCACTATTTCTATTGCTGAGGCGAATGAGATTCTTAAGAAATACCATGACATTATTGCTAAAGAGGAAATGTTCTGGAAGCAGAGATCGAGATGCATTTGGCTCAAGGAAGGGGATAGGAATACAAGATTCTTCCATATATCAACCATCAAACATAAAGCAGCCAACAGGATGAACAAGTTAGTTGTGGACAGTGGGGAGCTGGTCAAGGAAGATGAAATAAGGAATGAAGCTAAGAGGTATTTCTTGGACCTCTTTACGAGGGATCAAAGTCTGGATGCTGAAGCTCGGTCCTCTTTTCTTCAGAACATTCCTCGTCTCATTGATGCCCAAAATAATGTCTTTCTCTCTTCCATTCCTTCCATCTTAGAAATTAAAAATGTTGTTTTCTCCTTTGATTGAAACAAAGCTCTTGGTCTTGATGGTTTCCCAATGCTCTTTTTTCAAGAGTTTTGGGACATTATCAGGACTGATGTTGCTAATGGGGTTAAGGAATTCCTTGGGGCTAGAAAACCCTTGAAGGAAATCAATGGTACTTTTATTGCTCTCATCCCGAAGATTCAAGGTGCTGATTCTTTGGACAAGTTCAGACCTATTAGCCTCTACAACTCCTTTTACAAGATCATATCTAAGGTCCTGACTTCTAGACTCTTTTCTATTCTCCCGACTTTAATTAAACACCAGCAGAATGGGTTTGTTCTTGGAAGACAAATTCTCGATTCCATTATTGTTGTTCATGAGAATATTCACTCTCTTGTTAAAGTGAAGAAGCAGGGTCTCATCCTTAAGCTCGACCTCTCCAAAGCCTATGATAGGGTTGACTGGTCTCTTCTTCAAAAAGTTCTCACTTCCTTTGGGTTTGCCCCAAGAGTTATGGATCTTTTCTCCCAACTTACCACTACTGTGTCCTTTGCTGTTCTTGTCAATGGTTCTCCTTCAACTTTTTTCCAAGCTTCGAGAGGTCTTAGGCAAGAAGATCCTATCTCCCCCATCCTTTTCATTATTATGGCAGAATGCTTTGGTCGGACCATGGAAAACTTGGTGCAGAAAGGATCCTTTAAGGGCCTCCAACCTTCTTCTACTGACCTTATTTGTTCACACCAGTAGTTTGTTGATGATACAATAATTATGGGGGAATCAAGCATCTCAGAAGCTAAAGTTCTGAAGAGTACCTTGTGTAAATATTCTTCTTCTGTGGGGCAGCTTATTAACTGGGCCAAAAGTGATGTCTTTTTCATTAATACCCCGGAGAGAAGACAACAAAGGATCAGCAGAATTCTAGAGTGTAAGATTGCTGACCTTCCTGCTACCTACCTTGGTCTCCCCATGGGGATTGCCCCTCCTGACTCCTATTGGAGTTCACTGGTTGATAAATTTCACAAAAAACTTGTAGGTTGGAAAGGGGCTCTTTTAAGTCAAACTGGTAAGCTCCTTCTCCTTAAGGCTACTCTTCAAAGTATCCCCATTTATGCTCTTAGCCTATTCAGAATTCCAGTCAAGTACACTGAAGCTATTGAGAAAATTCAAAGAAGATTCCTATGGTCTGGGGTTGAGGAAAAGCAAAGAATGTCCTTGGTGGCATGGGATCAGGTCTGCAAGCCAAAAATAAAAGGTGGTCTGGGGCTCAGGAGGATTCACACTTTAAATGAAGCTCTCTTGTCTAAACAAGCTTGGAGATGGTTTTTCTCTGATTCTGAATGGTGCAAAATTTGGAGAAGTAAGTATTCTCTTCTATCCTCTTCTCTTTCTTCTTTTCTTAATTCAAATCTTAGCATAAATGGATCCCATATCTGGAACCATGTTTCTAAATGTAAAGATGTGATTGCTAAAGGTGTGACATGGAAACTTGGAAATGGTAGAAAAGTTAGATTCTGGGAGGATCCCTAGCTTTTTGACAAACCCCTTATGGATTTCTATGAGTGGGTTTCCCATGCCCCCTCCTGTATTGGCTCTTTTGGTACCTTAGTGGCAGATTACTGGGATGGGAACAACTGGAAGAACATTGATAGTATTCATCCCAGTCTCTCTAAGCTCAAAACCCAATTTTCTTCTTTTTGGTTGAATAAGGAAGAGGATTCCCTGATCTGGAAATATAACCCCAAAGGTATTTTTACTGTGTCTTCGATGTATTGTATTATTTCCCCCTCCCCTCCTATGAATCCCTTCTGGTCTAAAGCTTGGTTAGAAGGTCTCACTCCCAAAATCAATTTGTTCTTCTGGACTATTCTCGAAAATAAGATCCTTACTGTTGACAACCTTAAATGTAGAGGTTTTGCCCTTCCAAATAGGTGTGTGCTATGTTTTCAAGAGGAAGAGTTAGTGGACCATCTTGCCCTCCACTGTTCTTTCTCAACCTTTGTTTGGGAAAGCTTCCTCAAGAGATTTAGTCTAGCTTGGGTGTTTCCCAATAACATCAGAGATTTGTTCTCTTCCTGGCAAATTCATTGGACCAACTCTTTTCTGAGATGTATGTGGCAGCTCTCTCTTCCACACATTTTTTGGGGTCTTTGGAAGGAAAGAAACAACTGAATATTCAGGGATGTGTCCCTAAATCAAGACATTGTTTTTCAGAAAATTCAAAGGGCTATTCAGGAAAACATGGGAACCATGGAGGTCTCTTGTTACTCTAATAACTCCTTGGAGTCAAACATCTTAAGAGCTTGGAATACGAAGATCACTGATGGTCATAATTTGAGCTACAATAAAAGGCTTGAAGTTAAATGACAAACCCCTCCCCAAGGATGGCTTAAAATCAATTTTGATGGAGCAGCCAAAGGAAACCCAGGTCCCTTAGGCTATGGAGCTATTTTCAGAGACTATAGAGGCATTTGCAAAGGTATGATTTCTATCCCTATTGGCACTCAAACCAATCATAAAGCGGAAGCTATGGCAGCCCTTCAAGGTATTATTCTAGCCAAGAAATGGAACTGTCCCTATCTCTGGATAGAAGGGGACTCCAATAATATAATTAAGTGTCTCAATGGGACCTCAAAGCCCTCTTGGTCGATTCACAATATAATTTTTTCTGCTATTGAAATCATTAGAACCTTCAAAAAATGCCACATATCCCATATCTATCGGGAGGCCAACTGTTCTGCTGATTGGGCCGCAAACGTGGCGGTTAAGAATGAGACTATAGCCACATGGATAGGAGAGAGCGGTCTCCCCGAAGATGTCAGACAAATCATAATTAATGAAAGATATCGAAGTACCCCAAAGACTCTTGATTGACAGGGCAATTATGATAAGTACTAAAGTAAGCACTTCGAGTTACTTCTATAATGAGGTTATTACTCATTACAACATCAAAGCCAACAGAACGTGTTTTATAACCCATCAGATCATTCATGCTACACATGCTTTCTGGGTTGTTTTAACTCTAAATAGCTCTTTGTTTCACTAGTTCTATAATCTAAACTTGACTGTGAGAAATGACACCATGGGCGGAAATAGGAGAAGATATGAGCCAAGCAGTTGCAAGGAGTGGAAACAAAAAGAAGAGGTGTGGGAAATTTTGCAGAAGGGCGGTCTTTCGAGCTTCATTGAGAGACTCCATGGCCATGATGGAAAGATAACTAGCTTCTTCTGCAAAAATTGGAAGGAGGGCATGCTTAAAATGGGCGACCAACTGGTGGAAATTGACAAAGAATTAATAGCTAAAGATACGGGTCTCAACAGGGAGGGCTGCAATTTCTACAGAGATAGGAAGGTCAGCAGGGAAGCCATTGAAAGGTACCCGGTCATTAAGAAAGAGAAGAAAAGACTGGTAAAGTTGAGTAAAACCTATTACCCGCCTAGGGATTTTGCAAAACCCTGGCGGGAAATTCTCTTTATTTTAATGAGGTATATAACTCTAGATGGTAGGTTTATGAAAGTATATGGGTATCATTTTGTCCTATTAAATCATTTTAGGCATAATGATAACGTGAATTTCCCTTACTTCTTGCTCTATTCTATGAATGCCTCCCTAAAATCCTATAAAGAAAATCCTCGGGGTGATACTGCAATGCACCAAGGACTTATGGTCCTCATTTATGACCATTTAAAGGCCAGTAAAATCAACCGAAGGTAGCTCTTTGTGGATTTGGAAGAAGAAATGTCTGATTCTGATTTCTCGGAGGAGGAGGAATCAAACAATGTTTCCTCAACTGATAATGAGGAAAGCTCTGATGACTCAGAGTATGAGAGTAGTAAGAAGAGGAAATCAAGACCCTCTTCTTCTAAGAGAAAAAAACCTCAAAGCAAAACCTTGATTAGTATTTCTTTGGAAGAAGAGTACTCTAATTTCCCTAAGGAGAAGAAGAACCCTAAAGGGGTGATGAAGAAAAAAAGTAAGAACCAAGCCCAGACCAGGAAGAAACTAAAGAAAACAGAGGAGATTGGCAAAGATCCAGAGGAGACTAGCAAGGAACCGAAAGATGACAAGCAAACAAGGACCCTGGAAGCTGAACACAGCCCAGATATGGAGACTATGGAGGAGACTCTCAGGGCCCTAGACACTATTTATGCCCTCCATATCTCTAAAGATGAACAGATAACCCCTAGAAAAGTGACTCCCTCTTCTGGCCCTCCTCCCGAGGCCTTGAATGGTTTTATGAAAACCATAGAATGGCTTATTGATGGGAATAAGAAAACTGTAGATGAGTACAAAAAACTCTGCAACAGAGTCCTGATCCTAGAGACTATTAACATTGGAGAGGGGAACACTATGGCAGATTATATTGAGGATCTGAAGAACACAATTGCTAAAGCTGAAGACATCAGAGATGCCTTTAATCCCCGGTTTGAGAAAATTGAAAAGGAGATACAGGACAGAAAAACCCTAGAGGAAACTAGTGAAAAAACGCTCTCGGACATAGTTGCCAAAGTGGACAAGATAGAGGAGTGCCTCAAGAACATTGCATAGCAGAGCCTCAGCATTCTGAAAATCTTAGCCAACAACACCCATACCCTCATCAACAAGCTTGATGATGAAAACGAAATCCAGGAAATTGACTTGGATGTAGAAGAAACAGGGGAAGCCCAGGGTCCCAAAACCCGCACCCGTGGGAAGAGGAAGGAAAAGAAAGTGAATAATGACCTGGAGGAGCTGAAAGTAGTTGGGGTGACCTATGATGAGCTGGTGACAAAGGCAGAGGATCTGCTTAAGAAAATTACTATGTAGTGTCTCCTTGGGTTCTTTGCTGTTTTTTGTTGTTTAGCTATTTTTTCTATTCGCTGGTCTTTTGACCAGTCGATCTGTATGTGGACTCTATTTTCACAGCTTTATTTCTAACTATGTTGTAATGGTTTTGGGTCCGTAAAACCTATTTTTCAATCAATCAGAACTATGTATATATATATCTAGTTTATTTGTGTAATTATATAAATTATAAAATAAATATATATGAATTTTTTATATAAATATTCATATATATCCATTATATAGTATTATAGATATATCTATCTGTAAATCTACATAAATCCCTATATTTTTATTTATATATATGAATATATACATGTATACATATACATGTATACATGTATACATGTATACATATACATGTATACATGTATACATGTATACATATACATGTATACATGTATATGTATACATGTATACATGTATACATGTACATGTATACATGTATATATATATACACATATATATACATGTATATATATATGTGTGTGTGTGTGTGTATATATGTATGTATATGTATATATATATATGTATATGTATATATATATGTATATAGATGTATATATATGTTTAAATATTTATATATATGTGTATATATGTATGTGTATATATGTATAAATATATAATCTCTCTCTCTCTCTATATATATAACCATTATATGAAATGTATTTATTTATATATTAGATAAAATAAATAAATATATATATTTAGCTGTGTAGATATACATGTATATGTATATGTATATATACATATATATATGTATATATACATATATATGTGTATATATACATATATATGTATACATATATATGTATATATATATATGTATATATATATATGTATATATATATATACAGATATCACAGATTTACAGACATATTTATAAATACACACACACACATATATATACACATATATGTGTATATATATACATGTATGTATATATATATATATGTATATATATACACATATATATATGTGTGTGTATTTATAAATATGTATGTAAATATGTGATATTTGTATAATATATAACTTATATAATATTTTTATTATGTGTTTTTGTTTATGTATACATAATATGTATTCATATATAGAATTATATATATAATATTTCTGTATATATATGTAAATATATTTGAATATATATATATATATATATATATATATATATAAAGATTGTGTATATATATACCTGTTTGTATATTTATATGTGTATACAGTTAGTATATATATGCCTCAGTCTATACAATTATTAAGTGTATGTAAATGAAGTAATATGGGTGACTCTGAATGATCTAAAGCGGAGAGTGTAAAAGGTTGTGTTAGATGTTTAATTCTCATCCCCTACCCCTAGTTTTGGGCTCAGGCTATCTCGAGGATAAAGTGTATGGATAAATTGTGTGAATGCTACTATATGGTGTGAATATTGTTGTTTTTATAGGTTTTGTGTCGATGTGAAATATTGTTTGAGGATAAATGCTAGGTGCTACATGGATCACTATCTTACCATCAGCCCCCATGTTAGCTAGGGAATCGGCCCTTTTGTTGCCCTCCCTGTAGATGTGATTAAAGATGACCCTGTCAAATGTTTTGATGTCCGTCAGTATCTTAGCAAGGGAATCATTTAGCTTCCAATCAGGCATTGCCCCTTTTCTAAGGGCATTGATGATTATAGTTGAATCCCCTTCAATGTTAATCCTTTTTATATTTAGTATAATGCATAGGTTTATACCTGCAACTAATGCTTTCATTTCTGCTTCATTGTTTGTGCATTTACCCAAGGGAAAGGCCATATAGGCCAGTTCATCCCTATTTGAATTGTGAAGGCTGCACCTAAGTTCGGCATCCCCCAGGTTGCCCCTAGAAGCCCCATCAAAGTTAAGCTTGATCCATCCAGCATTGGGAGGAAGCCACTTGCATTCAGCACGTGTTATGTTGTTGGATGGTGGACCTTTACCTATGAAGGGTGGGATATTTAGACCCTTCCACTTTAGTCTCATTTTTTCATCCCAATAGCACATATTGACATCCCTCTGATAGTTAGAGGTTCGGTTTTTTATCATTTCAACTATGGTTGCTTCGATTTTATTGGTTAGTTGGGCCCAGTGCATTTTACTATCTTTGAAAATACTCCTATTTCTTTCCTTCCAGATTTCCCAGATCATAATGGAGGGGGCAATGATCCATAAATTCTCATACATACAACCTATGTTCCGAATGGGCCATGCATGGAATAGGTCAGAGATAGTGTTAGGAATAGGGGTATACCAGTTCAGCTATTTTTTCAACCATCCCTAGCAATTGTGTGCATAGTCGTAGGTTGATAGTAGATGATTAGAGTTTTCTTCCTCCATTTCACATAATGGGCACCTACTAGGGCCTTCATAACCTAGTTTTCTAAAGGTTTCATTGGCGAGGAGATGATTTTGAATTTCCAACCATGCAAACAAACCAGCTTTTGGAAGGCACCTTTTATCCCAACAAAGTGTTAGGGGTAGGTTGGAACTTGGGTTATTTTCCTTGATTAGCAGTTGTTTATATCCCTCCTTAGTTTCATACTTTCCCCTCTTGGATCCAGCCCACATCAATTTATCTTCTTCAGAATTTAAAGTGGGGCTTCTTGAGGCTAGGATCTGAGCTAAGAGGGATCTTTCCTGATCCAGAAGGTTTAGATTATCCATTGGTTTCCATCTCCATTGTTTGAGGCCCCCGATGCAGAATTCCTCCACATAGTCTTTTACATTCTCTCCCCATTGCTCTTCAAGGGTGGGTATAATTTTGTTGAAGTTATGAAGTTTGTTGATGGAAGTTTGAGCCCCCCAGGAGTCTCAAGAAAAGGGCATCCGCCCCATTTCCAATATTCCATGTTAGCTTGTCCGTTATGATATCTCTACATTCAAGCATAAAGTTCCAAATTATAGAGCCTTTATGTGGGTGGATTGTCCTCAAGATGCTTATGGGGTCCTGATTATGCAGGTATTTGTTATAAAGGATTCACGCCCATTTGAATTTAGGGTTATTATACATTCTCCAGACAAGCTTTGCTCCCAGAGCTTTGCTTTGGATTTTTAGATCTTTGATACCCAAACCCGCTAGATCCTTGGGCATGCATATCTTATCCCATGCTATCAATGGTAGTCTGAATTTGTCTTCAGAGCCTTGCCAGAAAAATGTCCTTATATGTTTTGTGATTTCCTTTCTCTTGGTTGAGGGAAGATCCATGCATGAGAGTTGGTGAATTGGCATTGCTAAGAGAACCGACTTAATCATGGTGGCCTTACCGGCAGAGGATAACCATTTTCCTTTCCAGGAGGAGATCCTTTTTGTAATTTTGGAGACCACCTGATCCCACAATTTGGATGATCTGATCCCTTTGTCTAAGGGAAGTCCTAGGTATTTGCATGGTAATTCTCATGTTTTGTATTTAAGAATGTTTAAGATTTTCCTTTGGAGTTCTTTATTTGTGTTAAAAAAGATAATGTTGGATTTCAAAGTGTTGATTTCCTGTCCAGAGATGGTAGAGTAGTTGTTTAAGATTTTTTTAAGTGTTTTTGCTTCTATTGTATCACTTAATCCAAACAACATGGTGTCATCAACAAATTGTTGATGGGTAATTGATTCCATGTTAGAAGTAATTTTAATACCTTTTAGCTGTTGTGTTTCTCTCTCCCTATTGATCATCCTTCCCAATGATTCTACCATGATGATAAAAAGAAAGGGGGAGAGGAGATCCCCCTATTTGAGACCTCTTGAGATTTCAAAAAAACCTTCTAAGGCCCCATTGACTAAGATTGATACTCTAGGTGTTGCAATGCATTCATAGACCAGATTGATCCATTTCTTATTGAACCCAAATGATTCAAGACATTTGCATAGAAAGTGCCAATCTACTTTATCATACGCCTTTTTAATATATAGTTTTATCATCATGCTTGGAGCCTTTTTTTTTGGTACTGAATGGATTGCTTCTTGAGCAATGATTATGCCATCATAAATAGATATGCCTAGCACAAAACCAGTTTGTTCGTCACTGATGATTATGGGGAGAAGTTTTTGAAGTCTATTAGCAATTGTTTTTATGAGTAATTTATAAAGGGTATTGCGTAATGCTATTGGTCAGAAATCCTCAAAATAGTCCACTATTTCCATTTTTGGGATTAAAGCTATGAATGTTTTATTTAGTTCTCTTAGAATCTTTCCTGAGTTTCTCATTCCATCTAGTGCTTCTGTAATTTCCTTCCCCATGAAGCTCCAACATTTTTGAAAAAAGTGTGCTGGGAACCCATCAGGGCCAGGAGCCTTATCCGGTCCCATTTGGAATAAAGTTGTTTCCACTTCTTCCATAGATAGTTTTTTATTAAGCATCAAGTTGTGTTCTTTAGAGATTAATTTGGGAATGTATTTTAAGAATTCGCTCTCATTAGTCCACCTGGAGCCTTCTTTATTATTAAGGATAGTTTCAAAATACTCTACTGCTTCACTGGCTATCTTCTCAGGGTCATCACTGAAGTCTCCTGAGTTTAGTTTTATTTTGTTGATTCTATTTATAGCTCTTCATTGTTTTGTGTTGTTGTGGAAGAAGCTTGTGTTTCTATCCCCAGAATCCAGCCAATGTTCCCTGGATTTTTGTTTCCAATATATTTCTTCTTTGGCGAGGATTTCTTCATACTGGGCCAGATTGGTTTTTTCCTTTTGATAAAGCATGTTATCCATCCCAAGCCTAATTACCTCCTCATTAGTTTTCTCCATTTCTATCTCAATTTCTCTTTTTTGTGTGAAGATATTTCCAAAGTGCACTTTGCTCCATATTGTTAATTGTTGCTTTGAAATTTTTGGAGCCTATGACTTCTATTTCATTCCACCATTTTTTTATTAATTGTATTAGATTTTCATCCCTAAGCCACATTTTTTCAAAGTGAAAGGGGGTTTTGGTTGGCTCTAGTTCCTCTGATATGATCAAATGGACCGGGGAAATGGTCCGATCTTGAAAACGGGAGGACTGAGGACTCATAAGACTATGTGAGATTCCCACAAAGGAAGAATTTGTCTAGTTTTTCTGCAATGTTGCAGAAACCTTGTCTTCTATTATTCCAAGTAAAGGCATCATTTTTAGTCTTGAATTCCATCAAGTTACACTTATGTGTCCAATCTTTGAAGTCTTGACTTGTTTGGGTCATTTTTTTATTACCTCCCCATTTTTTTTCCTTGGGATCTAAGATTGCATTGAAATCCCCACCTATTATGTATGTTTGATCTATGTCACTTAAAAGGAAACTCTCAATTTCATTCCACACTTGTCTTTTTGCTTGTGTTTGGATAGGTCCATAGACGTTAATTATAATAAATTTTAAGTTTCTTTTGATGCTTATAGCCAGCCACACATCCAATTGGGCCTTTTTCTTATTAGTTTAAATGATATTAGCCTAGGATCCCATATGATGGCCAATCCACCTGAGGCTCCACAAGCAGTTTGTCCTTTGAATTCTCTGATACCTAATTTTCTATTAAGGTTTGTCATTTCGTTGTTATTTAATATAATTTCCTATATTAAGAATAACTTTGGATTGAATTTAGCTATGCAACGCTTAAAGATACGTTGCTTGTTAGGGGCATTCAGGCCCCTAATTTTCCAGGTAAGGAGTTTCATAACACTATGGGAAGGTCCTTCCCCTTCCCTGCCTCAAAAAGGTTTATGATTTTAGTCTAGCGAGCAACGCTTCCTGCTTTGGTTAGTAATTCAGCAATTGATTTTCTTCCCCTCTTTTTTAGTTCAGAAGCATAATCCGGGGGTGAGCAGGTTTCTATGGTTTTAGCTATCCCCAGGTTGTTCATTTCATCCATTACTACATCATATTTATGAATATTTTCAGTTATGCTTTTTGAAAGGAAAGATTTAAATTTATTCGAAATAGAAATGATTTAATCTCTTTGGCATTTTGGAAATAGAAAGGGTAATTTCAATTATTTGAGAAAATCAATTTTAATTAGGAAAACAAGTTTAATATATATGATTTTTTTGAAAAGAATGTATTTTGGGAATTATTTTTAAATGAAAATATTTTAAATCCAAAAAAATGAATTTTTGGTCAAACTTTTCCCATTTAACCTAGGTTTGAAAAAAATATAGAGAGGATTATTTTTGGGAATGAAAATTTGGGGATTTTGCAAAAGGAAGGATTTCTTGAGCTTGCAGGTTGGGCTCTTCATCAAAATCTCTTCCAAGATTGTTGAATTAGGTAGGTCTTTGGTTTATTTTGTTGGCTTCTTTATTTTAAAGAAATTGTTTTGGATTTTGTACAAATCTATTTGTGAAGATTAAAATCTCATCTATTTGGGGAAAATGAAAGAGTTGTAATTATATCTCCAATCCAAATCCCCCTTGTCTTCTTTTCCATCTCAAGTTTAGATTTTGGTTGGCTATTTACAATAAGATTTCTTTTAAATCCCAAACATATGGTATTCAAATTCAGTTTTAAATGAGATGTTTGTTGTGCTTGGTAGATTGGAGGTGGAAGAATGATTGAAATTTTACTAGTCTCAGTATTTGGGGCTTTCTAGTGTTTTCATTTATAAAATATGTATATGCTGATCTTTTGTTAATTCTGGAAAATATTCCTAGAGTTCGTTCTCAGAAAATTTCTGAGTATTGTCAAAAAAAACTATACCCTTGTTGGTCTGAGAGTACCCAGCTGGGGCATTCGTTTTATTATTTTTTTTATAAAAATAAAGCTCAGAAAAAAAAAAAAAAATTAGTATAATGTTTTGGCTGTTGGGGAGGGGTGACATGCATGCCGAGGCCCTCGCCCCATGGTTGGGGAGAGCCAAGGCTTCCCCATACCATGGGGAGAGGCCTGGCAGTAAGGCCATGTCGTGGCCTCCAGTCAGCCAAGCCTGGGTGGAGACCACGACATGGTCTCCCCAGCCTTCCCTTGGGGAAAGGAAGGCCCAGGTGGTCTCCACGTGGGTTTGCCCTTTGGCTTTGTTTTATTTATTTATTTATTTTTATATATAATTTTTTTTATAAAACAATATATATATATAATAAAATATAAATATATATTTTGTAAAGTTGCAATGCCATTTAATTTAAAGTTTTTCTTTAAAAAGAAAAAGGGTATTTGTTTTATTATTAATTTACTAATTAATATATATTAAAAAATATATATTAATAGTCTTTCAAATTACTAATTTTATTAATTAATGTATATATATAAATATATATATATATACTAATTAATATTTTGGCTTGTATATTTTTTTTAAATATACGTAAGGAAGTATTATGTTAATTCAGAAAATGATTACCTATTTTGTTTTAGCTCCTTTCTAAATGTATATTTCCATTTTTGGAAAGTATATGCTTGTTTTGGAGATGTGAGAGTGGTTTATTTTATTTCGAAAGAGAATATGAATGGTGTTTTATTTTGAACAATAAATATCATATGTTAGTTGATTAATTTGAATATTTGATTTTGTTAGGATTCCCAAAGATACTGAGAGGGGAGGTGAATCAGTATCTAACCAGTTAATAAATTTACTTGACTTAAAACATGAAAAGCATATTAAAACTGTGTACTGGTAAACAAGAAATAATACAGTAAACAAGAATAACAACAACTACATGAGAAGCACACCATAACATAGTATTTTAACGAGGAAACCCGGTGTGGGAAAAATCTCGGTGGGATTTGTGACCCACAATATTCACTTACTGGCCAATAAGGGAATAGTACTTTTACAATAGGGGCCTGCACATGTAGGAAGGCCAAGTGCCTAGAGCTCACTGCTCAATTACAAAAGAAGTCACACTGACTTACAAAAGTGGATTATATTAATCCAATGTCTTGTACTACTTCAGATTAGCATCTGTTATGCCTGATCCAGTACTAGTTTAAGCTCTACTACATACATAAACCCTTAACCTATAATTCACATAGTAGGTTTTCTTATCTCGCATCCTATCACACATATTTCCTATTACAAAATAATCTCATACATATATGAGTCATATTACAACTTGCCATGTCGGCTTACAATGAGTTTACAATTAATTACAAAATACATTTCAAACAAAATTCCTTTTTGCCAAGGTGTCAGTATCCTTCCTTTCACTATCAGGGTTTCTTGTGCTGATGTAGAGTTTGTCATTACTGGTGTCGGTATCCTATCTTGCCGATATCATATGATTGCAAGGTTGCCATCAATGACAAAACCTTCAATCACTTACAATTTCTCATTGGAGTGTGCATTTGCCAACAATATCCCCCTTTGGCATTGATGGTAACACTCATGAGAAAAATCAAAAGTGTTCAAAATGATATCCAAAAATAGTCTACCAAAATTGTCTTACCAAAACTATATGCTCCCCTGAGAAGATGAAGTCCCTTCCTTCTAACCATTTTTCTCATCCCACTACTCCCCCTTTGACATCAATGACAAAGGTTGTCATTCGCTATCAGTGGAGTCCTGTCTGGATTCTTGTAACCGGTGGGTTACAATCTGAAAGATATTTGTCAAAACTAAATTTATGCCATTGTGAATGTTTTGCAGTCTTTTATTGCCTCTTGTGTTCTCTGCACTGTACCGATGAGTATGTGTATTTTCTCTTCCGGTGTCTTCAGTTTGGGAACCAAAGCCTCAGATATTTCTTTTCTCAAGGAAATAAGATACTCTAGTCTTGGACTAAGCCTGCATTTTAAGTGCTTTGCCTTATCCTTTATTCCCTGTTTGTCTTTCTCCAATTTCTTGATTTTCTCTTCCTGCTCTACAATTTTCTTTTCTAATTCCAAAAATGAATCTGATGTTCCAATCAAATTCTCAGTAATATTATTTATCTTCTCTTGAGCTTTACTGATCTCCTTGTCAAGATCCTCTGTTAAGACATTTGTTTTGCAAGTATCCCTGTACAGTTTCTTGAAGTCATAGATTATTTCTCCAAGTTTCGGTAAAAGGGTATCCATTTCTTCCTTGTTTTTCTTTACAATATCCTCAAATAATTTCTCTTTTTCTTTTATCATTCTCTCCTTAAATGTATCCTCATTTATTTGATCAATAGTTACTAGGTTGCTTAAACAGGAATGAGCCCCCTAGCTGCAAAAACTAGAAGAGTGAACGAAAAGTATGGAGAAGGCTTCATAGATATGGTTTTACTGACTATATGGAAAAGCTACACGAAAGTAGAAATTTGGTGTCACATGGCTTTGCTAGAGGCTAGAACAACAATAGAGTCACACTGTTTGGGGAGATATGGTAAATTGATGAGGACCTGGTTGCGGAGGTCACGGGTCTTCAGAAGGAGGGCACTAAATTCTATAGAGACCAAAAGTATGTTGCCGAAGCATTAAAAATTTCCCAAAATTAGAGGATGAGAAGGCCAAGCTTGTCAAGAAAGACAACATCTCCTACTACCTTCCCCAACAGGTAAAATCCTTTTGGCAGAAAGTTTTAAGGGTTTTGATGGAGTTTCTCACTGTTGATGGTAGATTCACTTAAATCTATAACTATCATTTTGCAATTCTTAATCACTTCTGTCATGGAGTTAAAATCTCCCTACCTTATTACTTAGCGTCTTCTCTGAATGAGAGTTTGGCTGATCATGCTAAAATGCCTAATTCTTACCCTATAGCCCATCAGGGGCTCATATTTCTCATTTATGAATACCTGAAGGAAAAAGCTAGGGCTAGCAAAGATGATCACTTGGTCACTAATGCACATATTTCTGAGAGTTGTAAAGATTCTGAATCGGATGAGGATCAGCCTAATGTCCCTACCCATAAGAAATGGAGAGCTGATATAGATAATATCGAAACGGAGGTGCACTATGATTTGGAGGAGAAAAAGGGGAAGGATATTGAGACAAAAATGGAGAGTAAGAAGGATGAGAAGGTTGGTGAAGAGGAAGAAGGGGTTAACTCTAAAAACCCTTATTCTAACCCTATGGGCTTGAATAGCAAGGATGTCACCCTAAATTCTAAGGAGGACGACAACCCTAATTTTGTGGGCACTGAGTAGGGTAGGGATTCAGCGAATACTATTTTGAATATTTCCCATAACTATACTCTAGAATCCTTCAACTTCCAAAAATGGGTTATTGACAACATTACTAGCATTCAGAGCAAACAGAGGGACTTGGAAAATAAGATAAACAATTTGATTAAGGAAACAAATTTGGGGAAAAAGAATGAGGAGATAGAAACCAGTGAAGCCGAGGAGGAAATCGAGATGGAGGACTGGCTGGAGAAAGACCTGATTAAAGGGGATTTGAAACATCTGGAGGATGTTATCAGAATTGTGAAAGAACAGGCTGAGGAGGATAAAGACAATATCAATACCCAGGTTGTTCATACTGAGAAGGCTCTGAAAAGTTTCATGAACCATAGCCTTGAGGTCCTAAAAGTTTCATCACATAATATGAATGCCTTGGTGGATCACTTAGAGAGGAAAAATTAGGATAAGAACTTGGTAATCATTGAAGATGTACTGACCTCCAGCTCCACCCATCAAATTTCCAGGCGAAGGACTAGGCAGAACACCATTGAGATGGAGACCAAAATGAAAGACATTCAACTCAAACAAGAGAGAAATGATCTGAGGGAAGCGGCCAAGGCGATGATGCTATTGGTTTGGAATGCTGAGGAGTCTGTAAAAGTGTTCAATTGATATTTAATGCTGGGTTTTGGATGCCGATTTCTTGTTGCCTCCTTGCCGCCTTTTTATCCTAGCTGCTGGTTTTTGTGCTGGTGTTTTGCAGCTATTTTGTCTTGTTTCTTTCATGCTCATCTTTCATATTATAAGTGGGTTTTGGGTCCCTTAAAACCTATTTTTTCTTAATCAAAAATAGTTACTAGGTTGTCAATGATAAACTTAGACAATGTGTCTAGTTGACCTAATGAATCTTTATTCTCAACACTGCAATTTGGTGCTATCAATTTAAGAATTGGTATAGTATCATCAATAGCCTTATAGGCTTGTGCATTGCATTTTGTGATCTTCTTTATTGAATCTAATAAGACCTCTATTACATTAGTAGGTTTGAATTCTATCATAGTTGTACCATATGTTTGTCCAATAGTTTTTACAATAGCCATGCTACCGGTTGTAGTTATTTCCTTGCTTTGTTCGACCTCTTGTATGTCCGTTTGAGTTTGTATTTCCACAAACAAAGTTTTAGGCTTTTTAGTTTGGCCGGGTGGCACTGTCTCTATTTGTACCTGTGCTTCAACCTGTACCAGTTTGGGTTTCTCCAAATGTGTCTCAGACGGTTTCTCTAAGCTTTCAGTTTCTGGTTCCTCAGTTTGTGCCTCTGAACTTTCATTAGCCAGTTCTTCAGATAGTTTGTCTATTATATCTACCAGTTTCTCAGTGGTATCCTCTGCTGGTTGCTCTACCTATGTAGGTTTTTCTGCGTTTAACTCAACCTTTGCAGTCAGTGACTTAGTGGTCACATCTTTCTCCTTATCCTTAGTGGTCTCTCTGTCAACCACGACATTAACTTCCAGAGTATCTACATTTATAGTATACAAAATTTCTGATTCAGGGTTTATATCTTCTACCAAAGTCTCCATACTCCCAGTGGCCAGTTGATTTGTAGTAGTGTCTACCGGTGGAGTATCTGAAGGAGGTGGGGGCATATTGTCAGTTATTTTTAAACTTGGTGGTCCACCTACCTTGCCTTTACCCTTGTCTCTGTCCTTTTGATATACTTTGATAGTTTTAGGTCTAAGTAATTCTTCCTCTTTTTCTTTCTCCACAAAGAAAATATCCCATCCATCAGTTGTTTCCTCAGATACTTTAGTTACTCTGCCAACCATTAATGCTACATGTTGGTGAGTAGTAGAAAACACTATCCGGTTAGCCTCACTAATTAATTTGTCTATTTCATCAGGTGAGTTAACTGGATGCACTGCTAGTAATTTTTTAATTTTAATCTTTTTATCTAGTTCAACAAGAGATAATCTTCTAGCTTCTAATCTCCTATACAAGTCATTTGGAATTTCATCAACAATTTGCATCAAACATTTCTTGTATATATCTAAGTGTAGAATTACACTGTTCTCTATACTTTCCTTATCATCAGCTAATAGTGTATTATACATTTTATTGATGTTCTTCAACTTACCATCCTCTATAATTTTTCTAAGAAGTTTGTCAATGGGGGCAATAGTTTGTTTCACGTTCTTCTTAGGAGTTATCTTCTTTGTCGGAGGCCTTACTGCCTCTTGCTTCTGTCTTGTCCTTTTTGTGTAGGAGAAGGTGCCGGTGAAGGTTTTATTTTCCTCTCAACTCTCTTGAATACAACAGGTATGTCACTTTCTGAAGAAGTTCCAACCGAGGAAAGGTGAGTTTTTGGTTGAAGTGCTTCCAACTCACTTTCAGTTATACCAGTTTGTTTTAACACATCTTCCTTGATTTCCTTTGCATGTCGGGTTCCTTTTCTAACAGTTTCTTCTACCTTCTTAACTCTTTTCCTTGATTGTATAGTGCTCTCAATTGTTTCTGCACTACCAAATACTTTCTCTTCCGGTTCCTTAGGAGCTTCAAGGAGGGCTTTTGCATAAGTTTCTATGATGTTATCATCTGTCTCAGAGCCCATTTCAGTTACCTAGATGGATCTAGGGATAACTGCCTCCATCCAAATTTCATCTTTCTTGATCACAAAATAGATTTCCTTTTGATACTTATCCATAATAGCTTGTGATAATCTTACTCTATTCTTCATTCGAGCCTTAAATGCTTGAAAATGCTCATTTATGTTTTTCTCCCTATTCTCTCCCATATTGTTTAATAATTTGATAGTTGTTTTCCTACCAGTATATCAAATCCAAAATCTCTAGCACAAATACCAGGTACTTGTTTGGTTATGTATAGCATCAGATAAACAAGTAAGTTTCCAAATTTGAATGTCCCCTTTTTGTCTCTTTTGATCTTACCCAAATTGTCTATCAACTCATCTTTGAGTCATTCACATTTGTCTATTCTTGCATTATCATTTACCATATCATAGGCACTCTTAATACATAGGCTAGAAACTGAGTTTAACCTATTTGCATGTGTAGCCTTATAACCTAAGATCATACTGATAAATCTGATATTTGTATCCTTCACATCGTTTACCCTTAGAGATCTCTTATCAAATGTTGCACCAGTTAGGTTTGTCACTAAGTCATTTGAAACCTTCTTAGTTTTGTCAAGTCTGTTTCCGGTGGAGGGTATCCCTGTTACAACTTTTACTACTTCTTTTGTGATTTTATGAATAGAGTCTAACTAGAAGAATTCACCATGTACTCTTCTTAACACAATCCTTATGATATCCTTGAAGAAATCTGAGATACTAAGTATTTCAATGAAACCTAGGGTTTCTACTATCTTATGTTTAGGTTTGACATTTTCGGATTCATCACAAATTACAGTCTCATACATATTTTTAATTTCATCATTACCTAGTTCATCAATATGACAATGTATATACATTCTAGGGTTTTCAGCATATACTATTCCTTTAAGGATTTGAGAGAATGCACCTATGCTATCATCTTTCTTAGCAATTTTGGGAACTAGCTGAAAAATGGGTCTAGGTCGCTTAACAACTTTGACAATAGTAGGGTTTGCAATAAATTCAGGAGTGGATGAAGATGCCATAGCTATAAATACCTCAATCTACCTTAAGGATGAATGCTTTGATGGATTGCTTCACTTCTTTGCTTGGAGTACCTTCGCTTGGGAATTTTCACGCTCTCGAAGATTTGAATGCTTAGTGAATGAAAAAGGAGAAAAAACAATTGCTTTATAATGTTATTTTTGCCAACTACCACATTTAATGCTTTTTGGTTAAGTCACAACTTAAGTCATCTACTGGTATAGAAGTAATTTCAACTTCTCACCATCAACCAAGGGAATAATAGCATTTTTTTCATTTTGTTGCTAAACCCCCAAAAGAATTTTCTTTAGTTAGATGAAGAGTCTCCTGCCAGTGGAGTGTTACTCTATTCTGCCGGTGGAGGAGTAATCACATCAACATTCTGATTTGACTTTTTGATCCATTGTTTTGAGAATTCTTGCTTTACCTCTTTAACTTTTTCTTTACCTTTCAAACTAGGACCTTTTTTATTTGCCAGTGATGCCTTACTTCTACAAAATTTAGCAATATGTCCAATCTTGTTACAGGCATAACAAGTCACATTGTTCTTCTAAATAGCTTTCCCATATCCTATGCCGGTATGTGTTCTGCATTGATTAGATAAGTGCCCAAATCTTCCACAAACATAACATCTCACATTCATTCTGCAATTTTCTGAATTATGACCAACTTTGTTGCATTTAGAACATTGACCGGTGGGTGTATTAGTGTTCTGATAATTTCTAGATCTACACTGATTTTCTCTATGACCATACTTGTTACAGTTAAAGCATTTGCCATTAAACTTGTAAGCAGTAGGTTGTCTTACCGGTTTTCTATGATCATGATTGTTTGTAGTATCGAAGCTTTCACCAACTTCAAAGCCAACCCCATTTGTATCACCATTAGGTTTCTGATTTTTCAGCTTGTCACCAAGTTCTTCTGAACTTTTCTTGAATTTTTCCTTATGATGATTTGTAGCAGTTAGTTCACTTTCCAAGATTCATTTCTGTCTTATGAGTTCACTTCTGTCATTTTGTGTGTGCATTAGATTTGTCTTCAACATATCATTTTCATGACTAAGTCTTATGTTTTCATTTCTAGCATCATTTAGTCTTCTAACCAGGTCTTCTTCATTCTTTTTTCTATCTTCAATTTCTTTACAAAATCTCATAGTCATATCTTGCATCTCATTCTGTGTTGTATTGATATCTTGTCTTAGATTGTTTACTAGATCATTAAGAGTTTCCTTTTCATCATTCTCATTTTGCATCTTTTCACAAAGTTCTCTTCTCTTATTTCTTGCAATGGTAAGATTTTATTGAAGTGCTTGAATGATATCCTAAGCAGCCTTTAGATCATCTTCAAGTTTGATATTCTTCACCTTTTCTACATCATAGTCTGAAAGAGTTGTTTTCAATTGTTCTCTCAAGTTTTCCATCTCTATCGGTGACAAGATCTTCCTCAAGCTATTAGGCTTCTGAAAATAGAGGACCACGCTCTGATACCAATTGTTAGGATTCCCAAAGATACTGAGAGGGGGGGGGGGTGAATCAGTATCTAACTAGTTAATAAATTTATTTGACTTAAAACATGAAAATCATATTAAAACTGTGTACCGGTAAACAAGAAATAATGCAGTAAACAAGAATAACAACAACCACATGAGAAGCACACCATAACACAATATTTTAACAAGGAAACCCAGTATGGGAAAAACCTTGGTGGGATTTGTGACCCATAATATTCACTTACTGGCCAATAAGGGAATATTACTCTTACAATAGGGATCTACACATGTAGGAAGGCCAAGTGCCTAGAGCTCACTGCTCAATTACAAAAGAAGTCACACTGACTTACAAAAATGGATTATATTAGTCCAATGTCTTGTACTGCTTTAGATTAGCATCTGCTATGCCAGATCCAGTACTGGTTTAATCTCTGCTACATACATAAACCTTTAACCTATAATTCGCATAGTAGGTCTACTTATCTCGCATCCTATCACACATATTTCCTATTACAAAATGATCTCATACATATATGAGTCATATTACAACTCTCCATGTCGGCTTACAATGATTTTACAATTAATTACAAAATACATTTCAAACAAAATTCCTATTGGCCAGGGTGCCGGTATCCTTCCTTTCACTGCTTGTGTTCTGTGTGCTGGTGTAGAGTTTGTTGTTGCCGGTGCTGGTATCCTGTCTTGCTAGTATCATATGATTGCAAGGTTGCCATCAATGAAAAAACCTTCAATCACCTTAACCTAGACAAGGTAGACAAACTGCAATCAAACTTAGATCCTTTAGAAAACTAGATCGATTGTTGTGTGTAAACAATAGGAAAGAGGATTGTGTTTTCCAATCTATGCCTATGCATGTTTAATTTTCTGTATCCACATTTGCTTAAGAAATGATAAGTCTTTGATTTTTTTTTGTTGGATACTGTCGTATGATTGATTTGAGTACCTGCTTATGTCCTTGATCTTGAGTTTTGACTGTTTTCTCATGATGGTGTTGTAACCGGTCATGTGCTTTATGCGTGTGTTGAATGTTGATTCGTGGTTGACCATAGTTGGTCAGGTCTCTAGTTAGAGTACTTCCACTCAGTGCACCTCGTATGAAGTCTTGTTTGACCAAGTGGGTATTCCTACCGTGTTGAACTCCATTTGCTTGACCTTATGTATTCTTTGGTTTAGGAGTTTGTTTGAGTGTTGTCTAGTGTCATTTGGGAAAGTGGCTTTCGATTGGGGGCCATGCCCAAAGTGGTTGCTTGGTAACCCATCGAAAGTGTGTCTAAATAAGTGATAACCTAATAGCATATTAGAGAGTTAGTTAATGAATCATTAAGTTAATTATGCCTTACGTATGGGATGAGTGCTAGTACAGACTCGACATGCAGTGAGAAGACTTGAAATGGAAAACCATCAACATTGTCTTCACGAAAGAAAGTGTTGGGTCCACATGGGGCTTGGATGGGCCAAAGGTTCATAATAGGTTGCCAGGGTAACCCAGTGGATGGGGCCAGAACTTATGAAGACTTGCCATGGTAACCATACCAGGTTATGTGATGACACTTGTCCCTTATGTTCACTAGTGTGTTGTTGTGTTGTCTTTGGTAGGAGAAATGTTGAGGAGTCGTCCTATTGTCTATTCCCTTGTGAGAACCTAATATTCATGTTAGACCATGGTTTGCTTATGATGGGTTGTGAAGACCTAGTTTCATGGATGCTCTAGTTGATCTTTGTATTTGCTTCTTATTATGTTCAGTTGGATCCTTTCCTATACAGGAATCATTCATTTATTTATTTGACCGATGTGGCCGTATGTATTATTGGTTTATGTACGCATTGATGATAGGATTGTAATGATGTGAAACTTATGTATTCTTCACTATTTTTAATTATCAGAGGGGTCTTTCAGTTGAGCAGACCCGAAGATGTAGTCCACTAGGGGTGAACTCCGATATCATTTCGGTGTTATGTGATATTTATGTTCTTATGTTTCCTTTTTAATTTAGCATACATGGATGGCATTATTTTAGAATTTATAAGTGGATTACATAAAATTAATCTTAAATGCATGTATGTAGTCATCTTATTAAAAGCAATAATTTGGATCATGAAAGAATGTAGATTAGAATAATGGAATGTATTCAGTTATTGATAATGCAATTAAGTATGCATGGAAGGTATTCATTAGTTTATGATGAAATTAAAGTACGTTATGAAATTAGATGCATGGCATATGTTTAATGTAAGTTTGAACGTAATGTATGGTTAAATTTTATTGGATGAACTTAATCATGTTATCTATACTCTTAACCTCAATGGATGAACCTTATCATGTTATCTATACTTTTAACCTCAATGGATGAACCTTATCATGTTATCTATATTTTTATCTTACTAAAAGAAATTATCCTTTGTTTAAGTATTATCTTGTCATTAAGTTAATCAACTTAATTGGATTAATTAGCTTGAGTTGAGTTAAATGTTGAGTTAAGTAATCATGTTGGGAAACTCTTTAGGTGTTATTTGAGTCTTCCACTGTATATTCTGAACTTATGATATCTCATTGTATCATTGTGCTGTGTTTAATGTAAAAAGCAAACTATTTTCACTTTATTCTTGTGTTTTGTCTTAATCCCTTCGTGGTTATCCTGACAAGGCATTACATTTGGTATCAGAGCCAGGTTGCAAACACTGGAATCTCTGGTGTCTCTTGTGCCCGTAGTTGGTGTGAGGTGTATCACCCTTATGTTGTATGCTTGTCCTCTTTTTTATGCGTGTGATTGAGGCATAGGATCTTGAAGATCTTAAGGACTTGTGTTCTATTCTTTTGTGTATTCATTCGAGCAAACCTTAATTGTGTGTAACATGTGTGTTCACACCTTGTTTTCACCTCCTTGATGTTGTTGTTTTTGAGTGATTATATGTGCTTTGTTTGCTTATTGATATCCTGGTGTACAATTACTCTTATTCTGAAAGAGAGTCATATGTACCTTTCTTATTGATTCTTGTACTCTTTAGACTAATCCATTGGGTTGGTCAGTGCTTGTTTTGAATCTAAAAGTGCGAAATGTGCTTGTTTTAAGATTATAATCTAGCTTAGTGTTGTCCACTTGAAGGACTTGTATGGTAGATGCTGAATGCTTATTTTGTAGCAAATTGAATGATTACCACCCTTCCTTCTCTTTCTCTCTAGAAATTAAAATGTTTGTTTTATGTGTATTTATCTCTTATGTGAGTTTTCTTATTGTGAGAGAAAGGTTGTGACTTCTTGAACCCTTGTGTGAGCCTAATGATGCTTTTGTGCTTCTTGATAATATAAAAGGGCTATGAGTTTAAAAGTTCATATTGGTTGTTGGGAGAGAATTATATGTTTACATTAAAGAATTCTCCATGTGTATTGTAGGGGTAATATAATTAAATTCTATCTTAAGTAATGTGCATTAATGTGCGAATAGTTGTTATGTGAAACTGCCTAGTGTGTAAAAGATGTATAAAAGGGAACATGTTATAGTGGCTAAGAGTGTATTAATGTGTTCCACGAAAGATTGTTTTATGTGTTTCATTATACTGACTCAATTGAGGACCTATTTTAACAATTCTACATTGAACTTGCTTTTGGACATATATATAATTGACTTATTATGATTAAAAAGTGCAAATGAAAAGCTTGTTTGATGTGCATGCATAAATATATATTATTTAGTTGATAGTTCCTCGTTTACCTTCTTATCGTACTTTGATTTTCAATGAAAGGTTGCAGATTATGACATGTTTTGTATTGAACCAAGAGTAGTGAGTGTTCACATGAGGTCTTGCATTATCGAAAAGATTGCCTGTTTTGATCTCTATTGTTTGAAAAACTAGAACATTTTGTTGCAACCATAGTAATTGGAGATTTCATGTTAGGCCTATTGGCATTCTTCTAAAAATGGTAGTGAAATGAAAACCATACTATTAAGATGATAGACTTATAGTGAGAAATTTTAGCATGTAGTGTGATCTTGTTGATTTCGTGTCTATGTATGAAATAGTTTGGTTATCAAACTCTCTTTCCCTTCTCTTTGCCTAGATTGTAAGATTTATAGAAATGCTACTAAAGGATGCATTGATTTAAATAGAATGTTTATAAAACACATGAAATCATATTTTTGCATTTTGGCTTCATATTGAAAGATGAAAAGTCTTTCACTTTGGAAAATAAATTTGCATAGTTAGTAATGTGGTTATGAATGCTTAGTGGAATTAGAGAAAGATATAGGAATGATGTTATTTCCTTATGTAATTTTCAATTGTTAAGAATTTTAGTACTTGTATCTAGAATAAACTTTATTCAATTATTCATGTGGAAAGCATAGTTAAAACCTTTCTTGAGTAGATGATAGCATACTGAAAAGTTCTCCCTATAAATGTGACTAAACCGGTACTGGTGCTTTCTTTGTGTATTGTAAGAAACCTGTGCTTGCTATATGTGCCCATGGGATGGTGAAGTAATTGACCATGGAGGATATGTTAGCTTATCAATATGGGAAACCATATTGTTTATGTGATGTTGCTTACTTGTTACCCTACTGAGTACCAAACCTCAGGTTGTTGGTAATTTAGTATGTTAAGGGGTAGTATGGGAAGTCACCATCCCTTGAATAGTATGGATCAACGTATGAGTAATGTCAGTGCCAAGCGACTTTCGATTCTCTATTTCGAGGAAAGATATAGTTATACAATGAAATTGTATTAAAGGTGTACTCAATACTTTCCCTGTTTGATGAACCAATTTATAAGGTTTATGTGTGCTAGCCTATTCCTCTCTATTATTTGAACATATTGATGGTAGTTCTTGAGCATAGTATTGATATATCTTGGAGGATCTTTTGCCTTTTCTTCATGAAAGGTAGGTTTTGTCCACATGAGCTTCTAGTTGGTAGGTGTTGGTAGACATGTGGGTGGACCTTAGCCATGTATACCACTGGCTTATGAAGAGTATCATGAGAGATACGTCGCTATGCGGGACGTGACCTGTGCGTGCCTTTTTCTGCGAGGTACACTACCATGCGGGATACATCCATTGTGTGTCTTCTCTGCTTGGAGTATTGCCATGTTGCGTGACGATGTTATGTGGGGTGATGTCGAGGTGCAAAATGCCATGCCATGTGGGTGTGTGACTAGGCTGCACCACATGATGAGCTACTGCAATAGCTAGATGATTTTTCCTTCCTTCCTCATTGGTGGCTAGATGCTAGTCACATAGTGATGTTATGTGTAGTTATGATATTCTTATTTATTTCTTGGTGGAGCAGCAATTTATTCTATTTTGACCTTGAAGGTTTAGCCATGATCTTTCGATCTTTTGCTTACTTGATTTGGTGATGCAAATTCCACATTATTTTCTTGCCTTACTGTTGAAATTCATGGTTTATTATCTTTATTCATCTATACTTTGGTGTCTAAACTAGTTTATCCTTATTGTTTTCATATGTTGGTCTTGTGTTGAAATGTGAAATTCCTCTCCAAGGACATATGAGACGGTCTTGGTTGAGTGTGTACAAGGAAGTAGACATAGGAAACCTTGAGGATGGGGGTATGTGAGGCTATGATATAGCTAGGATACACTACCTACCTATGTGTGGTGACTATCTATTGGAGGCTAACCACCTTACTCAACAAGTGATGTTCACGAAGGTCTTGTATAGAAGGTAGCACCACTATGGTGTGCCCTAGCACCATCAAGCCCTTGAGTGAGATGTTGGATATTTTTGATAATGTTCATTGTTCTAAGATCAGGCATAGAGATGTTGATCATGCATTTTAGCTATGACCGAGCATTAGACATGCTCACATGTGGCCTCTTGAGTTGTGCATTCCCATTATGTGGATGGTTATTATGTGTAATCATGGTTATTATGTGTAATCATGGAGTAAATCGTGTTAACTTGTCACTATGTTATGGGACATAGTCATTGGAAAGGTTTTTATATGTTTGGCAAGTGTAAACAATTGAGTTATTTATGTTGCTCTTATTTATTGAAAGTTAACTTGGTTGTAGAAATTTGATATTTGAAGCTAGTTCTATGCGATAAAATTTTAGGATGAGGATGGATTGGTAAAAAAATTTGATCATGATGGCATGTTTTCTTGTCATATTTGGTAGATGAGTATGGTAATTGTTGTTTACCTCTTTTTAATGCTTTACTCTGGTGGGACGAAAGGAAAAAAATTATTGTTTCTCTGCTATGATTGTGGATAATTCCTAGAATGTTTTAAGAAATGTTTGGATTTAGATATATCTTACCGATGTATAATGGCATTTGTAGAGGTTTTAGCAATAATGCTTCATTTAGTTGTGAAAAGATTCCTATGTGCAATTTGATATTTGTTAAATGAGTTTCAGGGCTGAGACATGCGATATGCTTTCTGTCTAGCCTTACGACTTCCAGGAGTAAGTTGGAACCTAGGGGGGGATAATGTAGTACCCATGCCCTAATCAGATTCTAATCTTGGTTTGACCTTGGTTAGTTTATCATGTTATAATGTTATAGTCAGATGTTTTGATTATTACCTATTAATGTGATTTTTGCATCAATTCGTATGTAAGTTTATTAGTTCTCCTGATTCATGTTATTAATCTCAGACTAACACTTTCATTAAATATATATTTGTATTCATGTATGACTCTTGGTTGCAGGGGGTTGCAGGTACAATACCGCATAGGTATGAGGTTCATCTCCACCTGGTTTCGCAGGTTTGAGTGTTCCTCTTTGGTCCTTAGTGTTTGGATTAGGTGGTTGTAAGACCCTCATTTGACCATAGTTGTGCTCAAGTGAGCATCATCAATCGTCAATCAGTATCCCCTTTGGTGGGGTATGCAGGTCGTCTGTCTGTTTGGCCTTCTTGGGTTGTGTGTTTTGTGTGTGGTTAAATTGAGTATTTAATCCTTAGTAGTTAATTTGATTTAATGTGTGTTTAAACATTAGTGTTTTACGGACTAAATTAAATAAGTTCCCTTTTTATGCGATTAATCATTAATTAGAATTGCTCAATTCAAGTTGGTAGCAAGTTCGTTTAAATGGTTAATTTTAATGATGAATATTTTCAGTTATGCTTTTTGAAAGGAAACATTTAAATTTATTCAAAATAGAAATGATTTAATCTCTTTGGCATTTTGGAAATAGAAAGGGTAATTTCAATTATTTGAGAAAATCAATTTTAATTAGAAAAGCAAGTTTAATATATATGATTTTTTTGAAAAGAATGATTTTTGGGAATTAATTTTAAATGAAAATATTTTAAATCCAAAAAAATGAATTTTTGGTCAAACTTTTCCCATTTAACCTAGGTTTGAAAAAAATATAGAGAGGATTAATTTTGGAGAGTATTTTTGGGAATGAAAATTTGGGGATTTTGCAAAAGGAAGGATTTCTTGAGCTTGCAGGTTGGGCTCTTCATCAAAATCTCTTCCAAGATTTCTGAATCAGGTAGGTCTCTGGTTTATTTCGTTGGCTTCTTTGTTTTAAAGAAATTGTTTTGGATTTTGTACAAATCTGTTTGTGAAGATTAAAAATCTCATATATTTGGGGAAAATGAAAGAGTTGTAATTATATCTCCATTCCAAACCCTCCTTGTCTTCTTTTCCATCTCAAGTTTAGATTTTGGTTGCTTAGGTTGCTTTAAAATCAAAATTTGAGGGTTGGTTGTTTACAATAAGATTTCTTTAAAATCCCAAACATATGGTATTCAAATTCAGTTTTAAATGAGATCTTTGTTGTGCTTGGTAGATTGGAGGTGGAAGAATGATTGAAATTTGACCAGTATCAGTATTTGGGGCTTTCTGGTGTTTTAATTTTAAAAATATGTATATGTTGATCTTTTGTTAATTCTCGAAAATATTCCCAGAGTTTGTTCTCACAAAATTTATGAGTATTGTCAAAAAAAATTATACCCTTGCTGGTCTGAGAGTACCCAGCAGCTGGCGCATTGGTTTTATTATTTTTTTATAAAAATAAAGATAAAAAAATAAAAATTAAAATTAGTATAATGTTTTGGTTTTCCAAGAGGGGCAGAATGGAAGCCGAGGCCCTTGACCCATGGTTGGGGAGAGCCAAGGCTTCCCCATACCATGGGGAGAGGCATGGCGGTGACGCCATGTCATGGCCTCCACTCAGCTGAGGCTGAGTGGAGACCACGACATGTTCTCCCCAGCCTTCCCTTGGGGAAAGGGAGGCCCACGTGGGTCTTCCCTTTGGCTTTTTTTTAATAATTTTTTTAATTTTTATATATTAATTTTTTTATAAAACCAATATATATATATATATATATATAATAAAATATAAATATAGTTTAAAAAATAAAATATATTTTGTAAAGTTGCAATGCCATTTAATTTAAGGTTTTTCTTTAAAAAGAAAAAAGGGTATTTGTTTTATTATTAATTTACTAATTAATATATATTAACAAATATATATTAATAGTTTTTCAAATTACTAATTTTATTAATTAATGTATATATATAAATATATATATACTAATTAATATTTTGGTTTGTATATTTTTAAAAAATATATGTAAGGAAGTACTATGTTAATTCAGAAAATGATTACGTGTTTTGTTTTAGCTCCTTTCTAAATGTATATTTCCATTTTTGGAAAGTATATGCTTGTTTTGGAGATGTGAGAGTGATTTATTTTATTTCGAAAGAGAATAAGAATGATGTTTTATTTTGAACAATAAATATCATATGTTAGTTGATTAATTTGAATATTTGATTTTATATGTCATGTCGCCCTAATAGATGAATAATAAAGTATCGAATATATTAATTAGTTTATATAAATTTCTCCATTCATTTGTATAAATAATTAATATTTTTATGTATTTGCTTACTCCCATAATTAACCTTAACTATTACAGGATTGTAACTACCTAAGTGGTCTTAATAAAGAATGGGTTTGATCGATGGATGGCATCAAAGGTTTTGTGAAAAGGAAAACAAGTTCGTTGAGGAGATATGACTTGTAAGAGAAGACAGGATACAATCACCTTTCATCAGAGATACTGACCTAATGGTGGATATGTGGTGGTGAGAGCCATGATCCAGAGAAGTGTGCTATTGAACGCATAACCTTACTGCGGTGTCAATAGTGTGCATTAAACTTCGTATCATCTCCCAATCTGCACCATGTAATATTTTCGAGCATAGAAACAGGTGTCTGCAGCCTAATAGTAACGGAGGTCGACGGCCGAGGTAGATTGGTGTGTGAAAGACATTCACAGGGAGAACTGACAAATGCAGTGCGGGGAAAAGCATTCACGGGAGGGCCAACGAACATAGTGTGGACATCTATTTCCGAACATGGCTTGTGGTCTCACCGATCAACGCCACAAACAAATAAGTCCCAATATCAAGGAAGGCTATTCTTATGGGACGTGGCACCAGTCATACCAGAGGTGCAGACAATTGCAATAGAGACATACAACTCTCGGTGATGGCATCGTATTGACACAGAAGCTACGGGTGCATAACAAATTCCCTAAAGTATTTAGATTTATAGAGAATGCCATGTAAATATTTATTTGCACAATGTTTACAAAAAACTACATAACAATGCTATGTGGGAATGTTGAAAGTTTGAATTACATCATTTAGGGACCTCCTAAAGTTTTACAAAAATAACCACTAGTTTAAACAAATACCCACTGCATACTTTGGAACTCACAAACCATCTTAAAATAAGTAATTCTCTGTATAACCTGAAACGGAAATGAGCACTTTCAAAATGTCCTAGTAAGGAATTTTACAGTGGTATCAAAGCTAAAAATTTTGCTAGCCTATAGGGTATTTTTTAGAAAATTTAATGCATAGCTGAGTATGCACCAAGGAAATTATAATTTCTGAAGTACTAGGGCCCGTCAAAACAGATTTACAAACTCTCCTTTAGAATAGAATAGTTTATCAATTCCATTGGAAATTGAGGTTAGCCACATAGAAACAAATGAGGAATTTATTTTTGAAACCAACATGGGAGACCCGGATAACAATAGGGATTTATTGGCTGCATTAAGCAGAAGTCAGCAAGATATGCAGGATAATGTTAATAGAATGACTAACTTGATGACCCAGTTTATGGCTAATAATATTAATCATCTCCAAAATAATGGAAGACAAAATAATCAGCATAATGGGGGAAACAATGGGGGTAGAGATGAACAGTTAGTTAATAATCAGCCAAAAAGAACAGGAACAACAAGACCATTTATGCCTACATTTACTACTAGAAACCAATCACCTGAAAATGAACCTACAATAAGGGAAATTCAAGAAGAAATACATCAAGACTGGTTAGGTTCTGGTGAAGAATTCAGATCATCAATGACATTTAGAGAATATTTAGATGTCAAAATGAAACATAGGCCAAGAGGACAATGAGGAAACAATAGTGAATTACAAAGAAAAATTGGAAAGATGTCCATCCCTTATTTTGATGGCTCAGGTAAGACAACTGCTCGGGCTTGGGTGCAGAAACTAGATACATATTTCCAATTAAACCCTATGATGGAAGAAGAAGCAATTAAATATGCTGCATTACATCTTGACGGTGTAGCACATGAATGGTGGCATCATGGACAAATAACTTTGGGCCATAATTTGATAGGCACCTATGTTGAGTTTACTGAGAAACTTATTGATAGGTTTGATTCTAAAGATCCTGAATTACATCTTAAGGAATTGACTCAGCTTAAGCAAACTAGAACTGTTGAACAATATATTTATGAATTTGAAAAATTGGCTGTCTTAGTAACTAAAATCTTATAAAGACATAAGATTGTGATATTTATAGATGGATTGTCTGATTCTCTCAAAGGGTGGGTTAAATCCTTAAATCCCCCTACTTTACAAATAGCTATCAAAAGGGCAAGAGAATTGGAACCATCTTCAAAAGGGAAATCTTTTAACAAAGGACCACCTCCTAAACCAGAAAAAGACAAACAACCTTTCAACAAAGATGATTTCCCTAAAAATAGGCTGGATAAAGAGGAAAGAGAAGAGCTCGGAAGGAAAAAACTATGTTTCAGTTGTAGGGAAGCATGGCATCCTAGACACAGATGTTTAGGGAAGGGGAAAATTCATTATATTGAGGTTATGTCTAATAGTGAGGATGAAGAGAATGTTAATCCTAACATAGAACGAACACCTCTGAATACTAAGATAGAAACAAGTACCAAACAAGGAGAAGGATTAATAGCATCCATGATAGGAACTCCACATTATAATATTTTTAGAGTTAGAGGAGTTTTGAATGGACATCGTGTAATTGTTATGCTTGATAGTGGTTCTACTCATAATTTTATAGATGTAGCACTCATAGAAAAATGGTGTTTACAAATAGAAAAACATGAGGGATTTGATGTTAGAGTAGCAGGTGGAACTAATTTGTCTAGCACTCATAAAGTTCCTAAATTGAATATTACTCTTGCCAATTACACTATTATTGATGATTTCTATGTGATTGATCTGGCTGACACTAATGTTATTTTGGGCATACAGTGGATGGAAACATTAGATGAATATACACAGAGCTTTAAAAGAATGGAATTCTCTTTTAAAATTGATGATAAGAAAGTAGTCCTTCGTGGTATGTCCAACAGTGGGCTCAGGATCGTTAGTGCGAAAAGAATGGAAGCTATTTTTAGACATGGAGATGTAACATGGTCAACACAGTGTTTAATCTCCAACAAGGTATTAGGCTTTGAATCTAAATCTTATCAAGATGATCTTTTAACAGTGTTAGATTCACATCATTTGGTTTTTAGTGATACTCCTCTAGGAGTCCCACCAGATAGAGGTTTTGAACATACTATTGAATTAGAAGAAGGTGCTAAACCAATAATTACTACTCCTTATAGACACCCTAAAACATTCAAGGATGAAATAGAAAAAGCAATTAAGGAGTTATTGGATATGGGGCACATCAGACCTAGTTCTAGTCCTTTTGCATCCTCTATAGTGTTGGTCAAAAAGAAGGATGGAACTCTTTGAATGTGTATTGATTACAGAGCGCTTAACAAGAAAACAATAAAAAATAGGTATTCGATTCCACGAATTGATGAATTGTTAGATGAATTACATGGTGCTATCTATTTTTCTAAAATTGATTTAAGATCAAGGTATCATCAGATTAAGTTGAGAGAACAAGACATTCATAAAACTACTTTTCATTGTCATTATGGACATTATGAATTCTTGGTTATGCCGTTTGGTCTAACAAATGCTCCGGCAACATTTCAGTCCTGTATGAATCATATTTTTAACAAATAGTTAAGAAAATTTTTGCTAGTGTTTTTTGATGATATACTGATTTATAGCAAAACTTGGGAAAAGCATTTGAAACATATTGATATAGTCCTGGGTATTATGGAATCACAATCACTGTATGCCAAGGCATCTAAATGTGAATTTGGATTGACAGAAATTTTGTATTTAGGGCATATGATCAGTGCAACAGGGGTACAGGTTCATCAAGAAAAGATAAAATCCATTTTGGATTGGACACCACTGTGGAACCTTACGGAGCTAAGGGGATTCTTTGGGTTATGCACTTATTACAGAAGGTTTGTCAGAGGGTTTTCATAGCTTGGGGCACCCTTAATAGATCTTACCAAAAAGGGAGCATTCAGATGGATTGAGGAAGCTCAATAGGTATTTGAGAAGCTTAAAGAGGTAATGAGTTCTTGTCCAGTACTTGCTTTTCTAGATTTTAATTAGCCTTTTGTATTAGAATGTGCTACTTCTAGTGATGGAATAGGAGCAATTTTAATGCAAAACAAACACCCTATATTCTATGAAAGCAGGAAACTCAATAAACTTGAGAAATTATATTCCATCTATGATAAAGAAATGTTGGCAATCATGCACGCTTTGACAAAATTTAGACAATATTTGGTTGGTAGCAGATTTGTGGTGAAAAATAACCATAATAGTCTGAGATATTTCTTGGGACAAAAAGATTTAAATGACAGGCAATAGAAGTGGATCAATAAAATTCAAGCTTACGACTTTGAGATTGAATATGTTAAAGGTAAAAATAATGTGGTAGCCAATGCTTTATCTAGAAGGCCTGAAATCAATGCTTTATTTGTTGTAACAGCTGATTGGAAACATTTATTGTTGGTCGAGTATTCAAAGGATTCTTTTGCATGTGAATTGATAGATGGTAATATACAATATGATAAATATAAAATTGTTAATGATATTATCTATTACAAGGACAAGATTTATTTAACTTCAGGATCGAAGTTGAAAGAAAAAATCCTTCGATCTATGCATGACATTCCTCTAGCAGGGCATCCAGGATACTTCAAAATGTATCATCAGGTAAGAGAAAGGTTCACTTGGAAAGGTTTAAAAAATGATGTCCTACGCTATGTCAAGGAATGCACCACCTGTCAACAAAATAAAGCAGAACAAACGCATCCTGCCGGTTTGTTACAACCACTACCTATACCAGATCAGAAATGGGAAAGCATATCCATGAATTTCATCACAGGTTTACCGAAATCCCAAGGTAAAGATTGTATATTTGTTGTGGTTGATAGATTAACTAAATTTGCACACTTCTTTCCTATCACTACAAAATTTACAATAGTATAGATTGTAGAGTTACTCTTCAGAGAGGTTTTTCGATTACATGGTTTACTAAAGAATATTATCAGTGATAGAGATAGCATATTTTTGAGAATATTTTGGGGGGAGCTTTTCAGATTGACAAGTACAAAGTTGAATCATAGCACCAGTTATCATCCGCAAACTGATGGGAAGACGAAAATCATGAATAAATGGATTGAAGGATATCTTCGTAATTATATAGCAGGACATCAGAAGGTTTGGGTTCGTTGGTTATATTTGGGTGAATATTGTTATAATACTACCTTTCATATGTCAATTGGTATGTCTCCTTTCAAAGCATTATATAGCTATGATGTCCTCTCTTTTCTTGACCTTGCCTTTGACCAGAGCAATGTACCTAAAACTCATGATTGGCTTCTAGAAAGCAAAGACATTTTGTCCATTCTTAAGGAAAATTTACAACGTGCTCAAAATCAACAGAAAATCTATGTAGATAAAAAGTGAGTTGAATGCCATTTTGCAGTGGGCCATTTGGTATTTCTCAGGTTACAACCTTATCGACAATCTTCTCTCAAGCGTAGTGGGTCTGAAAAACTAAAACCACGGTTTTATGGTCCCTATCTGGTAATCCAAAAGATTGGTACAGTTTCCTATGAACTTGATTTACCCATGGATAGTAAGATACACAATGTATTTCATGTGTCTTGTCTCAAGAAGGCCCTAGGACAACAAGTGTCTGTGTCTGCAGATTTACCCCCTTTGAATGATGAAGGGAAGCTCAAAATGATACCCGTAGTAATTCTGGAAACATGAGATAGGAAACTGCGGAACAGAGTCATCAGAGAATATCTCATCAAATGGAAAAATTTGCCACAGGACGATGCCACCTGGGAAAATGAAAAAGTTTTGGAGTTGCTTGAGGGCAAGCAACACGAGGCAGGGGAGACTGTCATGTCCCCCTAATAGATGAATAATACAGTATCGAATATATTAATTAGCTTATATAAATTTCTCTATTCATTTGTATAAATAATTAATATTTTTATGTATTTGCTTACACTCGTAATTAACCTTAAATATTACAAGATTGTAACTACCTAAGTGGTCTTAATAAAGAATGGGTTTGATCAATGGATGGCATCAAAGGTTTTGTGAAAAGGAAAACAAGTTCGTTGAGGAGATACGACCTATAAGAGAAGACAAGATACAATCACCTTTCATCAAAGATACTGACCTAATGGTGGATACATGGTGGTGAGAGCCATGATCCAGAGAAGTGTACTATCAAACGCGCAACCTTACTGCAGTGTCAACAACGTGTAGTAAACTTTGTATCATCTCCCAATCCGCACCATGTAATATTTTTGAGCATAGAAATAGGCATCTACAACCTAACAGTGACGGAGGTCGACGACCGAGGTAGATCGGGGTGTGAAAGACATTCACAGGGAGAATTGATGAATGCAGTGCGGGGAAAAGCATTCACAGGAGGGCCGATGAACACAGTGTGGATGTCTATTTCTGAACACGGTTTGTGGTCTCACTGATCAATGCCACAAACAAATAAGTCCCGATATCAGGGAAGGCTATTCTTATGGGACGTGGCATCGGTCATACCGGAGGTGCAAACAATTGCAACACAGGCATACAACTCTCGGTGAAGGCATCGTATTGACACAGAAGCTACAGGTGCATAACAATTTCCCTAAAGTATTTAGATTTATAGAGAATGCCATGTAAATATTTATCTGCACAGTGTTTACAAAAAACTACGTAACAATGCTATGTGGGAACGTTGAAAGTTTGAATTACATTGTTTAGGGACCTCCTGAAGTTTTACAAAAATGACCACTAGTTTAAACAAATACCCACTGCATACTTTGGAACTCACAAACCATCTTAAAATAAGCAATTCTCTGTATAACCTGAAACGGAAATGAGCACTTTTGAAATGTCCTAGTAAGGAATTTTACATTATATCATTGGGTGTTCAACGTATAGAATATCTATATTAATGTGATTTTGGTTGAAAACTCATGAGAAAGTATTATATTAATGTTATGATGCAAATGAACTTGGTGAGTTAGAAAACCATGAACGACTTGAACCTAGACAAGGTAGACAAACTACAATCAAACTTAGATCCTGTAGAAAACTGGATCGATTGTTGTGTTTAAATAATAGGAAAGAGGATTGTCTTTTCCAATCTTTGCCTATGCATGTTTAATTTTCTATATTCACATTTGATTAAGAAATGGCAAGTCTTTGATTTTGTTTTGTTGGATACTGTCGTATGATTAATTTGGGTTCCTGCTTATGTCCTTGATCTTGAGTTTTGTTTGTTTTCTCATGATGGTGTTGTAACCAGTCATGTCCTTTATGTGGGTGTCGAATGTTGATTCATGGTTGACCATAGTTGGTCAGGTCTCTAGTAGAGTACCATCAGTCAGTGTACCTCATATGAAGTCTTTTTTTACCAAGTGGGTATTCCTACCATGTTGAACTCCATTTTCTTGACCTTGTATATTCCTTGGTTTAGGAGTTCGTGTGAGTGTTGTCTAGTGTCATTTGGGAAAGTGGCTTTTGATTGGGGGTTGTGCCCAAAGTGGTTGCTGGGTAACCCATCGAAGGTTTGTCTAAATAAGTGATGACCTAATACCATATTAGAGAGTTAGTTAATGAATCACTAAGTAAGTTAATTGTGCCTCACGTATGGGATGAGTGCTAGTACAGACTCGACATGTAGTGAGAAGGCTTGAAATGGCAAACCATCAACCTTGTCTTCATGAAAGGAAGTGTTGGGTCCACATGGGGCTTGGATGGGTTGGAGGTTCAGAATAGGTTGCCAGGGTAACCCAGTGGATGGGGCTGGAACTTATGAAGACCTGCCATAGTAACCATACCAGGTTATGTGATGACACTTGTCCCTTATGTTCGCTAGTGTGTTGTTGTGTTGTCTTTGGTAGGAGAAATTTTGAGGATTAATCTTGTTTTCTATTCCCTTGTGAGAACCTGATATTCATGTTAGACCATGGTTTGCTTATGATGGGTTGCGAAGACCTAGTTTCGTGGATGCTCCAGTTGATCTTTGTACTTGCTTCTTATTATGTTTAGTTGGATCCTTTCATATATAGGGACCATTCATGTATTTATTTGACCGATGTGGTCGTATGTATTATTGGTTTATGTACACCTTGATGGCAAGATTGTAATGATGTGAACCTTATGTTATGTATTCTTCACTATTTTTAATTATCAGAGGGGTCTTTAAGTTGAGCAAACCCGGAGATGTAGCCCTCTAGGGGTGAACTCTGATATCATTTCGGTGTTATGTGATGTTTATGTTCTTATGTTTTCTTTTCAATTTAGCATGTATAAATGTCATTATGTTAGAATGTATAAGTGGATTACATGAAATTAATCTTAAATGCATGTATGTAGTCATCTTATTAAAAGTAATAATTTAGATCATGAAAGAATTTAGATTAGAATAATGGAATGTATTCAGTTATTTATAATGCAATTAAGTATGCATGGAAAGTATTCATTAGTTTATGATGAAATTAAAGTATGTTATGAAATTAGATGCATGGCATATGTTTAGTGTAAGTTTGAACGTAATGTATGGTTAAATTTTATTGGATGAACTTTATCATGTTATCTATACTTTTAACCTCAATGGATGAACCTTATCATGTTATCTATACTTTTAACCTCAATGGATGAACCTTATCATGTTATCTATATTTTTATCTTACTGAAAGAAATTATCCTTTGTTTAAGTATTATCTTGTCATTAAGTTAATCAACTCAATTGGATTAATTAGCGTGATTTGAGTTAAATGCCAAATTAAGTAATCACGTTGGGAAACTCTTTATGTGTTATTTGAGTCTTCCGCTGTATATTCTGAACTTATGATATCTCATTGTATCATTGTGTTGTGTTTAATGTAAAATTATTTTCAATTTATTCTTTTGTTTTGGTTTAATCCCTTTGGGGTTTCCTGGTGGGACATTACACATCATATCATATCTCTTCAAAATAGTTCAACATAATGTCATTATATAGACATTAGATTTTATGTCAGCTTAGAAATCATATCACAATTTCCTAGGTGTAGTGTATTTGGATAATATAACATAACTCATCACAAATTGCCACCAAATTTGTCGGTTAGGGGTAACTCATCATGACCAGTGATAACTCATCACACAATCAATGATTACCGGTTGGAACATCGATACCGGTTAAGCATTAACCACTTTCAATAAATAAACCGATTGTCCTCCAATGCTTCTTTGATGGTCTCTGTTGAATCTCCAAGTTGATGTCAAGCCATTCCTACATATACCGGTTGTCTACATGTAGTGGTTTGACACTATCTAAACCATCATATACTAAACATCCAATATCAGTTGCGATACAAGTAACTTTAGATGCAATACCAATTTGTCTAAGATAACAATGACAATGTGAACATATGTGTGTGTGTACACGTTCCATCAATGACAACAAATTAATTCATTCATTATAATCATCATCAAGCCAAAATTCACATGCTTACCATGACTATAAAGCTAGTCTAATTAAGGAAGTTGACCTTGAAGAAAATAGCACTTCTACTAGTTTTCTAAAGCTATTTTAATATACTTCCAACCCTTGACATCTATAGAAGAGAAACATTTTAGAAAATCAAATAGAATAAGTCTACAATGCACCAGATCAAAACTATACATGAGGGGGATAAGTGCACTAGGATGTGGTACCAAAATGGTGCCACTTTTTATTTTTTCATTAGAATGCATCATTGACATGAAATGGTCATCCAAATCTTCAGGTTTAATGCCCAAGGAAAATCTAACCCAAAGGGTTGGCATTTTTCAATGCAAAAAATTTAGTGAGTACCATATTGGTGCTCACCAAATTCAAAAAGTGCACTTTTCACATTTAGTGACCACCAAATGTGGCACTTGCCAAATGTTCTGCATTGGCAAATTGTAGATGTCATGAATGGGAAAATGTTCCAGTTTGGACACATGTTATACCCAATCTTTGAAGAAGAGTATATATATAAAAAATAATATTTAAGTATAAGTCTTATACTTTAAGTTATATTTCATGTATATATTGGTAGGATGTTTGAGAGTGGTTTTAAATCTCTAGGAGTTGTAATGTAGATTCTAGGTTTTAGAAGATCATATAATTTTCAAACTTAGTCAAATTTAAATAATAAACATGCTCCTATTGGCTTTTTCTCACTCTTTCTATATCATTCTCTTCATCTCCCCCAAACTCTAGACCTATATATTTCTCTCTATCACTCTTTCTATGTCCTCTTTCTACCTCTCTCTACCTCACCTTCCCTCCTTATCCCCATATATATCCCTCCCTCCCTCGCTCTCTCTTACTCTCTCTCCCTCTCTTATTGTTTCTCTTCCCTCTCTTTCTATTCTCTCAATCACTACCTCTCCCTCCCACCATGTCTTTCCCCATCCCTAAGTCTCTCCTTCCTTCCATCTTTACCTTTCTACCTCTTCCTCCCTATCTCATTATCAAATTCTCTCCCCCTATATCTCTCTCACTCTATCTCTTCCCTAACTCTCTCAACATCTCTCCTTAGGCTCTATGACTTATATCTCTTCCATCTCTCTCCTTTCCTCCTTACCCCTCCTTATCTCTTTGTAAGATTCTCTCTCCCTCACCTATATATCCCTCCCCTCTCTAAGTCTCCCAATAATTCCCTAACTACTTCTCCACCCGCCCTCCTCATCCCTCACTTTCTCTTTGTTCTTATCTCTCTCATTTTCTCCCTCCCTCCCCTCTCTCAGTCATCACCTCTCCCTTCTTTGTATCGAGTTTAGGAAATAGAGAGTATGATATAGGGTTTTTTAAAATCAAGGAACATTGAGAGGGGGGTGGGGGGTGAATCAATGTTCTACAATTTTTAACTTAATTAACTTGTTCTTTTACCTAATGCAAAAACACAAAGTGATCAACCACAACACCATAATGCACATACTTTATACATGGAAAACCTAGTCAAAAGAAAAACTACAATGGGAATGAGACCCACAAAATGAGTATACTCAAATAAAAGGTTAACAATGAAATGCACATGCATCCAGGCACACTGCCTAGAGCTCACTGCTCAAAAAAAAGAAGGGATACAACCTTAGGAAGGCTCACTATCTTACAAATGAGTTACAAATGATCACAAGAGAATTTGAACTATTGAATATCTACAAATGCATGGGTATAGTTCCAGTTAAGCACAATGTCCACTAATTTCACACTCTACCTTATACTAATCTGTTTTACACTTATGCAATATTCTGGAGCATAAATATTCACCTTGTGCACATGCAATTGCACACAATCAATCATTAACATCTCTCACATAACCACCAATATCCAAAATTATCATAACAATCAACTTTATATATCCACAACAAGAAATCTAGTTAGTTATATGTCGGCTTCCAAAATAGTTTACAAATAATGAAAAATTTACACACTGTCAGCTAAATCTGAAACAAAATACAAACGCAGACCAAAATAATTGTCCACACACAACCAAAACCATCGAACACAACAACTGGATCCCAAAATTAATCACCAAAACTCATCCACATAATCTGCATAAGGATTATCCACACGAGACTATTGATGCGCACTGTTGAACTAAAGACCGATATACCGAAGCACCTTACTTACAATCAAATCAACATTGAAGTATAAAATCATGGGATAAGGCTATCTAGGCATGCATCAACCTTCAACCAGATCTCCAACACAAGTTATTAACATAAAATGAAATGCTACCCAAAATACTGAACTCTGTCGGATACTTTGTTCTAGCTTGTTGGACTTGAACCAATCTACATTCTTACTTCCGGTAGGATGAAATCACATACTGCAGATGGGATAACTAACTTTAGTTGCCATCAATGACAACACTAGATGACCTATGTAGTGTCTCTTGCCAACAATCTATCTCTTTGGAATTGAGGGCAACACTTAGTGAAAAATGATTGTGTCGGACCAAATATGAACACACATTGCAAAATTCTAAGAATTCAAAATTCCAAAATCCCCAAAATCTCCCCTTGAGATTATTAACCATTTTTCACTGCCCTACACTCCCCCTTTTGACATCAATGACAAAGATAGGGTTCTACATACCAAAAGTCATACAAAATTCTTAAATATGTATAGAAAGACTCTATCAACTTGCAAAAGTTTTTTTCAATGAGCTCAAATTACTGCCCCAACTCTTTTTGAGACTCTCCAAAATTGAGATCTATCCACTAAAGAGGAATGCTTGCATCTCTTCCTCTTGAAGATCGGATGGGTCATTTGTGGCTATGGAATCTTGGGTTTCCTTCAAAGCACTAAGCATTGTCTCCATATTCAAACCAAATAGACCTCAGAGCTCACCAACTCTACTCACCACTTTGTCCTTGTCATGCATTAAGATTTTGATCTTATCATGTAGGGAATTGAATTGACCTTCGTGACTAGCTACTGAAGCAATCAAAGGATCAAAATCCTGAGATATTCCTTCCAATTTTTTCTCATGCTCCTTAATCTTCTTCTCAAAACCCTTAGTAATTTTAGACAATGACAAACATGACTTGTAGATACCACCACCTTTAGATAATGCATCTTGAATTCTTTTGACACATGTATCTAACAAAACTCTATCATTGGCAATCATCCCTTTCAACTTACTAAACCTATTTACATCAAATTCATTTTGGACCTTGACTGCTATAGACTTCTCAAAGGACTCAAAATGAGTGCTTATCAATTTGATAAGGCTCTTCAATTGGCTGGATAAGGAATCAGATTTGTCCTTGGCATGCGAAGACATAATCTTTTCTAACACACTAGATGCCAAAATGAGCAATTCACCATCTTCAATGTAAGAATTTAGCAAATATTCCCTCACCTTGGCTTGAGAAAATGAAGCTAATTGCAACTTCTAAATGGGAGACAGAGAGGCAAAGTTGATGGGACCTTGGAAAAAATATGGATCAAACACATCTTTCTTATCCTTTTCGAAAAGATCCAAGTCACTGCCCTTGTAGTGTCTCTTGCTTCTGAAATGAGTTCTATCTTGACCTCAACTTCCTTCACTTCTGCTATATTCTCTACATTAGCCTTAGAGGTCTCAGTCTCCATAGATATTTCATCTTTAGACTAATTTGGAGGATTTTGAGTATCCTCAACTTCATCTACTATCACCAACTCATCACCTCATTTGTTCAATTCTCCTTCTTCTGAAATAGAAGGAACGTCCACTTCAAATTTCTCAACTTTAAATTGCATTCCTAGTGCTTGCAAAGCAGATGTCTTAACATTATCACCATGAGCCATTTCTAGAACAACTTCAAATTGATTTTTAAGAAAAACTGATCTCAAGATCTTCTTGGTATCTTTGATCACTTCATCTAATTTGCCAATCATAAGTTTATTGATTCTTGTTTTTCTCATAAATTCCTTCCTGGCTTCCATGAGGATTCTATCTGTTTCATCTATATATATAACAAGACATATAGTGACCAAGACAAACTCCCTTAGTTTGTCATATTTTGCTTTTGCACTATCTCTCCTCATTTCTAAAACTTCATAAAGACTTTTGGGAATTTCTAACACAATCTCTATAAGAGCCCAGTGAATTTGTTCAACTATTTAATAATGACATCTTCTAAGGTTCTTTGACTAGCTTCATCAAATTTCACATAGAACTCAGAGAGTGGTTTAAGATTACCTTGTATAGTGACAACTTTTTCCACTTCTTCCACTGACATACTAGATCTATCAGAATCATTTTTCATCTTCTTGCTTTCTTTCTCACCATCGGAGGGTTTGTCCTTAGATACTTTAGAATATTTGGTGTCCTTTGACTTTATTTCCTTTATAGCTTCACCAGATTCAGTTTCCTCATCATCAGGAACTGTAACATAGAATCTAGTTCCCTTACCCTTCTTTCTTTTGCCTTCTCCATTGAATGATTTGGCTTCAGATTTCAAAGAGCTGGTTGGCTTTTGAGAACTAGAGTTGTAGAGCCCCTAGATTTCCTTGGCTTGGGGGTAGATACTTTAGAATACTAAAGACCTCTTTTTTGGATTATTGTACCGGTCTCTCACTAGACCATTGAATATTACCAATATTGAGAATCTCATTCATGAAATAGATGAATATGCATAACCCCAGAGTCCCATATTTAAATGTATTCTTCTTATCCTTCTTGATTGCAGTGAGATTCTCCATCAATTCACTCTGGATAAATTCACATAGGTCATAATCCATGTTTCCCTTAATCATCTGATATGCACCATATATTGTTGTACCAGATACTAAATTTTCTCTTCTGGAGTGATAGACTTTGTATTTTACAACCATAGAAGAAAAATTCACATCTACTAAATGATATCATTTATAGTCATATCTCTTTTATCAAATCTGGAATCGGTTGCATCGGTGACCACTTCATTTTTCACAAACCGGAGCGAGGACTGTAATACCCTAAAATTGGTCATCTAAACCATGGGCCCCTAATCTCGACAACATCACCACCGTCCTAACCAAAGGCAATTAAATCAATCTTGAGCACATTATTAATTCTTTAATTATCAGAAATCACATGGCAAATCAACTACTCAATATTAATTAAATATTTATTTAATTAATTGAATCATTTCCTGTAAAATCATTTTGATCAATTATCCCATTTTAATTTATTAAATATCCTTTCATATTTAATTAATTAATAAATTTGCCATTCATTCATGCAAAAAGGATTAATTTATTACAAAAGATGAATTAATTTATTACAAAGAGTTGAATTGAAAATAAAACAAAAAGAATTGAATTGAGAGAGAAATCAAACTTGAGATATTATTTCTTTTTCTAAATTTAGAACTTGAAATTAGAAAAGCAAATTTAATTAAATTATTGAATTATTCTCTAAAATTAGAACTCAAAGCTTTTCAGAAAAAGAAGTTCAGTTGCATTGAAAAGACCTTTTTCTTGAATACATCAAATATTTGCATGGAATTATCTATTTTCATCATATATGCATGGAATTAATTTATTATTATTTTCCAATGCAACTTGGACTTCTAATTTGAATGCATTTCAATTAAACTATAATTGGAATCTATCTCAAGGTTAACTAAACATGGTTTCTCAATTATTTCAATTAATCCTAAATTGAGCTTTTTCTCTTGTGATTCTCTATAAATTCAGTCTTCAGCTCTCATTCCAATTCACCCCAAAGAATTTTGAGAACACGCTTGGAGATTATTATCACACTAATTTTTCTCTGGAGTCATTGAAGCTTATTGTGCTTTTTAGATTATTTGCATCCATTTTACATTCATTATTTCTTGCATCCATTGTTGCTTGATTATTATTGCTTGAATTATTCATCCATCTTGCAACCATATAGCTTAATATTATATAGATTAAATCCTTCATCTTGGTGTAGTCTAGTCACTGGTATTGCTTAGAAAAATCTAAGAGCAATCTTATACTCGCATCTTTTAGAAGGCAATTAGCCGCTTTGCTATTGTTTATTTCTTATTGATTATTGATTACTAACCATGCATATAATGGATTAATTGAAGTGTTGTGCTTGCAGCTATAGGTTCACTTTTTCACACACACATCTTTGGCACCCACTGTGGGGCCCGAAGACTACATTTTTTTGGCCTCCAAGACTGACCACTTTTTTTTGTTATTTTCCAGATTTCAGATTTTTTGGTTTTTTTTTTCGTCTATACATCTCGTACGACAAATTGCAGTTGTCGCACGAATTGAAAATATCCCATCGTACAAGTAGATCCTCTGTCGTATGAGCAGAAATCCTCTGTCGTACGAGCAAACATCATCAACAAATCTTCTTTCGTACGATACTGAATCCTGTCTCGTACGAGTCAAGTTTCTGTCGTATGATTCTGTATTTTCTGGTAAAAGGTGCAAATTTCATATTTTTTTCATTTCTAATTGATTATTCTGATGACTGACCTTGACTGTTTATCTGTCTATCTCAGAGTTTTTCATAGCCTAACTAGTTTTTGCAGAATGCTTGTCAAAGAATATGCTTGTCGCACAAAGACAATATGACTACTGATTCATTGTCTTTGGAGGTTGCCTAAGGAGAATCGACTAAACATCCTGTATTCTTTAAATTCATTTCTTTTAGGAACCTAACTTGCTATCTGGTTAAAGAACAAATTTGTCTTTCATTCTTTTAGAAGATTCTAAGAGGTAGGAGAGTATGCTCTTGTCTTTTTCTAGACAATCAGAAATCCAGACCCTTGAAGCTTTTTCTTTGTTTGAGATTTGTACATCTTTAGTAGGCGTGCGCTCCCGAGGGGTTGAAAAAATCTTAAAGCCGTTACGGCCGGGGTGAGGGGAATGACCTAAGTGGGAATGACTAGATGCCAAGTACTCCAACCCACTATAAAATAAACGTGATTTGATGAAAATCAAGTCAATGACAGTGCTCAAGAATAGCTCTCCTCCGTACCTTCAGGTATATTAAACCTTGGTTTTCAAGGCTAGGAGACCTCTTAACTGAGTTTATACCTTGATGCATTGAACGAATCCCTAACTAAATCCAATTTTAAATTAGAAGCTACCTGGTTCATCTCCAAAAGGGGGATAATCTTTGTGCAAGAGAGATAGTAACTCTCCCAAGATACTTGTCATTTTGTGCCCCCATTAGCGTTTGGAGTCAGATAATACGACGTTGAGAATCCATTGTGTGAGACTTAATGACCGTATTCTGATTAGCTATTGGGTGTGTACCTGAGTCTACAAGAAAAGGTTTTCTTTCCTCACCAAATTTCTTAGGGTTTGGATGTTGTGATTGGAGTCACTATACATACTACTTGTTTTCTGTGTTTTCATCCCTGAAACAAAAACTGAAATACCAAAAAAAATTGGAGAAGACAAGAAACAACTCAGTGATTTGAAACTCTATCCATGTCAGAAACTAGTCCATCCTGAGTCGAAACTCTGTCCATGTCAGAAACTAGTCCATCCTAAGTCAAAACTCTGTCCGTGTCAAAAACTAGTCCATTTTTAAGTCGGAAATCTGTCTGAGTCAGAAACTAGTTTATCCTGGTCAAAAATCAATCCATCTCAGAATTGGTCATACTCAGTTATTATACTCAGCAATTAGAAAAACTCAAAATTTCTAGGCTCTGTCCTATGAACAGTCATACGAGTCTAATAATCCATCATGCTGCACCAAGTCTTGTGTCGTATGAGTCTACTGATTTGTCATCCTATACCAGATTATCTATCGTAGGAGTCTGAGTCATCTATCGTCCAGCACTGTATCCTATCTCATACGAGACAGAATTGCCCTCAGTCTTTTGTCATCCTGCACATACCCATTTGTTGTATGGTACAAGGTAGCAACTCATACGAAATAGAACTATTGTCATCCTATAGCTACCAAATTGTCATCCGGTCTAGAAAATATTGTCGTACGAGTCTCTAGTTTTGTCAGAATAGAACAATCAAACTTTCCTAAAAACAACTTACAACAAACATAATACTGGTTATCATTTTCTTGAGCATAAATAGATCAAGATAGTGTACCTCTGCCATTTGCATTGCATGATTTGGTCGATCACCTTTCAGGTAGTGCAATCAAACTACCTATCAAATTTTAGTCACTTAGATAACATCTTATATAGGATAGATCATTCTCGAAACTATACCGAATCTTACACTACACTTAGAATCAACTTAGATAATGTCTTAGATAGGATAGATTGTTCCTGAAATCAGACTAAATCTCAGTTGTTTCTCCTAAACAATACTCTAAATAGAACAACTAGCTCTGAAATTGATCTTGACCTCTGCATCACAAACAACTCTAGGTCACACAAATCCATAAAGATTCCTATTCAAACCAGGAGTTCTCGTAAGAAACAAGCCAAAGGAAAAGTACAAACCTTCGCCTATCAAGATAGTCCATTCTACGTGAAGGATCCACTCACTGACATGCCATTGTCATCAAGCAAACCAATTTTTGATGAACCTAAATCTCCCACCATACATGAGACAAAATACAATGATGGAAACAAAAATGACCGTAATATTCCCAAAAATCATAATGACTCCTCATCATCAAGTGATATTGATGAAGACGCTGAACCTCCAAAAAAAGAAATCCTTGACTGTCAGAATGACAAAGACTTTAGAAAAATGATGAAAAATATCATGACTCGAGAGAAGGAAGACTATTTCTTAGAACTAGCAAAACAAAGTGCCAAACTTCCTATTGGATATGATGTTCAGACACTTGTTATTAAAAGGGAAGACTCACCTATACTCATGGTACACAAACAGTTACTAGCTTTGCAGATGGAGGTCACAGAACTGAAGAATAAGGACAAGTCCCCAAAACAATATTCTTTGGAAACAATATTTCCCTTTCTATTTGACAAGAATCTACACATGCCTCCATTTCCTTCACGCGTGGAAATCCCAAAATTTGACAAATATGATGATACCTCATATCCTCAAGATCATGTTAGGGAATTTAATGCTGCTTGTATGGAGTTCATGCACGATCAAACATACCTCATGCATCTCTTCCCAAGGAGTTTAGGGGGTCAAGCAATGGAATGGTTCTCAAGTCTACCCAAAGGAATAAAAACATTCGAAGAACTAATCCAACTTTTTTTACAACAATACTCATACAACATTCGACATCCTATGACTATGATCGATCTTTGTAATACTCAATAGAAAATAGGGGAACCTCTTCTTACTTTTCTCCAATGCTGGAGAAAGATGTTCTCTAGGTACCCATGACCTATTCCAGACTCTGAGAAAATGGATATATTTGTCAATAACTTGGTCCTCGAACTGAAATATAGCATACAAATGCAAGTACACCCATCATTTAACAAAATGGTAGATAATATCATTTGAATGGAAGATGTGCTCATAAAGAAGGGGGATATCATACCTTGGAAAGAAACATAAACAGGATCTAGCTCTAAACAGAAGAACAAGTATTGGAAATTTGCCAAAGACAACAACAATAATGTTGTTAATGATGGAGTAGTAGACACTATCAGAACCCACAATATTCAACTTGGCTAGTGGTACACAAGCACTTAAAGTTGTTGAGATTGCAGCAGAGAATCCGCCAAAGAAAATAAAGGAATGGTTCAAAGAAAAGCCTTGGCTTTCCAAACCTAAGCATGATTTTAATCCTGTTGAAGAATCATATGAATCCACTTTCAAAACTCTATTGGCAAACAACTTGATAACACTACCAGATAACTCCAGACCATATGGTCCAGATGTCAAACCAAGATGATGGAGAGAAAATGAATATTGTGACTTCCATCGGAATAAGGGTCATAACATAAACAATTGCATGAAGCTAAAACATGAGATTCAAGATCTCATAGATGCTGGTAAAGTTGTTGTTGGGAATCATCCAACCAATGTTGATCATAAAGTATTTAAAGACCCTTTGCCTACTTACAAACAAGGTGATTCCTCAAAGACCAAAGGAGGTGCCAAGGTAAATTATACTTATGCCAGCCAGGACAATGTTATGAACATGATTGAGCCTTCATACTCAGAATATTGCAATGTGATTATAGTTCAAGATAAACCAAATGAATCACGATATGCAAGAGCTCTGACCCGATCTCAAAAGAAAGTTACCCTCCAAGGAGCTAGTTCTTCCAACCCGGCTTAAGAAACATCAAATCCAACAGCCTTACCAAACAAACAAAAGGAATCAACCTTGGAAAAATTTCAAAGATTAACCTCATCATCATCCTTTGGATACAGCGTGGTTGAACAGTTAAAAAGGAAAAATGCTCAAATTTCAATTTTTGAATTGCTACAACTCTCATCTGCTCATAAGGAAATCCTAGACAAAGCATTGCTCACTACCAACATTCTAAAAGATTTAGACATTGATCAGTTTTAGTCTACGGTGGGTCATCTGACTTCACCTTAGTATTTGACCTTCTCTGAAGAAGATGACAATTCGTTAAATCATCCACATAACTAGCCATTGCATATTGAAGCCAAGATCCACAAACATAGAGTTAAACGTGTTTTGATAGATGGAGGTGCAGGGTTGAATATCCATACTTATCATCTGCTTACACAACTAGGATTCTCTGAAAATGTCATTGATCCAGGCAAGAAAATAACAATTGAAGCCTATGATGAAGAAGAGAGGACCTCCAAAGGTCTGGTATCATTACCAATTAGAGTGGGACTGGTAGAGAGAGATGTTCTTTTCCAGGTTCTCAATATTCCATTGTCATACAATATATTATTGGGTAGGCCGTGGATTCATGAAATGAAGGCAGTACCGTCAACATATCACCAATGCTTAAAGTTTCCTTATAATGAAGCTGAAGTCAGTATTCCTGCTGATACAAATGTCATCTGTAATGCATTGACAAAAGGTGTAGATACTTTTGTGCCTCATAATAGGGCAACCTCTCCAAATGAAGATCTAGAAACATTGATGAAAGACTTAGAAAAGAGATTGAAGATTACAGATACTGGTATGGATGGCTACAAGATAGAACTGGTACTATCACTAGTTTCTCTCCCTCCATCACCAAAACCATTGGGAAAACCATCAGAGGCTATGAGAACACAAACTTCAGCTCCAAATACTATATATGATGGTCTCTTTATACAGTCTTCTACCTCCTTGGCGGATGAAATAGAAGATGATGATGTTCTTAACTGGCTCTTTAAGGTAGATAGTCCAAATGAGGAGGTACGACATTGTGAGATTTCCTCAAACCAATATGGTCGTGGTTACAAAATGATTCAGCGCATGGGGTACTCAGGTACTAGTCCTTTGGGAAAACAAAAAAAAGGTATTACTAAACCAATTTAGCTACCAAAATGATTCAGCGCATGGGGTACTCAGGTACTAGCCTTTAACATTACATGAAGCAGACACTAAACAAACAAAAGTAGAGTGTAGAAAAGAGAAAGAGGAATCAATAGTCAAGAAAAAAGAAATAGTCGGTGCTCAAGCATTGACAATATCAGCTATGATAATACAAGAAGTTGAGGTTCCTGAGGATATAAGAGATGAAATGGTAAGAATCAGAGAATTGTTTACACCATTAAAAGTTCCAGTCACATATACTGGTAGGCAACAAGTAGATGATTCAAAGACTGATTCAAACAAGTATGAATGGGGTCCTGACTATCTTTCAGACACATCCACTACAGAAACTCCAGAAGAATCTAGTGGTGTCATAGATGATACTCAAGAGCTAATGCACATAAAACTAGAGAAGGAAATAAAAGAAATTAGACAAAAGAGGCAAACAAATTATAAACAAGGATTGAAAGAAGGAAGAATACCAGAAAGCTTCTCATCTATGTACCCTTATCCTAAAACAGAACAAATCAGTTATAGTACTACATAGGAAGAGTTGGAAGCTACAGAACAAGAACCAGTCATCAGTCCAGAAGAAGCTGAATGGAGTAGATGACAACAAATCACAGAAACAATGAGATCATGTCAATAGGTGTGTTAGATACAAATGACAAATGAGCCACAACATGAAGGAGCTTGTAGCATTAAAGATGTTAGTATTGATACCATACATATGCTTACTAAATCACCTGAAAGAGACTTGGAAACTTCATCCAATGACTCTGATGACTCTGATGATAGTCTTGTTCATGATGATATCCACTCAGCCTCAAATTCTGAATCCTCTGATACAAACAATGAAAAATTGCCTACTAGTCTTGTTGTTGTTAAACCATGATATGACGTCCAGTTCAGCGTAGTAAATGATGTTACAAGTATGTCTATTGGATTAGATCAATTAAATATTAATGTGAACTTTAATAATCATGATCTGACTTTTCCTAGTCTTGAGACACTTATGCAAGGTATCATTCTGGAACTTGACTTTTCGATTTGCAGTTGTGATAACAATACCGTGAACGCTCTTGAACCTATCCAAAATTTGTCCTTAGTACATCCTGAATTGATTGACTATACTTTAGAGAATCAACCCATGGATATACCTACTTTTTCCAATGACTATACATTATCCTATTATCTCAATGCAGTCGAACCTATAAACTCTTCCACCAGTGAACAGAGTGAAAATATGACTGAAGTGGATATCAAGTATCTTAGTTGCAAAAACAAAAAAAATAAAAATAAAAGATCTGATGGTGAAAACCATATTGTGGTGGTGTCAGAATCTAAAAAAGAGAAAATAAAGGACGTACCTAAAGGTGAAAACCTCTTTGAGGTTCCTGAAGGTGAGATACTTGGTATACTGCCTAGTCATTTTCAAGAGCGGTCTTCCATATTGATCTAGCCAACTCAGCCAGTGAATATCAGGAATCAAGAGACACCACAAATCATTCACGTAGCTCAATCACTATTAGCAAAAGAACTGGAGTTCACTCAACTATTGTTAGAAAAGAAAATAAATTTTGCATGGACGTACTCTGATATGCCAGGCTTGGATCCTGATCTCATTATGCACCATCTCTCAATCACGCCAGGAGTAAAACTAGTTAAACAAAAACTTCGTAAGATGCACCCACATGTAGCGTTATTGGTCAAAGCTGAACTAGAGAAACTGCTCAAAGCTGGATTTATCAGAGCAATAAATTATGTTGAATGGATTTCCAACATAGTGCCTGTGTCGAAGGCAGATAAATCTATCAGAGTTTGTACAAATTTTAGAGATCTCAACAAAGCATGTCCAAAAGATGACTTTCCATTGCCAAATATTAATATGATAGTCGACATGATGGTTGGGTATGAGATGTACTCACTAATGGATGGATTTTTTGGCTATAGTCAGATTAAAATTGCTCTTGGAGATCAAGAAAAGATAGCTTTCACTTGTGCGTGGGGAACCTTTTGCTGGAATGTCATGCCATTTGGGTTAAAGAATGTAGGGGCGACCTATCAAAGAGCAGTTACAACTATCTTTCATGACATGATGCATAAGAATATGGAAGATTATGTTGATGACACCTTAGTGAAGACTATGAAAAGATCAATGCATATTCAAGAGTTAGGTCCTATACTTGACAAAATGGAAAAATTCAAGCTCTGATTAAATCCAAAGAAGTGTGCATTCGGAGTGACATCTGGTAAACTACTTGGCTACATCATTTCAAAGAAGGGAATCGAGGTTGATCCTGAGAAGGTCCAAGCTATAATGGAAATGCCACCTCCAAAGAACATTAGTCAAATGAGAAGTCTACAAGGACATCTCCAATCCATTAGAAGATTCATTTCTCAGCTAGTAGACAAAGCTCAACCTTTTACAAAAGTATTGAGAAAAGGAATAATATACAACTGGGATCAGTAGTGTGAACAACATCTTCAGTAGATAAAAGAGTACCTATCTAATCCACCAATATTGATGCCACCTATTTAGGGTAAGCCACTAATCTTATATATATCAACAACTGATTCATCATTAGGGGCACTTTTGGCATGACAATATGACAACAAAAAGGAAAGAGCTATTTATTACATCAGATGGACATTGGTGTCTTATGAAATGAGCTACATTATAATAGAAAAAGCATGCTTAGCATTAGTCTTTGCAACACAGAAACTGAGGCACTATATGCTAGAACATTTAGTCAAGTTGGTGGCCAAAATCAATCCACTCAAGTATCTTCTTAATAAAGAAACACTCACCAGAAGATTGGTGAAATGGGTTATGATCCTTACAGAGTTTGACATTGAATATGTGGAACGCAAAGCAATAAAAGGATAGGTAATTGTTGATCAACTTGCTGAAGCTCCACTTGAGGATACTCAACCACTACACATTGAGTTCCCAGATGAATCAATAATGCATCTTACTCAACAAACCTAGAAGATGTTCTTCGATGGTTCCTTTACTCAAAATGGTTTAGATGCTGGCATATTATTTATTACTCCTTAGAAGTATTCAATTCCAAAGTCTTATAAGATTATATTCCCTTGCACAAACAACATTGCAGAATATGAAGCTTTGGTGAATGGAATAAAACTAGCTATTGAATGGAAGGTTTCTGAATTACATATCTATGGAGATTCTCAGCTGGTTATCAATCAGATCAACGACACATACTAGACTCAAGATGAGAAATTGATGCTTACAAGAGGATGGTGGATGATCTCAAGAAGTACTTTTCTTTTGTATCATTCCAACAGATTCCTAGATCAACGAGTAGAGTAGCAAATGCTATGGCCACCTTGGCATCTATACCTAAGTTATAGGAGTCCAATTTTCGCTTTGATTTCCTGGTGGAAGAGTTATATTACCCCACTTACGATTCTCCTGAGACCCAAATAGTCTGTTCTATTATTGGACATGACTCATCCTGATACAGCCACATCTATTCCTATCTATGCGATCAAATTATCCTTGAAAACCTTACTCATAATGAGAAAAGAAACCTAACTCAGAACACTTCATGATATGTTATCATAGCTAATGATTTATTTAGATGAGGTTTGGATGGTACATTGCTTAGGTGTCTTGAAGCTGGAGAATCTAAACATGCATTATCAAAAGTCCATGAAGGTATTTGTGGATCTCATTTGAATGGTTTTACTTTAGCTCAGAAACTATTATGAGTTGACTACTACTGGCCAGATATGGAAAAAGATGCCATAAAATTTGCTAAGACTTGTGAGAAATGTCAGCTTCATGGAAATCTCATACATGACCCGACAAGGGACCTCATACCATTTGTAACACACTGGCCTTTTTAGCAATGGGCCTTTGATGTCATTGGTCAGATATATCCAACTTCATCCAATGGACATAAATTCATCATAACTACCATTGAGTATTTCACCAAGTGGGCAGAGGTAGTTCTGCTCACCAAAGCAACTGGTAAACAAGTCACCTTATTCATCCTAAATTATATAATTTGCAGGTATGGGATACCTTTGTCCGTCGAGACTGATAATGGAGGACAATTCAAGAATAAAGATATGGACGAGCTTTGTGAGAAATTCAAAATAAAGCAACACTGGTCATCAATATATTACCCTCAAGGTAATGGACAAGCTGAGGCGTCTAACAAAAACCTACTAACTATCTTGCACAGAACAGTGAACAAGTATGGGAAGGATTGGCATCTGCAGCTCAATCCTACACTATGGGCTTACAAAACCAGTATCAAAACACCTACTCAGGCTACACCTTTCTCTTTGGTGTATGGGTCTGAAGTAGTATTACCTATTGAAGTAGAAATACCATCTCTAAGAGTTTTGTTGCAAGGTCTTGTTACTGATGAAGATCATAGAATATCTAGATTGCAAGAACTCAAATTGCTGGATGAGCGTCGGCAAGTGGCATTTGATCATCTTAGAGTGTATCAGAAGAGAATGTCCAGAGGATATAACAAGAAAGTTCAACAAAGAGAATTTCAAGCTGGTGACCTAGTTCTGAGAAAAAATCCAAAAAATCAACAGTTTCGCAATAATAAAGGGAAGTTTGAACCCAACTGGCTGGGTCCCTACATTGTTACTGCAGCATACGGCTCTAGTGCCTATCAACTCTCAAACTTGGAAGGAGAACAACTCCATGAACCGATTAACACCATCCACTTGAAGAAATTCTTCGCTTAGCACTCTCTGCTCCAGCAAACATGTACAATTAAAAAAGTCTTGAAAAAAATCCTAAAAATTAGAAAAAGTCCTAAACAAATCCAAAAAGGAAAAAAAAAAGAAAAGACAAAAAAAAATATAAAAAGAGAGAAATTGCTCTGGTGAAAACCTGGTAAACAGGCACCTTAGTAAAAAAAAAAAAAGAATCTCTGCCAAGTAGGTGAAAACCTAGGAAACAGGCACCTCTTGTACTCAAGCGCTCCATCTATCAATGCAACGTTGGCATTTCCTGCTTTCATGCATCTTTTTCTTTCGCTTGTACATATTTTCAGTCATTTTTGTGACATCCTGGTTCATTGGAACCCTCATGACTTGAAACTAATCAACGTCCTAGTCTTAGGTTACTCAACAGAGCACATTACATATCCTAAGCATTGTTAACCAAGTCATTTTTTTCGTCAGTGAAACCTGGTCGTCCACTCTGAGTCAGTCACCTATCTCCTAACTACCAAAGAGTTTATCACTGAGTTCACAAGCAAAAAAACATAATGAAAAACAATCACTAAACAGTTTGAGATATGAATGAAAATTTTCTTTGTATGTTGTCTTTAATATTAATTTTTGATTATTGTCCCTCTGAGTAACTTGAGGAAGTCTATTGTGACTAAGAGGAGCAAGGATTGGAGGCATAATATTTTCTTTGTTTTTTGCTTGTAGGAATGATCCCGATGATCTGGAAACATATAAATTAGCTGCGTGTCTGTGATAAGAGCCTTCACATCAAGGTGAAATCGCGTCACATACCTTGACTCCACTTATTTGTATACTACAGGGAGGTCCATATCATTTCTTTGTTTGTTTTGAGGGAATTTCTTTATGATGCAATCTGGGTCCCTGTGAAATCTATCCAAGGATATGAATGAAAAAAGGGTCATTGCAGACAAGATAATTAATATTGCATATTGAAAAAGAAAGGAACTCTAACCTGCCTGTTGTGTTCATTATGCTCAGTGATGAATCTTAAGTATTTTAAATCCAGTGACTAGGTTTAGGTTGCATTTTGCACATCATTTCACATATCATTTGTCATTTCATTCTGTATTTTTGTGAATCTAGAGTGATTTCGATATAGTAATAATCCCTTTATCTTATGAATGAGAGCTAAAAGCATCATCGTTTCTTACGCTAAGTGGTCTATTTATCATTATTTCTCCGATTGAGTACTTGTGTTTTGAGATCTTTAACTGCATACATAACATTTCATATAGATTCATTCATTTCATTATTATTCATTTACATTGATCTTATTGCATAGAAAAACGAAAAAATTGCATTACTCATTACTCATTACTCATTTTCATTCATTTATTTGCATATGAAAAGAAACGAAAACATAGACATCCATATTTATTTGCATTACATACATTCATGCTGAAATAAATGCATACATATAGAATAAAGCATATAAGAGACATCTCATAAGAAAATCAACACAAGTATGATGAAGTCAAATTAGATTTCGTATATATATCATATGAAGTATAAGAGTACAAAATGATGTCCAATGACATGTACAAAATCCCATCAGAGCAAGAATCATATTGGCTACAAAAAATGGGTGTGTCTACAATATATATCTGAGCTACAAAAAAAATGAATCATCTAGCTGGTTCCCTCTCCCTCATCACCTGGTGGAGGAGCAGGAGCCTGATGCTCGGGATCTTGTCGAGGTGCTTGTGCTTCCTCTGATCTAGCCATATACTATGAATAGGGTTGCACCTACTGTGCAACAAGAACTGTGACACTATATGCCGCCACATAATATGTCACCCTACTACTCTGGAGAAGCACCTCCTTTTGTAGAGACTCTCTCTCTGCTCTCAACTCTGCTCTCAATGATGTGATCTGGTGATCACGCTCGGCCCTAACCTTGACTAGCTGTCGGTCTCGCTCCGCCAGATGAGTCTAAGCCACTATCAATTGTGACTATAGCTCTGCAAGACTTTCTCTCATCGACCATCCCGTGTCAGTCCCCTTCTCTCTCGTAGGCTCTCTACCACCATCTCCACCGCCATCTCCACCTATGGCTCCACCCTGCTCATCCTACCGCTACCAGACCTACCTCGGAGCTGCTCGCTCCTCCTCTCCACTACCCAACCTCACACCTACTCTCCCAAGGGATCCACCCTCACCCCTCTGTTGTCCAACATTAGCTCGTACCCCACTCCTGCTAGCACCAGGATCACCACTAGTCCATCATGGAGCCTCTGATCTCTGTGCCTGTCCCTGCCTATTGCCCTACCTCTGGCCCTTTCCCTATGCCAGTGTGGGGGAATCATCCTCCACATCCTCAATATGAGGAGCCTGCTCTCCCAGATCTGTAAATCGAGGGAACAGATGCTGCTAAAAGTAATCTCTATATTGGGGCAATACCCCCGCATCTGTTATATCATCCAGGTATTCCCAACTTAGGTGGTGTAAACCTATCAGCTCCTGCATCGCTAAAGAATTGGATATCCTAGGTGACCATCCTTGTCTCTCCTCATTGGCGTACTGAGCATACGCTGTATACTCCTGCGAGATCCCTTGAGGCCGGCCATACTGCCTCATCACTCGTGAAATGATGAATCACTCCACAACAGTCTGTGATCTCCCAATCAGCGGGCATGTCACAAAAAGGTCCCAGCGAACCCTCCACCAGTCATCCCATAGGTCCAATCCTTTGTATGGTCTCCAAACAACAGCTATAAGGTCGTCGAGCTGTTGTCGCCAAAAATCTATCTTGTCCAGATGGGGCTGTGTAATATATTCGACATACCTGTAAATAATCGGTTGCCCTAGATCTCTACTATAATCAACAATTGGCTGACAAATGAGAAGGTGTTCTCAAGCCCACACCTGTAAAATGTATACACTCACGGCCATGCTTCGCCCATCTCTGTAAACAATCTCATGCATCTTCGGATACATGTGGGCCAATAAACAAGAGCCCCGGCCAAGTCTCTGAGGGGTCTCTATCAACCTCTCCAACATTCATCCCAATCCACTCTGGAAACCTTGTTGCCCTCTATCCGGCATCAAGAAGCAACCGATGAACCCTACTAGAACACATGCCAGTGGATACTCCTCACTGTACATGCTCATCAATATATCCCAACTCATGGAACGAGTCAAGATACTAGGATCCCTAAATATGTTCCTAAGAGCCTATAGTCCAGGTAACAACGTGGTATCATAATCCACCTTATCCCCAGCAAAAGGGATACAAAGGATCCTATACACATCCTCAGGAGTGATAGTCAACTCCCCAACTGACAAATGAAAGGTATTCTACTCTGAATGAAAACACTCAACCAATTTCGTGAGCATCCCATGGTTCACACGGATATCAGGTAATCACAATAAATGAGTCAAGCTGCATAAATCAACATGAGCCTGCTCAACCTCAGATAGATGATGAACTAATGCCATCGTAGGTGGTTATACACATCTGAAGAGCACAAGAGGTAATCGAACCTACAAAAACCCAACAACGATCATTAGAAAATATTTCAAATGAGCCTACAAGAGAAGTTAAACATCACGCAAATCAAAATAAGTCAAATGCAAAACCAAAATTTCAGGTTTACACTTTCAAAAATGATCACTATCTTTCGAATGACAAAACACAGACAAGAAGCATCTCGTACGAGTCAGGAATGGTTCTCGTACAAGAAAACAACCTCAAACGATAATTTAACAGACTTAGCATGACAAAATGGTCTTTTAATAGACCTGTTGTACGACACAAGGGTGAAACCCATACAAAAAAACTAGTAGCCTCAAATGAAAAAATATTTTTTACCAATTTCTCGTATGAGACAGGATCCTGTCTCTCACAATAAAACATGATGCCCGACCCAAAACCCGTGAAAAACTTCAAAAATGAACAAAAAAATTCAAAATTGGAAACATAAAGAGGCTTAAGATCGATCACTTACCGCTGGCTCATAGTTTTGGGGTCGATTATGTCTTCTCTGGTGCTCAAATCGACGCTGATGAGTAGAGACCACCATTTTTCTTCGCAGAAGGCTTTTTGAATTTTCAAACTTGGAGAGTTAAAATGATTTGAAAATGACACTTTCATCCTATATATAGCCTAACCTAATTTTTCAACTTGCTCTGATGGTTATGAAAACTATACCCTTAGCTAATTTGCCTGCTCTGATTCCTTTTTTGGGATCGAAATCAAAATTCAAGATCATTTTGCTAGTCAATTTCACAATTTTGACGACTTAGCGCTTTTTTCATCAAATGCTCATTCTTTCTTCAAATTGCCCTCAATTTCAACGCTGAATCTTAATTCAATTTCATTCTACACATCAACATTTCGATCAACTGTACACTCAATTTCTCATCAATCAATGTCAAAATTTTCAAAAAAATCCTCAGAATCAATTAGTTCTCAAATAACTTATTTTCGCCAAACAATTGCCTATAATCAATCCCTCGTTATCTTTCGATTTCACTCCTGAGGGGGCATACTCATGACCTTATGACCTCACATCTCACAAGTCGAGGAAATTTTTCAAATCGTCATCAAAAGTTGAGTAAAATCTTTTCAACTAAAGAAAATCAATCCTTATTGCTAAGGGGAATCTCAGCTTCATTGCTTCACATCAAGTTGAGATCTCTCAATCATTTGAATCAAATCAATCACTAGGGGCACCTCAACTTCATCGCTTCACATCAAGTTGAGATCTCTCGATCATTTGAATCAAATCAATCGCTAGGGGCATATTAGTTTCATCGCTTCAAATCAAAGTGATTATTCATTTAAGCTTAATCAAAAGTCTCAAGAGTATCTTTGATTGCACGAAATCTAAGCAGGTGTTCAGTATTCATTTCTTGATCAATCTAAACGGTTCATTCTTCGCTCATCATGTCTTGATCAATCAAGTTCAAGATCGATTTTTTTTATCATCACTCATTGCATCTAAGATCAATCAAGTTCAAGTTCAGTATCTTTGTTTTCTATCATTGCTTAGTTCAATCAAGTTCAAGTTCAGTATCTTTGTTTTCTATCATTGCTTAGTTCAATCAAGTTCGGGATCAGTATCACTTTAATCAGACTTCATTCAGCTTTGTCGCTTCGAATCAAGCTAAACACCTTTCTTTTCATCTAGTTCGTGATCAATCAAGTTCAGAACTGGCATCTCCTAGACATCACACATTCTTTGAACCAACGTGCTGCTTGCACATTAATTCAAAGAGGGGCAAATGTAATACCCTAAAATTGGTCATCTAAACCATGGGCCCCTAATCTTGACAACATCACCAAGGTCCTAACCAAAGGCAAATAAATCAATCTTGAGCACATTATTAATTCTTTAATTATCAAAAATCACATGGAAAATCAACTACTCAATATTAATTAAATATTTATTTAATTAATTAAATCATTTCCAATAAAATCATTTTGATCAATTATCCCATTTTAATTTATTAAATATCCTTGCATATTTAATTAATTAATAAATTTGCCATTCAATCATGCAAAAAGGATTAATTTATTATAAAAGATGAATTAATTTATTACAAAGAGTTGAATTGAAAATAAAACAAAAAGAATTGAATTGAGAGAGAAATCAAACTTGAGATATTATTTCTTTTTCTAAATTTAGAACTTGAAATCAGAAAAGCAAATTTAATTAAATTATTGAATTATTCTCTAAAATTGGAACTCAAAGCTTTTCAGAAAAAGAAGTTTAGGTGCATTGAAAAGACCTTTTTCTTGAATAAATCAAATATGTGCATGGAATTATCTATTTTCATCATATATGCATGGAATTAATTTATTATTATTTTCCAATGCAACTTGGACTTCTAATTTGAATGCATTTCAATTAAACTATAATTGGAATCTATCTCAAGGTTGACTAAACATGATTTCTCAATTATTTCAATTAATCCTAAATTGAGCTTTTTCTCTTGTGATTCTCTATAAATTCAGTCTTCAGTTCTCATTCCAATTCACCCCAGAGATTTTTGAGAACACACTTGGAGATTATTATCACGCTAATTTCACTCTAGAGTCATTGAAGATTATTGTGCTTTTTAGATTATTTGCATCCATTGTTGCTTGATTATTATTGCTTGAATTATCCATCCATCTTGCATCCATATAGCTTAATATTATATAGATGAAATCCTTCATCTTGGTGTAATCTAGTCACTAGTATTGCTTATAAAAATCTGAGAGCAATCTTATACTTGCATCTTTTAGAAGGCAATTAGTCACTTTACTATGGTTTATTTCTTATTGATTACTAGCCATGCATATAATGACTTAATTGAAGTGTTGTTCTTGTAGCTACAGGTTCACTTTTTCACACATACAGGGATAGGCCACCAGATGAGCTTAATCTAGTTACAGTTCAAATTACATCGTTAGTGATCTTGAATAGCTTGTTTAACCACATGAATTCATCATGAATTTGGCTCAAAACATATCAGACCCACTCATTTTCATACAACACCAAAAACCAAATGACCTATGTAAAGTTATTCTCCTTCAAAATATTAAATTTAGCCTTCATATTGAAATCCTCTCCCAAAATGTGGTTAGTATACAGATTCAGCAACTGGGATCCTCCCAATTCTTCAAGATTCACATATATGACCCATTATCTTCTACATGCAGAACACCATACAAAACGGTTGGAAAAGCACCTAGAGGATCATCTTCCATAGATTTGTAAGGGTGTTTCTTAAATTTAAGGTGAGATATCTCGATTATGCAGACTACAAATAGTGTATCCATGTTTAGAATTACTAAGAAATCAAACTCACAAGCTTTCTCAAAAATACCTCACACGCTAGATTAGGGTTTCTACATTGAATCACCTTTAGACTATGATCACTTCAGAAATATCTTCACAGAGCTTTCTTATCTCCTTCTCTTCAGAAAACAAAGTGAGAAATGAGAGCTTAAAGTACCCTTTTATCTTCTGCTCACTTAACTTTTTAATGTATTAATTGCACTTTTCCCTAAACCTTCCGGATATCCTGCATCCATAGACCGTGCTCAAGAAATTTCTTGCAGATCTCCAATTTTGCCCATAATCTTCTAGAAATCCTTTCAAAAGATCTACAGTGCATCAATACAATTACTAACAATTTGTCAATCTTCTTGTAAAAACTACTGGTAGTGAAGAATAGGATTTTCATGAAAACTCCCCCTAGGCTAGAGGCCTAAATCTAATTCCTAGAGGAATTTCCAACATCAGATTCAAGTACAGATCCATTTCCTGCATCAAAATCACTCTTCTTCACCAATGTCTTCTTCATTTTATCTTTGATCTCATCCACATTTAACTTACCTTTACCATTATCATCTGCTTGCACACTTTTGTTCTTGTCTATTAGACCATTCTTGTTCACCTTTTTTCTTCTACCAAATTTTGCAATGTGACCGGATTTATTGCAACGTAGCACAAAAAATTTATCTGTCTAGGTTTGAAATTTCCTTGATTTCGTCTTGATATGCATTGATTAGCAATATGTTCAAATCTATTGCATGCATAACATCTAACGTTCCTTCTATTGAAATAGTCATTTGTAATACTTCTACATTCACTTGATTGGTGACCATACTTGTTGTTGTTGGAATACAATGAACCCATGAACATTGAGAGGGCGGGTGAATTAGTGTTCTACCGGTACCGCAAGATTTTAAACTTTTATAACATACACTTATAAACTGGTAAATGAAGAAACATATAACATGAACCAAATAAACTAGCCACATGAATGAACACTATAACACATAGAATTTATACGAGGAAAAACTCAAAGAGGAAAAACCACGGTGGGATTTGTGACCCACAATATCAATTCATTGGCCATATGAAAGATATTACATAGCATGGGGGCCTGCACATGCAGGAAGGCACACTATCTAGAGCACACTGCTCAACACAAAAGAGTCTCACTGACTACAAGCTTCTGCTGAAATAAAACAGTAATGGTGAACTCACAAAATGCATCTGCAATGCCAAAAAGAGTTCCAGTTAAAGCTCTGTTATGTACCGGTTCATAAACCCTGAACCTTCTACCAGTATCTCCTCTTCCTCCAAAAATTCTTTTCAAACTATCTACTGATCATAGCATGATATTACATTTGCATACAAATGATCTACATACATATCCTTTGCATCACACAGTTCTGCTATTATTCTCCTATATCACCTTCTCAAAATGACCTAACAGACTGACTTATATACCCTTACAAACAATATGCCTTATGTCAGCTTACAATACAAAAGATATATAATGTCGACCCAATACAATAATTACAAAATGATTTTATAATAGAACCTTTCGGATCTAGACTGATGTCGGCTTCACTGAAATGTTGGATGTTAGTGCCGGTGCTAATGCCGGTGCCGGGGCCGGTGATGACCCTAAATTTTCAATGTTGGTATCCGCCGGTGTATGCCTCCAAGTGTTGGTATATGCCTTCAATATAATCTTGTTTCCATCAATGACAATATATGATTCCAATGAGTGTCAATTGCCAACAATCTCCCCCTTTGGCATTGATGGCAACACTCATGTGAAAAATGGATTCCTTGCTAATTCAAATGAAAAATGAATCATGCTCCCCCTGAGCTGATTGACCCTGTAAGCAATATATTCTACCTATCCTCCCCTTTGGATTACATACATATTTTTCACATACATATACCCCCCCTTTGGCATCAATGCCAAAGACTGGTGAAAGAATTAAAGAATAATTACAGTTACTTTACCGGAGCTTGACCAATCTCAAAATTTTCAAGTAATCTTTCTCTAGCAACTGTACATAGGTATCCCAACCGGTTTTGAATGTCTTAGATATGAATACAAGTCCACTCAATAAATGTGCTGGTGTTTCTTTCTCAGTGACTTCTGTCGATGTTGGTTTTGCAAGCATATCCATACATTCTCTCTTATGTACACCGAGTGAATCCAATCTTGGACTCACCAAACCTCCAAGACTCCTTGCTCTCTGAATGATCTTGTCTCTTTCCTTTTCAAAAGAAAAAACTTGGTTCTCCAAGGTCAAAATTTGTCCATCAATGGAAGTTGTAAGTGAAGTTAGTCCATCAAAAGAATTAACAATATTAGCTATCTTTTCATGTAATTCCTTTAACCCCTGATCTACATTAGTTGTAAGAATTTGTATATTACAACAGACCCTGTAGATGTTAGTACGTTGTTTCAAAGAATTTTCAATGAGTACAAGTTTCTCTTCAACCTTCTTCTTCTCTATCTCAATAATCTGGTCAAAAAGTTGCTTTCTTGGCCAAAGTAAATCTTTCAAGTGCTTTCTTGTCTGAAATCTACTGTAATGACTGAAAGTTTTTAGATATGTGTTATGTTAATACCTTAAGCTATATGGAAGGGATTTCTTCATTTTCAATCATACAATCAGGAATCAATCTATGCAAAACTGTTATTGGTTGATCTATTATTCTTTTGTCTATAGATCCCTCCTTCATTAGCTTCTGAGTAGCCATCATCATTAGCTCGGTGGGACTCATCTCTATAATTGATTTCTTCTCAACTTGAGAAGTATCAATTGCCAAATATTTTGCAGGGGAAACAACTGTTGGTTCAGTCCCCTTTTCTGTATATTCCTTATTCTCTATCGATGAATCTCTTTTCTCCTCCTCTAATGCACCGATGAATCTGCCACTTGGTGCAGTATCAGTTACTGCTGGTGGAGTATTGTCCACAATATTATCTGTAACCTGTACATTATCTAAATTATCTTTTCTAGACTACACAAATGTAGTCTCTATCAGTTTAGTCTATACACTCTCATTAGTTTTGGGTTTAACTGTCGGTTCATTCAAAATTTGAACTGAACTTCCGAAAATTCCTTTCCCTTTAAACTTGTTTGTAATGGTGGGAGTTGTTGCCTTAGAAAATTCTTCTTGAGAGGTGAGAAAATCAAGATTCTTTTGGAAGAATTTGGTCTAACCATCTCTGGTCTCATTTACTATCTCATTGACTCTACCATCATCAGGCCTATTTGCCAGTTTTTGTTACTAAAGACTATTCTATTAGCAACATCTATACATCTTTTCATTTCCTCATTATTTATAGAGCCACACATATTCAAAAGTTCAACTTCTTTGATTTCCCTATCCCTTCTAATTGCATCTAATCTCCTTGCATCTAACTTATTGTACAATGATAAAGGAATTTCTTTCAAAATCTCTATCAAAGCCTTCTTATATATGTCTAGATATAACAAGATTGCTTCTTTTATTTCATTTTCCTCATTATCTTCTAAATCTTCATAGAATTTTGACACATTTTTCAACATTCCATCTTTATTTATCTCATCAATTAATTTAGCACAAGTTATTTTACTAGATTCGGTCGCTTCATCACTCTTTTTCTTCTTGCTGGGAGTTGTAGGAGCAGATGGAGCAGGCTACCTCTTCTGAGTAGGTTTCCTTGCCGAAGGTGTGGGTGCAATTGTTAGATTTCTAACTAGCTTCCTCCTATGTTCCACCTTCTTCTCCTCTACCAGAGGCTTGTCAGTTTTATTCCTCTATACCCTTTTGAATGCAAGATGTTGATTATCCTTTAGATCAGAATTAGAAGTGGTAGAAAAAATTAAAGTCTCAGGCTTCTTCACCGTAGGAGCACTAGTTGTCATCGGTTGATCTACCGGTTTAGATCCAGAACCTAATTTTGTATCTATCTTGTGCATTACATCCTAAACAAATGTAGACATTTTGTCTATCTTCTTTTCTCTTCTTTTCTGGTTGAAACTAGTTTTAACTTGAAAAGTCTTTTCTTGTGCAGTGCCAAAGTGTTCAGCCTTATCATCCAAAGGAGCATCAATCAACATTTTAGCATATAACTCCAAACTACTATCATCTACCTCATAACCTAATTCAGTAACCCATATAGTTCTGGGTTCCATTGCTTCCATCAGTGTCTCATCTATTTTGACCATAAAGCAAATATTAGTGGAGTATTTCTCCACAATGTGCTTGGAAATTCTTTCCCTCAGTCTCATGTTCTCCTGAAAAGTTTTGAAGTGGCCCCATAGCTTCTCATCCCTATTACTACCAAGACTGCTGATTTCTTCTTTGATCTGCTTACATACCGGTATGTCATGTGCCCAATGCTTCTTTCCCAAACCCGGTAGCTCATTCATGAAGTATAACATCAAGCAGACAATCAGATTGCCAAACTTGAATGTTCCTTTCTTAACCCCTTTAATTTTGCCAATATTAATCATTAACTCACTCCTCAGTGATTCACACAAATCATACTTTTCATTATCTTTATCGTTTGATAAGCAACATGGATGTAGGAACTAGCAATAGAGTTCAATCAACTTTATTGAGTTAACTTGTAGCCAATGATCATGCTAGAAAATTTCACATCAATGTAATTGATGGTGTTGACCCTCATAGATCTTCCATCATGGGTTGCGCCGGTGAGCTTCTCAACCGTAGTGGTGGAAATCTTCTTTCCTAGTTCCTATCCAACTTTAGGTAAGTCGGTGACCACTTGAATAGATTCTTTAGTAATCATGTGGGGCTGGTCCAGCTAGATTAATTCATTATGGACCCAGCTCAGAACATATCTGATCACTTTATCCTTGAATTTCCAAATGTACAGGATTCCTGTTAACCCTAGATCCTCAATGATTTGATATTCCGGTTTGATAGTACTAGAGGTGCCTAGTATCACAGATTGATACATCCCCTTGATTTCCTCAATGCCTAAGTCCTCCAAGGTGTAGTGAATATAGGATCTGACATCTTCTACATAAACCATGCCATTGAGAACCCTCGAAAATGCACCAGTAGAATCTTCCTTCATATCAATTTGGGGAACTTCCTTGAAAATAGGCCTAAGCCTATCATTAACCTCAAAAATAGTGGGATTCGCAATGAAAGTAGGAGCAGATGATGATCTGGATGCCGTTTCAAAGAAATACCTATATAATAGTCACCGGTTGAAGGGTTTTGATTACTTCTCAAATGACTTCTAGAAATTATTTGGAATGCCTTTACTTGCTCCTGATTGCCTATGATTCACCTTTGCTTTGCTCTAGTTTTCTTGAGTCCTGGATGAGTGAAAATGAGTCCATTTTCCCTTTTTATCAATGAGTAAACCCTAATTCATCACTGTCATAATTGCTTAGCGATGTGCCCTACCGGATGCCAGTTTCATAGTTTCATGCCGAATAAACCTCTATCAATGATCAATACCACTCTTTAGATCTCTTCTAGATCTCTTCCAAGGAATATGCAAGATTTGCAGTGAATTTACCAACCCCTAAGGTGTGTGCCTTAGTTACCAGTTGAATTTCCTGTCGGTGTAGGTGTGCTCTGGTCTACCAGTGGAGTTACAGGTGTAGTTACTGGTATAGTTGCATCTCCACATGGTTCTTCATATTTTCTAACCCTACTCTTGGTGTGATCTTGTTGTATTTCATCTATCTTCTACTTGCCTTTCTCATTTTCTTTATCATTGCTAACTGATGTAGACTTGCTTCTACAGTACTTAGCAATATGACCTATTTTGTTGCATGCATAACATGTAACATTATTTTTTTGAATTTATTTGACATATCTAGTGTCATTCCTTGACCTACATTGATTAGCCAAATGACCAAACTTTCCACATGCATGACATTTAACATTCATTCTACAATCTTCTGACTGATGACCATACTTCTTGCAATTTGTGCATTGATCAGGAACTAAATTGTAGTTTTGATTTTGTCTCCTTCTACATTGTCTAGCCATATGCCCAAATTTATTACAAACAAAACATCTACCATTAAATTTGTAAGCATCAGATTGCCTTACCAGTTTCCTCTGGTCTGATGAGTTCTGCATACCAGTTGTCTGATTTTCATTTGCAGTACCAAAGCTTTCACCTTGTACAAATCCAAGCTCTCTAGAATCTTCACTCTGCCTTTATCTTTTCAATAAATAATCCAATTGTGCAACACTAATCCTGAATTTTTCTTTATACTCACTTACAGTAGTCAAATCATCTCTCAGAGTTGTTATTTGTCTTTCAAGCTCTTGTTCATTATTTCAGGAGTGTACCAAATCAGTTCTTAATAGATTATTCTCATGAGTCAATCTGCCACATTCATCAAATTTGTTCTTCAGAGATATAGCAAGATTTTCTTCCTTTTTCTTTATGACCTCAATATTTTTTGATAACCTCATAGTTAGGTCTTTCATTTCATTCTCCATGAGTGTATTTTCTTGACTTAACTTCTGACATTATTCCATAAGTGCATTTTTATCTTCATCATCCTAGTTTTGCAAAAGTTTCTTTCTCTTAGCTTGAGTAGATGATAACCTTTCTTACAGAATAAGAATGAATTCATTAGATGAATTTAGTTCATCTTACAATTTTAGGTTCTTCATCCTTTCAGCATCATTGTCCTCAAGTGCCATCTCAAGTTGCTTCTACATAGCCATGTTCAATGATTCTAGTTTCAAGATCTTCCTCAATCTGTTAAACTTCCTTCAAGGTACTAGGCTCCGATACCAATTGTTGGAATACAATGAACCCAAGAACACTGAGAGGGGGGGCAGTGAATTAGTGTTCTATTGGTACAACAAGATTTATACTTTTTATAACATACACTTATAAACTGGTAAATGAAGAAACATATAACATGAACCAAATAAACCAACCACATGAATGAACACCATAACACATAGAATTTATACATGGAAAACCTCAAAGAGGAAAAACCATAATGGGATTTGTGACCCACAATATCAATTCACTGGCCAAATAAAAGATATTACATATCATGGGGGCTTGCACATGCAGGAAGACACAATATGTAGAGCACACTTCTCAACACAAAAGAGTCTCACTGACTACAAGCTTCTGCTGAAAGAAAATAGTACTCGTGAACTCACAAAATGCATCTACAATGCCAAAAAGAGCTCCAGTTAAAGCTCTATTCTGTATTGGGTCATAAACCCTGAACCTTCTACCGGTATCTCCTCTTCCTCCAAAAATGTTTTTCAAACTATCTACTAATCATAGCATGATATTACATTTGCAGACAAATGATCTACATACATATCCTTTGCATCACATAGTTCTTCTATTATTCTCCTATATCACCTTCTCAAAATGACCTAACAAACTGACTTATATACCCTTACAAACATTATGCCTTATATCGGATTACAATACAAAAGATATACAATGTCGGCCCAATATAACAATTACAAAATGATTTTACAATAGAACCTTTCGGATCCAGACTAATGTCGACTTCACAAAAATGCTAGATAACAGTGCCGGTGCTAGTGCTGGTGTCGGTGTCGGTGATGACCCTGAATACTCAATGTCGGTATCCGCCGGTGTATGCCTCCATGTGCCAGTATATGTCTGTAATAGAATCTTGTTTTCATGAATGACAACATATGATTCCAATGAGTGTCAATTGCCAACAGTTGCAACTGAAACATTGACTGGAAAAAGATTGACCATTTTGATTCATTCTACTTCTGCATTGACTAGCCTTATGACCAAACTTATTGCAAACAAAACAATTACCATTGAATTTTTTAGCATTAGGTAGCCTTACCAGAGACCTTTTAGCTATCTTCTTTTGATGTTTTGACTTAGGATTTCTTTGACCAGATCTGGAGCTTTCACCTTTCTCAAATCCAAGACCTCGCTTGTCATCTTCACTCTTCTAGCTTTGTAGAAGCTCATCAAGTTTAGAAAAGATAATCTTGAACTTCTCGTTGTACTAATTTATGGTAGCAAGTTCATCCCTAAGAATGATAATATGTCTTTAAAGCTCTTGCTCATTGTTATTGGATTGTTGTAGTTCAAGCTTCAACTAATCATTCTCATAGTTAAGTCTGCAACATTCATAAGATCTTTCCTTCAAGGATTGAATAATACCTTATTCATTCTTCTTTCTTCCTTCAATCTCCTTAGTCAACTTCATTACTATAGATTACATCTCATGTTTTAGGATAGTATTATCTCTTGCAAGCTTTTCACATTCTTATGTCTTCTCTTTCAAGCAACCATCATCCATGCTTTGGTCATCTTTCTGCTTTAGTTGATCAACAAGTTCCTTTCTCTTCTCCCTAGACTTATTCAGTTGCTTCTTCAATGACTTATTCAGATTCACTTTCATTTGTCAGATCTAAGCTTTGGTTTGATCAAGATCCTCAAGTGCAACAATAAGCTAATGTTGAAGACCACCAGAATCCATTGATTCACCTTCCTGAATCCTCCTCAAGCCATTAGAATTATTCCAAGGAACTAGGCTCTGATACCAATTTTTGGAATCAAGGAACACTGAGAGGTGGGGGGTGAATCAGTGTTCTACAATTTTTAACTTTATTAACTTGTTCTTTTACCCAATTAATACATTGAACCAAAATAATGATGTAGAAACACAAAGAAATCAACCACAACACCATAATGCATAGATTTTATACGTGGAAAACTCGATCAAGGAAAAAACTACGATGGGAATGAGACCCAGAAAATGAGTATACTCAAATAAAGGTTTACAATGGAATGTATATGCATTCAGGTACAATGCCTAGAGCTCACTAATCAAAACAAATAATTATTAAACAATGTTTATAAATTCCTGGGTATAGTTCTAGTTAAGCACAATATCCACTAATTTCACACTCTACCTTATACTACTCTATTCTATAGTTTTGTAATATTCCCTCTCTAGGTCTCTTAGTCACTCCCTGCCCACCTCCCCCTCTATCCTTAGCTCTCTCTTTCTCTTTATTCGTCACTCACTCTTCTCTCTCCCTCCCCTCTCTAGGTCATCACCTCTCCCTCCCTTGTATAGGATTTAGATAATAGGTTGTAGGATATAAGGTTTAGGGTATAGGGTGCAAGATTGATAATATAAGGTTGAGGGTACAGGTTGTATTGATACTTCCCACTCTCTCTCACACCTCTCTCTCCCCTCTCTAGGTCTCTCCCTCCCTTTCTTCTTCTCTCCCTCTCTATTCCCCCTTCCTCCTTACCCACGTATCTATCTCCCTACCCCAATCTCTCTTATTATCTCTCCCTCTCTTATTCTCTCTCTCTCTCTCTCTCTCTCTCTCTCTCTCTCTCTCTCTCTCTCTCTCTCTATTGTCTAGGTCAGATTGACTCTCCCTCCCAACCTCTCTCTCTACTCTTTAGGTTTATCCCTTCATCCTTCTCTAACTCTCTACTTCTCTATCCTTTTATCATTACCCACCTCTCTCTATCCCTCTCTATCTATCTAGGTTTGTCACCTCTCTCTCCCCTAATAGGTATCTAACTCATCCCCCCTTACACCTCTCCCATTGTGAACTCTCTCTCTCTCTCTCTCTCTCTCTCTCTCTCTCTCTCTCTCTCTCTCTCTCTCCCCTCCTTCCTTAGGCCCCTCACTCCTTCCATGTCTTCATTCTATCTATCTATTTGGTATAGGGTTTAGGGTATATAATTTATTTATGGTATAGGTTTTAGGGAATTGGATGGAATGAGAGACCTAGGGAAGGAGATAGAGAGATGAGGGAAGAGATTGAAGAGAATAAGAGAGTTCATAAAGGGAGAGAAGTAAAGGGAGAGGGAGAAAACTAGAGAGGTAAGAGACCTAGAGGGGAAGAGAGAGGTGAGAGACCTTGATGGAAAGAGAGGGATGAGATAAACAGAGGGAGATAGAAGAGGAGAAGTGATGACTTAAAGATGAGAGTGAGAGAGAATAGGAGGGAGAGAGAACAAAGAGAAATAAAGGGCTAAGGAGGGAGGGATGGAGAGGTATATATGGAATGAGAAACCTAGAGAGGAGAGAGGTAGATAGGTGAGGGAGACTGAGAAGAAAATGATAGAGAAGTTCAAGAAGAGAGAGAGAGAGAGAGAGAGAGAGAGAGAGAGAGAGAGAGAGAGAGAGAGAGGGGGGGGGGGGAGGTAGGGAGAGAGGTGGTGAGGGAGGGAAATAACTTGAGATGAGAGATATATAAAGGTGGGAGACCTAGAGCTTGGGGAGAGAGGTGGGTAAGTAGATATGGATAGATAGGTAGAGAGGTAAAGAGGGAGGGATAGAGAGACTTAGAGGGGGTGAGAGAGAGAGAGAGGGTGGGAGGGAAAGTTAGTGATCAATAGAATGGAGAGATATGGGAGAAGAGAAATAGTAAGAGAGGGAGGGATGCAAGGATAGAGACATGGTAAGGAGGAAAGGCAATATAGAGAGGAAGTGAAAGGTAAAACATAAAATATACATAATCAATCATAAAAACTAAACTCTAAGTCTTAATAGAGATATGAGACATTAGATATAGAGAGGTGGAGAGGGAGGGAGAGAAATAGAGAGGGGTTAGATAAAAATATAAGATACCTAGAGGGTGAGAGAGAGGTGAGAGACATGGATAGGGAGAGAGAGGGGTGAGATAGATAGAGGGATATATAGAGGGGTTGATAGTGAGATATGGATGAAGATGTAGATAGGTGGAGAGGGAAAGAGGGAGAAACCTAGAGAGGGTAAGAGAGGGTGTCATGGAAAGATGATGATGTAGACAGTGGAGAGAGAATAATCTAATTAGTAGGTAAGGGAGAGAGAGAAGGGGGTAAGGATGGAGAGGGAGAGGGAAACAAAGGGAGGGAGATACCTAGAAAGGGGAGTAAGGGATAAGAGGAGAGATGAAATAATAAAGAGAGAGAGGAGTAAGAAGGGTTTGAGGGATATGTAGACATAAAGGGAGTGAAAGACCTAGGGAAGGGGGTAGAACTAGAGAGGAAATAGATAGATAAGTGAGAGAGATAGAGGGGTAAAGATTGATGAGAGACCTAGAAGGTGAGAGAGAGGATTGAGATAGGGAGGGATAGAGAGAGGTGAGTAATGAAACAAGGATGTAGAGGTAGATATGTGGATAGGAAGGAAGGGAGAAAGCTAGAGAGGGGAGAGAGAGGTGATGACCAAGACAATAGAGAGATAATACGAGAGGAAGACAGAATAACATAGAGTGGGGGAGGGAGATAGATATGGAGGTATGTATCAATGGGATGATAAAGAGGCAGAGGGAAAGAAAGGGAGGGAGATACCTAGAGAAGAGAGGGAGGTAGAAGAGGAGAGACAAATGAACAAAGAGAGGAGTAAGAGGGGATGGATGGAGAAGTACATGGAGGGAGTGAGAGACATATGGATGGAGGAGATAAAGAGGTTAGGAGAGAGAGAAGAGATGGATGGAGCTCATATAGGGATAGGGTCAAGGGGGAGGGAGAGAGAGGTAGAGGGGCAGGGAGAGAACTATAGAGGGGACATATAGATAGGAGAGAGACCAAGAGGGGTAAAGAGAGGTGCGATACCTAGATAGCGAGAGAGGAGTGAGATAGTGAGAGGTGGGTAATGAGACCTATATGTGGAGGTAGATAGGTGGAGAGGAAGGGAGGGAGAAACCTAGAGAGGGGAGAGAGGGGGTGGGATGGAGAGGTGATGAACAAGATAACAAAGAGAGAGAATAAGAGAGGAAGAGAGAATAACAAAGAGTGGGGAAGGGAGATAGAGAGGGAGAGGGGAAGAAAGGAAGGGAGAGACATAGAGAGAAGAGGGAGGGAGAAGAGGAGAGATAGAAGGACAAAGAGAGGACTAAGAGGGGATGAATGGAGAGGTAGACATGAAGGGAGTGACATACCTATGCAAGGAGGAGATAGATAGATAAGGGGAGAGAGAAAAGAGGAGAGAGCTCATAAATGGATGGGGATAAGGGGGGAAGGAGAGAAAGGTGGAGAGCGAGGGAGAGAACTAGAGAGTGGATAGATAGATAGGTGAGAGACCTATCATTGGAGAGAGATGTATGTAATGATATAGGGAGGGAGAGGTAGAGAGGTAAAAAGGGAGGGAGGGATGGAGAGACCTAGATATGGGTAGATAGAGGATGGAAGGGATAGGTAGTGATAAAGAGAATAGAGAGGGAGAGGAGAGAAACAATAAGAGAGGAAGAGAGAAGAAGAGAGAGGGAGAGAGTCAGGGATAGAAATAGGGGTAAGGAGGGAATAAAAGGTAGAAAGGGGAGAGAGAGACAAGATAGACAAGAGAGGGAGAGAGATAGGTCTAGAGTTTGGGGAAGATAAAGAGAGTGAGATACAAGGATAAAGAATGCTAATAAGATCATGTTGATTACTGAAATTTGACTGCATAAAAATTTATATGATCCTCAAAAACCCATAATTTACAATATAATTCCCATAGAGTTGAAACCACTCTAAAAAATCCTTCCAATATATACACAAAATATAACTTAAAAGTATAAATGTGACTTATACTTAAATGTTATATTTCATGTATATATTCTTCTTTGGGGATTGGGTTTAACCTATGCCCAAACTAGAACATTTTCCCATTGACAACATCTCTTATAATTTGCCAATGCGGAACCTTTGGTGAGCGCCAAATTTGGTGCTCGTTAAATGTGAAAAGTGCATTTTTCACATTTGGTGAGTGCCAAATCTGGCACTCACCAAATGTGAAAAGTGTGATGAATACTAAGGGGGGGGTGAATTAGTATACCAAAAATTACTAAACTCAAACACTTAAATAGTTTAGTAGTCAACCGGTGTAACAAATTTACTAACAAACCGATTAAGACAAATGCAAACCAAACAACAAATAAGGCATTCACCCACAAGAGAACAATCACCATAACACAAGAGGTTTTGATGTGGAAACCCAAATGGGAAAAACCATGGTGAGATAAAACTCACAAGTGACTATCTGCATAATAGTAACTAGACCGGTTAAGGTCAAACTGGTTAAGGTCATACAATGTTCTTCACCAGAACAGATCCTATTAGGAATCTCGATCTCTATTAGGAGATAAGTCCAATTAAAGGCTACCTTGTGAGAGGATTTCAGATCCACAATTGTGAACCACCTTGTTATAGGATTTACAAAGGCTTTGCCAAGCCTACCTAGTTAAGAGTTTCAGACTTGTCAAAGATGTGAGTGATCAACAAGTGAGTGATCTAGATACTAGCATAGTATACTTGGTTAGATCCTTGATAACTCATTGTTAATGCATTTCAACATTACATCAGTCTTCATTATCTCCACTTTGTTTCTTCACATAGACCTAATCTTCTCTTTTTTAATTGCACATAAAAAAAAAAACTCATACACTTCTAAAAACCCTAACTACCTCTAAAACCCTAGACATGATGTCCTTATAAAGGAATCTGATTTCATGTCGGTCCAATAGGATTACATTGCAAGTTCCTAGGTTCAGTGCATCTGGACACATTTGGTAACATGACACAAAATCACTGCCAAAGTGTCGATGGATGATAACTCATCACAAAAATACTAGTTGAGCATAACTCATACATACAAAAAGTGATCTCAAAGAAAGTGTGTGTCAATCAATGACAGTCACAACATCATCATCAAAAATGCCAACAATCTCCCCCTTTGGCATTGATGGAAACACTTAGGAAAATTTTGACATCTAAGTGTTTTACAACAAAACAAAAAAATGCCATAATCAAAATTACTCCCCCTAAGCATATACACTATCCCTTTTGTAGAAAATACAATGTATACTACTCCCTTAAAGAGATAACATGAAAGTATACATTCATCAAAATTTTAAAATACAAAATACTACTCCCCCTTTGCCAATAATGACAAAGTACTGCAGAATAACCCATGTTTCTCATTATCATTAATATAATAAATGTTTATGACAGTAGTGAGTGAAACTTATCAAAAACTGATTTAAAATTCTGCATAAAAGTCTTCATGGATAAAGACCATGATTCAAGTAATGAGGTAGCCACCTCGCTTTCTGTTTGCATCTAGGATACCTATTCTTCCATGGCATCAATTGTCCTCATCTCTTGAGTGACCATTAAGGCATCCAGATTGAGATAGTATTTTTGAAGTATTTGCAGTCTGGGTAGTAGAACCAGTTGAAGTTCCTGCAAATCTATGGTCTGGTTGCTAATCTCCAACTCTATTATGGCAGATTGGAGCTGAAATCGATGAACAGTTTGCCCATATGTAGTGAAGGAATCATAGGGTGTCTTAAAGGTGGTTATATATGCCTATAAATCAGATTGCATTTTTTCCTTCTATGTAAGTACATCATCACAAAATAGATGGGGTTGGCTTATCTTACTGAGCAATAGTTATCCCTCATCCATAACATCTCTTATGTCCTTCTGTTCTTTCTGAAGTTCAGACCGGAGCTCATTCAGTTTCTTCACTAAGGCAGTGTTTAGTGCCTTTTGATGCTTCTTTTGTGCATTAGCTTCAATAACCTCTTCTAGATGTTGTACCTAGTCCTCCATAATTGTACATAGAAGTTCTAGTTGGGCCAGATAGGAATCGGTACTGGGGAGGTTAGTACCGGGAATCAAACTGGTAAGAGTTTCAACCGTAGTTTGAATAACATCTTGCTCCTTTTTCCTCCTTAATGCTTCTAGTCGCTCTTGTGCAAGCTTAATGCTTTGGAGCAGCTCTGATTCATTTGCAGCTTGGAGGTCAATAGGACTAGTGATGTCAGCCGATTTGGCTTGACCACTGGTTGCCTTTGGGGTCTCCACTTGTGTGCTCTTTGCTGCTTCCCTCTTCTCTTCAGCTCTTTACTTTTCCTCTTCTACCTTCTTTTGCTCCTTTGCTTCTTTCTTTTTCTTCTCTTCTTCCTTCTTTCTATCTTCTTCTTTCCACTTCTCTTCTTCTTTCTTCTTCTCCTCTTCCTATTTCCTTTTCTCCTCTTCCCGTTTCTTCTTCTCTTCTTCATGTTTCTTCTTCTCCTCTTCCTATTTCTTCTTCTCTTCTTCCTATTTCTTCTTTTCCTCTTCCCATTTCTTCTTCTCTTCTTCCTATTTCTTCTGCTCCTATTCTTTCTTCTTCTCCTCTTCTTCTTTTTTCCTCTTCTCTTCTTCCTATTTCTTTTTCTCTTCATCTCATTTCCTCTTCTCTTTATCTTTCTTTTTCTTTTCCTCTTTCTCTGCTTGCTCATTGTCAGCGTTTTCTTTGTCTTGTTTCTTCTTCTCTGCCTTTTCTTTATCCTGTTTTTCCTTGTCTACTCTCTCTTTATCAACATTTTCCTTTGCTGCATCTAGAGTGACATCTTCACCATCTAGAGCATCAACATCAATAGTGTCCATTTGTTCAGTAACCAATTCTCCTTCACTGTCATATACCTCATCCGGTTTTCCAGTTTCTGGTTCTTGTTTAGCTTTCTTGCTGGCTTGAGACACTTGGTGCAACCTTAGAGCAGCTTTGGCATGGGAGTGTGTATCTTTCACCACTTCAGAAACTTTGCCTTCCAGTAACAAGAGTCTTCTTCTTCTCATGAAGAAGAGGCCTTTGTACTTATCCATGATTTCATATAGCTCAGAATTTGACACATCAGGAAAATATTGTACAAATATTTCCTCTCTTATTTCTTGTTCTTTTTCAATGGCAATGTGCCATTTGTTATCTAAAGAATTGTATAAATAATCCAATGTAACAGATCTAATTTCTGATGGTGACTGATCATTAATATATAGATATTGAATAACTTCCTGTTCAACTTCCTCCTTTTCATTATCATTAAAATCATCAAAATGATCTATTAAATCACTTAGAACTTTTCTCCTAACATTCTTGATAGTCCTTTGACAATGTGTCAATGGTTTGTAAGAGGAAATATCTATATTTACTAGTGCTGACGATGCTAGTTCATTGTTGGTTGTCTTTGCCTTCTTCTTTTTTTGCCTAGTCTTTTTAGGCTGCACTTCAGGTTCTGTATCCTCAGAATTTGGTGAGTTTCTCTTAGTCTTCTACTTTCTTTCAAAAACCTTGGCGGGTGCAACTTCTGGTTTCTTCTTGGTCAGTAACCACTTGGTCAATTTAGGACTTGCAGAGGTAACTGGTGCCGATATCGATGGCACTGCCTTTCCCTTCTTCACTGAAGGTTCTTCAACCGGTGTTACCCTTTCCAAGTAGGTGTCAGTTCTCTTCTTCTTTGGATCAAGAGGTGAGGCAAGTAGGGTAGAGGCATACCCATCTAGCATGTCATACATCACCTCATATCCCATGGGTTCAACTTTTTCCTTTTGGGGCTCCACCGCCTCCATTATGTACTCATCTACTCTGATGATAAAGCATATGTCCTCTTCATACTTCTTAACAATATTGCCAGATATTCCCATCCGTTTTTCTCATCTTCCATTTGAATTCATCAAAATATTTATTCAAGACTTCAGGATACCCGGTTCCCACCGCTTGAAGACTTTCTCTAATTTGTTTGGTAACCGGTTGGTCAGCAGACCATTGAATATCACCAACTCCCAAAAAATAGCCTTGAAAGTAGAAAAACAGACCTACCAAGAGTTGCCCAAATTTAAATCTTAAGGCATTGTCCTGTTTGATAGACTTTAGGTTTACTAGAAGTTGCCTCTGCATATAGGTGCATAGATCAAATGAGGCATCTTCCATGATCATTCTATAGTCTGCATGCACCATAGCTGCAAAGACAGTTTATTCTGCTAGCATAGAACATTCGGTATTCGATCACCATGCAGGCATACTTGACCAAATCATCCTTGATGGTGTTTACGGTCATTCCCTGTTGGTCACTCACAGAACCGGTGAGCTTAGTCATTTCAATCTTGATGACTTTCCTTAGGGATGGCACCTCACCATTGTTGCAAAAATTGGTGACGACATGAATGGCTTCATGCGTAATATCATGTGTCCTTTCAAGATGCATTTTGTCTCCATGCACTCTGCTCAGAATAATTCAAATGTGATCTTTCATGAATTCTTCAAGAAAATACACCACATTGTGAAGTTTCTTCTTTTCAAGGATGCTGTATTCTGATTTGATCTTTTTGTCATCCCCGCAGAACAGACCTAGCTGAGAACGGATCACTAGTGATCCTAAGTCTTCCAATTTGCAGTCAATGAACCTTAAAATATCATCTTCCACTATGACTCCAGCGGGTATCTGGGATAGAGCATTGTATTTCATCTCCTGTTGGATAAAATCCACTAAATCAACAGGTGCACTAGGACTAGAGTGTGATGTAGAAGCCATGATTAACTGATAAACAAGAATTTTGATAAATACCTTTAGAATATTGAAATTTAGGGTTTGTCAATACAACATACACTTCACCACTTCTATTGTTTGAATACCACTTAGTGTTCTTCACTAATAGGTTGCAAGTACCTAAGAATTCTTCTGCAAGATTTCAATTCGCTCTGAATCACAAGTCAAATCGCCTTTGGTCACTCTGTACTTGAAAATTTCTTCACTCACAAATTGATAAGTGAGAATGACTTGAAAATCCCTTTTAAACAAATTCTTCACCAACCATAATAAATGCTCCACCATTAGGTTATAAACCCTAATATTTCCTTTTACCATTTCTGATCTTCTGCTGATTGATAGGTAACATATACCGGTTAAGGTGTTTTACCAGTGTAAACCAGGGGTTCAAAACATTTCACCGATTTGTTCCCCCTAAGCTTTTCTAAAGCTTAGTTTGCTGGTTTAGTGACTTCCACACTAGGTGTAGAAACCAGTTCTTCTTGTGACACTACTTCAGGTTTCTTCTTCCATGTTGTCTTCATATCTATTTGAACAGTTTCAACATTAATCTTTCCTTTTGGAGTGACTGGTATATCATCTGATAAGTGCTTTCTCATTCTGCAGGTTCTGGCAGGGTGTCCCAGTTTGTTGCAATGATAGCGTACCATTCCAGGTATTCTCCATGGTTCATTGTTCATTCTACCATTCTTCCTCATGCATGTTGTAGTAGTGTGACCGTTACCATGGAAAATCAAACAGGTTTCTCTCCAACCAGTTGCCGCTTGATAGCCACCACCACTTGATTGATGGTCATAGGCATTATATCGGTTTAGATTTCGGTTCACAAAGGATTCAGGAAAAACTCCTTGACTCCTTTGAGGATATCTTCTAGTGTTGTGTATAGTAGACCTGCATTCAAATGCTCTATTCCCAAACTTGTTGCATGCATAACAGTTACCATTGAATATATTGGATCTAGACTTATTGTTTAGAAAGTAAGGAAAATTATTGTAAGCCTTATTTCTACATACATTAGCAGTATGTCCTTCCTTGAGACAATTAAAGAAAATAGGTTTAAAATTTTTCTTACCTTTATCCTTTGGTGTCAGTTGCTTCTTTGATGCTCCATCTTTTGTTCTGTAGGTATCACCTTCCTCATAACTAGAAAAACCAAGTCCAGTGGTATTCTTTACCGGTTTTGCTGATTCAAGCTTTTGTTCTAGCTTAACAGTACTCTTATTGAATTTGGCAAGTATTTCCTTTGACTCAATGAGTTCCTTGGAAATAGCAACATTGGATTCCTTCAAGGTTGCATTCTTAGAAATAGCCATGTTCAGTTTACCTTGCATTTCTTCTTTTTCCACTTTACTCTCTTGGAGATGAGCAGTAAGTGCACTGATTTCTTGCTTCAAATTGGAGATTTCATGATCTTTGTCTTTTACCAGGTCTTCAGCTTTCCTCTGGTTCTCAAGCTCTTGACACATTTTGATAGTCAGTCCTTCCAGTTCCCTTCTTAGATTGGCATTAGACTCATTCAGTTTTTCAACTTCTTCAACTAGGGCTTCCATGTTTGCTTCATCAGAAGAAGTATTTTTCAGTAAGCTCCATCAATTTCTCAACATGCTCTCTTCTCTTTGCTAGAGAGGTTTTATATTTGACTTTAAGTTCATCAAAGGCTTTCTCAGTCTAAGTGAGACGATGAGTAAGCTCCCTCATAGTGCATTCCCCCATATCTCCTTTCAAGTGGTTAAACTTATAGAAAGGTTCGCTCTGATACCAATTGATGAATACTAAGAAGGGAGGGGGTGAATTAGTATACCAAAAATTACTAAACTCAAACACTTAAATAGTTTAGCAGTCAACCGGTGAACAAATTTACTAACAAACCAGTTAAGACAAATGCAAACCGAATATCAAATAAGGCATTCACTCACAAGAGGTTTTGACATGGAAACCCAAATGGGAAAAACCACAGTGAGATGAAACTCACAAGTGACTATCTGCAGAATAGTAACTAGACCGGTTAAGGTTAGACCAGTTAAGGTCATACAATTTTCTTCACTAGAATAGATCCTATTAGGAATCTTGATCTCTGTTAGGAGATAAGTCTGATTAAAGACTACCATGTGAGAGGATTTCAGATCCATAGTTGTGAACCACCTTGTTTGAGGATTTACAAAGGCTTTGCCATGCCTACTCGGGTAAGAGTTTCAGACTTGTCAAAGATGTGAGTAATCAACAAATGAGTGATCTAGATACTAGCATAGTATGCTTGGTTAGATCCTTGATAGCTCATTGTTAATGCATTTCAACATTACATCAGTCTTCAGTATCTCCACACACTGTTTCTTCACACAGACCTAATCTTCTCTTTTGTAATCGCACATACAAAAAAAAACTCATACACTGCTAAAAACCCTAACTACCTCTAAAACCCTAGACATGATGTCCTTATAAAGGAATCTGATTTCATGTCAGTCAAATAGGATTACATTGCAAGTTCCTAGGTTCAGTGCATCTGGACACATTTGGTAACATGACACAAAATCACCACCAAAGTGTCGGTGGATGATAACTCATCACAAAATACCGGTTGAGCATAACTCATACATACAAAAAGTAATCTCAAAGCAAGTGTGTGTCCATCAATGACAATCACAACATCATCATCAAAAATGCCAACAAAGTGCACTTTTTGAAATTGGAGAGTGCCATATTTGTCACTCACCAAATTGTTTGCATTGGAATACACCAACCCTTTGCATTGGATTTTACTTGGGCATCCAACCCAAAGAATTGGATGACCATTTCAGGCATGAGAGGTGTTTTTATTAGAAGATTAAAATTTTTACTTATTTTTTGTTGTGTTATCCATTAGGTTTGCATGTGTTTCAATGCAAATTAAAAAAAAAACCACAGTGTCCTTAAGCTCTCTCTTAGTTATCCAACCATGTAATTTGTTTCAAATTTTGATTTTGTTAAGGCTTTCATCTTTAATTTCTTTTGTTAGTGTGTCCATTTTTGGTCAAAAACCAACATGTGCTATTTTGGGTATAGTTTTTTAAACATTCATCATATTTTGAAGCAACTAATTTGTTTAGAAATTAGACTCCATTCTACACACCTTAAAAAAATGTTTTGAATTTTTATTAATTTTCGATGATTTTAGGAGGGAGCACACTCAAATTTTTATTTTTCAAAATGTGTCCACTTTGAAAATTAGTAAAAAACTCACATACTCATTAAAAAAAATAGCCAAAAAATCTAGCATAAACTACAAGGTGTTAGCTAATTTCTCATTGAAGCAATTTTAAAAATTCTAAAAAAAGTTAACATATTAAAGGGACCACAATAGATGCTATGCTATGTTTTTTGCATAAAAGTAAGACCGCTTTTTGTGGCCCCCTTTTTGAAACCCTTAATATGCACCATTTTCAAAACAAATTAGTAGTTTAGAAAGTATACTCAGAGCACTTTGACTCTTGTTCTTGTTTCATCTTCAAATTTAGAGTGTAACTATGTTCAATTTGTCATCGAAGTTTAGACTTTGCTGATTTTAGAAAAAAAGTGGCATCTTAAGATCCCCTTTGGATACATCTTGGTGCACATACATAGGGATAAAATTTGTGTTGTACAAATTCATCCATAGTTATAGAATTGACCCAAACAAAATTACAAGCCTACAAAAAATTGAGTACACCAAGCATATTAATCTCACCTAATTATTTGTACTAGAGAATTGATTTATATGTTGCATTAGTTTTTCATTATTATTCCACGAGCTAAGTATGTAATCAATTTACATTTTTTTTCCTCATATAACATCCATTTACATGCATTACCATTCCTAGTTATTATTTTAATTAATCTAGGTTAACTGTGAATGATTTTATATTAATTATTTAATTGGCATTAAGTAATATTGAGGAAAGACATGATTTTCCTTTACACAATTGTAAAGGAAAAATACTCTTTCTTTATATTAATCTGGTATAATCAAGCAAATGCATACAATCAAAGCATAATTAACCTAAATTTAATAATACAACTGTAAAGAAGAAAATATTTGTAAATATAGGTGGAGATAATTAGGCCCTTAGCTCTTAGAACTAGAATGAAGAATAATAGTATGATATTATGCAAAATATAGTCATAATATTGTATACAATGGATTTTGTTAATCTACTCAATGTTTTAAGATTGTAATAGTCATAAATCTATACATGTAAAATTTGTGCCATTTAAGATTGATCATGCTCTGTATAGAATTGTCCTAATGTGTAGATCTATCATGTAATTTTCCCATGTATTTGTGGAAGTTAATTTCCCTTTGTAATGATGGAAATTCTATTACCTTATAATTTTGCATCATGTTTTAAGCTCACTTTGGTGTCTATCTCCCCTAATGTGTTTCCAAGTTTATTTTGGCCTTCACCTTAGCCTATTTCCACCCATGGTACCATGACCTAGCCTTCTCTAGTACTTTTTCTCAAATTTGGTGTTATAACTATCATTTCTATGTCATTTTCTAATTTTTAGACCTTCATTGAGTTGGAACTTTCCAAACACAAGTACAATATGCAAAAGTTGACATGACACACTAGAATCACATTATTGTTTACTATTGTGGTATTTTGAAACATTTATTTACTTATCACCTATTGAATTCATAAGTAATTTCTTTGGAGTGAATTCAAATGGCTAGCCAACTCCCTTATCTCTCTCTCTCTCTCTCCATTTGATTCATTTTGAATCTCTCTCTTACAATCTCATAAAATATATCATTATTGATTTATACTACTCTATTATTGACATTCTACATCGTTATTACCAATACTTTGAGTAGCCTACTACTATTTTTCATCAATTCAATGTGAAGTTCATGTGAAGACTCCAACTTGCTATTACATTCTTCAGGATTTTAGTAACATATATCAATAACTCTCTTACCTTCATTAGTATTACCAAGCTTGAGAGGTGATTTTTTTCTAGTTATACTATATAGCTTCTCTTTATCTTTTATTTTATTTTTGTAGAATCTTGTTGTTGCTAGCTTTGGCACTTGGGTTCTCATTTCCTACTTATCAACAATTATTTTATATTTTACCTTACATCACTTACATTTTCCAAGGCTTTATTAATTCCCAATCATAAATAGGATAGATCACAATATCAATAATTTTTCATCCAGCTACCTATTGAGGTTGGAAAACCAAAGTAGAGGCTTGATCAATCATGGAAAGATCCTTTGTAGCCCAAAAAATTCTTCTCTTTTATCTTCTATGTCATTCTTGGGAACTATTTGAATAGAAACAAGGGTGGTTGGTCTCTTCTCCTTTTGTATCATTTTAATTTATTTAAATATTTATTTTAGATTATGTTTCTTCATCTTTGTCATCTAGAGAAATTGCTAGTATTTTTGGTTTTATTTGTGTGTAGATTAAATATAGTTATGGAAGCTAAGATGGTTTTTGTAGAAATTTTATTCACAAAAATATTATGGACAACATCGTGCCACGTTGACATTTGTGCATCACATAGGCATCTAGACTAGAGAGCTTCACCTTTAAATAAGAGGTTCTCCTTTGTTCAATCTTTTATATGTTGGTGCTATTTTTTAATAATTTAATTTCTAATAAAAAAATATTTTATTTCAACACTTTTCTTTAGCTAGTTAATTTCACTTTCATAGTTTAAAACATTTTCTTAGGTTAGTAAATAAAATATTGCAAAATAATAGCCAATAATTCAAAACATAGGTTAACCTAGGAGGTAATATTGGAATAATCATCTAACTTTTCCAGAGTTTATATACTTACTAAGAAAGGTTACATTTTTTGTTAATATATTTTAATGAATTTACCACTCTTAAACATTTTTTCTTGAATTTTCTAAAATAATCTAAAAATAAGTCACATTCTTGATTGTGTGTTGAAGCCCTTTCATTAGTTTTATAACTCCATCAATATATTCACATAATATTATTCAAATAAGTTTAAGAAACCTCAACATGTCTCATTCTAGAACTCACACAAATCCCATTTGCACAGCTCTAAATTTTTTAATTTCTATCTGAACCTAAACAACATGACTTTACCCCAAACACCTAGATATTCTAGAACATATTTTAATCACATGTAGGGATCCTTTGACCATGAAGCCTACCTTAATCTAGAGTTACATAACTTGGAAACATATCTTGTTGAGTTCCAAAACACATGCAATTATAATAAGGATATGCATGATCATGGGAACATTATATAAAACATAAGAACCAAACTACATAGTGATTAAGGCATTTATTTATTACATGGGTGTAGAGGAGGAGATTTGTTACCTCTAAGATGACAAATCTTAGAGAACAAATCTATTTGTTGCTACCTCACTTATAATGGCACTAAGGGAGAGCTAGGGGATAACAATTGTTGGCATATGGACACTCCAATGAGACATTGTGTGTGATTGAAGGTTTTGTCATTGATGGCAACCTTGCAATCCTATGGCATCGGCAAGACATCATATCAACAAAGCATTACACAAGCAAGACGGTGCATCGGCATCAACAAGATCACTCTACACCGGCACCGACACCGGCATAGAGGCCAATAGGATTTTTGATATGTAATATTTTGATTATTATTGTAAGCTGACTTGGCAAATTGTAAAATGACTCTTGTATATAAAGGAGATCATTGTAGACATTTAAAAATGTAAGGTAGCGAGCATAAAGAAAATTATTAGGTAGACCTAATGTACGAATTATAGGTCAAGGGTATATGTAAAGAACAGAGTTAGAACTGGTACTGAATCTAGCATTGGAGATGCTATTGTAAAGTAGTACAGATCATTGGATTAGTATAATCCTCATTGTAAGTCTATGTGACTTCTCATTGAGTAGTGAGCTCTAGGCAGTTGGCCTTCCTGCATGTGTAGGCCCCTATTGTGAGTAATATTCTCTTATTGGCCAGTAAGTGAATATTGTGGGTCACAAATCCCACTGAGGTTTTTCCCACACCAGGTTTCCTCGTTAAACATCTTGTGTTATGGTGTTCTTTTCATGTGGATGTTTCTGATTCTCTTTATTGCATTAATTCTTGCATACTGGTATACTGCTATTTTATGTTCTGCATGTTTTAACTTAAGAAATACTACTCACCAGTTAGATATTGATTCATCCCCCCCTCTCAGTATCTGTGGGAATCCTAACAATTGGTATCAGAGCTTGGTCCTCTATTTTCAGAAGCCTAACAACTTGAGGAAGACCTTGACACCGGCAAAGATGGAAAATCTGATGAAACAACTTGAAGGAGCTCTTACTAATTATGATGCAGAGAAGTTGAAAAATATCAAATTAGAAGATGATTTAAGGGCAGCTCAGGATATCATTCAGGCACTTCAAGAAAATCTTACTGTTACAAGAAATAAGAGAATAGAACTTTGTGACAAATTGCAAAATGAGAATGATGAAAAGGAATCACTTAATGATATGATAAGCAAGCTGAAACAAGAGATCATGACAACAAAAAATGAAATGCAGGATATGACTATGAGATTTTGCAAAGAGATTAAGGACAGAAAGAAGAATGAAGAAGAATTGACCAGAAGACTAAGTGATGTAGAAAATGAGAACACAAGACTTAGCTATGAAAATGACATGTTTAAGACAGATCTGATGCATACTCAGAATGACTCAAATGAACTAATGAGACAAAAAGAAATCTTGGAAAGGGAATTGGAAACTGCAAATCAATATAAAGAAAAATTCAAGAAAAGATTAGAAGAACTTGGTACCTTATTAAAGAATCAAAAACCCAAAGGTGACACTTCTGGAATTGGCTTTGAAGTTGGAGAAAGCTCCTGTACTACAAATACTTAGGATCATAGCAAAATGATAAGACCACCTAATGCTTATAAATTCAATGGAAAATGCTTTAACTATAATAAATATGGTCATAGGGTAAATGAATGTAGATCTAGGAATTATTAGAATATCAATCCACCCACCAGTCAATGTTCCAAATGCAACAAAATTGGTCATAACTCTGAAAACTGCAGAATGAATGTGAGATGCTATGTTTGTGGAAGATTTGGACATCTATCTAATCAATACAAAACACAAATCGACATAGATTATGGGAAAGCTATTCAGAAAAATAATGTAACTTGTTATGCATGTAACAAGATTGGGCATATTGCTAAATTTTGTAGAAGTAAAGGTACACCGGTAGACAACAAAAGTGCTAGCTTGAAAGGTAAAGAAAAAGTTGAAGAGGTTAAGCAAGAATTCTCAAAGCAATGGGTTAGAAAAGATGATCTAACTATTGGGAATACTCCTCCACCGGTAGAACCAACAAATGCTTCACCGGCAGGATAGAGTGATGCTCCACTAGCAGGAAGTTCTTCATCTAATTGAAGAAAATTTTCTTGAGGGTTTGGCAATCTAATGACACATGTGCTATTATTCCCTCGGTTACAGATAAGAAGTTGAAAATCACTTATTACCGGCAAACAATGTTAAGTGAATACTTAACCGGCATGCAATTAATGTGGTAGATAGTGAAAAAGACTTTATAAAATAAGGTTTTGGCTCCATTTCATTTCACCATGATTTCAAATTTTCAAAGAGCGCGAAGATTTCTGAGCTAAGACATTTCGAGCAAGGAACAAGCACACTCCAAGCAATCATCCATCCAAGACAAAAAAAGGTATTTTATCATGGCATCCACCTCTGCAATTGAATACATAGCAAACCCTACTGTTGTGGAAGTAATTAAAAGACCTAGGCCCATATTTTAGTTGGTCCGCAAAATAGCAAAGAAGGATGATACCTTAGGTGCATTTTCTCAAATCCCTAAAGGTGTTGTACATGCTGAAGACCCTAGAATGTATATTCACTGCAATATTGAAGAGTTAGGAGATGAGGAAATCAAAACCATGTATAAAACTGAGATATGTGATGATACCGGTAATGTTAAAGCTAAACACAAAATCATTGAAACCCTAGGATTCACAGAAATCCTTAGCATTCCTAAATTTCCTAAGGATGTGACTAGGATAGTGTTAAGCAGAGTTCATGGAGAATTTTTCTGGTTAGATGCAATTCATAAGATCACCAAGAAAGCAGTAAAGGTTGTCACAAGGTTACCGACCACTAGTAAAAGACTAGACAAGAACAAGAAAGTTTCAAATGATTTAGTCATAGACCTAACAGGTGCAACATTTGATAAAAGATCTCTAAGGGTCAATGATGTAAAGGATACAAATGTGAGATTCTTAAGTATGATATTAGGTTACAAAGCCACTCATGCCAATAGACTTAACTTAGTTTCAATTTTATGCATTAAGAGTGCTTATGATATGATAACAGACAATGCAAAAATTGACATCTGTGAATGGTTAAAGGATGAACTGATAGACAACCTTGGAAAGATAAAGAAGGATAAGAAAGGAACTTTTAGATTTGGAAATCTATTAGTATGTCTAATGCTTCATATAACAAAATAGGTTCCCGGTATAGGATATAAAGAACTTGAATATGACATACCGGTAGGAAAGAAACTAACAGAACTGTTCAATACCATGGGTGAGAACAAAGAAAACAACATTCATGAATTTTTCCAAGCACTAAAGACAAAAGTGAAGAAAAGGACAAGGTTATCTCATAAAATTGTAAATAAATACAAAGATGATATATGCTTTGTTATTAAAAAGGATGAAATATGGATGGAAGCAGTCATCCCAAGGACAATCTGGGTAACAAAAATGGGCTATGAGACAGATGACCACACAGTTGAAACTTATGCCAAAGCACTTCTGGAAGCTCCTAATGAACCTAAGGAGGAAGTATTTGGTAGTGCTGAAACAATAGAAAAACAAATACTATCCAAGAAAAGAGTGAAGAAGGTAGAGGAATTTGTGAGAAAAGGATCTAGACAAGCAAAAGCCATTAAGGAAGATGTATTAAAGAAAACCGGCATAATTGAAGATGAGTTGGCAGCCCCACAACCTGAAGCTCATCTATCACTGGTAGGTACTTCTTCAGAAGGAGACACACTAGCAACCTTTAAAAGAGTTATTAGGAAAAGAGATCCCTCACTGGCAACCACTCCTTCACCTAGAAGGACAAGGCAGAAGCAACAAGCTATGAGATCTCTGGTCAGAAAGGTCACACCTAAAAAGAAGCTGACTCCTAAGAAAAAGAAAAAGACAAAAACTGAGCTAGCACCTCTAGACATTTTGCTAAATGAGATCACAGAGAAAGGAAAATTGAAAAACATAGGGAAAATTTATGACACCCTATCTTCTGATGAAAAAGGGCAAGTTGAGGAGAGTGTAATATTACATATGGACATGTTCAAAAAGTTTTTGATGGAAGTCATAAATGAAATTCCTGATGATTTATACAAAAGACTTGAGGCCAGAAGGCAAGGAGTAATTGAATTAGACAAGAAAATAAAAATAGAAAAACTACTTGTTGTATATCCACTAAACTCCCCAAAGGAAATTGATGATCTGATAGCTCAGGCTAACCAGATAGTCTTCTCCACTGCACATCATCATATTTCACTAATGGCAGGAAGAGTTATAGAAGTTTCGGAGGAAACAAAATATGGTTGGGACATATTTTTGGTTGAAAAAGAAAAACAAGAAGAATACAGGAATCCCAAGCCTATTAAGGTATATCAGAAGGATAAGGACAAAGGGAAAGGCAAAATTGGTGGACCTCCAAGCATAAGGGTTAAAGACAACCTACCTCCACCTGTAAAAATTACAACCCCTGAAAACCAACCGGCAGCTGAAAGCATGGATGTAGAGGATAGCAACCCAAATTCTGAAGTCCTGTACTGTAAATGTTGATACCCAAAAGATCAACATAACATTTGATAAAGATACAAGTGAAAAATTAGATATGGCTAAAGAGCCTCCAATAACAGGAAATACAGAGAAATCGGTAGAGGATACAGGGAAAAAGATGGAATCTGAGGCACAAACAGAGAAACCGATAGAGCTAAAGGCTCTAGAACAGATGCCACTGGTAAGCAATGAAGCAAGAAAAGTAGTGCTAAAGGAAATGCAGACACAAACTAACCTGCCAGAGTTCAATACAAGCATGGTCACTTCCACTGGTACTTATTTTGTTGGGTCATCATCAAAGTCAACAAATGTGACTGAGGTATTACTTGAATCCATTAAGAAAATAACTGACTACAGTTCACAAGCTTACAAAGCAATAGATGGTTGAATACCAATTTTGAAGATAATTGCTCCTGATTGTAATATAGATAATAAAGATTCTTTAGGACAGTTGGACACATTATGTAAATACATTTCTAGAAATATTGAGAAATAAAGGAAGAATCTATAAAGGACATGGTAGAAAAGGAGAAACATAAATTCTTTGAAGAAGAAATAAAGAAGTGTAATAGAGACTTTGACACACTTCTACCGAAACTGTAGTTTGTTAAAAGAGTATAAAAACCTGTATAAAGACACATGCAAAATAAACTTCCTGACTGTAGATATTGACAAGAAAATAAGCAAAACACAAGAAGAGATAAACAAGCTTGCAGACAATTTTGTCAATTCACCAGATTCACTATCTATTTTTGAAGATAAGTTAGCAAATTTTGAGGAAGAATTGCTTAAACAACAAAGAGAGAAAGAGACAATAATAAACAAGGAAAAACACTTGAGATCTAAACTGAGTCCAAGATTGGACTATCTAGCATCTCTGCGAAAGGAAATCTTAGAGGCATTAGCACAGGGAAGTAAAACACCGGCAGAACAATTGCAGCATCTCACAGGTACTGTGAAGAGGATTGAAACAACAATAAAAGATAGCAAAAAGTTTATGGATAGTATAAACTTAATTTTCGGCGATCTTTTTCAGATAATAACTACCCAACTACAAGGTTGAGGATATGGATAGGTATAACTACAAACTCTACTAACATCTTGACAACCTTTGTCATTGATGCCAAAGGGGGAGTAGTAGGATGAGAAAGTTCAAAGACAGGAATCATATGCTCAGGGGGAGCCCTACATATTTTTGGTAAATTTTTTGGACTACACATTTTGGACACTTTTTGAAATTTCTCATGAGTGTTGCCATCAATGCCAAAGGGGGAGATTGTTGGCATATGGACACTCCAATGAGACATTATGTGTGATTGAAGGTTTTGTCATTGATGGCAACCTTGCAATCCTATGGAACCGGCAAGACATCAGACCCGCAAAGCATTACACAAGCAAGATGGTGCACCAGCATCAACAAGATCACTCTACATCGACACCGGCACCGGCACAAAAGAAAAGATGTATACTGGCATAGAGGCTGACAGGATTTTTGATATGTAATATTTTATTATTATTGTAAGCCGACTTGGCAAATTGTAAAATGACTCTTGTATATAAAGGAGATCATTGTAGACATTTAAAAATGTAAGGTAGTGTGCATAAAGAAAATTATTAGGTAGACCTAATGTGCAAATTATAGGTCAAGGGTATATGTAAAGAACAAAGTTAGAACCGGTACTAAATTTGGCATTGGAGATGCTATTGTAAAGCAGTACAGATCATTGGATTAGTATAATCCTCATTGTAAGTCATTGTGACTTCTCATTGAGTAGTGAGCTCTAGGCAGTTGGCCTTCCTACATGTGTAGGCCCCTATTGTAAGTAATATTCTCTTATTGGCTAGTAAGTGAATATTGTGGGTCACAAATCCCACCGAGATTTTTCCCACACTGGGTTTCCTCATTAAACATCTTGTGTTATGGTGTTCTTTTCATGTGGATGTTTCTGATTCTGTTTATTGCATTAATTCTTGCATACCGGTATACTGCGATTTTATGTTCTGCATGTTTTAACTTAAGAAATACTACTCACCAGTTGGATACTGATTCACCCCCCCTCTCAGTATCTGTGGGAATCTTAACAACAATAAGATACAAAAATTACACTAATGAAGAAACAATTGAATGATTAAAGAACATAAATGATGAAATATGAGAATCTAAGCTAACAAGATGGTACATAACCAAGAATAGATTATACCGAAGAACTAGATAGGTCTTGGGTTTTCAATGCTACTGAGGTGAATAGAAATCTGTACGATGCGCTATCATCTGTATAACCAAAGAGCATATAATTCCAAAGAAAGCTAACAACAACACTCCTTGACTGTACAAAACTTATTCATCACCTGCACACACTAAGGGGAGAAAATGTTGGGGCTGTATAGGCGTCTGCTTCAGTTAGACCCCTATTTTGGTGTTTCCACCTCCATGGACAACCAGATACATAGATTGGATAAAAGATAAAAAGATAGAATGCAAATAGAAACTATACTCCGCTTAATGGAAGCAAACCCCTATTACAAATAGATAAAAATGATATATTGATAAGCTAAATGCACCTAAATGATAGATACACTTAGAGATATGATAGATAAATTGCATGCAATGATAGAAGATGGAGATAAATGATAAAGATAAGACAAGGCATGTAGCCAAACTCCCCTTTTTGAGATACATACATGATAAAGCTCAAGATATGTGCTTGTTGCTACAAGATGATTGCAAGAATGTTGTGGATAGAGATAGCTTGAGAATACTTATAGAGTGTTCAAGAGAGAATAATGAGATCTAGAGATATAAGAGCCAAGAAGTAACCAAGAGTAGAACCCTTTCAAATAAGAAAAGAATAGCTTTTTAAGGATGGGAAGAGGTGTGGAGAGTCATTATGGCTGAAAGCAAGCCAAGGGACACACGTTGAAATGGGTCTGACTAATTACAAGATGTGAGATTCCATGGATCTATCAAGATGTTAGTGTGACACACAAATGTCGATGCGGTGTGTTGTCATCCTCCCAAACATAGGCCCAAATGATGTTTCAGGGAAAATGAGGGTATTTTTTCTTTAGGGCCCATGATGACAAAATGATGGGATTTTTATCGTAGGTTTGTCATTAATACAATGAGTGCCATGTATAAGTATCATAAATGCACTAGGCACAATTTAGGACACTACATTTTTCCCGCACTTTAGTGTACAGATCCATTCAAGGGATCAAGTGCACTAAAGTCATTTCAAAAAGATAAATTCATTAAGCCCATGAAATGCAATGAGTTTAATAAATGCAATAGATACTTAGCCCCAAAAAGGATATTGTAGAAGCTGCAAAGGTCAAATCTGCAGTCACAGATGATGCCACCAAGTCTCCATAAGAGAGCACAGTATTCAATGCACTGATTTCCATACTGCAAAATTTAAAAATTTGTTAGCACAAAAAATAGAAGAATCTACTTCGGCAAGAAGAATGCTTAAGAACCGTTAGTATAGATAAAAAGAGAAAAATATGATGAATGCAATTATATGCCCCCTCATGTTTTTCCCCAAATGAGGAGGGGAAAATATGAAGGAAAATGAGCCAAAATTGTCCCAAAATGGTCGAGAAATTTTTCAAGCCAAAATTAGGCTATATACTCAAGAGTGGGCCCCTAGAAGGGTCATTTTCACTATTCACCGTGAGCATTTCCATTGAGTTTTATATAGATTTTGAGTGAAATTGCCACATATATGGGAGTATAGGGTCAGAAAGATCAAGGGTCTTTGGATCGCAAGGCGATGAGCCTAAGCAGGCATGCTTCGAATCTCGCACTTATGCTTTATTTTAAGCATTTTTTAGCATTTTCATGTTTGGAACTCTACAAGCATCCATGGCACGTGTCTAGGTCCCAATGCCACACATCCATCTAGGGTGCTTTAGTCCTGCCTAGACACTAGTGTCCATAAGATGCATGAGCGTCTTAAGGACATGCTAGCATCTGGATTAGAATATTGATAAAAACTGACTGGAAGTTTTTATCTTTTGTAGACTTTGCCCAAGATGCAAGAGCATACTTTGGGGCATCTTCTACAGATAATGTGAGATAGAGCTAAGAAGTTTTCGGTTATAGATAGACATCTTCTCAAGAGAGTATGACTATGGTGGACCTTCAGTTTACCAAAGCTATAGTTCCATGCATAGATGTTGTGAGCCTTGATGGAGAGATGGGATGTAGAAACCATGTTTTTCCATCTGCCCATAGGTCAAATGATCATGACTCTTATATACGTCTACCACATCCTTTGGTTACCCATCTAGGGGTAGAGAGTATCCCCTACCATCCTAGTGGGAGCAGAGCTAGGTAGACAATAGGAGTGGGCCCTTGGTTGGATAGTTGATGGGACTGGACACACCTACCTATGAGCATTGGGCCAAGGCCATGTTTTGATTCCCCTAGTTCAACGCATCATGATAGTGAACATGGCACGTCGGGTGTTGACTGATGACCATGGTTTGGTGCTAACAGTCAGATGTGTGCCATTGATTTGGGAGATGGAGGAGTAGGGTGCAGTATATGCATGGGGGTAGAGCATGCTTGCACACCTCTATTATGAGCTCTAACTCTATGTACACTATGAGTACCAGAGCCTGAGGATGTGCATCTTGCTACAAGTTTGAATCTTTGAGTATATTACTTGTACTCAACCAACTGGGTTTCCTATTTTGATGCCCCTAGACATGTCAAGGGCACACGACTATCCATTATGGCATGGTGAGTGGTGGACTAGGGACCTCACATACTAGAGGATCACCATCGATCATCTTGGGATTGGCGATATTGTATGACAATCATTCTGTGACATGGGGGTATGGACCACGAGCCACATCCAACTCTCATAGATGTAGTGCGATTGGTTCCTACTCGATCGCTAGGATCACATTGTCATGCCCTACAACTGACGATGGTGTGTGTGATAGTTACATATGTTTGATCTACCAAGAGCATGATGCGATCATAGGACCTACCCTGCCCCACCCTCACAGATGTTCACAATAGTTTTGAGGGTAGTGATGATGACAACATTGTGCCACAACTTGATATAAATGATTTCAGAGTCACCCAAGACTTCATAGACTGGTGGGGCACATTAGATCCTACCCTAATCTTCCCACCAGATGCAATAGGAGGAGACTACAGAGATCTAGGAGCATATAGCGATGACTATTTGTCAACGAGTGATCAGGGTGATAGGTTGGGCAGAGACAATGGGTGGGTAATCCGAGCCTAGAGAGACTAGTGTTGTTGCCAGTAGCTAGGGGGCTCCCACCATTGAGTGTAGCACCACCACCACCAACATGGGCATCAGTACTAGTAGTATTCATAGGGGCATCTTCTAGTAGGGTGCCTCTGCAGGATCCAGATTGGCAGAGGGGCGATCCTGGTATGCATTGTGATTTTATTTTGCATATTTTAGTCTTTCTCATGCATGCTTTGATATACATATAGAGATATTTGATGTTATGGATACTAATAGATGGCTTTTGTGTCTGCAAAGGGTGTTGCCGAGTGGTTGAGCTTCATCCATCAGGCACTCCCAGAGATCATCCCTAATGTGCAGATCTAGGGCCTAGTAGTGGATGTCTACTACCCCCTCCGGACAACACAAAGACATGCTCACCTATTTGAGCTTGTAGCATGACTTCAGATGGGATATGAGGAGGGCTAGGTGGAGCTAGTGCAGGGAGCAACATAGCTAGCCATCGTAATGGGACAAAGGGAATAGGCCTTCTTGGAGGTTTACATTGTCCTTAGAGAGAGAGGCCATGCAGTGATGTGATTTGAGAGTGCCAAGAGGGAACATAACACTCTGTAGAGCCAAGTTGATGACCTTCAATGATAGGTGGATTTTGCATGGTAGGGTACAACTGGTCACCTTGACCACCCTTGAGTGTGCTAGTTGTTAGTGGACTTGAAGGTTTTTTTCCAAAGAGAGGCCACACTATGGGAGGAGCTAATGATGCAATGAGAGACCATGGTGGAGCTATGGGGAGACCTGAGGGGCCCATGGTCATGAAGCATTACAGCTACAAGATTGCAATCTACCTCAGTTAGATAACCATCACATCAAGATCAAGATCCTTCGGCGCCCGCGACCTTAGGGACCCATCCTCATGGGGGATCATGAGACTTTTTGACTTGTATAGATTGATCCATTTTTTATTCATCAGATGTATAACATTCTTTTGATACATACATAGATGAAATGATGTATATATATATAAAAGATTCAATATTTCGATCTTATCTTGTGTCATTATGAGTGAATGTACTTTTAGTTCAATATGCTCATGTGATGGATGGTTTAGATTACATGTACATCATGATTTAATTTATATATTGTTGTATATATGCATGATTAAATTCCATGATGATCATTGTATAGATGTTTTTGAGATATAGATAGAACATGTATACACACGCACGCACACAATGCATATATACATACATATATACATACATATATACATACATATATATATATATATACATATATACATACATATATATATATATATATACATATATGTATATATATACACACACACAAACACACACACACACATACATACATACATACATACATACATACATACATACATACATACATACATATATATGCACAATCACTCTATAACATAGAGATGATTAGATGTTATTTTGATGAAGATATATCATGACGTGACCATTGTAGAGATATAAGTGTCACACACATGATACATACAACTTTCCTTCTATGCATAATATATATGTAGGTGCAGAGTGTTAATAGGTTCTTAGAGAGGTGTACCATCCATATGAGATAAACCATAAGCACCAGAACCATAGATAGAGTTGACGATGTATGGACCCAACCAGTTTGGGCTAGACTTCCCTCTTTGATCAAGTGGCACATTGACATTTCTTTGATTCTCACAAACAAGGTCACCTATCTTAAAGGCTTAGGGTAGCACACTTTGGTTATATCATTTAGGCAAATACTTTTGATAAGCTTGAAGATGTTAAAGGGCCTTCAAACAGTGCTCATCTAACAACTCAAGTTGATTGAGATGAAGGGTATGATAGAAATAATCATCAATAATCCCTTTCAGGGAGACGCATAATGATGGAATCTCCAACTCAAGAGACATGATAGCATCGACTCCATACACAAACTTGTAAGTTATTGTCCCTATAGCTATACATACACTTGTGTGATAGACCCATATTTCTTATACCAACTGAGTATGCCAATCTTTACCATGTTTATTGTTGTCATAAAGGATTGCACTCATGATGCTAAGTATGAAACCCAACAATCTTGTAAAACATGGAAACACCTTCAAGCCTATGGGTTGCTCAAAGTGAAGGTGAATCTCTGGATTATAGGTTGGCTTCCTTTATAACGTATCTCCTGTATTTTGCTTTTTTGTGGGAAAAGGGATAGAAAGCTTGCATGTAATGAAAACCTATCCTAATGGAGGTGACACACCAAAATGATGCAATTCTACTTGTTGTCCTAAAACTATAACCAGCTGCAATAAATAACCAATATGTTTCAAAAATCAAATAAGATCATGAAATTCATTAATATTTCATGCGAAGGTTTGAAATCCACCAACTTTGTATGAAGGAAATGTGATTTTTCACAACATGCAACTAATTGGGAACCAGATGAATACAGCCCACAACCTGAATTTGCAATGAAATCTTCATATTTATAAACAAGATAGAGCAAAGTATTTCTAAAAATCACAATAACTCTATCAAATCATTCATCTGATAATGAAGAAAACAAGAATAAGTGACAAGGAAACTGCACTCTTTATTGAAAACTGGAAAAAATAACTCTATTACAATGCTGAAAACTAAAAAAGAGTATTGAGCTACAATGCTTTTTGTTGTCTTTGTAAGAAAAAATAAAGAACCAGACAGAATAATGAAGAGGGGAGAGGAATATATAGAAGATTAGCTCCTAAGAATAGAGAGCTAAACATAGTTTTGTCCCAAACTGAAAAAATCTTCATGAGGAAACCCTTGGGTGAATTTGCCCAAAATAGCATGCAAAACACATGCAAAAATCTGTCAACGTCACTCTCTAATGATGAAAATAGCTCTCCAACTCAAACTACATCAAAGTGATACTCAAACTGCTGCATAAGAAGCCCAAAATAGCCACTGAAAAAAGCAGCTCTCTTGAAATCTGCATGATTCACTAAACTGCTAAAAATAGCTTCCTGAAAAAGCATCTTTCTCTCTGAAATCTGCATGACTTGTCCATGCCAAATATAGCTCCCAAGAATAAAAATATCCCCTTTCTTGATGAATTCTGGATGAAATCTTTTGTTTTCTTTATCTCTTTGAAATAATTCTTATTTTAACACTTCAAAAAAAAAAAATCATTTTATTTTAAGAGCTAAAATAAGTTATTTATTTCCTTTCTTTCCTTTTTTATAATTTAATATAATTTTATTAAGATTTTTTAAAGAATTAATCTTAATAATTTTTTTATTAAGATTAATTATAAATATAATTTTAACACTTCTTATAACTTAATGTATATTAATTGATAATTTTAAAAGATTTAAATCTTTATTAACATACATTAATTTATAATGAATAAAGAAAAATAAATAGCTTTAAAGCTCTTAGCCCTTAAAAAAGTGGGCTTTATTACAAAGACTTAGGTCCAATGACTTGAGAATTCATGACCTCAGGCATGCATTATATGCATATTTTTTTTTAAGAAAAACAAATAAAGAGAACCCTAAAAATAAGGCATGCGAGAAAAAAAGAGGTGAACCCTAAAATCTCATTTGCATTGTTTTGTCTTCTTAAAGAAGACTCTCTCTTGCGGCCACCATGCATCTTCTTCCTGCTACGGTTCGAACTTGGGCTTCTAATAGGGTTGTTGAAGGTTTGAGATGAGATGTTTCATGATTATCAATAGGTATGAATTACTTTCTGCATCTTTCTTCATGCTGTCATCTTTTGGAAGAAATACGCAATATTTTACCTTTCCCTACATGCATATTTTAGGGTTTTTGCTCAAAATCTTTTACACATGTGCTTTTGACTTTAAAAACATCATCTCTATTCTATGATAATGATTCAAGAGACTCTTTACTTGTAATTCTCTATGAGATAAATGCAAGGTCTTTGTATTTGTTTCTCTATATTCTTCCTGATTTTCTTTTATAGTTATACTTAGGGTTTGAGCCTTTTGATGTTTGCAACTTATGTATCCTGCAACCCCTAAAACCCTTTTGTGTCTCAAGACCTTATCAAACCACTCAAATATTTTATATTGTTGCAAAATATCATTACTCTTTAGTTTATTTCTTATATCCATGTGTATATCTAGGGTTTTGCATGACATCTTTTATATACACATGAATACAAACTACAAGTAATGGAAATCCTTATGTATTCACTATTTTGCTATGCATATTTATAGTTGGGACTACACCTCATCATCGTGAAAAGGGTTTTGAATCTTCTCCCTATTACAGGCTTGTTTGTGTTTACTTGGCTGATGGATATTGCTTCTTATCTGTTATTTTTCATTTATTTTCTTTTTAGTTTCACCTTTGATAGTAGACTATGATCTTCATGAGTGCTTTGATAATTGTTCTAACTACCAAAAAGTTGCTCCATAACTTTTTTTATATCTTTGTTCTTTATTCTAAGGATACTTTGTCCTTTAGGACTTCTCTTATATCATTACTATGACTATATCAACATTCCTTTTACTATGACTATCTTCCAAGAATAAATTCTGGCTTTGACTAATCTACTGTAGTTGTATATTCATGTCTTCATATTGCTATTAATAACTATCTTCTTGACTTGACATCGAGCAATTTATTATGCTTACAAAAGGGCTCTATTATAATTTGTCGTTGTTTCTTTATGAATTCAACCCATAACATGTTTTTTGATTGATGAGGCTCAACTACTCTTTTCCTGCACATTGCCATTGTTCCCTTTGATGCTATCTTGACCATATTGTGTATTGTGCTTTGACAGTCAACATCGTATGCTTCCACTATCATTACCTTTTGTCCATGAAGGCACTTGTTAATATGCTTCTCTAGGTACTATCCTCATGGGTTGTGTACTCTGTATAACATCATGACTATGTATTAAGCTTTTTATTATGGGTTGTGTTCTCTTTATAACATCATGACTGTGTATTAAGCTTTTTTGAAGACTGTAATATTATCAGTGTGCTTAGTCATTGGATCTATATTATGATTGCAAAAATATCTATTAAGTTTCCTCTTGTGATTGCATCTTTGGTTTGATCCCCTCATACTTAATCTATCTTAGGTCTTTGCTTCAATGTTATGCTCCCTGCACAAAAGTTTGACTTGTGACTGCATACATGATCACTACTCCTTTCATGGGTTTGATTTTGTTCTTTGGACCTATATGCTGCACTAAGTCCTCTTCATGCCACTATGAACTATATTGAATAATTATCTTGACACAGTAACTGGACTATGTCTCTATTTTGCATTTGGTTCAAGCCTACATTATAACAAGGCTATAGATGGCTGTCATATTTGTAAAAAATTTTTTGGTGGATCCTCTGGTATTACCATTGCTTTCATTGTTATCTCCTTGATTCCTAATGACTGTGATAGCTCCATTACTATGATATTCACCATGTGTTGATTGTATCTCTTTGTTTGACTATAAAAAGTGCTTACTATTTTTTTATTCTTTCATTGTTTGTTATTGGTGGCTTTGTACTTCATTCACTGTTCATGGGCATTTGTAAGTGTGACTAATTTCTTAATAATTATTCTATTTTTATTAATGACTGTGAGGAATATATACATAGCTACCATCTTTTCTTGTGTGGTTATTTGCCCCTCTCAATAAGGGCTTCACAAGATATTTACTCTATATATTGCCAAGACTCATATGCTTGATGTGTTGAGCTTTGACAAATTGTTACTATGCCTTTTATCTCTTCTTTGATGACTTTGTGGCTGCACATTAATACTTTTGATCAATTACATGGGTGTCTTTTTCACTATATGGTTGTGAGCCTATGTTGATTTGGCAAATGATTGTGGTTCAACCCCATCATTTTGGCATCCTTAATGATAATGTTATTATAAATTTAATCTTCAAAGATTACATGCTTATTGACCTTGTCACAAAGATGGACTTTGTGTTGTTATTGAACTAAGGTTTTGACTATCTCTTGTGACTCTTCTATGGTAGTATGACCTTGTATGGTATTTCAAGGTGATCATAAGGTGACCTCACATCTAGTGTCCTGATGAAGATGACTACTTTTATGTGCCCCTTTGATTCATACTATGACTTTATACTCTCACAGTGAATGTGGCACCTCTGTCTTGTCTCATGGACTGTGACTAAGTCTTCTCAGTGATTTAATACTAGTTGTACATACTGAGAATACTACTATCTTTTATTGCTCCTTCTTCCTTGTACATCGCTTTGCAAATTTTGGTCATCATGAACCTAGTAGATGTGAAAGTGGTATATATGAACTGTTATTGCTCATTGATCACTTATTGCATGACCTTATTGATGTCCTTGTAGACAATATCACTGTGTTGCACTGATCATGACTGAATATTTTGATATGCTTTAATCTTACTTATTTTTTATACCAAGATATGGCTATTGCCATGTTGTTTCCTTCAATAGACTATTGGGACAGTCACCTCTCTATCCTTTACTGTGATTGATGATTTAGAAGCTACTTTTCTATTGGATATAGCTATACTTTTCTCAAATGCCAAGATGGTCTCTTATGGACTTTAGCATGAACATTGGTATTATTAGCCTATAACTATTCCTTAGCATATTTAAAAGTCAATTTGTGGCATCTTTTGAATATTCTTTTCATTGTATAGGATTTCTTATGTTATGTGGCAAGGTTTCATTATTCTCTACTTCTTCATTAACTATTCACTTGTCTATATAATGATGCCCTTGTATAGCTCATGATTTGTACTAATGTCGCTAAAGTTCTATCACTATCTTGATGATCAATTCTTGGCACTGCGATTAAATATCATACTGGGTTGTTATTAATGATGGAGATTTCTCTACCATTATAATGAATACCTTGTCCTAGACTGGTCTCTACACTTGACATTTATACATTCATAGTATTCTAGTCATTATTGTATGCTCATATAGCTGAATATTCATGATGTTGGTTTTAGAACAGGCCTCTAAGTGCTCATCATAGATATTTTATTTTTTATGAATGAAACTTGAAAATGCAAAATATTGTTGTAGACACTCACATATATACACTATCATGATGTTGGCATACTTATTAACAATATTGTCCTTGAGCATTTGTCATATTGTTCCAGTTAACTAGAAGATACTATGAATTGTGCAAATGAAAATAAGGTGGGGAATTTTAGTTTCTACATGATTAGCTATCACAACTGGAGTATTCTATATTTGATTCAAAGCTAACTTTCCTTCTTGTTCTACTTATGAAATTGATATCTTTCATTGTCCTGTGATAGCTACTTGTGCTAAAAACTAAAAATTCTCCCTTTAAAGGTTCACTCACCTTTTGTTTGGATAAAAATGACAATACAAAGTTTCTTCATGTTCATTTACATTGTATAATCTATCATTATTTGACATGTGAAAACAAAACACCAGTTTTATGCTTTTTTTTTTTTCTCTCATTCATATGATGGCTCTAGTCACTTGTTGACAATTGAGTGCAGCCTCATTTATGTTGTATATACTACCATTGGATGCCAATTTATAATATCATTAAGTGACAGTATATGGGACCATGGACATTGTTGTACTCCATGTTTAACAACTAATTAGTGTCACCTTGTGAGTGATTACTTGTATGTTGAGCTCAACCCTTGTGGGAGCCCATTTTCCCACATACTTGATATTCATGAAATAGAAACTTGTCCTATACCTGCACAGTGAAAAAAAACATTAAAAAAATAAGAAGCTCATGAAGCTTCTGATGATTTGGCACTTTGATCTCTTTGATTCTCTTGCTTGATCTAATCTATTTTTTTCCATTTGTAGTCTGATATATGTTGGCAAATGCACACTCCAATGAGAAATTGTAAGTGATTGAAGGTATGGTCATTGATGGCAACCTTGCAATCCTATGATGCTGGTAGGCACCGGCACCGACAGGGACCGACACTAGTAGACTCAACACCAACATACATATCACCAGCACCAAAAGGAAGATTACCAACACCCTGGCCGACATGAATTTTGTTTAAATGTATTTTGTATTTAATTGTAAAATCTTTTGTAAGACGACTTGGCAGATTGTAATATGACTCATATATGTATGAGATCATTGTAGATCATTTAGTGTGATAGAAGACGGAAGGATTAATGCAGACCTAATATGCAAATTGTAAAGAAAATATTGGATAAGGGTTTAGGTATGTAGCAGAGCTTAAACCGGTACTGAATCTAGCATAGTAGATGTTGATCTGAAGTAGTACAAGACATTGGATTTGTATAATCCATTTTGTAAGTCAGTGTAACCTCTTTTTGTAATTGAGCAGTGAGCTCTAGGCACTTGACCTTCCTGCATGTGTGGGCCCCTATTGTAAGCAGTAATATTCTCTTATTGACCAGTAAGCGAATATTGTGGGTCACAAATCACACCGAGGTTTTTCCCATACTAGGTTTCCTTGTTAAAAATATTATGTTATGGTGTGTCTCTTATTTTGTGGTTATTGCTCTTATTTACTACATTATTTTTGGTTTACTGGTACATAGTTTTGATATGCTTTTCATGCTATAAGTTAAGAAAATTATTATACCGGCCAGATACTGATTCACCCCCTCTCTCAGTATCTTTGGGAATCCCAAAATTTGGTATTAGATCTTGGTCCTCTATTTTAAAAAGCCTAACAACTCGAGGAAGATCTTGACACTGGTAGAGATGGAAAACTTGAGAAAGCAATTGGAAATAGCTCTTTTAGACTATGATGTAGAAAAAGTGAAGAATATCAAACTTGAAGATGATCTGAAGGCTACATAGGATATTATTCAAGGATTTCAAGAAAATTTCACTATAGCAAGGAATAAGAGAAGAGAACTTTGTGAAAAGATACAAAATGATGAAGATGAAAAAGAAACTCTTAATGATTTGGTAAACAAACTGAGATAAGAGAACAATGCAATGAAGAATGAGATGCAAGATATGACTATGAGATTTTGTAAAGAAATTGAAGGTAGAAAGAAGAATGAAGATGAATTGGTTAGAAGACTGAATGATGTTGGAAATGAAAACACAAGACTTAGTCATGAAAATGATATATTGAAGATAGATTTGATGCATACACAAAATGACAGAACTGAACTCATGAGACAGAAAGGAATCTTGGAGAATGGACTGACTGCTGGAAATCAAGACAAAGAAAAATTCAAGAAAAGTTCAGAAGAACTTGATGACATAATGAAGAATCAGAAACCAAATGGTGATGCCAATGGCCTTGGATTTGAAGTTGGTGAAAGCTCTGGTACTAAAAACAATCATGATCATAGTAAACTGGTAAGACAACCTAATGCTTACAAATTTAATGGGAAATGCTTTAATTATAACAAGTATGGTCATAGAGAAAATCAGTGTAGATCTAGAAATTATCAGAACACTAATACACCCACCGGTCAATATTCTAAATGCAACAAAGTTGGTCATAATTCAGAAAATTGCAGAATGAATGTAAGATGTTATGTTTGTGGAAGATTTGGACATCTATCTAATCAATGCAGAACACAAACTAGCATAGGATATGGGAAAGCTATTCAAAAAAACAATGTGACTTATTATGCTTGTAACAAGATTGGACATATTGCTAAATTTTGTAGAAGCAAGACACCACCAGCAAATAACACAGGACCTAGCTTGAAAGGTAAAGAAAAAGTTGAAGAGGTAAAGTAAGAATTCTCAAAACAAGGGATCAGAAATTCTGATCAGAATGTTGATGGGAATACTCCTCCACCGATAGAATAGAGTAACACTCCATCAGCAGGAGACTCTTCATCTAACTGAAATAAAATCTTTTGGGGGTTTAGCAACAAAATGAAAAACTAATGAATACTAAGAGGGGGGTGAATTAGTATACCAATAAATACTAAACTTAAACACTTAAATAGTTTAGCAATAAACTAGTATAACAGTTTTACCAACAAACTGGTTAACACAGATGAAAACCAAACAGCAAATAAGGCATTCACCCACAGACGTACAATCACCATAGCAAAATAGATTTTGACGTGGAAACCCAAATGGGGAAAACCACGGTGAGATGAAACTCACAAGTAACTATCTGTAGAATAGTGACTAGATTGGTTAAGGTCATACAATGTTCTTTACTAGAATAGATCTTGTTAGGAATCTCAATCTTTGTTAGGAGATAAGTCTGATTAAAGACTACCTTGTGAGAGTATTTTAGATCCATAGTTGTGAACCACCTGGTTAGAGGATTTACAAAGGCTTTTCTGGGCCTACCCAGTTAAGGGTTTTAGACTTGTTGAAGATGTGAGTAATCAACAAGTGAATGATCTAGCAAATAGCATAGTCTTCTTGGTTAGATCCATGATAGCTCATTGCTAATGCATTTCAGAATTACTTTAGTCTTCAGTAAATCCACAATCTGTTACAGCACATAGACTCGATCTTCCCTTCTAAGATCGCACATACAAAAACTCATCAACCACACAAAAACCCTAACAACTACCACACCTAAAACCCTAGATATGATGTCCTTATAAAGGAATCTAATTTCATGTCGGTCCAATAGGATTACATTGCAAGTTCCTAGGTTCATTGCATCTAGACACATTTGGTAACATGACACAAAATCATCATCAAAGTGTCGGTGGATGGTAACTCATCACAAAGTAATATCGCTTCAAACATTAAACCAATTACTGGTTATCAAAAATGAAGACTAGGAAAATGATAACTGTCGCTTCAGTTCTTTCATACCACTTGAGATCCTCGAACCGCTTGAGGTCCTCATACCACTTGGGATCGGTAAACACTTTCTACAAAACACCGATAGTCTAAAGACTATAATACATAATACCGGTTTGGAACACATACTGGTTGAGCATAACTTATACATACAAAAAGTGATCTCAAAGCAAGTGTGTGTCCATCAATGAAGATCACAACATCATTATCAAAAATGCCAACAATCTCCCCCTTTGGCATTGATGGCAACACTTAGGAAAATTTTTGACATCTAAGTGTTTTACAACAAAAATATGCCATAATCAAAATTACTCCCCCTAAGCATATACACTACCTCTTTTACAGAAAATACAATGTATACTACTCCCATACAGAGATAAACATGAAAGTATACATAACATGCATCAAAATTTTAAATACAAAATACTACTCCCCCTTTGCCAACAATGACAAAGTATAGCTGAATGACCCCTATTTCCATTATCATTAAAATTATAAGAGTTTATGACAATAAAGAGTGAAACTTGTCAAAAACTGATTTAAAGTCCTGCATAAATGTCTTCATGGATAAAGACCATGACTCAAGCAATGAGGTAGCAACCTCACTTTCTGTTTGCATCTGGAAAACCTATTCTTCCATGGCATCCAAGGTACTCATCTCTTGAGTGACCATTAAGGCATCTAGATTGAGATAGCATTTCTGAAGTATTTCAGTCTTGGTAGTAGAACCAGTTGAAGTTCCTACAAATCTCATGTCTGGTTGCTGATCTCTAACTCTATTCTTGCAGTTTGGAGTTGAAACCGCTGAACGGTTTGCACAAATGTGGTGAAGGAATCATAGGACATCTTGAAGGTGCTTATATATGCTTGCAGGTCAGATTGCAACTTCTCCTTCTATGCAAGCACATCATCACAAAATAGATGGGGTTGACTAATCTTACTGAGTAGTAGATTTCCCTCATCCATAGCATCTCTTATGTCCTTTTGTGCCTTTTGAAGTTTTGATCGGAGCTCATTTAACTTCTTCACTAAGGCAGTGTTCAGAGCCTTTTGATGTTTCTTTTGTGCATTGGCTTCAACAACATCTTCCAGGCATTGCACTTGGTCCTCTACAACTGTGCATAGGAGTTTTATTTGAGCTAGAGAGGAATCGGTACTTGGGAGATTGGTATGGGAAATCAAACTGGTAAGAGTTTCCATCGCAACTTGAATAACACCTTCCTCCTTAATCCTCCTTAGTGCTTCCATTCACTCTTAAGAAAGCTTAATGCTTTGCAATAGCTTTGTTTCATTTGCAGACTAGAGGTCAATGGGACTAATGATGTCAACTGGTTTGGCTTGACTACCGGTTGCCTTAGGGGTTTCCACTTGTATGCTCTTTGTTGCTTCCTCCTTGTCCTTGGCTTTTTGCTTTTCTTCTTTTGCCTTCTTTTGCTCCTCTACTTTTTCTTTCTTTTCTCTTCTTCCTTCTTCCTTTCTTCTTCTTTGCGCTTCTCTTCTTTCTTCTTCTTCTTCTCCTCTTCCTATTTCTTCTTCTCCTCTTCCTTCTTCCTCTTCTCCTCTTCCTGTTTCTTTTCTTCTTCCTTCTTCTTCTTCTCCTCTTCCTATTTCTTCTTCTCCTCTTCCTTCTTCCTCTTCTCCTCTTCTTGTTTCTTTTCTTCTTCCTTCTTCTTCTTCTCCTCTTCCTATTTCTTCTTCTCCTCTTCCTGCTTTCTCTTCTCCTCTTCTTGTTTTCTCTTTTCCTCCTCTTTACTCTTTTTCTCCTCTTCTTTTCTCTTTTTCTCCTCTTCTATTTGTTTCCTCTTCTCTTCCCATTTTCTCTTTTCCTCCTCTTGTTTCTTTTTCTCATTCTCCGCTTGCTCCCTGTCAGCCTTTTCTTTGTCCTGTTTCTCCTTGTCCACTTTCTCTTTATCAGCTTTGTCCTTTTCTATATCCAGGGTGACATTTTCACCATGCGAAGAATCAACATCAATAGGATCCATTTTATCAGTGACCTATTCTCCTTCACTGTTATACACCTCATCCAATTTTTCAATTTCTAGTTCTTGTTCAACCTTTTTGTTGGATTTGGACACTTGGTGCAATCTGAGAGCTGCCTTGGCATGAGAGTGGGTATCTTTCACCACTTCAGGGACTTTCCCTTCTAGCAACAAGAGTCTCCTTCTTCTCATGAAGAAGAGGCCTTTATATTTTTCCATAACTTCATAAAGTTCTGAATTAGACACATCAGGAAAATATTGAGCAAATATTTCCTCTCTGATTTCCTATTCCTTTTTTATGGCAATGCACCATTTGTTATCTAAAGAATTGTATAAAGAAACTGATGTCATAGATTTAATTTCTGATGGCGACCGGTCATTAATACATAAATATTGAATGACTTCCTATTCTACTTCCTCTTTCTCATTGTCATTGAAATCATCAAAACAATCTACTAATTCACTCAACACTTTTCTCCTAATATTCTTGATAGTTCTTTGACAACATGTCAAAGGTTTGTAGGAGGAAATATTAATATTAACCGGTGTTGATGATGCCAGTTCATTGGTGGTTGTCTTTGTCTTCTTCCTCATTTGCCTAGTCTTCTTAGGTTGTTCTTCAGATTTTGTGTCCTCTGAGTCCGGTGTGTTGCCTTTTGTCTTCCACTTCCTCTCAAATACCTTGGCAGGTGCAACTTCTGGTTTCTTCTTTATCGGTGACCGCTTGGTCACTTTAGGACTTGCTGAAGTAACCAATGCTGATACAGATGACACTTACTTTCCTTTCTTCATAGAGGGCTCCTCAACCAGTGGAACCCTTTCCAGATAGGTGCCAGTTCTCTTCATCTTAGGATCAAGTGGTGAGGCAAGTAGGGTAGAGGCATACCCATCTAGCATGTCATACATCACCTCATAACCCATAGGCTCCACTTCTTCCTTTCTAGGCTCAATAGCCTTCATTATGCACTCATCTACTTTGATGATAAAGAAGATGTCCTCTTCATAATTCTTGACAATATCACCAGATATTCTTACCCTTTGGCTCATCTTGTCTCTGAACTCATCAAAGTATTTGTTCAGGATGTCAGGATAACCGGTTCCAACCACTTGAAGACTTTCCCTAATTTTCTTTGTAACTGGTTGGTCAGCAAACCACTGAATATCACCGACTCTTAGAAAGTAGCCTTGGAAGTAGAAGAACAATCTAACCAATAATTGTCTGAATTTAAATCTCAAGGCATTATCCTGTTTAATTGACTTCAGGTTCACCAGAAGTCACCTTTGCATACAGGTGCATAAATCAAATGAGGCATTTTCCATGATCATCCTATAGCCAACATTTACCGCTGCAGCAAAGACAAAGTTGATCCTGCTAGCATAGAATGTCTGGTAACCTATCACCATGCAGGCATACTTGACCAGATCATCCTTGATGGTATTCATGGTCATTCCCCATTGGTCACTCACATAACTAGTGAGCTTGGTCATTTTGGTCTTGCTGATCTTCCTTAGGGCTGGCACTTCTCCAACGTTATAGAAACCGGTGACAGTATGAATTACTTCCAGTGTGATGTCATGTGTCTGCTCTAAATACATTTTTTCACCATGCAATCTACTTAGAATGATGTGGATGTGATCATCTATAAATTCTTCAAGGAAATAGACTGCATTGTGAAGCTTCTTCTTTTCCAGTATGTTGTATTCTGATTTGATCTTCTTGTCCTTCCCATAGAATAGGCTTAACTATGAATGGATCACTAGAGATCCAAGGTCTTCAATTTTATAGTCAATATAATCCAAAATACCTTCCTCAACTATAATGCCAGTAGGTATTTGGGATAGGGCATTATATTTTGCCTTCCATTGGATGAAATCAACTGAATCAATGGGTGCACTAGAACTAGAGTGCGATGCAAAATCCATTGATAAACATAGAAACTCAAAAAATACCTTCGCACATCAAGATTGAGGACTTGCAAATTTCGCTTCACCACACACTACTTCGGTTGTTGGATTACCGCTTTGAGTTCTACACTTGACCGATTGATATTATCTTCTAATTCTTCTTCAAGGTTTTAAAATCTCTCTGAATCGCAAGACAAATTGACTTTTGTCGCATTGCACTTGAAAACTTCTTCGCTTGCAAATTGATAAGTGAAAATGACTTGAAAATCCCTTTTAAACGAATTCTTCACCTACCATAATAAATGCTCCACCATTAGGGCATAAACCCTAATTTTCCTTTTACCATTTCTGGTCTTCTTCCAATTGATAGGTATCACATACCGGTTAAGGTCTTTTATCGGCATAAACCGGGGGTTCGAAACATTTCACCGATTTGTTTCCCCCTAAGCTTTTTTGTAGCTTACTTTCCCAGTTCAGCGACTTCCACACTAGGTGCAAAAACCGGTTCTTCTTGTGACACTTCTTCAGGTTTCTTCTTCCATGTTGTCTTCATATCTATTTTAATAGTTTCTACATCAATCTTTCCTTCTAGAGTGATCGGTATATTATCTGATATGTTCTTTCTCATTCTACAAAATCTTGTTGTATGACCCAGTTTGTTGCAATGATAGCAAACCATTCCAGGTGCTCTCCAAGATCCATTATTCATGTTTCCATTCTTCCTTCTACATGTTGCAGTAGTGTGACCATTTCAATGATAGATCAAATAGGTTTCTCTCTGTCTGGTTGCCGCTTGATAGCCACCGCTACCTAACTGATGATTATAGGTATTAAACCAGTTTGGATTCTAGTTCCTAGAGGGTTCAGGAAAGACTCCTTGACTCCTTTGAGGATACCTTCCGATGTTGTGCATGACAGACCTGCATTCAAATGCTCTATGCCCAAACTTGTTTGATGCATAACAATTTGCATTGAATCTATTGGATCTAGGCTTATTGTTTAGAAAGTAAGGAAAGTTATTGTAAGCCTTATTTCTACATACATTAGCAGTATGTCCTTCCTTGAGACAATTAAATCAAACAGGTTTGAACTTTTGCTTACCTTTATCCTTTGGTGTAGGTTGCTTCTTTGATGCTCCATCTTTTTTTCCAGAGGTCTCACCTTCCTCATAACCAAAAAAACCAAGTCCAGTGGTATTCTTCACCAGTTTTGCTGATTCAAGCTTTTGTTCTAGCTTAACAGTGCTCTTATTGAATTTGGCAAGTGTTTCCTTTGACTCAGTGAGTTCTTTGGAAATAGCAGCATTGGATTCCTTCACGGTTTCATTCTCAAAAATAGACATGTTTAGTTCACCTTGCATTTCTTCTTTTTCCACTTTACTCTCTTGGAGATGAATGGTGAGTGCACTGATTTCTTGTTTTAGCTTGGAGATCTCATGATCTTTATCTTTTCTTCGATTCTCAAGCTCTTGACACATCCTAATAAATAGTCCTTCAAGTTCCCTTCTTACATTGGCATTAGACTCATTCATTTTTTCAACTTCTTCAACTAGGGCTTCCATGTCCACTTCATCAGAGGAACTGTTTTCAATTAGTTCCATCAATTTTTCAACATGCTTTCTTCTTTTTGCTAGAGAGGCCTTATATTTGACTTTGAGTTCATCATAGGCTTTCTCAGTCTGAGTGAGCTGATGAGTAATTTCCCTCACAGTGTATTCCCCCATAGCTCTTTCCAAGTGGTTAAACTTATAGAAAGGTTAGCTCTAATACTAATTGATGAATACTAAGAGGGGGGGGTGAATTAGTATACTAATAAATACTAAACTTAAACACTTAAATAGTTTAGCATTAAACCGATATAACAGTTTTACCAACAAACCAGTTAAAACAAATGCAAACCAAACAACAAATAAGGGATTCACCCACAAAAGCACAATCACCATAACAAAATAGATTTTGACATGGAAACCTAAATGGGAAAAACCATGGTGAGATGAAACTCACAAGTAACTATCTACATAATAGTGACCAGATCGGTTAAGGTCATACAATGTTGTTTACCAGAACAGATCTTGTTAGGAATCTCAATCTCTATTAGGAGATAAGTCTAATTAAAGACTACCTTGTGAGAGGATTTTAGATCCACAGTTGTGAACCACTTGGTTAGAGGATTTACAAAGGCTTTTCTGGGCCTACCCAATTAAGGGTTTCAGACTTGTCAAAGATGTGAGTAATCAACAAGTGAATGATCTTGCAAATAGCACAGTCTACTTGGTTAGATCCATGATAGCTCATTGCTAATGCATTTCAGCATTACTTCAGTCTTTAGTAAATCTACACTTTGTTACAACACACAAACTTGATCTTCTCTTCTAAGATCACACATACAAAAACTCATCAACCACACAAAAACCCTAACAACTACCACACCTAAAACCCTAGACATGATGTCCTTATAAAGGAATCTAATTTCATGTCGGTCTAATAGGATTACATTGCAAGTTCCTAGGTTCATTGCATCTAGACACATTTGGTAACACAACACAAAATCACCGTCAAAGTATTGGTGGATGGTAACTCATCACAAAGTAATACCGATTAAAACATTAAACCGATTATCGACTATCAAAAATGAAGACTGGGAAAATGATAACTGTCCCTTCAGTTCCTTCGTACTGCTTGAGATCCTCAAACCGCTTGAGGTCTTCATACCACTTGGGATTGGTAAACATTTTCTGCAAAACACCGATAGTCTAAGGACTATAATACATAATGCTAGTTTGGAACACATACCAGTTGATCATAACTTATACATACAAAAAGTGATCTCAAAGCAAGTGTGTGTCCATCAATGACAATCACAACATCATTATAAAAAATGCCAACAAAAACATGCTAATATACCCTTGGTTGATGGTGAGAAGTTGAATTACTTCTTTACCTATAGATGAGTTAAGTTGTGACTTAACCGACAAGCATTAATTGTGGTAGTTGGAGAATATAACATTATAAAGTAAGTGTTTTGGCTCTTTTTCATTCACCGAGCATTCAAATCTTTGAGAGCACGAAAATTCCCGAGTGAAGGCATCCTTAGAAAAAAAGTGAAGCAGTTCATCCATGTACTCATCCTTAAGGTAGATTGAGGTATTTATAACTATGGCTTCCTCATCCACTCTTGAATTTATTGCAAACCCTACTGTGATTGAGGTTACCAAGTGACCTAGACCTGTATTCAAACTTTTTCCTGAAATTGCAAAGAAAGATGATACCCTAGGTGCATTTTCTCAAATTCCTAAAGGAGTAGTTTATGCAGAGGATAGTAGGATATACATACATTGTCATATAGAGGAGTTAGGAGATAATGAACTCAATAATATGTATAGGACTGTTTTATGTGATGAATTTGGGAATATCATACCAGAACATAAGATAGGGGAAACCCTAGGTTTTATTGAAATCCTTAGTATCCCGGATTCTCCGAAGGATGTTATAAGGATTGTGCTAAGAAGAGTGCATGGTGAATTATTTTGGTTGGATTCAATTCATAAGATCACCAAAGAAGTGGTTAAGGTAGTAACAGGGTTACCTTCCACCAATAGCAGGTCTGGTAGAACTAAAAAGGTCTCCAATGACATAGTAATGGACCTAACTAGTGCAACATTTGATCAGATCACTTAGAGTCAATGATGTGAAGGATATAAATGTCAGATTTGTTAGTATGATTTTAGGCTACAAGGCTACACATGCAAATAGGTTAAACTCAGTATCTAGCTTGTGTATTAAAAGTGTATATGACATGGTTAATGATAATGCTAGAATAGATGTGTGTGAATGGCTTAAAGATGAATTAATAGACAATATGAAGAAGACGAGAGGAGATAAGAAAGGAACTTTTAGATTTGGAAATTTGCTTGTATGTTTGATGTTTTACATTACTAAGGAAGTACCTGGTATTGGTAGGAGAGATTTTGGTTTTGATATACCGGTAGGAAAGCAACTATTGGATACATTAAACAACATGGGAGAAAACAAAGAGAAAAACATAAATGAACATTTTCAAACACTAAAGGCTCGAATGAAGACAAGAATTTGGCTATCTTAGGCAATTGTGGATAAATATCAAAAGGAAATATGTTTTGTAATTAAGAAAGATGAAATCTGGATGGAGGGAGTTATCCCTATGACAATCTAGGTAATTGAAATGGGATATGAAATAGATGATAACATCATTGAAACTTATGCAAAAGCCCTCCTTGAAGCACCAAAGGAACCCTCTGAGAAAGTCTTTGGAAATGCAGAAACAATTGAGAGTGGTATTTAGTCACAGAAAAGAGTTAAGAAAGTTGAGCAAACAGTGAGGAAGGGAACTAGACAAGCTAAAGCAATTAAGGAATATGTATTGAAGCAAATTGGTATTAAGGAAAGTGAGTTGGAAGGACTTCAACTGGAAGCTCATGTTTCACTGATTGCAACTTCTTCTGAAAGTGATATGCCGATAGTATTCAAAAGGGTAGAAAGGAAAAGAAAACCCTCACCAGTACCCTCACCAACACCTAGGAGAACAAGGCAAAAGCAACAGGCAGTAAGGCCTCCAGTTAAGAAGTTGACTCTGAAGAAGAAAAAGGTAAAACAAGACATTGCTCCACTAGATAAACTCCTTAGTGAAATAACAGAGCTTGGAAAATTGAAAAACATTAGCAAACTGTATAACACACTTTCCACTAATGGTAAAGAAAGCATAGAAAATAGTGTAATCTTACACTTGGACATCTACAAGAAATTTTTGATGGAAATTGTTGATGAAATACCCACTGATCTCTACAAAAGACTTGAAGCTAGAAGGGTAGCTATTGTTGAGCTGGATAAGAAAAAAAATTGAGAAATTACTTGCAGTTCACCGAATGAACTCACCTGAAAAGATTGATCAATTAATCAGTGAGGCCAACCAGACAGTATTCTCAACCGGTCACTGGCATGTAGCACTGATGGTAGAAAGAATGAATGAAATTTTAGAAGAGATTGCGGACCAATGGGACATATTCTTTGTTGAAAAGGAGAAACAGGAAGAACTCAAAAGACCCAAGACTATCAGAGTATATCAAAAGGATAGGGATAAGGGGAAAGGTAAGGAAGGTGGACCTTTGAACCTAAAAATAACTGATAACTTACCCCCACCTCATTCTGATACTCCACCGGTAGAATCAGTTGACACATAACTGGTTACAAAGAGTATGGAGACTCCTCAAGAGGATACAAATCTTGAGTCTGAAGTTTTGTATACCATGAATATAGATACACAAGAGGTGAATATTGTGGTAGATAAAGAGACCACTGAGGACAAGAAGAAAGATATGGCTACTGAGCCACCGACTGCAGATGTTGAGGTTGGAGTTAGTGAGATTGTAAATATAAGAACTAAAAAACCTACAGATACAAAGAAACTGATAGAGGACACCACTGAGAAACAATCTGAAGCACTGGTAGATGAAACTGAAAAACAATCAGAGGTAAATATAGAGAAACTGGAAGTGCATACAGAGACTATATCTGAGAAACCGACAGTTGAGAGCTTAGAGAAATCCTCTGAGGCACCAGAATACAAACAGGAACACCAATAGGTTGATACATAGGTTGATAAATAGGTTGAGAAACAAGATGAGATTCAAACAGAGACAGTGCCACCGACAACAACTGAAAAGCCTAAACCTTGCTAGTAGAAATGGAAACACAAACTGACCTACCAGAGGTTGAAAGAAGCAAAGTTACTACTACAACGGATAGCACGGAAATTGTGAAGATAGTTGGACAGACATCTGGTACTTCAATGATAGAATTTAGACCAATGAATGTGACAGAGGTATTATTGGATTCTATTAAGAAGATCATTGAATGTAATTCACAAGCCTATAAGGCTATTGATGACACAATTCCTATTCTTAAAGTGATAGCACCCAAGTGCATTGTGGGAAGTAAAGATTCTTTAGGTCAACTAGACACATTGTCTAAATACATCACCGGTAACATTTTGACAGTTGATTAGATAAATGAGGACACATTCAGGGAGAGAATGATTAAAGAGAAAGACAAATTCTTTGAGGAATTGGTGAAAAAGAATAAGGAGAAAATAGAAACCTTATTACTGTCACTAGGAGAAACAATTTTGGATTTCAAGAAACTGTACAGAGACACCTGCGAAATAAATATTTTGATAGAGAACATAGATTCAGAGATCAGCAAAGCTCAAGAAGACATTAACAATATTGTGGACAATTTAATAGGATCATCAGATTCATTTTTGGAAATTGATAAGAACATTGGAGATCTTGAAGAGAAAATTGAGAAGTTGGAAAAAGACAAAGAGAAGATAAAGGTTAAGGCAAAGAACTTAAAATGCAAACTAATTCCTAAACTAGATTACCTCATTTCTTTGAGAAAAGAAATTTCTGAGGCTCTGGTTCTTGGACTTAAGACACCGAAAGATAAAATGCACATACTAACCGGTATAGTTGAGAGAACATAAGCGGCATTAAAGGATAGTAAAAGATTCAACGACAGTCAGAACTTGGTATTGGCAGATCTTTTCCATATTGTAACCCCCTAGTTACAAGGATCTAGGTAGGAACCACACTCCACTAACAGTGATTGACAACCTTTGTCATTGATGTCAAAGGGGGAGTAGTGGAAATAAGAAAAATGATCAGCTCCATGATTAGCTTAGGGGGAGCATACATTTTTGACAACACAGTTTTTGTAAGACATTTTGGTAGATTCTTTTTGGACAACATTTTTGGACACTTTTTTATTTTTCTCATGAGTGTTGCCATCAATGCCAAAGGGGGAGATTATTGGAAAATGCACACTCCAATGAGAAATTGTAGGTGATTGAAGGTATTTTCATTGATGGAAACCTTGCAATCCTATGCTACTAGCAGGAACTAGCACCGACAGACTCAACACTGACATACAGATCACCGACACCAAAAGGAAGATTACCAGTACCCTAGCCGATAGGAATTTTGTTTAAATGTATTTTGTATTTAATTGTAAAATCTTTTGTAAGACGACTTGGTGGATTTTAATATGACTCATATATGTATGAGATCATTGTAGATCATTTAGTGTGATAAAAGATGGAAGGATTAATGCAGACCTAATATGCGAATTGTAAGGTTGATATTGGATAAGGATTTAGGTATGTAGCAGAGCTTAAACCGATACTAAATCTAGCATAGTAGATGTTGATCTGAAGTAGTACAAGACATTGGATTTGTATAATCCATTTTGTAAGTCAATGTGACTTCTTTTTCTAATTGAGCAGTGAGCTCTAGGCACTTGGCCTTCCTGCATGTGCAGGCCCCTATTGTAAGCAGTAATATTCTCTTATTGGCTAGTAAGCGAATATTGTGGGTCACAAATCCCACCAAGGTTTTTCCCACACTGGGTTTCCTCATTGAAAATACTATGTTATGGTGTGTCTCTTATGATGTGGTTATTGCTCTTATTTACTTCATTATTTTTGGTTTACCGATACACAATTTTGATATGCTTTTCATGCTATAAGTTAAGAAAATTATTATACTGGTCAGATACTAATTCACCCCCCCTCTCAGTATCTTTGGGAATCCTAACAATATATATGTGTATGACTATATTGTTAGAAGAATAATGATCCTGAGCTCTAACACATATGTTCTTCACCCATTGTAGGTACTCTAGGAGTACTAGGAGAATGGAGAAACAAGGATGCAAATTCAACAAAACAGTGGTTCGTCATTCAAAGGCAATGATGGATCCTTCTTCTTCTTTCTTTATTGTTTATACATGTGTATACCATTCTACTTTCTGCGCTTTATTAATCATTCCTACAGCTTGTGTGGGCCCTTACACATTTTTGTAATTACAAGAGCTTCTCTCATATGCAGTTTTAAGAAGTAGCTTATTGAAGTACATTGCATTTGAAAAGAGTTCTTAATTTGTATACTCAAATCTAATAAATGATAAAGTATGATAAAAAAAATCGTGTACCTTTTTCAAACTGCAATGTGTAAGGCCTACAACAGGCCACCAAATTTAGTTGTAGAAAATTTTTAGTAACATTTATTAACAGTCTTACATTTCAATAGTCTTGTTAGATGCTTCCTCTTGACCATTATACTAAGGATAATAAGGTGTAGAAAAATGATGTTGGATGGGAAAATTGTTGAGGAACTGCCTAACCTCTTTGTTCTTAAATGGTGTACCATTATTAGATACAAGGGTAGCAAGAAAACCAAAGAGAGAAATGATATTATCCATAATGAATTGACAAATCATATTAGTAGTGGTGGATCACAATGGAAAAGCTTTGACACACTTTGTGAAATAATCTGTAGCAGTGATAATAAAGGTATGATCCTTAGAGGAAGGGGGAGATATCTTGCCAATGATATCCAACCCCCACATCTGAAAAGGCCATGGAGAAGTTTGAGTTCGTAGCTCCTATGTGGGAGCTCAAACTAGGTTATTATGTTGTTGACATTGGGGTTATTTCTTGATAAAGGCAAAGGAATCTTGTTCCATTTTTTTCCAGTAATACCCCATGTGAATCAACTTGTGGAGCAAAGACTTGCCCCCAAAATGCCCACCTCTAGAGCCTGAATGGGCTTCCTAGAGGGAAAGGGGTATCTCATCTTTTGTAAAACAACGAAGAAGAAGGCCATTTAATGATCTTCGGTAAAGGACATTGGATAAGAGGATATAATGAGGGACAAGTTTTTGAATCTGCACACACAAGTTCTTGCTAGCGTCATTGGGAAAACTTCTAGTTTTGAGATAATTATAAATGTGTGCAAACCGTTCTCTTGAATTGATATGAGCATACATGCAATTATCAAATTGGATTTGATTGGTTAAATTTGGAGAGTGAAGGACTTCTACCATGAAATGATACTCATCCTAAGCAAAGTCTGGGCCTATGAGGGAAGTAGCACTTGCTAGTGCATTCGCATGATGGTTTTTTCTCTGTGAAATACTATTGATCATATAAGTAGTAAAATATTTCAATATGGTTGTGACCAAATCCTTATACTGAGATAACCTTATCTTCTTAATGTGATATGTGCCCTAACTTGATTTACAACAAGCTCAGAGTCCCTATAGATGTAGATGTGTTTCACCTCCATGGCAATCATGACATGTAACCCAACAATTAAAGCATCATACTTAGAGATGTTGTTAGTGCAATGAAATTTTTAAATGAAATGAAAGAAGGTCTGGTTTTCCTCTAGATGAGACCAAGAGCACAGCCACTCCTAAACCTGTTTGACATTTTGATCCATTGAAATACATATGCCATACGAGATCTTGAGCTACAGTTCATCTTCATTGAGGAAAAGATCTAAGGGAGGAAAAGTTTTTCAAATGGGGCATAAGCCAAATGATCAGTGGTGACTTGTGTTTTAAACAACTTCCGAGTTATGAATCTCAAGTCAAACTTAGAAAGTAGCATTACCTATTTAGCCAACCTACCCAAAATATCATATTTTGAAAAGAGATGCTTAAGGATGTCATTCTTAGCATGTTTCTGCATGAAGGATGTAATGTCTTAACTTCTGTGTCGCAAAGACAAGAGCCAAAAATTATTTTTCCATGGTAGAATATTGAGTTTAATACTCTATTGAGGTACGAATAATGTAATAGATTGTTGTTTCGTGGCCTTCATCATCATGTTGAGCTAGCAAATCTACTAGAGCATGAGACGAGGCAAAGATGTACAAAAAGAAAGTTCTATCAAACATAGCTGGCATTAGGATAAGAGGGTTAGCCAAATAATTCTTAATAGAAATGAAAGCTTCTTGGAATTCCTTGCTTCATTTGAAATGAACATCCTTCTTCAACAAATACATGGAAGGAAGGGTAGGATCAGCCAATTGCACCACAAACTTGCAAATTTCCTGAATCTTCCCTTGCAAACTATGAAGCTGAGAGATGTTTTAAGGTGGAGGTATGTTTATAATTGTGTCAATTTAATTAGTATCTATCTTTATTCCTCTATGAGAGACAATGAATCCCAAAAGTTTGCCAACATCCACATCAAAAACACATTTAAGAGGATTATGTCTCATTTATACAATCAAAGCCTCTCAAAGACTAATCAAATATTTTCAATATGTTCTTGATGAGCAATAGATGTTACCAAGATATCATAAACATAATCTTCTAATATTTAATGGATGAAGTCGCGGAACATCAAGGTCAGAGCTTGTTGATAGGTTGCTTCTACATTTTTCAACCTAAATGGCATGATAACATAGAAAAATGTTCCCCAAGGAGTTGCGAAGGTAGTTTTATACTATTCTTCTAGGTTAATGTGAATCTTATTATACCCTAAGAAATCATCCATGAAAGAGAGAAATGTATAACCCACGGTCGAATCCACAATCTTGTCAATGTTCAGGAGTGGAAAATCATCTTTGAGAGAAGCTTTATTCATGTCTTGAAAATCAATACAAATATAGATTTGACCATCAGGTTTGCTAACTAGAACAATGTTCAAGATCCAAGGTGAATAGTCAATGGGATGGATAAAACTAGCCTTTAAAAAATTTTCTCTTTGTCTTGACTAATAAAGCCACCTTAGGGTTCATCTTTCTTATATTTTTTTTCACAGGTTTATCATCGAGACTAAATACAATGATATTTGCCACAATTGACTCATCAATGATTGAAATTTCTTCATAAGACTAAACAAAGATATGAGGGAATTGATGCAGAAGATCAAAATATTCTTTGGATTCTTTGAAGGATAAACACTTCCCAACCTTGATGACCTTATTAGGATTTTTGTCACTTATAATGATGGTAGTTGTCTCTCCACTAAGGAGTGCACTATGGTCTTCTGGATGATACATGCGTATATGGTCCTCATTATAAGATAAAGGTGCCCCCTATTTAATAGATTCCCCAAAATACAGTTGGGTATTTAAACAATAGGGGAATCGACATTTATGGTGATAAGAAGGAAATTTAGCATACACACCTAGAAATTCTTTCAAGGATTATTCTGAAGGAAAAATGTCCAAGGGAACTTCATTAGGTGGTACTATGTTATCAATAAGTTCTAGATGAATAAGCTTAAGAGTAAGGAGTTTGACATCAATCATGTTAATAGTTAACAATGGTTTTACTCTGTGACCTGTATGGTGATACCCTAGTTTGGTGTTTTGGTGATGAGGTTCAACTTCCAAAATAATTTGAATACCTTGTCCATTAGGTCTATAACTCTTTCCATCATAACTGAGTTATGATACAAGCTTATATCCAAGAGCATAAATATCATGCAATTCCTTAAATGAAGGAGCTTTTGTATATAAAAGGTGACCAACATGATAAGAATCGCTCGACTTTATAGATGCATAGTCATCTTTTGTAGCTAAAGTGAATGAAATATTGAGAAACTTTAGGTGGATAGGATCCACCTTGTATTCACCAACATGAGAGTCAGTGAAATATAAGGAACAACAATCATCACCCAAGCATGCATTTAATTTGGATGGGGAAGGTGATTTAGTTGAAGATGGTTTGTTAGGAGTAGACTTCAAGGATTGTACTTTAGGGAGATTTTCTTTTGGGGAGTCTTCTTTTAGAGAATCCTGCTTCCTAGGAATTTTCTCCTTCATGGGATCTTGATTTTTAGGAACTTCCTCCTTCAAGACTTCTTCACTCTTCCTTTTTAGGGGATGAGACAAAGGTAGGAGTCGTCATTAAAGAGGATAAGGTAGGTACATGATTTTTAAAAGAAGGTGCAATTGAGGCTTGACCAACTACTGCTATTTGAAAAAGGTGCATAGGTTCAAAGTCATTCGTGATTGTGACAACTTGGTTATTAGCTACAAACTTTACAAATCCATGAAGTGTAGAAGATACAACTCCCAAAGCATGAAGCCATGGTCTACCCAAAAGGATATTATAAGAAAAAGGACCTAACATCACATGTACAAGGGTTGGAAGAGAAATGGGTCCAACCGTCAAGGATAGTATGATCGTCCCTACAATGGTTTTACCATTGTTATCGAATCCTGAAATAAACAAGGGAGAAGCTACCAAGGTGTTTGGATCCACCTTGATTTTTGGTAACAGATCTAGGCTACAAACATTAAGTTCAAAGCCTATATCAACAAGTGTTCATCTAATACCAACATCATTTACATGAACAATTATTATTAGAGGATCTTCTAAATTTCTCACTTCTGGAGGTGGAAGTTCGTAGGGATATAAAGTATTATTCAACGAATATACACTAATATGATCCATCAACACATTTACATATGGTGGTCTTGTAGAAGAATGTAGTTAGATCTTTTGCAAAGCTTCCTATAGTATACCTTGATACACCAGTGCAGTTTGAAGAAGATACCATAATGAGATCTTAGTAGGAGTAACCTTAATTTGTTCGATAAGATCATAGTCTCTAGTTCATTTATCTACCGGTAAGGGTTCTTGAGGAAGACTAGGTTGAGAGGGTGGTAAAGAAAACTGTGGCTCATCAAGAGTCTTCTTATTTCTTCAAGTATTATACATGTGAGCAATGGTGTTGTAAGACAAATATTTAGATTGCATAAAATTACTATATAAATCAGAAGTTTCTCCTTTAAAAGGTTTTACTTAAATGGTTTTGAATTTATTTGGAGAAAAACTTGCTACAGTCACATGAATGTAAGGTCTCTAGGCCTTTGAGGAGCCACAAAGACTATAATAATATTCATGGACCTCTCATTTTCAAATAAGGATGTTGTGGAAGATGACACTTCTTTTACATCACTTTTGGAGAGAGATGCTTCTAAGAAGTCATCTAAAACTTCATCCAACATATTGAAGTCATCCTTAGAGAATGCCTTTTAAAAACCATCAAACTCCAAGAGGAAGAGATCTGACATTAGGTATTCACACCAGGCTCACCCAAATGTAGAGGAGGGGATTTGTACCTCTAAGATGACAAATCTTAGAGAACAAATCTATCCGCTGCTACCTCACTTATACTAGCACTAAGGGTGAGCCAGGGGATAACAATAAGATAAAAAAAAAAATACACTAATGAAGAAACAATTGAATGATTAAAGCACAAAAATGATGAAATATAAAAATCTAAGCTAACAACACAGTAAAAAATCAAGAACAAATTATACCAAAGAACTAGGCAGGTCTCGGGTTTTGGATGCCAATGTGGTGCACGAACTTCTACATGACATAGTATCATCTATATAACCAGAGAGGCCAAAATTCCACAAAAAAGATGACAACAACACTCCTTGACTCTGCAGAACTTGTTTGTCACATGCACACATAGAGATGGGGGAAATTGTTTAGGCTGTATAGGGGCTGTCTCAGTCAAACCCTTGTTTTGGTGTTTCCACCTCCACAGATAGCTATATAGGTAGATTAGATAAAAAGATAACATGCAAATATAAACTATACTTCTCTTAATGGAAACAAACCCCTATTGCAAATAGATAAAAATGATATATTGATAAGATAAATGGACCTAGATGATAGATACACTTAGAGATATGATAGATAAATTGCATGCAATGATAAAAGATAGAGATAAATGATAAAGAGAAGACAAGGAATGTAGCCAAACCCCCCTTTTTGAGATACAAGCATGATAAAGCTCAAGATACGTGCTTGTTTCCACAAGAATGTTGTAGATAGAGATAGCTTGAGATTTCTTATAGAGTGTTGAAGAGAGCATAATGAGATCGAGAGAGATAAGAGCCAAGAAGTAACCAAGAGTAGAACCCTTTCAAATGAGAAAAGAAGAGATTTTTAAGGCGGGGAAGAGGTGCGAAGAGCTGTTACAACTAAAAGCAATTAAAGGGACATGCGTTGAAAGGCATCTGACTAACCGCAAGATGCAAGATTCCATGGATCTATCATGATGTTAGAGCAGTGCACTACTGTCCTCCCAAAGATAGGCCCAAATGGGGTTTAAGGGAAAATAGGGACACTTTGTCTTTAGGTGCCCATGATGTCAAAATGATGGGATTTCGATCATGGGTTTTCCATTAATGCACTAGGCGCCATGCATAAGTGTCATAAATACACTACGCACAATTTATGATACTACAATAGGTTATCTCTAATTGTAAGAAATCATATGACAACATTAGAGGCTTTATGTGAGAAACATCATGAATCACACTCTAACATCATGAATAACCAATTTATCATGTTGATGGATATTTTGAGCATACACATGGTGACTAGTACCCATGCTACTACCTTGGTGATGTCAGCATTGGATCTAATTCATTTGTATCAAATTCTTCAAACAAAAGCTTTGTCATTCTACTACTAAATTGGTCACTTCACTTTTTCATAGGTCTTTCCATCTCTTTCACTCTGTCTCATATCCTCCTTCCACTTCATTCATTACTTCTATTTCCCCTTTATATATAATGAATTATATTAATAATCTACTAATTTAGAATATGGACAATCTTCAAAATCAACTAGTGATGATTTCGACCACTTCTCTACCCCCTACATCCACATTTTATCATCAAAGTCCACTCTATTTAACATTATTTCTTTATCCCAACCTATTGAGTTTGAGTTCCCTAGGTTTTAAGAGTACAATTCCAAAGGAATTCCTCAACCACATGTTTCTACCTTCACCCTTTTATGCAGTGTTTTCATCTCTCAAGACAAGATATTAGCAAACCCATTTCCCTGTTCCCTTAAGGATATGACATTAAGAAGTCTAGTTTTTTCTCTCTTCCAAATCACTCCATTTCTTCTTTTCAAAAATTAATTAATTGTGCTATTGAACTTTTTAAAGAAAAGATTGGCTTCTACATCATATTTACTATTTTGGTTTATTATAGGTAAGGGTCCAATAGGAATGTGATTGACTTTATTTTTGATATTAGTCCCCATTTTTATAGAGACCTTATGATGTCATTGAATTTGATGTGTAAAGAGTTTTTATACGAAACCTTTACCCTCAAATCAGCGACAATATTCTTGTAGCATCCTAAAATTGCACCCTTCACAATTTTGACTGCATTCAAGGTCCTCACCTTAGTGTTATCATCCTCACACTTGATCTAGATCTATTTATGCCTCTACCATGCAACAATATTGATATTATATCATTTTACCTTGTTGGGGCCCCTTAACCCTAGCCCAATTTGTGGTAGGTCTAGGGAGTGACACCTTGGTCCTCACTGGGACCATGGTGCCACACCATGGTCCTCCCTAAGGGGGCCCAATTTGTACCCTAGGCCCTATCAAAATTTGAGCAAGAATTACTTCTCCATGTCAGCCTATGTCGAAAAATTAATATGTTTGATGAGAGGAAAGTATATAAGGAGGTCTTCCCCTCTCATTTGGATATACAAGGATGATAGGTAAAAGGGGGAGCATAAGCAATCAAGCATTGAAGCATTCATCATCAAGTATTTACAGAGGTCTTCAAGGCTACATATTATTCATCTATCCATTATGGAGAAACATTATATCATTCATTTGCAAGCATGTGTGTGTGATTAAGGTTTTGTCATGTTCATGCCATTTCGTACAACATATGTGATTACATTCAAGAAGAAAAGAATCATCATCATTCATTATAGATCTGAGGTATACCTTTCCATCATTTGTTTCAAGTATTTAAAATATTTAATGTAAGGTTGATTCCAAACTAGGGTTTGGCTTAGGCAAACCCCTATTCCCAACCCATTTTTGCAAGAAATAGGTGTGCAACTATACTTCTCAGAATAATCTTCAGACACAAAGATGGAATAACCCTTTTTGGTGTGTGGAAAATTCAGAGGACCGTGTTGCCACATCATGGTCCCTTCTTTTTTGGCTCATTTTCATAGGGCAGATCCAAATCAGCTTATATTACTCAAATCTAGGTGCACGATAAAATCTTGAACCTATAGCTCATTATTTTCTCAGTTTTGTCTTCAATTTCAGCACTTTACCCTAAATCAGCATTTCAACTTACAAAAGAGGAAATCAAAATTGATCCAATCCACTTAGTATTCAGTCCTTGTTTCATTTGTGACTGGATCTAGTGAATCCCCTATCCTCTTTTGAATGTAATGTCCCAAAGTGAAAAACTAGTGGTTTTCATTCTTTTGGGTGAAAACCCTATTTTTTTCACATTATAGTTCTCTTGATGAGATATCCTTAATTTACACACTTATTCACTACCTTGTGTGAATATCAATAGTTAATTAACTAGATTGAGTCTTTCCCATTGGCTCCTACTATATACTCAAAGCCCTCTACACAATATAATTTTTTTTAAAAGAACAATAATGTATATAAGTACACAACTTTTTTTATCATAAAAACACTACAAATACATCACCCTCTAATACAATGATTGATTTAATAATGCAAACATGGATAAACTAACATTTAAGACATCTAAAACAAACCGCATCATATCATTTTGAAACAAATTCTAAGTAATAACATGATTCAACTTCTACCCATTTTTCCTTTAGACACAAACAAGATTCTTCCATTTTCTAATAACTAAAAGGCCTTTTTTTAGTATCACCTCATACCTAGACAAAACATTGAAAGTTTTTTGTGTCTCAAGTATATAATTCAATATATAATTGAATATAAGAACTCCAAGTCATAGAAAAAAATGACAAAGGGAATACATTATTTGCTCCATCTAACTAAAACCTATGGGTATAGATAAATCCATTTCCAAACATTAAGAAAACACTATTAAGAATACCACTTAGATCCATGATTCACCTTCATCCTCTCTTTTCTCACCCATAGTGATGGGTTGGCCTTATTTTTCCACATTTTCCATGTATCAACTTGGAATTTTACTTCAGAATAAACCCGCATCTGGTTAGTTTTTCAACAAATATTGATAATGAAAGCTACAAGAAAACTCCAAATATAAACCAATGAAACAAAGCAAAGAAAGAAATCATAAAAATATAAAGATTATACCTTTACCCTCCTATCTCATTGTGTCATATCCCCATTTTTCTTGGTTGTAGATAATTTCTCTCAAACATGAACTATGTAGCTTCCAAGATGGCAAATGTGAAATGGATAGATAACTGATAGTTGGATAGAATTATGCAATCTAGAATGATTTATGCTATGATGCAAAATTGTATGATTGTGATAAAGACAAAGGAACACTCCTAATTTGATCAATATGTTTAATTTCTAAAACTCACTGATGCAAAATGACTACAGCAAGATCACTATTAAATGGCTATTAATCTCAAAATTCTGGAGAACTGCTCTTTTTATAGATTTTTCATGTGCAAAATCCCATGTGGCAGAGATCAACGGTTGAGATTGAATCATGTAGATTGGATGGCTATGAAAATATTGGTTGAGATGTGAGAGATAAAAGAGGAAGATGTTCCTCCTACACTTGCAGGATGGAGGAAATGGTGGAAGGAGAAGCCAAGTGTCTGAAGGCTCACCTTGACTGAGAATGAAGACTTGAGAGAATAAAGGATGGTTGGAGAAGATTTAGGGATATGAGGACAAGTGAAATCAACTCCCTCCAAATATGTAGGAAGGTTGGAGAAAATATAGGATTGGTTGAGAAATGTGTGTATGTACACATTCTTTGATTGATGAATTGGATGTTGAAGATAAGTAATCTATTAATGTTTTAAAAATATTAATATCTTTAGCCACATGATTGATGAGTTGGAAAAAGAGAAAGTGATGTGGAGATGAGATGAGTTGGAAAAGGAGATTAAATAATTATAAAATTATTTAATTGATGAGACTATAGAAGAATTGGATAGGGGATGATTAAATATTAGATATTTAATTGAATTGGTTTAGAAGAAAGGGTAAAGAATTAATTAATAAAATGCTTCAATTTAATTAATTAGTAAAAGAATAAGCATCAAAGTGAATTAAATAAATTAATCTTTTCAAGTTAATTATTTAATAGAAGAATTAAGTATTAAATATAAATAATAAATATTTATTTAATTATTCATAGCCAATTTTTGAGTGTATACATTTTTCCCCTATTTGAAATGATGTTGAAACAACATTATTTTAAAGAAAATCAAGTCTTGATATTGCCCCTGTCAGTGATGAAATGCCGATTGTGTTCCCCCTCGAGAGATTGATTATGAAAATTTGTAAAAATTGATTGAGCAATTAATCTCACAATAAATAATTTAAATTTCTGCAACTTTTGTTGATGAAAATGTCCGCTCTTTAATTACTTTGATATTCTGCTTGATTTGATGATTGATAGAGTTTAATTGACCTCACGATTGATGAGGGTCAATGATATAAAATCAAAGCTTTGATTATTTGATAGGATAGAATTTGATTGACTTCATGATTGATGAACGCCAATGATGTAAACTCAAGATTGGATATACTAGATGCGTAACCTCATGATGAATGAGCATCACTAATATGTGGTCAAAGAGATTGATGGAAATCTCAAGTGATCGGATAGGACAGCTGATTGATTGATCAAAGTGATTGATTGGATAAATAACTAACATTTTGTTGATATCATGTTGTAGGAGGATCTAGATGTATTGATTCATCCAAGGGGGAGCATGAGGATCAATGAGGCCTACAACATCTTAATAGAGTTCTTCTCTTCATCCTAGTTAACATATTGATATGAGACATTGATTTTTTATGCATACACACTTCTAATGAGATAGGGTTGACAAGATTGATTGGATTGGATTGAGATCAAGTTTGGTTTCAGGAAAGATACATCCTATATAATACATGATAGATGATAGCTGGATGAATGATGAAGATATTAAAGTGAATAATGATTTCATGATGATGCAATAGATATGCATGTGATGGATGCAATGATGAATGTGTTGCCAAGTCAGCTTAAAATGATTTTACAATAATAAACAAAATATATTAACAACAAAATTCCTGTCAGCTTCTGTGCCGGTATGCTTCCTTTTACTGCTGGTGCTGGTGTTCTGTGTGGAAAGAGAAAAGGAGAAAATAAAAAGTAAGGCTAAGGATCTGAAATGGAGATTAAGTTCAAAGTTGGACTACCTCACAGGTTTAAGGAAAGAAATATCTGATGCATTAGTTCAAGGACAGAAAACACCGGCAGAGCAAATGCAACACCTCACCGGTATAGTTCAAAGAATAGAGGCAACAATAAAAGATAGTAAAAAGTTTCTTGAAAGCCTAAATTTGGTTTTGGCAGATCTTTTTCAAATTGTAACCACTTGGTTACAAGGTTGAGATAGGAAACCATACTCTATTGACACTTTGACAACCTTTGTCATTGATGCCAAAGGGGGAGTAGTGGTATGAGAAAATAATCAACTAAAGACTCATCTACTCAGGGGGAGTTCACACATTTTTGGTAAATTATTTTTGGACTACACTTTTTGAATTTTCTCATGAGTGTTGCCATCAATGCCAAAGGGGAAGATTGTTGGCAAATGCACACTCCAATGAGACATTGTAGGTGATTGAAGGTTTTGTCATTGATGGCAACCTTACAATCCTATGTCACCGGCAAGGCAATCCACCGGCACTAGAAAAGTTAGATTCTACTCCAGCACATAGACCACCGGCACCAGCAGTAAAAAGAAGCATACCGACACAGAAGCCGATAGGAATTTTGTTGTTAATGTATTTTGTTTATTATTGTAAAATCATTTTAAGATGACTTGGCAACATTGTAAAATGACTCATATATATAAGAGATCATTGTAGAGAATTTTATGTAAGAATGAAGGAAGATAATAAGGTAGACCTATTATGCGAATTATAGGTTAAGGGTTTATGTAAGAAGCAGAGCAGAAACCGGTACTAGATTTGGCATTATAGATGCTATTTTGAAGTAGTACAAGACACTGGATTTATATAATCCATTTTGTAAGTCAGTGAGACTTCCTATTTTGTATTTGAGCAGTGAGCTTGAGGCACTTGGCCTTCCTGCATGTGCAGGCCCCTATTGTAGCAATAATATTCTCTTATTGGCCAGTAAGTGAATATTGTGGGTCACAAATCCCACTGAGGTTTTTCCCACACTGGGTTTCCTCATTAAAATATTGTGTTATTGTGTGCTTTACATGTGTTTACTATTATCTCTATTTATTGCATTACTTTTTGTTTACCGATATACAGTATTAATATGTTCTACATGTTTTAAGTTAAGAAATTGCTCTAACCAGTCAAATACTGATTCACCCCCCCCTCTCAGTATTTGTGGTAATCCTAACAGAATGTAACTAAGTGATGATGATAATGATGTGTTGATAATGAATGTACTGATAATGATATGCAACTAAATGCAATGATTAAATGATATGCTTATAATGCAAATGCAAAGACCTACCTAAATGATGTTGCCATCTTTTTAGCATTTTTGAAACAATGCTTCAATTCATCATCAAGCTTTTAAAATTTTGTAAGAAAATACAAGCATCTTGATATAAGGATTCAAGATGACCTGAGCATCTCTTACATGGATTCTGATTTAGCAAGTTAATACAAGCATCTAGGTATAAGGAACCAGGATGACCTGAGTACTTCTTGCATAACAGACAAGCATTATCCCCTTTCATATATGACTTAGAACATCCTCAATGATCTTTTTCTCATCATGTCCTTAGACAAGTACATACATTACTAAGAGATAAACCACAAATAGTAGACAAAGAAAAATAACCATGCCCTATCATGGCTCCTCTAGTTTTTAACATCATTGAGTTGCATAAGGTACATGATTAACAAAAACCAAGATACAAACATTTAATCATACATGTTACATGTATGTTCGCTTAGTCAAAATAGATATAATCATCCTGATTAATGATTGTTCATATGTGTTGTCACTTGCTTGTTGAATCTCTAAATTCCGAGTTTCACAATTTGATTTGCTGGATATCCTGATTTTTTTTAAGCCTTGTTGCCTTACCACTTGTCATTTGTTTCAAAATCCTATTGTTTTTGGTTTTTCTAAGTTTTTTGATATTTTGGATTTTCAAGATTTGAATTTTTCCCCTAGCTAAGAAATAAACTTTATTATGGATGTACAATGATGATCCATACCATGGTGGGATGTGATGCAGATAACTATTTAGATAAGCAAGGATAGTGACTACGCTAAGTATGTACATGTTTGATAAGCTTTGTGAGCTGTAGATTTCAATTTGTAATAGGTTGTTATCTAACACTTGCAGCTCTTTTCGACTATAGAAGATAAAATTTCTCAAACTACTAATTGGTGGTTTTGTAGGTGCTTTTTATGCATTTTCACATCTAGAATAATTAGGGGTTCAGTAATTAATGATTTTTGATTCACATAACTTAACTAGGTGGACAATTAACAACATGCAACTTGTATTTTTGTGTCTTCTTTAGATTAGTTGCACTTAGATCAATTTTTAGGGGTTTAAAATTAACTTTTGTTCATTGTGCTTGTCAAAGTGGTAGGTTATTATGCTCTCACCTCAACCAGGTGATCAGAAAAATAGACCCACTTTCTAGAATGTTTAATCTTTAGAGGGCTTGCTTCCTGAGTAGTCCTTAAGGTTTGGTGAGAGGGGATGACCCCAGTGGAAACGATCTAATGCCAAGCTCTTCTGATCTGCTATAAATAAATTGTGTTAGTAATGAAAGTTACAAGCAATGAGTGCTGATTAGTTCATATCGACACCATGTCTCCCCATAAGCCCTATAGAGCACAACCTCTATAGGTTAGGAGCCTTCCTTAACAGAGTGTAAGGTGTTGCATGTATGGCCACTCGACAAAATGCCTTGACTAAAAACTATTTTGTATAGAAGCCCAAACCCTTCTAGTTGTTGGTGCATGAGGTCGAACCTCTGAAGTGGCTCACATTCTTATGGTTCTAAATAGAGATACAAAGTTTTCCATGAGGATTTTTCATGGGAACTAGTGCTTGGCTAACCCAAAGAAGTGAGTGTTGAGGGTGGAGCTAGTGGGGTCAAGCATCTAAGTATCCACTTTGAATAGCATAGCCTCGGGGAAACCCACGTGAGATTCAACAACTATTGTCTTGGCCTACCATAGGAATTGTACTTGCCTGTGTATTTTTGCTTTCAAAACATTGTGTCTACTATGCTTGCATTATGTTTTCAAATCAAAGCAGAAAACAATCATCCTCATGAAAAACTAAAAGCTTGCTAAAAAACAACAGAGTCACGCATTCACAACGCATAGTAGCACTTTTGTAAACTTTAACATCGCATTTGCATAATAGAACAATGCATTTAACTTGTATTTTAGTGCATATACACTATCTGATAGAACATTCACATCACAAAACATTGCATTTTCAACACAAAATAGTGCTTTTGAAGTGCAGAACAATGCATTTGCACAATAGTGCAGTGCATTTGTCACATCTGACAATGCATTCACACAATCATGCAGTGCATTTGTTTTAATGCATTTACAACATAGAGAAGTTTGCCTACTCATCAAAAAAATTTGAAAACAAATTTGGATACCCTTTTAAGAGGTCTTTCCTTTTCAACTATCTCAAACAGATTTCCTCTTCCAAATCAGAGGTGTATCAAGCTAGTGATCATAAGTTTTCATCCAACTCAATATCAACATCAAATACTTAGTCTAGGTATCCAAGTTAGTCAAATCAATCTAATTCCCAAAATTAGGGTACATCATCCTTCATCGGGGAGCTTTATCACATCATTTGATGCACTTAGTCACATTAATAGGGGAATATTAAATCCTCTATTCGACTAGTAAGCTTGGGAGTGAAAACAATGTATTTTTTTATCAAATCAACCTATCCAACTGAAACTTTGATAACTCATATGACCATACCTCATCACTTGAAAAGAAGAAGCTTAGTCAAAGGAAATGATTCCTAGCATAAATCAAGATCAAGAGATCATGACTATCCAATCTAATCCCATTTTTTATCAAGATCCCACCTGTCAAGAATCTTATGATGATCCCCTAAGATTTTGGAATTCCATCCACAATGATCCCCTTTCATCTCAAGAGTAGAGTCCCATTCAACATCCATCTCCTAAGAAAGAGCATGATATCCATTTAATATCCTCCACTGATCTAATTGAAAATCAAGAAAAATTTGTAAACTCAAATGATCCTATTCCAAGTCAAGATCAAGGTATTCCTTCATCTTCCAAATCCATTTTAGGTCCTTTCATTCCAAAGTCAAAGCCTTCCTTCCTTCTATCCATCTTAGGACCTTACATCAACTCATCCAAAATACCTCCATATCATTCTTATCCATCCATGGATTGTTGGCCATTTGGTGGAATTGATTATATGTTGCATTGATGTTTTGTCACTGATGTCAACACTAACTATCTGGATACTTTACCAGCATCCTTCTGGTCCCGGTAGGTTGAGTTTTTTTTGGTTAACTTGGAACTGGCATGATCTAGTTAACTCCGATACAATTTGGTGATGGAATTGGCTTGTTCATGATGCTTATACTCATATTTGGTCAGTTGGTTTTGGTCTGGTGATTGGATGCTATCCTACTTACTTAGAAGATTGGTTTCTAGTTCCGGTGAGGGTTTCATCGACAAATATTTTTGTGGAGATCTTTGATGCATTGCATAATTGGTATTGGTGCAGCTTCTGATGGATTTTTAGGATTCTATTGAGACTTGGCATTTGGAGATCATTGTTGAAGCATGTGGACCTATACTTGGTCCCAATTGATCTAGGTTATGGACCGACATTAATATAACGTATGGATAGGACCTGTTGTTCTATTTCTAGGATATCTTATGTGTTAGATATTATTTGTTTTGTTCTAAGGCCAACATGGTTTGTAATTATGTAATTAGTTTATTGTTTGGTGGCCGACCTGATTGTTTATGGTCTAGGGTTTGTATAAATAAGATGTAAGATCTCATGGTAGATCATCATGGTTAATGTAAGAGGTCATGGTCAAGGATTGTAATGTGTGAGTAATGTAATATCATTCTGGTAGAGGAGTTGGTCAATCATTAGAGATCAAATTGGGTTTGTAAGAGGATTTAGTCCTCTGGTATTGAGCTTAATCGGAATTGTACTTAGGCATAGGAGATGCTATCTTTTATAGTTCAACACTTATCCAAATTGTAGTCTGGATTTATATATAGTCAGTGAGACTCCTTTTGTGATGAGCAGTGTGCTCTAGGTTGTTGGCCTTCCTACAAGTGTAGGCTCCTTCATTGTAAATTCACATACTTACTACAAAAGTATTATCTGGCTGTGGGTAGGCTTCCCACCATGGTTTTTCCCTTTACTGGGTTTTCCACTTACAAATCTTGGTGTTGTGTGGGTGTCTTTTATTATGTGATTATTGTTTATAATTAATTAGATTAACTATTACTCTGATATTATTGTTTTAAATTGCTAAAGCTTTAGGTAATCTGTGACAACTGATTCACCCACCCCCCCTCTCAGTTGTCTTCTGGTTATCTGAACTATCTAACAATTGGTATCAGAGCTTTGGTCCTCTCTACAAAAAGCTTAACCACTTGAGGAAGATCCTATGGCAACTAACAGTTCAAGTTCATCCAGTTCTTCTGGAGCTATCTTTCAAAGGGATATGTCGAGGCTTGAAGGAACGAATTATACAATATCGAAGATTCAAATGGAGACCCATCTGAGATGTCTTGGCAAGGAGATTTGGGAGATCGCATAGAATGGTGTCACACCCTATAATCCAGGATCTGGCAATCCTCCTCTGGTAAACCTGGACAAGGAGCTTGAGAATGATTGTAGAGTGAAAGAAGCCCTCTTGTGTGCACTTTCTAATTAGAAAATAATGGGACTAACCGACAAATCATCTGGAAAGGCTGTATGGGAAAATTTGCAAACTCTTAATGAAGGTGACCCTATAGTGAAGATTGCTAAACTTGATGGTTACTAGGTGAGATATGAAAACCTGAAGATGGAAGAAGGTGAAAGGATTACTGCAATCATGGAAAGGGTAAATGAGATTATTATGGGGATTCAATGTTGTGGTGGAACTTTGAGCAAAGATGAAATTGTTTCTAAAGTCCTGAGAGCCCTACCATCGGCTTACAAAATGATGGCTAATACATCTATCAATAGAGATACTTTGGTTGGGAAACTATCTTCTTTTGAGCTTGAGGATTTTGGACCTTCTGGAGCTGTGAAGATCGAACCTACTTTTCATGCATCTACATCTACAACCGATAAGAAAGAATGGAGAGCTTTATATGCAAAAGAATTAGAAGATATGAAGAGAGAAGATGATGAGTTTGAGAAACTTGAAGCACTATTTGCTAGAAGAGTACCAAAAGGACCGGTAGGAAGTAAGTATGAAGGAAAAGCACCTTTTAAGTGTTTTGCATGTAATAATATTGGTCATTTTGAATCTAGATGTCCTAAAAGGAATTCAAGATTTGAAGAAAGAGTTAAGAGAACATTTTGTTGGTGTAAATAAATATTCATCATGGATATTATTACACTTTACTTAAGTTAACTTAGGATAATGCATCTCATCGTAGTTTGGATATGAGACACTTTGGGAAGTGTGCACATAGGGATATAGCTTGTAGGAGAAATTCCACCTTTTGTGGTCTTATTTTACTGTTACACTCCACATTTGGTGGGTCATCCACCTCTTGTGGAATATTATATTATTTCTCTTACCTACCCCTAGTATTTCTTACCTACCCTTGTTTCGCATTGAGCCACATGTCATGATTGTGTGCTCGTATATCCATATGGCCTTGCCTATATAGGTAGGCCCATATTCATTGTATTGGTTAATCTAGTTGATCATTTGCATATTGATGAGAATATAGTTTGTTCTTGTCATTCTATTGTCTCTCTTTTATACTTTTCATTGTGCCCTTGATCTTGGAAAAATATCACATGGTATCAGAGCTATTGGGACTTCATTGATTGGTTTTGGGAGACATTTTGGAAGGCTTCTATTTTTGGATCTATGGTACTGCACATTTTGGAGGCATCCTAGAGGGTTTTCGACCTCACCTTTGCATTCAGAAGGCCATTTCCATAAAAATCGAGTATAAACTCGACCTATTTTGGCGAAAATCAAATTTTGGGTGTTGGAGAAATTTTTTGCCCAATTCGGGTGGTATAGTATGGAATTTTTGGATTTTTTCAAATTTTTTTTTTTTTTTCTAAAAAATAAAAATCTTTGAATTTTTTTTTGGTGGGGTCCATACCTTTTGCCCAATCAGTAGCGCATAGTTAGCACACAATCAGTGACCAGTTAGCCTGGTCCAGGGGTGCGACAACCATTTTGACAGTCAGACGACCATCAAATTTAGCACAGTGTTTTGCTGACGTCATCACTTTTTGAAAAATTTAGACCCCTCTTCATTGAGCAGTTTGGATTTTTGGGTCAACTTTGGAGGCTCATAAATTGCTCAATTTTGCTCCTTTTTGGGTGCAATTTTTTGTTCTCTTCACAGTGGTGTGGTTATTTTCTAATTTTGGTGCACAGGTTTTTCAAAATTTTTGGATTCTCTCAGCTGTACCTATTCAATCCTCAATTTTGCAACTTGAAAGGCTTCGTTTGAGCTCATACGACCTCCTTTTCAGGTGCCATTTTTTTTTAAGTGCATATTTTTTTTTGTCTACTTTCATAATCTATGATCCATTTTCAGAGATTTTGAGTGGATATTTTACTTTCAGATATTGGTCTTTTTTGGCCTACTTGTTACTTGTAATTTGCTTAGATCTTAGTTTAGATCTATTGTATTATTAGTTTGAGTCTCCTTTGGCCTAATTGAGGCAGTTGTAAAGTTGAAATCAGAAGTCTACTTTGCCATTTTTTGCAAGTAACCCATTGTACATGCATTAAGTATAAAGTGTCAAATCATCATTTTTGGGGGGGGGGGTTTCGTGTGTGATTGTGCCTCTCCTTTCTTGTGCTCTTTCATTTTTGTTGAAATGAGTCCTCATAAATTTCCACCTTTAACTCCACCTAATTATGCATCATGGAAAATTAAAGAATGGAGAAAATTAATGGAAAAAAGTCTCAAGCATTACATAGATTGAACAATAGCAGCACCACCTAACCCTAAGGCTGATCCTAATTCTCAGTTAGAATGGATCACTAAGAATTGCATGGCTCTTGGAACTTTGCATAAGTATGTATCAGATGACCTCATTTTTCACATTGAGAAGTGTACTACAATCAAAGAGGCTTGGGATATGTTTCAGAAATTGTATGGTCAAGTTGATGAAATCAGAGGTTACAAGATTGACAATGAGCTCAACAACTTAGATCCCAAGAGTTTTGATACAATCCAAGATTATGTCACCAAAGAAAATGAGCTAAGATTGTGGAATTGACAAAAAGGATGCTTAGTTGATATTCAACTTGTTGGACAAGCTTACACCAGAATATGGGCATTTGTTTCAAGCTTCCAAACTCATCATTGATAGTGGTGAGTTCCTACATTATGCCTTCATTTGATGCTTTCACAAAAATGTTGATATTGGAACAATCTAAGTTGTTGAACATGGGGCTTCTCAAGTCTTCAAAGTCCAAGGCTTCAAGGTGGTTATTCAAGGAAGTCAAGGGAGTCAAGGCAAAGATTCCAACAACAACAACAAGCAATCTAAGTCAAAGACACAACAAGAAAAATGACAACCATCCTCTCCATCACAAGGTTATTTTTCATCCTCTTCCAAGAAGGGGATTCCACCTAAGAAGGATAAACCAACTTGTGCTTATTGCAAGAAGTATTGTCATGATGAGCATCGATGCCACACCAAGCAAGTTGATGAGTTGACAAATCTTCTTAAGAAAAACAACATCAACTTGTCATCCGCCTACAAAAAGAAGGATTCATCTCCTTCTTCTTCCTCACAGTCTAAGGGAAAAGGGAAAGCATTTGTGGCTACAACAGGTTCTTCACAGCAGTGGATACTTGACTCAGATGCCTCTTATCACATGGATTCTACAAAGGAGCAGTTTTCTTCATTGGAGCCATCAAAGGTACCTCACATTTACATAGGTGATGATACACAAGTTGAGGTTGAAGGGAAAGGTTCAGTTGACATGGATGATGGAAAATTTGAGAATGTTCTCTATGTTCCTAACTTGTCTACCAACCTTCTCTCTATCTACCAAATCACTCACTATGGGAATGGGAAAAAGGTTGAGTTTACACCTGATTCAGTTGTGGTAAGGGAACTTGATGATGATGCCTTGGTAGCAGTGGGACAAGTCAATGAAAACTCAAGGCTTTATTCATTCTCCCATTTTGTGCCAAGTTCTCCTTCTAGGGCCTTTCTTACTCATTCAAATTGAGAAATTAAGCTATGGCATGAGAGGTTTGGTCACCTCAACTACCGCTATCTTCAATAACTCAGCACTAAAGACATGGTCATAGGTTTACCTCGAATTAGTTTTTTAGAGAGTGTATGTTCAGGATGTTCCATGGGCAAGCATCCCAAAGAGAAGTTTGATAAAGGGAAAGCTTGGAGAGCTTTGGAAGTTCTTCAACTTGTTCACAGTGATGTAGCAGGTCCATTTCCATAACCTTCATTTAGTAAGGCCCGATATATCCTCACCTTCATTGATGACTACTTCTGCTTCACTTGGGTCTACTTTCTTATTCATAGGAGTGAAGTGTTTGACATATTTCTAGACTTCGAGGCTCATGTGGAGAAGCAATCTAGAAAAGTGGTCAAAATTCTTCGCATAGATAATGGAAGGGAATATGTGAACAAAAGACTTGAGGATTTTTGTATATTTGAGGGGATTGATCTTCAACATTTTGTTGCTTACACTCCACAGTAGAATGGAGTTGCACAGTGCAAGAATATAACTCTCAAAGAAATGGCTAGCTGTATGATACATGCACATTCTCTTGATCTCGCCTTTTAGGAAGAGGCTATCAGTTGTGCCACACACATCTAGAATCAGGTTCCTCACAAAGATTTATAAGGTATTACTCCTTTTGAGGCTTGGGCTAGTAGGAAACTGGTTGTGAGACATTTCAGAGTCTTTGGGTGTCTAGCGTGGGCTTGAATACCTTTGCAAAAATGTAAGGCACTGGAACCTTAGAGTCAGCCTTGCATATTTGTTGGATATCCTGAGGGTGTTAAGGCATATAGATTGATGGATCTTGAGACACATGAGGTATTTATTGAGAGGAGTGTTCACTTTGAGGACATCTTTCCTAGCTTAGCCTCACTACCTCCTCCACCTTCCTCCGTTGTGGATAGTGATGCTAGTGATTTAGATGATGAGACTCCTTCAACTCTGACTCACAAGGTTATACCTCCATAGGGTCCACTTGCAGTTGAGGAGCCTCATTCTCCACCTCCACCTAGACCTTGTCGGGCTCGACAGACACTTGAGTAAGTGGGTTCTATTATTGGGGATCCTTCAGATACATAGAGGACTTGATCATAGCATCAGGACCTTCCACATGCATTCATTGCTACTGCTTTCGATCCACAAACATTTTGAGAAGTATCAGGGGTTCCTAAGTGGGACCATGCTATGGAGGAAGAGTATAGTTCCTTGATGAGGAACAACACATGGGAGTTAGTCCCGCTCCCTAAGGGAGAAAGATGGTTCGATGTAAGTGGATCTATTGGACCAAGTTTGCAGCAAATGGTAGTGTGGATAAGTATAAGGCTTGACTTGTTGCGAAAGGTTTCTCTTAGGTTCCAGGTGTTGACTATAGTGAGACCTTTGCGCCCGTAGCCAAGATAAACTCTATTCACTTGACACTTGATATTGCTGCAACTCATGGTTGGGTTGTACATCAGATGGATGTGAAGAGTGCTTTTCTTCATGAGTACCTTGATGAGGAAATTTATATAGAGAAGCCATAGGGTTTCATCCAGGATTCTTCCTTGGTTTGCAGACTAAGGAAATCTCTTTATGGCCTTAAGCAGGCCCCCAAGGCTTGGTATGCCAAGATGGATTCCTTTCTTCTCTCAACAGGGTTCACCAGGTGTCAGTCCAATCCAAATATCTACATTTTGTGATAGGATGAATCTCACTTGATACTTGTGCTCTATGTTGATGATTTGATCATTGCATGGAGCACCACATCCATCATTAGCAGGGTCAAATCTGCTTTGCATGACAGATTTGCTATGACTAGCTTGGGTCTTTTGCACTACTTTTTTGGGATAGACATTTCATAGTCACCTTCCAGGATTACACTATCGTAGCCCAAGTATTCTCTTGATCTACTTGCACGCTTTCATATGGCTAATTGTAAGCCTACACCGACTCCCTTTCTTTCAAGAGTCAATCTTGAGGCTCAATGTTCTTCTTGACCATTGATGCCACATTGTATCATTAGCTTGTGGGTAGTCTCATTTACTTGACTCACACACACCCTGATATTTCATTTGTAGTTGGCATGGTTTCCAGCTTCATGCAAGAACCACATGAGCTTCATTGGAAAGCCACCAAACATATCCTTCATTACATCCAGGGTACACATCACTATGGGATTCACTATGTAGCAGGCACAGGACTTCGCTTGGCTGGTTACAAAGACTCTGATTGGGTTGACGATCTTGATGAACATAAGTCTACTTCAGGCTACAGTTTTCACCTTGGTTCAGGCCCCATTTGTTGGCAGCACAAGAAGTAGCATGCTATTGCTCTCTCTTTGATTGAGGCTGAGTATCGAGGAGCTGTTAATGCAGCAACTGAGACCATTTTGCTTTAGCAGATTCTCACAGAGTTTGGGTTCACCATTCCACAGCTGACAGTTATACATTGCAATAATCAGAGTGCTATTGTAATCTTGAAGAACCCGGTTCAGCACCAGTGGACCAAACACATTGAGATCCATATGCACTATATATGAGAGTTGATTTAGGAATAGGTCATTGATTTGCAGTATTGTCCTACAGTGGAGTAGGTTGCAGACATATTCACAAAACCTTTCACCGAGAGTAAGTTCCAATAGTTGTGAGCTCTCTTGGGGGTGCGAGATGTCTCATTAGAAGGGGTCAACTGACTTCTCCTTTCTCTCTTATGGGGGGACTTTTTCCTCTTTTAGGTTTTGTCCTTCTTCTTTGAGAGTCTTTTGTACATTCATCTCTCTTTTCGGGGGGAGTTTTTTCCCACTGGGTTTTCTCCCTTTCTCCATTTGTGAGAGATTGCATTGCATAGTTTTGCTTGCATTTGCATTCTATATATGAGTACCTATCATGGCCTAGTAGCTGGGACCCATCTTGCATTTTTGACTTGAGTCTTCATTCCCCTAAGTTGCACTTAAGGGTGGGTGTTGGCGTAAATAAATATTCATTATGGATATTATTACACTTTACTTAAGTTAACTTAGGATAATGCATCTCATCATAGTTTGGATATGAGACACTTTGGGAAGTGTGCACATAGGGATATAGCTTCTAGGATAAATTCCACCTTTTGTGGTCTTATTTTGGTGTTACACTCCACATTCGGTGGGTCATCCACCTCTTGTGGAATATTATATTATTTCTTCTACCTACCCCTAGTATTTCTTACCTACCCTTGCTTCTCATTGAGCCACATGTCATGATCGTGTGCTCATATATATCCATATGGCCTTGCCTATATAAGCATGCCCATATTCATTATATTTGTTAATCCAGTTGATCATTTTCATATTCATGAGAATACAATTTGTTCTTGTCATTCTATTGTCTCTCTTTTATACTTTTCATTGTGCCCTTGATCTTGGAAAAATATCACACATTTAAACCTAACCCTAGATATCAGAACAAGTATAGATTCAAGAAAAATAGAGACAAATAATGCTACATAGAAGATGAGGAGGGCATTACTAATTCAGATGATGAACCGACAGAAGACTCTTCTAATGGATCTACCAATGGGAAAGAATGGGTATTCTTGGCTATCAAGGAAGATGATCCGACTCTAGAAGAGAATGTACCTGAGGAGAAGGAACTTGCTACTAAAATTGAGGATAAGGATGAATGGGTAATTGATAGTGGTTGTTCACATCATATGACTGGAGATAAAGGGAAGTTTCTATCTTTGCAAGAAATTGATGGTGGACTAGTTAGATTTGGAGATGACAAGGCATGTATGATTAAAGGAAAAGGAACTATATCATTGGAAGGCAAGAGAAATACTGACAATGTTTATTATGTTGAAGATTTGAAGAATAATCTTTTGAGTGTAGGACAATTGGTAGATAAGGGATTTCAATTAAAGTTCAAGGATGAAAAATACAAAATCATTAACAGATCTGGCTTGGAGATTGCAACCGGTACGCAGACAAAAGGTAACATATTTCATTTGAACTCTGGTGAGAAGAAATGTCTAATTACACAGATTGATGAGAGATGGTAATGGCATAAAAGACTATCTCATGTGAATTTTGATTGCATTGTGAAGATCAATTCAACTAAGGTTGTTAGAGATATACCTAATATTATGATGCCCTATAATCTGATATGTAAAGAATGTCAAATGGGTAAACAAGTTAGAACCTCTTTTAGGAGTATACAAGATAAATTATATGATGTTCTTGATCTTATTCATACTGATTTTTGTGGCCTTGCTAGAGTTAAAAGTTTTCATGGTGATAGATATTTCATACTAATCATTGAGAATTATTTTAGAATGATGTGGGTTACTTTTTTGAGAGAAAAATTTGAAGCATATGAAAAGTTTAAAATCTTTAAGGCTAAAGTGGAAACTGAGACAGGATTGAAGATTAAATGTTTGAGATCAGATCATGGTGGAGAATTCACATCCGGTGAGTTTAATAACTTTTGTGACAAGCATGGTATTAGAAGACAATTTTCTACTCCTTGGATACCTCAACAAAATGGAGTTGTGGAAAGGAAAAACATAACTATATTGGATGCTGCTAGAACAATGATGATGGAAGCTAATCTATCTCATATCTATTGGAGAGAATCAGTTAGTATAGTGGTTTATACATTCAATAGAGTACATATCACAGGAGAAACCGGTAAGACACCTTATGAATTATGGTTTGGCAATACACCTATAGTTAAGTATTTTAGAATTTTTGGTAGTAAATGTTATATTATGGGAGATGATACTATTGGGAAATTTGATCCTAGAAGTGATGAAGGCATATTTCTTGGTTATTCTAATGAAAGAAAAGCATATAGATGTTATAACAAGAGATTGCAGAGAATAGTGGAGGGTGCTAATGTCAAAGTAGATGAGATGAGAAAAAGACAAGTCAAAATTTATGAGAAGGAACTGGCAGTGGAAATGATTATATCTGAATAGGTAGTACCTTTACCGGAAGAGAGTTGAACTAGCTACTCCAGAAACATTAGAGAATTATATAGTAATTGAAGAATAGGGAAGAGGAACAGAGAGTTGGAAGACTCCTAGTATGTAAGATTGTCATTCTAAAGATCAAGTCATTGGAGATAACAACAATGGAGTGATGAAAAGAAGAATACTGACAACTAATGAGGTATGTTTAATTTCACAAGCTCAACCGGTATTAGTAATTGAAGCATATAAAGATAAATTTTGGTTAAAAGTTATGGAAGAAGAATTAGTTTAGATTGAGAAAAATAACACATGGACTTTGGTTCCTCAGCCTAAAAATAAAAATGTTATTGGAACTAAATGGGTTTTTAGGAATAAATTGAATGAGGATGGTCAAGTTATAAGGAATAAAGCTAGATTGGTTTGTAAAGGATATTCTCAGAAGGAAGGAATTGATTATGGAGAAACTTTTGCACTGGTAGCTAGGATTGAAGCTATAAGATTACTTCTTGCCTATGCTTCTTATAAAAACTACAAGGTTTATTAGATGGATGTTAAATGTGCATTCTTGAATGGGGATCTTGATGAGGAAGTTTATATTGAGAAACCTGATGGTTTTTCACTATCAGATGATACTAATATGGTTTCCAGGTTAAGGAAAGCTTTATATGGATTGAAACAAGCACCTAGAGCTTGGTATGTAAGGTTGGATAAATATCTTTTGAGGCTTGGTTTTACTAAGGGTAGTGCTAACAGTAATTTATATTATAAAATCACTGATGATGACATACTGATTGTTGAAGTAGTTGTTGATGACATTATATTTGGAGGTGAAGATAAACTATGCATAGAATTTTCTAAGAACATGGAGAAAGAATTTGAGATGTCTATGATTGGTGAGATGAAATTTTTCTTAGGTTTGTAGGTTACTCAGATCGACAAAGAAATTTTTATCTGCCAAACTAAGTATGCTAAGGAATTGTTAAAGAAATTTGGTATGGGAGATTCTAAACCGGTAAGTACACCTATGGTTACAAGTGAGAAATTGACAAGGAAATATGTTTCTAAACCGATAAATCCTACAAGATACAAATCTATGATTGGAGGTCTACTTTATTTGAATCAGACTAGGCCTTACATTATGAATGTTGTTTGTATTGTTTCTAGATTTCAAAGTGATCATAGAGAAAGTCATGAGATGGTGGTGAAAAGAATTTTTAGATACTTTCAAGGTACATTAGAATATGGTTTGTGGTATCCTAAGGATGATAACTTTATCTTATGTGTGTATATAGATACTGATTGGGTTGGAGATGTTGATGACTGAAAAAGTACTTTCGATGGAGCTTTCTTTCTTGGAAAGAAGTTGGTTTCATGGATCAGTAAGAAATAATCATGTACTTCTTTATTAGCCACTGAAGCTGAGTATGTTGTTGCTACTACTAATTGTACACAAGTTTTATGGATGAAGCAAATGTTGAAGGATATAAAGGAGGATTGTGATACACCGGTAGTTATTCACTGTGATAACTTTGCTGCTATTGATATATCAAAGAATGTGGTATTTCACTCTAAGAGAAAGCACATATCTATCAAGTATAACTTTTTGAAGGAGAAGGTGGAAGCAAATGAAGTTAAACTGGTTTATGTGAACACTAAAGAATAGTTTGCAGATATTTTCACTAAACCCTTATCCAAAGAATCATTTGAGTACCTGAGAAACAGATTGGGGGTTTCTGCCCCTCCGATAGAGACTTAATTGATGCATTTTGGCATCAATTCGGTATGCATTATCAGATATACTATTCATTCTGATATTGGTGTGGGATGCTACTGCTCAGGGGTAGTAGTCGGCTTTGAGATTCAGAGGCTTATGTTTTTGCTTTGATATTTTTGTCAAATTTTTGGCATTGATGTCAAAGGGGAACGTATAGTGATGTGAAAAAGAAATTCATAACTTTACAGAGATATTATTCAAAGGGGGAGAGTAGCTACATGCAGGAGATCATTGGTTGTCTTCCATAGGGGGAGACTTGTTTGGCATTTCTTAGTACTTAGATGTTTTTCACATCTAGTGTTGCCATCAATGCTAAAGGGGAAGATTGTTGGCCATTTGGTGGAATTGATTGTGTTGCATTGATGTTTTGTCATTGATTTCAACACTAACTGTCTGGATACTTTATCGACATCCTTTTGGTCCCGGTAGGTTGAGTAGTTTTTGGTTAACTTGGATCCAACATGATCTGGTTGACTTCGGTATAATCTGGTGATGGAATTGGCTTGTTCATGATGCTTATACTCATATTTGGTCAGTTGGTTTTGGTCTGGTGATTGGATGCTATCCTACTTACTTAGAAGATTGGTTTTTGCTTCTGGTAAGGGTTTCACCAATAGAGATTTTTGTGGAGATCTTTGATGCATTGCATAATTTGGTGTTGGTGCAACTTTTGATGGAGTTTCAAGATTCTATTGAGACTTGACATTTGGAGATCATTGCTGAAGCGTGCAAACCTATACTTGGTCTCGGTTGATCTAGGTTATGGACCGACATTAATGTAAAGTGTGGATAGGACCTATTGTTGTATTTCTGGGATATCTTATGTGTTAGATATTATTTGTTTTGGTCTAAGGTTGACATGGTTTGTAATTATGTAATTGGTTTATTGTTTGGTGGCCAACCTGATTGTTTATGGTCAAGAGTTTGTATAAATAAGATGTAAGATATCATGGTAGATCATCATGGTTAATGTAAGAGGTCATGGTCAAGGATTGTAATGTGCTAATAATGTAATATCATTATGGCAGAGGAGTTGGTCAATCATTAGAGATTGAATTGGGTTTGTAAGAGGATTTATTCTTCCTATATTGAGCTTAACCAAACTGTACTCAGGCATAGGAGATGCTATCTTTTGCAGTTCAACACTTCTCTAGATTGTAGTCTGGATTTATATGTAGTCAGTGAGACTCCTTTTGTGATGAGCAGTGTGCTCTAGGCTATTGGCCTTCCTGAAAATGCATGCCCCTTCATTGTAAATTCACATACTTACTACAGAAGCATTATCTGACTGTGGGTAGGCTTCCCACCGTGGTTTTTCCCTTTACTGGGATTTCCACATACAAATATTTGTGTTGTGTGGATGTCTTTTATTATGTGATTATTGTTTATACTTAATTATATTAACTGTTATTCCAGTATTGCTATTTTAATTTGCTAAAGCTTCCGGTAATCTGTGACAACTAATTCACCCCCCCCCTCTTAGTTGTCTTTTGGTTATCTGAACTGTCTAACATGAATCCCATTCCTTTTGAAAGAAATTTAGATGTCGAGAATAAAATCCATAAGTCTAAATATCCACATGCATCCAAAGATCTACATGTTCAATCTAAAATACATGTCAAATCAAAGAAAAAAATGATCCAAAAGAAAAAAGCAATATCTGAAAGGCTACAAACACCCTTTAAGAAAAAAAGAAAAATCAAAATCAATGTGGATGCCCATAAATAATTATAATCTAAAGATCAATCAAAATTGGAATCTAGACTTGGTGTTACAAAATCATCCTTCAACCATCTATCTAAACACCTCCCACTTTCCAAATCTATTTTTCCATCATTTCCTCTTCTATTTTGGGTCCTTATGTCCCAAAATTCAATTTTCCTCCATCACTTCATCACCTCTCAAGTTGTGTACCAATGGTCATCTTGACGACGTTTCCATCTATCCTTGCACAAATATTCAAACATCATATCTATTATCCAACTTCTCTTTTCCATTCTTCCATCCATTTCATTCACTCCTTTACATAAATCTGTCATTTGTGAAATAGGTGTTTGTGTCATTTTGTCACATTCTCACCCAGACTTGATCCTATGTTCAGTCCATTTCTTAGATATCTATTCATGAAACACTTCAGAATCCAAGGTTGTTCCTCTTTAACATTATCTTTTGGTTAGGAGGCATACTCAATCCAGAATGGAACCACTTATCGTATCTTGGTACCGACATCTTTTGATTACTATATCTTGTAATGCCTGCCAAAATACCCTAGAGAAATACACCTAATCTAACTACAAATAGAGATAAATTCTTTTTAATAGCTCATCTACTAAACAACACATACATCTATAACATCCAACTAATTCATATCAAATACATCATCTACTAAATGCATCATTACAAATTACATCCTTTTCTAATTACAACAAAGGATAGAACATCATAACATGACTACAAAAGAGGAATAATACACCATATCATTATTTCTCTTAGGGTATCTTAACGTCACCACTTTTAAGAGTAACATCCTATAAACTAAGTTCATTTTAGAGAACGAATTCAAATGTTCGAAATCCCCATCATTACACATCCATTCTATTCATTATGAATCAAAGCATTTAACCTTCATAAGATGGTACTAGATCATAATCTAAGATTCACAATTCCTAACAATAAGATTACTAACATGCACAAGTACATAAAGTATAATATCAATTCTTAGCTATTATAGGTGCATGATGCCACCTAAGGTACCTATATCATTTCCATCTAATCCATACATAATAGCATATCTTAAGACATACCATATGAAATGTCAACAACACACTATTACAATTTCCATTCTACTTCAATCTCTAAGATCATTTATGACACTAACAGTGCTTCTCATTCACAATATTACAAGAATCATCTAACTTGCAATGAAATCACATATCCAACTCTAAAAGTGAAACTAGATCATTTCATAAAGGCAAATATCATCACATCAAGATTACTAACCACATGCTCATACACAAATCATAATAGCAAGTAATAACCCTTCTTAACACATAAATAATCTAACTCAAACCCATTCCTAATGAACACTTCCACAATATAGATCACATGGCATAACATTATCTTAATACATTCCAAGGTCATAATCTTCCAACATCATGTTACAAAATATTACAAATCACAAGAGCACATATTTTGTATCCACATTTAGCAAATCATCATGATACAATATTAACCCCAATGGATAGAAATCAACTCCATAACTAAAACACATAATAGAGAATCATTGAATCCATACAAATCTACAACTACTCATTCATTTTCATATCCAAAGAGTAACTAACACTGAGGATTAAGATCCTTCAAATCAAGGAATACATGATCATTATTATATTCACTACCATCCACAAGATATACATAATCATTGCAATCATTTAATTCCTTCTAGTTGGAAATTAAATTCATCATTAATATCCATTTACAATAATCCTATCTTATATATCTCATTTCAAAATCAATCTTCTACAAGTCTCATTACATATATTCCAAGATATTGGTTACATGGCTTCCTTTACAATTACATCCTTTTGAGTTACATACCGCATGATAACAATCATAGTTACATAGATTATTTTATAATATACATCCAAATGAAGAGATAATAGAAATACAAGTCCATGCACACAACATCTAATGAAGAACATCCCAATGGAAGAAGGCATCAAACCACCCGACCATGTGGAACTAAATAGGAACCACCCCCCATGCTAGGAGATGACATGGGGTTCTAACACTCACTCAAGACCTAGGTTGACACCTGACAACCATGGGACTCATCATACAACATAATGAACTCAACCCAATAGTAATCACATGACAACACAAGGCTAAAAGTCAACAATAAACTCTTCCAGAGGTATACAATAAATCATGGAATATGGACATGGTCACATGTAAAAATGGAGTGTCATTACATGTTGTCCTCATATAGAAGGGAATATGGCCATCCTTACTAGTCACACTCCTATGTGCTAGCCTAAAAAAGAAGGTAAATATGAACCCATAGTAGACATGTATGCTATCCTCACAAAGAAGAGAAATCCATACTCCTAATAATCATACATGCTACCCTCACAAAAGAAGGGTGAAAACAATCCCTTAATAAACATGTGGAGCCGTCTCAACCTATGTGAGTACAAGGGAGATTGAATTTCCATCTCATATGGCCCAAACAAATAGAATTATCTTATTAGGTGAAACCCAAACCCAATAAATTATTAAATGTTATTACTGAATTACAAAGAGGAAAACTCCCATTGTTCCCTAGCGGTCTCGGTGCCAAGCAACCTAACTCACGTGACTCCAGTCATCACAAGGAAGCCCACTCCCCTTAATCATATGCTAAGCCATAGGGTAATACATAAATTACATCACAACACATGAAATAATACTCACAAAAAGGCCTTCAAGAACATTTAACATCACTAAGCACATACTGCACATAGAGCATACATATGAATTATTACAAGCATAGGGCCTTCACCAATGCCTCATAGGAATAGTACCAAAGTAAGAATATAAAACATAAGAACATCATAAAATACTACAAATCTTAAACAATGAGGTACAAAACATCCCACTGGATCCATATAAGCAATCCTCAAACATCAAGGTAACAACCTCTTGCTGGAGCAGCTTTTGCATAAGGAAACTCCTCTATGGTAGAGCATAATCCCACTTAGCGAAGCATAAAATACATCACAAGACCTCATAGAGCTTCATGAACAAGTTAAAATTGCTCAAAATAGACTTCACATTCCTTTAGGAACTCACATAATCCATACTAGGACTTTACAACACTTAATCTGACCTTTCTAGGCCTTCCGGAGTAGTTTAGCTCTCTTGGTATGCACAGTGGCATTCTTGGTTTGTAGGGTGGCATTTTTGGGACATTGCCTAGCATTTTTGGTTCATTTCAAAACTTTTCCAAGTCCATTGGTCATCTTTTTAGGTCCATAAGTCAATTTTCTAAGTCTATAGGTTAGCTCTATTGGTCAATTTGTCAGCTCTATAGGTCTGTACTATGGCATTTATGGTATGCATAGAAGTGTTCTTGGTAGATAGGGTGGCATTCCTAGTTAGTATCATGGAGTTTCTAGTGGTTTTGGTGGTGTTTCTGGTAAAGAGTGTAAAATCTCAAGTTTGAAGGATGTTGAAGGTAAGGTAACTGCCGAGATTGACTCAGGAAACAAAAACGACCTCAAGGGTGTTTACCTCGCCAATAGGAACAATAACTAGAGCTAAAATATCAACCCAAGGATTGGTAATTCATTCTGAGTAGCTATTATATTTATGAGATTTTGCCAAGATCTAGAGGCAATGGAAATCACAAATAAGAGAGATAAAATAGATGATAGGAATAAATTGTATTCTATCAAGATGAAAATACTGATCAACTGGATCATTAATCAATTATTGTTACATGCAATGTAGGATAAGCCTACTTAGGACAAGGCTAAGAGACAAGAGAGCACATAATGATGACATGTGGCTTAATAAGATGCAAGGGTAGGTAGGGGTAGGTAGGAGAAATTGTAAAATATTCCACATGAGGTGGATCACCCACCGAAGGTGGAATTATCATTCTACAATAAGTGTATATGATAAGTAAAAACAAGATCACCTAATAATAGGTGGAAATTGGCCTACATACACACTCCCAATGTAGCACATCTCCCAAAGTGTCTCATATGCAAACTACAATGTTGTGCATGTACCTAAGTAAACTTAAGTAAAGTGTAATAATATCCATGATGAATAATCATTTACACCAACAATCTCCATGACTGAAGTTCATTTACTTGTCAACCCAGGGACGTATTACTTGGAATGGGTCTGCATTGTATATGCACTAAGTTTTGGTTATAGTCATTTTGTACTACTGCAACAACTAAATATATTTGAAATAAGCAAGCAAAAACATAACAACTAAATGGGTACAGGAAACCTTAACATTAACATAAAATTATAATCAAAGAATTGTTAACTAAGTTTAGAGATGACAAAATAGAACTACTCTATCTGCTTTGGCTACAGGAACAATCACAAGATCTAGTTCTAGTGGCTGCAAGAATAGTTAGTAGCTAGAACTTCTACTGTAGCAAAGGAAAAACTTAATCTAATAAATGCATAGGAATACTCACCAAGTGGGCCCCCTTGGATGAGTGTATCCAAACTTCATAAGATGATTCTATATACTCAAAAAAAAAAATCTTTATTCATTATTTTCAAAAGTCAATACAGCACATGAAATGAAAGAAATATTTCAAGTTCTGGAAAATGTTGTCTCACACTATCTAACCTCTAAGAAGAGGTGTAGGCCTTTATTTAAAAGAAAACTTCAACAAACTTCCTACTATCTAGATTACGCCCATGAAATGAGGCAGAAAATATTTATGACCACTAAGAGAAGAAGTTAATCCATAACAAACATGGAACTCAGCTAAACTGTAACCAAGAATATAGCATGATGGTGTTATTAGATTGATGTTTGCTGAAGAAAAACATAAATGAATCTAGTATTGCCTTGCTACTCCTTTGCCGATGATTACACACACCATCTTCTTTATTGTTTGAATGTTTAACCACCCTTGAATATCTCCAACTAATTTTATGATGTGATTCTCCATCTGGCTTGCAATAACCACTTCAGCAACAACTCATTTATTATGCATTCAAAAGTTAGAACAAACAAGCAGACATATATATCTATTTTCATTAATTATAACACTTATTCATCCACACATGATATTACCTATAATAATCCGCATGGCAACATGAATAATAGGTCAAAAAAATATAGGGTTTAATGGGTTTAGTTATCATCAAGAATGAACATAGTCAAACTTTAACACATCACATGACTCAAACACTATCCCAATGTGTAACTTAAACATAGCAAAAACTTATCAGTTATAGGAATTAAAGGGTTATTATTTCAACTCATCAAAGGGCATGACCACAAGGTTGGATAAGAATTAAAAAGGGTGTACACATGGTTTATGCATCAAATGCAACTCACAAGAATGAGTTTGCAACTCAGTGGATAAGCATTTTTCCTAAAACTACATTTTAGATTCAAGGAGCAAAGGAGAAAACCCAATCTCTACATAGGCCAAAAGAACTGAACCAAAACATTTCCAAACACTCCAATACTCCAACAACAAGATTACAAATGTATGAACATGACATGGACACTTACTATGAGCTTTAGGAGCTCTTACAATGCAACCGACACATTCAACCAAAGAAAATAACTCCTATCTCAACAAGGAATTCACAAGAGAACAATATGTTATTTAGAGGATCTGGTTAATACTGAGAGAGGGGGTAAATCAGTATTAACAACAAATTCAAATCTTAAACTAGACTGATCAATACTTAAGAAAAATAGATCATAATGTTCACATTTGCATGAAGATTGCATTAATGATATGTTATGTTGTCATTGATGTCAATTGAACCGGTAATGATATTGTTGATATTGTTGTAATATTGTTACTAGAACTGGTAGGAAGAATTTATGAGGAGAACTGGTAATCAGTGTAATGGTGTAAACCTTATCTATTATTGTAACTGGTAAACCCTACTAGTTGTTTTTCGTTAAATCCTAATTGATTAAGATTGTTGAATTGGTTATGTTGGATTATGATATGATGTTAAGCAGTAATCATGGTGACATGTATGGTCATTATATGAAGACAAGTTCAAATGTTTTGGCGTGTTGTTTGTCTAGGGAATCAACAAATGTATTGTATCTAGTGCAAAGTATGTGATGAGTTACTAAGATCGATGAAGCAGTAATGAAGGAGTGGTTGAGGTTTTCATGATTGATGTGTAGAGATTTCTATGTAATCCAATGATCATACTTGAACCAACTTGTTTGTAATCTCTATGAGAGAATTAGGTTTTTGGTGTGTTATCGATCTGATTGATTTGTTTATAAGGTTGATGAAGTTTTCTAGTTGAAGGTGCTGGCAGAGATTAGTTGAGTGTGTGGTTGTCGAACTGGATGATGAGTCTGCAGTTTGAGTAAAGGCAGATAGGAGCATAAAAGGATCTGATCAAGTAAGTGTAGTGCTATTCAGACAGATTAGCAAACTCTTGTTGTTTTCTAACAATTATAGCAAAGTGGAAATCCCCTAACTGGATAAGCTCTCTTAAGCTTGGTTACTTATTAAATCCTCTAACAAGGTAGTCCATTAGGTTGGATTTTCAAATCCTCTACTGAGGTTACTCCTTACAAGGTATTGCTTCTAACAAGGTATTTGTAGTCAATCCCTTAACTGGGTGATTCCTAAGAGGATCAATTCTTAATAGGACTTTTGTAAAGCTTTAACAGGCTTGGCTCCTAACAGGGTGAACTTCAGAAGAGTTCAAATATTCCCTAGTGAGTCTCATCTCATCGTGATTTTTACCTATTTGGGTTTCCACGTTAAAAATACTTGTGTCATATGGTGAATGTTTTTGTGGTTATGATCTTATGGTTGATTTGATTAACTACTTAACTATTTTTAATAAGGAATGATAACCAAAAGCATTGAGAAATGAAGTATGTTGACATATGATAAAGCATTTGGATGTTCACAAGTTTAATGTTGTTTACTGTTAAGTTATTGTCCAGTCAACCAATTTTCTTATGAGTTTTTATCTTGACAGTGGTATTTCATTGATAAGTTTACTTTGTGTGATTGAGATTGAGATTGGGAAAGTTTGTATCAGTTTTTCTATTTACTGATTCAGCCCCCTTCTCAGTAATCTAAAGATAAGGATGAATTGGAACAAATTGAAAGGAATAACACTTGGTCATTAGTTCCCCGGCCTAAAGACAAAAATGTAATTGGAACTAAATGCGTTTTTAGAAATAAACTTAATGAAGATTGTATGGTAATCAAAAACAAAGCAAGATTAGTGTGTAAGGGATATTCACAAAAAGAAGGAATTGATTACAATGAAACCTTTGCACCGGTAGCTAGAATTGAGGTAGTCAGACTTTTATTGGCTTTTGTAGCACACAAGAGCTATAAAGTATATCAAATGGATGTTAAATATGCATTTCTGAATAGAGATCTTGAAGAAGAAGTTTATATTGAACAACCTGATGGATTTTCTTTGACAGATAACAAAGACATGGTTTGCAGGTTAAGGAAAGCTTTATATGTATTGAAACAAGCTCCTAGAGCTTGGTATGCTAGATTGGACAAATATATTTTGAAGCTTGGATACACTAAACGTAATGCTAACAACAATCTATACTACAAAGTGACTAATGATGACATCTTGGTTATTGAAGTTTTTGTTGATGATATAATCTTTAGAGGAGAAGATGGTTTGTGTAAAGACTTTTCTAACAAAATGCAGCAAGAATTTGAAATGTCTATGATTGGAGAGATAAAATTCTTTTTAGGATTGTAGTTTTCATAGACTGATAAAGGTATATTCCTATGTCAATCTAGGTACTTACAGAAATTACTAAAGAAATTTGGCATGGAAAATTGTAAACCGGTAAGCACACCTATGACTGATAAATTATCTTTGAAGGATGAATCAACACCTGTTAATTCGACTAGATACAAGTCTATGATAGGAGGTTTACTATATTTGACACAAACAAGACCTGATATTATGAATGCAGTATGTATTGTTTCAAGATTTCAGAGTAATCCTAAAGAAAATCATGAATCAACAGTGAAAAGGATTTTCCGGTACCTACAAAGCACTACAAATCTTGGTTTATGTTATCCTAGAGATGAAAATTTTGATTTATGTGCATACAAAGATGCTAATTGGGCAAGAGATGTGGATGACAGAAAAAACACCACCGACAGAGCATTTTTTCTTGGCAGCAGACTAATTTCATGGTTGAGCAAGAAACAGAGTTGTACAAGTCTATCAACAACAGAATCAGAATATGTTGCAACAGCAACAAATTGTACATAGGTATTATGGATCAAGCAAATGTTGAAGGACATAAAGGTAAAATGCAAGGAACCTATAACTATTTATTGTGATAATATGGCAGCAATTGATATATCAAAGAACCCAGTATTTCACTCTAAGACTAAACATGTTTCTATCAAATTCAATTTTCTAAAAGAGAATGTTGAAGCAAAAGAAGTGAAATTGGTTTATGTGAATACTAAAGAGTATATTGCAGATATTTTTACAAAGCCCTTACCGAGGGAGACATTTGAGTATCTCAAAGAGCAACTTGGAGTCCTACCCCAATCTGTAGAGACTTAGATAGTTGATGTTTGTCATCAACCAACATAATAACAGAGAAATCTTTATTCCAACTTTGATGAGGAGAGCTACTTCTCAGGGGGAGTAGTTGGTATAATAAGTTGGTATTTTGTATTTGGTTTTGTATTTCTTTGGCATTTGATGTCAAAGGGGGAGAGATTGATATGGAAATACACATTATCTTTTTATTTTGGGGAGAGATTATTCCTGGGGGGAGAGATATTATGTATTTTAATTTCTGGTTAATGATATCTTTGGGAGATTGTTGGTTTTTGGTTTTTGGCATTTCTGTTTTGGCACTTTGATGGTTTTTATAGCTTGTGTTGCCATCAATGCCAAAGGGGGAGATTGTTGGCATTTTGGATATGTTGATATGGTTTTCTCATTGATGTCAACACCTATCATCACTTGTCAACACTTATCAACACTTGGAGATCTTTGGTTATATTCACCAGCAAGTCAGAGGCTTATGCACAGTCACCGGTATTTGGTTCACCGATAGATTATATTGTTCACCAACACTTGGAATGACTTGGAGACTACTTGGTTATGTCGAAGACATTACTCAATCACTTGGCTTTGGTGATTTGGTTATTTGTTGTTACCAGCAAATAGGTCCAGGATAAGCACTGACAGGTATATCTATTCTAGATCAGCACAACACGTTATGGAGATGATTTATTATTATTGTAAATGCATTGAGCTAACATCATGCATTAGATATTGATTTATATGTAATTGATTTTATTGTAATATCTTTTAGTGAGCCGACCTATTCAAATTGGTCTTAAGTTATGGTATAAATGTAAGATCTCATTTGTGAGATTAATATGTGAATGTGAAAAGGATTGTAATAAGGTATATGTGAAAATAAGAAAAGCTATACACGCAGACATCATTTGAAGGTTGAAGGAAGGATTTTGTGAAGGCAATCAGAACTAAACCGGTACTGAATCCAGCATATGAAGATGCTATTTTATGCAGTACATTATCATTGGATTTAACCATCCAATTGTAGTCAGTGTGACTCTCATTTTGTGATTGAGCAGTGAGCTCTAGGCAGCTGGCCTTTTTGCATGTGCATAATCCATATTGTACATACATACTATCTGTAGTAGTATCATTTGATTGTGGGTAAGGCTTCCCACCGTTGTTTTTCCCCTTACAGGGTTTCCACGTACAAATATTTATGTTATGTGTTGTGGATGTTATTGTCTTTCTGTTTCATGCATTAATCTTTACCGGTATTGCAATTAACTATTAAGACTATCTACTAGCATATAGTTTGGTTTACCGATATTAAGCATTAAGTTTTGGTTAAGTTAATTTTGGTTGAATTTATTGGACAACTGATTCACCCCCCCCTCTCAGTTGTCTCCAGGACCTAACACCAGATACTTATTATTTCATCATACCATCAATTGGTATCAGAGCATCTTAGGTCCTCTAAGGTCTAAGCCTAATAGCTTGAGGTAAAGACCTGCTAGATCATGATGAAGAAGGAAGGTCCAAATTTTAACAGAGAAAACTATAGGATATAGAGTGATAGAATGAAAATTTACATCAAGAGTCTAAGAAGCCAATATTGGGATCATGTAGATACTAAGTATATTGCACCCACTGGGATTTTGACTGATGATCAGAAGAAAGAACAACAAGAAAATCATCAAGCATTAGAAGCTATTATCATTTCCCTGTCTGATGATGAATATGTAGATGTTCATGGTCTTGAAACTGCATATGAGGTATGGAGAAAACTTGAAGAGATTTATATCAGTGATGAACATATTAAGATTTCTAAAGAGGAGAGTCTAAGAAGAAAGTTTGATGACATGAGGATGGCTGAAGGTGAGAACATCCAATAGTATAGTCAAAGGATAAAAGAGATAGTCAGTGAAATTAATAGTGCAGGAAGGAAAGTGGAAGATTCCACAGGGATCAGTAAAGTACTGAGAACCTTGCTACCGATCTATGCTATTTGAGTTGCAGATATTCAGGAGCTGAAATCCATTGACAAAACTAAGGTAACTCTTGACTCCATCATTGGCAGGCTTACTACTTTTGAATTAAATGGTTATGATGGTAGTGTACAGAAATCTGAGTCTGCATTTAAAGATTTTGTTTCTAACCCATCTGTGAGAAAAAGTAGAGATACTAGTCACAATTATGAATCTAGATCCATCAGAGAAGCTGATGATGAAGACAATTTAGTGGAGCTTGAAGCATTGTTGGCAAAGAAGTTGCCTAGAGGCATTGGTAAATATAGAGGTAAATTACCTTTGAAATTTTTTGCATGCAACAAGATTGGCCACATAGCTGCTAATTGTCCTAATGGTGATAACAAACACAAGAGATAAATTCAAGAAGTATAAGGGTAAAGGCAAGAGAGATTGTCTTATTGCTGCTAATAGTAGTATCACTGATGAAGAATCTGATGGTGACACTAGTGAAGATATTGTTTTTATAGCTATTAAGGAAGAGATGTTTGATCAGAAGGCATTAGTATCTAGGATGGATAACTCTAATGATTGGATCATTGATAGTGGTTGTTCACATCATATGACCGGTGATCGGAGAAATTTATTTCTCTGAAGGAATTTGATGGCGGTGTTGTTAGATTTGGAAATGACTCGCCCTGCATGGTTAAAGGTAAGGGAGTTATTTCTCTTAATGGGAAGAGCAGTGAAGATGATGTCTACTGGGTTGAAGGTCTTAAGCATAATCTTTTTAGTGTGCCACAAATCAATGACAAAGGATACAACTAAAGTTTAAAAATGGTATGTGCAAGATCTATGACAACAAAGGTGAATTGATTGCAACCAGGAAGAAAACTAAAGCTAACCTGTTTCACCTTAATCCTAAAGTTAGCAATTGTTTAATTGCAAAGATAGATGATAGTTGGCTTTGGCATAGGAGATTTTGTCATATAAACTTTGATAAAACTATTAAAGTGAGTAAGTCCAAGACAGTGAGAGGTTTGCCTCAGCTAGACAAACCAGTTAATGCTCTTTGCAAAGAATGTCAATTAGGGAAGATGACTTCTTCAACTTTCAAGAGCAAATATTTTTTAGTGGAACATTTGTTAGATTTGGTTCATAAAGATCTTTGTGGACCAATAAGAACAAAAAGTATTGAAGGTGATAGATATTTTATGATCTTCATTGATGATTGCTCAAGGATGATGTGGGTCACATTCTTGAAGGAAAAGACTAAAGATTTTGGTAAGTTCAAGGCATTCAGGGCCTTAGCTAAGAAAGAGAGTGGCAAGAAGATAAAGTGTCTGAGGATAGATCAAGGCAATGAATTTACTTCTGAGGAATTCACTAGATACTATGAAGAGAATGATATCAAATGACAACTTTCTATACCAAGGACACCATAGCAGAATGGTATCACAGAGAGGAACAACCGGTCAGTTGTTGAAGCTACCACGACAATGTTGATACAAGGAGGTGTAGCAAAAACCTTTTGGAGAGAAGTTGTTATCACAATTGTCTACACTATGAACCAAGTTCTGGTGAAGAGAGGTAAGGACAAGAATCCTTATGAATATTGGTATGGAAAATCACCCGATGTTAGCTATTTTAAGATATTTGGAAGCAAATGTTTTATTAAGAGAGGTGATTACATTAGAAAATTTGAGGCTAAGAGTGATGAAGGTATATTTCTTGGTTATTCCACCAAGAGTAAGGCCTACAAGTGTTTGAACAACCGAACACAGAGAATTGTTGAGAGTGTTTATGTTCAAGTGGATGAATTTCCCAAAGTATTAAAAGGAACCAGTTCAGAGGAAAAGGATGAAGATCCTTGCATTTTGATTTTGGAACCAGAAATTGTGAAATCTGAAACCAACAAAACAAATTCTAATGCACTTGTTCAACCAAAACAGATAAATTCAGAAGAAGATGATGATAATGAAGAAGTTGAACTTGAAGATAATGATCATGTTATTCCTAGATATGTGAGACTGAATCACAATCCTGAATAGATTATTGGGGATAAGGATGTTGGAGTACTAGCCTAAAGAATAATCAGAGAGAAATCTTGCATGATCTCCACTATTGAACCAAGAACTGCTAAGGAGGCATTTGGTGATGATCATTAGGTTAAATCTATGGAGGAATTGGATCAAATTGAGAAGAACAACACTTAGACCCTAGTACCCCAACCGATAAATTAGAATGTTATAGGTACTAAATGGGTATACAAGAATAGGTTGAATGAAGATGGTGTTGTAGTTCACAACAAGGCAAGGTTGGTTTGCAAGGGTTATGCGTAAGAAGAAGGAGAAGAATATGGTGAAACTTTTGCACCAGTAGTAAGATTGGAAGGTGTCATAATGTTACTTGCATTTGTAGCCCATAAGAAATTCAAGGTATACCAGATGGATGTTAAGTCTGCATTTTTGAATGGGATATTGGAAGGAGTATACATAGAGCAGCCAGATGGTTATGCTTTGACTGATGAGAAAGACATGGTATGCAGATTGCATAAAGCTTTATATGGATTAAAGCAGGCATCGAGAGCATGGTATGAAAGGATTCATACTCATCTGATGAAGATAGGCTTTCTAAGAACCAGTGATGATAGTAACATATATCTCAAGTCTAAAGGAGATGAAATACTGGTCAGTGAAGTATTTGTTGATGATATCATATTTGGAGGTAATGATGTCATAAGCAAAAATTTTGCAAATGAAATGAAAAATGAGTTTGAAATAACTTTAGTAGGGGAAATAAAAAATTTCATAGGCTTGCAGATACAACAAATGAAGAATGGTATTTTCATTACACAATCTAAGTATGTGAAAGTGGTTTTGAAGTCATTTGGCATGAGTGACTGTAAATGAGCTAGGACACCAATGGTTACTGGTTGCAAGTTGTCTAAGGAAGATGAATCTAAGTCTATTGATGAGAAGGAATACAAGTCAATGATTGGAAAATTTCACTATGTTGTTCATAGCAGACCGAACATAGCTCATGTAGTTGGCATAGTTGCTAGATTATAGAAGAATCCTAAGGAAACACATCTGATAGCAACCAAGAGAATTTTTAGATACCTGAAAGGTACTGTTGACTATGGATTATGGTATCCATATGGAGGAAACTTTGATTTGAAGGTATACAAAGATGATGATTGGGCAGAAGTGTTGATGACTGAAAAAGCACAACCGATGGAGCATTTTTTTTTGGAGGAAGGCTTGTTTCATGGAGTAGTAAAAAATAGAGTTGTACTTCACAATCTACTACTAAAGCTGAGTATGGTGCAGCTTATATGAAATGCACATAGGCTATTTGGATGGGTCACATTTTGGAAGGTTTTAAGATGAAGATTTCTGAACCTATAAAGATTTTATGTGATAATACAAGTGCTATAAATATTTCCAAGAATCCTATTTTGCATGCACGAACCAAGCACATTGAATTGAAGTATCATTTCTTCATGGAAAACGTTCAGAGAAAAGATGTTATCTTAAAGCATGTTTCTAACAAGGAACAACTTGCAGATATTTTTACCAAACCTCTACCTAAGACTACATTTGAGTATCTTAGAAGTCAACTAGGGGTTGTACCCCTTCATGAGGTTAGCTGAGCATGATGTTGATTACATTAGTCCCTGAACCACTTGTAGAATTTTACAAGGATTGGTGTAGAAGTGGATGTATTCCATAGGGGGAGCATCAAGTCATAGTATATTGTTGATACATAGTGAAAATTTGACATTACATGTTTTACTTTTATAATGCCCTGCTAGGAAACCCTGAAGGGGTAAAGCTAAAACACTCAAATGGAGTGCAAATAATATATATATATATATATATATATATTAAATTTGAGACACAACATTAAGATACATTGGAGTTATCTAATGCTTAGATAACATAGCGGAAGACTAAATGAACCTAAGGAGTTTCCCAATGTGATTACGTAACTTAACACCTAACTAAACTCGTGACATTTGATCCAATTAAGTAGGATATCTTAATTACATGCTACTCTTGAAACATGGATATAATTTGTTCAGTGAATTAACATTATAGAAATTAGGAAGCATTCATCTATTATGGTTGAAGATGAGACTAACATGAGGAAATTTACCCATAGAAGTTAAAACATAAATAACATGTAAATTCATCCATTAAGGTTAAAATATGGTTAACTTGGCGAGTCCATCCATTTTAGTTACAATATAGGTAACATAACGAAGTTTGTTTATTAAGGTTAAAATGTAAATAACCCATTGAGTTCATCCATTATAGTTAGAATGTAGCTATTAAGATGAAGTTCACATAATAAGGTTGAAATGTAAATAGCATAATGAAGTTCATCCATTAGGGTTAAAATATAGATAGCTTGATGAGTAAATCTATTATAGTTAGAATGAAGCTAATATGATGAAGTTCATTTATTAAGAGTAAAATGTAAATAACTAAATGAGTTCATCCAATTTAGTTAAAATATAGCTATTATGTTGAAGTTCATTTATTAAGATTAAAATGTAAATAACTAAATGAAGTTCATCCATTAGAATTACAATTTAGGTAATATGACGAGTTCATCCAATAATTGTTATCCATTCATTACATTCAATTATACATTAAACCCATGCTCTGCATCTTGTTCCAAAATGCACTATAATTTCATCATAACTGATGGGATCTTTACATGCATACTTATTTTTATTAACATTAACAGAACACATTCCTTCATGATCCAATTTATTGCATTTAAGAGACGACTACATACATGCATTATGATAAATCTCATCCAATCCACTTATACATTCTATCAAATTATCATCCATACATGCTAACACTATCCATGAAACATGAGAGACAAAAGCATCACATAACACATAAATGATCTCGGAGTTCACCCCTAGAGGGCTACATCTCCGGGTCTGCTCAACTTCAAGACCCCTCTAATAATTAAATAAGTTGAGATTACATAAGGTTCATGTCATTTACATTCCTGCCTTTTAGGTGAACTCAACCAATATACAAATGACCACTTCGGTCAATAAATCCTAAATGATCCCTACATAGAAATAGATCCAACTGAACATATTAAAAGTTAATACAAAGGTCCATTGCCTGACGGTACTCTAACTAGGGGCCTGACCAACTATGGCCAACCACAAATCAACCAGACGACAGGGTCTAAACAAACATATCAGGGTCTTGCCATCACTTTAAACAAAAATGAATACAAAAAGAAATTAACCCTTGCAAAAGAAAAAACCAAAAAATACAATCTTTTCTCATATTGATTTAAACATTTAAAGGTTGATGAAGTTTCCTAAATGATCTAAGTTGTTTTCGGTTTTCTACCTCATCCAGGTCCAGGTCATTCTTGGTTTTCTACTCACTACGTTCCTATGCATCAAGACATAACATAAATACATCCCTACTATTTTTTCAACCAAGTCACGTGAATGTAAAGCATTAATCATCTAAATATGTTATTTAATCCTTAGATAAACACCATTGACATACTAGTTTGGAACAATACTCTAGTCCCCTTCTAGGAACACAAATTTACCCTTTTCAAAAAAGGAAATATACATTCAAAGGAAATAAAGAAATGGGAAACCCTTTCCTAATGAAATAAAATCCCCTTGCACATATTTAAAATAATTTCGCCATCCAAAAATATTAAATAGCACATATATATCCCAATATATACCTAACTTAATAAAAATTAACAACTGAACATCAATTGTTTATTCATTGGAAATATACGCTATAAAGGGACCAATAATTAATATAAAATTAATAATATATATTAATATATAAATTATCTAAATTAATATATATCTAAAATATACATTAATCAATAATTAATAACTAATATATAATAATAATAATATATATTAATTAGAGTTTATTAATAATTAAATTTATCAACTTAAAATTTAATATATTTATATTTTTTTTTTGGTTGAAACAAAAAAATAAATAATTAATTTAAAATTTAATGGAGGGCGGAAAACCCTAGGGTAGCCGCTGATCCACCTCCCATCCATGGGAGTGGGGGTGGCTATGCCCTAGCCATCGAGCTTACAGCCACCATGGTGGACACAGACCCTCGGCCTCCACACAGTGGAGCCGGGGTCTCTGCAACCATCGTGGAGGTCGTAGACCCTTCGGCCTCCACCTTGTGGAGCAGGGTAGCTACGGCCATTCACGTGGACGCAGCCCCTCTACCTCCACATAGTGGATGCAGGGGCTCTACGGCTCTACAGGAGATGGAAAGGGGAGGGCATGGGTTGAGCTTTGGCTCCGCCCCCCCCTCCAAAAACCTAAATTTTCTTTTCTCCCTTTTTTTTTGTTTTACAATTTTGATTTTTTTTTTTTTTGAATAGAAATAAATGATATTTCAAAAACATAAACCTCTATTTCCTTCATTCATAGGTTCAATACTATTGTCTATATTTTATTTCATTTTTCCAGAATGACCAAGAATACCCAAAATTGATTTTACAACTAAATCAACAAACCCATAAAATAAAAATAGCTAAAAACCCCAATCTCTAGTCTCAGGAATATGATTGCACTTAGAAAATCTGAAAACAAAAACAACCCAAATAAACATAGACTTAGTAATTTTCTGAGGCAAAAAATATAAGAGAATGGATTTACACTCCTTCATCTAATCCATTTAAACAATCTTGAACCACAAAATCAACCATATTCCCAAACTAATTCCTAAATTTTAAGAACATTCATGGAGGTATACAACAAGAAATCTTCAAGAACAACCATTTTTTTTGAAGAGACAAACCCATTATCACAAGAAATCAAGAGATGCATTTGAATCCTACCTCATATCACATTCCTGGAAAGATTTGAAGATGAGCCCAACCTGCAGCTATAGAAAAATCCATCCTTCCAAAATCCCCAACCTCCATCAAAAATCTCTTTTTTCCAAAAAAAATCAACAAAACCCCCCCAAAATATTTTTCCAACCTAGGTTAAAAGAATAAAAATTTTGACCTAAATTTCAAATTTTGAATTTAAACACTTTTTAAATAAAAAATGAAAATAATCATTCTTTTCAACTATTCAAATAATCTAACTTGCTTTTCTAATTAAAATTAAAATGCTTCTGTCTCATTTAATTTTAATTTTCTCAATATTAACTAAGCTCACATTTATATTTCACAATATTGATGAGGATAAAATATTTTAATTAAATTAAATTCCCAAAATCAATCTTTCACACTATATCAAATATACATATAAATTAAACTTGCTTTTCTAATAAAAATTGATTTTCTTAAAATTAAAAATTAACCTTTCTTTTTCCAAAATGCAAAAGAGATTAAATTATTTCTATTTCAAATAACTTTAAATCTTTCCTTTTTAAAACGCATAAACTAAATTAAATTTGTTATTTAAAATTAACCATTAAATTAAACTCGCTACAAACATAAATAGAGCGATCTTTTTAATTAATGATAAATCACATAAAAGAAACCTATTTATTTTAATTTCTCAATTACTAATGCGTAAATGAACACATTAAATCAAATTAAATGCTTAGGATGAAATACTCAATTTTACCACATGCAAGGCACACAAACCAAGAAAGCCAACCAATACATGACCCACAACCCAAATGAAAATGGAAACCGACGAACCACACACGATGCTCACTTGAGTATGACTAGGGAAAGATGAGGGTTTTACGACCACCTAATCCAAATTCTAAGGATGAAAGAGGTATACTCAACCCTATGAATCCTGATGAAGACAAACCTCGCACCTAGGCGGTACTGTACCTGCAATCTCCTGCAACATGAGTCACACAAGCATACATACATATATATATATATATGAAGGTGTTAGCTCGAGATTTATAACAAGAATTAGGGAAACAATTAAACTTACACAAGAATCGATGCGAAAGCACAATAACAGGTACGCACAATATTCATATGATCTAATCTACAATATTACATCACGGTAATTCAACCATTCAAGAATGCCACATAGGAAATCAACCAAGGTCAAATCAGTTTTGCAAAGCTGACTAGGGTAGGGGCACTACATTTCTCCCCCCAAGGTTTCGACTTACTCCCAGAAGTCGTAAGGCTAAGCGAAACTCATGCAACACATATTAGTCCTAAAACTCAATTTACAATTATAAATTTGCACATATGAATCTTTCCATAAATAAATGAAACATTATTGCTAAATCCTTTACGAATGTCATTATCCATTGGCAAGATACATCTAAAACCATACACCTCTTAAAATATACTAAGGATTATCCACAATCATAGCAGAAAAACAAGAATTTCCTTCCTTTCGTTACACCAATTAAAGCATTAAAAGAGGTAAACAACAATTACCATACTCATTCTACCAAGCAGGACAAGAAACATGCCATCATGATCAATTTCTTTTACCATTACATCTTTTTACAAAACTTTATCGCATAGAACTAGCTTCAAATATAAATTTCTACAACCAAGTTAACTTTCAATAAATAAGAGCAATGTAAATAACTCAATTGTTTACACTTTCTAGGCATAAAAGAACCTTCCCAATTACTATGTCCCATAACATAGTGACAAGTTAGCACCATTTAATCCATGATTTCACATAATAACCATCCACATAACTAGAATGCACAACACAAAAGGCCACATGTGAGCATGTCTAATGCTCAGTCAAAGATAACATGCACGATTAAGATCTCTATGCTTGAACTCACAACAAATAACATGATCATAAATATCCAACATCTCACTCAAGGGCTTGATGGTGCTAGGGTACACCATAGTGGCGCTACCTTCTATACAAGACCCTCATGAACATCCCTTGTTGCGTAAGGTGTTTAGCCTCCAAGAGATAGTCACCACTCATAGGTAGGTAGTGGATTCTAGCTATCTCACAGCCTCACATACCCCCATCCTCAAGGTTCCCTACGTCTATTTCCTCGTATACACTCAACCAAGACTGTCTCGTATGTTCTTGGAGAGGAATTCACATTTCAACACAAGACCAGCATATGAAAACAACAGGGATAAACTAGTTTAGCCACCAAAGTACAGAAGGATAAAGGTAATAATCGTCAATTCCAATAGTAAGGCAAGAAAATAATTCTGAAATTACAACATCAAATCAAGTAAGAAAAAGATTGCAAGGTCGTGGCTAAATCTTCAAGGTCAAAATAAAATAAATTTCTGGCCCACAAGGAAATAAATAAATAAATAAATAAATAATAAATAAATAAAAAATCATAAGTGCACATTACATCACTATGTGACTAGCAGCTAGCCACCAATGAGGAAGGAAGGAATAATCATCTAGCTATCGCAGTATCTCATCATGTGGTGTGGCCTAGTCACACATCCACATGGCATGACAAGGTGCACCTCGACATCACCCCACATCATGTTGTCACATGACATGGCTCTACCCTAAACCTGTTGGTAGGCCGCACGACAATGTCTACTACATCCCGCATCGTGTCTCAACATGGCATGGCAATACTCCAAGCGGAAAGGGCACTCAATGGACGTATCCCGCATGGAAGTGTACCTCACAGAAAAAGGCACATGTAAGTCACACCCTGCATAGCGATGTTCCTCTCAGGATACTCACCGTAAGCCAGAGGTATACATGGCTAAGGTCCACCCACAAGTCTACCAACGCTAGTCAATTGGCAGCTCATGTGAAAAATAACATACCTTTCATGAAGACAAAGCAAAATATCCTCCATTAAAATCCATCATTATGCTCAAGAACTATCATCTATATGCTCAAATAAAGGATAGGAATAGGCATAGCACACATGAACCTTATAAATTAGTTCATCACAAGGGAAAGTATTGAGTACACCTATAATACAATTTCATTACGTAACTATATTTTTCCTCAAAATAGAGAAGCTAAAGTCGCTTCACGTCGATATTACTCATACGTCATTCCATACTATTCAAGGAATGGTGATTTCTAATACTAACCCTTCACATACTGACTTATCAATAACCCATGGGTCGGCACTTAGTAAGGGAACAAATATGCAACATCACATATGATCTCCCACACTCATAAGAAAACATATCCTCCATCATTGATTACTTCACCATCCCGTGGACACACATAGCAAGCATGAGTTTCTTACAACACACAAGGAATAGCACCATTATTGGTTTAGTCACATTTACAGGGAGTACTTTTCAATGTGCTATCATCTACTCAAGGAAGGTTTTAATTATGCTTTTCACATGAATCAATAAATAAAGTTTACTCTAGATACAAGTACTGAAATTCTTAACAATTCAAAATTACATAAGGAAATAACGTCAATCCAATATCTTTCCCAAATTCCACTAAGCATTTGCATTCACATTACTAACTATGCAATTTCTTTCTGAAGCTTAATACTTTCATCTTTCCATAAGAAGCCCAAAAGAAAACATACAATTTCATATGCATTATAAAAATTCTTCTTAAATCACTGCATTCTTAATAGCATTTCTAAAAAAACCTTATTATTTAGGCAAGAGGAGGAAGAGAGAGTTTGAAAATCAACTATTTCCTACAAATACACAAGATCAACAAGATCACACTATATGCTCAGATATAATTCTATCATTTTAGTTGCACGGTTTTCATTTCGCTATCTTTTTAGGAGGATGCCAAAAAAAACTAACATGACATTTCCAATTATTATGGTTCTAATAGAATGTTCTAGTTTTCCGAACAAGAAATCAAGTCAGATAATCTTCAGTAATACAAGATCTCTTGAGAACACTCACTATTCTTAATTTAATATGAAAACATATCAAAATCTGCAACCTATCATTGAAAATCAAAATATGACAAGAAGGTAAATGAGGAGCTATCAACTAAATAATACACATTAATGCATACACATCAAACAAGTCTTTCATTCGCACTTTCTAAACACAATAAGACAATTATCTATATCCAAAGGCAAGTTCAAAGGAACATTGCTAAAAATAGGTCCTCAATCAAACTGGTTTGAAGAAGCACATAAAACAATCTTTTGTGGAACACATTAATACACTCTTGAAGCTACTATAACATTTTCTCTTTTGGTACTTCTTTTACAAACAAGGTAATTTTCATATAACAACAATTCACATATTAATGCACATTACTTAAGATTGAATTTAATTATGTTACTCCTACGAGACACATGGAGAATTATTTAATGTAAACATACAATTTTCTCCCAATAACCAATATGAACTTTCAAACCAAAGCCCTTTATAATCTAAATACACATAAGCGTTATAAGGCTCACACAAGGGCTCAAGAAGTCACAACCTTCTCTCACAAAAAGAAAACTCAAATAAGAGATAATTACACATATCAAAATGGTTTTACTTTCTAGAGAGAGAGATAGGAAGATGGGTGATAATCATTCAATTTGCTACATATTAAACATTCCATACCTACCACACTAGTCTTTTAAGTGAGAAACACTAAGCTAGATCATAACCTTAATCAAGTACATTTTGTACTTTTAGACTCAAGACAACACCAACCAACCCAGATGGACTAGTCAAAAGAGTAAAACAAATCAAGAATGAAGGTACATATGACTGTCTTTTAGAATATGAGTAATCGTAGACCAAGACATTAATAAGCAAACAAACCACATACAATCACTCCAAAGCACCCACATCAAGAAGGTGAAAATAGGGTGTGAGCACACATGTTACACACAAGTAGGGTCTGTTCAATCACACACACACAACAAGGAGGACAAGCATACAACATAAGGTAGATACACCTCACACCAACTAAGGGCACAAGAAAAACCAGAGATCCCAGTGTTGCAACATGGGCTCTGATACCAAGTGTAATGCCCCGCCAGGAAACCCCAAAGGGGTAAAGCTAAAACATTCAAATGGAGTGCAAATATATATATATTTTAAATTTGAGACACAACATTAAGATACATTGGAGTTATCTAATGCTTAGATAACACAACGGAAGACTAAATGAGCCTAAGGAGTTTTCCAACATGATTACGTAACTTAACACCTAACTCAACTCACGACATTTGATCCAATTAAGCAGGATATCTTAATTACATGCTATTTCTTGAAACATGGATATAATTTTTTCAGTGAATTAACATTATAGAAATTAGGAAGCATTCATCTATTATGGTTGAAGATGAGGCTAACATGAGGAAATTTACCCATAGAAGTTAAAACATAGATAACATGTAAATTCATTCATTAAGGTTAAAATATGGTTAACTTGGCGAGTCCATCCATTTTAGTTACAATATAGCTAATATAACGAAGTTTGTTTATTAAGGTTAAAATATAAATAACCCATTGAGTTCATCCATTATAGTTAGAATGTAGCTATTAAGATGAAGTTCACATAATAAGGTTGAAATGTAAATAGCATAATGAAGTTCATCCATTAGGGTTAAAATATAGATAGCTTGATGAGTACATCCATTATACTTAGAATGAAGCTAATATGATGAAGTTCATTTATTAAGAGTAAAATGTAAATAACTAAATGAGTTCATCCAACTTAGTTAAAATATAGCTATTATGATGAAGTTCATTTATTAAGTGTAATGCCCCACCAGAAACCCTAAAGGAAAACAATACAACTAGGTAACTAAAAGGGTGTAATAAATTTTTTCTAAAGATTAAGTGCATAATCATATTAATAGCACATTTAACAACACAGTGGAAGACTAACAAATGATTTCCTAAGGGTTACCAACAAAGATTAATTTGTAGATTATATTAACATTATGGTTAATCCAGTAGTTCAGCTAATTAGGAAAATTAAATGCCTAAGATAAAATCTACATATACATCTAAATTCCATAATGAAAGAATCAAAGTACTCCAATACATTCATTTTCCATAGATTATATATACAAAAGTATAAAGCAATTGAATTAACATTCATTCCAATGACTCCCTTTTACAACATCCATAAATACATGGTTACCAAAAATGCCACGGATTACAAAGTTACAATATCAATGTTCCATAAAATTTTGATACAATGACCACAAGGTCTCAACTGAACAATTATCACGAACATGAGCTGGTACATGAACCACAAACCAAGAATACACTAGCGAAGCCCTTCCTTGCCTGAAGATACATTCTAGAACATCCGATGGGAAGTGGCACTACCACCCGACCATGTGATCCCAAAATGGAACCACCCCACCATGCTAGGAGATAGTAGAAAACCCTCAAGCAAGCAAAGTAAGACAAGTATGAAAGGACTACAAGACTCAACAAACATCCATGTGACTCAACTCCAAACACTAGTGACTCGAAGGAGAGAGTGTCATCGCATAGCTTAAGATGGATACCATGGTATAGCCTCCTAGGTCCTAGCTCTTTGTCCTGGTAACCTCTCCTGGCTTCAAGCTCCAACTAAGTCTCATGCAGACCCTACCAATCCTTTCATGAAGACAACATGGTAATTTTTCCATTCCAGGCCTTCTCGTAACATTATGAGCCTTGTCAAGCACTACACCTATGCACGAGGCACATTATCTCAATTAAAATTTATTCTAACCACCCCCTAATCAATTATTAGGTTATCAATTTTTATCTGACTTTCAATGGGTTATCCTCTCATCCACCTTAGGCATGGCCCCTTCTCAAAAGCCATTCTCTCTCATAGGACACAATAGGAATGGTCTCTCTACAAGAACTATATGGTGAAACAGATAACCATACCTAATCTTGACAAACCACAGCTGAAGGATGCACAATCACTAACCAAAGATTGACCATTTGGACAAAACACATAATGGCTCACATCGATAAGGTTATACATCAACACTTGACTAAGGAAATATAATAACATAGGACACAATGACAATTCAACTAGAATTAAAACAAATTACTGAAAACACCATTTACACAAGATCCTAATACAGACAATCTTTTCTTAAAACATCAAAATGCATAAATAGCTTTCAACTTAAGACTTCCAAAAAATAAGAATTACAACTATATTAATACACTATTTTATAAGTCATAAACCTAATGTTTCATCTTTTTTGTAGTTCAATTTCAGAGTTTCTCTCTCTATCCTCTAACTCTGTTTCTAAAGGACTGGGTGATCTAATTTTCTAAGAGTTTCACTAAGTTTAATCTACCAACTTTCATGAAATATATCATTAATGCATCTATACTTGCATGATCATAATAAATTGATTGATATTGTGACTCTAACTATTTCATAAATATAAATCTAGATCATTCTCAATCACTTAAATCCTTTCAACAACACATACTAGATTTGAGCCTACCTCAAGAAACACGATCCATGGCTATAACGATCCTTGATAACTTCAAACTATCTGCAATAAATCCGGGTTCCAATACTTTCCACCTTAGCGCTCTTCTATCTCATGAGATCTCTATTCCAAGTCCTTACCCTTTCTATATTTTGAGAATTTCTCTGATAATAATAAAGTAATTAACACTCATTCAAGAGCGTAACCCCTAAGTTCGGCATTAATCGGAGATGATCATCGTTGATATTTCATGACTTGATTGTAAACATATCAAAATCTCCACTATTCCATTTTCCCTAATCTCTTGTCACTCTTTTATGTTCTTGCTCTCCTCTATCTTTCTCTCTTTTTCTTTATTTCTCTCTGCTCCAACTTGCTATTTTATATCTTCCTCTATATCTTTTCCTACCTTCTCTTCTTCATTCCATTCTCTAATCCTTCATTGCATCTCACCTCTCCCTTCTCTTCCAACTCAATGGTCTATATATAGTGTTGTCATCTACCCTCTTTCCTACTTTCAAGCTATCTCTCTTAGTGGTGGATTGATTCTAAATGACACCACTCAAGGTTTTATTGCAACATAATAGTCCTAAATGGGTTTGAATTCTTATGTGTTCACATGCAAAGTTATCCATTAACTTCTTATGTGACACCAACCACCATAGTTGTTAACTCCATAATTATAGAGTATCCATGTGTCTTTTTACTCCAAGACTAAGTCTATTTTACTAAAAATAACTTCCTAAAAACATGCAATTTAAATAACTATCTTATACATGTTGATCATAGTGGATACGGGTGGGTTTACATGGGCTGGTGAACCACGTTACTTTCCAAGTTAATCCCTACATTAATTCCTAACCCTACATTAATCCCTACCACCACATATCTTAATGGGCATGGTTGCATAACGATCAGTTCCTCCCACCATATTCGCTGCAACGTGGGGCATGTATATTAAAAAGGGAGGAGGGTTCTCTTGCAACATGGCTGATTTCTTGCTTGGTGGAGGGTCTGCAACGTTGAATACATCTACAAACACTTAGGTGTTTGTTATATGAGAGATTATTTCCTTTTCTTTTAAGTTTACTGCCATGATTATCCACGTCTATGGCTATCTACACTCTTAGTTTGCGCATAGATTCTAGCCTACATGCCTAGTTGGCCACCCTCATTGGCTCTTAACTAACATGTGACATAGTTGCTAACCTATGTCTAACTCAAACCCGCCACCTTGCTTATTATATATAAATATATAATAAATGATTATATAATAAGTTGCAATGTAAATAATAAACTTTAAACGTATAGATAATAATATATAATACTAATTTATAAATATTGTAGAATACATATATATATATTTTTAATCTCAAATGAATACGTAGGTATAAAGAAGTTTCCTGACATAAATAAATTTCACAATAAGTGTATATATATATATTATATATATACGATCGAATTCAAAGTTATCTAACTAATATTTATATAAAATTTGTATTATTGCAAACAATATGATCCTTAATAAAGATATATTTCTTTTTGTACGAAAGACAATAACCATTCGATATATAGTACGTTATGTTGTAAACTCTAATTTATTCAACTTCCAAATAATCATATTAAGAATAATCAACATAACTAAACATGAATCATAATTACCTACATGTATATATATGTAGATGATCGAGTCCGAATATACATATAAAATACGTATAACTATAATATAATTTTGAAAACCAACATTGAATATAGTTTCGATAATTCACCTACTTCTACACGAAGGATGTTAAATCATAGAGTCACTATTTAATTCCCATTATTAACAACTTTTCACCCTTCATAGAGAAATAAAATACAACATGCAATAATTAAAATCACTAAACACACAAACTGAGCAAACCTCAAGCAAAAACTCATAATAGATCAAACAACAAAATACGAAGATCGAACAAACTGACAGGATGACCAATTGATGACACTCACACAAGTGTAACTAAGTAAAATATGGTCAACTACTATTTCCTCCACTTCCATTAGAAAATATAAGGCACGCTCAGACCTGTGAAGCCAAGTGAAGACGATACGCCGTACCTACCTGGTACTTGTACCTGCAATATCCTGCATCATCAAACTACACAAGCATATATATAATACAGAAAACACGACATACACACCGATGAAGGAGAATCACGGCGTTCCCTGTCACACCAAAATGAGTGAAGGAAAATTGTCCCCTTGCATCCAATACACTCGTAGACACACAAAATATAATTCCACATTGCATAGATAAAGTAAAGTGTCAGTACATAGCAATAATCCATAAAATGCCATAAATCACAAGTACTAAAATACTGCAAATAAATTATGCATCTCATATCCAGATAAAGCATGAAATAATGTCATATAAGTCTGAATAACAAATCATGGTAATGTATTCACTGAGAACAACCAATAATAAAATATGAGTCCAATGAGTTCAAACGATTAGGGGTACTACATTCTCCCCCCAAAACTAGGCTTACTCCTGGAAGCCTAAAACAAATAAGAATATAGCTCTCTCATCTTCACTGCATCCTGAATGTGCAACTGATGATATCCAAATTTCAGGTCCATCTTAAAAACACCTTGGCTTCCTTACCTGGTCGAAAAGATCATCTATACGAGGAAATGGATATTGATGTCAGATGGTTACCTTATTCAGCTGTCGAGAATCAATGCATAACCGAAGAGAACCATCCTTCTTCTTAATGAAGATAATAGGCGCACCCCAAGGAGAGACACTAGGATAAATGAATCCCTTGGCTAACAACTACTCTAGCTGCAACTTCAACTCACTCAACTCTTTAGTAGTCATCCGATATGGGGCTCTCGAAATAGGTTCTGCACTAGGAACCAAATCAGTGTGAAAGTCTATGTCTCGCTTCAGAGGCATACCAGGAATATCCAATGGAAACACATCAGCATACTCTCGAAGAATAGGGTGACTATCAAGAGAGATTTCTCGACTCTCTAACTCATCCACATCCTCAAGATTAACTACAAAAAGTGGACACCCTCTACACATGCATCGCTTAAGTTTCATAGCGGAGATCATACATAGGGATATTGGTCTCTTAACTCCAACAATCTCCACTTCCTTACCAAAGTCATCTAAACACTCCAGTGTCTTCTTGTGATAGTCTACACGAGCACTGTGAGAAGATATCCAATCCATTCCCAACATAATTCCATAAGCACCCAAAGGAATGACTCGAAGGTCAACTAAAGTAACTATGGTTCCTAGGTCCAACTCACAACTGGGAACAAAGGCATCTACGAAAACAAAGACACCTGTAACCAACTCTACTAGCCACCTCCCCTAGTTTTCTTAGCCATGACCTACCACTACAAACATAAAACGGTTCAGACCTACGACAAGGATAAACAAGGGAAACACAAGCATTTAAAACCTAAGCAAAAAGCTCAAGTTGAATAGTGTAATGCCCCACCAGAAACCCTAAAGGAAAATAATACAACTAGGCAACTAAAAGGGCGTAATAATTTTTTTTAAAAGAACAAGTGCATAATCATATCCATTACATGTCTAATAACACAATGGAAGACTAACACATGATCTCCTAAGGGTTACCAACGAAGATTACTTCATAGAATATATTAACACCATGGTTAATCCAACTATTCATCTAAATAGGAAAATCAAATGCTTAAGACAAAAACTACACATACATCTAAATTCCATAATGAAAGAATCAAAGTACTCTAATGCATTCATTTCCCATAGATCATATATACAAAATTTTAAAGCAACTGAATTAACATATATTCCAATAACTCCCTTTTACAATATCCATAAATACATGGTTACCACAAATACCACGTATTACAAAGTTACAATATCAAGGCTACATAAAAGTTGATACAATGACCACAAGGTCTCAACTGAACAATGATCATGAACATGAGCTGGCACATGAACCATGAACCAAGAACACCAACCCTTCCTCGCCTGAAGATACATTCCAGAACATCCGATGGGAAGTGGCACTACCACGCGACCATGTGATCCCGAAATGGAACCACCCCACCGTGCTAGGAGATAGTAGAAAACCCTCAAGCAAGTAAAGTAAGACAAGTACAAAAGGACTACAAGACTCTGCAAACATCCATGTGACTCAACTCACAAACACTAGTGACTCTAAGGAGAGAGTGTCATTGCATAGCTTAAGATGGATACCATGGTACAACCTTCTAGGTCTTGGCTCTCTATCCTAGTAACCTCCCTCAGCTTCCAGCTCCAACTAAGTCTCATGTGGACCCTACCAATCCTTTCATGAAGACAAGGTGGTAAGTTTGCCATTCCAGGCCTTCTAGTAACATTATGAGCCCTATACAAGCACTACACCTATGCACGAGGCACATTATCTTAATTAATATTTATTCTAACCACCCCCTAATCAATTATTAGGTTATCACTTTTTATCTGGCTTCCGATGGGTTATCCTATCATCCAATTTGGGTACGACCCCTACTCAAAAGCCACTCTCTCTCATAGGACACTACAGGAAAGGTCTCTCTACAAGAACTCTATGATGAAACAGATAGCCATTCCTAATCCTGATAAACCACAGGTGAAGGATACACAATCACTAACCAAAGATTGACCATTTGGACAAAACACACAATGGCTCACATCAATAAGGTTATACATCAACACCTAACCAAGAAACATAATAACATAGGACACAATGACAACTCAACCCGAAATGCAACAGAATTTAGACTTGACTGCAAACACCATTTAAACAAGATCCTAATATAGGCAATCTTTCCTTAAAACAGTCAAAATGCATAAATAGCTTTCAAATTAAGACTTTCAGAAAATAAGAATTACAACTATATTAATGCACTATTTAATAAGTCATAAACCTAATGTTTCATCTTTTCCATAGTTCAATTTTAGAGTTTTTCTCTCTATCCTCTGACTTTGTTTCTAAAGGATTGGGTGATCTAATTTTCTAAGAGTTTCACTAAGTTTATTTTACCAACTTTCATGAAATATATCATTAATGCATCTAAACTTGCATGATCGTAGTAAATTGATTGATATTGTGACTCTAACTATTTCATAAATATAAAGCAAGATCATTCTTAATCTCTTAAATCCTTTCAACAAAACATACTAGATTTGAGCCTACCTCAAGAAGCATGATCCATGGCTATTACGATCCTTGATAACTTCAAATTGTCGGCAATACATCTGGATTCCAATGCTTTCCTTCTCAGCACTCTTCTATCTCACGAGCTCTCTATTCCTAGTCCTTATCCTTTCTATATTCTGAAAATTTCTCTAATAATAATAAAGCAACTAACACTCATCCAAGAGCCTAACCTCTAAGTTCGACACTAAATCAGAAATGATTATCGTCAATGTTTTTATGACTTGATCGTAAACACATCAAAATCTCCAATATTCCATTCTCCCTAATCTCTTGCCACTCTTCTATGTTCTTTCTCTCCTCTATCTTGCTCTCTTTTTCTTTATTTCTCTCTGCTCCAACTTGCTATTTGCTATCTTCCTCTATATCTTTTCCTAGCTTCCCTTCTTCATTCCATTCTCTAATCCTTTGTTGCATCTCACCTCTCCCTTCTATCCTTCTTTCCTCACTCTTTTTCTTCCTAAACTATCCTTTCCATTCTCTCTCCTCTCTCTTGTCATTCTTCTTATTTTGTTTCCTCTTATCTTCCTCTCTTCTAACTTACTATCTTTCTCTTCCTCCTCTATTCTTCTTCTTGTCCTCTCCCTCGAGCCTTCACTATTATTTATACCATTCTCATTCTAAATTGGTTTCTATAATCTAGGCCATAACAACGACACCACTATTAATTATAAATCTCTCTTTTAGTTCTAATTGATTTACAACTCTAATGGTTGCATACCTATCGAAAAAGCTTGAATCTATGGTTGATAGATCTACTTACCTATGCTCCACATCTTCACCACTTCTTGACTTAGCTAGTGCTCAAATTAACAACATGAGGATGATAATTTGCAGATCCATCTACCTTTCAGGGTTAAATGCCTTCAAGGACACGTCTCCTAGTTTATCAACCAATGACCTATTGTTATTGTAGTCGTGGGATGCCAGTCTACTGGTTTAATCGAACTCTCTACCATTTCACTGTGGTTTGTGGGGTAATTGGTGGTGTCGACTCCCTCCAATACCATACTTTCCACGTTAACTTTCCAAGTTAATCCCTACATTAATTCCTACCACCACATATCTTAATGGAAAGGTTGCATATTAATCGGTGTCTCCCACTGTATTTGCTTGTGACATGGGGTATGTATAATAATAAGGGAGGAGGGTAGGTCAGTGTTTAACTCCATGTGGTGTTTGGTTTAATTGAAGGGGAGAGGGGTGGTCGGTGGTAATACTGACCCCTCCCTTTATATAAGGGGGGTGGTCAATATTACTATCGACCACCCTAGTTATTGTTTTAAATAACTTTCTTTAAACCTGCCACCTTCTATTTAATTTGTTTTATTTTAATTCTCATTTTTTTATTATATTTTTAATATATAATTAATGACCCTTTCACTAATATATATTTAAACATTAATCTTTATTTAACAAATTAAATATATATGTAAATATATATATTTTGGTTTTTCATTAAAACAATATTTATAATTTTAAAAATATGTTTTTATGTATCATAATTACATATGTATATACTTGTATATGGTCGATTCATATACATATATATAATACATATATATATTTATTCTAATCTCAAATGATTACATAGGTATAAACAAATTTTCTGATGTAAACAAATTTCACGATAATTGTATATATATATAATATATATACGATCAAATTCAAAGTTATCTGACTAATATTTATCTAAAATTTGTAAAACAAGCATTAATAAAATTACACTTTCTTATACAAAAGACAATAGTCATTCGATATAAGGTACGTTAAGTCGTAGAATCCAAATTATTCAACTTATCATAATTCACATTAAAATAATAAATATAATTAGTCATAAACTATATTCACCTTCGAATATATATATATATATATATATATATATATATATATATATATATATATATATATATATATATATATATATATATATATATAAGTTTATAATGGATTCCTAATATTTAAAATACATACAACTATAGTATAGTTCCGAAAACCAAATATTGAATATAGTTTTGATAATTCACCTACTTCTACATGAAGGACGTTAAATCCTAGCATCACTATTTAATTCACATTATCAACAATTTTTCACCCTCCATAGACAAATAAAACATAACATGCAATAATTAAAATCATTAAACACACAAACTGAGTAAAACTCAAATAAATACTCATAAAAGATCAAACAACAAAATACGAAGGTCGAACAAACTGACAGGACGACCAACTGACGACACTCACACGGGTGTAACTAAATAAAATAGGGTCAACTACTATCTCCTCCACTTCTATCAGAAAATATAAGGCACGCTCATACCTGTGAAGCCAAGTGGAGATGATACCCCGTACCTACCCGATACTTGTACCTGCAATTATCCTACATCATCGAACAACACATACATATATACAATATAGAAAACACGACATACACATCGATGAAAGAGAATCGCGATGTTCCCTGTCTCACCGAAATGAGTGAAGGAAAATCATCCCCTTGCATCCAATACACTCACAGACACACGACATATAATTCCACATTGCATAGATAAAGTAAAGTGTCAGTACATAGCAATAATCCATAAAATGCCATAAATCACAAGTACTGAAATACTGTAAATAAATTATGCATCTCATATCCATATAAAGCATGAAATAATGTCAAATAAGTTTGAATAACAAATTATGGTAATGTATCCACTAAGAACAACCAATAATAAAATATGAGTCCAATAAGTTCAAACGAGTAGGGGTACTACAAATAGACACACTACAAACCCAGAGTACTCAGTGTTGAAACTTAAGCTCTGATACCAAATGTAATGCCCCGCTAGAAACCCTAAAGGAAAACAATACAACTAGGCAACTAAAAGGGTGTAATAATTTTTTTCTAAAGATTAAGTGCATAATCATATTAATAGCATGTTTAACAACACAACAGAAGACTAACACATTATTTCCTAAGGGTTACCAATGAAGATTAATTCGTAGATTATATTAACACTATGGTTAATCCAATGGTTTAGCTAATTAGGAAAATTAAATGCCTAAGATAAAATCTACACATACATCTAAATTCCATAATGAAAGAATCAAAGTACTCCAATGCATTCATTTTCCATAGATCATATATACAAAAGTTTAAAGCAACTGAATTAACATTCATTCCAATGACTCCCTTTTACAACATCCATAAATACATGGTTACCAAAAATGCCACGGATTACAATGTTACAATATCAAGGTTCCATAAAAGTTTGATACAATGACCACAAGGTCTCAACTGAACAATGATCACGAACATGAGCTGGTACATGAACCATGAACCAAGAATACACCAGTGAAGCCCTTCCTCACTTGAAGATACATTCTAGAACATCTGATAGGAAGTGGCACTACCACCCGACCATGTGATCCTGAAATGGAACGACCCCACCATGCTAGGAGATAGTAGAAAACCCTCAAGCAAGCAAAGTAAGAAAAGTACAAAAGGACTACAAGACTCTACAAACATCCATGTGACTCAACTCACAAACACTAATGAGTCTAAGGAGAGAGTGTCATCACATAGCTTAAGATGGATGCCATGGTACAGCCTCCTAGGTCCCATCTCTCTATCTTGGTAACCTCTCCCAGCTTCTGGCTCAAACTAAGTCTCATACAGACCCTACCAATCCTTTCATGAAGACAAGGTGGTAAATTTGCCATTCCAGTCCTTCTCATACAACATTATGAGCCCTATACAAGCACTACACTTATGCACGAGGCACATTATCTTAATTAATATTTATTCTAACCACCCCCTAATCAATTATTAGGTTATCACTTTTTATCTGACTTCCGACGGGTTATCCTCTCATCCACTTCGGGCATGGCCCCCACTCGAAAGCCACTCTCTCTCTCATAAGACACTACAGGAACGGTCTCTCTATGAGAACTCTATGGCGAAACAGACAACCATACCTAATCCTAACAAACCACAGGTGAAGGATACACAATCACTAACCAAAGATTGACCATTTGGACAAAACACACAATGGCTCACATCGATAAGGTTATACATCAACACCTGACCAAGAAAATATAATAACATAGGACATAGTGACAACTCAACCAGAATTGTAACGGAATTTAAACTTGACTGAAAACACCATTTACACAAGATCCTAATATAGGCAATCTTTTCTTAAAACAACAAAATGCATAAATATCTTTCAACTTAAGACTTCTAGAAAATAAGAATTACAACTATATTAATACACTATTTAATAAGTCATAAACCTAACATTTCATCTTTTTCGTAGTTCAATTTCAAAGTTTCTCTCTCTATCCTCTGACTCTATTTCTAAAGGATTGGGTGATCTAATTTTCTAAGAGTTTCACTAAGTTTAATCTACCAACTTTCATGAAATATATCATTAATGCATCTATACTTGCATGATCATAATAAATTGATTGATATTGTGACTCTAACTATTTCATAAATATAGATCTAGATCATTCTTAATCCCTTAAATCCTTTCAACAACACATACTAGATTTGAGCCTACCTCAAGAAACGTGATCCATGGATATTACGATCCTTGATAACTTCAAACTATCTACAATATGTCTGGTTTCCAATACTTTCCACCTCGACGCTCTTCTATCTCATGAGATCTCTATTCCAAATCCTTACCCTTTCTATATTTTGAGAATTTCTCTGATAATAATAAAGTAATTAACACTCATTCAAGAGCGTAACCCCTAAGTTTGACATTAAATCGGAGATGATCATTGTTGATCTTTTATGACTTGATTGTAAACACATCAAAATCTCCACTATTCCATTTTCCCTAATCTCTTGTCACTCTTCTACATTCTTGCTCTCCTTTATCTTGCTCTCTTTTTCTTTATTTCTCTCTGCTCCAACTTGTTATTTGCTATCTTCCTCTATATCTTTTCCTACCTTCTCTTCTTCATTCCATTCTCTAATCCTTTCTTGCATCTCACCTCTCCCTTCTCTTCCAACTCAATGGTCTATATATAGTGTTGTCATCTACCCTCTTTCCTACTTTCAAGCTATCTCTCTTAGTGGTGGATTGATTCTAAATGACACCACTCAAGGTTTTATTGCAACATAATAGTCCTAAATGGTTTTGAATTCTTATGTGTTCACATGCAAAGTTATCCATTAACTTCTTATGTGAAACCAACCACCATAGTTGTTAACTCCATAATTATATATTATCTGTGTGGCTTTTTACTCCAAGACTAAGTCTATTTTATTAAAAATAACTTCCTAAAAACATGCAAGTTAAATAACTATCTTATACATGTTGATCATGGTGGATACGAGTGGGTTTACATGGGCTGGTGAACCATGTTACTTTCCAAGTTAATCCCTACATTAATTCCTACCCCTACATTAATCCCTACCACCACATATCTTAATGGACATGGTTGCATAACGATCGGTTCCTCCCACCATATTCACTGCAATGTGGGGCATGTATATTAAAAAGGGAGGAGGGTTCTCTTGCAACGTGGCTGATTGCTTGCTTGGTTTAGGGTCTGCAATGTTAAATACATCTACAAACACTTAAGTGTTTGTTATATGAGAGATTATTTCCTTTACTGCTAAGTTTACTGCCATGATTATCCACATCGATGGCTATCTACACTCTTAGTGTACGCATAGATTCTAGCCTACGTGCATAGTCGATCACCCTCATCGGCTCCTAACTAACATGTGACATAGTCGCTAACCTATGTCTAACTCAAACCCGCCACCTTGCTTATTATATATAAATATATAATAAATGATTACATAATAAGTTGCAATGTAAATAATAAACTTTAAATGTATAGATAACAATATATAATACTAATTTATATATATTATAGAATACATATATATATATATATAATCTCAAATGAATACGTATAAACAAATTTCCTGACGTAAACAAATTTCATGATAATTGTATATATATATATATATATGATTGAATTCAAAGTTATCTAACTAATATTTATATAAAATTTTTATTATTGTAAACAATACGATCTTTAATAAAGATGCATTTCTTTTTGTACGAAAGACAATAACCATTCGATATATAGTACGTTATGTCGTAAAATCTAGTTTATTCAACTTCCAAATAATCATATTAAGAATAATCAACATAACTAAACATGAATCATAATTACCTACACATATATATATGTATATGATTGAGTCCTAATATACATATAAAATACGTATAACTATAGTATAATTTTGAAAACCAACATTGAATATAGTTTCGATAATTCACCTACTTCTACACGAAGGATGTTAAATCATAGAGTCACTATTTCATTCCCATTATTAATAAATTTTCACCCTTCATAGACAAATAAAATATAAGATGCAATAATTAAAATCACTAAACACACAAACTGAGCAAACCTCAAGCAAAAACTCATAAAAGATCAAACAACAAAATATGAAGACTGAACAAACTGACAGGATGAACAACTGACAACACTCACACGAGTGTAACTGAGTAAAATAGGGTCAACTACTATCTCCTCCACTTCCATCAAAAAATATAAGGCACGCTCAGACCTGTGAAGCCAGGTGAAGACGATACCCCTTACCTATCTGGTACTTGTACTTGCAATATCCTGCATCACCGAACCACACAAGCACATATATAATATAGAAAACATGGCATACGAACCGATGAAGGAGAATCACGACGTTCCCTATCTCACTGAAATGAGTGAAGGAAAATTGTCCCCTTGCATCCAATACACTCTTAGACATACAACATATAATTCCACATTGCATAGATAAATTAAAGTGTCAGTACATAGCAATAATCCATAAAATTCCATAAATCACATGTACTGAAATACTACAAATAATTTATGCATCTCATATCTAGATAAAGCATGAAATAATGTTATATAAGTCTAAATAACAAATCATGGTAATGTATCCACTGAGAACAACCAATAATAAAATATGAGTCCAATGAGTTCAAATGAGTAGGGGTACTACATTAAGATTAAAATGTAAATAACTAAATGAAGTTCATCCATTAGAATTACAATTTAGGTAATATGACGAGTTCATCCAATAATTGTTATCCATTCATTACGTTCAATTATACATTAAACCCATGCCATGCATCTTGTTCCAAAATGCACTATAATTTTATCATAACTGATGGTATCTTTACATGAATGCTTATTTTTATTAACATTAACAGAATACATTCCTTCATTATCCAATTTATTGCATTTAAGAGACGCCTGCATATATGCATTACAATAAATCTCATCCAATCCACTTATACATTCTATCAAATGATCATCCATACATGCTAGCACTATCCATAAAACATGAGAGACAAAAGCATCACATAGCACATAAATGATCTTGGAGTTCACCCCTAGAGGGCTACATCTCTGGGTCTGCTCAACTATAAGACCCTTCTGATAATTAAATAAGTTGAGGTTACATAAGGTTCATGTCATTTACATTCCTGCCTTTTAGGCGACCACAACCAATATGCAAACGACCACTTTGGTCAATAAATCCTAAATGATCCCTACATAGAAATGGATCCAACTGAACATATTAAAAGCTAATACAAAGGTCCATTGCTTGACAGTACTCTAACTAGGGGCCTGACCAACTATGGCCAACCACAAATCAGCCAGATGACAAGGTCTAAACAAACATATCAGGGTCTTGCCATCACTTTAAACAAAAGCGAATACAAAAAGAAATTAAACCTTGCAAAAGCAAAAACTGAAAAATACAATCTTTTCCCATATTGATTTAAACAATTAAAGGTTGATCAAGTTTCCTAAATGATCTAAGTTGTTTTCGGTTTTCTACCTCATCCTGGTCCAGGTCATTCTTGGTTTTCTACTCACTACGTTCCTATGCATCAAGACATAACATAAATACATCCCTACTAGTTTTTCAACCAAGTCACATGAATGTAAATCATTAATCATCTAAATATGTTATTTAATCCTTAGATAAACATCATTGAGATACTAGTTTGGAACAATACTCTAGTCCCCTTTTCTACCAGCACAAATTTACCCTTTACAAAAAAGGAAATATACATTAAAAGGAAATAAAGAAATGGGAAACCCTTTCCTAATGAAATAAAATCCCCTTGCATATATTTAAAACAATTTCGCCATGTGAAAATATTAAATAACACATATATATCCCAATATATACCTAACTTAATAAAAATTAACAACTGAACAACAATTGTTTATTCATTGGGAATATACGCTATAAAGGGACCAATAATTAATATATAATTAATAATATATATTAATATATAAATTATCTAAATTAATATATATCTAAAATATACATTAATCAATAATTAATAATTAATATATAATAATAATATATTTTAATTAGAGTTTAATAATAATAAAATATATTAACTTAAAATTTAATATATATATATTTTTTTTGTTGAAACAAAAGAAAAATTAATTAATTTAAAATTAAATGGAGGGTGGCAAACCCTAGGGCAACCGTGGGCCCATCTCCCATCCACGAGAGTCGGGGTGGCTGTGCCCTAGCCGTCGGGCTTGCGGCCACCACGGTGGACATAGACCCTCGGCCTGCACACAGTGGAGCCGTGGTCTCTGCGGCCGTCGTGGGGGTCGTAGACCCTTCGGCCTCCACCTTGTGGAGCAGGGTAGTTGCGGCCACTCACGTGGACACAACCCCTCTACCTCCACACGGTGGATGCAGGGGCTCTATGGCTCTGCTAGAGATGGAAAGTGGAGGGGCGTGGGTTGAGCTTCGGCTCCCCCCCCCTTCAAAACCCCAAATTTTCTTTTCTCCCTTTTTTTTTGTTTCACAATTTTGATTTAATTTTTTTTTTTAATAGAAATAAACGATATTTCAAAAATGTAAACCCCCATTTCCTTCATTCACAGGTTCAATACTGTTGTCTATATTTTATTTCATTTTTTCCAGAATGACCAAGAATACCCAAAATTGATTTTACAACTAAATCAATAAACCCATGAAATAAAAATAGCTAAAAACCACAATCTGCAGTCTCAGGCATATGATTGCACTCAGAAAATCTGAAAACAAAAACAATGCAAATAAACATATACTCAGTAATTTTCTGAGGCAAAAAAAATAAGAGAATGAATTTACACTCCTTCATCTACTCCATTTAAACAATCTTGAACCACAAAATCAACCATATTCCCAAACTAATACCTAAATTTTAAGAACATTCATGGAGGTTTATAGCAAGAAATCTTCAAGAACAACCATTTTTTTTGTAGAGACAAACCCATTATCACAAGAAATCAAGAGATGCATTCGAATCGTACCTCATATCGCATTCCTAGAAAGATTTGAAGACGAGCCCAACCTGCAGCTGTAGAAAAATCCATCCTTCCAAAATCCCCAATCTCCATCAAAAATCTCTTTTTTCCAAAAAAAATTAACAAAACCCCCCCAAAATATTTTTCCAACCTAGGTTAAAAGAATGAAATTTTTGACCTAATTTTCAAATTTTGAATTTAAACACTTTTTTAATAAAAAATGAAAATAATCATTCTTTTCAACTATTCAAATAATCTAACTTGCTTTTCTAATTAAAATTAAAATGCTTCTCTCTCATTTACTTTTAATTTTCTCAATATTAACTAAGCTCACATTTATAGTTCACAATATTGATGAGGATAAAATACTTTAGTTAAATTAAATTCCCAAAATCAATCTTTCACACTATATCAAATATACATATAAATTAAACTTGCTTTTCTAATAAAAATTGATTTTCTTAAATAATCAAAATTAACCTTTCTTTTTCCAAAATGCAAAAGTGATTAAATTATTTCTATTTCAAATAACTTTAAATCTTTCCTTTTTAAAACGCATACACTAAATTAAATTCGTTATTTAAAATTAACCATTAAATTAAACTCGCTACAAACATAAATAGAGCGATCTTTTTAATTAATGATAAATCACATAAAAGAAACCTATTTATTTTAATTTCTCAATTACTAATGCGTAAATGAACACATTAAATCAAATTAAATGCTTAGGATGAAATACTCAATTTTACCACATGCAAGGCATGCAAACCAAGAAAGCCAACCAACACACGACCCACAACCCAAATGAAAAGGGAAACCGACAGACCACACATGGCGCTCACTTGAGCATGACTAGGGTAAGACAAGGGTTTTACAACCACCTAATCCAAATTCTAAGGATGAAAGAGGTATACTCAACCCTATGAATCCTGATGAAGATGAACCTCGCACCTAGGCGGTACTATACCTACAATCTCCTGCAACATGAGTCACACACACACACACACACACACACACACACACACACACACACACACACACACACACACACACACACACACACACACACACACACATATATATATATATTCAATGAAGGTGTTAGCTCGAGATTTATAACAAGAATTAGGGAAACAATTAAACTTACACAAGAATCAATGTGAAAACACAATAACAGGTACACATAATATTCATATTATCTAATCTACAATAATACATCACAATAATTCAACCATTCAAGAATGCCACATAGGAAATCAACCAAGGTCAAACCAGTTTTGCAAAGCTGACTAGGGTAGGGGCACTACAACTTTCAATTTGGCATTATTGTCAAAGGGGGAGAAGAATTATGTGATTATGGGAAGGAAAACTAGTGACAAGCTGAAGATATGGAGCGCATGGTGAACACTTGGTAATGTAAACTAGGATTCCTTTTCACAATCACACAACAATCAATGGTGTTGATATTTTTATTACCATCAATGCCAAAGGGGGAGATTGTTGGCATTTGCATGAAGATTGCATTAATGATATGTTATGTTGTCATTGATGTCAATTGAATCGGTAATGATATTGTTGATATTGTTGTTATATTGTTACTATAACTGATAGGAAGAATTTGTGAGGAGAACTGGTAACCGGTGTAAAGGTGTAAACCTTATCTATTGTTGTAATCGGTAAACCCTACCAGTTGTTTTTGTTAAATCCTAACTGATTAAGATTGTTGAATCGGTTGTGTTGGTTTATGATCTGATGTTGAGTGGTAATGATGATGACACGTATGGTCATTGTATGAAGACAAGTTCAAATGTTTTGGTGCATTGTTTGTCTAGGGAATTAGCAAATGTATTGCATCTAATGCAAACAGCATAATGAGTTACTGAGCTCGATGAAGCAATAATCAAGGAGTGGTTGAGGTTTTCTTGATTGATGTGTAGAAATTGCTATGTAATCCAATGGTCATACTTGAACCAACTTATTTGCAATCTCTATGAGAGAATTAGGTTTTTGGTGTGTTGCCGACCTGATTGATTTGTTTATAATATTGATGAAGTTGTCTAGTTGAAGGTGTTGGCAGAGATCAGTTGAGTGTGTGGTTTCCAAACTAGATGATGATTCTGAAGTCTGAGTAAAGGCAGATAGAAGAATAAAATGCTCTAATCAAGCAAGTGTAGTGCTATTTAGATAGATCAACAAACTCGTGTTGTTTTCTAACAATTACAACAAAATTGAAATCCCATAATCGGGTAAGCTCTAACAAGCTTGGTTACTTATTAAATCCTCTAACAAGGTAGTCCATTAGCTTGGATTTTCAAATCCTCTACTAAGGTTACTCCTGACAGGGTATTGCTTCTAACATGGCATTTGTAGTCAATCCCTTAACCAGGTGATTCCTTACAGGATCAGTTCTTAACAAGACTTTTGTAAAGATTTCACAAGCTTGGTTCCTAACAGGGCAAACTTCAGAAGAGTTTAGATATTATCTTGTGAGTCTCATCTCACTATGGTTTTTACCTATTTGGGTTTCCACGTCAAAAATAATTATGTCATATGATGAATGTTTTTGTGGTTATGATATTATGGTTGATTTGATTAACTACTTAACTATTTCTGATAAGGCATGATAACTGGAAGAATTGAGAAATGAAGTATGTTGACATATGATAAAGAATTTGGATGCTTACAAGTTTAATTATGTTTACTGTTAAGTTGTTGTAATAGTCAACCGGTTTTCTTATGAGTTTTCATCTTGACAGTGATATTTCATTAATAAGTTTAATTTGTGTGATTGAGATTGAGATTGGGAATTTTTTATCAATTTTTCTACTTATTGATTCACCCCCCCTCTTAGTAATCTACCAGATACTTATTCTTTCATCATACCATCACATAGCCAGTACCGATAGCCACTAAAATCAATCTACTAATCAGATTTACTAAACTGCACATTTAAGTGTTCCATATCATGCATGCAATAAAAAGATTTCAACTTAACACAAACACAAATCAATCACCATATGAACACTAGGATTTTCATGTGGAAACCCAAATGGGAAAAACTACGGTGGGAATTGGTACCCACAAGATAATGCACTCTTTCAGAATGCACCCTGTTAGGAGCCTAGCCCAGTTAGGAGCTTACAAGATGCCTGGTTAGGAGAAGACCCTATTAGGAGTCACCCGGTCAAGGGATTTACAATATGAGCTCTGTTAGGAGCTTTTCCTTGTTAGAAGCAACCTCACAGGAGGATTTAAACTCAAGTTGTTGAGTTACTTGGTTAAGGGATTTACATAAACAAGGCTTGTTAGGACCTACCCAGTTAAGGGATTTTGAACCTGCTGCAACTATTAGGGAACAACAGATGAACAATCTGGAAATAACACTTATTTCTTGCTTGTTCAGATCCACTTTAGCTCCAACGTACTTCACTCTTGCAGACACACACCTTTGGTTTGGCTACACACTCTTTTCTCAGATTACCGACACAATAAAATTCATCAAAACTGACCTAAATACACTTTACATCTTTGTTGGTTACAAAACCCTAGATACATCAATATTCAAATGAATTTACATCATAGATCATCACATATCATTACAAATCATTACAGATCATTACAAATCATTACAGATCATTACAACAAATTACAAGACAATTACAACCGTTGAATGATCATAACTCATCACTGCACATCGATCTGATAAACAGTCAAACCCTTAAAAAATTCTTCTATTCTCTTCGTTGTTTCCCAAGAAATTCCATCTTTAATCATGCCAAAATAGTATTTTAATTTCTCACAAAGGTTGTGACACATCACCATCATGCTATGAACATAATAAAATTCACCGCCAAACCATAAAGCATCATTGATTAAGAGATCTTGTTATCGGTTCTAAAACCCTACTGAAAATAAAATAGTAAATCACAAACATGACTTCTAGTTATAAAAACATGATGCAGTTCTGGTCATAGACTTATTACAATGATATAAATACATGTTTCAAACCACAACACCTAATTCATCATCAATCTTCAGAACCAATTGCTTAAGTATAACACTATTTCATGTTTACTGGTTAAAGTCCTATTTGTTAGGTTTTTCGTCAGTTGTACAGTTCATCTCACCAACTTAATCCATTATCAGCTAGGTTACACCAGTAAACCTAGATGACAAAATAATCAAGAATAAAAAATTTCCATAGTTGCCATCAATGACAACACAAATAAGTGATCACCAGGTCACCAACCATTATCTCAATCTATACCGGTCATACATCACTATGCCATTATTTTCCTTATCATCACCAACACTCCCTTAATATATCATCGCCAACAATCCTTCAACCAATATGTCAACATCATCATCAATTATTCCAATCATGCCAATATTATCCCCCTTTTGCATTGATGGAAACACTAAAAGAATCATCATCAAACTTATCATGCTTCACTTTCTCTTCTCCTCCTTTGTATGATCTTCATCATTAGACTCATCATGCTTCACTTTCTCTTCTCCTCCTTTGTATGATCTTTTGTCGGTTATATTACTTCTCCGACATCTGCTCCTGGTCATATTACTTCTCCCCCTTTGACAGTGATGCCAAAGGTGCAAATGCATCTTATAACATCATCGTTGTTGTTGATGTCTCCATCATCTCTGTTAACCTCATCTTAACTACTCCCCTAAGGAGTAGCATCCATAGTGAAAAATATTCAATAAGTCTACTGGATTGATGCATCACCTACATCTTAGTTGATCTTGTGTAGGGGTCTAACCCCTAGTTTATGTATGAGATATTCAAAGGTCACCTTAGGCAAAGGTTTAGTGAATATATCTGCTAATTGCTCTTTGCTAGACACATGTTCCATTATCACTTGCTTCTCCTATACTCTCTCCCTCAGAAAGTGATATTTCAGCTCAATATGTTTAGTCCTTGCATGTAACACCAAATTTTTAGAAATATTTATAGCACTAGTGTTATCATAATAAATAATCACCCGTTCAATCATATTTTGCTTAAAACCTTCCAAAACATGTTTCATCCAAATAGCCTATGTACAATTCATAGATGCAGCCACATATTCTGCTTCTATAATTGACTATGATACACAAGCTTTCTTTTTATTGGTCCAAGATACTAGTCTACCTCCAAGAAGAAAAGCTCCATCGATTGTTCTTTTCCGATCATCAACATTTCCAACCCAGTCTGCATCTATGAACACTTTCAAAGAAATGTTACCTCTATAAGGATACCATAAACCATAATCAACTATTTCTTTCAGATACCTAAATATCCTTTTTACTGCTACCATTTGTGTCTCCTTGGGACTCTTTTGAAATCTAGCAACTAAACCAACAACATGTGCAATATATGGTCTACTGTGAACAACATAATGCAATTTTCCAATTATTGACCTATATTATTTCTCATCTATAGAGGGTGAATCATCATCTTTTGATAATTTTCAACCTATCACCATTGGAGTACCAACCGGTTTGTAGTCTTCCATCCCAAAAGTCTTCAAAACTTCTTTCACATACTTAGTTTGACAGATAAAAATTCTGCCTTCTAGCTGTTGGTCTTGTAACCCAATGAAATTTTTTATCTCACCGATCAGAGACATCTCAAACTCTTTCTTCATTTCATCAGAAAAATCCATACAAAAATAATCATCTCCACCAAATATTATTTCATCAACAAAAACTTCTACAATCAACATTTTGTCTCCTTCAGTCTTTAAATAGATATTATTGTCCTCACTTGTTTGGTGGAATCCTATCTTAATCAGATGTGCATGCAGTCTCTCATACCATGCTCTTAGTGTGTTTCAATCCATATAATGCCTTGTGTAACCTACATACCATATCTTTATCCTTTATCAAAGAAAACCCATCTGATTGTTCTATATACACTTCTTCATCAAGAATACCATTCAGGAAATTTGATTTAATGTCCATTTGATAAACCTTAAAACAGTTATAAGCTATAAAGGAAAGTAACATTCTAACACCTTCAAGTATTTCCATCGATGCAAAGGTTTCACCATAGTCTTCACCTTTTTCTTATGCATACCCTTGTCATACAAGTCTTGCCTTATTTGTCACAACCTCGTCGTCTTCATTTAACTTGTTTCTAAAAACCCACTTTGTACCAATCACATTTTTGTCTTCCAATCAAGGAACAAGAGACCATGCATTGTTTTTCTCAATCTGATCTAGTTCTTAATTCATTGCATTAATACATCCATCATCTTTCAGTGCTTCTCTAACTGTCTTTGGTTCAACAGTTGAAATCAGACAGGAATTTTTTCTAATTTTTCTTCTAGTTAGCACGCCAACATTATTGTCACCTATAATCTTGTCTTCTGAATGATTTAGCCTTACATATATTGGGATTACCAGTTCCAGTGTAGTAATTTATTCTTCATGTTCATTATCTTCCTCATCATCTACCTATTGAGCACCTATTTCTGCAATATTTTGTTCATTATGTTTCTGCACTTTCGGTTCAATAAACACTAGTTTTTCTTCATCATCTACATGCTTAGATCTGCTGATCTCATCAAGTTTGTTAGAGAATTCATCAACCTTAACATTCACACTCTCAACTATCTTCTTTTGCCTTCTATTATAACACTTAAAAGATTTTCTCTAGGTGCAATAGCCAAGAAATGTTCATTCATCACTCTTGGCATCAAATTTACCAGTTAAATCATCTCTTTTAATAAAACATGTGCTCCCAAAAACTTTAAAGTAACTAACATTAGGAGTTTTTCTATACCAAATCTCATAAGGTGTTTTATCATTACCTTTCTTTACAAAAACCTGGTTCAAAGTGTAAACAACAGTGCTAACTGCTTCTCTCCAAAACGTCTTTGGCACATCTCCTAGTATTAGCATAGTCCTAGCTACTTCCACAATTTTCATGTTTCTTCTCTCAATAATTCCATTTTGTTGTGGAGTCTTAGGTGTAGGCATTTGCCTCTTTATTCCCTGCTCATCACAATACTTCACAAATTCATCAGAAGTGAATTCACCACCCAGTTAGATCTCAGACATTTCAGACTCTTCCCAGTTTCCTTTTCTACTAAGGCTTTCAAGGCCTTAAATTTATGAAAAGATTCAGACTTTTCTTCTAGAAAAGTGACCCACATCATCCTTGAAAAATCATTAGTAAAAATCATAAAATACTTATCACCATAAAAGCTCCTAGTCCTCATAGGACCACATAAGTCAGTATGCACTAAATCAAGAATATTCTCAGAAGAAAATGATTTTCTCTTAAAAGATGTAGAAGTTATCTTACCGATCTGACATTCTTTAAATAATACATTGTCTGGTTTCACAAGTTGTGACATACCTCTCACCATACTAGATTTGCTGACCCTTATCAAGTTATGAAAGTTTACATGACAAAACCTTTTGTGCCATAACTAACTATCCTTAATTCTAGCCACGAAACAACTATTCACGTTAGTATTCAAATGAAATAGATTACCTCTAGTTTGTTTTCTAGTAGCAATCAAATCTCCTTTGCATCCCATGATCCTGCACACTCCACTCTTAAATTCAAGGTGATATCCTTTGTCATTGAATTATCCAACACTTGGTACATTATGTTTTAAGCCTTCTACCCAATAAACATCATCTATATTACTTTTACCTTTTAGAGAGATAGATCCTTTAACCATACAGGATGAGTTGTTACCAAATCTTACCACACCGACATCAAATTGTTCAAGAGATATAATTTTTCTTTTATCACCAGTCATGTGGCATCAACAACCACTATCAATTATCCTTTCATCACTAGAGTCAAACCGAGATACCAAAGCCTTTTCATCAGACAAATCTTCTTTTACAACAACAAAGACAATCTCCTCATTGTCATCATCTTCAGATTCCTCATCAGTCACTCCATCAAATGCAACATAGCATTGTTTCTTCCCTTTTCCTTTATATTTCCTAAACTTCTCCTTTCTATCATTGTTAGGACAGTTTGCAACTATATGTCCAATCTTATTGCAAGAAAAATACTTAAGAGGTAGTTTACCTTTACATTTATCAATGCCTCTTGAAAGTCTCTTAGCCAAAAGAGTTTCGAACTCCATCAAGTTGTTGTTATCATCCACATCTACCTTGCTACCACCATGACTTGATCTACATTCATAACTATGACATACATCTTTTCCTTTTCTCACAGGTGTACCTGTTACATATCCCTTAAAAGATGATTTAGAAGAATTAGAAACACTATTATCAAAACTATTCAATTCAAATGTAGTTAGTTTACCTATAAGTGAATCAACAGTGACCTTATCACTACTCACTGACCTTAACTCTTGAATAATAGAAACTCTGATTACATAGGCAAGTAAATGAGTTCTAAGCATCTTACTTACAATAGTGTCATCTTCAATCTTTCCTCTGTTGGCATATGTGCAGAGCATGATGACATGATGATATTGTATGTTGTCATTGATGTCAATATGCTAAAGTATGAACCGGTATATTGTAGTAAGCAAACTGGCAAGAGAATTGGTATGATATTGTGAACCGGTATATGTGAGAACTGGTATGATGATGTAAACCAGTATATGTGAAAAAGTGAAGCGGTATATTTGTTCAAGGTGAACCAGTATGTTGGAATGAGAACTGATAAATGGAAGTTTTGTATCGGGGTTTCATTTGGCATGACTACCGATTGGTAGTCTCAGCTTCAGGGTTTCCAGTTGATGTATTCCAAGCTTGTGCAATTCAACTGATGACATCTTGTGATGAGTTAGTATTGTAATGAACACAAGATAAGTGTTGTCATGTCAGCATTGTGCACATGAAGGATTTCCTTGAGGATATTGCATGGAGATTGATCCTATCTACCTTGGGAATGTGCGAAGTCTCTGTAAATGATGGAGAACATGTGATGGGTTATCAGCTTCCTAAAGTGGCAAATAATGATCATTGGAGAATGTCTTGAGATCTGTTCAAGACTATTGTATTCAATGCAGTGTGATTAACGTTCAGGATTGAACCGACTGAATTGTTAAACCTAAATGTTTAGCGTTTAGGGTTTATGCTACCAACCTATCTATCTCCTATAAGGTCGATGATGTTTTTCATTTTGAAGTTATTGACAAATGCTATATGTGTATTCAAGTAAAGAGATACTTGATTCTTTCCTGATTGGAGAAGTGTGTTGATACCAGCAGAGTGTGATTGCAGAAGAAAAGGAGCTAAAATGGATCTGCCTTGGCATTGAGTGTTGTTATCAGATCAGTGTATTACCTGTTGACTTCTGACCATTTCAGCAGTTGGAAAATCCCTTAACTAGGTAGCTTTAATAGGATTTTGTGTAAATCCTTTAATAGGGTGACTCAATTCAATGAGTTCTTCAAATCCTCTTGTAAGGTAACCTTTAATAGGGTTCTAACCTTTAACTGGGTATTTAGCCATCCCTTAACCGGGTGATCCCTAGCAGGATCAGTTCCTAGAAAAACCCATTGTAATAGTCTTTAACCGGACTAGGATCCTAATAGAGCGGACTTCAAAAGAGTTCAAAGAGCTTCTTGTGGGTATTCATCCCCATCGTGGTTTTTCCCAGTTGGGTTTCCAAGTGAAAAAATCAGTGTGTCATGTGTGATGCCTTTCATGTGATGGTTTAGTGTTTTATGTCAAACTGGTAAAATATGTTGAACTAACAGTCATTATATTTTTTATGATAGATTACTTGTTTATGCATAACGGTGAAGTGGAAATGAGGTATTAGATTGTATGGAAAGCTAAGGGTTACCGGTTTATGTCTTTCACATTCTTACTGTGTTTTACCAGTAGTAATTTGATTTAGACCAGTGTTATTGCTTGCTAGTCAAAGTTCAGTGTGTAGAGTCAAACCAGTTCAGGGAAAGTGTTTTTGCCTGTACTGATTCACCCCCCCTCTCAGTATCGATTTGGTACTAATTGTTCATCATTTATTCATCAATTGGTATCAGAGCATCTTCCAACTCCTCTGTATTGTAAGCTTAACCGCTTGAGGAAAAGATCCTACTCTAATGATGAAGATGGAATGTCCAAAGTTCAATAGAGAACTTTAAAATATGGAAGGATAGAATGAAAATATACATCAGAAGCATGGGTGATCAACAATGGAGCTATGTTGAGAATGCTTACGTTATCCCTACCTGTACTCTCACCGATGATCAAAAGAGAGAGATTCAAGAGAATGGGCAAGTCATGGAAACCCTAATCAATCATTTATCTAACATTGAGTTTATTGATGTTCAGGATAAAGACAATCCAAAATAAGTATGGGATGCTCTTGAGAATATCTATTGTGGTGATGAGCATGTGAAACAAGCTAAGGAAGAGAGCTTTAGGGGAAAGTTTGAAGACATGCAGATGGTTGAAGGCGAGACCATTCAATAATATGGAATAAGAATCAAAATTGTTGTTGGAGACATCAAGAGTGTAGGAGGTAAAATAGATGATTCAACTTTTGTTAGCAAATTCTTGAGATCCTTATTACCGGTCTATGCAATAAGGGTTGCTGCTATTCAGGAGTTGAGATCTATAGACAAGACAAAGGTATCCCTAGACTCAATTATTGTAAAGTTGACCATATATGAGCTAAATAATTATGATGGTAGTATTCAGAAGACTGAATCAACCTTTAGAGCATCTGCTACACCATCTAAAAAGGGAAAGGAAGAAAGTACCAGTTGTGAACCAAGACAAAGTAGAGAAATGGATGATGAGGAGATCTTGATGGAATTTGAAGCTATTCTTGCCAAGAGACTTCCTAAGGGAACTGGTAAATACAGAGGTAAGCTCCCTTTGAAATGATTTTCTTGCAATAGGATAGGACACATTGCTATAAACTATCCTAATGGTGATAATAAGGACAAATTAGAGAAGTTCAAAGGAAGAAACAGGAGAAACTATTTTGTAGTAGTTGATGAAGGTGTCACTGATGAGGAATCAGAAGATGAAGAAAGTGAAGATATTGTGTTTGTAGTAGTCAAGGAAGATGTGTCAGACAAGAAGGCTCTTGTCTCCAGCTTTGATAATTCCAATGAGTGGATTATTGACAGTTGTTGTTCTCACCATATGACTGGTGACCAGAGTAAGTTTCTATCTCTGGAAGAGTATGATGGTGGTGTGGTTCATTTTGGTAATGATGCACCATGTATGGTAAAAGGAAGAGAGTCCATCTCTCTAAATGGAAAAAGCAGTGCTGATAATGTGTATTGGGTAGAAGGTCTCAGATACAACCTTTTGAGTGTTGCCCAACTAAATGATAATGGACTCACTCTGGAATTCAAAGATGGAGTATGCAAAATCAAAGGAAATAATGGTGAACTGATGGCCACCGGTATGCAGACCAAAGGTAAATTATTTCAGCTGAATGCAAATATCAGTACATGTCTAATGGCTAAGTTTGATGATAGCTGGATATGGCATAGGAGACTCTGCCATGTAAACTTTGGTAATATTGTGAAGGCTAGTAAGATCAAGGTAGTTAGAGGACATCCTATGCTGAGAAAATCAGAGAATCCTTTGTGTAGAGAGTGTCAACCGGGCAAAATATCTTCCTCAACCTTGAAAGGTAAATCTTTCACCATAGACAATTTACTTGATCTTCTGCATACTAATTTGTGTGGTCCTATGAAAACTAGGAGTGTGCAAGGAGATAGGTATTTTATGATTCTTACTGATGATTGCTAAAGAATGATGTGGGTCACATTCTTGAAGGACAAGTCTGAAGCCTTTGGAAAGTTCAAAGCCTTCAGAGCACTGGTTGAAAAAGAAAGTAGTAAGAGGATTAAGTGCCTAAGAACTGATCAAGGAGGAGAATTCACTTCCAATGAATTCAAAAAGTACTCTGAAGAGAACAACATCAAGAGGCAACTGTCTGCCCCCTGGACTCCACAACAGAATGGCCTAGCAAAGAGAAACAATTGGACTGTAGTTGAAGTAGCTTGAACAATGCTGACCTAAGGAAAAGTTTCTCACACCTTTTGGAGAGAAGCGGTGAGCACTGTAGTCTACACAATGAACTAGGTACTCATCAAAAAGGGTAAGGATAAAACACCTTATGAGTATTGGACCGGTAAGACTCATGTAGCAAGCTACTTTAGAGTGTTTGGTAGCAAATGTTATATCAAGAGGAGTGAACATTAGAGAAAGTTTGATGCAACATGTGATGAGGGAATATTCCTAGGGTATTCCACCAAGAGTAAATCTCTTAAGTGTTTCAACAATAGGACTCAAAAAATTGTTGAAAGTATTAATGTCAGAGTTGATGAAACCTTTGAGAAATCTGAGGAAACCAACAATGAGCAAGTGGTAGATAAAATGGTAGTAACCTTTTGGGAATCGGTTGCAAAACAGCCTAGTACCAGTAACAGTGCTCCTACACTGGTAGATTTTGATGCTGATGAAGATGAGGATGAAGAAGAAAAGCAAGAGGAAACAACTAAGATCATTCCTAGGTATGTAAAGCTGAATCATGATCCAAAGGAGATCATAGGAGACAAGGATGTAGGAATTATTACAAGAAGAAAGGTCAGAGAAAACTCTTACATGATCTTTGAATTTGAGCCTAAAACATTTAAAGAGGCACATAAATATGAAGACTGGATCAAGACAATGGAAGAGGAACTTGACCAGATAGAAAAAAATGGTACATGGTCTTTGGTACCCAGACCTGAGCATAAAAATGTCATAGGCACCAAATGGGTTTTCAAAAATAAGCTGAATGAAGATGGCACAGTGGTAAGAAACAAAGCCAGACTAGTGTGTAAAGGATATTCTCAAGAAGAAGGAGAAGAATATGGAGAAACCTTTGCTCTAGTAGCTAGATTGGAAGGAGTTCGTATGCTTCTTGCATATGCAGCCTTCAAGGGATTCAAAGTATATCAAATGGATGTAAAATCTACATTTTTGAATGGAATACTTGAAGAGGAGGTGTATATAGAGCAACCAGATGGGTTTTCCCTATCAGAAGATAGTGACATGGTGTGTAGGCTACATAAAGCCCTGTATGGATTGAAGCAGGCACCTAGAGCATGGTATGAATGCTTACACTCCCATCTTGTGAAGATTGGATTTGAGAGAACAAGTGAAGATAACAATATCTATCTAAAGTCAGAAGGTGATTAGATCCTAATTTGTGAGGTATTTGTTGATGACATAATTTATGGTGGAGATGACAAGATGAGTCATGATTTTGTAGATGAGATGAAGAAGGAATTTGAGATATCACTTATAGGGGAGATTAAGTTCTTCATTAGACTCCAGATTCAACAAATGAAAGATGGTATCTTTATCACTCAGCCCAAGTATGTCAAAGAGGTGTTGAAGACCTTTGGCATGGAAGATAGAAAACCGGTTGGTACACTGATGGTGACCGGTCGTAAAATATCAAAGGAGGATAACTCAGTGTTGGTGAATGAGAAGGAATACCGATCAATGATTGGTAAGCTGCACTATGTAGTACATAGTAGACTGGACATTGCACATGCAGTAGGCATTACTCCATGGTTCCAGAAAAGTCCAAGAGAATCCCACTTGGTAGCAGTCAAGCAGATTCTTAGATATCTGAAGGGAACTATTGACTATGGATTATGGTATCCATATAGTAATGATTTCAACCTGAAAGTGTTTACAGATACTGATTGGGTTGGTAATGTGGACGACTAGAAAAGCACAACTGGTGGTGCATTCTTTTTTGGTGGTAGACTGGTCTCATGGATGATTAAGAAGCAGAGTTGTATCTCTTAGTCTATAGCAGAAGCAGAGTATGTTGCAGCATTTGTGAACTGCACCCAGACAATCTGGATGAAGCATGTATTAAGTGGCTTCAAAGTTCCTATATCTGAACTGGTAAGTATATTTTGTGACAACACAAGTGCAATTAACATTTCCAAGAATCTTTTTTTACATGCTAGAACAAGCACTTTGAGCTCAAGTATCATTTCTTGAGGGAGAATGTTCGAAATAAAGAGGTTGTATTGGAACATGTTTCCAATAAGGAGCAATTAGCAGACATATTCACCAAGCCTCTACCGAAGGATACATTTACCTATTTAAGAGGTGAATTAGGGGTGCTTCCCCTTCAAGAGGTGAACTAAAGGTGTGTGCTCCACGTCAGTCAGGTGTTACAATTGATAAATCTTTTTTAGGATTGGTGTGCTGAAGGATGTTACTCCTTAGGGGGAGCAACATAGTGGAACATAGTTGTCTATGCCTCCACTTTGGCATTGTTGTCAAAGGGGGAGAAGATGTGAAGCAAAGAAGATATCTGTAGTATTGGGGAGAAGATGTGAAGTAGAAGAAGAAAGATATCTTTGTATATTGCCATCAATGCCAAAGGGGGAGATTGTTGGCATATGTGCAGAGCATGATGACATGATGATATTGTATATTGTCATTGATGTCAATATGCTAAAATATGAATCGATATATTATAGTAAGCAAACTGGCAAGAGAACTGGTATGATATTGTGAACCGGTATATGTGAGAACTGGTATGATGATGTAAACTGGTATATGTGAAAAAGTGAAGCAGTATGTTTGTTTAAGGTGAAGTGGTATGTTGGAATGAGAACCGGTAAATGGAAGTTTTGTATCAAGGTTTCATTTGGCATGACTACCCATTGGTAGTCTCAACTTCAGGGTTTCTAATTGATGCATTGCAAGCTTGTGCGATTCAACCAATGCCATCTTGTGATGAGTTAGCATTGTAATGAAGACGAGATAAGTCTTGCCATGTTAGCCTTGTGCACATGAAGGATTTCCTTGAGGATCTTGCATGGAGATTGATCCTATCTACATCGAGAATGTGTGAAGTCTCTATAAACTATGGAGAATGCATGATGGGTTATCAGCTTCTTGAAGTGGCAAAGAATGAATGTTGGAGAACATCTTGAGATCTATTCAAGACTATTGTATTTGATGCAGTGTGATTAACGGTCAGGATTGAATGAACTGAATTGTTAAACCTAAATATTTAGGGTTTAGGGTTTATGCTACCGACCTATCTATCTCATATAAGGTCGATGATGTTTTTTATTTTGAAGTTGTTGGCAAATGCTATGTGTGTATCCAAGTGAAGACATACTTGATTCTTGCCAGACCGGAGAAGTGTGTTGATACCTATAGAGTGTGATTGTAGAAGAAAAGGAGCTAAACTGGATCTGCCTTGGCATTGATTATTGTTATCAGATCAGTGTATTACCTATTGACTTCTAACCATTTCAACAGTTGGAAAATCCCTTAACCGGGTAGGTTTAATAGACTTTTGTGTAAATCCTTTAACAGGGTGACTCAATTCAATGAGTTCTTCAAATCCTCTTGCGAGGTAACCTTTAACAGGGCTCTAACCTTTAACTGGGTATTTAGCCATCCCTTAATCGAGTGATCCCTAGCAGGATTGGTTCCTAGCAGAACCTATTGTAATAGTCTTTAACTGGACTAGGCTCCTAACATAGTAGACTTCAAAAGAGTTCAAAGAGCTGCTTGTGGGTATTCATGCCCACAGTAATTTTTCTCAATTGGGTTTCCACGTGAAAAAATCAGTGTGTCATGTGTGATGCCTTTCATGTGATGGTTTAGTGTTTTATGTCAAATTGGTAAAATATGTTGAACTAGCAGTCATTATATTTTTTATGATAGATTACTTGTTTATGCATAACGGTGAAGTGGAAATGAGGTATTAGATTGTATGGAAAGCTAAGGGTTACCAGTTTATGTCTTTCACATTCCCACTATGTTTTATTGGTAGTAATCTGATTTATACTATTGTTATTGCTTGCCAGTCAAAGTTCAGTGTGTGCAGTCAAACTAGTTCAGGGAAAGTGTTTTTGCCTATATTGATTCACCCCCCCCCCTCTCACTACCAGTTTGGTACTAACTATTCATCATTTATTCATCATGCTCCAACACTTTTAATACCACCAACAATATCTTTGATCCTTTGTCCATACTGAGCTATATTTTCACCTTCTACCATTCTCATATCATCAAATTTGCCTCTAAGTCTCTCTTCCTTATTTTTTTGAACATGTTTATCACCACCATATATTAACTCTAATTTCTCCCAAACCTCAAATGTAGTTTCTAATCCATGTACATCAATGCATTCAGTATCAAACAATGCACTTACAATGGATTCCAATGCTTGATTGTTTTCCTACAGCTCCTTAAGTTAATTTGGAGTTAGAGGACTGGTAGGGGTAACATATTTAGTCATAACATGTTGCCAAAACTGAGAACCCATACCTTGGATATAAATATTCTTTGTCTTTCCATATTGTGTAGTTGTCCTTAGTAAATTTTGGACCCTCCTTCATGTTAGACAGTTCAAATAACCAGAAGACAACTAAGAGTGGGGGGGGGGGGTGAATCAGCTATGTTAGATTATAGGAACCATTAGCAATTTAATCTTTAATACTAGAACCTAAAATATTAATACTAAAATAGTAGTTAATCAATTAAGCACAAACAATAATCACAGAATAAAAGCCATCCACATAACACCAAGATTTGTATGTGGAAAACTTGGTAAAAGGAAAAACCACAGTGGGAAGCCTACCCACAGTCAGATAATATTTCTGCAGTAAGTATGTGAATTACAATTAAGGGGCCTACACTTTCAGGAAGGCCAACAACTAAGAGCACACTTCTCATCACAAAAGGAGACTCACCGACTACATACAAATCAAAATTACAATCTAGAGAAGTGTTGAATTGCAAAAGATAACATTTCCTATGCCTGGGTATAGTTTCAGTTAAGCTCAATACCAGAGGAGTAAATCCTCTTACATATACCCAATTCGATCTCCAATGATCGACCAACTCCTCTGCCTGAATGATAATAAATTATTTGGACATTACATTCCTTGACCATGACCTCTTACATTAACCATGATGATCTACAATGAGATCTTATATTTATATACACAAACCCTCGACCATAAATAATTAGGTCGGCTACCAGACAATAAACAGATTACATAATTACAAACCATGTCGGCCTTAGACCAAACAAATCATATTAACACATAAGACATCCCGAAAATACATCAATAGGTCCTATCCACACATTACATTAAAGTCAATCCATAACCTAGATCAACCGGGACCAAGTATAGGTCCACATGCTTCAACAATGATCTCCAACCACCAAGTCTCAAACAAGATCACCAACAACATCCTGAAACTCCATCAAAAGCTGCACCAACACCACTTATGCAATTCATCAAAGATCTGCATCAAAAGTTCTGCCGGTGAAACCCTCATCAGAACCAGAAATCAATCTTCTAAGCAAGAAGATAGCATACGATCTCCAAACCAAAACAAATTGACCAAATATGAGTATAAATATCATGAATAAGCCAATTCCATCACCAGACTATACTAAATCCTACCAGATCATGCCAGATCCAAGTTGACTAGAAACCACTTAACCTACCGGGACCAGAAGGGTGTCCGTAAACCATCCAAACAACTAGTGTTAGCATCAATGACAAAACATCAATGCAACACAATCAATTCCACCAAATGGCCAACACTTCATCATTTTCTTCTGGATCTTTTCCTCAAACTATTAAGCTTCTTGCACACAGAGGACCTTATGCACTGATACCAATTGTTATTTAGATGATCTGATTAATAATAAAGGGGGGGGTGAATCAGTATTAACAACAAACTAAAATCTTAAACCAAACTGATCAATACTTCACCAAAACAAATCATAACCAGTACCGGTAGCCACTGAAATCAATCTACTAATCAAATTTACCAAACTTCACATTTAAGTGTTCCATATCATGCATGCAATAGAAAGATATCAACTTAACACAAAAAATAATCAATTACCATATGAACACTAAGATTTTCACATGAAAACCTAAATGGGAAAAACCATGGTGGGAATTCGTAGCCACAAGATAATGTACTCTTTCAGAATGCGCCCTGCTAGGAGCCTAGCCTAGTTAGGAGCTTACAAAGATGCCTGGTTAGGAGCAGATCCCGTTAGGAGTCACCCGGTCAAGGGATTTACAATATGAGCTTTGCTCTATTAGAAGAAACCTTGTAGGAGGATTTAATCCCAATTTGTTGAGCTACCTGGTTAAGGGATTTACATGAACACGACCTGTTAGGACCTACCCGATTAAGGGATTTTGAACTTGCTGCACCTATTAGGGATCAACAAATGAATGATATAGAAATAGAACTTCCTTCTTGCTTGTTCAAATCCACTTAAGCTCCAATATACTTCACTCTTGTAGACACACACCTCTAATTTAGCTACACACTCTTTTCTTAGATTACTGATATAATAAACTTCATCAAAACTAACCTAAATACACTTTACATCTTTGTTGGTTACAAAATCCTAGATACATCAAGATTCAAATGAATTTACATCATAGATCATCACAAATCATTATAAATCATTACAGATCATCATATAGATCATTCCAACTAATTACAAGACAATTACAATCGTTGCATGATCATAACTCATCACCACACATCGATCTGATAAGCAGTCAAACCCTTAAAACATCCTTCTATTCTCTTCATTGTTTCCCAAGAAATTCCATCCTTCATCATGCCGAAATAGTATTTTAATTTCTCACACGGGTTGTGACACATCACCATCAAGTTATGAACATAATAAAATTCACTGCCAAACCATAAAGCATCACCGGTTAAGAGATCTTGTTACCGATTCTAAAACCTTGCTAAAACCCTACTGAAAACAAAATAGTAAATCACAAACATGACTTTCAGTTATCAAAATATGAAGTGGTTATGGTCATAGACTCATTACAATGAAATAAATACATGTTTCAAACCGCAACACCTAATTCCTCATCAATCTTCAGAACTAATTGCTTAAGTATAACACTATTTCATGTCTACTGGTTAAAGTCCTATTTGCCAAGTTTTCTGCTAGCTACACAATTCATCTCACCAACTTAATCCATTACCGGTTAGATTACACCAGTAAACCTAGATGAAAAAGTAATCAAGAATAAACAATTGCCATAGTTGCTATCAATGACAACATAAATAATTGATCACCAAGTCACCAAACAATTTCTCAATCTATACCGGTCATACATCAGCATGCCAATATTTTTGTTGTCATATCAAATATATCATTACCAACAATCCTTCAACCGATATGTCAACATCATCATCAGTTATGCCAATCATGCCAACATGATACACAAACAGATATCCAATGCCTCCAAGAAACACACTTAAAACATATATGAGACATCAACATACATATGCATGGGATCCATTATACATTTTAACAATATTTCAAAGATGTAACATTTTTGGAAAACACCCTCAAGAGAATTTCACATAGAATATTCACAATTACAATTCATAGAAGAGAATAAATTTTTTCCTACAAAGCTAACCATTCCATTATCAAACCAAAATAGACTAATCCCCAATCAACCTTTGAATTGCAGACATGACAAACATATTTTCTCTGGAAGGAAGCATTCTCTGAAAACATGAATGTAAAAAATTAAAAATCCACCGACCTTCAAATCGCAATCCAAAAGAGTCGAATCGAAGGGGAAGAAATTTTGAATCCAAAGCCACTCCAAAATCATTAATCCAAACCAAAAATGCAAATCCAAAATCCAAAATTGTGCTCGTTCGTAACCCCCAAACGACTACAGGAAGCCAAATAAAAATATTTCCAACAAAAACTCTCGACCAGTCAAATAAATACATAAAAATAATATTTCTTACCTACCATGTATAGTTCCAAGGTAAGAATATTTATTATATTTTCTACCAACAAATTTAAATTGGCCCAATCAATTAGGAGGGTAGGTAAAATTAACTTTATTTATTTTTTATACCTCCCATGCATAGTAAAATCAATATAATAATATAATTACTTTTTAGGAGTGTAAGAATAGAAATAGGCTTTATACTTTTATAATTATTAATTAATCAAAATCAACTCTATAACTATATCTAAAATAAATTAAGATAAATCAATCAACAATAAATAAAATCAAAAAGATAAAATTAATTAAATAAAACAATAGTCAATAAATCAACTAAATAAATAACAATCAATTAAATCAAGAATAAAACCAATTAATTAATAAATTAAACATTAATAAATTCAATAATAATAAATTAAATATCTATTAATTAATTAATTAATTATAAATTTAATAACTATCACTCAACATTAATTAATTAATTAAATAAACATTATCCAACCATAGGATAATTAATCCAATCCATGATAAATCATACACACACACAACCAACTATACAAAGATAGGATGAGATACCAACTCAAGGCTGGACAACACTTACACTTGACACGACTAACAAGGTGAACATGTTGGCATTTCAATAGAGAAGATTGTTGATATTCATTAAGGATATTGAGAAGGTTGTTGAAGATTATTTGATATAACTCAGAAAGGATGATAACTATCTTTATAACATTATTTTGTCATTGATGTCAAGAAATTGATTTTCTGATTCAGTATGATGCCATATCTTGAGAAGATTGATTTGAAGAAAATTAAGATGTCGGTAAAAGACATAGAAAGAATGTGATAAGAAAGGGGAGAAATAAGTTATTCAATGGGAAACTATTATTGAGTTAGACAATTATGAGATCATGATGTTTAGATTGTTTTGATATCCTACATATGTTGTTAATTGTAAGGTTAATACTATACTATGTCACCGAGCAAAGAACCTAGTCGGTAAACCCTAAGGTTATTGATATCAGTTAATGAAGGTGGAATGTCTACCAGGTAAAGTTTAGTATTTATCGAGTTGCAACCGAGTTATGATAGATCGCATTGGATGGATAAAAGCATTATTTAATGAAGGATGTTGATGAGCTGGAGATGTATAAATGATTGGTATGCTACGCATGAAGTTTGTTAAGGATCTATGGCAATGGAAGATCGACAGGAAGATCTACAACATAGATTGAACCACAATAACCTTGTGCAAGTTCCAAAAAAGGAATGCAAGTCCCTAGGCAAGGTAAAACATTTTCAGATTGAAAGATGCATTGAACCTAGTCAAGATTGAAGATCTAATGGCTAATATTGATCATGGGAAATGTGATCAAGGAGATTCAACAGTTAGCAAATTATTTATAAATAAGAAATTATTGATGAACAATGTATGCGGGCAAGTGTAAGCACAAGGATACTACATAGTGATTACTGAGCACAGAAGCTTGAAGACCTATTTGAATAATAGAGTAGGGAGCCCAGTAGAGGGACAAGATAAGTTCTATGACAAGATTGTTTTGAGCAAACAAGATTCTGCTTTAGTATTTTAGATGTGAAGTTGCAGATATATTTATTACTATTGTTTATTTTGTAAGTGATAGAAAATCTCTTAACCGAGTGGACTTAACAGTCTTATTTTTAAATCCTCTAGCAAGGTAACATTCTAGTTGAGTGTTTGAAGTCCTTTAACAAGGTCACTTCTAACAAAGTGAAGATCCTAACAGATCTGAGGGAAATCCCTTAAACGGGTCACATCTAGCAATGTGTTTGTAATCTTTAACAGGATTTTGTTTTAACCGAGCATACTCTAGAAGAGTATATTTCTTAGTGGGTCCAAAATCCCACAGTGGTTTTTCCCTATTTGGGTTTCCATGTTAAATCTGGTGTTATATGTGTTATGATGATTATGTATTTATGAGTTTGCATGTTTAGCAGTTTTTGGTTATATTGCTGAAGTATAAGTTACCGAGGTTGAATTTGTTGATTTTATGGAAGATTAAGTTTGTATGATTCACCCCCCCTCTCATCTTGTTAGCTATTGGCATCAAAACTTTACAATTGGTATCAGAGCTTTGGACTCCGGAAGGAAAAGTTTAAAGGTACTTGAGGCAAAGATCTAAAGATGTATAAAAGGGATGCACCAAAGCTGAACAAGTCAAGTTTCTCCACATGGCAGAAAAGGATGAAGCTGCATTTATCAGGAATAGGAGAATATGCAACATATTATTTGGAGAATGATTACATACCACCAAGCACCAACCCGATGACCTTGGAAGAGATAAAGGAAAAGCAAGAACATATTCAAGCTATGATTGAAATAACATCAACATTGACCGACTCAGAGTTTAATGATCTAGAAGGCTGCAATGATGCAAAAGCAATGTGGACTAAGCTCATATCTGTGTATGGCAGTGATGAACATGTTCAAAGAGAAAAAGTAGATAGTCTAAGAGGACAACTTGAATCCATGAGAATGAATGAAGGTGAGAACATAACCCAATACAGTATAAGGTTAAAGGAGATTGTCAATCAAATTAAAGGAGCATGAGGAACTATTAAAGAAAAGGATGTAACAAGTAAGCTATTGAGAACCCTCCTACCCGCTTATGCCATTCAAGTCTTTGCAATCAATAAATTGAGGTCTGTACCTAACATGTCAGTTTCTTTGGATGCTACTATTGGTAAGCTACATGCATTTGAGTTAAGTAATTTTGATAACAATGGGTCTTCAGTAAATAAAGTAGAATCTATATTCAATTCTTTTCATATTGGTGAATATGGTGATTACAATGATAGAATGAGTAAGTACTTTGAAGGGAATCATAGTGGAGCAAGTGAAAGATTTCGTAAGAACATGGAAGAAGTGCACAAACTGTATGAGGAAATCAAGAAGCAAGAAGAGTTTGAAGTATTATTAGCCAGAAGGTTACCGAGAGGAAAACGTAAGTATAAAGGAAAGCTACCTTTAAAATGTTTCAATTGTGATAAAATAGGGCATATGGCTTCTAATTGCCTTGACAAAGAATCTAGTGAAAAGAGAGAATACCAAGATAACAGGCAGAAAGAAAACCAATACAGAGGACACTGAGACTTTAGAAGGATAGATAGAAAGACATACCTAGTAGCTGATGAGGAATCCAACGATGATAAATCTGATGAAATTGATACTAAGGAAGTTGTTTATGTGGCTATTAAAGATGGATTAGATGAATAAATGTATGAAGAAAAATCCCTAATATCTCACATAAATAATAATGATTCTTGGATCATAGATAGTAGATGCTCACATCACATGACAGGTGATAAACAAAAGTCTATTAAATTAGAAGACTATGATGGAGGCTATGTAAGATTTGGTAACAATGCACCATGTCCAATGAAAGGTAAAGAATCTATAACACTTCTTGACAATGCTAAATGTGATGATGTATACTAGGTTGAAGGATTGAAATACAATTTGTTGAGTGTAGAACAGCTAAACAATACTGGATACCGAATAGAATTTCAGAAAGAAATTGTCAAAGTTCATGACAAGCATGGGAAGTTAGCTGCTACCGAGACACAAACAAAAGGTAACACATTTCATCTTGACTCAACTTGGAAGAAGTATCTTTATGCTAAGATAGATGACACCTGGTTATGGCATAAAAGGTTTTGTCATGTAAATTTTGATAATCTGATCAAAATAAGCAAGAAGCACTGAGTAAGAGGTCTACCGAGTCTGGAAAAACCTGAGAATGCTATATGCCGAGGATGCCAGATGGGTAAGATGAAAAGATCAAGCTTTACAAGTAAGTCCTACACCTCTAAAGGAATTTTAGATCTAGTACACACCGATCTTTGTGATCCCATGAAAGTTCAAAGTTATTATCGTGATAAATATTTCATATTATTAGTGAATGATTACTCAAGGATGATGTCAGTTATGTTTTTAAAAGAAAAATCAGAAGCTTTTCAAATGTTCAAATGGTACAAGGCAAGAGTTGAAAATGAAATAGAAGACAGCTGAAATGTCTTAGATCTGATAGAGGAGGAGAGTTCACTTCTGATGAATTTAACTTATTCTACAATAATCATGGTATAAAAAAGCAAGTATCTGCACCGAGAACACCTCAGTAAAATGGGATAGCCAAGAGAAGAAACAAATCAATTGTGGATTGTGCCAGAACTCTGATGATAGAAAAAAGGGTACCTCAAACATTTTGGAGAGAAGCAATCAACACTACAATTTACACCCTGAACTGAGTTCAACTGAAGAAAGGAACTATGAAGACACCATATGAGATCTGGTATGACAAGATACCTAATGTAAGTTATTTTAAAATCTTTGGAAGTAGATGCTATGTTCACAAAGATGACAAACATGGAAAGTTTGATCAGAAAAGTGAAGAAGGAACATTTCTTGGTTATTCTTCTAGAAGTAAAGCATTTAAATGTCTGATCAAATCATCTAACAAAATAGTAGAAAGTGCAAATGTGAAAATTGATGAATTTGTAGAAAGAAATGATGAAGGAAATTCCAAAGAACCAGAATATTATGAAGAATTTGTTTATGTTCAACCGAGAAGTCCTACCAAAAAAGTTGCTAAAGAAAATGAAGATAATGTCCAGTTATCGAGTGATGAAGAAGATCATACAGAACCTACCGAGCCTATATTAGCCAAATATGTCAGAAGACATCATGCATTAAGTTAGATTATAGGAGATAAGGATGATCCAATGATGACAAGGAACAAACTGAGATGGAACACATGTTTGATATCTGAATTTGAACCAAGAATAGTAAAAGAGGCATTTAATAGTGAAGATTGGGTAAATGCTATGACATAAGAGATTGATCAAATCAAGAAGAATGACACATGGACACTGATCCCAAGACCGAAGGACAAAAATATAATCGGTACAAAGTGTATTTTCAGAAACAAGCTAAATGAAAAAGGTGAGGTCATTCGGAACAAAGCAAGACTAGTTTGCAAAGGTTATGCTCAAGAAGAAGGAATAGATTATGGTGAGACTTTTTCACCTATGGCTAGACTTGAGGGAGTAAGAACATTGTTGGCATATGCTTCTTTCAAAAGTTTCAAGGTATATCAAATGGATGTTAAATCTGCATTTTTGAATGGTATACTAGAAGAAGAAGTTTATATTTAACAACCTGAAGGATTTGTTGAAGACAAGAGTAAAGATAAGGTATGTAAACTAAACAAAGCTTTTATGGTCTGAAACAAGCACGTAGAGCATGGTATGAGAGACCACACTCTTACTTAATCAAGATTAGTTTTATAAGGACAAGTGAAAATAGCAACATGTACATGAAGAGTGATGAGGACAATGGTATACTAATCTCAGCCATATTTGTTGATGATATTATTTTTTTGGTAATGACTCCTTATGCAAGAATTTTGGAAATGAAATGTGCAAAAAATTTGAGATGTCATTAATCGGTGAGATAAAATATTTTATAGGTTTACAGATACTGCAAATGAAAGATGAGATTTTCATTACTCAATCCAAGTACATAAAGGAAATCTTGAATAAATTTGGAATGGAGGATTCTAAACCAGTAAGTACTCCTATGACTACTAACTGTCAACTATCAAAGAATGTTGAATCTACATCTATTGATGAGACACTTTACCGATCTATGATTGGGAAATTGCAATATGTTGTGCATAGTAGACCAGATATAGCACATGCAGTAGGTATTGTTGCAAGATTTTCTACAGATCCGAAGGAAACCCATATGACAACAATCAAGAGAATTTTCAAATACCTGAGAGGCACTGAATATTATGGCTTAGTATATGAAAAGAGAAATGATTTTGATTTAAAAGTTTATACTAATGTTGATTGGGCAGGCAACATAGATGATAGGAAAAGCACAAGTGGTAGAGCTTTCTTTTTAGGAGAAAGACTAGTGAGTTGGCTTAGCAAGAAACAAGGATGTATTTCATAGTCAACAAGGGAAGCTGAATATGTTGCTATAGCATTGAATTGTACCAATATAGCATGGATCAAACAACTATTGGAAGGTATAAATGAGAAAGTTACTGAGCCAGTAACTATATTGTGTGATAATACTAGTGCCATTAACATTTCAAAGAATCTGGTCATGCACTCTAAGACAAAACATATCTCTATAAAGTATCATTATCTCAGAGAAGAAGTTCAAGAGAAGAAAGTTGTGCAAGAATATATCAGTTCAAAGGAGCAATTAATAGACATCTTCACAAAGCCACTGCCAAGGGACACTTTTGAATATCTCAGAAGCAAGTTAGGGGTCCCACCCCTATCTTCTTCTCACTGATAGAGTTTGGTGAAAGCATCAATTCGATGAGTCTACAGAAAATTATGTGTGGATTGATGCTGATTTACACACTTTAGAAGGTTTTCCAAAGGTGTGCAGGAAATAGTGAATAGAGACAAGTTGCTCTGACCGAGACTGAGATGATACACAACAAGGCAAATCACTTCACAGAGGAAGAAATCATGATTTAGTTCTTTTACTTTTTGGCATTGTTGTCAAAGGGGGAGAAGATTAAATGGTAAAATCCTAAATGAAGAAGATAACAGAAGACTAATGACAGGGGTAGAAGATTACAAAAGGGAGCATACTAAATGCAAGATAACAGCTCAAGGATAACAAGAGAAGTCTAACAACAATCTGAATCTAAATCAATTTGAATATCTTGTTGGTATTACCATTTAAAAGTTGTTTTTGCCATCAATGCCAAAGGGGGAGATTATTGGCATTTCAATAGAAGAAGATTGTTGATATTCATTAAGGATATTGAGAAGGTTGTTGAGGATTATTTGATATAACTGAAAAAGGATGATAACTATCTTTATAACATTATTTTGTCATTGATGTCAAGAAATTGATTTTCTGATTCAGTATGATGTTGCCATATCTTGAGAATATTGATTTGAAGAGTATTAAGATGTTGGTAAAAGACACAAAAAGAATGTGATAAGAAAGGGGAGAAATAAGTTATTCAATGGGAAACTATTATCAAGTTAGACAATGATGAGATCATGATGTTTAGATTGTTTTGATATCCTACATATGTTGTTGATTGTAAGGTTAATACTATACTATGTCACCGAGCAAAGAACCTAGTCGGTAAACCCAAAGGTTATTGATATCGGTTAATGAAGGTAGAATGTCTACTGAGTAAAGTTTAGTATTTATCAAGTTGCAACTGAGTTATGATAGATTGCATTGGATGGATAAAAGCATTATTTAATGAAGGATACTGATGAGCTGGAGATGTATAAATGATTGGTATGCCACACATGAAGTTTGTTAAGGATCTATGGCAATGGAAGATCGGTAGGAAGATCTACAACGCAGATTGAACTGCAATAACCTTGTGAAAGTTCCAAGAAAGGAATGCAAGTCCCTAGGCAAGGTAAAACATTTTCAGATTGAAAGATGCATTGAACCTAGTCAAGATTGAAGATCTAATGGCTAAGATTGATCATGGGAAATGTGATCAAGGAGATTTAGCAGTTAGCAAATTGTTTATAAATAAGAAATTATTGATGAACAATGTATGCGAGCAAGTGTAAGCACATGGATGCTACATAGTGATTACCGAGCACAGAAGCTTGAAGACCTGTTTGAATAATAGAGTAGGGAGCCCAGCAGAGGGACAAGATAAGTCCTATGACAAGATTGTTTTGAGCAAATAAGAATCTGCTTTAGCATTTTAGAGGTGAAGTTGCAGATATATTTATTACTGTTGTTTATTTTGTAAACGATAGAAAATCTCTTAACCGGGTGGACTTAACAGTCTTATTTGTAAACCCTCTAGCAAGGTAACATTCTAGTTGAGTGTTTGAAATCCTTTAATAAGGTCACTTATAACAAAGTGAAGGTCCTAACAGATTTGAGGGAAATCCCTTAACCGGGTCACATCTAGCAATGTGTTTGTAATCTTTAACAGGATTTTCTTTTAACCAAGCATACTCTAGAAGAGTATATTTCTTAGTGGGTCCGAATCCCACAATGGTTTTTCCCTATTTGGGTTTCCATGTTAAATCTGGTGTTATATGTGTTATGATGATTATGTGTTTATGAGTTTGCATGTTTAGCAGTTTTTGGTTATATTGCTAAAGTATAAGTTACCGAGGTTGAATCTATTGATTTTATGGAAGATTAAGTTTGTATGATTCACCCCCCCCTCTCATCTTGTTATCTATTGGCATCAAAAATTTATAGAACATACTAGACTATGAGTAGGTGAGAGAAAACTAAGTCATCTCCAACAACTATCATTGGGATTAGGGCATGCTTAGACCTGAGAGACCAAGTGGAGTCGATGTCCAGTACCTGCAATCCTGCACCCACCAATAAACACAAAAGAACATATATATACAACATCATAGTAGGAAGAAAATGAAAGAGAATCACAACACCTTACCATGCTTGTGATGAGTGATAAGGCATCATCCCTTTCATGAAGACAGTCACCCAATACAAACACATCTTATAAAATCATCATCATGAAGGAGGGTTAGTATAATCATCATATATCATGAAATTATATAAATCACATAAGAATCTTGAATACTTATAAGTCCATCAAGAAATACCATCCATCAAATAATCATAACATATCATCCATCCCATAGATCATCAAAAGTCATCAATATAACACATGTCTACATAGCATCATAAATGTCTACTACATAGAAATAAAGTCATAACCATCATCATAAGTCTATCGAATCATGAATCAAAATGTAAGTGTAGGAGGGACACTACATCACCTCTCAAGTTGTATACCAATGCTCATCTTGAAGATGTTTCTATTTATCCTTGCACAAATATTCAAACATCATATCTATTATCCAACTCCTCTTTTCCATTCTTCCATCCCTTTCATTCAATCCTTTGCATAAATCCATCATTTGTGAAATAGGTGTTTGTGTCATTTTTTCACATACTTGTCAACACTCGATCTTATGTTTAGTCCATTTCCTAGATATCTATTCATGAAACACTTCAGAATCCATGGTTGTTCCTCTTTAACATTATCTTTTGGTTAGGATGCATACTCAATTAAGAATGGAACCACTTATCGTATCTTGGTACTAACATCTTTTGATTACTATATCTCATACACTTCATCAATTTCTCTAAATCATTGTGATCTCTTAGTTGAAGACACGACTAGTGAAAAATCTAAAATCTTGTTTCAGCGCCACTATAATTATCAATCCCCAAAAATTTTAATCACTTACAAGACAATGCAAGCAAAATAAGAAGAGAAAAAGGCAATATCAAAAGATCAAAAACATGATTAGGAAAATAAATATCAAGAAAATAAAAATGCAATGAAATGCAATATCAAAAAACTTGGCTATGGGAACATGCAAATAACTCCATCAAGACTATGGACACCTAACTGGAAATGGAGCAATATTCATGATATTACAATGATAACCTTGTCAAAATTATGAATGCTTGTTGGTAGAGATTTTGAAGTCAAGGTAACTCATGTAGCTAGCCATGTTGGATTTTGAAGATTATAATGATCATATGAGCCAAAATGAACTCACTTGCACATAAATAGGTAATCAAAGAATAAGGACCGTGATCCAGTTTGGGATTCTTCTTCCCTTTTGAGTCTACTTCCTAGTCACTAGATATGTTCGGTTGAATTTTCTGGAGTTTCTAAGTGTGGGTTGGGTCTCTATCTTTGAAAAGTTCAGGAACAATTATTCGGGTGGCGCTAGATGTTATGGCGATCTTACATATCACCCTTTTTGTAAATGGAGACCTCTATACTTGGGGGAAAAGATCATACACTCTATTTTTCCTACCACATCTCCCATTATCCTTCCTCCAATATCTATTACCCTATCTAAATTCATCACTATCTGTGTGTGTGAAAAAGTGAAATAAGTCTGATAGCTACAAGAACAACACTTCAATTAGGTCATTACATGTATGGTTAGTAAATCAATAATCAATAAATAATAAACCATAACAAAGCGACTAATTGCCTTCTAAAAGATGCGAGTATAAGATTGCTCTCAGATTTTTATAAGCAACACTAGTGACTAGACTACACCAAGATGAAGGATTTAATCTATATGATATTAAACTATATGGATGCAAGATGGATGAATAATTCAAGAAATAACGAATTCAAGCAATATGGATTTAAGCAATAATGAAATAAACTAAATATGGAAAAAAGCTAAACTAAGATGCAATAATCTCAAAAAGTGAGCACAATATCTTCAATGACTCCAAATCAAAATCGACATAATAATAATCTCCAAGGTGCTTCTCAAATATCTCTGGGGTGATTTGAATGAGAGCTGAAGGCTGAATTTATAGAGAATTACAAGAGAGATAAAGAAAAAGCGCAATTTAGAATTAATTGAAATAATTGAGAAATCAGGTTTAGTCAACTTTGAGATAGATTCCAATTATAGTTTAATTGATATGCATTTAGATAAGAAGGTCAAGTTGCATTAGAAATAAGAATTAATTAATTCCATGCATTTGTGATAAAAATAGATAATTCTTTTATTTATTCAAGAAAAGAGTCTTTTCAATGCAACTGAACTTCTTTTTCTCAAAAGCTATGAGTTATAATTTTAGAGAAAGCAATTAATAATTCCTTTAATTACTTTTCTGATTTCAAGTTCTCAATTTAGAAGAAAGAAATAATATCTCAAGTTTGATTTCTCTCTCAATTCTTTTATTTTATTTTCAATTTAACTCTTGCTTTGTGATTAATTCCTCTTTTGCAATAAGTTAATTCCTTTTTTACATGATTAAATGAAAAATTTCTTAATTAATTAAATATGCTAGGATATTTAATAAATTAAATAGGATAATTGATCAAAATGATATTCTTGGAATGATTCAATTAATTAAATAAACATTTAATTAATATTGAGTAATTGATTTTCCATGTGACATTTGATGATTAAAGAATTAATTAATGTGCTCAAAGTTGATTTAATTGCCTTTGGTTAGGACCTTGGTGATGTTGTTGAGATTAGGGGCCCATGGTTTAGATGACCAATTTTAGGGTATTACATTTTCCCCTCTTTGAATTAATGTGCGAGTAGCACGTTGGTTCAAATAATAGTTGATGTCTAGGAGATGCCATTTCTGAACTTGATTGATCACGAGCTAGATGAAAAGTGAGGTGTTTAGCTTGATTTGAAGTGATGAATCTGAACAAAGTTGATTAAAGCAAAACCGATCCTGAACTTGATTGAACTAGGAATTATAGAGAGCAAAGATACTAAACTTGAACTTGATTGATCAAGAAGCAGATCTTACTGATCTAGAACTTGATTGATCTAGACACAGTGAGCAAAGATAAAATCGATCTTGAACCTGATGGATCATGACACAATGAGTGAAGATAAATTGTCCATCTTGATTTGATGCAATAAAATTGAACACCTGGTTAGATTGAGTGTGTGATCGAAGATACTCTTTAAACCCTTTATTGAGTTTAAATGAATAATCAACTTGATGAAAAGTGATGAAACTTATTAACATTAAGAGACTGATTTAGATGAAGACAAATATCAGCTTGATTTGAAGTGATGAAACCAATATGCCCCTAGTGATTGATTCAATTTATATGATCGAGAGATCTCAACTTGATGTGAAGCGATGAAGCTGAGATGCCACTTAGCAATAAGAATTTGATTTTCTTTAGTTGATTTTTTTTTTTTACTTGACTTTGATGAAGATTTGAAAATTTTCTCGACTTTGAAGATGTGAGGTCATGAGGTCATGAGTATGCCCCCTCTGGAGCGAAATCGAAAGATAGTGAGGGTACATGATTTTAGGTAATTTTTGGCAATGATTTTGATTTGAGCATAAATTGATTCAAAGGAATTTTTTTAGATTCAGCATTGATTGATGAGAAATTGAGCACAAAGTGATATGTAGAATTGAAATTGAGATTCAGCGTTGATTCATGAGAAATTGGGTGCAAAGTGATATGTAGAATTGAAATTGAGATTCAGCATTGATTCATGAGAAACTGAGCACAAAGTTGAAGCGAGAATGAACATCTGATGAAAAAGCGCTAAGTGATTCAAATTGTGAAATTGACTAGGAAAATGATCTCATATTTCAATTTCAATCCCAAAAATGGAATCAGAATGGGCAAACTAGCTAAGGGTACAATTTTCATGTTCGTCAGAGCAAGTTGACAAATTAGGGTTTTGACTATATATGGGGTAAAAGTGTCATTTTCAATTCATTTTAACCCTCCAAGTTTGAAAATTCAAAAAGCTTCTGTGAAGAAAAATGGTGGTTCCCACTCATATGCATTGATTCAAGTGTTAGAGATGACATAATCAACCTCAGAACTATGAGCCAGCGGTACGTGATCTATCTTAAGCCTATTATTCATTTCAATTTTGAATTTTTTTGTTGAATTTTTCAATTTTTGGCACGTTGAAGTCGGGTTTTCTCATTTTGTCATGTGAGACAGGATCCTGTCTCATATGGAAAAATGATTAAGTGTCTTTTATCATTTAAGTCCATCAGTTTTGTCATTCTATGCGTACCCTTATGTCATACAAGAACATTCAAAAGAGCCCCTTTTGTCATCCTAGGGCTAGTCTTGTGTCGTATGGGAGTCTTTTGTCATACTAGACCTATTTCTGACTTGTATGAATTTCTGCCCCTACTGTGTTTTGTCATTTGGAAAATATTGAGCATTTTTGAAGGTGCAAACTTGAAATTTTGATTTTGCAGTTGACGTAGTTGGATTTGTGTGATGTTTTGCTTCTCTTATAGGCTAATTTGAAATGTTTTCTGAAGCTCTGTTGTCTGATTTTTTGTAGGTTCGATTGCCTCATGTTCTTTTCAGATGTGTCTATCCACTGATGATGACATTAGTGCGTCAATTGGAAGAGGTTGACCGGGCTCATATTGATTTGTGCGGATTGACCCACCTTCTTGATTTACCTGATGTTTGTGTGAACCATAGAATGCTGACTGCACTTGTAGAGAGATTCCATTCTGAGAATAACACATTCCATTTTCTAGTTGGGGAGATGACCATCACTCCTGAGGATGTTTATAGGATTCTTTGTATCCCTTTTGCTGGGGATAAGGTGTATTATGATGCAGTGCAACTCCCTGGGTTACTCCTTGTTAGACATGTTTTTAGAGATCCTAACATTTTGACATGTTCTATCAGTTGGGATGTGACGATGACCAGGTATAGTGAGGACTTCCCACTTCCTTGCATCTTGGCAGGTTTTATCGGCTTTTTTTGATGCCGAACAGGGGACAGTAGGGATTTTTGTGTGGATGGGGTAGGATGTTAGAGAGACTTATTGAGACCCCTCAGAGATTAGGCTAGGGCTCTTGTATATTAGCACACATGTATCACGAGATGTATGAGATTGTATATAGGGAGGGGAAGAGTATGGCTGCGAGAGTTTTGATTTTATAGGTATGGGCCTGGGAGCACCTCCCAGTTTGCAGGCCGATTGTAAATGATGACAAAGATCCTAGTTAGCCCATTGTATATAGATATTCAGGATATGTTACTCAGCCCCATCTAGGAAAGATAGACTTTTGGAGATGATAGCTAGATGCTTTGATAGCTATGACATGGAGACCGTATAGGGGTCTAGAGCCATGGGATGATTGGAGGGTTGTACGCAGGGATTTGTTCATGTCTCGCCCACTCATCGATAGATCACATACTATAGTTGATGTTGGTATTTTGGATATGTTGATATGGTTTTTTCATTGATGTCAATACCTATCATCACTTATCAGCACTTGGAGATCTTTGGTTAGGTTCACTGGCAAGTCAAAGACTTATGCACTATCACCGGTATTTGGTTCACCGACAGATTATATTGTTCACCGGCACTTGGAATGACTTGGAAACTACTTGGTTATGTCAAAGACATTATTTGATCACTTGGTTTTGGCGATCTGGTTATTGGTTTATTCGGGTTTGTATATTTGTTGTTACCGGTAAATAGGTCCAGGATATACACCGGCAGACATATCTATTCTAGATCAGCACGTCATGTTATGGAGATGATTTATTACTATTGTAAATGCATTTAGCCAACATCATACATCAGATACGATTTATTTGTAATTGATTTTATTGTAATATCTTTTAGTGAGCCGACCTACTCAACTGGTCTTAGGTTATGGTATAAATGTAAGATCTCATTTGTAAGATTGATATGTGATTGGAAAAAGAATTGTAATAAGGTATATGTGAAAAATAAGCAGAGCTATACACGTAGACATCATTTGAAGGTTGAAGGAAGGTTTTTGTGAAGGCAATCAGAACTAAACCGGTATTGAATCCAACATGTGAAGATGCTATTTTATGTAGTACTTTATCATTAGATTTAACCATCCAATTGTAGTCAGTGTGACTCTCATTTTATGATTGAGCAGCGAGCTCTAGGCAGCTGGCCTTTCTACATGTGTAGAATCCATATTGTACACATACTATCTGCAGTAGTATCATTTGATTGTGGGTAAGGATTCCCACCATGGTTTTTCCCCTTACAAGGTGTCCACATACAAATATTTGTGTTATGTGTTGTGGATGTTATTGTCTTTCTATTTCATGCATTAATCTTTACTGGTATTGCAATTAATTGATAAAACTATCTACCGACATAAAGTTTGGTTTACTGACATTAAGTATTAAGATTTGGTTAAGTTAATTTTCGTTTAATTTATTGGACAACTGATTCACCCCCCTCTCAGTTGTCTTCGGGACCTAACAATTGGCATCAGAGCCTAGTCCTTTTTTGTAGAAGTTTAACAACTTAAGGAGATCCAATGTCTTCTAACTATTTTAGATTGGACTATCTAAAACTTGATGGAACTAACTATGGCATATGGAAGATCAGGATGGAGACACATTTGAATTGCATTGGAAAGGACATATGAGATGTTACAAAGAATGGCTATACTACTCCTAATCAAGGTCAACCTAATCCACCTAACTTGGCTAAAGATGAGGAAAATGATTACAAAGCAAGAGAAGCACTTTTGAGCACATTGTCAGATCAGCAAGTCATGGGATTGTGAAATAGATCTACTACTAAAGCTATTTGGGACAAAATGGAAACATTGAATGAAGGAGATTCCATAGTCAAAATTGCAGAACTTGAATGCTTCCGGGTCAGGTATGAAAGTCCAAAAATGGAAGAAGATGAAAAAATTTCTTCTTTTATGGAAAGAGTAAATGAAATTGTTTTGGGCATACAATATTGTGGAGGAACCTTAAGTGAAGATGAGATTGTTTCTAAAGTTTTAAGAGCTTTTCCACCGGCATACAAAATGAAAGTTACTACTATAAATGAATTGAGAACAATGCCTAATTCATCAGTATCTAGAGACACCTTGGTTGGAAAACTTTTAGCTTTTGAACTTGAGGAATTTAGTCCTATTACTATGATTAAGACAGATCTAGCTTTCAAGGCATCATCATCATTTAAGAAATCTGATTGAAAAGCCTTATATGCAAGAGAACTTGAAGAAAGGAGAGAAAACGAAGAACTTGAAGAACTTGAAGCACTATTTGCAAGGAAAATGCCTAAAGGTCCAATTGGAGGTAAGTATGAAGGTAAAGCACCCTTTAAATGTTTTAACTGTAATAAGATTGGTCATATGGCTTCTAGATGTCCTGATAGACATCCAAGATTAAGAGAAGAAGCTAAGAGAACATATAAGCCTAACCCTGATTATCAAAAACACAAGTTTAAGAAGAATAGAGGCAAATCTTGTTATTATGTTGATGAAGGAGTTATTGATGATTCTGATGAGGATCTGGAAGACAATGGATGGGCTTTTGTTGCTATAATAGAAGATCAACCGACACCTACTGTTCAACTAGTAGAGCAGGCCCTGGTAGCTAAAGTTGAAGATAAGGATGAATGGATTATTGATTCAAGATTATCCCATCACATGACTAGTGATAAGAGTAGATTCTTAACCTTTCAGGAATACAATGGAGGTTTAGTAAGATTTGGAGATGATAAAGCTTGCTTGATCAAAGGAAAAGGCACTATATCTTTTGATGGTAAGCACAATACTGATAATGTTTACTATGTTGAAGGTTTGAAGCATAATCTTTTGAGTGTTGTTCAATTAGTTGAGAAAGGATTTCAGTTACAATTCAAGAATGGTAAATGCAAAATCTTAAATAGAACTGGTTTGGAAATTGCCACTGGTAATCAGACTAGAGGCAATATCTTTCATTTGAACAATAATGAGAAAGCATGTTGATTGCACATATTGATGAAAGCTGGTTATGGCATAAGAGACTTTGTCATGTAAATTTTGATTGCATTGTGAAAATCAGTGCAACTAAGGCAGTAAGAGATTTACCTAAGATTGTTAAACCTCACAATCCGGTATGTAAGGAATGTCAATTTGGAAAGCAAGTTAGAGAAAATTTCAAGAGTATTCTAAAGAAGTCTAACAATGTTCTTGATTTAATTCATACTAATTTATGTGGTCCAGCAAGAACTAGAAGTATACACGGAGATAGGTGTTTTATGCTAATCATTGATGACTATTTTAGAATTTGTTGGGTTACTTTTCTTAGGGAAAAATTTGAAGCATTTGGGAAATTCAAACTTCAAGGTGATGGTAGAAAATGAAACCGGCAAGAAAATAAAATGTTTGAGATCAGATCAAGGAGGTGAATTCACATCTAAGGTATTTAATACATTTTGTAAAGTGAATGGGATCAGAAGACACTTATCAACACCCCGGACACCCCAGCAGAATGGAGTTGTGGAAAAGAAAAATAGAACTATCTTGGATGCAGCTAGAATTATGATATGAAAAGAAAATATACCTCATATATATTGGAGAGAAGTGGTCAATACAACTATTTATACATTCAACAGAGTTCACATCAAAGGTGAAACCGGTAAGACCCCTCATGAACTATGGTTTCGTAATACTCCTACTCTTAAATATTTCATAATATTTGGAAGTAAATGCTATATTAGAAGAGATGAGTATATTGGCAAATTTGGTCCTAGAAGTGATGGAGGAATATTTCTTGGTTATTCATCTAAGAGCAAGGCATATAGATGTTTTAACAAGAGATTGTAGAAAATTGTTGAGAGTGCAAATGTGAAGATTGATGAATAGTTTAGAGGAAACTCAAGGTACACAGACTCTGAACCGGCAATAGAGATAATCACAAATGAACCTACTATGAATAAACCAGTACAGAATGGTGATCCAGTTATACCGGTATCATCTGAGGATTCAATAGTCACTGAAGAACAACAGCAAGTAAAAACACCCCGATATGTAAGATTGAATCATTCCGAAGATTAGATAATTGGAAACAAATTTCAAGGAGTTATGACTAGAGGAAGATTGGCAAATGAAGAGGTATGTCTTATTTCTGAAATTGAACCTACATCAATTAATGAGGCATGTGAAGATAAATATTGGATTAAAGCTATGGAAGATGAATTGGAATAAATTGAAAGGAATAACACTTGGTCATTAGTTCCTGAGCCTAAAGACAAAAATGTAATTGGAACTAAATGGGTTTTCAGAAATAAACTTAATGAAGATGGTAAGGTAATCAGAAATAAAGCAAGATTAGTGTGTAAGGGATATTCATAGAAAGAAGGAATTGATTACAATGAAACCTTTGCACCGGTAGCTAGAATTGAGGCAGTCGGACTTTTATTGGCTTTTGTAGCACACAAGAACTATAAAGTATATCAAATGGATGTTAAATGTGCATTTCTGAATGGAGATCTGGAAGAAGAAGTTTATATTGAACAACCTAATGGATTTTATTTAACAGATAACAAAGACATGGTCTGCAAGTTAAGGAAAGATTTATATGGTCTAAAACAAGCTCCTAGAGCTTGGTATGCTAGATTGGACAAATATCTCTTAAAGCTTGGATACACTAAAGGTAATGCTGACAACAATCTATACTACAAAGTGACTAATGATGACATCTTGGTTATTGATGTTTTTTGTTGATGATATAATCTTTGGAGGAGAAGATGGATTGTGTAAAGACTTTTCTAACAAAATGCAACAAGAATTTGAAATGTCTATGATTGGAGAGATAAAATTATTTTTAGGATTGCAGATTTCACAGACTGATAAAGGTATATTCCCATGTCAATCTAAGTACTTGAAGGAATTACTAAAGAAATTTGGCATGGAAAACTATAAACTGGTAAGCACACTTATGGCTACAACTGATAAATTATCTTTGAAGGACGAATCAACACCTGTTAATCCGACTAGATACAAGTCTATGATAGGAGGTTTACTATATTTGACACAAATAAGACCTTATATTATGAATGCGGTATGTATTGTTTCAAAGTTTCAGAGTAATCCTAAAGAAAATCATGAATCAACAGTGAAAAGGATTTTCTGGTACCTACAAGGCACTGCAAATCTTGGTTTATGGTATCCTAGAGATGAAAATTTTGACTTATGTGCATACACAGATGCTAATTGGGTAGGAGATATGGATGACAGAAAAACTACCACCGGTGGAGCATTTTTTCTTGGTAGTAGACTAATTTCATGGTTGAGCAAGAAACATAGTTGTACAGGTCTATCAACAACAGAATTAGAATATGTTGTAGCAGCAACAAACTGTACACAGGTATTATGGATCAAACAAATGTTGAAGGACATAAAGGTAAAATGAAAGGAACCTATAGCTATTTACTGTGATAATATTGCAGCAATTGATATATCAAAGAACCCGATATTTCACTCTAAGACTAAACATGTTTCTATCAAATTCAATTTTCTAAAAGAGAATGTTGAAGCAAAAGAAGTGAAATTGGTTTATGTGAATTCTAAAGAGCAGATTGCAGATATTTTTACAAAGCCTTTGCCTAAGGAAACTTTTGAATATCTCAGAGAGGAACTTGGAGTCCTACCCCCACCGGTAGAGACTTAGACAGTTGATGTTTGTCACCAACCGACATAATTAATAGAGAAATCTTTTTTTCCGACTTTAATGAGGAGAGCTACTTCTAAGGGGGAGTAGTTGGTATTTTGTATTTGAAACTAGTTTTTGTAATGCTTTGGCATTTGATGTCAAAGGGGGAGAGATATTATGAAAAAAAAAAAAAAAAAAATTTTGAGGAGAGATATCTTTTGGGAGAAATTATTCCTAGGGGAGAGAAATTATGTATTTTAATTTCTGGTTAATGATCTCTTTGGGAGATTGTTGGTTTTTGGTTTTTGGCATTTCTGTTTTGACACTTTGATGGTTTTTCCATCTTGTGTTGCCATCAATGCCAAAGGGGGAGATTGTTGGTATTTTGGATATGTTGATATGGTTGTCATTAATATCAACACCTGTCATCACTTATCAGCTCTTGGAGATCTTTGGTTATGTTCACTAGCAAGTCAAAGACTTATGCAGTGTCACCGGTATTTGGTTCACCGGTAGATTATATTGTTCACCGGCACTTGGAATGACTTGGAAACTACTTGGTTATGTCGAAGACATTATTCAATCACTTGGTTTTGGTGATCTGGTTATTGGTTTATTCGGGTTTGCATATTTGCTATTACCGACAAATAGGTCCAGGATATACACCGACGGGCATATCTATTCTAGATCAGCATGACACGTTATGGAGATGATTTATTATTATTGTAAATGCATTGAGCTGACATCATGCATCAGATATCGATTTATTTGTAATTGATTTTATTGTAATATCTTTTAGTGAGCCGACCTACTCAGTTGGTCTTAGGTTATGGTATAAATGTAAGATCTCATTTGTGAGATTGATATGTGATTGGAAAAAGAATTGTAATAAGGTATATGCAAAAATAAGCAGAGCTATACACACAGACATCATTTGAAGGTTGAAGGAAGGTTTTTGTGAAGGCTCAAAACTAAACTGGTACTGAATCCAGCATATGAAGATGCTATTTTATGTAGTACATTATCATTGGATTTAACCATCTAATTGCAGTCAGTGTGACTCTCATTTTGTAATTGAATAGTGAGCTCTAGGCAGATGGCCTTTTTGCATGTACAGAATCCATATTGTACACACATACTATCTGTAGTAGTATCATTTGATTGTGGATAAGGCTTCCCACCATGGTTTTTCCCCTTACAAGATTTCCATGTACAAATATTTGTGTTATGTGTTGTGGATGTTATTGTCTTTCTATTTCATGCATTAATCTTTATCGATACTGTAGTTAACTGATAAAACTGTCTACCGACATAAAGTTTGGTTTACTAGCATTAAGCATTAAGTTTAGGTTAAGTTAATTTTTGTTGAATTTATTGGACAATTAATTCACCCCCCCCTCTCAGTTGTCTCTGGGACCTAACAGTTGAGGGATTCATTGTTTCCCGAGTGATGAGGCAGTATGGTAGACCTCAGGGGATCTCGCAGGAGTACACTGCATTTTCTTGTTATGCAGATGATGAGAGATAGGGATGGGCACCAAGATTATCTTATGCCTTAAGTATGTAGAAGCTAACTGGATTATAGCATCTGAGATGGCACTATATGGATGATGTCGCAGATGTTGGGGTCTTGCCCTAGTATAGAGATTGGTTCTAGTAGCATCCATTCCCAAGATTTATGGATCCAGCTAAGCAAGTACCTTGTATAGAGGAGATAGAGGATGATGCCCTCATGCAGGGATAGGGACAGGGATAGGGATAGAGCACTAAGGCTCCGAGGTGGGCAGGTGATGATCCTGGTGCTAGCAGCAGTGGGGTACCAGCTGGTGGTAGACAACAGAGAGGAGAGGGCAGATCCCTAGGTATGGTTGGAGTGAGACTTAGTGGAGTGAGAGTGTCAGAGGGTAGAGGAGAGGAGGAGAGAGTAGCATGGAGATAGGTTCAGCAGAGGAGAGAGGAGTAGGGGGGAGCTAGAAGTAGAGATGGAGATGATGGAGGTGGAGAGACTGCGAGGGATTAGGGGGCTGACACTATGTGGTTGATGAGAGTACACCAAGTAGGTTTGCAGTCACAGCTGATAGTGGCATAGACTCAGCTGGCAGAGCGAGACCAACAACTAGAGGATCTTAGAGCAGAGAGAGATCGTCAGCTAGCAGATCTTAGAGCGGAGAGAGATCATCAGCTAGCTGATCTTAGAGTAGAGCGCTATCATCAGGTTGCAGTGATGAGGTTAGAGAGAGACACTCTTTAGTAGGAGGTTCTCCATCAGATGAGTTGAGCAACTTATTATGTTGTGGCTTACAGCATAGCTATTCTAGTAGTGTAGCAGGTTGTACCCTACTCGTAGTACATGGTACAATCTGAGGGAGCTTGGGCACCTCATTAGGATCCTGGTTAGCAGGCTCCACCTCCTCCATCAGGCGATGAGGGAGAGGCCGAGAGCTAGATATATTTTTTTGTAGCTTTGAGATATTTTGTAGACACACCCATTTTTGTAGCCCTTACGATTCTTTCTCCGATGGGAGTTTGTATATGTCAGTTGATATTTTTTTTGTACCCTGAGATTTGATGATTATATATATATGAGATCTGATTGGATTTCATAGTACTTGTGTTGATCAATTATGAGATGTCTTCTATATGTATGCATTTTTTTTTTAGTATGGATGTATGCAATGCAGATGAATATGAATATTTGTTTTTGTTTCTTTTCACATGCAAATAAATGATGAAAATGAGTAATGCGTAATGCAAATTTTCTTTTTTATATGCAATAAGATGAATGCGAATGAGTGATAATGAAATGTATGAATCTATATAAGATGCTTATGTATGCAACTAACATCTCAATACAAAAGTACTCGATCAGAGAAATGATGAAAAAGAGGCCGCTTAGCTAAGAAATGATGATACTTACAACTCTCATTCAAAATATAAAGAGATTATTACCATACCGAAATCACTCTAAATTCACAAAATATAGAATGAAATGCAAAATGAGATGCAAAATGAAATGCAACCTAAACCTAGTCACTGGATTTAAAATGCTTAAGTTTCATCACTGAGCATAATAAACATAACAAGCATTTTAGAGTTCCTTTCTTTTCATGTGCAATATTAATTATCTTGTCTGCAATGACCCTTTTTTTCCATTCATATCCTTGGATAGATTACACAGGGACCCAAATTGTATGATAAAGAAATTTTCTCAAAATAGAAAAAGAAATGATGGGAACCTCCTTGTAGCATACAAATAAGCAGAGTCGAGGTATGTGTGGTGATTTCACCTTAATGTGAAGGCTCTTATCACAGACACCTTGCTTATTAGATGTTTCCAGATCATCAGAATCATTCATACAAGTAGAAAATAAAGAAAATATTATGCCTCCAATCCTTGCTCCTCTTAGTCAAGATAGACTTCCTCGAGTTACTCAGAGGGATAATAATTGAAAATCAATATAAAAGACAACATACAAAGTAAATTTTTATTCATAGCTCAAATTGTTTAGTGATTGTTTTCCGTAATGTTGTTTTTCTTGTGTACTCTATGATAAAAACTCTTCGGTAGTTAGGAGACAGGTGACTGACTCAGAGTGGATGACCAAGTTTCACTGATAGAAAGATGACTTGGTTGATACTGCTTAGGACATGTAATGTGCTCTGTCAATTAACCTAAGACTAGGACATTAATCAGTTTCAATCCATGAGGGTTCCAATGAATGAGGATGTCACAAATGTTACTGAAATATATGTACAAGCGATAATAAAGATACATGAAAGAAGGAAATGCCAACGTTGCATTGATAGATGGAGCAGTGAGTACAAGAGGTGCTTGTTTGCCAAGTTTTCACCTACTTGGAAAAGATTCATTTTTTTTTACCAAGGTGCCTGTTTACCAGGTTTTCACCAAGGCATTTTTTTTCTTTTTCTCTTTTTTTCCAGGACTTTTTAGGATTTTTAGTTTGTTTTTTTTTTGTTTTTTTTAAGGACTTTTTCAGTTGTACAGGTTGCTGAAGCAGAGAATGCTAAGTGAAGAATTTCTTCAAATGGATGGTGTTAATTGGTTCATGAAGTTGTTCTCCTTCCAATGTTGAGAGCTGATAGGCACTAGAGCCAAATACTGCAGTAACGATGTAGGGACCTAGCCAGTTGGGTTCAAACTTCCCTTTGTTGTCTCAAAACTGTTGATTTTTAGGATTTTCTCTCAGAACTAGGTCACCAAATTGAAATTCTCTTTGTCAAACCTTCTTGTTATATCCTTTGGATGTTCTCTTTTGATACACTCTGAGATGATCAAATGCCACTTGCCGACGTTCATCCAGCAATTCGAGTTCTTGCAATCTAGATATCCTATAGCCTTCATCAGTAACAAGACCTTATAAAGAAACTCTTAGAGATGGTATTTCTACTTCAATAGGTAATACTACTTTGGACCCATACACCAAAGAAAAAGGTGTAGCCCCAATAGGTGTTCTGATACTTGTTCTGTAAGTCCATAATGTAGGATTGAGCTGTAGATGCCAATCCTTCCCAGATTTGTTTACTATTCTATGTAAGATAGTCAACAAGTTTTTGTTAGATGCCTCAACTTGTCCATTACCTTGAGGGTAATATACAGATTACTAGTGTTGTCTAATTTTGAATTTCTCATAGAGCTTATCTAGATCTTTATTCTTGAATTGTCCTCCATTATCAGTCACGATGGACGAAGGTATCCCATACCTGCAAATGATATGGTTTAGGATGAACAGAGCTACTTGTTTACTGATTTCTTTGATCAACAGAACCGCTTGTACCCACTTAGTGAAGTACTCAGTGGTAGTTATGATAAACTTGTGTCTATTGGATGATACAGGATAGATCTGACCAATGAGATCAAAGGCCCATTGCTGAAAAGGCCAATGTGTGATGAAGGGTATGAGATTTCCATATAGCTAACATTTCTCACAAGTTTTAGAAAACTTTATAGCATCCTTCTCCATGTCTGGCCAGTAGTAGCCAACCCTTAGTAGTTTCTAAGCTAAAGTAAGACATTCAAATGAGATCCACAAATACCTTCATGGACTTCCAATAATGCACATTTAGACTCTTCATTTTATAGACACCTAAGCAATGTAATGTCCAAACTTCACCTAAATAAATCATTAGCAATGATGACATACCATGAAGCATTTTTGGTTAAGTTCCTTTTCTCATTATGGGTAAGATTTTCTGGGATAATTTGGTCATGTAGATAAGAGTAAATGTGGTTATATCGAGATGAGTCATGTCTAATAATAGAACAGACTATCTGGGACTCAGGAGAATCATAGGCAGGGTAATTTAACTCTTCCACTAGGAATTCAAAGCAAAAATTAGATTCCTGTAACTCAGGTATGATGCCAAGGTGGCCATAGCATCTACTGCTCCATTTGTTGATCTAGGAATTTGCTAGAATGATACAAAATTAAAATACTTCTTGAGATCATCAACCATTCTCTTATAAGGCATCAGTTTCTCATCTTGAGTCTGATATGTATCATTGATTTGATTGATAATTAGTTGAGAATCTCCATAGATATGTAGCTCTAGAACCTTCCATTCAATAGCTAGCTTGACCCCGTTTACCAAAGCTTCATAATCTACAATATTGTTTGTGCAAGGGAATATAATCTTGTAAGCCTTTGGGATTAAGTATTTATGAGGAGTGATAAATAGTATTCCAACACCGAAACCATTTTGGGTGAAAGATCCATCAAAGAACATCTTCCAGGATTGTTGAGTAAGGTGCATTATTGATTCATCTAGAAACTCTATATGCAGCGGTTGAGTGTCTTCAAGTGGAGCTTCAGTGAGTTGATCTGTAATTACCTTTCCTTTGATGGCTTTGTGTTCCACATAATCAATATCAAACTATGTAAGAACCATGACCCATTTTGCCAATCTTCTAGTGAGTGTTGCTTTGTTGAGAAGATACTTGAGTGGATCTATCTTAGCTCCTAGCTTGATGGAATGTGCCAACATGTAGTGTCTCAATTTTTGTGATGCAAAGACTAATGCCAATCATGCTTTTTCTATTATAGTGTACTTCATTTCATAAGGCACCAATTTTCCGTTGATGTAATATATAGCTCTCTCTTTTTTATTTTCATCCTGTTGTGTTAGAAGTGCCCCCAATGATGAATCAATGGCCGATATGTATAAGATCAATGGTTTTCTCTGAATTGGTGGCATCAGTATTGGTGGATTGGATAGGTACTCTTTGATCTACTAAAGGTGCTATTCACATTCTTGATCCCAGTTGTATATTACTCCTTTCCTTTATACTTTTGTGAAAGGTTGAGCTTTGTCTGCCAGCTGAGAAATGAAGCGTCTGATTGATTGGAGATGTCTCTGTAAACTTCTCACTTGAATGATGTTCTTTGGAGGTGGCATTTCCATTATAGCTTGGACCTTCTTGGGATCAACCTCAATTCCCTTCTTTGAAATGATGCAGGCAAGTAGTTTACCATATGTCACTCCGAATGCACACTTTTTTGGATTTAGTTGGAGTTTGAATTTTTCTATTCTATCTAGTATAGGGCCTAGCTCTTGCATATGCATGGATCTCTTCATAGTATTTACTAAAGTGTCATCAACATAATCTTCCATATTCTTATGCATCATGTCATGAAATATAGTTTTTATGGCTCTTTGATAAGTTGCTCTTGCGTTCTTCAGCCAAATGGCATGACATTCCAGCAAAAGGTTCCCCATGCACAGGTGAAAGTTGTCTTTTCTTGATCTCCAAGAGCTATTTTGATCTGATTATAACCGGAGAATCTGTCCATCAGTGAGTACATCTCATACCCAGAAATCATATCGATTATAATATCAATGTTTGGCAATGGAAAGTCATCCTTCAGACAAGCTTTGTTGAGATCTCTGAAGTCTATGTAAACCCTAATAGATTTATCTACCTTTGACACAGGTACTATGTTTGAAATCCATTCTACATAGTCTATAGCTCTGATAAATCCAGCTCTTAGCAATTTTTCTATCTCAACTTTGACTAGTAGTGCCACGTGAGGGTGCATCTTACGAAGTTTTTGCTTGATTGGTTTAACTCCTAGTGTGATAAAAAGATGGTGCATGATAAGATCAGGATCCAAGCCTGGCATATCAGAGTATGTCCATGGAAATTTGATCTTCTTTTCTGAAAAGAGATGAGTGAAATCTTTTAGTTCTTCTACTGATAGTGATTGAGCTACATGAATGATGTGTGGTGTTTCTTGACCCCCAATGTTCACTGGCTGAGTTGGCTCGATCAATATAGAAGACCTTTCCTAGAAGTGACTTGGTAGTATATCAAGTATCTCACCTTCAGTCACCTCAAAGAGGTTTTCACCTTTAGGTACGTCCTTTATTTTCTCTTTTTTAGATTCTGATACTACCACAATGTGGTTTTTGCCATTAGATCTTTTATTTTTATTTTTCTAATTTTTGCAACTAAGATACTTGATATTTGTTTCAGTTATGTTTTCACTCTGTTTGTTGGTGGAAGAGTACATGGGTTCAATTGCATTTAGGTAATAAGCTAATGTGTAGTCATTGGCAAAAGTAGGTACATTCATGGGTTGGTCATACAGACTACAGTCAATTAATTTAGGATGTACCAAGGATAGAGTGCGAACAGGTTTGAGGGAGTTCACAGTATTGTCATCACAACTGCGGATCAAAAAGTCAAGTTTCAGAAGGATACCTTGCATAAGTGTCTTGAGACCAGGAAAAGTCGGAACATGATTATTAAAGGGAACATTAATATTTAGTTGACCTAATCCAATAGACCTAATTGTAGCATTGTTCTCTATGCTAGGATGAACTCCATATCGAGGTTCGACAGTAACAAGATCGGTAGACATATTCTTGCCATTTATATAAGAGGATTCGGAGTTTGATGCTAAGTAGATATTGTCATAAACATGACTATTGTCAGAGTCCTCAGAGTCGTTGGATGAAGTTTCTGAGTCTTCTTCAAGTGGTTGAGTGAATGTATGTATGGTATCAACACCAACATCTTTAATGCTGCAAGTTCTTTCAAGATTTGTCTCATTTAGTATTTGTATCTGACACACCTATTGGCATGATCTTGATGGTTCTTTGACTTCCTATCGTCTACTCCATTCAGCTTCCTCTGGACTGATGACCGGTTCTGCTTTTGTAGCTTCCAATTCTTTTTGTGTAAATCCATACCTGATTTGTTCTATTTTATTAGAGGGGTATATAATAGATGAAAAACTTTATGGTATTCTTCCTTCCTCCAGCCCTTGTTCATAGTCTTCTTGTCTTTTTAGTCTGATTTCTGGTATCTCCTTTTCTAGCTTTAAGCACATCAGCTCTTGAGTATCATCTATGATACTGCTAGACTCTTCTAGAGTTTCTATACTGGATGTATCTGAGAGGTGGTCTTGACCCCATTTATACTCATTTGAGTCAGTCTCTGAATCATCTACCTGCTGCCTACCAGTGTATGTGACTGGAACTTTTAGTGGTGCAAATAATTCTTTGATTCTTTCTACTTCGTCTCTCATATCTTCTGGAACTTCAACTCCTTGTATTGTTGTAGCTAACACCATCGGATCTTAAGTGCTGACTATTTCTTCTTTCTTGATTGTTGATTCCTCTTTTTCTTTTACACACTCTGCTTGAGTTTGTTGAGTGTTTGTTTCCTGTAATGTTGAAGGCGATATCCTTTTCTACCACTTAGACTTAGAAGCATGTTTTTGGTCTGATGTCTTTTTTGGATTGTACCCCAGTCCAACCTTATCAATTGTTGATTTTGTTTGTAGCTGAATCTGTTCAATAATACCCTCTTTATATTTTCCCAAGGGACTAGTACCTGAATATCCCATGCGTTGAATCATTTTGTAGCCTAGACCATATTGTGTTGAGGAAATATCACAATGCCATACTCATTTTTTTTCACTATCTTCCTTAAAAAGCCATTTTAGAACAACATCCTCTTCTATTTCATCTGCCAGGGAAGTAGAAGATTGTACAAAAAGACCATCATATATGATATTCGAAGTTGAAGTCTATGTTTTCGTAGCCTCTGATGGTTTACCCAACTTTTTTGGCGATGGAGGAAGAGAGACTAATGAAAGTACCAATTCTATCTTGTATCCATCCACGCTAGTATTGGTAATTTTCAATTTCTTTTCCAAGTCTTTCATCAGGGCTTTTGAACTTTCATTTGTAGGGGTTGCTCTATTATGAGGCACAAGGGCATCAACACCTTTTTTCAATGCATTATAGGGGATATTTGTATCAGCAGGAATACTGACCTCAACTCCATTATAAGGAAATTTTAAGCATTAATGGTATGTAGATGGAACTGCCTTCATTTCATGAATCCATGGCCTGCCTAGTAAGATATTGTATGATAGAGGAAGATCAAGTACTTGGAAAATGACATCTCTTTCTACAGGTCCCACCCTAATTGGTAATGATACCAGACCTTTAGAGGTCCTTTCCTCTTCATCATAGGCTTTAATTGTTATTTTCTTTCCCAGATCAATGACATTTTTAGAAAATCCTAGTTGTGTAAGCAGACTGTAAGTACAAATATTCAACCCTGCATCTCCATCTATCAAAACATGTTTGACTCTATGTTTAAAGATCATGTCTTCAATGTGAAATGGTTGGTTATGTGGATGATTTAGCGCATTGTCATCTTCTTCAGAGAAGGTCAGATAGTGAGGTGAAGTCACATGACCCACCATGGATTGAAACCGATCAATGTCTAAATCTTCTGGAACATTAGTGGTGAGCAAAGCATTGTCCAAGATTTCTTTGTGAGCAGGAGAGATTTTTAGTAATTCAAATATGGAAATTTGAGCATTTGTATTTTTCAACTGTTCAATAATACTATACCCAGAGAATGATGATGAAGTTAGCCTTTTGAATTTATCAAATGTTGATTCTTTTTGTTTGTTTTACAAGGCTGGTAGGTTTGATGTTGTTCGAGCAGAAGTTGAAGAACTAGCTCCTTAGAGAGTTACTTTCTTTTGAGAACTGGTCATAGCCTTTGCATATCGTGATTCATTTCATTTATCTTGGATTATGATCACATTGCAATATTCAGATTGGGAAGGCTCAATCATGTTGATGATGTTGTCATTGCTGGTATAAGTATAATTTACTTTGGCACCTCCTTTGGTCTCTGAGGAATCACCTTGCTCGTAAATAGGTAAAGGGTCCTTAAAATCTTTATTATCAACATTTTTTAGGAATTCTCGACAACAATTTTACCAGCGTCTATGAGATCTTGGATCTCATGCTTGAGATTCATGCACTTGTTTGTGTTATTACCTTTATTCTGATGGAAGTTGCAGTACTCATTTTCTCTCCACCATTTTGGTTTTACTTCCAGATCATATGGCCTAGAATTATTTGGTAACATTATCAGCTTGTTTGCCAATAAAGTTTTGAAAGTGGATTCGTATGATTCTTCCAGAGGAGTGAATTCGCATCTAGGTTTCGAAAGCCAAGGTTTCTCTTTGAATCACTCTTTTACTTTCTTCGAAGGATTTTCTGCTATGGTTTCAGCTGCTTTGAGTGCTTGTGTGCCACTAGCCAAGTTGAATATCGTGGGTTTTGAGTTAGTTTTAATAGTGTCGACTACTCCATCATTAACAACATTCTTGTTGTTGTCTTTTCCATACTTCCAATACTTGTTCTTCTCTTTAGAGCTAGATCCTAGTTGTGTTTCTTTCTAGGGCATGATATCTCCTTTCTTTATAAGCACATCTTCCATTCGGATAGCATTATCTACCATTTTGTTAAATGATGGGTGTACTTGCATTTGAATACTATATTTCAATTTAGGGACTAGATTATTGACAAATATATCCATTTTCTTAGCATTTGGGAGAGGCCATTAATACCTAGAGAACAACTTTCTCCAACGTTGGAGGAAAGTGAGAAAAGGCTCCCCTATTTTCTGTTTGATATTGCAACGTTTGATCATAGTAATAGGATGTCGAATGTTGTAGGAGTATTATTGTAAAAATAGTTGGATTAGTTCTTCAAAAGTTTTAATCCCTCTAGGTAGACTTGAGAATCATTCCATAGCTTGTCCTCCCAAACTCCTTGGAAAAAGGTACATGAGATACGTTTGATCATGCATGAACTCCATGCAAGCAATGCAAAATTCTCTGACATGATCTTGAGGATCTGAGGTACCATCATATTTGTCAAATTTTGGAATCTCCACTTGTGAAGGGAATGGAGGTATGTATAGGTTTTTGTCAAATGGAAATGGGCATATTGTCTCTAGAGAATATTATTTTGAGGACTTATCCTTGTTTTGGGGTTCTGTGAGCTCAGTCCGTAAAGCTATTAATTGTCTGTAGACCATCATTATAGGTGACTCTCCCTTTTTAGTGATGAGAGTCTAAACATCATATCTAGTGGGAAGTTTGATGCCTTGTTTTGCTAGTTCTAGAAAATAGTCTTCTTTTTCTCTAGCCATGATAGCCTTCATCATTTTTTGGAAATCCTTATCCTTTTGATATTTATGAATATCTTTTTCTGGAGGTTCAGAATCTTCAGCTTCACTTGATGTGGAATCATTATCAGTTTCATGAATACTGAGGTTGTCTTCATCATTTTGTTTTGTTCTAGGTATAGTGGGAGATAATGGTTGATCATAAACTGGTCTCTCTGATGATGAAGGTTTATCAGTCAGGAGATCCTCTTCGTAAAATGGATTATCTTTATATGAAAAGGGTTTCCCTTTGCCTTTGGCATCTTTTTTATGAGAACTCCTGGTTTGAGTAGGCATTTTTATTGATTGGTATGACCTAAAGCTGTTTGTGATGCAGAATTCAAGATCAAATCTAGAGCTAGTTATTCAGTTAATGTATTTGTTTGAGAGGAGCAACTAAGATTTAGTCAGGTTTTAGGAATGATCTATCTTGTATAAGATGTTTACCTAAGTGATCCGAGAGAAGTGAGTAAGACTCAGTCCGGTTTTAGGAAAGATCTATCCTGTATAAGATGTTCTATCTAAGTGACTTAGGTTTGATATGTAGTTGATTAAACTAGCTGAAAGATGATCGACAAATCATGCAACAGAAATAGCAGAGGTACACTGTTTTGATCTATTTATGCTCGGGATGATGATAACTAGTTTTATGCTTGTTGTAGACTATTTTAGGCAAGTTTGACTATTTTGAACTAACAAATCAGAGATTCGTATGACAAGTTTCTCAAAACCAGAGGACAATTCAATAGCTTCAGGATGAAAACAAATAGTGTTTCGTATGAGTTGTTTCCTTGTACCGTACGATAGATGGGTATTTCTAGAATGACAGAATGATCAATGCAATGTTTTATCATATGACACAAGATTCAGGATGAAATGCCAATTCTCAAAACCGGATGATAGATAATCAAGACTCGTACGACACAGGATGCAAACTCAAACGACAGACTATTAGGACTAATGGACTTTCGTACGACACATGACATGAAACCAGACGATAAATCAGAGGAATCGTACGACTGTTTGCTGGACATAGGTAATTTTTTGAGTTTTCAATGATTGAGTATGACCAGATTTGAGATGGACTGGGTTTTGATCATTGACTGACGATGAGAAGATTAGAGGTGGACTAAGTTTTTGATCGCTGAGGTATACTAGTTTGTGACATGGACAAATTTTTTGATCACTAAGTTGTTTCTTGTTTTCTCTAGTTTTGGTATTTTAGTTTCAGTTTCAAGGATGAAAAACACAAAAAACACATAGTATGAATAATAACTCCAATCACAACATGCAAACCCTATGTAAACTGGTGAGAGAAGAAAAATTTTGCTTGTAGACTCAGGTACACATCCAATAGCTAATCAGAATATGACCACTAAGTCTTACACAATGGATTCTCAATGCCGTATTATCTGAGTCCAAATGCTAATGGGGGCACAAAATGACAAGTATCTTGGGAGAGTTACTATCTCTCTTGCACAAAGATTATCCCCCCTTTTGGAGGTGAACTAGGTAGCTTCTAATTTGAATTGGAACTAGTAAGGGGTCCATTCGGCGCATCGAGGTATAAACTCAATTAAGAGGTCTCCCAGCCTTGGAAACCAAGGTTTAATATACTTGAAGGTACTAAGGAGAGCTATTCCTGAGCATTGCTGTTGACTTGATTTTCATCAAATCACATTTATTTTATAGTGGGTTGGAGTACTTGGCGTTAACCATTCCCACTTGGGTCATTCCCCTCACACCAGCCATAATGGCTTTAAGAGTTATTATCTCCTTGAGAGGGCAGGCCTACTAAAGATGTACAAATCTCAAACTTAAAGAAAATGCCTCAAGGGTCTGGATTTCTGATTGTCTATACAGACAAGAGCATACTCTCCTACCTCTCAGAATTTACTTAAAACATGAAATACAGATTTGTTCTTTACCCAGATAGCAAGTTAGGTGCCTAAAAATGAATTTAAAGAATACACGATGTTTGGTCTATTCTTCTCAGGCAACCTGCAAAGACAACGAATCAGTAGCCATATTGTCTTTGTGCGATAAGCATATTCTTCAACAAGCATTCTACAAAAAACTGATTAGGCTTTGAAAAATTCTCAGATAGACAGATGAACGACCAGGGTCAATCATCAGTATAATCAAAATTTAATGAGAAAATTGAAGAATAAAATCTATTTTTTAACCAGAAAAATACAGAATCATACGACAATTCTTACCAGATCGTACGACACCTGTAGTTTGTCATTTGGCCATATGGGAAATGTCTAATGATAAATCGCAGAAACTATACAGACGAAAATCTGAAAACTCAAAAAATCTTAAAAAATTAAAAATAAGCAGTCAGTCTTGGAGGCCGAAAAATGTAGTCTTCTGCCCCATGGTGGGCGCCAGAGATGTGTGTGTGTGAAAAAGTGAAATATGTCTGATAGTTGCAGGTGCAACACTTCAATTAAGTCATTACATGTATGGTTAGTAAATCAATAATCAATAAATAATAAACCATAACAAAGCAACTAATTGCCTGCTAAAAGATGCGAGTATAAGATCGCTCTCATATTTTTATAAGCAATACTGGTGACTAGACTACACCAAGACAAAGGATTTAATCTATATGATATTAAAATATATGGATGCAAGATGGATGAATAATTCAAGAAATAACGAATTCAAGCAATATGGATTCAAGCAATAATGAAATAAACTAAATATGGAAAAAAGCTAAACTAAGATGCAATAATCTCAAAAAGCGAGCACAGTATCTTCAATGACTCTAGAGCAAAATCAGCATAATAATAATCTCCAAGGTGTTTCTCAAACATCTCTGGGGCGATTTGAATGAGAGTTGAAGGTTTAATTATAGAGAATTACAAGAGAGATAAAGAAAAAGCACAATTTAGAATTAATTGAAATAATTGATAAATCAAGTTAAGTCAACTTTGAGATAGATTCCAATTATAGTTTAATTGAAATGCATTCAGATAAGAAGTTCAAGTTGCATTAGAAATAGGAATTAATTAATTCCATGCATTTGTGATTAAAATAGATAATTCTTTTATTTATTCAAGAAAAGAGTCTTTTCAATGCAATTGAACTTCTTTTCCTCAAAAGCTGTGAGTTCTAATTTTAGAGAAAGCAATTAATAATTCCTTTAATTCTTTTCTGATTTCAAGTTCTCAATTTAGAAGAAAGAAATAATATCTCAAGTTTGATTTCTCTCTCAATTCTTTTATTTTATTTTCAATTTAACTCTTGCTTTGTGATTAATTCCTCTTTTGTAATAAGTTAATTCCTTTTTTGCATGATTATGCTAGGATATTTAATAAATTAAATAGGATAATTGATCAAAATGATATTCTTGGAATGATTCAATTAATTAAATAAATATTTAATTAATATTGAGTAATTGGTTTGCCATGTGACATTTGATGATTAAAGAATTAATTAATGTGCTCAAAGTTGATTTAATTGCCTTTGGTTAGGACCTTGGTGATATTGTCGAGATTAGGGGCCCATGGTTTAGATGACCAATTTTAGGGTATTATACTATCTACGATTTTGTTTCTCCTATCCATATCCTATCTCCATCTATATCTCCTTTTCCATCCTTGATCTTGATCAGAACTAAAGACAAAAACATGATTTCAAAAAGCTCTTGACATGTCCCTTCATGTTCCATAATAAGATGCATCCATCTTTCACCCATTCATATTCACCTTAGTAGTTCATTCATCCATTTATATTATTCCTTATCTTTCTAGACATTGGGGCAAACAAATACACTTGCTTCTAATCCAAAAAATTCTAAAAAATCACAAAATGTCCGAAAACTAAAAATTAAAAAATTGATAAAATCAAATAAAAAATTAAAAAATCAAAGCATGACAACATGGATCATCCATCAAATCAGATCAACAATAGGCAAAATCTCAAGGTCTACAATCAAACTAATCAAAATATATAGTGAATCAATCCATCTATCAACATCAATGTGTCTTATACAGGGAAAGGTAGGCTCAAAACTAGCCAAAACAGTCTTATATGGGGTACTCACTCTTTGGAACTAGACATTCCTATCAATCATGGAACAATCAAAAAAATGACATAGATCACTGTGACTATGATATTTTTTCCTAATTAGTCTTGTCCTGATCAATTGATGGCAAGACATGTTTCATCTCTCTAAAAATTAAAAAAAATTAAAAAATCAAGAAAATACAAAAAAATCAATAACAATCAAAAAATGCAATAAATTTAGATGGTGAAAACCTAGTATGTTGGTATTGATAAAACCGGTCAATCTAGAGAACTGGTATATGAGGTAAGGTTTGTCTTTGATGTCTAACACTAACCGGTGAAGTGGTATCGATGGAGTGTTGTATTTTAGTAGCAAAGGTGATGACTTGCAAACAACATTAGAAATAGATGACCAAAGTTCAATCAACTCAAGGGATGATAGACTAAGCCAACTGGTCTGTCACTCAAGAAGATCGGTCATTCTGATGATGATGAAGTCACAAAAGGTGACTTAGGAAAGAAGAATTGAGGTTGTATGCAAACTGGAGCCTCATTGGCAAACAGGGAAGAGACTTGATGATAGCACAACAAACCGGAAATCAAAGGATGAACAAGTAATATAGAGTGCAGTGGTATACCGGTACACTGGTATGACAGAAGGAAGATAGGCGATCACCATAAATCTCGGAGTGGTGATTGGTTATTTAGTTATGGTGGAAAAAGGTGAGTTGGTGAGCTTGTGTCTATGCCAAACTAAAAGTTGGTGAACTCAACTTTAGTTATCATGTAGTCAAACCATGATTACCTGTGGATTTTCTGGTTCACACTTAAATGACTGAACTCGACCCAGAAGTTACTATTTTTTGGGAATGTGGTGACACAGTTCATTGAACACTTGGCATAATTGTTGAATGACGCATAGAGAAAGAGTGGGAGATTTTGAATTTGAAATCTTCTAAAATTTGTGATTGCTTGGTTTGAGGAAAACACCTGAAGGTAATGGCTGAAAATGTATAAAGTATTTTTGAGTTCATTCAAAAATTCTTGATAGTAAAATTTGCAAAAAGAAAATCTTGTAGAAGGCAATCCAAAGTGAAGAGCAGAGTGAGAGGAAGTGCTAAAAGGATTTAGTAGAGTAGAGAGTGTATGAGGTAGACCAGTAGAGTGCAAAGCCGAGGGACAGAAGACCGACAAAGTGCAGAGCTGACGGACATAGGACCGATAAAGTGCAGAGCCAAGAGACAAAGAACCGATAGAGTGCAAAGCTGAAGATTAGAAGATCGGCTGAGTGAAGAGGCAAAGGTATAAGAAGAAAACTGGTGTTGTGCAGAGTAGACACAACTGGTGTGGATAGAGTGTGATTCTCATTGTGATCTAATCAAGCTATCAGTAGCTAATTCAACAGATCATCCATTTGTTTCTTTCTAACCATTGCAACTTAAATCCCTTAACCAGGTGGACTTTAACAGGTCCCTTTTGTAAAATCCCTTAACCTTGTGACATCTTAATTGATGTTCTTAAGTCCTTTAATCAGGCTACCTTTAACAAGGTAAAGGCAGTTTCCGCCCTTAAACAAAATCCCTTAATCGGGTGGCACCTAACAGTGTCTTTGTAATCTCCTAACAGGGATGGCTCCTCACTGGGTGTACTCTAGAAGATTACAAATTTTGTGAGTTCCTACTCACACTGTGGTTTTCTCCCATTTCAGTTTCCACGAGATAAATCTTGGTGTCTTTGTTATCTTTTCATGCATGCATATTCTACTACAATGATTAAGTATATTAATGAATATTAAATAAGTGCAAATTAGAGTTAAAAGTTTTAATTGTGATAAGTTGATAAAAGTATTCATTCACCCCTCCTCTCTTAGCACTGGATGGGACTAACAATTAGTATCAGAGCATCATGTCCTTAGATTTAGAAGAAGCTTAAACAACTTAAGGAAAGATCCAAGATGATGTGAAAGGAGGGTCCTATGTTCTCTAAGGAGAATTACACCTTATGGTGTGGAAGAATGAAGCTTTATATAAGATCCCTAGGAGAACATTACTGGAATCATGTAGTCACAAAGTACAATGAACCTTTAGGGACTCTCACTCCAGATCAAATCAAGGAAAGGAAAGACAATACTACTGCTATGGATCTGATTGTTAGCACTCTTTCTGATAATGAATATGTTGAGGTTCAAGACTTGAAAACAACTTTTCATAGGTGGAATAACCTGAAGATAGCCTATGGAGGAGACCCTCATGTTCAAAAGGCTAAAGTAGATAGCTTGAGAGGAAAATATGATGAGATGAGGATGCAGGAAGGAGAAAACAAAGAGAAGTATAGCAAAAGAATAAAGGATGTAGTAAACTCCATTAAAAGTGTTGGAGGAAAGCTTGAATAGGATGATGTGGCTAGCAAAATCCGAAGAACATTGCTACCACAATGTGCCATTGTTGCAATTAGCCTAAAGATTGCATTAATGATTTGTTATGTTGTCATCGATGTCAATTTTACTAGTAATGATATTTTTACAATGTTGTTTTGTAACTGGTAGGAAGAGCTAGTGAAAGAAAACTATAACCGGTAGGTAAGTTTGTGGAGTGAACCGGTATTGCTAAGTAGTGTTGAACCGGTAAACCCTACTTGTTGTTTTGATAAACCCTAACCGATTAAGTTTGGTGAATTGGTTATATTGGTTTACAATTTGATGATGAGTGGTAATGATTATGAAATGTATGCATATTGTATGAAGAGAGTTTCAAAGTGTTTTTGGCGCGTTGAGGTAGCAGTTTTTGTCTTGGGAATGGGCAAGTATATTGCATGTAATGTAAAGTGCGTGATGAGTTACTAAGTTCGATGAAGTGGTGATCAAGGAGTGGTCGAGGCTTTCTTGAATGATGTGTAGAGATTGTTATGTAATCCAATGGTCATACCTGAACTGACTTGTTTGTAATCTCTATGAGAGTATTAGGTTTTTGCTGTGTTACCGACCTAGTTTATTTATTTATAAGGTTGATGAGTTATTTTAGTTTGAGTGTGTTGGAAAATTTTTAGTTGAATGTTTTTTTGCTGAACTGGATGATGTATCTACAATTTGAGTAATGGCAGATAGGAGCATGAAAAGGATCTAAACAAGCAAGTGTAGTGCTATTCAAATAGATCAGCAAACTCCTGTTATTTTCTAACAATTACAGCAAATTGAAATCCCCTAACTGGGTAAGCTCTAAAAAGCTTGGTGTTATTAAAACACTCTAACAAGGTGATCCATTAGATTGGATTCTAAATCCTTTACAAAGGTTACTTCTCACAGGGTATTTCTTCTAACAAGGCATTATAGTCAATCCCTTAACCAGGTGGTCCCTAACAGGATATGTTATTAACATGACATTTTGTAAAAGATTTAACAAGCATGGCTCCTAATAGGGTGAACTTTAGAAGAGTTTAGATAGTTATCTTGTGAGTCTCATCTCACCATGGTTTTTCCCATTTTGGTTTCCACATCAAAAATATTGTGTCAAGTGGTGAATGTTTTTGTGGTTATGTTTTCTATGGTCGATTTTCTTAACTACTTAATCCACTTTGATAAGTCATGATAACTGGCAACAATATGAAATGAATTTTTACTTATGTTAGTAAAATTATTTGGATGTTTGTGAGTTACAAGTTGTTTACTGTTAATCTATTGTAACAGTCAACTAGTTTAGCTTGACAATTTTATCTTGACAGAGATATTACATTGATAGTTCTAAGTTTACTTCGAGAGATTGATTTTGAGATTGGTGAATTTTATCAGTTTTTCTATCTACTGATTCACCCCCCCACTAGTGTACCAGATCCTTGTTCTTTTGTCATACCATCATCCATAAGGGTATCTGCTATCTAGGAACTCAGTTCCTTGGGAGCAGTTAATGTATCTCTTGACTCACTGATCGGTAAGTAGATTGCTTTTGAACTGAGAAACTATGATAATAGTGTACCAAATATTGATGATGCTTTCAAAGCCTCCATGATGCATGCACCGAAAAGGAGAAGAAAAGAAACTAGAAGTAGTTCAACTACAAAAACCGGTCATTCCCATAGAAGTGACAATCTGTTGTCTAAAGGACAGGAGCAAGATGAAATTGAAGCTCTATTGGCAAGAAGATTTTCAAGAGGAAAAGGAAAGTATAAAGGTAAATTACTCTTAAAGTGTTTCTCCTATAATAAGATAGGTCATATTGCTTCAAGATGTCCTAACAATGATAGAGATAGGAAGGATAATTTCAGAAGCTAAAAGGACAAAAGAAAGGAGTGTTATCTTGCAAAAGGAGTCACTGATGAAAAATCAAAAGGATCTGATGGAGATGGAATTGCATTTGTGGTAGTTAAGGAGGATGACACAAAGGAAGGTGATATGGCACTGATTTATAGTTCAAACCGGTGTGGAGATTGGGTAATTGATAGTGGTTGCACTCACCACATGACTAGTGATAGAAACAAATTCCTCAACATGGAGGATTGCAATGGAGGAACTGTGAGATTCGGAAATGATGCTCCTTGTGCAGTAAGAGGTAAGGGATCTATAGCCCTAAATGATAAAAAAAATTGTGGATATGTCTATTGGGTAGAAGGGCTAAAATAAAGTCTGTTAAGTGTTGCACAACTTAACAATAAGGGTTACCGGTTAGAATTCAATGAAGGGATATGCAAAATAAATGAAAAATCAGGAAGTCTGTGTTGGCAAATGTACACTCCAATGAGAAATTGTAGGTGATTGAAGGTATTGTCATTGATGAAAACCTTTCAATCCTATGATACCAGTAGGAACCAGCACCAATAGACTCAACACCAGCATACAGATCACCAACACCAAAAGGAAGATTACTGGCACCCTCGCCGACATGAATTTTGTTTAAATGTATTTTGTATTTAATTGTAAAATATTTTGTAAGCTGACTTGGCAGATTGTAATATGACTCATATATGTATGAGATCATTGTAGATAATTTAGTGTGATAGAAGATGGAAGGATTAATCTAGACCTAATATGCGAATTGTAAGGCAGATATTGGATAAGGGTTTATATATGTAGTAGAGCTTAAACCAGTACTGAATCTAGCATAGTAGATGCTGATTTGAAGCAGTACAAGACATTGGATTTGTATAATCCATTTTGTAAGTTAGTGTGACTTGTTTTTGTAATTGAGTAGTGAGCTCTAGGCACTTGGCCTTCCTGCATGTGCAGGCCCCTATTGTAAGTAGTAATATTCTCTTATTGGCCAGTAAGAAAATATTGTGGGTCACAAATCCCACCAAGGTTTTTCCCACACCAGGTTTTCTCATTAAAAATACTGTGTTATGGTGTGTCTCTTATGTTGTGGTTATTGCTCTTATTTACTGCATTATTTTTGGTTTACCGATACATAGTTTTGATATGTTTTTCATGCTATAAGTTAAGAAAATTATTATACCGGTCAGATACTGATTCATCCCCCCTCTCAGTATCTTTGGGAATCCTAACAGTCTGATTGCTACAGGTAAATAGTCTAGAGGCAATTTGTTTCACCTAGACACCACCATAGGTAGTTGTCTAATGGAAAAGGTAGAAGACAATTCATTGTGGCACAAAAAACTATGTCATGTTAACTTTGATAGCATAGCAAAAATCAGTAAGATGGTTTGTCAGAGGTATGCCTAATATAGTGAAACCTGAAAATGCTATGTGTAAAGAGTGTCAACTAGGAAAGTTGACCAGGTCTAGTTTCAACGTCAAATCTTTTTTATCTGAAAATGTGCTAGACTTAGTTCATGTAGACCTGTGTGGTCCTTTGAGAACCAAGAGTTTCTATGGAGACCGGTATTTTATGTTATTTGTGGATGACTTCTCAAGAATGATGTGGGTTTTATTCTTGAAGGAAAAATATGAAGCCTTTCACATGTTTAAAGTTTTTAAGGCTCAAGTAGAGAGAGGAACCGATAAGAGTATGAAATGTCCGAGATCAGATAGAGGAGGAGAGTTCACCTCTCAAGAGTTCATGATTTACTATGAAGAACAGGGGATTATGAGACAAATGTTTGCACCCAGAACACCTCAATAGAATGGGTTTGTTGAAAGAAGAAACATAAATCATTGATTGTGCAAGGACTCTGATGATACAGAAGGATATTTTGCATATTTTCTTGAGAGAAGCAATAAGCACTATTGTATACACCTTGAACCAGGTACCGATAAAGAAAGGGAGAAACATAACTCCCTATGAATTATGGTATGGATACTCACCTAATGTTTGTTATTTCAAAGTATTTGGAAGTAGGTTCTATATCAAGAGGGATGAGTAAATTGGAAAATTTGATCCCAAGAGTGATGAAGGAACCTTCTTAGGTTACTCCACAAAGAGTAAGGCATACCGGTGTTTGAACAAAAGGACCAACAAGATTGTGGAGAGTGCAAATGTTAGAGTAGATGAGTACTCTAAGAAAAATGAACCGGATAGCAAGAGTGAACTAGAGGACTATAAAGGGTTCGAGTATAATGTATCGGTGGAACCTACTAAAGAAGATCTTGTTGAAGTGGAAAATGAAGAAACTTGTAAAGTAGAACCTGCACAACCAGTAGAAGAAGCTCCAAGAAGTGAACCAGTATTGGCTAAGTATATTAGAAACAATCACTTTGTAGAAAATATCATCGGTGACAAAGATGCGGGAGTTCTAACCAGAAGAAGAGAAAGAGAGAATGGTTGTATGCTCTCCATAATTGAGCCCAAAATAACAAAGGAAGCTCTAAAAGATGATGACTAGATCAAATCCATGGAAGAAGAACTAGAGTAGATTGAGAAAAATGAAATGTGGACTCTAGTGCTTGGACCAGAAAATAAAAATGTAATAGGCACTAAATGGGTGTTTAGAAACAAAATGGATGAAACTGGTAAAGTGATAAGAAACAAAGAAATATTAGTCTGCAAGGGATATGCTCAGGAAGAAGGTTTGGACTATGGAGAAATCTTTCCATTGGTGGCTAGGCTGGAAGGGGTTAGAATTTTGCTGGCCTATGCTGCTTACAAAAATTTCAAATTTTATCAAATGGATGTCAAATCGGCATTCTTAAATGGTGTGTTAGAGGAAAAAGTATATATAGAGCAACCAGAAGGGTTTGCATCTGAAGATGGAAGAAATATGGTATTGGTATGAGAGGTTGCACTCATATCTACTAGGCATAGGGCTCAAAGGAACTAGTGATAATAGTATCCTATATTTGAAGATTGGAGCTGAAAGAAAACATCTAATTGTTGAGATGGTGGTAGATGACATCATCTTTGGAGGAGATGATGAGATGAGTAGAAGTTTTACAAAACAAATGCAGAAAGAATTTGAGATGTCCATGATAGGTGAGATAAAAAAAATTATTGTCCTACAAGTCTCACAGCTAAAGAATAGAATCTTCATCAGTCGGACCAAGTACATAAAGGAAATTCTAAATATTTTGGAATGGAAGATTGCAAACATATTGGAACTCCAATGGGTACAAGTTGTAAGCTCTCTAAATATGATGAGGCTCATGAAGTGAATACGACACTTTGCTGGTCCATGATCGGTAAGTTGTTGTATGCAGTACATAGTAGACCGGACATAGCACAAGTTGTTGGCTTGGTTGCCAGATTTTTTGCAAATTTGAAAGAGACTCACATGGTGGCAGTTAAGAGAATATTTAGATACATCAAGGGGACTAATGAATATGGTCTTTGGTATCCATATAAGGGAGACGTCAACTTAAGTGTATTCATTGATTCAGATTGGGTAGGGAACATTGATGACATAAAGAGCACTAGTGTTGGTGCATTCTTTCTTGGTGATAGGATTGTATCTTGGACAAGAAAGAAATAAAATTGCATATCTCAATCCATAGCTGAGGTTGAGTATGTAGTTTCTACAATCAACTGCACATAGATAGTTTGGATCAAACAATTATTGGAAGGTATCCAAGAAAAGGTGATTAGACCAGTAGTGATTCATTGTGACAACATGAGTGCCATTGACATATCCAAGAATCTAGCAATGCATTCCAAGACAAAGCATATAGCTATCAAATATCACTATCTAAGTGAACAAGTTCAAGAAAAGGAAGTGATGTTGGAATATATACCAACAAAAGAGCAGGTGGCTGATATCTTCACCAAGCCACTATAGAAGGACACCTTTGAATACCTCAGAGGTAAGTTGGGGGTGATACCCCTACCTACAGTAAAGTAAGCAAAAAGGGCTCTATATCAATCTAGTATGATTTCACTTTTTTTTGTAAGACTAGATTGATAAGTGTGGACTACTCCGGTTAGGGGGAGCAGTCTTGTAAGTGTACTAAAATGAATATTTGACATTGTTGTCAAAGGGGGAGATATGATTATAGTGTTTGAGCAATGGTAAGTAGTGATTGAGCTGAAGTTGCTGAAACAGAGTATTACCAGTGTTAGGGGGAGAGATTCATTAATCAGAGAAAAAGTAATGATTGGTACAGAAATGAAGGAAGTACATGCAACTGATAAGACAGATTCTGAAGTGTTACAATCAATGCCAAATGGGGAGATTGTTGGGATTGACAAAACTGATCAATCCAGAGAACCGGTATATGAGCTAAGATTTATCATTGATGTCTAACACTGACTAGTGAAGTGGTAACGGTGGAGTGTTGTATTTTAGTAGAAAAGGTGATGAATTGCAAACACATGGAAACAACATTAGAAACAGATGACCAAAGTTCAATCAGCTCAAGGGATGACAGATTAAGCCAACTAGTCTGTCACTCAAGAAGATCGGTTATTCTAATGATGATGAAGTCACAAAAGGTGACTCAAGCAAGAAGACTTGAGGTTGTATGCAAACTAAAACCTCATTGGCAAACAAGCAAAGAAACTTGATGATAGCACAACAAATCGGCAATCAAAGGATGAACTGGTAATATAGAGTGTAGTGGTATACCGGTACACTGGTATGGCAGAAGGAAGATAGGTGATCACCATAAATCTCAGAGCGGTGATCGGTTATTCAGTTGCAGTGGCAAAAGGTGAGCTGGTGAGCTTGTGTCTATGCCAAACTAAAAGTTGGTGAAGTCAAATTCAGTTATCATGCAGTCAAACTATGATTACCTATGGATTTTCTAATTCACACTTAATTGACTGAACTCAACCCAGAAGTTACTATTTTTGGGGGATGCGGTGGTAGAATTCATTGAACACTTGGTGGAATTGTTGCAGGGCGTGTAGGGAAAGAGTGGGAGATTTTGAATTTGAAATCTTCCAAAATCTGTGATTGTTTGGTTTGAGGAAAACACCTAAAGGTAATGGCTGAAAATGTATAAAGTATTTTTGAGTTCATTCAAAAATTCTTGATCGTAAAACTTGCAAAAAGAAGATCTTGTAGAAGGTGATTCAAAGTGAAGAGTAGAGTGAGAGAAAGTGCTAAAAGAATTTAGCAAAGTAGAGAGTGTATGATGTAGACCGACAGAGTGCAGAATCGAGGGAGAGAGGACCGACAAAGTGCAGAGCCAAGGGACAAAGGAATGACAAAGTGTAGAGATGAGAGATAAATGACCAATAGAGTGCAGAGCCGAAGGTCAGAGGACCAGCTGAGTGCATAGCCAAAGGTATAAGAAGAAAACCAGTGTGGATAGAGTGTGATTCTCATTATGATTTGATCAAGCTATTAGTAGCTAATTCAATAGATCATCCATTTGTTGCTTTCTAACCATTGCAACTTAAATCCCTTAACCGGGTAGACTTTAATAGGTCCCTTTTGTAAAATCCCTTAGTCGGGTGACATATTAATTGATGTTCTTAAGTCCTTTAATCAGGCTACCTTTAACAGGGTAAAGGCTCAAATCGACCTTAAACAAAATCCCTTAACTAGGTGGCACCTAACAATGTCTTTGTAATCTCCTAACAGGGATGGCTCCTCATCGGGTGTGCTCCAGAAGAGTACAAATTTTGTGAGTTCCTACTCACACTATGGTTTTCTCCCATTTGGGTTTCCATGAGATAAATCTTGGTGTATCTGTTATCTTTTCATACATGCATATTATACTGCAGTGATTAAGTATATTGATGAATATTAAATAAGTGCATATTAGAGTTAAAAGTTTTAATTATGATGTTGATTAAAGTGTTGATTCACCCCTCCCCTCTCAGCATCGGTCGGGACTAACATGGTAAACATGCACTATCTAACAGTTGGCTCTTTTACATATGAGTTCACCTTTTTCTTTTGTATCCATTTGATCTAAGCCATCATCAGAAATTCACAGCTCACAAAGATTATCAAACATGGACATAGTTAGTGTAGTCACTTTCCTTGCTTATCTAAATAGTTATTTGCATCACATCCCACCATGGTTTGGATCATCATTGTACATCCATAATAAAGTTTGTTTCTAAGATGGGGACAAAATCTAGAACTTAGTTGGGGGCAACATTGAAATCTAGAAAATCCAAAAACATGGGAAACTTAGAAAAACCCCCAAAAAAAAAATTTGAAATAGACAAGTGGTAAAGCAACAAGGCTTAAAAAAAATTAGGATCTCCAACAAATTGAATTGTGAAACTCAGAATTTAAAGATTCAACAAGCAAGTGACAACACATATCAACAATCATTAATCAAGATTCTTATATCTATTTTGACTAAGGGAACATACATGTGACATGCATGATTCAATGTTTGTATCTTGGTTTTCATTAATCATGAACCCTATGCAACTCGATGATGTTCAATACTAGAGGGGCTATGATGGGGCATGATTATTTTTCTTTGTCTACTGTTTGTGGTTTATCTCTTAGTAATTTATGCACTTGTCTAAGGACATAATCAACAAAAGATCATTGAGGACATTCCAAGTCGTATATGAAAGGGGATAATCCTTGTCTGTTATGCAAGAAATACTCAGGTCATCTAGGTTCTTTGTGCCTATATTCTTGTATTAACTTGCTATATCAAAATCCATGTAAAAAGTACTCAGGTCAGCTTGGTTCTTTGTACCTAGATTCTTGTATTAACTTCCTATATCAAAATCCATGTAAAAATTACTCAGGTCATCTTGAATCTTTATATCAAGATGCTTGTATTTTCTTACATTTTAAAAGCTCAATGATGAATTTAAGCACTATTCTAAAACACTGAAAAGAAGGCAATATCATTTAGTTAGGTCTTTGCATTTGCATTTGCATTATAAGCATATCATTTAATCATTGCATTTAGTTGTATATCATTATCAATACATTCATTATCATCGCATCATCATCATCATCATCATCATCATCATCATCATCATCATCATCATCATCATCATCATCATCATCATCATCATCATCATCATCATCATCACTTAGTCACATTCGTCATTGCATTCATCACATGCATATCTATCGCATCATCATGGAATCATTCTTCACTTTAATATCTTAATCATTCATCCAACTATCATCTATCATGTACTATACGAGATGTATCTTTCTTGAAACCAGACTTGATCTCAATCCAATCAATTTTATTAATCCAATCCAATCAAACTTGTCAAACCTATCTCATTACAAGGATGTATGCATCAAAATCAATGTCTCATATAAATATGTCAACTAGGATGAAGAGAAGCACTCTATTAAGATGATGTAGGCCTCACAGATCCTCCTACTCCCCCTTGGATGAATCAATACATCTGAATCCTCCTGCAACATGATATCAACAAAATGTCAGCTCTTGATGCAATCAATCACTTTGATCAATCAATCATCTACCCTATCCACTCACTTGATATTTCTATTAGTCCCAACCGGTGCTGAGAGGGGAGGAGTGAATAAGCACTTGACCGATTTTTCTCAATTAAAACTTTTAACTTAAGTTATCACTAAATTAACATTCATCAATATAAATAACTATTACACAAGAATAACCATGCTTGAAAAAAACCCAAATGGAAAAAAACCACGGTGTGAGTAGAAACTCACAAAAATTGTACTCTTCTAGAGTATGCCTGGTGAAGAGCCATCCCTATTAGGAGATTACAAAGACACTGTTAGGTGTCACCTGGTTAAGGGATTTTGTCTAAGGCTTGTTAGTGCCTTTACCCTGTTAAAGATAGCCTTATCAAAAGGTCCTAAAATCATCAATTAAGATGACACCCGATTAAGAGATTTTACAATGGGACCTATTAAAGTCCACCCTATTAAGGGATTTTAGTTGCAATGGTTAGATAGCAACATAAAGATGATCTGCTGGAGTGGCTACTGATTAGCTTGATTAGATCACACTAAAGAATCACACTATGTCTATCTCAGTTGTGTCTGTTCTGCACAACACTCATTTCCTAAATGCACCTTCAACTCTACCTTTTGCCGATTTCCTAATCCTTGGATTCCACTATGCCAGTCCTTTGTCACTTGGATCACCACTCTATTGAACTCCACTCTACCGATCCTCTGTCACTTGGCTCTGCACTCTCTTAAACTCCCCTTACGTACACTTTCATAGTATCTCAATTCACCTTAACAACAACCATCTCAAGAATGAATTACATGAATTTATTGACCCTATAGTCTGTTGCCAACTTTCCCTCCAAAACATCCCATTCAAAATTCTGTTAGCATGCCTTAAATCACGCCCTTGAAATCATTGCAAGAATCTCTGTCAAGATAGTCAAACATGCTGATAAGTCCGTTGGTTCACTGGAGAAGACTCTCAGTTTAACTAAATGTTAAGTAAACATTACCAATATGTCAGTTACACTCTTCTGGTGTACCGACCAAAATCTGTCTAGCTAGTTTCCTCCTGTATATTGGTCTATCCTTTGCTTAGCCAATGGACTTGTTCTATGTCGGTCTACTCACCGCTACATAGTCTACTTATTGCTTGCTGATCTACTTACTACTTGTCAGTCTACTCACTACTTGTTGGTCTACTTATTGCTTGCCAGTCTACTTGTTGTTTGTCGATCTACTCACTGGTCAATGCTACCTACTCTACTTACTGCTTGTCAGTCTACTTACTACTGATAGACTATGAAGACTTAAGAGATGATGTTGCCAACAATGACAATCATATCATTCACCAATAATACAAAACTGCATCAGAATGCCAACAAACTCCCCCTTTGGCATTGGTGGCAAATACTACAAAACTGTGTCGGTTCTGGCCCCTATGACTCGTAACTCACACTATACAAGACTCCAAGATTCCCCCTTTTTCCATCAATAGAAAAGACTATCCAAAATAATTTGTCAAAATAAAGCAAAAATATCTCTAAACTTTTCTTGAGCCACTTTCAAAGAAGATTCCAATGAAGATTGAACTTGTTTCATGGTGTTGAAGTGTCCATGTAAGACTGCAATGAAGACCTCCATATCATCAACTGTCTTGTAGTCAGGTTCATTTATTACGTGGTCTGCTTCTTTAATATTTAGTTGCATGAAATCAATAATTGGTGCTAAATAGAACTGGAGCTCTAACAAACTAAGACATATTTTGTCTTCTTCTTCTTTCAACCTTTTGATTTCATGATTTAGCATTTTGACTTTTCTAGTAAAGGTTGATGCTGAACTAGTAAGAGGATCAAAAGAGCTTATCAGATCTTGAATTTCCTTTTGAATATGATTTATTTTGTCTTCTAAGTCTTTGATTAATGCAGGAAAACTTGAAGATTTCATTAGTAACTGACCAACTTGTTGAAGTATATTTCTAACTTCTTTTGTTCTAGTGGAAATTGCAACTTTTCCAACTAATATTTGTTTCATTAAGTTATCTCCTCTCTTCATTTCATATTGCCTTACTGCAACCTTCTCCAGATCGGTTGCCTTTGAACTAATTGTTGTAACAAGAGTATTCAACTGATCAATGATGGATGCAGTATCATCAACTTCAGTGTCTGGGATTAGGTCAGAGAGAATTGTCTTGGCAGATTTGAGAATTCTTGCCTTCTTTTTCTTTCCTCTTAGCTTAGCCTTTTCAGCTTGGATTCTCAGTTTTTCTGAGACTTTCATCAATTTCTTGGGAGTCATTTTCTTAATATCAATGACCCAGTCTCCCTCTTCTTCCTCCTCTATTCCATCTTCCTTTTCTATAGTCTCAAATTCTGAGCTAGTTGTTGTGATGATTCTTACCTTTTTCTTCTCACTTTCGTTTTCTAAATCTAACTTCCCCTTTGCTGGAGGAGTATTCATCATTTCTTTATTATCCTCTGATTTCTTCTCTTCCTCTTTTCCTTCCTCTTCTTTCTTCTCTTCCTCTTTTCCTTCCTCTACTTTCTTCTCCTCCTCTTTTCCTTCCTCTACTTTCTTCTCTTCCTCTTTTCCTTCCTCTATTTTCTTCTCTTCCTCTTTTCCTTCTTCTGTTTTCTTTTCTTCCTCTTTTCCTTCTTCAAAGAGAATAGGATTTGGATTCAATAAGGTTCTTTGAGGTGTATCCTCATAAGGAATGTCTTGAACTATCACTTCATCTTGTCCGGGAAACTTAGTTTGATCAACTTCCTTTACCGGTGAAGTGTGAACCGGTTGTTCGATATTCTTTGTTAGATTGGGGATGTTTAACACAACATTTCCTATCATGTCCTCAATTGTGAATGTATCAAAGTCTTAAGTGGAGTATTTTTCCTTAGCCTTTCCTTTGTCAAGGGAAGCTGCACCTTGGTCTTGTTTTGTTTCCTTTTTTATTTCTTCTTCAGCTTCCTTTTGTCGATCCATAATTTTCTTCCACAAGGCAACACCTTCAACATGCACTACTCCAAATTTACCTACTGCCACTCTCCCAGTTCTATTCCTTATTTTGAAATGTTGAATGCATGCTTTAGCCACTAGTGAAGATTAATCAAGGTCTAAGTCATGCTACACTTCCACGAGTGCTTTTATTCTGAGTTCCTTTTCAGTAGCTAGAGATATTTTCTATCTCCCTTTAATTTGATCTTGTAGATTTGATGGAATTATGCGATATAATTCACTAGGAGTCCTACAAAACTTGTGCAAGTTCTAGATCAGGGCTTCCTCAATTTTCCTTTTGTCTTCTTTGTTACTGAGGGAATATCTTCGCCCAACACCGTACATACCTCCAAATTATTTGATCTCATGCACCAACTCATCAACTATGGGGGCTTTGTTCCTTCCACTTCTTCTAACGTCCTTTATTTCCACATCTAATAGGGTGTCAGTGATATCACCCTCTTTCTCATATTTTTTAAGCTTTGAATCACTCTTCTTTTTCTGGTATAAGTCATTCCTACCAGTCTATCTTTACTTAGGGAAGATACATGAGTACCTAGATCCTTTTATTTTGAGTATGTTGCAGGCTTGGTTGTTGTAGTCCCCTTAGGTTTTGTCTTTGAAACTTTCTTTTTTCCACCTATTAATTCTTCATCTTTAGTAGGTGTGACCCCTATTTTCTCACTAGCACCAGTGGAGGTAGTGGTGCCGGATGCTTCACCTCCATATTTCTTATCAAGGGTATCAATCATTCTTCTTACTTTTCTTTTCATGATTGGCACCTAAAGATCCTATTTAATTTTGGAGCTTGCCTCCTCACATGTTCCAAATCTCTTTGCCTTAGAGTCTACCAGTTTAGATGGTAGCATATTGACATGAATTTTAACAAGGTCTACTGCCACCTCATAGGCCATAGGTGGAACCCAAAAATTTATGGGTTGAACTGCTTAAATGATACAACAGTCAGTGTCTATAAGAAACAAATGTTGTCTTTGTATTTTTGCACTATAACAATTGGAATTATTTCCCTCTTGTGTCTCCTAGTTTAAAACTCCTTAAAATATCCCCACATTGTTTCACCAAATTTATTTCCCAGATTCCTAATCATTTCACCTATCTGAACCATGATAGGTTTCTCCTGTGACCATTCTACATTACCCTTACTGGGGAAAAAAATTTGCACATAGAAAAATATGCATACCAGTAGTGAGCCATATTTGAAATATTTCTTCTTGTCCTTCTTAATTCTTTCCATGTTCACCATAAATTGGCTTTGAATCATCTCACATATATCATAGGTTGCATCCTCTTTGATAATTCGATATCCAACATGTATGGCACCGCTCGACACATTATTCATCCGGCATGATTGATAAACCTTGTTACCCAACACTGTAGAGGAAAATCTTACTTTAGCATCCTCAATATGGGTGATTGTCATTGCTCTACTATCACACTAGGATTTGGTTAACCGAATGACTTCAGTTGATGAAATCATTCTTAGGGTTAATGCTTCACTAGTTGCACTAAACCCTGTCACTCTTTGAATCACCTCTTTTGTAATCTTGATCGGTGCATGATCTTCTAGCCACAAAAATTGATCATGAACCCTGCTCAGTACATATCTAACCTAATCATCATGAAACTGATCAAGAAAATAAAAAATATTAGCTAAACCCTTGCTCTTCAGAGGTAGAAATTATGCTTTCATTTGATCATTATCACATAAAATTTTAAACTCATTTTGAATGAACTTGTCTCCAAATTCTTTGAGCTTGCAATGAATGTAGGAGCAAATATCTTCTACCAACAATACACTAGAGGGCACATATGATAAAGCACTAGTCATGTCGATTTCACCGGCTTTCATCGGATGTAGCTTGAACTCGGGTTGTGGTTCTTTGATACCTTCAACCAACACAGGAGTCGATATCTGCGCTGCTATGATGACCTTAAAACAATCTTTTCTCAAATGAGGTTGAATACCTTTTCCTTGGGAGTACCAAACACACTATCACTCTCCTTGAATTTTCCGCACAAATAAAGCTTAGCAAGTTTCAAATCACCTTTGATTGCACATGAGCTCGAGAGATTCACAAGAAAAGAAGGATAAATAAAAATGTGTTGACATTTCCTTATTTATTCATAACTATTTATTGGTGTTATAATACAATGATCAGTTTTCAAACTTACAACTTAAAGTACACTGATTTGACTTTACCGATTATTTTCTTCTTCTTTTCTTTCTTTTCTCTTGATCCATTTCTTTTTTATTTCATTCTCCACTTCTTCAATTGTCTTCTTCCCTTTCTATTCATTTTGTCCTTTCTTTTTGCTAGACCAATTCTTGTCTCTAGACTGGTTATAGGATTGATTCCTACATTCTCTAGCTAAGTGTCCAATCTTATGGCAATTGAAACATGCCATACCAGTTGTCCTCCATGGTCCTGCATTATTTCTCTACCCCATTCTCAATCTACAATTTGCTACAACATGACCAATATTACCACATGTGAAACATGTGTCTTTGAACTGATTATTCCTTTTATTAGGACTAACTGGTTTGAATGGTTGTCTTGAAACATTTGACTTGAGCTTGCATTCTTCAGATTTGTGTCCAAACTTATTGCATGTGAGGCAATGTGTTAGCACATATTTTTGGAAAATATTTTGTGCTATTTGTTTGATGCTTTATATGTATATTTTCATCATAAGAGAATTTATTGTTTGATTGCATGTGCAGGAGATATGTTGCATCATCAGAAAGATCCTACTGAAACCTGTTTTTAAATTGGACAAGTACCACTAGGGCATGTTAAGGGTTGACACTAAATAGGGACTACATGAGGGAATTTCATCATGACAATATTGGGATCCTTATAAGGACATTCTTTGGGCCTATGCAGTAGACTCTATCACTTATTAGCACATATGAAGTTTTCATGGAGGATTGGAAGTACAAACAATATATGGAGAGGAGTTTAATTAGCATAATTATCAAATTTGAGCTATCGACGTAAGTTACCTCGAAAAGACCAACCACTACGAAGGAGAACCAAAAGGAAGTTCAAAAGGAGGGTTTCATCGGCATAACATTCACTATCAGGGGCATAAGAAAAGTGTTGTGTCAATAGCTGATGAGGCTATCGATATAACCTACATCGATGAAGGAAAATGTGAAGTAGATGACAGCAATGTCATCAGGCCATTAGAAAGTGTCATCGTATGCTACCCTGATCCCCAATGGGTTAGGTGGAAAAGGTAGTGTTATCGACATGTCTTACTCCAATAAGGTGATACCAAAAGGAGGAAAATACTATCATCAAGGCAACTTAAACCATCATTGAGAGGTGTTTTAGGTTATGCCGATACCCGACAAGGAAGACAAGCTAGGCACAGAGAAGGAAACTTGATCGGGATGAATTAAATTGATCAAAGACAAAGTCATTGGGATATCATCACCTCATTAGGAGGAGACATCTTTCATTAAACTGATACCCAATGAGAAAGCACAGATAGGTGCAAACAAGGAGATCTCATCGGAGAAACATAAAATGAGTTGTTGCGATACCTGATAAGGTGACCTAATGTAACAAATGAGATGCAGACTATGAAGGAGGACTCGTCAGGATAACTTAAACCATTGGAGAAACATGTTGGGAGTTATGCTAATACTTGATAGGCAGAATGCCATGGAGGAATAGAAGAAAGGTATATCGGAATGACCTATGTCGATGTGATATAGAGGTAAAAGTAAAAGCCTAGCTAGAAGGCAGAGCCATCAAGGAAGTTATAACCATCAAAATGAGAGAAATTGAGCTACAACAATGCTCGATAGAGTGATCGGGGCAACCTATGCCGATAAAAAGGGTGGGTGGTGCCAAATGATTGAAATATCAAGTGGAGTTATGATGAATAGCCATTACAAAATCCAATCTTAAGGAATCCACCCTTTATTATTAAATACAGGCAACGAATAGGTCTATGCTTACATGAGGTGAATCACAACACCATTTCAATTGAGTAAATTCTCCTAATGTATTAAATCTATATATAAAAGTTGGTATAAGTAATTTGCATCATAGATTGAAGCGAACAGAGAGATTGAAGTAAAACTAAATTGCAAACATTTGAATTTTAGAAAGCTTGACGGATTCAAATATGGAGGGTTCTAGTTCTAAGGGAAAGAGGAAGGTCTTTGAGGTTTCAGAGAGTGTTTCAAAGAAGTCTAAAGATGGAGAAGGTGCAAAGAAGCGAAAGTTAAACCAAGATATGATTGACCAAATGAGCTCACCAGGAGCCAAATCCTGAAGATCTAAGGCTAATTTGCCTATCTGTGACCAGCTAGAAGATGATTTCAAGGAAATTGGTGATGTCTGGACTAAGGTTAGAGGTCATGAGTTGTTCTTGTATCACATTAATCATGAGGGCATTTTGGGGGTGCCCACAAGCAAGTTTTTCTATCCGGGACTCTACATTTTGGTGACTTCACCATTGTATCCACAAAGGTGTATGAAATTATTGATAGGAGGTTAATAGAAGATTATAATATTTATGAGCACACAAGTAGAAAAAAATATGACTCGGAGGGCTATATACACTAGAGCAGAAAAGGGCAGAATATGGGTGACTATTTTCATGAGCATGTTGAAGCCTTGGACATCTTCAAAAACAAGGAATCTGAAGAAGTTATGAAAATCTTTCAGGATTTGAACCAGAAATTGGAAAAAAAGAGACAAAGACTACAGGAAATGGAAGAAGAAGAAGAATCTGAAAGTGAATCAGGTGAGAATGAGGTTGTTTCGAGATTCAGAATGCCTAAAAAGGAGGAGGAACCTGAAGCACAAGACCAAATTATTGCGAGGATGAATGTAGATGTGGATGTTAGGTTAGAAGAGAATACTTCTTTTGTGTCTGATGAGGAATTCATTAAATCAAAGGAGTTTAAGTCCTTCTTGTATCATTTCAAAGGAAAGAGGCTAAGAGAAGGAATGCCAGATGTGACCCCATAAAATGAGGCAAAGATGCTTAGAAAATTGAAAGCTGATATATTGAGAGTTAGAAGGCATGACTCCTCAAAAGGGAAGGCAAATTCTTATAGAGGCAGGAATAATTCTTTTCCTAGGTTGGGACCTTAGTGTGTCTTTCATTTTTGATAGCCTAACAAGGATTTCAAGTTAGATATTCAAGATGTGAATGATATTTTTATTTGATCAAGATATGATCCAGCTGACAAGGCCATGGTTTTATGGGCCCTTTATCCCCCAAATAAGAGGTTGAAGATTATAGATGTTGATAAGGCTTTCAGTCACATGATGAAGTTAAAGGTTGGTGAAGTGGATCCCATGGTCATAGTAGATATGGGAATTGACATTTCAAAATTAAATAAAGCACAAATGAAGATGTTGGTAAGAGAGATAGGAAAATACAAGTCATGGTATGAGGAACTTTTAAGAAGCAGGGGCCAACATGTATCCCAAATAGTAGATGAATCAAAATTGAAAAATAAGTGCGAAGAATTGCATAGAGAAAACAAGAAGTTGAGGGAGAGAATGCAAAACATAAGGATAGACATAACGTGTGTCTTACTATCTAAAAGATTTGAGAATCTAAAGAAAATACTAGAGGAATTATGGACTATTTACTAGAGAAAGATGGATAATATAGTATCACACCAGAGGATTTTTAATAGGTTAAACATGTTACTGCAGGATAAGGCACAGAGTGACAAGAAGATCAACAAGGTCAAAAAATTGATTGACACTCATGAGGGATTCACATCAGAGTTGAAAATTGAATATGAGGAGTGTCAGGGGATTCTTAATCATGGACTTCAAAGTGTGGTGGATGATACAAGGGTAATAAAGGATAAAGACTCATGGATTTCTGACTATAGGTCCCTACTCAGTGCATCCCTTAGCATTGCTCGTGCAAATACTTTGGATATGAATGGAACAGTGGAACAGGTTGAAAATTTTGTTACAGTGGAGGTAGCAGTCAAAGACATCATCTTCAATGCCTACACCTATAAAGATGAAGGATATCTTTGGCATATCCAGAAGTGCAGTCAAAGGTTGGATGGGAAGAACTAGTCTGTGTCATTATAATGTGTTTTGGTTATAGCAGTTTGGGAGTTAGTTAGGTTTTTTAGTTTTAGTTTTTACTAATGAAAGAGTGTGTCCTTTCATTTGTGTATTTTAAGTCACATATATATAAGGAATCATTTTATATTATAATGGGGAGAGGAGTAACTGTTATCACTGTTTAAAAAATGGATGTTCTTGTTCCATAATTGCCTAAAAGTCTACAAAAAATATGAGTCTAGTATGGCCTTGTTGCCTCTGATTGTCTTAGGTCAGAAGAGGGTTTAAGGTTTGAGTTCTAACCCTTCCAATTTTTTGAGAAAAACCCTTATGATTCTATTCATGTGTTAATTTTGTCACTTAAAGAAGGGTCAGTCTGTCATAAGAAGTGTCCCCCCATTAGTTATTTACCTAGGCAATCCTTTAATTTTTTAAATTTGTGCACCTTTAATTTACCTTGTTCTAATGTTTGTCGGGCCCTTTAAATATGGTGCAACTCATTGCTAATCTTGCAGCTGTCGTTGTTTCATTAAGCAAAGTTGCTAGCAGGTTAATGTTCGCAAAGTAGCGAAAAGCCTAAGCGGGCCCGGGAGGTGGGTTGACCATTAGATTAAATACCTGCATCTTGATCATGATCTAATGGCTCACATTATTTTGCTTGGATAAGATGCACGTGGTGCATGTTCTATGAAACAACGAAAGCACGTGGCAGGTCCCAGAGGTGAGCGGCTTCCTTGGTTAAAGGGTGATCAGGTTGGAAAAGGATCAATGACTCGTGTTGATTCGCAGTCAGAAGATGCACATGTTCTACCTATCGCAAAGTAGTGAAAAGTTGGTGGGCCCGGGTGAGGTGGTCATAGAAAGGATAAACAACAGGCAAGTTCCTGAGATCTAATGGCCCATGTGGATTTGCGAAGACAAGATGATCGTAAGTTAGCAATTGCGAAATGGTGAAAGATAGGTGGCAATCACACTAAGGCATGATGTGGCAGGACAGATGGTGTGTTTCATAGAGTGTAATAGTGACATGTCTAGTGCACGTGGCTCTAAAGGGTAGTTGAGGGCCCGCCTTCGTTCAACCGATAGTTATATCAAGAATAGTGAAGCAAATCACCTGGCGGATTCAGAATGGACCCGATGGAACTTCTTGGACAAATGGCCGACTGCCACATGGTGTTTGTTAACCAGTGACGAGGTGACCTAAGTGATCTCTAAGATAAAGGGCCCACTTGAAGGGTCTGAAGCCTGTTAAAAGATATGTATGTCATGATTGATACAACGGTCATCGTTGTTTCATGGCCCGAAGATGCCTGCAACTTAGTCTCTATGAAATGTTGAAAATAGTTAGCCATTAAGGTGAGGCACAGTTAGTTAGTGAAACTAATGGTCATTGTTGGAGTTAAAGACTGGGCAGTTAGAGCTTGATCTAATGGCTGGTGCGGCTTCATGAAGGAAAAGTGCACGAGTGTTAAAGCCCACAAAATAGCGAAAAGAAGGTAGGGCCCGACACTAACATACAGAAATCATACGGAGATAAATGTAGTGTAAGTTCTCATGATCTAATGGTGAGCATTGCTTTGTGAAAGAAAAGTAAAAAGGTTTTATGTTCTACGAAATAGCGAAAGAGCAAAACAGAGAAAAATACTCAAAGAAGTTATGACCTGTTGGAGCCTGCTTTTGATTGAAATAAAAGATGATGAATTCATAAATGTGTTCAAACTCAGTGAGGCTTCAAATTTGTTAGAGCCTATTGACTTTGAGTCATTAGCCCAGATCTACAATGCACAAAGGGATCATCTTAGGAGTGGCCCATTGAAAGAATTCTTTGCTAAGATAGGAGGGTTAACAGTTCTAGGCCCTAGTACAATGGAACCATTCTCCCTCAATTTGTTTACTTTGGGAGATAAGGTTATGTATTGGGCACTATGTCAGAACTTTGGAGAAGATGCTGAGAGAAACATGCCAACCCATTACATGCTAATGATTGCACAAATTCTAAACCCCTCTCTGGCAATAACATTTGATTATGCCTCATACCTTACTAATGCAATTCATGCAGTGCTAGTAGGGATAAAGAATGGCAAGGTAGATAGGATGTTTGGATGGTACTCCCTATTAATGCACATGTTTTTGTTCCAAGGTGCTGACTAATTTGCAAAAGAGATGGATTCAGTTAAGGTAAAAGATAAGGAAGAGATGCCTATTCAACTTTGGAGCACTGTTCTATCCTGGGATAGAGAGGATGCTAATTTTCTGAAGTTTGATAGATGCTTTGCATCTAAGATTAGAATTATTTTATGCATAGAAAACCCTAGGATTCCTAAGGCTCTTCTGGAATTCCTTAGACCTAAAGAGTTTGCAGAAGGTATTAAGATTGTTCACAATTGGGGAGATGTGTATTTATACCCTGTTTCTACCATTTTCAGAGTGTATGGATTTAGAGGAACTCCCTATTTACTACCCTATATGGTCCCATTGAAGATAGGAATTGCAGAAGTATTGAGACAAATTGGAGGAGTACAAGAGGCAGAGCTGACCAATAGGGGTAAAGGGACCATTTTCCCAACTATCACCATGGCCCACCATTTTGTAATCACTAAAGGTGGCGAGAAATATTTTGAAGAATTCTTTAAGCCATATAGGCTATCAACTATAGTTTCAAGATGTGCAGACCTTGAGGACTTTTTCAATGGCATGTTTAGAAAGAGGACAGTGTGTAAAGGTAGGCCTCATCAATTTCAATTCCCTGAAGATTTAATTAGGAATGAATTCAACTTAGATGAGCAGGAACAGAGGAAGGAGAAGTGGATTTCATATAAGAGGGCACTTGATTTTATCCATAAATTCGATAGTAGCTATGAACCTCTTTCTAGCTTCAACCCTTTTGAGGAGAAAATCAAATTCTTGATTCTCTATTTTGAAGACCTCATGCAAACCTTGAAAGAAAAAAGGGAGGCTATAATTCAAAATGATCCTGACAAGGTTAAATTGGTCCTAGCTAAGTCTCCTTTTACTAAGGCTATCCCACCTGGTGACTATGTAATGCACAAGAAATCAAAGTACACTATGATGATGCCAGTGACAGGTGAGCCTTCCACTTCAAGAGGGAAAAGAGCAATTGAGGATGTCATTGACATCCAAGATTCCCCTAAAAGGAAAAGGGTAGGAAAGGAAGTTGAAATTGATGAGCCTCAATATTCTCCATCTCAGTCCCCATATCCACATAGGAGATGAGCAAGCAATGGCTGAACAATTAGTACAACTAGGGAGTCTAGGTGAGATTGCCTATACATATGAGGAGACCCAAGAGGGGATGCCAGAAGAGCCACCTAGTGCTGAAATGAACTTGATTGATGGTGAGCTAAAGGGAAAAGAATTAGACCTTACTGTTGAGCAAGCTAGTGAAGAATACCTAGCTGACAATAATTTTTTTACAATAGGGACTTTCATGCAATTTGTGTGGAAGCAAAACATGGAATAATTCAAGTTAGATGTGAGCAGAGGAAGAGTGAATAGCCTCTCAGTGATGCAACTCGGGTGGAAGAAGAAATAAAGCAATAAATGATGGAAAAGTGTAAGACTATTACCCCTGAGAAACTGAGAGAGATGGTGTCTAAATTTGTTGTGTTAATCCTCCCTAAATGGGATTTAGCTGATGCTCTTGTTCTTGAAGAAGTGAGGAAGGAAACAAAGCCAATGGAAGGAGTGACCTTCAGCAAGGATAATGCTACTCTAGTCATGTGGTCACTGAAGAAGGATGAGAACAAAAGGAGGAAAAGTGCATCAGATTCTAGTCTCCTACGAGGCATGATTGTTAAGAGAGTCCAAGATATAGGGGTAGTGGAAGCTGCAAGCACAGTTTTGGAAACTGCAAAGTTCAGTGTGGCAGGAGTAGAGAAAGAGGCAAAAGAAAGAGCTAATCTCCAATTGAAATTGGAGACCATCTTAAAGGCTTACAATGAGGCCAAAGAGGGAATAGCCAATAGGGACAGTATTATCACTAGACTTCAGAGTCAGTTGGTAGGTCAGCGCCATCCAACTGAATCCTCTACACTCATGATATCTTCCTCTCCAACAAGACCTCCACCTACTAGCCCCATTATATAATATCCCCCTTCTCCTATGCCTTCTGGTTTCCAGTCAGTTGAGACTGTCCAACATGAGTTGGAAAAGTTCAAATAAGCTCAAGCCTTGTTTGCAAACAAGTATGAAGAAAAGGTGAAGGCCACAATCTTGAAATTTGCTGATTCGGTCAAGGCATCCATTGTATACATTAATATGAAGAGGATTCTGGATGTTCTGGTCAAATTCAGAGAGGATGAAGTCACCTTGGAACCAATCCTTAATAAGTGGATCCCTAGAGGTAAGGAGTTAGAGCTCATGTGTTCATCCCATGCAGATGCAGAGGAGAATGACAATCTTAGGTCCACTAGTGAGTTTATAAAAGAGATGAATATACTCTTAGAGGAAAGGGTAGGTGTAAAAAGAAAAGCCCAAATTTATAGAAAAGAATATTCATATCACAAATTTGAATTGTTTCCAGTGGGATTTGTTGGTCCAATTTAGTTGAAAGAGGAGAAGACCTGGCTAGAAGAGCTGGACCACATATTGTCCTTAAGGGTTAATGAAATTATTAACACTGATGACACATCCCTATTTGTCCAAACAGTTGAAGAAATTGAAAAAGTGAAATCACACTATGGTTTCATAGAAAAATAAATCAGGCAGTTAAGGGCCATTTGGAAAAGGCTAGAATGAATGAAATAAAAGATTGTTAGCTTTGCTTGGCCAAGTGATGATGTGTTCCAAGAGTGGAAGGGCAAATATGTCAGACAAAATGAAGATGCTCCAAAGCAGGTAGAAGAGGTTGCAATAGAACAACAAATAGAAGAGGCTGTTGATATTGAGAAGAACTTGTAACTATTTCTTGGAAAGTATCATGGTTTGTAACAAACTTTTCTTAGGAATGTCCGAAGCTTTTAAGCAGCCATAATATTATAAATGGATATCAGGACTAGTATAAAAGGGGATCACAAGAATTTGGTAAAGAAACTCTACAGAAATATATCTAGGTTTTTCTAGTTATTACAGAGAATACTTTGAGTTATGTAAGATTTTTTCAAAAAATGAATATCAATTTACAGATTAGAAACTTTCAAGCCTAAACCTATGTTGTCTTTTGGTGTGCTTTCAGTAATTTATTGGTTTCATTTGAGTAATCTAGGGTTATTCAACTGAAAATGGATTGAACCTTTATGGATATGTTTCTTAGCTTTTCTCTTCAGGAGAGGAATTAAATATGCATGAAATATCTCTGTCAATCGGTTATTTTGTTTGAAGCTTTGAATTTGATAAAAATTGTTTAGTTTAACAAGAAAGAACTCTTATATATGTCAAGCATGTATGGGGTTAATAGAGGCCGAAGTGATGAGATGTATGGGGATGTTTAATTGTGAAATCCTTTGTTAATTTAGATGACTCTGTAGCCAAGATAAGGCACTGGTATCAGTTGTAGTTTTCTTTCTACATCTCTTGAGGATCAATACTGAAGAAAATTGGCATAAGTTTTCCTTTATTATTTCAGTTTGTGTTGAGGCGTTGAAATCCGCTGGTTTTTGGACACTGGTTTACTATGAATCTCATTTAAAAAGTATGAAATTATTCACCAAAGGTATACCCACTTGAACTTTGGATAAGTTCGAAGTGTAGAAGGTTCTTCGAACCTTGTCATATGTTACTCTAAGATTCCTTTTTCCTTGATCTCTTCATTTGAAGACAGAGTTATTCATTTTCTTACAGGGGATAAGAGGGAATTAGAATTTGAGACTAACAAAAGTGGTGACTCTACTGAGGAGAGTCAAAGTGTATATCCATGTTGCAGATTTCTGTTTAAATTGGTTCAAAATGTTGTTCGGATATCTGTGTTGTGGAATATTTCCTGATCTCTGATTTGTGTTATCTGTCTCTTTGAAAATCTTTGTGATTTTTGTCTTAAACAAATGACAAGTATTCTATCTAAAGCTTGTTTTCTTATTTCCCACAGTCTTTGTGGGTGGTGACTATGACAATTATAACCAGTCCTTTGAAATAAGTGATATTCTTTTTAGAAAACAAGCATAATGTGGAGAGGAAGGAACACCAAGTCTTTCATGAAGAAGCATCCTCATGAGACATTGCAAGAGGGATTACCTGAACAATCATAGAGAGGCCAGAAAAGATTAGTTGTACATGAGCCATCTAGTGTAGCTTGGGTACAGAAGAGCATCAATATGGGTAAGTCATCTGAGAGACCCGTTTATGAAAATTCAAATTCTTCTTCCTATGAATCTGAGCATGATATTTTAGGTTTCCATTCTGGTTTGTTTGGGAATATAGAAGATGTCCAAGTTTCAAATCAGGGGATCTCCCGTACTAGTTTTTCTAGGAAAGATAGAAGTAGTTCAAATATTAAGAGAGATTCTATACCTAGGACAATTGATGGAAACATTAGTTTAATTGATATTGACCAAGTCAATATGTCAGACTCTGAAAAAATCTTCCCTGAGGATGATAAGGTATCCCAAGAAATTGAAGTCCTAAATAGAAGAGTCCATCATTTAATTTCCTTAATAAAACAAAAGGAAGCAGATAAAGAGAGAGAAGTAAAGGCAAAATTGATGGAGAGAGACAGGGTTCTAAGACAAATCATTGACCTTGAGTTACTTGCCCAAGAAAAGGCCAAGAGTGAGGATGAAGGTCCAGTGATTAGGGAAATTTTAGTTCCCAAGACCAAACCTGCATACAAGTTAGTAATGCAACCAAGTAGGGAAGTTCTTAGTGAGCCATAGCATGTTAGAAATGATGTTAATAAAGGAAAGTAGAAATGCATGGAAGGTGGGTCTGGATCTAAGTCTACAACTGAGATCTCTCACATGTTATCTGCACATGAAAGAGAGATGGAAAGGATGAGGAAAGAGAAAGAAGATTTGCAAATGGAATTAGAGAAAGCTGAATTAGAAGTAGCTAATCAAGAAGTTAAGAGAAAGATTAGTTATTTGAAGGCTCCTCCTATCATGTTTCCTTTAGTAGATCTAAATAAACCTGCTCCTCAACATGTTATCACTGGTTAAAAATGGGCTTTTCTTTTCCCATGATTGGCTATGGTTTGTTGAATTTTTGAATAGGATGCAGTTTCAAATGCTTCAGCTTTGTTTTAGACCTCAAGGGTTTAAGGGTTTTTGATTTTAGATCCTCTTGTGTTTGTTTTAAACCCTTTAGTTTCTAATCTTTCGTTACTTTATTCACTTAAGTAATGGGTCATGGGGTTGTAGGAAGTGTCCCCCCTTGTTGTTTTCCTAGGCGGTTATGTTAATTAATCAAAAAAATTATGCCTTATATGTTTTTCTCTTAAAGTTGTCGGGCCCAGTAACTAGTGCGCATCTCGCGGATGGATCTACGGCTTTCGCTATTTCACTAGGCGAAGTTGCACGTAGTTTAAAACCAGTGAAGTTGTGAAAATGACATGGCATGCCACATAGATGGTCTAGCTAGTTGATGATAGCAAGTAAAATGGCGGCACGCAGCACAAGTCACAACAGTCAGCAGGTCAGGATTAAAGGCTAAAAGGCGGGCCCCAGAGGTGAGTCAGGTCGCAGTTAGGAGATGACCTGGTGGGTACAGCTTTCAATAATTTACTGGAGCCCAGTGGCTTTCTCTCAGCAAATAAAAAGTGACATGTCAGCTCTGAAGGTGATTGGACGCTAGGTGTTCACAGTGAGTCAGCGGGCCCACCCCTCCCGAAAGCCTTTTCAGATGGTTAAATGTCAATCACTTAAAAGATGATCTGACGGCCCATGCTATTTTGCAAGGGTAAGGTGCTCATTCTTTATACCCCGCAAAATAGTGAGAGTGAATGAGAGCCATCCACATGTCTGGCGACACGTGGTCTTAGAAGAAAGTTGTGGGCTTGCCAAGGTGGAACCGACGGTATAAAAGAAAGACACGCGGCCAGTATCAAGTGGAATGCAAGGGAAATTTCAAGGCCAATGGTTGGGTGCCACGTGGTATCATGTAGCTAATAGAAAAGCGGGACCCAGCGTGGAGCCAAAGCTGTTAGTTAATCTAACGCTCAATCAAGTTTCTTTTGATCAGACGATCGGTGCTATTTCGCAGGATCAAGCTGCCCGATAGTTATGCTTCGCGAAGTTGTGAAAGAGCAAAATGAAAGACTTGCAGGAATGTTGTGACCCATTGGAGGAAAAAATATGAATTCTCATATGAATTCAATTTTGAAGGGATGGCCAAAGCATGCAGAATCAATGTTGTAGTTAAGACCCTAAGTACAATATTTGATTTCCTATCAACTGGGTGAAGATATCTTTTAAAGAATTTTGTAGAAGAACGGATGTAGAGTTATTTTCTTCAGGTATAGAGCAAGTCAGTTCAGTTGTAGAGAAAATTCCTTCAAGTGAAGAACAGGTTTTCTCGTACTCCTGTGTAGCAATTCCTGTGTGGTGTGTTTTAGATAGGATAATTGATTCGTCACAAGATTGCTTAAGAGTGGTATTCATTTCTTACATTTTCTAAATGGCTCCTAAAAAAGAATTTTCTGGCAAAGTTAATTATTCAGAAAGGAGTGTCTGTGATGATTTTTTAGAATAGTTGATGTTGTCAACTAATCAGGCATCAAAGGCAAAAGAATTAGTGCCCAAGGCTCCCTGTTTAAAGATAGGAGAAGGACTATATGACAAGGGTAACTGGTTGAGAGACCCACGGGTTGGATTGTCTAGGTTGGGGTTATTTAAAATTGGATTCAGAATGAGAAATTCTCTTGCCCCGCAAAACAGTATCTGGGAATTAGATGTCGGGAAATTAGTAGTCCTAGGGGTATTTATGGACATAGATTTGTTGACCCAGATTGCGCTCAACTATGATCTAGTCACAAGAAGCATTCGAGATATAAATGGGAAAACCCTTGTTGAGATTAATGCTAAAGAATTCAAGAAAGCTTTTGGGCTTAATGAGTTCACCAATTTTCTAGAACCTATAAATTTCACATCATTAGCCCAAATTTATGGTGCACAGAGGAGTCATCTCAGGAACGAGCCTCTCAAGGAGTTTTTTGTGAAGATAGGAGGGTTAACAGTTGTAGGACCCAACACACAAGAGCTCTTTTCATTAAGTATGTTCACCCTAAGGGCTAAAGGAATGTGTTGGGCACTTTGCCAAGTTTTGGGAGAAGATGCTAAAGCAAATATGCCGAATCATTACATGTTAATGATTGCTCAGATTTTGAATCCTTCTCTTGCAATTACATTTGATTATGCCTCTTTTATTGCTGATGCTATCCATGGAGGGTTACCAGGAATCAAGAATGGAAAGGTGGATAGGCCTTTCAGATGGTACTCACTCCTGATGCATCTTTTTCTCTTCAAAGGTGGTGATTACTTTGCCAATGGACTGGACCTTGTTAAGGAGAAAGAAGGAGAAAAAATGCCGGTACAATTATGGAGTACTATGTTATCATGGGATAGAGAGGATGCCAGTTTCTTGAAGTTTGACAAATGCTTTGCATCCAAGATTAGGACTCTCCTCTGCTCAGAGAACCCAAGAATCCCCAAAGTTCTTCTGGAATTCATAAGACCAAAAGAATTCACAGAGAACATAAAAATTGTTCATAACTGGGGTGACATTTACTTGTATCTAGTCTCCATAGTTTTCAGAGTGTTTGGTTTCAGAGGAACCCCATTTTTGCTACCTTACTAGGTCCCTCTCAAAGTGGGAATTGCAGAGATCCTTAGACAAATCAGTGGTTTACAAGAGGCAGAGTTGATAGGCAGGGGTAAAGGGACTATTTTTCCTGCAGCTACCATAGCCCACCAATTTGTAATAACAAAGGGAGGCTGGAATTGCTTTGAGGATTTCCTCAAGCCTTATCATTTGTCCACTGCAGTGTCCATGTGTGCTGATCCAGAAGACTTCTTCAACGATATGTTTAGAAAGAAAGCAACATGCAGAGGTAGGCCTCATCAATTCTAGTTTCCTGAAGACCTCATCAGAAATGAGTTTGATCTAGATGAGTAGGAGCTAAGGAAAGAGAAGTGGGTGGCTTATAAGAAAGCCTTGGATTTTGTGCATCAGTTTGATGCCAGCTATGACCCATTGTCTAGCTTTTTCCCTCTGGAGGAGAAAATAAAGTTTTTGATTGTTTGCTTTGAAGATGTGATGCAGACCCTGAAGGAGAAGAGGGAAGATATAATAAAATGCAACCATGAGAAGGAAAGAATGATCCTAAGTAGTTCAGCTTCCAGCAAAGCAATCCCTCCTGGTGATTATACACTACATAAGAAATCCAGTTATAGTGTGTTGATGCCTACAACAGGGGAGCCCTCTACCTCCAAAGGAAAGAGGAAGATACAAGATGTCATTGACATCCAAGAAAGCCCAAAGAAGGAAAGGGTGGGGAAAGAAGTACAATCAGATACACCTTTGTATTCCCCATCCCAATCCCCTATCCATATAGGAAATGAGCAAGCAGCAGCTGAGCAACTCCTACAGTGCAGTAGTCTAGGGGAAATTGCCTACACTTATGATGAAGTGGAGGAAGGAATGCCAAAAGAACCCATTACTGCTGAAATGGATATCACTAGCACTGAACTCAAAGGCCAGGAGTGGGATCCTGAGATAAAGTAGGCAAGTAATGCCTTCTTAGCTTATAACAATTTTGTCACATCAGAAGCATTTATGCAGTTTATATGGAAACAACACATAGATAAATATAATGCTAGATGTGAAAAGAGAAAGGCTGAGCAACCTAATAAAGATCTAGCCCTGGTAGAAGAGGAAATAAAGCAAGAGATGATGGAAGAATTCAAAACCATCACCCCTGAGCAGGGAAGAGATATGGTAGCACAAGCTGGAGTGCTTATTTTACCCGAATGGGATATAGCAGACGCCCTGGTACTAGATGCAGTGAGAAAAGAGACTAAACCCATGGAGGGGATTACTTTCAATAAGGATAATGCTGCACTCATCATGTGGTTTCTCAAGAGAAATGAGAGTAAGACAAGAAAAGACACCCCAGGGTCAAGTTACCTTGGTGGGATGATGGTGAAAAGAGTGTAGAGTATAGGGGTAGTGGAGGCTGCTAGCACTATGTTAGAGACTGCAAAATTTAGTGTTGCAGTAGCAGAGAAGGAAGCCAAAGAGAAAGAGGCCCTCCAAGTCAAGTTGGAAACAGTTTTGAAGGCCTATAACAATGCCAAGGAGGAGGTAAGAGGTAAGGATAGCATCATTGCCAAGCTACAGAGCCAATTGACTAGACAATATCATCAAGGTGAGTCTTCAACATTGATGATCTCCTCTTCTCCTGCAAGACCTCCACCTACTAGCCCTATCATTGAGTTTCCACCATCTCTAGCACCCTCCAGCTCTCAAATGGTTGAAATTACTCCTCAAGAATTAGAAAACTTGAAACAGGCTCAGGCCTTCTATGCAAAGAAGTATGAGGAGAGAGTAAGGGCTACAATTTCCAGTTTTGCAGATACAATAAATGCCTCATTGCTCTACAACAATGTAGGTAAAATTATGGATATATGGAATGAGCTTAGGAGAGACAAGGCCATTTTGACACCTATTTTTGACAAATGGAGGCCTAGGGAGCAAGATTTAGAGTTTATGTGTGTATCCCACGATGAAGTAAGGCCAATCCCATCATCAAATCCACTTCTGATGTCGCTAAAGTCTTAGTACAATTAGTAGCAGAGGTGGATAATGTTGATAGGAAGGTTAATTTGTGCAAAAAGGAGTACACTGATCAAGTTTTTGAGTTGCTCCCAGGAGTTTTTGCTAGCCCGGATCAATTAAAGGACAAACAAATGTGGCTTAAGGAGATAGAAGCTAAATTGTCAGCAAGAGTTAAAGGAGTTATTGATCTAGATGATGCTTCTTTCTTTGTTTTGACAATACAAGAGATAAAGAAAATTAAGTCACATTATGGTTTTCTCAATTCAAAAGTCAACAAAATAAGAAATTCTTGGAAAAGGTTGACTAAGACCAAGGATAAAGTGATTAATTTCTCATGGCTGACAGAAGAGGTGTATGGTGAGTGGACAACTAAATATGCCACCCATAATCCAGAATAGTTGGAGAGCACCTCTGAAAAGGTAGAAGAGGTTGCAACTGAACAGCTTGTTGAAGAAACTGCAGAGGCCGAAAAGAGCTTGTAACTGTTTTTGCGAAAAGCTTGTAACCTCTTTATTCTGAAAGAAATGATTGTAACAAACTCTCCTCAAGAAGTCTGAAGCTTTGTGCATCCATGTTGTTATAAATGGATAGCAGGACTAGAGGAAAAGGGATCGTAAAAGAATTTTAAGAAAACGCTGCAGAAATTTATTTGAGCTTTTCCAAGTCTAATGGAGAATATTCAAAAACTTCTTGTAATATTTCTTGAAACTTAATATCAATATACAGACCATCGGTTTTGAGTGAAGCTTTGTGTTGTCTTCAAGTGTGTTTACAATTTTTTTACTATTTTCATTCTGAATAATCCAGGGTTGTTCCGTTTGAATGGAATTGCAAAGCAACTTTAGTAGAAGTGTTCGTTAGCTTTTCTCTTTAGGAGGGAAATTAAAGATGCGGGGATCACTCATACCAGTAAACCCTTTGGAAGAGACTTTGAATTTTGATGATCATAGCTTAATTTGGAATGCATGAATTCTTGTAGGTGTCAGGCATACAATAGAAACCAAGCCAATGGGACGCATTAAGATGTTTTGTTTGAGGAGTCTTATTTGAGTTTAGATGACTCTGTGACCTTGGATAAGGCACTAGTATTGATTGAAGTTGTTTATTGCATGTTTTGTTGATCAAAATGTTGAATTTAAGTATAATTTCCATTCTTTGTTTTCAGTTGATTTCAAGGTGAATAGATCCACTAGTTTTCTAGACTGGTTTGCTGTGGGTTTATGTTTGAAAGTGTGAATTCAACTCACAAAGGTATACCCACCTAGGCTTTGAGTAAGTCCAAAGTGTAGAAGGTTCAATCAAACCTTGTCATATGTTGTCTTGAGAATTTCCTTATCTTTAATGTCTCTTTTGCACTGAGTTTAACCATATTATTTTAAGGATGTTAAAGGGAATCAGATTTTGAAGACAACACAACAAGCTTCACTCCCTCTTGTTAAAATATAGCCAACTCTGCCTATTAGCACTACCACAGCCAATCAAGCCCCTATTACTAACCAAAGTAATCAAATCTCTATGATGCAAAGCTCCAATGTAAGAATGAACATGGGAAATAACCATGCTTCCAACCAATTCCAAAGAAGACCTATTAACCTAGAACTTTATAGGCAACTCTTTTTCTATGGAATCCCAGGGTACCCCAACCATGTCCCTATTGAATTAAGAGATAGACTTCACAAATTTGCTGGGAATGATAAAATTAGTGCGGAAGAACACTTGAAGTATTTTGGTGACTTAATAAATGATTATGAAATTGTAGATGAAGATGTCATCATGAAATTGTTTGTACAGTCTTTGGTAGATGATGCAAGAGACTAGTATAGGGGTCTTCTTGTGAATAGCATTGGGTCTTGGGAAGATTTTAAAAATTATTTTCAAGAATAGTATGGTGATAAGACAAATGTGAGCTTCATGCTCAATGAGTTCAACAACATCTAAAAGTCTGACAATGAAATTGTCACAGATTTTAATGCTAGATTTCAGAAAGCAATGCATAGACTATATCAGGTAATGAGGTTAGATGACAATATGTGCCTGAATACTTATTACAATGCCTTTGATTCTAAAATGGCCATATTATGAGGGATAAAAATCCGCATAGCCAGAGAGATGCATTTAGAATTGCCATCAATGTAGAGAGCAATATAAAAGCATCTGGGAAACTAGGGAGAAGAACTGATGGTAGGTTGTGGTAGGAATCAAAACAACAACCTAATAAAGTTGCTAAGGAAGAAGACATAATAGAAAAATTAGTGATTTCTATGAAGGATCTTACTACCAAGGTAAGTAAAAATGATAAGCCTCATTATAATTGGCAAGATAGACCTCCTAGGTTGCATGACATGCCTTATAATACTACTTGGAAGGATGGCAAGCCTCAAAGAAGCCAAAGAACACTCAGAACCAGGATACCCCAGATCCTTTAAAAGGAGGAAATGTTCATAACATGGAGAATACTCCTTGGTGCATGGCTTGTGATGGACCGCATTCTCCTCATCAGTGTGTTGTAGCTCAAGCCCTTGAAGAATCCATGAGAAAAGAGGTTGAGCCTGACATAAATATGTTTGAAACTATTATAGAAAGTGATGATGAGTCATTACAAAGTGAACTTAGTGAATGTGATGTGTTGAATAGTAAAAGGTCTCACCAAGGACAATTGTCACTTGATTGGCATCCCACTTTTAATGTGGTAACAATTGAATATGAAGAAGTTCATCTCAGAAGACCCAGTGATGAAGAAGTAAGAAATCTCATTAAGGATGCCATAGCCAAAGCCAAGCACAACTACAATTTGAGGAGTACTAAGAAGGATGGGGACCAAGTTGAACCTGGTTCAATGTTTATAAAAGAGATATCTTAGAAGAAAGCAGCAAGTAAAGATACCTTGCCCCAAGATAGTAAAAAGGGGAGTGCCAAATTAAAAGATACAGCTAAAACTATGGATGATAAGGCTGGTGATATACAAGGAATTGCTGCAATAAAGAAGGCAAGTCAGCCTAAAATAGAGAAAGTTAAAGCTACTACTAAGTTGATTAGTAATTCCACATTTGATATGACTCAGGCTCTCACCCAAATGGAGGTTACTGTCCCATTGATAGAATTATTGAAAATAAAGGAACATAGAGAAGCTGCTCTATCTTTGTTTTCTAAGATACCTGACAATGACACATCTTTACCTTCTAGTTCAACTAAGGATGAAAAGGATTAGGAGGTGCAAACCCGAGAGGTATATGTTGGAGCAACTATTACACAAGAACCCTCATAGGTTGATCCTTTCTATGTTACTTTACTAGTAAATAACCGGTTGATTAAAAATTGTATGACAGATTCTAGTGCATCTGCAAATGTAATGCCTTATGGTGTCATGAAAGAATTAGGATTGTCAGTGAGTATAGTGTATGGGAAATGTTATGCTATGGATAATAGAGAAGTTCCTATGATAGGTACAATGAAAGACGTTGAAGTAAAAATAGCAGCCTTCCTTGAAGCAACATACAAGATGGATGTCATTGTAACTGACACTAAACCTCACTATGGCATGTTGTTGTCTAGATAGTGGGCTACATAAGTGGGTGGAAATGTTTAGTTGGATCTATCATATGCTACTATCCCTATTAATGGAAGCCATGTTAAATTGTATAGAGAACCACATGCCCCTAGGGTGATTGAGAAAGTAGACCCTAGTATGCTGAATTGTATGATTGATGTGTGTCTAGATAATTTTAGAATACAACCAATCTTGCCTCAATTGAAGAATATTGATTCTATTGTGACTAAATTGGAATCCCAACAACATAGTTTGTGGCACATGTATTTTGATGGTGCTTGTTCAAAACAAGGATCTAGAGCAGGAGTTCTCTTTGTAGCCCCATTAGGTATAACTTTCAAGTATTCCTTCTTGTTAGCCTTTCAGTGTATAAATAATACTGCTGAATATGAAGCCTTGCTATTGGGGCTTGAAGTTGCAAAAAGGCATGGAATTCAATTGTTAAAAGTGTTAGGAGACTCATAATTGGTTGTTTCTCAAGTTAGAGCTAAGTATGCATCTAAGAATGATAGATTGAAAAGATACAAGCATGCAGTATGGGACGTGATTGAGCATTTTAGTGCATTCTCTATAAATTGGATAGAAAGATCTAAAAATATCATGGTAGATTTATTAGAAAATGTTGCATTAAAGAATGATGATGCAACATTAACTGGTATATCCATAGTTGAGGTAAAAGCTAGGCCTGCCATTCCTGACAATGTATATAATTCGCAAGTGTTTGCTGATGATGAAGATATTCTTAGGTTTATACAATGCAGTGATGACTATGATGGACAAAAAATTGATTGCAATGCCTTGGTGGAAGTGGTTGAAAATAGAGAAACTATGTTTGGAAATGACTTAGTTCAGTTAGAAACTAATGAAATACCTAAAGGGTTAGTAGAACTGGAAGGTATGTTTAGCTATAGTGACAATCATCTGCACCAACAATCAACCACTAAGTTAGAGAAACTAGAGGAAGTAAACTTGGGGATAGAATCATCCCCTAAGTTGATAAATATTGGAAAAAAATTTCCTCCTCATGTTAGAATAAATATTATTAATTTATTAAAGAAATATAAGCATGTCTTTGCTTGGTCTTATGAAGATCTAAAGGCATATAGATAAGATCTTTTTCAGCATGAAGTCCCTCTACTTCTAGATGCTAAGCCTTTCAGATAAAAGCAAAGACCTATCAACCCCCTGTTAGAATCTAAAATGCAGCAGGAACTAACCAAGTTAAGGGAAGGGGGAATTATTAAGCCTATAAGACATTCATCATGGGTCTCAAATTTGGTCTGGTCAGAAAGAAGAATGGGGACATTAGACTCTGCGTGGACTGTAGGAACCTAAATGTTGCCTCCTTGAAAGATAATTACTCTTCTCCTAATATGGAGGTGATGTTGCAAAGAGTAACTAGTTGTGACCTATTGTCTATGATGGATGGGTTCTCAGGGTATAACTAGGTGTTAGTAAAAGAATCTGAATAATTCAAAACTACTTTCACCACCCCTTGGGGAACATACGTGTATGTCAGAATGCCTTTTGGTTTGAAGAATGTTGGAGCTACATTTTAGAGGGCAATGGATGTAGCTTTCAAGGAATTCATCAATATTATCATGGTAGTATATCAAGATGATTTGACATGCTTCTTCAAAAAGGTGGATGACCACTGTGGACACTTAGAATAGGTTTTCAATAAAGCTCTGGAATTTGGAGTGTCCTTAAATCCTAAAAAGTGTCATTTTGCCATTACCGAAGGGAAGCTGCTAGGGCATATCATCTCCAAAGAAGGGGTAAGAATAGACCATGAAAGAATTGAGGCTATAAAAAATGTGCCTAAGCTGAAAAATGTTAAAGGTACCCAATCTTTCTTGGGCAAAGTAAATTTTGTTAGAAGATTTATTGCAAATTTTGCAAAGAGAGTCAAGCCCATTGTTAAACTGCTTAAGAAGGATACCAAGTTCTACTGGAATGAAGAAGCTTCAAAGGCTTTTGATGAAATCAAAAGGTCTATTCAAGAGGCACCAGTGTTGAAGTCCCTTGACTACAGTAAGCCTTTCTCTTTGTTTTCTTTTGCTTCATATCACACAGTGGCTGCAGTTCTTTTACAAAAGGATAATGAAGGATATGAACATCCTATAGCTTTTTATAGAAAATCTTTGCAAGCTGCAGAATTAAACTATGAAATCATGGAGAAGAAAGCGTATGCTTTGGTCAAGGCTGTGAAAGCTTTTAGGCCATATCTTGTAAATGCATAAGTAACTGCTTATGTCCCACATGCAGCTGTTAAAGACATTTTGTCTCAGTCTGAAGTCATTGGTAAAAGATGTAGATAGATAACTAGGATTTAGGAGTTTCATTTAGAAATTAAGATCACTAAATTGGTGAGAGGTTTAGGCCTTGCTAAGCTTATGGCTGAATCAAACCTTCTTGATGTTGAAGTGAATAATGTTGAAGTTGAAAACATCTTAGTTACTAGTATTGAGACACAACCCTGGTACTCAGAGATAGTACATTTTTTAAGAGATGCAACATTTTCAGAAGGAATGACCCCTAACCAGAGAAGAACTCTGAAGTTTAAGTCACAGAAATATGTCCTCATTCAGGGTTATCTATTTTGGTGAAATAGAGATGGGGCATTGCTAATGTGTTTGGATAAATCCCAGGCTAAGAGAGTGTTAACTGAAATGCATGATGGAGTGTGTGGAGGTCATATTCTGCTAAGACAAACAGCTGGTAAGATTGTTTAGGCTGGGTATTATTGGCCTTCTTTATTTAAAGATGCTCATGACCATGTCGAGAGATGTGACCCATGCTAGAAGTTTTCATCAAAATTGAAGTATGAGGGAGCTTTACCCCTCAACCCGGTCATAGTGGAAGCCCCTTTTGTCCAATGGGGCATAGATTTTATTGGAGAAATTGTTGAGAAATCAGGAAGAGGTCATAGGTGGATTATAGTGGCTACTAATTATTTTACCAAATGGATTTAAGATATACCCACTAGGAGAGGCAAAAGTAAAGTTGTTATTGACTTTCTAATGGATAATGTCATAACCAGGTTCAGAGTCCCTGTCAAACTAGTGATGGACAATGCCATGGGTTTCAGGTCAGAAGAGTTTGTTGAATTTTGCACCAGTCATGGAATAGTTATGTCCTACTCTTCACCTTACCATCCTCAGGGTAATGGGCAAACTAAATCAAGTAATAAAAGCCTCTTGAACATTATTAAGAAAATCTTGGAGGAAAATAAAAGGTCTTGGGACCAGAAGTTGAAATTAGCCCTTTGGGCATATAGGGTTACTATTAAGAGAGCAATTGGTGTCTCAACTTTTGAGTTGGTCTATGGTGTGCAATCTAGGGTGCCAGTCAATAATATTCTTCTAGTGTATAAGTTCCTATAAGCTAAAGACATGGAGTTATCTGAACCTATGGAAGACTGGATGATTTAGATGGTGGAGATAGAAAAAAATAGAACTTTGGCTCACAAGAGGAATTTGAAGATCCAATTACAGTCAAAATATCTATTTGACTAAAGGACCCCATTGAGAAAATTTCAAATTGGTGATATGGTTCTTCAGTTGAATGCAAAAGGACAAGATAAGGGAAAACACAAAAAATTTGAGTCACTATGGATAGGCCCCTTTGTGGTTTGTGATCTTAATGGAAAGGATTCATATTTTTTGCAAAATATGAATGATGAAGAACAGGAATTTCCAGTGCATGGACAATTCCTGAAACATTACTTCTCTTGATGTCCATGCACAGTAGATATTAGTTTGTACATATTTAGGTTTGCTTTTATTATTGTTTTTGGGCTTGTGTTTGGTCTGTTACTCCAGAGAAGTTTCTGAATTCTTGTGTTGATCTTGCAATCAACCATCCCCAGTGAGAGCTAGTGTTATCACTGTTTAAAAAATGGATGTTCTTATCCCATAATTGGCTAAAAGTCTACAAAAAATTTGAGTCAAGTATAGCCTTGTTGCCTTTGATTGTCTTAGGTCAGAAGAGGATTTAAGGTTTGAGTTCTATCCCTTCCAGTTTTTTGAGAAAAACCCTTATGATTCTATTCATGTGTTACTTTTGTCACTTAAAGAAGGGTTGGTCTGTCATGAGAAGTGTCCCCCCATTAGTTATTTACCTAGGCAGTCCCTTAATTTTTTAAATTTTTGTGCCTTTACGTTACCTTGTTCTAATGTTTATCGAGCCCTTTAAATATGGTGCAACTCATTGCTAATCTTGTAGCTGTCATTGTTTCATTAAGCGAAGTTGCTAGCAGGTTAATGTTCACAAATTAGTGAAAACCCTAAGTGGGCCCAGGAGGTGGGTTAATTGTCAGATTAAACACCTGCATCTTGATCATGATCTAATGGCTCACATTGTTTCTCTTGGATAAGATGCACGTGGTGTAAGTTTTGTGAAACAATGAAAACACGTGGCGGGTTCTAGAGGCGAGAGACTTCCTTGATTAAAGGGTGATCAAGTTGGAAAAGGATTAATGGCTTGTGTTGATTCGTAGCCAGAAGATGCACATGTTCTACCTATCATGAAGTAGCAAAAAGGTGGTGGGCCCGGGTGAGGTGGTCATAGAAAGGATAAACAATAGGCAAGTTCCTGAGATCTAACGGCCCGCGTGGACTCATGAAGACAAGATGATCACAAGTTAGCCATTGTGAAATGGCAAAAGGCAGGTGGCAATCACATGAAGGCATGACGTGGTAGGATAGATGGTGTGTTTTGTAGAGTGTAATAGTGACATGTCCAGTACACATGGCTCTAAAGGGTAGTTGAGGGCCCGCCTTCGTTCAACCAGTAGTTATGTGGAGAATAGTGAAGCAAAGTACGTGGTGGATTCAGAATGGAACCCGATGGAACTTCTTGGGCAAATGGCCGACTACCACATGGCGTTTGATAACCGATGATGAGGTGATGTAAGTGATCTTTGAGATAAAGGGCCCACTTGAAGGGTCTGAAGCTTGTTAAAAGATATGTATGTCATGATTGATTCAACAGTCATCATTGTTTCATGGCCCGAAGATGCCTGCAGCTTAGTCTCTACGAAATGGTGAAAACCGTTAGCCGTCATGGTGAGGTGCGATTAGTTAGTGAAACTGACAGTTATTGTTGGAGTTAAAGACCAGGCAATTAGAGCTTGATCTAATGGCTGGCATGGCTTCATGAAGGAAAAGCGCATGATTGTTAAAGCTCATGAAATAGTGAAAAGAAGGTAGGGCTCGACACTAACATAGAGAGATCAGACGGAGATAAAGGCAGTGTAAGTTCTCATGATCTAATGGTCAGCATTGCTTCATGAAAGAAAAGTGCAAAGGTTTTATATTCTACAAAATAGTGAAAGAGTGAAACAAAAAAAATACTCAGAGAAGTTATGACCCGTTGGAGCCTATTTTTGAATTCGGTTTGTGAATTCAATTTTAAGGTGATGGCCGAAGCATATAGAGTTAATTCCTAAAATTCAATGCCAACTTGCCATATTAGAGACCACATCAACTTGATTTTTAGCATTATTTCATCAAAGTCTATTGCAGAGCATTGGTGCGGAGTGGTTTTTCTTCAGGCGAATAGTAGGTTTTTGTGCCTTTTCTTGATAATTTTGGTCTATTTCAATCTTTGCTATGTAAATTGTTTCATTAAAGGTCTATGTTAGTTCCAATTGGTATAGTGGCACATTCAAGATGGCACCAAGAAGGGAGTTGACAAGAAAAGTGAACTATTAGGACAGGAACATTTGTGATGATTTTTTAGAGCAGTTAACCATGTCCACCAATGTCGGGGCGAAGGCCAAAGAATTAGTACCAAAGAACCTTCATCTAAGAATTGGGGATGGCTTGTATGATAAAGGAAATTGGTTAAGGGACCCTAAAATAGGGATGTCAGGTTTAGGACTATTCAAAGTAGGTTTTGGGAAAAGACATTCCCCAACCCCTTTGAATAGCATATGGGAACTGGATGTAGTGAAGCTTGTGGTCCCTGGAGTATTCATGGATATAGATTTGTTGACCCTGATTGCACAGAATTATGACCTCGTAGCTAGATGTATCAGGAGTGTAAAGGGACCAGCCTTGATTGAAATAAAAGATGATGAATTCAGAAATGTGTTCAAACTCAGTGAGGCTTCAAATTTGTTAGAGCCTATTGACTTTGAGTTATTAGCCCAGATCTAGAATGCACAAAGGGATCATCTTAGGAGTGGCCCATTGAAATAATTCTTTGTTAAGATATGAGGGTTAAAAGTTCTAGGCCCTAGTACAATGGAACCATTCTCCCTCAATTTGTTTACTTTGAGAGCTAAGGGTATGTATTGGGCACTATGTCAGATCTTCGGAGAAGATGCTGAGAGAAACATGCCAACCCATTACATGCTAATGATTGCACAAATTCTAAACCCCTCCCTGGCAATAACATTTGATTATGCCCCATACCTTACTGATGCAATTCATGCAGGGCTAGTAGGGATAAAGAATGGCAAGGTAGATAGGCCATTTGGATGGTACTCCCTATTAATGCACATGTTTTTGTTCAAAGGTGCTGACTATTTTGCAAAAGAGATGGATTTGGTTAAGGTAAAAGATAAGGAAGAGATGTTTGTTCAACTTTGGAGCACTATTCTATCCTGGGATAGAGAGGATGCTAGTTTTCTGAATTTTGATAGATGCTTTGCATCTAAGATTAGAATTCTTTTATGCACAAAAAACCCTAGGATTCCTAAGGCACTTTTGGAATTCCTTAGACCTAAAGAGTTTGCAGAGGGTATTAAGATTGTTCACAATTGGGGAGATATGTATTTATACCCTGTTTCTACCATTTTTAGAGTGTATGGCTTTAGAGGTACTTCGTATTTACTACCCTATCAGGTCCCATTGAAGATAGGAATTGTAGAAGTATTGAGACAAACTAGAGGAGTACAAGAGGCAGAGCTGACCAATAGGGGTAAAGGGACCATTTTCCCAACTATCACCATGGCCCACCATTTTGTAATCACTAAAGGTGGCTAGAAATATGTTGAAGAATTCTTTAAGCCATGTAGGTTGTCAACTATAGTTTCAAGATCTGCAAACCCTGAGGACTTTTTCAATGGCATATTTAGAAAGAGGGCAGTGTGTATAGGTAGGCCTCATCAATTTCAGTTCCCTGAAGATTTAAATAGGAATGAATTCAACTTAGATGAGCAGGAACCGAGGAAGGAGAAGTGGATTGCATATAAGAGGGCACTTGATTTTATCCATCAATTTGATGGTAGCTATGACCCTCTTTCTATCTTTAACCCTTTTGAGGAGAAAATCAAATTCTTGATTCTCTATTTTGAGTACCTCGTGTAAACCTTCAAACAAAAAAGGGAGGCTATAATGCAAAATGACCCTGACAAGGTTAAATTGGTCCTAGCTAAGCCTACTTTTGCTAAGTCTATCCCGCCTGGTGACTATGTAATACATAAGAAATCAAAGTACACTGTGATGATGCCAATGATAGGTGAGACTTCCACTTCAAGAGGGAAAAGAGCAATTAAGGATGTCATTGACATCCAAGATTCCCCTCAAAGGAAAAGGGTAGGAAATGAAGTTGAAACTGATGAGCCTCAGTATTCTCCATCTCAGTCCCCTATCCACATAGGAGATGAGAAAGCAATGGCTGAACAATTATTATAGTTAGGGAGTATAGGTGAGATTGCTTATACATACGAGGAGACCCAAGAGGGGATGCCAGAGGAGCCACCTAGTGTTGAAATGAACTTGACTGATGGTGAGCTAAAGGGAAAAGAATTAGACCTTACTGTTAAGCAAGCCAGTGAAGAATTCTTGGCTGACAGGAATTTCATTACAACAAGGGCTTTCATGCAATTTGTGTGGAAGAAAAACATGGAACAATTCAAGGTCAAATGTGAGCAGAGGAAGAGTGAATAGCCTCTTAGAGATGCAACTTAGGTGGAAGAAGAAATAAAGAAAGAAATGATGGAAAAGTTTAAGACTATTACCCCTGAGAAAGGAAGAGAGATGGTGTCTAAATCTTGTGTGTTAATGCTCCCTGAATGGGATATAGCTGATGCTCTTGTTGTTGAAGTAGTGAGGAAGGAAACAAAGCCAATGGAAAGAGTGACCTTCAACAAGGATAATGTTGCTCTAGTCATGTGGTCGCTAAAGAAGGATGAGAACAAAAGGAGGAAAAGTGCATTAGATTCTAGTCTCCTAGGAGGCATGATTGTTAAGAGAGTCCAAGATATAGGGGTAGTGGAAGCTACAAGAATAGTTTTGGAAACTACAAAGTTCAGTGTGGTAGTAGCAGAGAAAGAGGCAAAAGAAAGAGCTAATCTCCAATTGAAATTGGAGACCATCTTAAAGGCTTACAATGAGGCCAAAGAGGGAATAGCCAATAGGGACAACATTATCACTAGACTTTAGAGTCAGTTGGCAAGTTAGCACCATCCAGGTGAATCCTCTACACTCATGATAGCTTCCTCTCCAGCAAGACCTCCACCTACTAGTCCCATTATAGAATATCCCCCTTCTCCTATGCCTTCTGGTTTCTAGTCAGCTGAGACTATCCAATATGAGTTGGAAAAGTTGAAACAAGCTCAAGCGATGTTTGCAATCAAGTATGAAGAAAAGGTGAAGGCCACAATCTTGAAATTTGTTGATTAGTCAAGGCCTCCATTGTATACATTAAAATGAAGAGGATTCTGGATGTTCTAATCAAATTCAGAGAGGATGAAGTCACCTTGGAACCAATTCTTAATAAGTGGATCCCTAGAGGTAAGGTGTTAGAGCTCATGTATTCATCCCATGCAGATGTAGAGGTCCAGTAGTGAGTTTATTAAAGAGAAGAATATACTCTCAGAGGAAAGGGTAGGTGTAAAAAGAAAAGCCCAACTTTATAGAAAAGAATATTCATATCACAAATTTGAATTGTTTCCAGGGGGATTTGTCGGTCCAATTTAGTTGAAAGAGGAGAAGACCTGGCTAGAAGAGAAGGACCACAAATTGTCCTTAAGGGTTAATGAAATTATTAACACTGATGACACATCCCTATTTGTCCAAATAGTTGAAGAAATTTAAAAAGTGAAATCACACTATGGTTTCATAGAAAAAGAAATCAGGCAGTTAAGGGCCATTTGGAAAAGGCTAGAAGGAATGAAACAGAAGATTATTAGCTTTGCTTGGCCAAATGATGACGTGTTCTAGGAGTGGAAGGGGAAATATGTCAGAGAAAAGGAAGATGCTCCAGAGCAGGTAGAAGAGGTTGCAATAGAACAACAAATAGAAGAGGTCATTGATATTGTGAAGGACTTGTAACTGTTTCTTGGAGAGTATCATAGTTTGTAACAAACTTTTCTTAGGAATATTTGAAGCTTGTAAGTATCTATAAGATTATAAATGGATATCAGGACTAGTGTAAAAGGGGATCACAAGAATTTTGTAAAGAAACTCTGCAGAAATATATCTGGGTTTTTCTAGTTATTACAAAGAATACTTTGAGTTATGTAAGATTTTTTCAAAAAATGAATATCAGTATACAGATCAGAAACTTTTGAGCCTAAAACTATGTTGTCTTCTGGTGTGCTTTCAGTAATTTACTAGTTTCATTTGAGTAATCTAGGGTTATTCAACTGAAAATGGATTGTAATACAATCTTTATGGATATGTTTCTTAGCTTTTCTCTTCAGGATAGGAATTAAATATGCATGAAATATCTCTGTCAGTAGGTTATTTTGTTTGAAGCTTTGAATTTGATAAACACTATTTAGTTTATCAAGAAATAACTCTTATATATGTCAGGCATGTATGGGGTTAATAGAGGCTGAAGTGATGAGATGTATGGGGATGTTTAATTGTGAAATCCTTGCTTAATTTAGATGACTCTGTAGCCTGGATAAGCCACTGGTATCAGTTGTAGTTTTCTTTCTACATCTCTTGAGGATCAATATTGAAGAAAATGAGCTTAGGTTTTCCTTTATTATTTTAGTTTGTGTTGAGGCGATGAAATCCAATGGTTTTTGGACATTGGTTTACTATGGATCTCATTGAAAAAGTGTGAAATTATTCACCAAAGGTATACTCACCTGAACTTTGGATAAGTTCAAAGTGTAGAAGGTTCTCCAAACCTTGTCATATGTTACTCTAAGATTCCTTTCTCCTTGATCTCTTCATTTTCTTACAGGGGATAAGAGGGAATCCGAATTTGAGATTAACAGTAACAAAAAACTGCTATCTTTCAGATTGTTTGTTGGGACTAGTAGTATTAAGTAAAATAGGTGTTTAGAAATGAAAAGTCATTTTGTGCAAGCAAGTATATCATGGAGTACTTGTGAGTCTGAAGCTTTTGTATACCTATTTTCCAGAAATTAATATACAAGATTTGTCATCTTTATCTTCAGATCGTCTCATGTTATATGATGTTGATGAGTCAAAGTCCTTTGGATAAATCTAATAAGGTTTGTTGCAGTGTGTTATCACTTGTTGTTATATAAGTAACAAAATTGTTTTTGTTGTTCTTATAATGTACATTGAAATCACTACATTGATAGTCTTGTATACTTGTGAGTTTTTTCAAACTATCTCCAAAGATTACAAATATTTGTCCATTAAGTAGCATGTAAATTATCAGACAAGGCATTAGTCTATTATTAGTTTTCTATGATTAAATTTGGTTTGCATGAGGTCCTCACCAAAGAAACATACTACTAATTTCTACTAGCATTGTTTTTTCATAACCACTCAAGGTTCCAACAACATTCTTTTATAATTTTTTATTCATTATCAATTATATTCAAGTTTTCAAATTAAAGCAAGTTAAAAGCACATAATAAAGCATAGTTATAGGAAATATTTTGCCATTCTTGTAAATAGCTGATCTGTTAGGTTTAAATTCACTATAAAGAAATCTCTTTGTTCTTTGGAGATTAAGGTATACCCACCTAGGTCTAGTGGAGCCTAAAGTGTAGAGGAATTTGGTCTTTGACCATTCCTATTCATTGGCCAAGGTTGATTGAGAAATCAGTAGGAGAGTTGGCAAAGCTCTAGGATTTCCAATCTATGGTTTTGGGAACCAACAGATTGGCAACTCTACTTGGGAGTTGTCATAGGAAGTGTTAAGAATTTCTGGTGGTTTTCTTTCAGACTCTACTGGAGGAAGGAGCCTAGAAGATCAATAAAAGTATTATTCCTCTTAGGAGGTGGTGACTCTGGATTTAATATATGAGTAATAATTAGTATTTTAAGAAAGTAAGAGAAATCCCTAGGAATTTTTCAATAAGGTTAATGCAAGGGAGAAGGTCTTTGCACAAGGGATAAGATAATCTTGTTCAGTTGAATCCAAAGAGAAAAAACAAAGAAAATAAATCAACACCAAATATGGCATTTGGGGGTTATAAGAAGTTTCCTCATATAGAGGATGGTTCTTCATCTGGTGATAGATTTTAAAATATGGAGGAAAATCCTTTTTATAACTTAAATACAAAAGATAATAAAGGTGGCCATGATGAAACCTTGACTGCTAAGGAACAAGAGGACAGATAGTTGGATGCAACTATTCTTAGAATGGCTGACTTAAATGGAGATGAATCTAAAATGGAAAAGGCTCTTAAGAGACAACTGAATTGGGTGTTGCAAAAACTTGGATTAGAAAGAGATACCATTCAAAGCCCTAAGTCAAATAGGGTTTAAGAAGAGAAAGGAAGAGATGAAACAAGTATACTAACAACCCCTAGATATAGTCCCCCTCACATGAGAAACTTGAAACAACCATTTACGGTCTATAATAATCCATTGTCAAATGTTTTGGATAATAATTATGAAAAAAGGGATAAATGGAAAAATATACCCTACCATGAAAATAAAAACTAGTATAATTATAGACACTACAATAATCATAATGGTTAAAGAAGAACTTACAATGGGGAAATTACTGGTAACTGGAATAGTAGAGATGGGACCAACAACATAAATAATAATAGAGGTAATTATGGTAATAATGGAAATTATGGCAACAATGGTATTGGAAACAATCGAAATGGAAATAACAATAATGGTGGAGGCAATAATGGAAACAATGATAATAATGGAGGAAATGGAAACTATCAAATTAACAACTATGGTTGCAGACCACCTATGACCATTGAAAGGTATAAATAGTTGGATTTTAGTGGGATAGTTGGATATCCGAGTCAGATTTCAAATGATTTAAGGTCAGCTATCCCTAGATTCACAGGGAATGGAACTGATTCTGTAGAACGACATGCAATAAATGTAAAAAATAACATTGAAGAGTTTGAAGTCCCTTATGAAGATGTTTTATGAAATTGTTTGTTCAATCTCTAACAGAGGATGCAGGAGAATGGTATAGGAATCTTCCCGACAAATGCATTGGTAGTTGGCAGGAGTTTTTGACACAATTCTTGGAAGAATTTGGAGACCATAATGATACTTCATTTGCATCTCATGAGTTGACAAGCATAAAGAAGAATAAATATGAATCAGTCTCTGAATTTAATAAGAGATTTAATAAAGTACTTAATAGAATACCAAGAGATATTAGACCTGTTGATTCATTTTTGATTGATTTTTATTTGAGTGCTTTTGATAGCAAGACTTATTATGAGATCCTATCTCACAAACCTACCACCTTGCAACAAGTATTTAAGACAACCACTACCTTTGAAAATAATAGAAAAGATGCTAGGAGAATTTGCAAGAGAGATGATGCAAAATTATATAATCCCAGAGCAACAAAAAAGGATGAGTTCAACTAAATCATGGACATGTTGAAAAATATGAAGGGTAAGAAAAATCACAATGAGAAGCCGCCCCGATATAGAGGCAATAAGCCAATGAACTACAATAGACCAAGATTGCACGACATGCCATATAACACAAACTAGAAGGATGGTAAGCCGGTGAATGTAAATCTAAGAAAAGAAACTCCTGATCCATGGAAGAAGGTAAACAATTTTGTGGAGGAATATCCATGGTGTGAAGTCTACAATTCACCCCATGTTGCAAAACAATGTATGATTGCTCAAGGTTTTGTAGAAGAGAAGGATCATGAGAATGAGTATGAGCCCATAGTGAATGTACTCTCATCAGATCCATTTTGGGGTAGGAATGAGGATTCATCTAAGGATGAGCGATTATCAAATGTACAATGGAGAAGAGAGAGCTAGCAACACATTGTGCATCAAGTTTTTACTGATGATGATGTGGATACCCCAGCCCTAAGGAGATTGCTCCATGATGGAGAGCCAGTGCTTTCCTTGAGAAACTTAATAGATGAAGAAAAGAAAGTCTATACTATGGCAGCAGTAGCATAGGCAAAAAGCAATTATCAGCTAAGGAACATAATAGTGAACCCAGAGAAAGGTAAGCCATTCAAGATATTTGCAAAGGTTCCTAAAGCTAGTAGAAACGAAGACATCGTCGCTAACAAGGAAAAGGAAAGTGCAATAGAAAAGGTCAAACAAGCAGAACTTCCTAAATTAATAAAGCCAGTTGAAAGGAAACAGATTAGTAAGCCACTTTCAAATTGTGGATCATTTATGTCTCAGGCTTTATCACAGGTGAAAATATTTGTGCCCTTGCTTGAAGTAATGAAATTTCCTGATTACAAACATGAAACAATCAAGATTTTGTCTAATGTTGGTGAAGTTAATAAAGAGGTTCATAAGCCAAAGGCTGAAGATCCACCTGTTGTCTATTTGGGAACTTCTATCACTAAGAATCTTACCCAGGTTGATCCTTTTTATTTGACTTTGTTGATTAACAATAAAATGGTTAAGAATTGTATGATAGATTCAGGTGCAACTGTGAAAATAATGCCAGAAGATGTCATGAAGGAACTTGGGATGCATGTAGACATTCCCTATGGGAAATGTTATGCTATGGATAATAGGTCAGTCCCAGTGGTTGGAATTATGAAGAATGTTGAGTTTTGATTTCCAGCAATGCCCATATGTGTCATATAAAACGGACATCACAATTGTTCATGTTCCACCAAATTATGGGATGTTACTATCAAGGCAATGGTCAAATTTGGTGGGGGGGGCATGTCCAGCTAGATCTTTCATATGCGACCATCCCAGTAAAAGGGGTGAATGCAAGGATTGATAGAGAGTCGAGTTCATTCTACCTAATAGAGGAAGTTGATCCAAACGAAACAACATGTTTTCTCCAAACAGATATAGATAACTTTCAAGTAAGTATTTCTAAATCCATTCAATGCAAAACTAATAAGTTTGAAAAAACTATTGAATCACATGAGGATAAGATTTGGAAAATGTACTTTGATGGTGCTTACAGTAAGGAAGGAAATGGAGCTGGTGTGGTTTTTATTTCTCCTAAGGGGAAATCATTCAAATATTTTTTTTTGTTAGCCATTGAATTTACAAACAATGTTGCTGAGTATGGAGCATTCTTGTTAGGTCTTAGAATGGAAAGTAAATATGGTATTAAATTACAAACAATTTATGGTGATTCAAAGTTGGTTGTATCTCAAGTAAGGGAAAGGTTTGCCACTAAAAATGTAAGGCTTCAAAGTTATAGGAATGAAGTGTGAGATTCAATTGAATTTTCTGATGCATTTTATATAACATGGATTGAAAGGTCTAACAATATTTTGGCTGATTTTATGGCTAACCTAGAAATTGAAAATAATGATATTCCTTTTGATGACATCACCCAAGTTGAAATAAAAACTAGACCTACAATACTAGATAACATAAAAAACTTGTAGATATTTGATGATGACATGGATCTTCTGAAGTTCTTATTTTGTGAAGACCAGTATGAGGGCCAACATGTGGATTGGAATGCATATGTGAAAGAGGAGAGTGGTAAGGAGTCCGTATTTGGAAAAAATATCCTAAAAATTAAAACAAACAAGATTCGAAAAGGGTTGGTGGAACTAGAGAGGATGTTTGACAATAAGGATATGACAAACTTTAAGCCCAACACTGGAGGCTGTGAAGAAGTGGAGAAAATAAACTTGTGAAGTGAAAACAATCCTAGAGAGGTTTACATTGGGAATAAGCTTACACCAAAAATTAAGATTGCATTGGTCAATCTATTAAGAAAATACATACATGTTTTCACCTGGTCATATGATGACCTCAAAGCATACAGAGAGGATTTGTTCCAGCATGAAATCCCACTAAAATCATATGCAAAACCATTTAGACAAAAGCAAATGCCTATAAATCCTACACTGGCTCCCAGAATGAAGGAAGAGTTGATGAAGATGAGGAATATAGGGATTATAGAGCCTATAAGGCATTCCACATGGGTGTCAAACTTGGTGCTTGTTAGAAAGAAAAATGGTGATAGCAGATTATGTGTGGATTTTCAAAATTTAAATATATCATCTTTAAAGGATAATTATGCTCTACCTAACATGGAAGCTTTTCTACAAAAGTAACAGGGAATGAATTACTTTCTATGATGGATGGGTTCTCCGGTTACAACCAAGTGAAAGTTAAGGAATCAGAAAAATACAAAACAACTTTCACTACACCATGGGGGACATATGTGTATGCCAGGATGCCATATGGACTTACCAATGCTAGAACTACTTTTTAAAGGGCCATGGATGTAGCTTTTGAAGGCCTCGTTGATTAGATTTTGGTTGTATACCAAGATGAATTGACAACATACTCCAAGAAAGCACAAAACCATTGTAATGACCTATAGAAAATTTTCATCAGAGCACTAGAGTATGGTATCTCTCTAAATCCAAAAAAGTGTCACTTTGGAGTGACTGAAGGAAAACTGCTAGGTCATATTGTATCTAAAGACGGAACAAGGATTGACCCTAAAATAATTGTAGCTATTGACAAAATTCAGACACCTAAAAAAGTCAAAGCTATTCAATCATTCTTTGGACAAATTAATTTTGTTAAAAGATTTGTGTCTAATTTTTCCAAGATAGTAAAACCTATTGCAAAGATGTTGAAAAAGGGTCCAGAGATAAAATGGACTAATGAAGAAATTGAGTCTTTTGTAAACATTAAAAGGGCCATCAAGGAAGCACCTATACTGAAATCTCCTGATTTCTCTAAACCTTTTCAAATATTTTCTTTTGCTTCATTTCATACTATTGTTGTAGTTATGTTATAAAAGAATGATGAAGGTCATGAGCAACCAGTGATATTTTTTAGCAAAACACTACAAACTTCTGAGTTAAATTATGATATAAATGAGAAACAAGCATATGCCCTAGTAAAAGCTATAAAATATTTTAGGCCATACTTAGTGGGATCTAATGTCATTGCCTATGTTCCTAATGCAGCAGTCAAAGATATTTTCAGACAAACTGAAACTATTGGGAGAAGATGTAGATGGATCAATCAAATTTAGGAGTTCAACATTGATATCGAGATTACTAAATTGGTAAGAGGTCAAGGATTGGCTAAACTAATGATAGAATCAAATTTGGAAGAAACATGGATAAATTAGATAGAGTTAGAGGAGGCTCAAATAAGCATTGAGATGTGTCCTTGGTACAAGAATATTGTCTATTATTTAAAACACATGAAATATCTAGAGGATTTAAATGATAGTCATAAAAGAACACTTAAGCTTCAAGCATCTAGGTATGTATTGCTTAAAGGTGATTTATATTCGAAAAATAGAGATGGTATCCTCCTATTTTGTCTGGATGTTTATCAAGAACAATTTGTTTTATAGGAATTGCATGAAGGTGTATGTGGGGGATATTTTTTAGCAAAAACTATTGCCCATAAAATACTCAATGTCGGTTACTATTGGCCACAAGTATTTTAGGATTGTCATACTTATATTAGAAAATGTGTGGCTTGCCAAAAACATTTAGGAAAGCTTAAATATGATGGAGCTCTTCCACTTAGACCAATGCAAAATGAAGAACCTTTTCAGATGTGGGGTGTTGATTTCATAGGAGAAATTGTAAATAAATCCAGTGGAGGACACAAATGGATTTTGGTAGCCACTAATTACTTTACCAAGTGGGTAGAGGCAATTCCTACAAGTTAGGCTACAAGTAAGGTGGTAACAAAATTTCTTTTGGAAAATATATTGACAAGATTTGGGGTTCCCCACAAAATTGTTGTAGATAATGGGATGTGTTTTAGATCCAAAGAATTTGCTGATTTTTGTGAAATTTATAGAATCACTTTGTCATATTCATCACCTTATCATCCCCAGGGGAATGGACAAGAAGAATCTAGTAACAAAAACTTATTAAAGATCATTAAAAGGATGTCAGGTGACAACAAAAGGGCATGGGATTCAAAGTTGAATTTGGTAGTATGGGAAGATAGAGTAAAAATCAAGAAATCCACAGGGTTTGCTCCTTATCAGCTTGTTTATGGTAAAGAAGAAAGGTTGCCTTTGAACAACCTACTCCTAGTGTATAAATTTGTTTCAAAGGAATATTTAGAAGATGTTGACTTCATGGAAGACAGGCTGGTCCAGTTGGTTGAATTGGGTGAATACAGGAGAGAGGCTCAAGAACAAAATATACAAAGGCAAAAGATGGTAAAAGCATTACATGACAGGAAGGCTTCTGATAGAAATTTTGAAGAAGGAGAGTGGGTTCTCAAATGGAATGCAAAAGACCAGGATAGGGGAAAGAATGGAAAATTTGAAGCACTTTGTATAAAGGAGGAGAAAATTCATATTTCTTGTAGAACACTGAGGGTGAAATTCAAGAATTTCTAGTACATGCTTAGTATCTCAAGCATTTTTTCTCTTAGGGAGAAGGGAGTATTCTTGTACTATAGTAGTGTAGTTTTTCCTTTGTTGTTTGTTGTTTGTTTATTTTTGGTCTGCTTTCCAGAGATAGTTGAGATCTTTCTATGTCCCTAAAAAGAACATACATCCCCAGAAAGAGCCACTATTAGCACATATTTTTGCAAAATATTATGTGCTATTTGTTTGATGCTTTATATATATTTTTTCATCATAAGAGAATTTATTGTTGGATTGCATGTGCAAGAGATATGTTGCATCATCAGAAAGATCCTACTGAAACCCATTTTCAAATTGGACAAGTACCCCTGGGGCATGTTAAGGGTTGGGACTGAATAGAGACTACATGAGGGAATTTTATCATGATAGTATTGGGATCCTTATAAGGACATTATTTGGGCCTATGTGATAGACTCTGTCACTTATTAGAACATATGAAGCTTCCATGGAGGATTGCAAGTATAAACAATATATGAAGAGGAGTTTAATTAGCATAATTATCAAATTTGAGCTATCGGCGTAAGTTACCCTGACAAGGCCGATTAGCCGAAAAAATGAAAGAACCTATCAGTGTGACTCAGACCGACCACTCCGAAGGAGAACCAAAAGGAAGTTAAAAAGGAGGGTTTCATCAGCATAACATTCACTATTGGGGGCATGAGAAAAGTGTTGTGTTGATAGCCGATGAGGCTATCAGTATAACCTACACCGATGAAGGAAAATGTGAAGTAGATGACGACAATGTCATCGGGCCATCGGAAAGTGTCATTGTACGCTACCCCTATCCCCGATGGGTTAGGTGGAAAAGGTGGTTTTATCAACATGTCTTACTCAAATAAGGCGATACCAAAAGGAGGAAAATACTAAGTCATCAGGGAAACTTAAACCATCGGTGAGAGGTATTTTAGGTTATGTTGATACCCAATGAGGAAGACAAGTCGGGCACAAAGAAGGAGACTAGATCGAGATTAATTACACCGAATTAAGACAAAGTCATTGGGATATCATCACCTCATCAGGAGGAGACATCTTTCATTACACCGATACCTGATGAGAAAGCAGAGATAGGTGCGAACAAGGAGATCTCATCGGAGAAACATAAAATGAGTTGTTCCAATACCCGATAAGATGACTCGATGTAACAAACAAGATGCAGACTATGATGGAGGACTCATCTCAATAACTTAAACCATCAGAGAAACATGTTGGGAGTTATGTCATTACCTGATGAGAAGAATGCCATGGAGGAATAGAAGAAAGTTATATTGGAATGACCTACGCCGATGTGATATAGAGGTAAAAGTAAAAGCCTAGCTAGAAGGTGGAGCCATCGGGGAAGTTATAACCATTGAAATGAGATCAATTGATCTACACTAATGCTCGACGGAGTGATTGGGGAGACCTATGCCGATAAAAAGGGTGGGTGGAACCAAATGATTGAATTATTGGGTGGAGTTATGATGACTAGCCATTGCAAAATTTGATCTTAACGAATCCACCTGTCATTATTAAATACAAGAAACGGATAGGTCTGTTCTTACATGAGGTGAATCATAGCACCATTTCAATTGAGTAAATTCTCATGATGTATTATATCTATATATAAAAGTTGGTATAAGGAATTTGCATAGCTGATTGAAGCAAACAGAGAGATTGACGTGGAACTAAACTGCAAATGTTTGAATTTCAGAAAGCTTGAGGGATTCAAATATGGAGGGTTCTAGTTCCAAGGGAAAGAGGAAGGTCAGTAAGGTTTTGGAGAGTTCTTCAAAGAAGTCTAAAGGTGGAGAAGGTGCATAGAAGTGGAAGTTAAACCAAGATATGATTGACCAAAATGAGCTCACCAAGAGCCAAATCCCAAAGATCTAAGGCTAATTTTCCTATCCGTGACCAGCTAGAAGATGATTTCAAAGAAATTGGTGATGTTTGGACCAGGGTTAGATGTCACAAGTTGTTCTTGTATCATTATTCAGGAAGAAGAAATTTGACCCTAATCTCAAACCCATGGACAACTGGATTGGGTAAACTTGTAGTCCCTAATGTCTTTGTAAATATTCAATTGATGAAAACACTGGCTAGGGCTTATAATGCCACAAAAAGATGTATCCAATTGCCAAAGTTTGATGATTTCATCGAATTTTTAGTGGTCACCATTCATGAGGTTTTTGGTCTTGGTTTCGAATCTGATGTACCTTTGTCTTTCAAGAAATTGGAAAAAGAATATATGAAGATGGACAATGTATACAATGGGTAGAATTTGGCCATACATAAGGCCAAGAAAGGAAAGTTGATAGATGAAGATGGGCCCCTATTTGATATCTGCATTTTCAAGTAGTATTTGCAGTATACGTATATGGCATGCAGTCAAGTGGGAGGAGTTGAGGTCCCAGAAGTGGCTTGAATAGGACCATTAGTACTTGCTACAGACACACAAATGCATGAGCCAAGGCAATTTGATTATGCTAATTACATTGTCGAGAAGATGCATGAGGGTTTCTTAAGCCTTCATAATAACCCCGACAAATATTTTAAGTTTTACTCATTGTTAATGCATATTATCTTATTTTATGGATGACACAAGAGGTTATGGCCCGAAGATTTGAAATTAAACATTAATGGTAAAGATGGGCAGGAGAAACCAGTTCAATTGTGGGTGCCACTGTGGGATTCTTGATTCATGAGATCTCATTATGTCAAATTTGAAGAGTTTTTTGTTCAACTATTATATAAAAAAATTGGGGTTTCTTTTGAGGGATCATTTTCAGAAGAAATCAAAAGATTTCTTAGACCCCATGAGCATGGGGATACAAGGGTGAATCATAATTGGGGTGATAGGTATGTATGTCAAGACTTCACATATGTTAGGGTTTTTGGATTTGAAGGTGCTCCTTATGTGCTACCAAAGCCTATGCCTGATAGAATTGCTTACTTGGAGATTATGAGACAAATGAGTGTCTCTAATGCACAACATTTTGTGGGTGCCCACAAGCAATTTTTTCAACCCAGGACTCTACATTTTGGTGACTTCACCATTGTATCTACAAAGGTGTATGAAATTATTGGCAGGAGGTTATGGAAGATTATAATCTTTATGAGCACACAAGTAGAAAAAAATATGACCCAGAGGACTATATACACCAGAGCAGAAAAGGGCAGAATCTGGGTGACTATTTTCATGAGCATGTTGAAGCCTTCGACATCTTCAGAAATAAGAAATCTGAAGAAGCTATGAAAATATTTCAGGATTTGAACAAGAAATTGGAAGAAAAGGGACAAAGACTATAGAAAATTGAAGAAGGAGAAGAAGAAGAAGAAGAAGAAGAAGCTGAAAGTGAATTAGGTGAGAATGAGGCTATCTCGAGATTCAGAATGCCTGAAAAAGGAGGAGGAATCTGAAGCATAAGACCAAATTATTGCGAGGATGAATGTTGATGTGGATGTTAGGTTAGAAGAGCATACTTCTTTTGTGTTTGATTTGGAATTCATTAAATCAAAGGAGTTTAAGTCCTTATTGTATCATTTCAAAGGAAAGAGGCCATGCTTTTATTGGATCAAGATATGATCCAGATGATTAGGCCATGCTTTTATGGGCCCTTTATCCCCCAAATAAGAGGTTGAGGATTATAGATGTGGATAAGGATTTCAATCACATGATGAAGTTAAAGGTTGGTGAAGTGGATCCCATGGTCATAGCAGATATGGGAATTGACATTTCAAAATTAAATAAAGCACAGATGAAGATGTTGGTAAGAGAGACGGGAAAATACAAATCATTGTATGAGGAACATTTAAGAAGCAGGGGCTAGCCTATACCCCAAATAGCAGATGAATCAAAACTGGAAAAGGAGTGGGAATAATTGCACAAAGAAAACAAGAAGTTGAGAAGAGAATGCAGAACACAAGGATAGACACAATGTGTGTCTTACTGTCTAAAATATTTGGGAATCTGCAGAAAATACTAGAGGAATTCTGGACTATTTACTAGAGAAAGATGGATAATACAATATCACACCAGAGGATTTTTAATAGGTTAAACATGTTACTATAGGATAAGGCACAGAGTGACAAGAAGATCAACAAGGTCAAAAAATTGATTGACACTCATGAGAGATTCACATCAGAGTTAAAAATTGAATATGAGGAGTGTCAAGCGATTGTTAATCATGGATTCCCAAGTGTGGTGGATGATACAGGGGTAATAAAGGATAAAGACCAATGGATTTCCAATTGCAGATCCCTACTCAGTGTAGCCCTTAGCATTGCCCATGTGGATACTTTGGATATGAATGAAATAGGGACAATTTACAGAAGAGGTAGAAGTCAGAGACATCATCTTCAATGCCTACACCTATAAAGATGAAGGATATCTTTGGTTAAAGGCTGGATGGGAAGAACTAATCTATGTCATTATAATGTGTTTTGGTTATAGCAGTTAGGGAGTTAGTTAGGTTTTCTGGTTTTAATTTGTACTAATGAAAGGGTGTGTCCTTTCATTTGTGTCTTTTTAGTCACATATATATAGGGAATAATTTTGTATTCTAATGAGGGGGAAGTAAGAAAAAACTGCTATCTTTCAGATTGTCGGTTGGGACTAGTAGTATTATGTAAAATAGATCTATAGAAATGAAAAAACATTTTGTGCAAGCAAGTATATCATGGAGTACATGTGAGTCTGAAGCTTTTTTATACCTATTTTCCAAAAATTAATATACAAGATTTGTTGTCTTTATCTTCAGATCGTCTCATGTTATATGATGTTGATGAGTCAAAGTCCTTTGGATAAATCTAATAAGGTTTGTTGTAGTGTGTTAACTTGTTATATAAGTAACATAATTTTTTTTGTTGTTCTTATAATGTAAATTGAAATCATTGCAGTGATAGTCTTGCATACTTGTGAGATTTTTCAAAGTGTCTCCAAAGACTACAAATATTTGTCAATTAAGTAGCATGTAAATTGTCAGACAAGGCACTGGTCTATTATTAGTTTTCGGTGAGTAAATTTGGTTTGCATAGGGTCCTCACCAAAGAAACATACTACTAATTTCTACTAGGATTTTTTTATTCATAATCACTCAAGGTTCCAACAACATTCTTTTATAAGCTTTTATTCATTATCAATTATATTCAAGTTTTCAGATTAAAGCAAGTTAAAAGCACATAATAAAGCATAGCTGGAGGAAATATTTTACCATTCTTGTAAATAGCTAATCTGTTAGGTTTAAATTCACTATTAAGAAATCTCTTTGTGCTTTGGAGATTGAGGTATACCCACCTAGGTTTAGTGGAGCCTAAAGTGCAGAGGAATTTGGTCTTTGACCATTCCTGTTCATTGGCCAAGGTTGATTGAGAAATGAGTAGGAGAGTTGACAAAGCTCTAGGATTTCCAATCTATGGTTCTGGGAACCAACACAATGTCCATTAAAGCTTCTTCTATTTGGCATACTGCTATATTGAGATCTACACTCATAAGAAGTGTGGCCATACTTATGCCAATTATGGTAGTACCCATCAAATGTGAACATCTTCTTTTGACTAACCGGTTTGTTTCTATAGTAACTAGTCTTATGACCTAATTTACCACAATGATTACAAGAGGATTTAGAGAACTTCATACCTTTCACTTCAGAATAATTCCTTTTATCATCCTTCATCTTTTTGGATTTAGATGATTCACTAGTTTCTATAGGACCTATACCAGGGTAACCAAGACTAGTTGTTTCTTTTGTTCTTCTTTGAGCCTTCAAGTGTTTATCTAACTTCTTAGAGCTTTCATTGAATTTTCTCATCTTCTCATTTCCCTCATTCTCAGCTTTCAACTCACTTTTTAGTTGTTCAATCTCTTTCACCATCTCATAAACAGGTCATGATTAGCATTAATAAAGCTTGAATTAAAACCCAAAACCCTGAAAAATATAGTTTGTTAAAAGTCACAGATACAGAGACTCATACGACATGATTTAACCTCTAAAATGACAAAGATTTAGATTTTAGACAAAAGCCAAAATAGACTCATACGACACAGGATTGAGCTAATACGAGTAAGGAATTTACCAGCCAGAAATTTGTACGACATACATTTAGATCTCGTGCAGTAGAATAAAGATACTCATACGACATAGGATTAGGTTTCGTCCCAGCCTAAATGGTAGTTTGTACAAGACAAATAATGAACTCGTATGACACTCTGAATTAGACCTGATAGAGATGAAGTCTTGTTGAAGCTTGAGAGGCCAAAAATTATAATTCCGACCCCACGGTGGGTGCTAAAATATCATGCCTATGAAGTGTGTGCCTGTTATACCTGCAGCTGCATTACAAAATACTCAATAAATCATTACAAGCAATGGTTAGAAAATCAATCAACAAAAGATAAAACCATAGCTAATCGATCTATTGCCTCCTAGTAAATATGAGTATCAATTTTTCTCTCAGATCTGGTTATGTAAATTCCAGTGACTTGACTACACTTAAATGGAGGATTTAAATGATGAACATGCATAAGCTAACAATGATAACATGATTAAGCTACATGATTTCATGATTATGCTAGAAAATAAGCTAGATTTAAGCTAAAATTGAACATGATAACAATGCTTAAATGATAAACTAAGAGCTATATGCCTATAGTAACAATGCTTGAATGCAAAATGAGATGAGATTTGGGATGGGATCCTTTGAACTCCAAAATGGGGTCTATTTATAGGATTTCCAAGGCTAGGGGTGAGGTGGCAGGAATCAACGGTCAAGATTAAATCTGAAGATATCAATGGTTAAATTGGAGGTTGGCAAAGAGGTTAGATTAAAGGGAACACTTGGAGGTTGGTAGGAGAAGGGGTTGGATGAAAGGGGACAATGTCATCTCCATGGTGACAAGTGTCAAGAAGCTTCTAGAAGAGGTTGGATGAAAGGGAACACTTAGTGACAAGTGTCACAAAGCTTTTCTCATGAGAGGACAAAGTGTTCAAGGAAAGGGGACATGGTGTTTAGGATGTGCAAGCTAAGATGGAGTTAATTAAACTCAAGGTTAGATGGAATGGGTTAGGTTAGGTGGTTAGAAGTTACGAGAATTTAAATTAAAAAATTCAAATAATAGGAAAAGGATAATTAATCTCAACTCATTATTGATTTGTTTTAATTAATTGGAGGATTTAGAAGAAATGAATTTGATGAGGAAGAATTAATTAATTAAAGGGGATTATTGAAATGAACCTATTAAATAAATCCTTAGATTTATTAATAAGTAGATGAATGGGAGAATTTAATCAAATTGTTTAGTGAATTCAATTAAATTGGGAAAGGGTATTAATTAAATAATTGCTTATTTAATTAATTATCTTCAGAACGTTTTTAGGTTTATACTTTTTTCCCCTCTTTGAAGTGAGGTGTGATGAAGCATTGATTCAAAGAATAATCTCATTTTGATGATGATGTTGATTTTATAGGATACCCCAGACCTTGATTGATATATTGTGGTATGAGTAAGCCCCCTTGAGAGATCAATTGAGATAATTGATCTTTGGAGTTTTGCGATCTTTGCGAAATTGATATCCCAATTAGAAATGATTTGCTTCTGCAACATTGATTGATGAAAGTGCGACTTCTTTGATCATGATGATTGATAGGGTTTGATAAATCTTGATTGACAAGATAAGATTGATTAGATTTGATAAGATCTAGATTTAGTCTGGTTTCAGGAAAGATACCTCCTGTATAAGACAAAGATGATCAGAAGCATCTGGTTTCAAGAATGATATATCATGTATAAGACTTGATCATAAGCATCTGGCTTTAGGAAAGATATATCTTGTATAAGACATGATAAAATAGATCAGATGCGATCAATTGATAGAATGGATAAGGTTGATTGGATAAAGAACTGACAATTTGTTTATATCATGTTGTAGGATGATTTAGATTTGCTGATGTTGGTACATTTGAAGGGGTAGCATAAGATTTTTGTTGGGTCGACAATATATAGAGAGATATGAGTCATCATTCTGATTGTGTATATACTTGTGATGATACCTTGATGATTCCTACAATAGATTTAATCTTGGATAAAAGGAGCATGCGGGATCCCATGCAAGAACGAAATGCAAGCTAAATACAAATGAGAATGAAATGCTATGAGCAGACTAGTCACTGAATTATTGCATTTTTGTCATCATTGAGCATTTTAAATGTGGGAAGTGAGTGAAAACATCGATGGTATAATTGAACCATGATGACCTGAGCACTGCTTTCTTGATTTTTGATATGGCAAGTTAGCAAAAGCATCGGGGTATAATTGAACCGAGATGACCTAAGTGTTGCTTGCATAAAATAGGCAGTATTAATCATTTCAATATGCAAATCAGAAATGTCTTCGATGATACTCTGATGATCATGTCTCGAGACAAATTTGCACATATTAATGATCAATTTTCAGATAGTAGACAAGAAAAATATCATGTTTCTTCCTTGTTCCTCTAGTCAAAGACATCCTGGAGTCACTCAGAAATCATGATAGTGAAAATAAATATAGAAAAGTTGAACAATCATGCTAAAATCATTATCCAAAAGATATCATCCATGCGTTTAGACTGACTTTGTGATAGTTTGATGGTTGATAATTTGATCTTGTGTTCAATGTTGGATATGTCTCAGTTTTCGCTTGATAAGAGTTGTCTAACCGTTTGTTCTACCTATTGGATTAAGCTCAGAATGATCGAGAAGTTTTGCCCCTAGCTAAGTGCAAGATTTTGCCCCAAGCCTAGAAAAAAATTCGTTATGATATACTGAATGATCCAAAACATGGTGAGAGAGCAACTGCGATCCTGCATATGTACAAAAAGCTTTACTATGGATATGAACAGCGGTGATGGAAAATGAATGCAAGCAAAAAGATGCATGAGCTAATAGATGGAATAGCTAGCTGACAGATAGTGCATGTTTGCCAGGTTCACTTTTTCTCATATTTGATTTTTTTTTTTGGGGGGATTTTCTTTTCACTGTTTTTTATTTTTCTTATTTTTTTGTTTTTGATTTTTCTTCTTTTTCAGACATAGAATTTCTTTAGGTGCATGTTATTGATAGATTCCTCGAGCTAATCTTCATCTTGTATTGATAGTTTATATGCTCCTGATCCAAATACTACTATGATCACAAATGGACCTAACCAGTTTGGTTCAAACTTTCCTTTCTTTTCTTGATCTACCTGATTGCGTGGATTTTGTTTTAGTACTAGTTCCCCTACTTGAAAGATTCATGGTTTGACCCTGTGATTATAGCTCCGACACATTCTTTGCTAATATACCTGTAAATGATCAAAGGCATTTTGTCTTCATTCATGGATCATTTTTAAGTCTTGCAGTCTAGATACTCATTGTTCTTCATCTGGGATGAGACCTTTTAATGATACTCGTAGAGAGGGTATCTCTACTTCGATTGGCAATATTGATTTTGATCCATAGACAAGAGAGAAAGGTGTTGCCCTTGTTGGTGTGTGGATACTAGTGCGGTAGGCCCATAGAGAAGGGTTTAATTGGATATGCCAATCTCTTCCAGCATCATTCACTATCTTTTTTAGGATTTTTAGAATAGTTTTGTTTGATGCTTCTGCTTTCTCATTCCCTTGTGGATAGTAGGGTGTGGAGAATTTGTGTTGAATCTTGAATTTATCACATATCTCTTGTATATCCTAATTCTTGAACAGTCACCCATTATCAATGATAATGGTCATTGGTATTCCATAGTGACATATGATATAGTTCAATATAAATGAAGCAATTTGTTTTCCTATGATATTTATGAGAGGTACTACCTCAATCCATCTTGTGAAATATTTTGTAGCTACAAGGATGAATTTGTGACCATTAGATGAAGAAGTATTTATCTTTCTGACGAGATCAAGACCCCATTGATAGAAAGGCCATGATGTTTCCAAAGCATGAAGTTCTTGTGCTAGTGCATGAATCAAATTCCCATGGATTTAACATTGTTTGCATGTTCTGGCTATCTGAAAAGAATCTTAATCCATGGTCAACCAATAATAGCCCAAGCGTATGAGTTTTTTTGAAAGGGTAAGACCACTTGAATGAGTGCCACAAATTCCATTATGGACTTCATGTAACGCCTTCTTAGATTCTTCTTGTTCGAGACATCTTAAAAGAGTACCATCTAGACCTCATTTAAATAGGGTATCTGCGATGAGAGTAAAATGGGAGGATTGGCAAATAAAGTTTCTCTTTTGGTTCTTCGATAAGTCAGGAGGTAAGGTGTTATCTTTCAGGTATGTGTAAGTTTGGCCATAGTGGGAGGAATCATGTCTAATAAGTTGACAGATGGTTTGGGAATCAAGACAATTATAGGTGAGGTAAAACAACTCTTCCACCAGGAATTCATAACGTTGTTGATTTTCCTGTGTCTGAAGGAGAGAAGCAAGTGTAGAACATGGCATATGTTGCTTTGTTGTCATTTCTTGGGATCTGCTAGAAAGTTATTTCTATAAAGTATTTCTTGATATCATCAACCATCTTTTTATAAGGCATTAGCTTTTTGTCCTTTGTTTGATAGTCATCATTGATTTGATTGATGACAAGTTGAGAGTCTCCAAAGACTTGAAGTTGTGTAATATTCCATTCTATAGCCATTTTGATACCTGTAACCAAAGATTCATATTCTGCTATGTTATTGGTGCATGAAAAGCTTAATTTATATTCTTTTGGGATTGTATGACCTTGTGGTGTGATGAATAAAATGCCTACTCCCGATCCATGTTGTGTATATGAACCATCAAAGTATAGTTGCCATGTTTTTGTTGTGACTGTTAGAATATCAGCATTAGGAAATTCAATGTGTAAAGGATGATCATCTTGAAGTGGTGCCTCTACTAGTTGATCTGCAATAACTTGTCCTTTGATAGATTTTTTGTCAACATACTCAATATCAAACTTTCTCAGAATCATGATCCATTTTGCTAGTCATCCTATTAATATTGCTTTGCTGAGTAAATATTTCAGTGGATCGATTTTAGCTATTAACTTGATGGAGTGAGATAGTAGATAGTGTCATAATTTTTGAGAAGCAAAAACTACTGCCAAGCATGCTTTTTCTATTGGTGAATAGTTGATCTCATATCCTACTAGTGTTCTGTTAATGTAGTATATAGCTCATTCTTTTCCTTCATTATCCTATTGTGCACGAAAAACTCCTAATGATGCTTCAGTGGTTAATACATAAGTAACAACAACTTTCCTGGAATTAGTGACATTAGGACAGGTGGTTGTATGAGATAAGCCTTGATCTTGTTGAATGCGTCTTCACATTGATAGTCCCACTTGAAATGAACATTTTTGTGCAATAGATGAGTAAATGGTTGACATTTATCTACTAGTTGAGTGACAAATCTTCTGATTGAGTGGAGTCTTCCTTGGAGTGATCTTAGTTGATTGATATTCTTGGGAGATGCCATTTCCATTATTGCTTTAACCTTAGCTGGATCTACTTCGATACCTCTAGCTGAAACAATGTATCCCAATAGCTTTCCTGAAGTGACACCAAAGGCACATTTCTTAGGGTTTAGTCATAGCTTGTATTGTTCTAACCTATCAAAGATCTTTTCTAGTATTTCTATATGTTCTTCTCTATTGTATGATTTAGCCAATATGTCATCCACATAGTCTTCCATGAATGTATGCATCATGTCATGAAATATAGTTGTCATAGCTCTTTGATATGTAGCACCTATGTTCTTTAATCCAAAAAACATGATGTTCTAGCTAGAAGTACCCCATGGACATGTGAAAGTTGTCTTTTCTTGATCTTTGGGTGCTATTTTGATCTAATTGTATCTAGAGAAACCATCCATTAAAGAAAACATGGAGTGTCCAGTAGTTATATCTACAATGATGTCAATGTTAGGCAAAGGAAAGTCATCCTTTGGACATGCGTTATTAAGATATCTAAAGTCTATGCATATTCTGATGCTTTTATCTGGTTTTGAAATAGGAACGATGTTGGATACCCATTGAGGATATGCTACAGGTCCACTGAATCTAACATCCAATAATTTCTTTAGTTCTGCTTTGACTAGAAGAGCAATATGCGGATGCATTTTCCTTAACTTTTGTTTGACTGGTTTGGCTCCTAGACTAACATTTAAGTGATGCATAATAAGCTCTAGATTTAACCCTGGCATGTCTACATATGACCAGGCAAAATTGATTTGCCATCGTTTGAAGAATTCTACATATTGTTATATTTCTTCTTTGGACAGAGAAGTCGCTGGATGAAGAATCTTTGGTTGTTCTGTTGTGCCAATATTAACTGCCTCTATTGGTTTGATCAAAATGGATGACCTTTCCTAATAGTGCTCAGGTAAAGTGTCAAATCTCCCATCTTCCAGTGCCTCAAGGAGGTTTTCACCATTAGATGCATCCTTTCTTTTTATTTTTTCCTAATCTAATGTTGCCAATAAATGTTTTTCAGCATTAGACTTGATATTCTTTTCATTACTTTCACTTTTGAGACTAGGAGATTTGGCACCCACTTGACTGGAGGATATGTTGCTAAAATTCTTGGTGGGAGTTGTTACCGGTTCGATTGCATTAAGATATACAGATATGGCATGGTCATTTGGAAAGGTATCAATGGCAGTATGCTCTTCATTTTCCCAATCAATAAGCTCAAGGTGGATTAGAGGTAGGGGATCTTCAGGTTGGGATGTTTCAAGGGTTTCAAGGGTCATGATGGATGTATCAAAGTTTTCAATATGTATGTCAATGTCTAGAATGGTACTCTCATCAGAATGACCTCATGTAAGGAGTTCCTGATTGTCCTTGGTTAAGTCCAAGTCAGCCGAATGTGATTCTTCAAGTGAACTAGTTCCTGACGTTTGTCCTACATACGTGTGAACTACATCGACTCCTACATCTCCTTCAAAGCAATTTTCTTCAATTGATTCTTCAGAGTGATAGGAATCCCATTCCCATTCATTAGAATTTGTGTCACTTGCAACTTGCAATCTACAAATTTGGTCATATAGCATTTCTTCTGCTTTTTTGGCTATATCGTTTCTTCTATCATATTCAACTTCTTCAGAACTGAGATTAAGTTCTCTCAACTTTTCTATGAGTTCTCCTGGATTTATATTAGCTTCTTTCTTGTTTTGATTGAGATGCAATGCTGCTTGAGAGTTGCTTTTAGTTTGTTTCTCTTGTTGATTTGAGGATTGCTTCTTTTGCCATTTTGTGTTTGTTTATGTTTGTTGCTTAGTTGATGTTTCTTCTCTTTCAATTGCCAATTGTTCTTGTCTGTTTTCATATTCCTCTTGCTATTAATTAAAAGATGTGTCAGAGTGACTTGTCCATACCCTAAGCCTATTTTGTCAGTGGTCTACGGAGCATAGGGTTGAATAGGTTCTGAGATACCTTCTTTTCTTTTTCCTATAGGACCTGTTTTGGTATATCCCATTCTTCTAAGAATGTTAAATCCTTTTCCATACTTTTATGTAGGCATTCTGACATTGTTGATTTTTTGTTGACATTCTTCATCCTTGTATAGCCACCATAGCATATCTTTGTCTTATGTTTACTTTGATAAGGTTCCAGCACTAACAAATGCTCCATCAAATATCGGAAGATGTTTCACAATTGGTTATTGTTTAGAGTTTGATGGTTTTCCAAAGGATTTAGGAGAAAGTGGTAATTATGATATTGAATATTATTCGTTCCCTCTATCTCTTAGCTGCATTTGTTTTTCCATACTTGATAGAATAGAGTCAAATGATTGTTCTTTGGATTGTGTTCTTGAAGATGATGCCTCCCTGTTATGTGGAACAATTACTTCTTGGGTCATTTTTAGATTGCTATAGTATTGAAATGGATTTGAATCTGCAAATATTGTGATTTCTTGCCCTTTGTAGGAAAATTTTACACACTAGTGATATGTTGATGGGACAACTTGCAAGTCATGTATCCAGGGTCTTCCCAAGAGTACATTATATGATAAGTCCAAGTCTAGAACTTGGCATATTGTGTCCTTCTAAAAAGGTCCCACTCTGATGGATAGTATCACAATTCCCTTAGAGGAAAATTCTTCTTCATCATAAGCTTTTATGGTGATCCTTTTCTTGACATCAACTGCATCTTCTGAATATCCTAAGGCACGAACAAGACTCAATGAACATATATTTAGGCCAGCTCCACCATCTATTAGAATACATTTAACGCGTGTTTTGTGAATGAGGACTTCAATATGCAAAGGAGCATTATGGGGATGTTGTAAGGACATGTCATCTTCTTCAGTGAATGATAAGTAGTGAGGGGTTGTGAGGTGTCCCACCATGGTTTGGAATTGATCGATATCAAGATCTTTGGATACTCTTGTATCAACTAATGCTCATTCAAGAATTTCTTTGTGTGCAGGTGAAAGCTTTAATAGTTCTAAGATGGATATTTGTGCGGGTGTTTTCTGCAATTGCTCTACTAGACTGTATTGTTTGGTAGTGGATGATGTGTTTTTTGTAGGACCTGGAAAAACAACTTTGGCTTTGCTTCTTATGATAGCATGAGTATGTTCTTGATTTTGCTTTTCTTTAACTACAATCATGTTTACCACATTATCATATGTATGAGCGTAGTTTACCTTCGCTTTACCCTTACCATTGTTTGTTATTGATGATTCACCTTTCTTGTAATTTGGAAGTGGAGTTTTAAAAGCTATGTGAGATTCATTTGTTGTATGTCCATCCATAGTTATTACTCCATTATCAATCATATCTTGTATGATATGTTTCAACTTCTAATAACTATCTATGTGATGTCCCTTCTTTCGATGGAAATTGCAATAATGATTATCATTCCACCAAGGTTGTTTGATTTGAGGTTCGTAGTTCCTTTCTTTTGGTAAAGTGATCAATTTATTTGCGAGAAGTGTCTTTAGTGCTAACCCAAGGGGTTCAGCAATGTTTGTAAATTGTCTTCAAAAGAAAGTTTTGACAGTTTCTCTTTGGTGATTGTTATTTTGTTGAGCCGCTTCTGAGTGAGTGGATAAATTAAAAATCGGTTGTTTTGGTTTCACATTGTTGTTATCCACTATTCCATCATTGATGACATTTTGATTTCTATTGCAAAACTTTGGCTTATCATTGTGATTATTGTTATTAGTGTTGTTAGGAGGATGGACTCCATCTTTGTATATTTTCAACTCACCTTTCTTTACCATGGCTTCCTCCATTCTGATTTCATTATCAATCATTTTTTTGAAACTTTGATTTCCTTGCATTTTTAAGTAATAAATCATTTGATCATTTAAGTTATTGATGAATATGTCCATTTTTCTTATTCTGACACTGTACGAGGATACCGCAAAGCTAACCATCTCCATCGTTGTAAAAATGTCATGAAAGGTTCTCCACTCTTTTGTTTGGAACTACATAGATCTAGCATTGTTACTTCATGTTGTATGTTGTAAGAGTATTGTGAAACAAACTTATCCACTAATTCTGAGAATGATCTTATTCCAGGTGGAAGTTTGGAGAACCATACCATAGCTAGTCTAGTTAAGCTTTTCGAAAATAATCTCATCAAGTAGGTATCCTCATGTGCAAACTCCATACTCATTGTGAAAAATTCTCATATATAATCTTGAGGGTCAGTGCTTCCATCATATTTTTTGTATCTAAGAGTTTCAAAACCTATAGGAAATGGTATCATGTTTAGGTTTCTGTCGAATGGATAAGGACAGATTTCTTGAAGTGAGTATCATCTAACATTTCCTCTTTGCATATCTTGAATTTGTGTTTGCATTTTTTGTAGTTGTTGTGTGAGAGCTATGATAGGATTATCAACATGATTTGTTCTTGCATAACCTTTATTTTTTATTCTAGGAGGATCTGGATCTCTTCTTTTTTCATCTCTACCCCTTCTTGTATCCTCATTAGATTGAATGTTATTCAGAATTTCTACTTCATCTCTTTTGGGTACGTAAGTTTCTTCATTGGTTTTGGTGTTATTAGGGATTGACATGTCATTCATTTTGATACCAAAGATATCCTCATATTGTTCATTATTAGGAGGAGAATCAATTTTCTTTTATGTCAATTTGTTTACATCAAAATCTTGGGGAAGTGTAGCACTAGATTTGGCTAACATTAGGAAATATTTTTATTTTTCTTCCTCCAACAATTTCTACATAAATTTATCAAATTGAGTATCCTTTTTGATGTCTCTGATATTTTGTTCTATTATTTCTCCTTCAACTTGTATTTTATCTTCATGTTCCATGATTATATTTGTTTCCAATGTTTCGATTTCAGTATCTATGATAATTTGTCTCTGAGTTCTAGCTAGAATAGGCATACACGTGTGTTAGATATTGTGCTAGAATTCGATTGTTCAAAAGTTTTTTTGGGTAAGTGATCAATTGTCAAGGTAGATATGCTAGAATGATATGACACAAAAAGATGATTCAATTGTTTAAAAGTTTGCAAGTTTTTCGGTCTTCAATTTAGGAGTGCAATGATGGTGATTTGATAAAAACCAAGTCCAGTAGGAATGATATATCCTATGATGTGGGACAAGATTGTCCTGACCAAACATTTCAATTTCATGATAAAGGATGATTGATCCTGATGAGAAACTATGTTTGAGTGATCAGTTTACCAAAGAGGGTGATAATGCACTTTGAGATGTTTAGATCTTGAACTTGTTAAGGGTGAGCACTTTGAAAGTCTTAAGGTATTTATCTTCTAGAGTCTGATTTTGACGGATGATAACTTGACCAAGCAAACCAAGAAGATAATTTAAGCACCAAATGATAGATAATAGATGTTTATGAATACTACAAATTGATCAAGCAGAATGACAGACCTGAAAAGGTCATGCAAAGTAGTAGTTCTAGACTTGTAAACATAGAGACTCATACGACAATATTTCATGAACCATATGACAAAAGATACAAGACCAGATGACAAATCAGAAATTTCCTTTGAAAGAGAAGAGACTCGTACGAAAAAACTTTATGAACCATATGACAAACCAGATATCTCGTATGACAGATCACCTAACTCGTACAACAGAGAATAGGACAATGAAAAATATGTTTGTTTTGCCAACTTTGGATTAGTAAATTTTCATGTTTTGCTTATGTTTTTTAGTTTTGAATGTCTGATTTTTCAATTTAGGGATGAATACATAATAAACACATGAGGTGATAAGTGACTCCAAGCATGCTAAACCCTAAGGAAATTGGCTGAGGAGAGAAAACCTTTGCTTGCAAACTTAGGTACACACCCAATAGCTAATCAGAATATGGCCACTGAGTCTCACACAATGGATTCTCAACACCATATTATCCAACTCCAAATACTAATGGGGGCATGATATGGAAAGTATCTTGGTAGAGTTACTATCTCTCTTGCACAAAGATTATCACCCTTTCGGAGGTGAATCAGGTAGCTTCTAATTTAACCGGCACTAGTAAGGGATCTGTTCGACATGTCGGGGTATAATACTCAATTAAGAGGTCTCCCAGCCTTGAAAACCAAGGTTTTCTATACTTGAAGGTATGAAGGAGAGATATTCCTAAGCACTATCATTGACTTGATTTTCATCAAATCACGTTTATTTTATAGTGGGTTGAATTACTTGGCATTAGCCATTCCCACTTAGGTCATTCCCCTCACACAGGTTGTAATGGCTTTAAGAGTTATTAACTCCTCAGGAGGGTAGGCTTGCTAAAGAAATGCACTAAAGAAAGCAAATGATTAGTCTAGCTTTCTGATCACCTAAGAAAGGTGAGAGCATACTTGCTTATCACCACAATCACATAAGACATGATGGTTGATTTCCTTTAGCAAAATTGAAGTGTTCCTAGAAAACTTAAATGAATACACAAAGTTTAGTCGAATTCACAGGCAACCTGCAAAATAAATATGTTAGTAGTCATTGATTGTTTTTTTTTTTAATTTAGTCTTTCACAAGCGCATCTTTGACAACGTCATGCAAAACTTGTTAGGCTACAAAAAATCTCATAAACAGGTCAGGATTAGCATTAATAAAGCTTGGATTAAAACCTGAAACCCTAAAAATGCAGTTTGTTAAAAATCACAGATACAAAGACTCGTATGACATGATTTAACCTCTAAAATGACAAAGATTTAGATTTTAGATAGAAGCCAAAATAGACTCGTACGACACAGGATTGAGCTAATACGAGTCAGGAATTTACCAGCTAGAAATTTGTATGACATGCATTTAGATCTCGTGCGACAGAATAAAGATACTCGTATGACATAGGATTAGGTTTCATCCCAACCTAAAAGGTATTTCATACGAGACAAATAATGAACTTGTACAACACTCTAAATCAGACCCGATAGAGATGAAGTCTTGTTGAAGCTTGACAGGCCAAAAATGATAATTTCAGCCCCATGGTGGGGGCCAAAATGTCATGCTATGTAGTGTGTACCTATTATACTTGGAGCTGCAACACAAAACACTCAATAAATCATTACAAGTAATGGTTAGAAAATTAATCAATGAAAGATAAAACCATAGCTAATCGATCTATTGCCTCCTAGTAAATGCGAGTATGACTTTTTCTCTCAGATCTGGTTATGCAAATTCTAGTGACTTGACTACACTTAAATGGAGGATTTAAATGATGAAGATTCATAAGCTAACAATGATAGCATGATTAAGCTACATGATTTCATGATTATGCTAGAAAATAAGCTAGATTTAAGCTAAAATTGAACATGATAACAATGTTAAAATGATAAACTAAGAGCTATATGCCTATAGTAACAATGCTTGAATGCAAAATGAGATGGGATTTGGGATGGGATCCTTTGAACTCCAAAATGGGGTCTATTTATAGGATTTCTAAGGCTAGGGGTGAGGTGGCAGGAATCAACGGTCAAGATTAAATCTGAAGATATCAATGGTTAAATTGGAGGTTGGCAAAGAGGTTAGATTAAAGGGAACACTTGGAGGTTGGTAGGAGAAGGGGTTGGATGAAAGGGGACAATGTCATCTCCATGGTGACAAGTGTCAAGAAGCTTCTAGAAGAGGCTGGATGAAAGGGAACACTTAGTGACAAGTGTCACAAAGCTTTTCTCATGAGAGGACAAAGTGTTCAAGGAAAGGGGAGATGGTGGTTAGGATATGCAAGCTAATATGGAGTTAATTAAACTCAAGGTTAGATGGGATGGAGTTAACCTAAAATATGAGACTCATCATAGATATACTTCCACAAAACTGATACATGAAACACATCGTGGATGTGTGATAGGGTAGGTGGAAATGCTAAATGATAGGCAATTGGTCCTATCCTCTCAAGGATCTCAAATGGTCCTACAAAGCGAGGTGAAAGCCTAGAAACCTTTCCATAATGAATTGGACTCTTATGCAGATGCACTCTCAAGAAGACTCTATCTCCAAGTAGCTAAGATCTATCCTCTTTGCATATGCATACTTCTTCTATCTATCTTGTGCCTCTCTAAGACACTGCCTAATCAAATCCACCTGTTACTCCATGTCCCAAACTATCTCAGGACCAATAGCAACTCTGTCCTCTATGCGGTCCCAGCTCAACTATGTCCTACAAGGCCTATCATATAATGCCTGATAGGGTGGCATTCCCAATGAAGTGTGATGCCCATTGTTATAGGTAAACTCCACTAAGGGAAGGTACTTTTCCCATCTAGTCTGATGATCCATGACGTACATGCAGAGCATATCCTCTAACACCTTGTTAACCCTCTTTGTCTGTCCATCCATTTTCGGATGATAGGCTATACTGAAGTTGAGCTTGGTGCCCATAGCTACCTATAATGCCTTCCAAAAGGAAGAAGTGAAGAGGGAATCCCTATCAAAAATAATCTTGCGTGGAATGCCATGGAGCCTGACAATGTCTCGTAAGAACACCTGTGCTACTGCTGGTGCTGTGAAGGTAGTTTGAACTAGTGAAAAGTGGGCCACTTTGGTCAACTTGTCAACTATCACCAAGATGGCATCATGGCGACGAGTTGACATAGGGAGACCAATGATGAAATCCATGGATATAGTATCCCACTTCCACTCTAGTATAGCATGAGATTGGAGCAACCCACCTGGATGGCGGTGCTCCGCCTTGACTCTCTGACACTTAAGGCATTGGGCTACTAACTCAACAATGAGCTGCTACATTCCTGGCCAATGATATAACTGTCTCAAGTCAGCATGCATCTTCTTAACTCTGGGATGTGCTGCATAAGGAGCTCTATGAGCCTTCATGACAATGAACTCTTGCAATCCCCAAGAAGAAGGTACATAGATGTGCCCTCTATGGAATAATAGCTCATTGGTCTCTAAGGAATAATCCACATATTTCCCTTCTAGAGTTTCCTGAGATTGTATTACCTGAAAAACCTCTAAATACCATCCATCCTTTGGCAACTGCTGCAATATACGATCTCTCAGATCCATGCCCATAGATATGGTGTATACCTCATGACGTCTCCTACTCAAAGCATCTGCAACTATGTTTTCCTTCCCTTTGATGTAGTGAATGTCAAAATCATACTTGCATAAGAACTCCATCCATCTCCTCTGATGTGAATTAAGGTTCGGCTGAGTGAATATGTACTGAAGGCTTTGATGGTCTGAATGAAGCTCAAAATGATGACCCAAAAGGAAGTGTCTCCACCTCACAAGTGCATGCACTACTACTGCAAGCTCAAAGTCATGATTAGGGTAGTTAAGCTCATGAGTCTTAAGTTTCCTAGACTCAAAAGCTATAGCCCTACCATCCTGCATAAGGACTGCTCCTAAACCCTCTAGGGAAGCATCTGTGAAAACCATGAAGTCAGCTGAGGGATCTAGTACTACAAGGATAAGTGCACTAGTAAGTGCCTTTTTAAGTTCCTGAAAGGCCCTCTCACACTTCTCTGTCCACTCAAATGTCTTCCCTTTATGTTGAAGAGAAGTAATAGGATGTGTGACTCTAGAGAATCCCTCAACAAAGCATTGGTAATAACCTGCTAAGCCCATGAAGCTCCTGACCTCTGTCACACTGGTTGGCACTGGCCAATCCATAATAGCTCTGATCTTTGATGGGGCAACTGAGATCCCATCACCAAAAATAACGTGCCCAAGGTACTTGACCTCAGAATGAAAGAAAGCACACTTCGACAAACTGCCATACAACTGATTGTCCCTCAAACACTGCAAAACCTGCCTGAGGTGCTCCTCATGCTCCTTCTCATTCTGAGAATATATCAATATGTCATCAAGGAACACAATCACAAAACAGTCAAGAAATGTGCAGAATACCCCATTCATGAGGCTCATGAAAATAGTGGGAGCATTTGTAAGATTGAATGGAACCACAGTGAACTCATAGTGGCCATATCTAGTGCGAAATGCGGTCTTGTGGGTATCACTTTCCACTATCCTCAACTGATGGTATCCTAACTTCAAATCAATTTTGGAAAATACTTTGGCACCCTGAAGTTGGTCGAATAAATCATCGATCCTGGGCAAGGGATATCAGTTCTTGATGGTTACTTTGTTCAATTGACGATAATCCATGCATAATCGAAGAGATCCATCCTTCTTCTTCACGAAGATGACTGGTGCACCCCAAGGGGATATGCTAGGACATATGTGACCCTTCTCTAGGAGTTCCTCAAGCTACATCTTGATCTCATTAAGCTCATTTGTGGTCATTCTATAAGGTGCTCTTGAAACTGGCTTAGCTCCTATTACAAGGTCCATATGAAAGTCAATCTCTCTACAGGGTGGCATTCTAGGTAGCTCTGAAGGAAACATGTCTGAATATCCCTTAAGGATAGGATGGTCATCAATCGATGTTTCCTTTTCATACTCTCCCTCTTTATCACCGATGGTGATGGCAAATAACTAAAATCCATTTTGCATGCTCTGCTTAAGCTGCATTATGGAAATCATATGAAGAGACATGGGTCTCTGAATCTCAGTGATTACTATGGGCAAACCCTGATCATCCTCACTCTTGATCTCTTTCCAGTGGCAATCCATCTTGGCTCTATGGGCATAAAGCCAATCCTTGCCAAGTACGATACCATAAGATCCAAGTGGTGTAACTCTAAGGTCTAGTAAGGTGGTGGTATTGCCAATCTGAAGCTGACATGCCCTAACCTCAGATTCCACTAACACTCTAGTCCCTAAAGCTAACTCCACTTCCCAACTGACACCTTGTCTAGTTGCCACTAGGCCGCAACACTCCACAACCAATGGAGATATAAATGAGCCAGTAACTCCTTAATCAAATAATATAGATACACTACTACCTCCGATCATACCTATAGCCTCAATGACTGTGGCCTAGTGCTTTGCCTGGTGGTTGTCAACTACGATGAAGACTCTATGGGACCTGCCCATATCTCCAACTATAGGCTCTGATGCTGCCATCCTCTGATTCCCTACCATCTAACCTTGAGGACACTCTCTTGCCATGTGCCCCATGGCTCCACATGTGAAACAAGTAGTGCATGCCTGAAACAAAATGCCCCAAGGCCTAGAGAAAGACTATCCCCCTGTTCTACTAGAACCACTATACCCACCCCTAGAGGACTACTGAGTCCTCACCAGAGGTGTGTAAGGAACCTGAGATCACTAATCTCACCTCTAACCCTGAGACTGCCACTGCTTGGGCTTTGTGTCGTACTGACTCTATGGAGGCCTCTGCCTTTGGTTCTACTATGACTGTTGCAGAGGAGGGGGTTTGGAGAACCCAGGTGTGTGTCTGTTATTACCCTTCCAATGGGGTTTCTGAAACCTGTATGTCTGGGGTATAGGGTTTCAGTTTTGGAACCGATCCCTTGTATCCTATGGCTTGACCTGAATCTCCTCTACTATCAAAGCCTTCTCCATGGCAACTTGAAGGATCCTTGGAGTGGACATCCTCACTGGTCCTACTATGTCGGTATTCAACCCTCTAATAAAATGGTTGACAAGAAGCTTCTGGTCTTTCAGGTAGTCCACGTATGGAAAGAGCTCGAAGAACTTGCTCTTGTACTGGTTCACTGAGAGACCCTTTTGCTGGAGGTCATGGAACTCATCTATCCTACATTGTCTGTAATGCTCTGAAAAGTACCTCTCCCTGAAAATCTCTATAAAAATCTCCCATGTGAGGGTATCAACAACTAAACCACACTTGTATTCCTCCTATCTCCACCATGTGGAGGTCATTCCTCTCAATAGGTGGACTGCTGCACGTGCCTTTAGATTGCTCTCATAGGAGCACAATGCAAAGCACCTATCTAGGCTCAAAATCCAAGCCTCAGCTTCTACCCCATCGGTAGATCCCCCAAAAGATGGTGGCTGGAGGCACATAACCACTCTGATTAGATCCCCTAGATCCTGACGTGATCTCTCATAATACACTAGCTCTACTACTGGAGGTGGTCTTGGTAGGTGAACGGACTCGGGCTCATGCCCAGCTTGACTCTCTATGGGATTAGGAGGTGGAATCCTACTCTGTTCTCTATCTATCAATTTATGGCTCCCTAAGTTCCAGTTTTCAACATGATGATCCTCTGCTCGAAGCCTTTCTTGGACTATCCCTATCAGGTTCTGGAGTGCTTCTAAGATGTCATGGTTTGGGTCAATCGGTCATTTGGGAGGAGCCTTTGAGTTCCCTTCTAGAACTAATTCCTCCCTATCGACCTCTTCGCATGCCATGCTTTCACGCCTAGGACCTCTACCACGTCTGCGACCTTGTTGCATAGTGATGGGATAGGGTTTGGGATAGACTAGCCTAGTCTATGCTCTTGGATCCTTTCCTTGGATCTCTTGGTGTTCTCCTCACACCCTAGGGTCTCTAGGGCTTCCTTTGTTTGGGGAATCCCCTAACCTTGCCCAATCCACTCACCAATGAGTTGCTATGCTGTTCCTAAGGTCTCACCTACACATGAGACTCAAAATCCCTTACTATGGCTAATAAGGGCTAATCTTGTTCCACACCTTCCAAGGTCTTAGAAAGGTTAAATAAAGTCTTAAACCATGTTTTACATCCCCCCATGTGCCCCTAAGAAGTTTCTACCTTCATCCTTTCTATCGATTTCACTGTTTTGTGATTTTGCTTACAAAACAAGGCTACAAGGATTAGGACCAATTAGGGCTCCTACCCTGTCCTTTAGGGATTTCTCTCACAAACAATGCATACACAACCAAAACTCCCAAAATGGACTACCAATCAATTGGCAAGGACTCAAGGATTTTCTAGGTTTTGGGCCTCCAAGTGGTCGTACAAAGCCTAGGGTGAATTTTGGGGTTTTTAAGGGTTTTGTGAGGGTTTTGTGGTCTGCCTAGGTCACAGTGAAGGTTTTGTGTGTTAGCCACCTTTTTTGGATTGGTGGAGGCTCCTCCTTCACACCAATGATGCTTCTAACACTCCTCTACACCTCCTCCAAAGGATGTACTCTCCTCTATCCAACCTTGCTCTCCAAGACCTCTACAATCTAACCTCTCCTAACCAGGCACTGTCCAGTCTCTCCTAGGAGTGGGTCTTTGCTTGGCCTACCTACATTTTTAAGGGCCCTACTTGTTTTTTAGTATGGTACAAGGTCTTCACTCTCATTCCCCATTGTTTCATGGTGGTTCCACAATGGGGAATGGAGTTATGCAGCCATTTACACAATCCTGTCCAAAACTGGACAGTAAGAAGACAATTTATAGACTATTTACAAACAAACTCAATCTACAAATAAAAAAATAAAATAATTTCTTGAAATGAAAGTATTTACACCATGGAAAACATTCCACTTATTTTTGGATGTCTCTCAATCCATTAACTTGCTTGTTTTCTTCATTCAAAATGATTGGTAACAGTTTTACAGTCTCAGTCTGATCTTTTTGCTAGGGCTATACAATCTCTGACATCCAACCCATGAATTTAGGGTTTGTGAGTACTTATACTACCTTTTCCTTAGTCTATGTGCCCAAACTAGGGTTTTCTATGCTAACCTAAAGAACTTGACATCATGGTGGAAAAGTTGCTTGACAACTTTTAAAAGTTGTCATGCAGCTTTTGCAACTTTTAAGCCACTTTCCCAATGTTGCTCTTCATGACTCCTAGACCCACATTGGGCCAACCTAAGGACACCACCATGTTATAAAGGACCCCTAAACACTTCAAGGACACACATACCCTCCATTTTCAATAAAATCACAATCTTGACTCATGACCCCTAAGATCTCCACTAGGACCCTAACTAGGACCTATGAGCACATGGCTCATTATTTTATGTACAATGGCTTCTAAAGAAGCATAACACCAACAAAACAAAGAAAGAGAAAGAGTTAGGAAGGGTGCTCCTGCACCATACTCCCCTCTGCACACAACTTAAGAAATAGAAGAAGAGATGAGGGTCGAGTCTATTCCAAGTGCCTTGAACCTGCTCTCCTCCACCCAAGTAGCTTTAGATACTAGTTGATCTGCCCATTTCACTAAGTTCTCCATGTAGACCTGGTGTCTAGTTGACTTCTTCACCCTTGATTCCAAGATCTCCTCTACTTTAGTCTTCTTCACCTATGGTAAGACATTAACATCAAGGTCCTGCAGTACCTTGGCTTGGTTCTCAGTCTGCCCTGCTATCTCACCCTTATACATGACCAGGTCAGCTACATTAAAGACTGGTGATATAGCTAAATATAAAGGCAGGTCAACTTTTTAGGCATTCTTACCATATTGCGATAGGATTATACAAGGTCCTACCCTTCTCATCTGCAGTTTGGTAGGCTTACCTCCTTGCATCCTAGCTTTACTCAAATGGACCATCACATAGTCACCCACCTTGAACTGAACTTCTCTCCTCTTCTCATCCACTTTGGCTTTTAGTTTTTGAGTGGATTCAAGGATGGCCTACTTAACTTTCTCCTAAAATTCCTTGATGGTTTGAGTGAAGTCTTCTGCTTGCCCACTCTTCATTTCCAAACTACCAAGGTCTCTCAACTCACATACTCCTCTTGGATGTCTACCATAGACAACCTCAAAAGGACTTCTACCAGTGGTTCTATTCACACTATCATTATATGCATACCCTGCTTGAGAAATGATTAGGTCCCATGTTTGGCCATATTACTTAGTTAAACACCTCAGCAAGTTACCTAACACCCTATTGATGACTTTAGTTTGACCATCTGTTTGTGGATGGTAAGCTGAGCTAAATGACAAGTTGGTTCCTAGTCTCCTCCATAATGTTTGCCAAAAATGACCCATGAACTTTCTGTCCCTATATGAAACAATGCTTAAAGGGAGTCCATGAATCCTAACAATCTCTTTGAAGAAGAGATGTACAAAATATCTTGCATCATGTGTAGTCTTACATGGGATAAAATGACTCATCTTGGAAAATCTATCTATTACCACATAGATGTTGTCCATACCTATTTTTTTCTTGGGAAGTCCTACTACAAAGTCCATGCTTATACATTCCCAAGCTCTGTTAGGGACCGATAATGGTTGATATAAACTAGCATTGCTTGATCCACCTTTGGCTCTTTGGCATACACCACACTGTTCTACATATCTTTTCACATCTCTTGGCAACTTTGGCCAATAGTAGTACCTCTGTACTAAATCCAAGGTTTTGTTAACTCCAAAGTGTCTACTTAAACTACCATTATGTTTTTCATGGACTGGTTACCCTTGAACAAGAGACCATTTTGGAGAGTGTAATTTGCATACTCACTATGGAAATGGTTCTCAAACTCTTTGCAAACCTTGTAAGCTATTGAGAAGTCTTCATCTCCTTCATAGAGGTCTTTGAAACCTTCTATTCCTATGCTCTGCAATTGTAACTCTTGAACTATCAACAACTTTCTGCTTAATGCATCTGCCACCTTATTAAGCTGCCCCTTCTGATGCTTGATGGTGAAGGTGAAGGATTGGAGATATTCCATCCATTTCAGATGCCTATTTCTTAGCTTCTCTTGAGTAACTCAATGCCTGATTGTTTGTGAACACTACAAATTCTTTAGGAAGTAGGTAACGCATCCATTTCTTTAGAGACTGCACTAATGCATACAACTCTAGGTCATAGGCTGAGTACTTCTTCTTTGCTTCATTAAGCTTCTCACTAAAAAATGCCATAGGTCTTCCCTCTTGACTCAATATACCACCTACTACAACTCCACTTGCATCACACTCCAAAGTGAATAGCTTATCAAATGTAGGTAGGAGAAGGATAGGTTTTGTGGCTACTTCCTATTTCAACAATTGAAAAGCTTTGTTTGCCTGCTCAGTCCATTCAAACTTAGTTTTAAGGCCTCCTTTTATGGTGTCAAGGACTGGTGCACATATACCACTAAAATTCCTCACAAATTTCCTATAGAATTGAGCTAATCCATGGAAACTTCTTACCTCAATCCCTGTTTTAGGTGCAGGCTAATTCAAGATTGCCTCCACTTTGCTTGGATCCATCTTCAAGGTCCTTTAAATACCACAAATCCTAAGTAAATCAGGTCTTGCTTCAAGAAGTCACACTTCTCAAGGTTGATGGATAACTTCTCCTCATGCAACCTTTCTAAAACTAATCTCAAATGCTCAAGGTGCTCTTCCTTGGTTTTTTTATAGATGAGAATGTCATCTAGGTACACTACCACAAATCTGCCTATGAAGTCTTTCAACACCTCATTCATCAACCTCATGAAGGTGCTTGGAGCATTAGTAAGCCCAAATGGCATCACAAGCCACTCATACAATCCATCTGTGGTTTTAAAAGCAGTCTTCCACTCATCACCCTCCTTAATTCTTATCTGGTGATAACCACTTTTAAGGTCTAGCTTGGTAAAATACATAGCCCCTCCTAAATAGTCCATTAGATCTTCTATTCTAGGAATAGGAAACCTATACCTTATGGTAATCCTATTGATTGCTCTTGAGTCAGTGCAAAGTCTCCACTTACCTCCTTTTTTTGATGCTAGCACTACCGGGACTGCACATGGGCTGATGCTCTTCTTAATCAGTCCTTGTTCCAATAACTCCTGCACTTGCCTTGCTACCTCCTTATTCTAATCAGGTGTGAGCTTATATGAAGCCTTGTTAGGTAAGGATGCACTAGGAAAAAAGTCTATTTGATGGCTTATAGACCTTCTTGGTGGGAGTGTTGCAGGTGCTCCATCACTCACTATATCCTTATACTCTTGCAACATTTGCTTTACCTCCTTGGGTACTTCTACCTGCAACTTGTCTACTTTCTCCCTTGGCTTCACAAAGATGGCACATTTCACTATCTCCTCCTCATGTAGAAAACTCAATAATTCTTTACTAGTAGCCATTAAAACACTAGGTGTTTTTGAAGTGCCCTCTTCATCCTCTGTCAAAGACTGAATCTTGAAAGTCTTGTTGTCCTTCTTGAATGATATGGACTTCTCCTCTCCATCATAGATCACCTTCCTATCAAATTGCTAGGGTCTTCCTAGCAACAAGTGACATGCATCCATAGGCAACACATCCCAAAGGATCTTGTCCTTGTATCCTCCAATAGAAAACTCTACCCAAGTCTTCTCATTGACTAGCACACTCTATCCTTTGTTCAACCCAGTCACTTTGTAAGGATTGGTGTGGGGTATTCTTGTGAGTTTCAACTTCCTAACTACCTCTTCTGAGATGATGTTGTCAGTTGAGCCTGTATCAACTATCACCTTGCACAGTTTACCAAGAACTTTGCATCTCACCCTAAACAATGCTCTCCTATGGGTTCCTCCTTAACTGGCTATCTGATCAAAATCCTATTGAACATTAGATTTTCTCCAATTTCTAATTCAATCTGGTCCACATCCAATGTCTTGCTACTTGAAGAGTCTTCTTGTACATAAGCAACCCTCTTCCCACTGTTTGATGAGGTAGGCTTGTCGGGGCATCTATATGCCGGGTGTCCCAGTTGTCCACAATTGTAACACTTCATAGTTGCAAAATAGGAGTTACCTCTATCAGTACCTCTACCCCTATTTGGATCACCTTGTGCACCTCTTCCTCTAGAATGTCCTCCTCTAAGATTGGTTTCACTACCATGCTCAGTCAACATGGCTTCTCCTTGGTTCCTCTACTCATTTTTCTTGCTTTGGTAACCACCTCGGTGATTCACTTGTTTTCTACCTCTGCCTCTACCCCTGTTATTAGAGTCTCCTTTCCTTTTGTTCCTCTCTTCTACTTTGATAGCAAGCTGATGGCATTTTTGAATAGTAGTAGGAGTCCATAGGCTTATCTCCTCCTGAATGTTCCACTTTAGGCCACTTAGATAGCTAGCCACCTTAATAGATTCATCTTCTTGAATCTTTGATCTAAGACATAGTTTTTGAAACTCTTCAGTGTAGGAAGTTACATCAAGATCCTTCTACTTCAATCCTTGTCTCTTTTTATGAAGTTGGACTTCATAATCCTCTGGCAAGTAGTTCTCCTTAATCTTACTCACCATAGCTTTCCAATTTGCAATAGGTAGCTTCCCCATGCTAACCCTTTCTTCTTGCAGGTACTTCCACCATGTCAAAGTTGCTCCCCTTAATCTTGATTTGGCAACTTTAACCTTCTGAGCCTTTGTCACTCCTTCACACTCAAAGTGGTTTTCCATGCCCTCAATCCATTCCATAACAATGTCTATGTCCATTCTTCCACTGAAATGTGGCAATCCTTCAAAAGCTTTGGTGTTCAAAGATTTAATAGCCTTCACAAAAGGTTCTTCATTGAACAAGGGATCAAGTTCAGGGATTATGTCATCTATGTCTATAGTTCTCTTGCCTTTACCCTTGGTGTCTTCATCCCAAGGTTCATGTGTTCTCTGATCCACCACTTCCTGTAGTTTATCCCTTATCTCACTCATTGTTGCTTCAAGGAGTCTATTCTTCTTCTTTTTCTCTTCCACCTCTCTAGCTAGCTCTGGTTTAGTAACCATTTTTCTTTCCCCTACTGATTCACCAGTATATAGAGACATACATAGTCCAACGAGTCTTTCACTAGGCTCTGATACCAATCTGATGGGATTGGGTTTGGGATAGAATAGCCTAGTCTATGCTCTTGGATCCTTTCCTTGGATATCTTGGTGTTCTCCTCACACCCTAGGGTCTCTAAGACTTCCTTTTTTTAGGGAATCCCCTGACCTTGCCCAATCCACCCACCAATGAGTTGCTATGCTACTCCTAAGGTCTCACCTACACATGAGACTCAAAATCCCTTACTATGACTAATAAGGGCTAATCTTGTTCCACACCTTCCAAGGTATTAGCAAGGTTAAATCAGGCCTTAAACCATGTTTTACATCCCCCAATGTGCCCCCAAGAAGTTGCTACCTTCATCCTTTCTACCGATTTCACTGTTTTGTGATTTTGCTTACAAAATAGGGCTACAAGGATTAGGACCAATTAGGCCTCCTACCCGGTCCTTTAGGGATTTCTCTCACAAATGATGCATACACAACCCAAACTCCCAAAATGGATTTCCAATCAATTGGAAAGGACTCAAGTATTTTCTAGGTTTTGGTCCTCCAAGTGGCCGTACAGAGCCTAGGGCAAATTTTGGGGTTTTTAAGGGTTTTGTGAGGGTTTTGTGCTCTGCCTGGATCATAGTGAAGGTTTTGTGTGTTAGACACCATGTTTGGATTGGTGGAGGCTCATCCTTCACACAAATGATGCTTCTAACACTCCTCTACACCTCCTCCAAAGGATGTACTCTCCTCTATCCAACCTTGCTCTCCAAGACCTCTGCAATCTAACCTCTCCTAACCGGGCACTGTCCAGTCTTGCCTAGGAGTGGGTCTTTGCCTGGCCTTCCTGAATTTTTAAGTGCCTTGATTGTTTTTTAGTATGGTAAAAGGTCTTCACTCTCATTCCCCATGGTTTCATGGTGGTTCCACAATGGGGAATGGAGTTATACAGCTATTTACACAATCCTATCCAAAACTGGACAGTAAGAAGACAATTTACAGACTATTTACAAACACACTCAATCTACAAATAAAAACCTAAACTAATTGCTTGAAATGAAAGTATTTACACCATGGAAAACATTCCATTCAGTTTTGGATGTCTCTCAATCCATTAACTTGCTCGTTTTCTTCATTCAAACTGATTGGTAACAGTTTTACAGTCTCAGTCTGATCTTTTTGCTAGGGTTGTACAATCTTTGACATCCAACCCATGAATTTAGGGTTTGCAAGTACTTATACTACCTTTGCCTCAGTCTGTGTGCCCAAACTAGGGTTTTCCACGCTAACCTAAAGAACTTGACATCATGGTGGAAAAGTTGCTTGACAACTTTTAAAAGTTGTCATGCAACTTTTGCAACTTTTGAGCAACTTTCCCAATGTTGCTCTTCATGACTCCTAGACCCACATTGGGCCAACCTAAGGACATCACCATGTTATAAAGGACCCCTAAACACTTCAAGGACACACATACCCTCCATTTTCAAGAGAATCACAATCTTGACTCATGACCCCTAAGATCTCCACTAGGACCCTAACTAGGACCTATGAGCACATGGCTCATTATTTTATGTACAATGGCTTCTAAAGAAGCATAACACCAACAAAACAAAGAAAGAGAAAGAGTTAGGAAGGGTGCTCTTGCACCACGTAGTCGGAGGCATCCTTATGAGAAAATAAAAATAAAATTAAATAAATAAATAATTTTTCGGAGAAATATTTAATTAATTAAAAATAAATATAATAGAATAAAATTAATTAATTAACTAATTAAAGTGAAACGTAATGGAGAAAGGTTCCTAGTGTTGGAAACCTTGCTCTGATACCAAAATTAATTTCTTTTAGAATAATATTAATTCAATTAAATTCAAAAGTCTGATAAAATCAATTTAACAAAATAATTTAAATATTCTAAGGCGAAACGTAAGTGGAGTAAGGTTCCTAGTGTGGAAACCTTGCTCTGATACCAAAATGTCATGCCCAAACATTAGGGCAAAAACGAAATGATATTTTTTAAAAAACGACTAGTTAATTAACAAAGTTTGCTATCACGACATGAGTTAGCAAGTTGGCCATAACAAAAAAATCGAACTAACTCTGATACTAACTAAGTATCGAAACTTAATTAAAATTCATTTGCGGAAACTAAATGTTTTAATCTATTTTCTCATCAATTATAGTCGTTAGTTTAATTTATTAAACTCATTTAAAGTGGTAGACGTAGATAAAAATTGATCTCCAATAAGCCATATTGTTTAAATTTCATTTTAAATCATTAATTAATTTAATGGATTAAAGTGTCAAATTAATTTCTAAATGACATTATTCGATGAGGAAAATTATCTTTCCAAAGTCAAATTTAGTTTTCAAGGAATTAAGTTTCCCCTTCTATTTAATTTTAAGGCTTCACAAATAGTTCTAAAAATAATTAACTGGAATAAAAACTCCCATGCCTATCTAAATTGAAACCCTAACTAATTTTAAATATAATTTTTTTTTTCTTTTCACAACTTTAAAAATAATTTTTTTTTTCTTTTCACAACTTTAAAAATAATTTTTCATATAATCCCTAATTAGGGATTCTTTTTTTTTACATATATAAAATGGCTCTAACCAAAATTAATCCAACATATTATTTTTATTTCATTTACCCTAGCCCTACCCGGGCTAGGGTTTTATTTTTTCTTGATTACCATTTTATTGTCACAGGGCCGAAACCCATTTTGATGCAGGTTTTTTTTTTTTTTGAGGAGCGACGGGGGTTACCAATGGTGGCGGCTCGGCCATGGCCGCCCACTGTGCACTGCACAGTGTGCGGCACCGTCGTTCACTGTGCTTTGCATAGTGTGTGGCTCCGCCGGTCACTATGCATTGCACAGTGCGCGACTTGCCGAAGTTCACTGTGCAATGCATAGTGCTCGACCCTGCCCCTTTTTTTTTTGCTATTTTTTTTTTTTTTAAATTTATATATAATATAAATATATATATTTATATATATTTCTCAATGCTAATTTTACATGCAAAATTTTTATTAAAAAAAACAAAATAACAAAATAACTCATTATGCTAAATTAATATATATATATATATATATATATATATATATATGGTAAATAAACTTAGGCTCACATTTTCATTTGTTTTGCAGGGTATTTATATGGCGTGTTTTATATAAAAATATATATAAATATACCCTTGATTTCTACATGCATAAGGATATAAATATATATTTATTTATGACTATTAGTCTTAATTCTTTTTTTTTAACTAACATTGTAATCATGAAAGATTTTAATATACCATTGTAGGAAAGGAAAATATGGATTATGTCTGTTTTAATGCATAAACATATATTTCCAGAACTATATCGAAATCTATATATTGTAATCTATGGGTATGCAGGAAACAGAATTCTAAATTTTTTTTTAAAAAAACTTAAGAAATACTATTTTAGGAAAGCATTATACTTTTCTGAAATAAATACATTCATTGATTTCTCGACTAATAAAACAACTAATTTATTTACATATTAACAACAAGTACAAATCATGATTTTCTGCAATTAAAATAGAGATAGATTTTCAGCTAAAAGAAGAACTCAGATTTAAATAAACTGATTTTTATATTGCAAAAAAAACAACTATTGCATGCAAATCAAAAAGCAAATTATTTTTTTAAAATAGAAAATAGAAGCATATCTAGCTTTTAACAACTCTAACGATTTTATGCAAATTTACAGGATGTTTCTTCATTTAACTACATTAACAAATCTCATGTCTATTTTCAAAATTACATCTTGCCTCTCATTCCAATGAATGAGGGTATATTCCTCCCATCAAATTTAAAACTAATAACTGCAAATGAATTTAAAATTTCTTCAACAATAATCTTCTGCAACCTCTCACTTTTCCTATTCTTTTCTTCTGGCATTCCTGCATAATAGAACACAAATATGACCACGGAGTGCTCACCTCCCAGCCTAGGCTAACTGGTAGCCACCCCCGAGCTTAGAGAACCAAGCCCTAGATGGGCAACAAACATGCAAACACATAGATGGCATACATACACACATAGATTTTAAGACACACTCCCAACTTGGCTACACAACACCACACTTTGGTGATGACCTTTTTAAGGGTGGTAGTGGACCAATACCCTAAGGAGAACTGCAAGTATGAAAAGAACAAGTAGCCACCTCATGGCATGATAAATATATCAAAAATCTCAACCCCCTTATTCCTTATGCCCCCCAAAGGCATTCTAGCCTTATATCCCTCCTTATGACCCCCATTGCACAAACAGGCCATGCAGCAAGGGTCACACAAAGATCCCTTGTGATCGCTCTCAAATGAGAGTCTCTCAATCGAGGGTTGTCACTCCTACCACCCACAAGATCCTCCTCTCTCCCAAGAGTAAGAGGTCTTGAGAAAACTCCCAAAACACAACAAAGCATAATGCAAAATTCCAAATGAAATTCTAAAACAAGACATTGAAAAACACAAATTTCTTTCACCAATCATACTCTCAAACACATACAAGAAAAATAGACATTTTTAAGAATAATCAAACCAACCTTAATCTGGCCAATGGTAGTATAATATTTGAGGAAGAGCTGCCCAATCCATGGATCTTCTTCTTCTACCCTTAGTCAAATTTTCTATTCCAAACTATTCTTTTCTTTTCAAAAATTCTCTTGTCTCCAAAAATGGAGAGTGGGTGATTACCCTCAAATTCACAAATTCTTGCTTAAGAAGCTCATTCTCTGAGTTCTCACAAGTTTCTAAAAAAAACCAAAAAGGAAAGTAAAGCAGAATGCAAAAAGACCCTCATTCGAATAGAAAAAATCTCAATTAGATTTAAACTTCTAATTTTCAATTTTCGCACAACTCAAAAAAAACAATTTTTAAAGCGTCAAAAAGGTCACTTGAAAGCAGAAACTTGCCTCAAATTACCCCTAACCCCTAGGTATACCTTATGGGCTTTAGGAAACCCTATTAAACTATCCCTAGGTGTTCATTTAACCCATTTTAAACCCCTCTGAAGTTTATTTTCGGGTCAAACATATGTTGACCACTCCAAAGATTATATTCCCAAATTATTTATGACAACACATTATATTATTTAAGAAAAACTATAGTTAAACACTTTCCCTCCAAGAGACAAAAATAAAACATTTAAATTTAAATCCACACGTGTCAAGTGACACAAATAAAACACTTTAACATAATAAAACGTGAAATCATCTCTTGTGGGTTTTACACATTAAATTTAAATAACACTTAACACTCATGTAGCATATACTGTTACGAATAAAATACAACACAAACGGGGTGTTGTCTCTCCAAATAGACAACCCCTGGCTTACGAACATACATAAGTCTAGGTTTGGTTCTCCGTAATTTTCCATAGTCACATGGTAAATTTCCTACGCATCTCAATTTACACATTAGGACTTTCAAATATCCACATATAATATAATTCAAAGAAATAACAATACACATCATCACTTGCATACAATTTTCATCTGCACAGATTAAATACACCTTTTATCAAGAAATTTCACATAAGCAATTTCATCCCAATTCACATAAACTTAACCATACATTATAGTTCTATTATCATAGTAAAGTCTTGCAAATTTAATAAAGACATCTATCATAGCAATATCATTCTATCTAACAATCATGTAGTGTTCTATCTCATAAAGCATATAAGTAAATCATCAAAGCATAGCAATGTTATCCAAATCCTGAAATCATATAAGTTCTAAGTCTCAAAATGCATCAAAATAAAGTATCCATAATAGTCTAAATATAAAATCCACTGAATGTCAGACTGAGTCGAGGTGAGGCCTCACACCCTCCCCCTCTAGGCATGAACTTCCTCCTGGAGTTCATCAAGGAGGTGGGGGTACTCTGATCTCATACGTGCTGCGTCCTCCCATGAAGTTGTAACCTCATCATAACAATCCCACTGGACCCTAACCTGGTCCAGCTCTCGACCTCGAAGGGCCAATGTCCGGCATGCCAAAATGCGAATGGGCTCCAAAACTAGCTGCCCGTCCAACTCCACCTGCAAGGCATCCCAATCTAAAATGTGAGACTCATCATAGATATATTTTCTCAAAACTGATACATGAAACACATCGTGGATGCGTGACAAGATAGGTGGCAATGCTAAATGGTAGGCAACTGGGCCTATCCTCTCAAGAATCTCAAAAGGTCCTACAAAGTGAGGTGTGAGCTTAGAACCCTTTTTGTAATGGATTGGACTCTTATGCGGTCGCACTCTCAAGAAAACTCTATCTCCAACCAAGTAGCTACGATCTATCCTCTTTGCATCAGCATATTTCTTTTGTCTATCATGAGCCTCTTTGAGATGCTGCCTAATCAAATCCACCTACTATTCCATATCCCGAACTATCTCAGGACCAATAGCAACTCTATCCTCTATGTGATCCCAACTCAAGGGCATCCTGCAAGGCTTGCCGTATAATGCCTGATAGGGTGGCATCCCCAAAGAAGTGTGATGCCCATTGTTATAGGCAAACTCAACTAAGGGAAGATACTCCTCCCACCGGGTCTGATGATCCATGACGTACATGCGGAGCATATCCTCTAACACTTGATTGACTCTCTTTGTCTGACCATCTGTCTCCAGGTGATAGGCTGTACTGAAATTGAGCCTAGTGCCCATAGCTGCCTGTAATGACTTCCAAAAGGAAGAAGTGAAAAGAGAATCCCTATCAGAAATAATCTTGCGAGGCACGCCATGAAGTCTAACAATGTCTCACAAGAACACCTATGCTACTGCTGGAGCTGTGAATGTAGTACAGACTGGTGAAAAGTGAGCTACTTTGGTCAACTTGTCAACTGTCACCAAGATAGCATCATGGCGATGAGAAGACATAGGAAGACCAGTGATGAAATCCATGGATATAGTATCCCACTTCCACTCTGGTATAGCATGAGACTAGAGCAACCCACCGGGATGGCGATGCTTCGCCTTTACTCTCTGACACTCGAGGCATCGAGCTACTATCTCAGCAATGAGCTGCCACATTCCCGGCCAATGATACAACTACCTCAAGTTAGCATGCAACTTTTTAACCCCAGGATGCACTGCATAAGGAGCTCTATGAGCCTCCATGACAATGAACTCTCGCAACCCTCCAGAGGAAGGTATATAAATGCGCCCTCTATGGTGTAATAGTCCATCGGACTCCAAAGAATAATCCACATATTTCCCTTCTAGAGTAACCTGAGATCGAATTACCTGACCAACCTCTGCATACCATTCATCCTCTGGCAAGTGCTGTAGTATACGGTCTCTCAAGTCCGTACCCATGGATATGGTGTAAACCTCATGACGTCTCCTACTCAAGGCATCTGCAACTACATTTTCCTTTCCTTTGATGTAGTGAATGTCAAAATCATATTCGCACAAGAACTCCATCCATCTCCTCTGACATGCATTAAGGTTCGGCTAAGTGAAGATGTACTAAAGACTCTGATGATCTGAATGCAACTCGAAGTGATGTCCTAAAAGGAAGTGTCTCCACCTAACAAGTGCATGCACTACTGCTGCGAGCTCAAGGTCATGAGTGGGATAATTAAGTTCATGAGTCTTAAGTCTCCTAGACTCGAAAGCTATGGCCCTACCATCCTGCATAAGAACTGCTCCTAAACCCTCTAGAGAAGCATCTGTACAAATCGTGAAGTCAGCAGTAGGATCTGGTACTACAAGGATAGGAGCACTAGTAAGTGCCTTCTTGAGTTCCTGAAAGGCCTTCTCGCACTTCTCTGTCCACTCAAATTTCTTCCCTTTAAGCTGAAGAGAAGTAATAGGGTGTGCGACTCTGGAGAATCCCTCGACAAAACGTTGGTAATACCCTGCTAAGCCCATGAAACTCCTGACCTCTGTCACACTGGTAGGCGCTGGCCAATCCATAATAGCCCTAATCTTTGATGGGTCAACTGAGATCCCATCACTGGAAATAATGTGCCCAAGGTACTTGACCTTAGACCGAAAGAAAGGACACTTCGATAGGCTACCAAACAACTGGTTATCCCACAAACACTGCAAAACCTGCTTTAGGTGCTCCTCATGCTCCTTCTCATTCCGAGAATATATCAGTATATCATCGAGGAACACAATAACAAAATGGTCCAGAAATGTACGGAACACCCCATTCATGAGACTCATAAAAACTGTTGGGGCATTTGTAAGTCCAAAGGGGACTATGGTAAACTCATAGTGACCATATCTAGTGTGAAATGCGGTCTTGTGGATATCACTTTCCACTATTCTCAACTGATGGTATCTTGACTTCAGATCTATTTTGGAAAAGACTTTGGCACCCTGAAGTTGGTCGAATAAATCATCAATTCTAGGCAAAGGATATCGGTTCTTGTTGGTTACTTTATTTAGCTGCCAATAATCCATACATAATCGGAGAGATCCATCCTTCTTCTTAATGAAGATGATTGGTGCGCCCCAAGGGGATACGCTAGGATGAATATGACCCTTCTCAAGGAGTTCCTCAAGCTGTATTTTAAGTTCATTTAGCTCATTTGTGGTCATCCTATAAGGTGCTCTGGAAACTGGCTCGGCTCCTGATACTAGGTCTATATGAAAATCAATCTCTCTACAGGGAGGCATTCCAGGTAACTCTAAAGGAAATACATCTGAATATCCCTTAAGGATAGGATGGTCATCGAGCGATGTTTCTTTTTCTTCCTCTTCTCCTCTGTCACTGATAGTGATAGCAAAAAGCGGACATCCCTTCCGCATGCTCCACTTAAGCTGCATTGCGGAGATCATGCGAAGAGACACGGGCCTATGAATCCCGGTGATAACTATGGGCGAACCATGATCATCTTCACACTCAATCTTTTTCAAGCGGCAATCCATCTTGGCTCTGTGGGCATAAAGCCAATCCATGCCAAGTACGATTCTGTAAGATCCAAGTGGAGTCACTCTAAGGTCTACTAAAGTGGTGGTCTTGCGAATCTGCAGCTGACATGCCCTAACCTCTGATTCCACTGACACTCTAGCTCTTGAAGCTAATTCCACTTCCCAACTGACACCCTGTCTAGTTGCCACTAGTTCACAATGCTCCACAACTAATGGAGATATAAAGGAGTTAGTAGCTCCTGAATCAAACAAAATAGATACATTGTTACCTTTGATTATACCTATAGATTTGATAACCGTGGCTTGATGCTCAGCTTGGCGGTTGTCAACCACTGTGAATACTCTATGGGACCTGCCCATATCACCAACTGTCAGCTCTAAAGCAGCCATCCATTGACTCCCTGCCACCTGACCCTGAGGGCAATCCCTCACCATATGCCCCATGGCTCCACACGTAAAGCAAGCACCCCGTGCCTGGAAGTAGGCACCCTGAGGCCTAGAGAATGCCTGACCTCCTGTCCTACTAGATCCATTGTACCCACCCCTGGAGGACTGCTGAGTCCCCGCCGGCTGTGTGTACTGCCCCTGTGCTCTCTGATCATGTTTTTGTCCCTAAGTCTGCCATTGTTTGGGCTTGGAGCCCTGCTGATACTATGGAGGCTTTTGCCTCTGGTTCTGTGGTGTCTGTTGTGGAGGAGGGGGTTTGGAGAACCCCTGAGAATTTCAATTGTTTCCTTTCCAATGTGGTTTCTGGAATCCATAAGTTTGAGGTGCGGGATTTCGGTTTTGAAACTGATCCCTATTGTCCTGTGGTCTGACCTGAATTTCCTCGGCAATCAGTGCCTTCTCTACAGCAACTCGAAGGCTCTCTGGAGCAGACATCCTAACAGGCCCGGCTATACCGGCATTTAATCCCCTGATGAAGCGGTTTACAAGAAGTTTCTCATCCTTTAGATAATCTACATAAGGCAATAGCTCAAAGAATTTACTCTCATACTGGGTTACTGACAAGCCTTTTTGTTGGAGATCGTGAAATTCGTCTATACGATGCTGCCTAAAGTGTTCTGATAGGTACCTCTCATGGAACCTCTCTGTGAAAATCTCCCAAGTGAGAGTATCAGGAACTAAGCCGCATTTGTACTCTTCCTGTCTCCACCAAGTGGAGGCTGTCCCTCTCAGAAGATGAACTGTGACACGTGCTTTCAAGTTGCTCTCATAAGAGCACAACGCAAAGCACCTCTCAAGACTTAGAAGCCATGCCTCAGCCTCTACTCCATCTGTAGAACCTCCAAAGGATGGTGGTTGGAGGTGCATGACCTCCCTGATGAGATCCCCTAGATCTCGACGAGCTCTCTCAAAATAAACTGGTTCCACCGCTGGAGGTGGTCCTGGCATATGCATAGACTCTGGCTCATTTCCACCCTGGCTCTCTATAGGAATTGGAGCTGGGATCCTACTTCATTCTCTATCAACAGATCTATGACTCCCAGAGTCATGACTCCTAACCTGAGGGTTCTCTGTTGGGATCCTTTCCTGAACTATGCCAATAAGATTCTGGATTGCTGCTAAGAGGTCTCAGTTAGGTTCATTTGGCTGTTTGGAAGGTTCCCTGGGTTCTCCTCTGGAACATATGCCTCCCTCTCTACCTCTTCGCGTGCTATGCACACACGTCTAGGACCCCATCTGCGCTTGCGAGCTTGTCACGTTGTTGGACGCATCCTAAGAGGAAAATAAGGCAAAACAATTAATTAATTTCTTTTAGAATAATATTAATTCAATTAAATTCAAAAGTCTGATAAAATCAATTTAACAAAATAATTTAAATATTCTAAGGCGAAACGTAAGTGGAGTAAGGTTCCTAGTGTGGAAACCTTGCTCTGATACCATAATGTCATGCCCAAAAATTAGGGCAAAAACGGAATGATTTTTTTTTAAAAATGACTAGTCAATTAACAAAGTTTGCTATCACGACATGAGTTAGCAAGTTGGCCATAACAAAAAAATCGAACTAACTCTGATACTAACTAAGTATCGAAACTTAATTAAAATTCATTTGCGGAAACTAAATGTTTTAATCTATTTTCTCATCAATTATAGTCGTTAGTTTAATTTATTAAACTCATTTAAACTGGTAGACGTAGATAAAAATTGATCTCCAATAAGCCATATTGTTTAAATTTCATTTTAAATCATTAATTAATTTAATGGATTAAAGTGTCAAATTAATTTCTAAATGACATTATTCGATGAGGAAAATTATCTTTCCAAAGTCAAATTTAGTTTTCAAGGAATTAAGTTTCCCCTTCTATTTAATTTTAAGGCTTCACAAATAGTTCTAAAAATAATTAACTGGAATAAAAACTCCCATGCCTATCTAAATCGAAACCCTAACTAATTTTAAATATAATTTTTTTTTTCTTTTCACAACTTTAAAAATAATTTTTCATAGAATTCCTAATTAGGGATTCTTTTTTTTTACATATATAAAATGGCTCTAACCAAAATTAATCCAACATATTATTTTTATTTCATTTACCCTAGCCCTACCCGGGCTAGGGTTTTATTTTTCCTTGATTACCATTTTATTGTCACAGGGCCGAAACCCATTTTGATGCAGGTTTTTTTTTTTTGAGGCACGACAGGGGTTACCAATGGTGGCGGCTCGGCCATGGCCGCCCACTGCGCACTGCACATTGTTCGGCCTTGCCGCCCATTGCGCAGTGCACAGTGTGCGGCCCCGCCGTCCACTGTGCACTGCACAGTGTGCGGCACCACCGTTCACTATGCTTTGCACAATGCGCGGCTCCGCCGGTCACTGTGCATTGCACAGTGCGCGGCTTGCCGCTGTTCACTATGCGATGCACAGTGCTCGGCCCTGCCCCTTTTTTTTTGCTATTTTTATTTATTTTTTAAAAATTTATATATAATATAAATATATATTTATATATATATATATATTTATATATATATATATTTATATATATTTCTCAATGCTAATTTTACATGCAAAATTTTTTTAAAAGAAACAAAATAACAAAATAACTCTTTATGCTAAATTAATATATATATATATATATATATATATATATATATATATAGTAAATAAACTTAGGTTCACATTTTCATTTGTTTTGCAGGGTATTTATATGGCGTGTTTAATATAAAAATATATATAAATATACCCTTGATTTCTACATGCATAAGGATATAAATATATATTTATTTATGACTATTAGTCTTAATTCTTTTTTTTAACTAACATCGTAATCATGAAAGATTTTAATATACCATTGTAGGAAAGGAAAATATGGATTACGTCTATTTTAATGGATAAACATATATTTCCAGAACTATATCGAAATCTATATATTGTAATCTATGGGTATGCAGGAAATAGAATTCTAAATTTTTTTTTTAAAAACTTAAGAAATACTATTTTAGGAAATCATTATACTTTTCTGAAATAAATACATTCATTGATTTCTCGACTAATAAAACAACTAATTTATTTACATATTAACAGCAAGTACAAATCATGATTTTCTGCAATTAAAATAGAGATAGATTTTCAGCTAAAAGAAGAACTTAGATTTAAATAAACTGATTTTTATATTGCAAAAAAAACAACTATTGCATGCAAATCAAAAAGCAAATCTTTTTTTCAAAATAGAAAATAGAAGCATATCTAGCTTTTAACAACTCTAACGATTTTATGCAAATTTACAGGATGTTTCTTCATTTAACTACATTAACAAATCTCATGTCTATTTTCAAAATTACATCTTGCCTCTCATTCCAACAAATGAGGGTATATTCCTCCCATCAAATTTAAAACTAATAACTACAAATGAATTTAAAATTTCTTCAACAATAATCTTCTGCAAACTCTCACTTTTCCTATTCTTTTCTTCTGGCATTCTTGCATAATAGAACACAAATATGACCACGGAGTGCTCACCTCCCAGCCTAGGCTAACTGGTAGCCACCCCCGAGCTCGGAGAACCAAGCCCTAGATGGGTAACAAACATGCAAACACATAGATGGCATACATACACACACAAATTTTCAGACACACTCCCAACTTGGCTACACAGCACCACACTTTGGTGATGACCTTTTTAAGGGTGGTAGTGGACCAATACCCTAAGGAGAACTGCAAGTATGAAAAGAACAAGTAGCCACCTCATGGCACAATAAATATATCAAAAATCTCAACCCCCTTATTCCTTATGCCCCCCAAAGGCATTCTAGCCTTATATCCCTCCTTATGACCCCCATTGCACAAACAGGCCATGCAGCAAGGGTCACACAAAGATCCCTTGTGATTGCTCTCAAATGAGAGTCTCTCACTCGAGGGTTGTCACTGCTACCACCCACAAGATCCTCCTCTCTCCCAAGAGTAAGAGGTCTTGAGAAAACTCCCAAAACACAACAAAGCATAATGCAAAATTCCAAATGAAATTCTAAAACAAGACATTGAAAAACACAGATTTCTTTCACCAATCATACTCTCAAACACATACAAGAAAAATAGACATTTTAAAGAATAATCAAACCAACCTTAATTTGGCCAATGGTAGTATAATATTTGAGGAAGAGCTGCCCAATCCACGAATCTTCTTCTTCTACCCTTAGTCAAATTTTCTATTCCAAACTATTCTTTTCTTTTCAAAAATTCTCTTGTCTCCAAAAATGGAGAGTGGGTGATTACCCTCAAATTCACAAATTCTTGCTTAAGAAGCTCATTCTCTGAGTTCTCACAAGTTTCTAAAAAAAAAACATAAAGGAAGTAAAGCAGAATGCAGAAAGACCCTCATTCGAATAGAAAAAATCTCAATTAGATTTAAACTTCTAATTTTCAATTTTCGCACAACTCAAAAAAAACAATTTTTAAAGCGTCAAAAAGGTCACTTAAAAGCAGAAACTTGCCTAAAATTACCCCTAAACCCTAGGTATACCTTATGGGCTTTAGGAAACCCTATTAAACTATCCCTAGGTGTTCATTTAACCCATTTTAAACCCCTCTGAAGTTTATTTTCGGGTCAAACATATGTTGACCACTCCAAAGATTATATTCCCAAAGTATTTATGACAACACATTATATTATTTAACAAAAACTATAGTTAAACACTTTCCCTCCAAGAGACAAAAATAAAACATTTAAATTTAAATCCACATATATGTCAAGTGACACAAATAAAACATTTTTACATAATAAAACGTGAAATCGTCTCTTGTGGGTTTTACACATTAAATTTAAATAACACTTAACACTCATGTAGCATATACTGTTACAAATAAAATACAACACAAATAAGGTGTTGTCTCTCCAAATAGACAACCCCTGGCTTATGAACATACATAAGTCTAGGTTTGGTTCTCCGTAATTTTCCATAGTCACATGGTAAATTTCCTGCGCATCTCAATTTACACATTAGTACTTTCAAATATCCACATATAATATAATTCAAAGAAATAACAATACACATCATCACTTGCATACAATTTTCATCTGCACAGATTAAATACATCTTTTATCAAGAAATTTCACATAAGCAATTTCATCCCAATTCACATAAGCTTAACCATACATTATAGTTCTATTATCATAGTAAAGTCCTACAAATTTAATAACGACATCTATCATAGAAATATCATCCTATCTAACAATCATGTAGTGTTCTATCTTATAAAGCATATAAGTAAATCATCAAAGCATAGCAATGTTATCCAAATCCTAAAATCATATAAGTTCTAAGTCTCAAAATGCATCAAAATAAAGTATCCATAATAGTCTAAATATAAAATCCACTGAATGTCAGACTGAGTCGAGGTGAGGCCTCACAATGGTGACTGTGGGGGCTCCCCGCAGGGATGGCCACAACCGTGCCTACGAGTCGCGGCCCACAAAGGCGGCCTTGGCTGCCGCTGTGAGTTGCAGCCCGTAGCCCAGCTGCGCTGTCGCTGTGGGGCGCCGCCCATAGGCGGGTCGAAGCCTCCCCGACTGTGGGTTGCAGCCCACAGTGGCGACTGCGGCCACCACCCACAGCGCGGGGGGGGAGGCTCCCCTATTTTACTTATTATATTTAAAAAAAAAAAATACATTAAATCCTTTTTTTTTTGTTTTTTATATATATAATATTTTAATATATATATCAGATGCATATGATATCTAGGGCTAACTTTACCATGCAAATATATATTATTTTTTTTGAACTTTTAAACAGATTAATCAAAATTTTCACAATTAAAACAATGTATTTTTTTTTAAATACCATGTAGCTAAAATTAGAGATAGACTATATGACTTTAGATTTATTTTCTGCAATTAGGTAAAATGATAGATTTAAATAAATTTAAGTAGCAACAATATTAGACTCAAAATCATTGAAACAAATCTTAGAGATAGACATGTTAATTTTTTTTTTGAATTTACTTTCTGTAATAAATCAAGGGAAAAATAACAGAATTAATTAAACTACTGCATGCAACATTAGTACTCATACTAAATGGCTAATTAACTATATTTGCATTTAGAACTTCCATAAATAGGACTAAATGTTCTATTTCCAGCTTACTGACATACATGCTTATCTATTTCATTCTTTTCCAATATTACAAATGCACAAGGGGAATAAAATGAATTTCTTGATTTTCAAAATAACACATACATAGCAAATATTATTTTCAGAACTATAGGAACTAAGTCTAGAAATACACATTTCATTTTTTTTTTGCAATAATAACTTAATAAAATAATGCATTTCTTTAGAACATATTAAGAATACAATATATAGTCAACATTACAAGTGGGTGAGATGTCCAACTAGTCTTTCATTTCTATTAAATGGGGACTTTAAATAAAATAGATACATTTTTGTTTTTTAGTAAATACAACATGCAACTGGTTATTCACATTTCTGCAACTGAAAATATAGCATCCCTTTTCTTATTCTCGTTCTGTAAATCAAGTACAAAAACTAGCAACTCCTAGCTTGTCTTTTTCTTTTCTTTCCAAGCAATCTTGCAAATAAATCATAAGGCTTTGACCATGGAGTGCTCACCTCCCAGCCTAGGCTTACTAGAAGCCACCCCCAAGCTTGGAGAACCAATCCCTAGATAGGTTACACACATGCAAACACAACAAGCAAGGGAAAAACATACAACAACACTTTCCCAACCAAGGCTACATTTCATCACAAAGTTATCCTATTCTAGAATCATATAGAGTTCTATATCTATAATGCATAGAAATGAAGCATCAATATACATCAATGTTATCCAAATCATGAAATCATATAAGTTTTAAATCCATATTGCATAAAAATAAAGCATCCATAATATTTTCAATATGAAAATCATTGAAATGCTAGGATGAGTCAAGGTAGGGCCTCACACTTCCAGAGGACTGAATTCACGTCTAGGTTTTGAAAGCCAAGGTTTCTCTTTGAAGCACTCTTTTACTTTCTTTGGAGGATTTTTCGTTGCGGTTTCAGCCGCTTTGAGTGCTTGCATGCCACTAGCCAAGTTAAATATTGTGGATTTTTTTTTTTCTTTAACAGTGTCTACTACTCCATCATTAACAATGTTTTTGTTGTTGTCTTTGCAATATTTCCAATATTTGTTCTTTTCTTTGGAATTAGGTCCCGGTTGTGTTTCTTTCCAAAGTGAGATATCTTCCTTCTTTATAAGCACATCTTCCATTCAGAAAGCATTATCTACCATTTTGTTAAATGATGGGTGCACTTGCATTTGGATACTATATTTCAATTTAGGGATTAAGTTATTGACAAAAATGTCCATTTTCTCAGAATCTGGAATTGGCCGTGAATATCTAGAGAATGTCTTTCTCCATCGTTGGAGAAAAGTGATAAAAGGCTCCCCTATTTTTTGTTTAGTATTGCAAAGCTCGATCATAGTAATGGGGTGTTGAATGTTATAGGAGTATTGTTGTAGGAATGATTAGATTAATTCTTGAAAAGTTTTTATTCCCATAGGTAGGCTTGAGAACCATTCCATATCTTACCCCCCTAAACTTCTCAGGAAAAGGCACATGAGATACATTTGGTCATGCATGAACTCCATTCATAAAGCACAAAACTCTGATATGGTCTTGGGGATCTGAGTTACCATCATATTTGTCAAATTTTGGGATCTCCACTCATGAAGGAAATGGAGGCATGTAAATGTTTTTGTCAAATGGAAATGGGCATATTGTGTCCAGAGAATATTGTTTTGGTGATTTATACTTGTTTTTCAGTTCTGTGATCTCAGTTCGTAATGCTTGTTATTGTTTGCTTACCATTGCTAATGGTGTCTCTTCCTCTTTAGTGATGAGGGTCTCCACATCATAACCAGTAGGAAGTTTAGCGCCTTGTTTTGCTAGTTCTAGAAAATAGTCTTCTTTTTCTCTAGCCATGACAACCTTCATCATTTTTTAGAAGTCTTTATCCTTTTGACATTTATGTATATTGATTTCTGGAGGTTCAAAGGCTTCAGATTCACTTGATGAAGAATTACTATCGGTATCATGGATACTGAGAACATCATAAGTTTTGTGTTTAGTAGCTTGTCTATCTTGTTTTGTTCCAGATATGGTGGGAGACAAGGGTTGATCATAAACTAGCATATCTGATGATGAAGGTTTATTAGTGAGAGGATCCTCTACATAAAATGGATTATCTTTAGATGAAAAGGATTGTCCTTTTCCTTTGGCATCTTTCTTACAAGAACTTTTGGTTTGAATAGGCATTTTTCTTACTGATGTGACCTAAAGTTATTTGAGATGCAGCAGTCAAGATCAAATTTGAAGATAGTTGTTCATTTAACATACCGATTGAGAGAAGCAACTAAGATTTAGTCTGGTTTCAAGAATGATCTATCCTATGTAAGACGTTTATCTAAGCTACCTAGTTTTATTTAAGAGAAGTGACTAAGACTCAGTCTGGTTTTATGAATGATCTATCTTGTGTAAGACGTTATCTAAGTGACTTAAGTTTGATAAATGTTTGATTGAACTAGCTGAAAGATGATCAACAAAATCATGCAACACTATGGTAGGAGTGCATTTTTTTGATTTGTTTATGCTCAAGATGATGATAACTAGTTTTATGCTCACTGTAGATTATTTTAGGTAAGTTTTACTATTTTGGATTGACAAAACAGATATTCATACGATAGGTTTTACAAGACCAGATGATAGTTTAATAGCTTCAGGATGATGACAATAGTATTTTCGTACGAGTTGATGCCTAGTACCGTATGACAGATGGGTAAGTCTGAAATGACAAACTGATCAATGCAATAATTTATCGTATGACATAGGATGCAGGCTCAAATGATAGTTCCCTAAATAGGACGACAGATAATCAAGTATCGTACGACATAGAATGTAGGCTCAAACGATAGACTATTCGGATTGATGGAATCTCGTATGAAAATATATATAAAGCAGTATGATAAATCAGAAGATTTCACATGATAGTTTACTGCACATAGGCTAAATTCTAAGTTTTCAATGACTGAGTATGACCAATTTTAAGGTGGACTGAGTTTTTACTGACTGATGACGACCATTTTTGAGGTAGAGTAAGTTTTTGATAGCTAAGGTATACTAGTTTGGGACATGGACAAAGTTTTGATCACTGAGTTGTTTCTTGTTTTCTCCAGTTTTGGTATTCCAGTTTTAGTTTTAGGGATGAAAACATAGAAAACATGTAATATGAATAATAACTCCAATCACAACATGCAAACCCTATGAAAATTGGTGAGAGAATAAAACATTTTCTTGTAGACTCAGGTACACACCCAATAGCTAATCAAAATACTACCGTTGAGTCTCACACAATGGATTCTCAACATTGTATTAGCCGACTCCAAATGCTAATGGGGGCACAAAATGACAAGTATCTTGGGAGAGTTACTATCTCTCTTGCACAAAGATTATCCCCCCTTTCGGAGGTGAACTAGATAGCTTCTAATTTTAATTGGAACTAGTAAGAGATTCATTTGGCGCATCAGGGTATAAACTCAATTAAGAGGTCTCCCAGCCTTAAAAACCAAGGTTTAATATACTCAAAGGTATAAAGGAGAGCTATTCTTGAGCACTGTCGTTGACTTGATTTTCATCAAATCATGTTTGTTTTATAGTGGGTTGGAGTACTTGGCGTTTAACCATTCCCACTTGGGTCGTTCCCCTCTCACCAACCGTAATGGCTATAGAGTTATTAGCTCCTCAGGAGGGCAGGCCTGCTAAAGATATACAAATCTCAAATTTAAAGAAAATGCCTCAAGAGCCTGGATTTTTGATTGTCTATAAGGACAAGAGCATACTCTCCTACCTCTCATAATTTTCTTAAAACACAAAATATAGATTTTTTCTTTAACTAGATAGAAATTTAGGTGCCTAAAAATTAATTTAAAGAATACACGATGTTTGGTCGATTCTCCTTAGGCAACCTGCAAAGACAATGAATCAGTAGTCATATTGTCTTTGTGCGACAAACATATTCTTCGATAGGAGTTCTACAAAAAAAAGTTGATTAGGCTGTACAAATTTCTCTGATAGACAAATAACAAGCCAGGGTTAGCGTCAGTATAATCAAAATTGAATAGAGAGCCTGAAGAATGAAATCTACTTTTTTTTACCAAAAAATACAGATCCGTACAACAATTCTCACCAACTCATACGATAATTCATACGGGATTGTATGATACTTGCAGTTTGTTATTTGACACTATGGGAAAACTCATACGATAATTTTCAGAAACTGTATAAACGAAAATCCAAAAAAAAAAATCTAAAAAAAAAGTTAGTCTCTAAGGCTGAAAAATATAGTGTTTTGCCCCACGGTGGGCGCTAGAAATGTGTGTGTGAAAAAGTGGAATAAGTCTGTAAGTTGTAAGACACAACACTTCAATTAAGTCATTACATGTATGGTTAGATAGATATAAGCACGAATAATAAAACCATAACAAATCAACTAATTGCCTTCTAAAAGATGTGAGTATAAGATTGCTCTCACATTTGTATAAGCAATACCAGTGACTAGACTACACCAAGATGAAGGATTTAATCTATAAGAGCATGATATTAAGGTAAATGGATGCAAGATGGATGAAATATTCAAGCAATATGGATTCAAGCAATATGGAGTAAACTAAATATGAAAAAAGCTAAACTAAGATGCAATAATCTCAAAAAGCAAGCACAATATATTCAGTGACTCCAGAGAAAAAAGTGTATAATAACAATAAATTTGCAGGGTGCTTTGAATGAGAGATGAAGGCTGAAATTATAGAGAATCACAAGAGAGATCAAGAAAAAATACAATTTAGGATAACAGAAATAATTGAGAAATTAGATTCAGTTAACCTTGAGATAGATTCCAATTATAGTTTAATTTAAATGCATTCAAATTATAAGTTTGAGTTTGCATTAGAGATATTATTCAATTAATTTTATGCACTTGAGATAAAAATAGGTAATTCTTTGATTTATTCAAGAAAATAGTCTTTTCAATGCAACTGGACTTCTTTTCCTCAAAAGCTTTGAGTTCTAATTTTAGAGAATGATTAATAATTCATTTAATTGCTTTTCTGATTTCAAGTTCTCAATTTAGAAGGAGAAATAATATCTCAAGTTTGATTTCTCTCTCAATTCAATTCTTTTATTTTATTTTCAATTTAACTCTTGCTTTGCATATTGATTCCTCTTTTGTGATAAATCAATTCCTTTTTTACGATTAATGGCAAATTTATTAATTAATTAAATATGCTAGGATATTTATTAAAGTAAATAGGATAATTGATCAAAATGATTTTATTGCAACGATTTAATTAATTAAATAAATATTTAATTAATATTTATTAATTTTCCATGTGACATTTAATGATTGAATAATTAATTAATTGTGTACTCAAATTTGATTTAATTGCCTCTAGTTAGGACCTTGGTGATGTTGTCAAAATTAGGGGCCCATGGTTTAGGTGACCATTTTTAGGGTATTAAATTTGCCCCTCTTTGAATTAATGTGTGAGCAACGCATTGGTTCAAATAATAGTTAATGTCTAGGAGATACTAGTTCTGAACTTGATTGATCACGAACCAGATGAAGCTGAATAGAGTTGATTAAAGCAAAACTGACCTTGAACTTGATTGAACTAGGACCGATGAAGAGCAAAGATACCGAACTTGAACTTGATTGATCAAGAAGTGGATCTTACTGATCTAGAACTTGATTGAATTAGTCACAATGAGCGAAGATAAAATCAATCTTGAACTTGATGGATCAAGACATGATGAGAGAAGATAAATTGTCTAGCTTGATTTGATGCGATGAAACTGAACACCTGCTTAGATTCAACATGTGATCAAAGATAATCTTTAGACTTTTGATTGAGTTTAAATGAATAATTAGCTTGATGAAAAGCAATGAAACTGATTGATGTTAAGAGATTGATTCAGATGAAGACAAATATCAGCTTGATTTGAAGTGATGAAGCTGAGATGCTCCTTACCAATAAGAATTTGATTTCCTTTAGTTGAAAAAGATTTTTTGCTCGAATTTTGATGAAGATTTGAAATTTTTCTTGACTTTGAAGATGTGAGGTCATAAGGTCATGATTATGCCCCCTCGGGAGCGAAATCGAAAGATAGTGAGGGTACATGATTATAGGCAATTTTTAGCAATGATAATTTATTTTAGCAAAAAGAATGAGTCAGAGGAATTTTTGAAAATTTAGCATTGACTAATGAGAAATTGAGTTCAAATTTGATTTGTAGAATAAAATTGATATTCAACATTGATTTATTAGAAAATGAGCTCAATTTGAAGAAAGATTGAGCTTTTGGTGAAAGCGCTAAGTGGTCAAAATTGTATTGAAATTGACTAGGAGAATTATCTTGGATTTGGATTTCGATCCCAAAAATGGAATCAAGGCGTGCAAATTAGCTAAGGGTACAATTTTCATGTCCATCAGAGCAAGTTGAAAAATTAGGTTTTGGCTATATAAGGGGTGGAAGTGTCATTTTCAATTCATTATAAGCCTCCAAGTTTGAAAATTCAAAAAGTCATCTGTGAAGAAAAATGGTGGTTTCTACACAAGAGCATCGATTTGAGTGCAAGAGTGACATAATTGACCTTGGAACTATGAGCCAACGATAAGTGATCGATCTTAAGCCTTTTATTTCATCAATTTTGAATTTTTTTGTTGATTATTTGAATGTTTAGATTTGTAAAACTCGGGCTTTGTTGAGTTGTTATGGGAGATGACATCCTAACAACCTCACACCCCAAGCAATAGGATATTTACTCACAAGGTGGAATCTGGCCTATGTGCATGTTTACACATCTATTATATGGAATTCTCATGGATCTTGGTCCCTCAGATGGGTGTTTATTAGATTTTTGTAACATTTTCTCTATTAGACCTAGGAAATAGGGATACAAGTAATTAGCCCTCCATCAAAATTTTCTTGTTTTGTCTCACAATATACCTGAACAAACCCTTGAATAAATTTGATATTTGGATACTCTTTCAATCATTCTACAAGATTTTAAACTTCTACATCTGGGTTTTGAGTATGGATGGTCAAACCCTACTAATCCTATTTTGCCTCTTCTAGCCAATATTGGGGTTAAAGCTCTCAAAAGCTTCACCACTCATAAAGGAGTGAAAGAATGACACTTTTCAATAGTTTGAACCTACCCAAGGGTCCTTCTCATTCTTGATTTGACCATCCACCAATCTGTTGTTCAGGGTTTCTACCTTCTTTTCCTACTACACAGGCTTGCCACATGACTGATGTCAACCCTAGGGAATCATCTTAGCAAATTCAAATGAAACTTCCTATCTTCACAACCACCAGGAACATCTAATATACATGAGAAATCAACTTACTCCAAGGTTTCAGATCGATCCCATTGAGAGATGTTGATTTGTGCCATTGTTTGCATCCAAACCCTTGGTTTGAGGGTTTTACCAGGCCAGTGGAATGGAAAATCCTCTTCCTCTCAAACCCAAATATTTCAAGACCTTAGACCAACTCCAAATGATCTCTGAACCTCTATTACAAATTTTCAAATTCTTAACTCATTCCCACCATTCACAAGGAATCATGCAAGAACATGAAACACAAGGAAAATGTAGAAAATCTCAGTAATCATTTTGTTAGAAGACAAGAGTTTCATTCAAAATCATCTCTAACTAGTAGGCATCATTCCTCTAGGTTTATATCATACCAAGGAACTCCTCCAACTACCTCCAACACATACAAGCAACCAACCAACCATTGGAGTAACCATATTTCAAAATGTTGCAACAAAAGTTGCTTAAGACAACAATTGCAACTTTGCAACTTTTGACAACTTTTTACAAGTTGGTCTTGCCTTCATACTAAAGGTCAAGAATGAACATACTACACATTTCAAACCCCTAAACATCAAAAATACCTATAAAATGCCTATACAAGTCCTTTGACCAAGTTGACACACCTTGGAGCCTCAGAGCTTATTACAGTGCCTAGGCCTAATCAATAGGCCTTCAAACACACACACACACACACACACACACACACACACACACACATACACACACACACACTCTATTCCAACATAACCATGAATCAAGATGATGTAGACACATGCCAAAATTAAGTAGACACATGTGCTAGTGCTCCCGCACCATACTCCCCTAGACAATAAAGCTCAAGTCCCTTGAGTTGCCAACCGATTGATTGTAGTTCCATGGTTGAGGATATCACCTTCACTCATCCAAGTAGCTTTAGATTCAGGAAGCCCCTTCCATTTGACTAGATAGTCTTTGTACACACCTTTCCTTTTTTGTTTGATCACCTTGGAGTCAAGAATGCACTCCAAATCCAATGGCTTTCTATGTGGTAGATCCTTCATCCATTCTACATCCATTCTACATCCTCTTCCTCAAGAGATGAATCAGGTGCTGCATCTGTCAATGATCCTTTGAAGGCTGTCAAATCACATACATTGAAGATGGGAGATATTCCCAAGTTTGCTGAAAGTTCAACTTCATATGCATTGTTGCCAAAATTATGAACCACTCGGAGGGGACCTATCTTCTTCATGAGTAGTTTAGAAGGTTGGCCTTTTGGTAACCTTTCTTTCCTTAGGTAAGCCATCACTAAATCCCCTACTTTGAACTAAACATCTCTCCTTTTGACATCTACTCTGAGTTTATATTTATCGGCACGTTATTGAAGTCAAGCCTTAACTTGTTCATGAACCTCCTTCATGGTGATAGCAACATCTTCTCCTTGGGTACTCCATTTTTCCATGCCTCCAAGATCTGTAAGCTCAATTATCCCTCTGGGATGTAGGCCATACACAACCTCAAATGGAATTCTCCCTATACTCCTATTGATTGGATCATTATATGCATATTTAGCTTGTCCAATCACTAAATCCCAACTTTGTCCATGCTGCTTCGTAAGGCATCTAAGGAGATTGCCAAGGGACCTATTAACCACCATAGTTTGGCCATCATTCTGAGGGTGGTATGCTAATGAAAATGATATATTGGTGCCCAGATTAATCCATAAAGTCCTTCAAAAAAGACCAACAAACTTGGAGTCTCTATCAGTGATAATATTAAGAGGTAACCCATGTATCCATACAACTTCTTTGAAAAATAGACCTGCAATATGGGATGCATCATTTGTGCATTTACATGGCACAAAATGATCCATCTTTCTAAACCTATCAATAATTACAAAGACACTATCAAACCTCCTAGGAGTTTTGTGCAATCCAAGTACAAAACCCATACTAAGGCTTTCCCAAGGCCTAGTAGGAATCGGTAAAGGCTGATAGAAACCAGCATTGGTTGAAACACCTTTCGCCCTCTAACAAATAGGACAATTCTCCACAAATATTCTTACCTCTGCCTACATCTTGGGCCAAAAATAAAAACTTGATACCTTCTCTAAGGTTTTGTCCAAACCAAAATGACCTCCAAGACTACCATTATGTTTCTCTCTAATGATATTCTCCCTCATAGAACATTGGGGCATGCATAATTGATGCCCCTTGAAGAGAAATCCATCCTACAACATAAAACCATAAAACTCAACATGAAAAGAGTCAGCAAACTTAACATATACATCATATGCATCCTTGAAATCAGGATCCTCCTTGTACATGGTCTTTAGAGAATCAACACCAACACTTTGCAATTGAATTTCTTGAACCATAACAGTTATCCTGCTCAAAGAATCTGCAACCTTATTAGTCACACCCTTCTTGCACTTGATAGTAAAGGTGCAAGGTTGGAGTTGTTCAACCCACTTGATGTGTCTTTGGTTCAACTTCTCTTGCCCATTTAGAAAACTCAGTGCATGGTTATCAGTATAAACAATAAACTCTTTTGGAAGAAGGTAATGGCACCACTTTTTTAGTGCCTACAGCATAGCATAAAGCTCCAAATCATGGGTTGAATACCTCTATTTAGCCTCATTCAACTTCTCTGAAAAGAATACCACCGGATGTCCTTCTTGACTAAGGACTGCACTTATTGCCTGCTTTCTTGCATCACATTCAACTGTAAAAAGTTGATCAAAACTAGGGAGTATCAAGGTGGGAAGCTCTGCAACCTTCCTCTTCAAAATCTCAAAGCTTTGGGCTTCTTTCTATATCCATTCAAACCTGCATTTGATTCCTCATTTTATAATGTTAAGGATGGGAGCACAAATATGACTAAATCCCTTGATGAACTTCCTATAAAAAGTAGCTAATCCATGAAAACTCCTAACATCACCTACTATCCTAGGTGTAGTCCAATGTATAATAGCATCAACCTTAGAAAGATCCATTTTCAAACATCCATTTGAAACTACAAAGCCAAGATACTCCAACTCAACTTTCATGAATTCACACTTATCTAGATTGATTACCAATTTCTCCTCATGAAGCTTCCTCAAAACCTGATCCAAATACTTCAATGCTCCTCCTTGGACCTTCTAAACACCAAAATGTCATCAAGATAGATAATAACAAACTTTCCAATAAATTCTGCCAGTACCTCATTCATGAGGCACATAAAGGTACTAGGTGCATTTGTGAGGCCAAATGGCATTACCATCCATTCATATAAACCCTCATTGGTTTTAAAGGTTGTCTTCCACTCATATCTAGGTCTGATTCTGATATGATGGTAACCTGACTTCAAATCAATCTTTGAAAAGTAGCATGACCCTCCAAGATAGTCCATGAGGTCTTCAATCCTAGGCATAGGAAACTGGTATCTAATTGTGATCTTGTTGATGGCTCTAGAATCAATGCACATCCTTCATGTTCCATCTTTTTTGGGTTCCAACATAGTAGGTACAACACATGGGATCAAAATCCTCCTAATAAACCCCTTATCCAAAAGGTCTTTCACTTGTCTTTCTATCTCCTCATTCTGACTAGGAGTCATCTTGTAGGCAACTTTATTAGGCAAGGTCACACCGAGAATCAAATCAATTTGATGACTGATTTCTTTGATGGGAGGTAAGTTATCTAGCATGTCTTTGGCCACAACTTCCTTGTATCTATCCAACATGGCTTTCACTTTACTAGGGATCTCTCTTTTCTCATCATTTCCTTGCTTGGACTCATCTCTTGGGTGTAAAACTAAAGCATAGCCTTGGGTCTCTTCTTTTTTGAGGACTTCCAAAAACTCTTTTCCACTAATCAACATGACATGTGGACTAACAATCTTCTCTTTGTTTTGATTGGGTAAATGATCCATCCTAAATTGTCTACCATTCTTGGTAATGACATACCCATTTTTCTCACCATCATGTTGTGCTTTGACATCATACTACAAGGGCAACCTAACAATAGGTGACAAGCATCCATAGGAAGGATATCACAGAAGATCCTATCCTTATAGTCTCCTATTTCAAAATCTACCCAAGTTTTCTCATCTACTACTACATGTTGTCCCTTATTAAGCCATGATACTCTATAAGGATGTACATGAGGCAACCTTTTCATTTTTAACTTCTCTACCATCTCTAAAGAAAAAATATTCTCTATGGAACCAGAATCAACAATCACTTTGCAAACCTTACCATGAGACTTACAAGTAGTTTTGAAGAGTGACTTTCTTTGTGGGGACTCTTTGCCTTGGGGTACCTTCAACAACGTTCTCCTCAACATAAGGCTTTCTCCATTCAAGGTAGGACCTGCACTTCCCATGGGTGAGTTGACACTTTGTCCATCATCTTCTTGCACAAGTTGAGTTCTTCTTTCTAGTCCATGTGAGCTATAAGCTTTCTCCGGGCATCTACTCATAGTGTGACCCACTTGGTTGCAATTATAACATTTACTAGTGAAAACACCAGGTCCTCTACCTTGGTTTCCTTTCCTACCCCTACCAAAATGTCTTCTTCCTCCCATATAGCCTCCATTCTTATTATTGAACTCTCCATTGGACTCTTGCTAATTAGAGTCACCATTTTTAAAAGGAGTATTCCTTCCTCCAAAGCCACCTCTACCTCTGAAATTTCTGCCACCTCTTCCTCTATTATTTTACTCACCTCTCCTTCTTATCTTATCTTCCACCCTTAATGCCAATTGGAAGCATTTGTGCATAGTTTCTGGAGCCATGATGTTGATCTCATCCTGGATGTTTTGCCTTAACCCATTAAGGTATCTAGCCACTTTCTCCGCCTCTTCTTCATGCTTCTTGGACCTAAGACTTATCTTGTGAAATTCCTTGGTATATGCATTCACATCCAACTTCCTCTATCTAAGGATTTGCAACTTATTATACATTTGAACCTCATAGTCTATTGGTAGGAATTGGTCTTTGATTTTTTTCTTCATCCTCTCCTAAGAGGATATCTTCTTCTTCCCTATGTTCACTCTTTCTTCCTGTAGCATTGTCCACCATAGCAAGGTAGACCCCTTGAGTCTAGACTTTTCCAAACTCACTCTTTTATCCTCTGGGACCTCTTTGTACTCAAAATGATTATTGAGTGCTTCTATCCATTCAAGCACCTCTTCTCCATTCAGACTACCACTATAGATAGGTAGACTTTCCACATTATCCTTGTTTACTGATTTCAGGGCATCTAAAAAGATCTTTTGATTAGGTACCATATTCTCAGGGATGGCCTCCTACTCTTCACTCTCTTCTTCTCATTCATCATCACAAATTCTATCCTTTCCCTTGGACTGTCCAGTCTCTTTGAGTTTATCTTCAAGCAACTCTTCTACTATCTTCTTGATGGCCTCTGGTTTCATTGCCTTAAGAGGCATTGTAGCAGCCTCTTCTCCAAATTCTGAGTCTGACATACACTATTCCACCCTTGGTATAGCTTTGATACCAATATGATGCAGAGGGATGAGATGTCCTATCACCTTCTTTTGTTTTTTGCTCAATACGGGTCTCCACTTGGTGTCACCCAATGGACCAATGTCCTTAACCTTCTCAAGGTTACTAGAGCCTACCCTAGATCCTTCCCAAGGATCTCTTCACTCAGGACAACTCACAATTGACAAGGAGTTTCCTACCCCTTAGGTTCAACCCTACAACCAAAGACACCTAACAACCCCATGCCCCAAGCAATAGGATCTTTACTCACAAGGTGGAATCTTCCCTATGTGAATGTTTACACAAGTGTTATATGGCATTTGCATATATCTTGATCCCTCAAATGGGTGTGTATTAGCCTTTTATAATGTTTCCTCTATTAGACCTAGGAAATAGGGCTACAAGGAATTAGCCCTCCTTTCAGAATTTTCTTGTTTTGTCTCACAATCTACCTGAACAAACCCTTGAATAAATTTGATATTTGGATACCCTTTTGGGTATTCTACAAGATTTCAAACTTATGCATCTGGGTTTTGAGTACGAATGGTGCCTCTTCTAGCCGGTATTGGGGTTAAAGCTCTCAAAAGCTTCACCAATCATAAAGGAGTAAAATAATCACACTTGTCAAGGGTCTGCACCTACCCAAGGGTCCTTCTCATGCTTGGGTTGGCCATCCACCAATCTATTGTTCAGGGTTTCTACCTTCTTTTCCTACTACACAGGCTTGCCACATGAACGATGTCAAGCCTAGGGCATCATCTTAGGAAAGTCAAATAACACTTCCTATCTTCACAACCACCAAGAACATCTAATATACATGCCAAATAAAAATACTCCCAGGTTTCATATCAATCCCATTGAGAGATGTTGATTTGTGCCACTGTTTGCATCCAAACCCTTGGTTTGAGGGTCTTACCAGGCCAGTGGGATGGAAAATCCTCTTCCTCTCAAACCTGAATGTTTCAAGACCTCAAACCAACTCCAAATGATCTATGAACCTCTGTTACAACTTGTCAAATTCTTAACTCATGCCCACCATTCACAAGGAATCATGCAAGAACAGGAAACACAAGGAAAATGCAGAAAATCTCAGTAACCATTTTGTTAGAAGACAAGAGTTTCATTCAAAATCATCTCTAACCAGTAGGAAACATTCCTCTAGGCTTATATCACACCAAGGAACTCCTCCAACTACCTCCAATGCATACAAGCAACCAACCAACCGTTGGAGTAACCATATTTCAAAATGTTGCAACAAAAGTTGCTTAAGACAACAATTGCAACTTTGTAACTTTTTACAAGTTGGTCTTGCCTTCATACCAAAGGTCAAGAATGAACATACTACACATTGCAGACCCCTAAACATCAAAAATACCTATAAAATTCCCATACAAGGTCTTTGACCAAGTTGACACACCTTGGAGCCTCAAAGCTTATTACATTGCCTAGGCCTAATCAATAGGCCTTCAAACACACACACACACACACACACACACACACACACACACACACACACACATTCTATTCCAACATAACCATGAATCAAGATGATGTAGACACATGCCAAAATGAAGTAGACACATATCCTAGTGCTCCTGCATTAGAGCACAAAAGCACAAGAGACACCCCCCCAAATTCAATCAATCAAAGTACCCCCCAAAAATGATGATTTTGGCACTTTATATGTAGTGCGTGTACAATAGGAAACTTGCAAACAATGGAAAGGTGCACTTCTGATTTTATTTTACAACTAACCTAATAGGATGATAACTACAATGCAAAAGACCAGCAAGATAGATCTATGCAATACAAGTGCCAAATTGGCCAAAAAAGACCATATTTTGAAAGTATAATTTCTATCCAAAATTGATGCAAATTGATAGAATATAATGAGACTAGATGAAAAATAATGCACTTTAAAATAAACCTGGCACCTAAAAAGGATTTTGTATGAGCCCAAACGAAGTCCCAGAAGTTGCAGAAATGGGGATTACTCAGCTACAATGATGAAGATATGAATTTTATGAAAACTATATGCATCAAAATGGAAAACCACTTGCACCACTATGAAGAGCATGAAATTATACCCCAAATAAAAGAAATTGTACTAAAAAAGGAGGTACTGAGCTCAAGATATCGCCATTTGAAAATCGCCTATCGGACTGAAAATGCAAATGGAGAGGGGGTAAAAATGTTTTTACATATGATGACATTAGCATGAAATCAGAAGAGAATATTCTTTTATGATATACCTCATGCTAAATAAAAGGTTCCCTTTTTACAAAACTTGTTTAAAATTTTTTATTAAAAAGAACTTTAAAAAAAATATAAGTGGAGGGGCCCATGTGGGGCCTCCTCACCTCACACTCCACAACCTACATAGAGAGAAAAAAAAAAAATTGCAGCTGATTTAATAGAATCCAATAGGATCCATCTTTCCTCACTACCAAGAAGAGACCACGATGATCAAGCCCTAACAAGCAATCATGAGTAAAAGAAAAATGGCATCGTGGGTACCATAGAATAAAGGTGCCGATATTATGAAAAGACAAGCTTACGAAGAGAAAATTGTCTGTGAACAATAATGAAGTGCAGCAGGTACCACTCATAGGATGCCTCAAATGCTTATCACCATGGATCTCACAGGCCCAATTGCAAAGTGCCAAAATCAACAATGACCAAGCAGTAGAAAATGTGCTGAGACAATGTCATGCAAAGATGAATGACGATTAGCCATGAATGAGAGATCTACCAATATAGGAAACCAAAATGTGTTCTAAAAACCCAAAGTCAGGGATAAAAAGGTGGTGATAATGTATGTTGCTTCTTAAAAAAATCAAAACACCACCAATTGAAGACGCAATCACCACGCCAAATTGAGGAAAGTATCGATTCAAGGAACAGGCCCGATCTAGAAACTATGGATCATGATGCACATGTTAAAATTGGGAAGCCCAATCTGCAAAGTATAGAGATTTGCAACTGGCAAACACAACAAATAGACCCAAATCTGATACAAAATAACATGGCAAAAGGCAAAACAAAGACCTGCAAAATTGTAAGGAATAACAATACGAGCCAAAGAGCTCCATAATTTTTTCCTTTTTAACTTGCTAGAAATAATGATAGTACTCCTAGATCTGGAAAAAAAATGTATAAATAAAATATTGATAGAAAATAAATTCTGCAAGATGCTATTGGGGAGGGGGTCTAATGGCCCTCCAAATAAAAGTTTTTGCTACAAAAACAATTTTACCCACATATAGGCATATTTGTAGTCAAAATTCATCAAAATGGCCACATGGACGTGAAGGTTAGGTCGGATCTTGTCTAGGATGCCTCTAGAAGATGTTTCTCCTTAGATCTACCTCTGGACATCCTTCAAAACCTCTCCAAAGATGAATCAATGACGCTCTAATGGCTCTTATACCATGTGAGATTTTGCCAAGATCAAGAGCTCAATGAAATGTACAAAATAGAGAGACAAGATATAGGACAATAATAAATTGTATTCTTATCAATAGATCAATAGTTGTTCACAGTTTCATACAATGAATATGAGCCTGCTTATATAGGCAAGGCAATATGGATATGTGAGAACAAAAACATGACATGTGGCTCAATAAGAAACAAGGGTAGGTAGGAAATAGGTGTGGTAGGTAGTAGAAACAATAAAATATTCCACATGAGGTGGATCACCCACCGAAGGTAGAATTATCACTCCACAGTAAGTGGATATGATAAAGTAGTAACAACATCAACACCATAAAAGGTGGAAATTCTCCTACACACACTATGCAAATGTGGCACAAACACCCAAGTGTCTCATACCAAAGGTGGAAATGCATTATCCTAAGTAAAATTAAGTAAGGTGTAATAATATCCAACATGAATAACTATTTAAACCAACAGATAATAATTACAAAGTAAATTAATATCACAATAAATGGAATAACATAACCACTTAATTCACCCTTATTATGAGAAAATCAAATATAAAGCATTCTCAATATCTTATAGCATCAAGGTTTTCCAATACTTATCTTAATCTTCAGTACTTGGAATAGTCATTCTCACTCCAAGAATATTCTAATAGCCTTGGGTCCTTCATGGCTATGGTACCCCATGGAGGAAAACAATTCTTACATAGAACCCATCATATTATCTAGAATTAAAAAGGAATAGTCATAGATCTAGGCTCTTTTACGTCAAGTAAGAACTCTACAAGGACAGGTTCTTACACAGAACCTCGCATGCCTTCACGACATGAAATAAGCACAGCCCTAGCCAGGACACTCCTGAGTGTACACTGTACCCTGATTTGGACACACACTGTGTGCCCCTTTTCTAATGCCCATGCCAACCAATGGAATTAACCTTCATTCCTTTGTGCCTTCTAAATTCCTATATTTCCTTCCATGCCCATAGCCCACCAAGCCACCTTCTTCTTCTTCTTCCTTGAATGATCTCCATGCCCCCTTCCAAGTATCACACAAATGACTTATATAACTTTTTAAGGAGTGGTTTCCAAACCATCACACCCTTTCAGAAAGGTCACCTTTAATTATCCTTTAATAATAATAATTATTCCTCTCCTTAAAGAGAGTTTTTCATAAACATTCTTTATTAATGCTTCTTTGAACCAAGGATTATAATATCCTTTATTTTTATCTCCCTTTTTCATTGTAAAGGGGTTATTTCATTACGTTATCTTCTTTTGGAGAAATAGTCACATAACGATTCTCCCCCTCTAATTTAGATGTTGTCCTTAGTAGCATGAGATATATATACACCACAACGCAAAAAACATGTAATCAATAGTTGAATATGCTAGGATTGAATATTTATACTTCCTCAAATACATTTTTTTTTCTTGATTCATAGATTTCTTTCACCTTTATTTATTTATATTAACAAATAATTTCAAGAGATTCAATTTTCCAAACAAAATTATCATGAAAACTATATATACATTAATTTATTATGTATATAAAAAATTTACAATTACAAAAATTAATGATTCTTATTCTCATATATTTCAACTTCATCATTTTGTCTTTCTATTCAATCTATTTTCTTTGGTAAAGGTAGTTTAACATGTAACTTAACATTAAATTTAAAGGTACCATTATATTTTGACATAATATTTACCTAGTGAATTACTTGCATATCCCATACTATGTAGTCACTCATCATTATATATTTAACATATATTCTAAGATGATAATCATGTATTACGGACTAATGAGTATCCACTTTTACTATGAAATAAATCACATGTACAAAGTTATTGGGTTGATCAAGTCCAATAAAAAGGTACATTAGATAAAATAGTACCTAGAAAAAGGTTACTAACATCTTAAAAGAAAACGATAATACATTATGTCCACCCACAAAGTACTTCATAGAAACTAGTTCTAAGCTTTCTTTTATTTAAGTATGGTATTTGTTGGCTTGATGATGATTGTAATGAATAACTTCATCATATGTTGTCATTGATGAAAAATGTTGTTCTCAAATTTTGATTCCCTTCTCTCCTCCCTATAAGGAATACAATAAAATTTGTTTGCATATGAAGAAGACACTGAGAAAGAACAAAACTCCAGAAAAACATATAAAAAGGTTTTAAAAAAACCTTCTACACTTTGAACTTATCCAAAGTTCAGGTGGGTATACCTTCTATGAAAAATTTCACACTTTTAAAGTTTGAGATCCATAGTAAACCAATGCTAGAAACCTATGGACTTCATCACCTTAATAGAACTGAAACATTAATAGAAAAGCTTATAATCATTTTTTAGTATTGATCTCCAAGAGAAATAGAAAGAAAACCACAACTAGATACTAGGGCCTTATTTGGGCTACAGAGTCACCCAAATCAAATTAGATTTCCAAAACTGAACAATCTCATACATTTCACCACCTCAGCCTTAGTTAACCCCATACATGCCTAACATATACATTATTTTTATCCTCTTAAACGAAAAATCGTTCATCAAATTCAAGATGAGCAAACAACTAATTTATTCATAGAGATATTTCATGCATATTTAACTCCTCTCCCTTGAAGAGAAAAGCTAGAAACATATCCATATGACTGCCTTACAATCCATGTTCAATTAAATAATCCTAGACTATTCAAATGAAACCAGCAAATTAACGAGCGCACACCAGAAGAGAACACAGATTTAGGCCTGAAAAGTGTTGATCTGTATCTTTATATTCATTTTGAAAAATAATCTTACATGATTCAAAGTATTCTCTGTGATAGCTAGAAAAACCCAGATATATTTCTGTAGAGTTTCTTTCCAAATTTTCTTGTGATCCTTTTTCTATTAGTCCTCATATCCATTTATAACATTATGGATGCATACAAGCTTCAGACATTCCTAAGAATGATTAGTTACAACCGTAACTCCTTTCAAAGAAATAGTTACAAGTCCTCTTCGGTCTCAGTGGTCTTTTCGGTTTGTTGCTCCTCTGTAGCATCTTCTAACCATTCTAGGATTCCTTCTTCTTGCACCACATATTTCTTTTTCCACTCTTGGAATACATCATTAGCAAGACATGAGTAGCCAACAATTTTCTCCTTCAACTTAAGTAACCTTTTCCAAGAGTTTCTTACTTTCGTCACCTCTGATTCCAAAAAGTTGTAGTGTGACTTTATCTTTTCTATCTCTTCAAATGTTTTAACAAATAGAGATGTTTCATCTTTGTTGATGATTTCATTCACCCTTAAAGACAAATTAGCTCCCAGCTCATCAAGCCATACCTGTTTGTCCTTCAACTGATTTTGGCTAACAAAACCCCCAGGAAACAATTCAAATTTATGCTCAGTATATTCTCTCTTGTATAAGTTAGCTTTCCTCTCCACATTGGTTCTTCCTACTGCTAACTTGGTCAGACCTTTTTCTAACTCACATTTAGATTTAATAATAGCATTAGATCCCGCTTCATCATAGGATTCACACATAAGTTCTAAATCCACTTCTCTTGGTATCAACTTAATCAAAATCGGCTCTAAAATAGCCTTGTCCTCATTTAGCTCACACAAGGTGTCCAAAATTCTTTTCATATTAGTGTGCATAGTGGGGGCCTCTACTATATCAGCAAAACTCAAAATGGCGGCCTTTACCTTCTCTTCATATTTACTTGCAAACAAGGCTTGAGCCTATTTCAACTTTTCCAACTCATGTTGAATGGTCTCACCTGGCTGAAAACTAGAAGGCATGGGAGAAGGGGGAAATTATATAATAGGACTGGTATGTGGGGGTCTTGTTGGAGAAGATGCAATCATCAAGGTAGAGGACTCACCTCCTTCGTGTTGTCCTACCAATTGACTCTGAAGTCTAGCAATAGTAGTATCCTTGTTGGCTACCTCTCTTTTGGCTTCATTATCACTTGGAGATCAGCTCTCTCCTTTGATTCTTTCTCTGCCACTGCCACACTGAACTTTGCAGTTTCTAAAACTATGCTGGCAGCTTCTACCACCCCTGTATCCTGAACTCTTTTTACTATCATAGCTCCTAGAAAACTAGATCCTGAGGTATCCTTCCTTCTTCTACTTTCATCCCTCTTTAGGGACCACATTACCAGAGAAGCATTATCTTTGATGAATGTCACTCCCTCCATAGCCTTGGTTTCTTTTCTGACTGCTTCAAGTTCTAATGCATCTGCTATATCCCATCCAGGGAGAATTAAAACACCAGTCTTTGACACCATTTCTCTTCCATCTTCAAGAGTGATGGCTTTGAATTTAGCCATCATTTCTTGTTTAACTTCTTCCTCCTCTAAGGTTGTATCTTTGTGATGTTGCTCACTCATTCTCTTTTCACATCTTGCCTTGAATTGTTCAATGTTTTATTTCCATACAAATTGCATGAAGGCCCCTATTGTGACAAAATTGCTATCAGCTAGGAACTCTTCACTAGCTTGCTTGACAGCCAAGTCTAACTCTTTACCTTTGAACTCATCTTTAGTTAAGTTTATTCCGGCATTAGGTGGGTCTTCTGGCATTCCCTCTTGTGTCTCTTCATAGGTGTAAGCAATCTCTTTGAGGCTTCCTAACTACAATAATTGTTCTGCTATTGCCTATTCATCTCCTATATGGATAGGGTATTGAGATGGAGAATACAAAATTTCACCTGCTTGCACTTCTTTCCCCACCCTTTGCCTTTTAGGGGATTCTTGGATGCCAATGACATCTTCAATTGTTCTCTTTCCTCTTGAAGTGGATGCCTCACTTGTTACTAGCATCAATACACTATATTTTGACTTTTTATGCATCACATAATCACTAGGAGGGATGGCTTTAGCAAAGGCAGGTTTAGTTAGAACTAACTTAGCCTTATTAGGGTTATCTCTTATTATAGCCTCCCTCTTTTCTTTCAAAATTTTCATTAAATCTTCAAAGTAAAGAATTAAGAATTTGATCTTTTCCTCAAAGGGATTAAAGCTAGACAGAGGGTCATAACTGCTATAAAATTGATGAGTGAAATCCAAACCCTTTTTGTATGTCACCCACTTTTCTTTCCTTAATTATTGCTCATCCAAACTGAATTCATTTCTAATTCGGTCCTCAGGGAAGTAAAATTGGTGTGGCCTACCTTTGCATATTGCTCTCTTCCTGAACATATCGTTGAAAAAATCCTCAGGGTCAGCAAACCTGGTTATTGCAATAGACAACCAATATGATTGGAAAATTCATCAAATAATTTCCAATCAGCTTTGGTGATCATGAATTGATGGGCCATGGTAACAGTTGGGAAAATAGTCCCTTTACCCCTATTTGTCAGCTCTACCTCTTGCACACCTTCAATTTGCCTTAAGACATCTGCAATTCCTATCTTCAATGGGACTTGATCAGACAATAAAATTGGAGTGCCTCTGAAACTATAAACTTTGAAAATTGTAGAAATAGGGTACAAATACATATCACCCCAATTATGAACAATCTTAATACCTTCAGCAAACTCCTTAGGCCTGAGGAACTCCAAAAGAGCCTTTGGGATCCTAGGGTTCTGTGGGCATAAAATAATCCTAAGCCTAGATGCAAAGCATCTATCGAACTTCAAGTAACTGGCATCCTCTCTATCCCAAGCCAAAATTGTGCTCCACAGTTGCACAGGCATCTCCTCACCTTCCTTTTCTTTGACCAAGTCCATTTCCTTAGCAAAATAATCAACTCCTTTAAATAAAAATATGTGCATTAGAAGAGAATACCATCCAAAAGGTCTATCCACCTTACCATTTTTTATCCCTACCAGCTCTGCATGAATTGCATCATTGAGGTAAGGTGCATAATCAAATGTTACTACTAGAGAGGGGTTCAGAATCTGTGCCATCATTAGTATATAATGGGTTGGCATGGTCGTTTCAACATATTACCCAAGGATCTCGACATAGTGACCAATACATGCCTTTTGCCTATAAAGTAAACAAATTCAGAGAGAAGGGTTCCATGGTGGTAGGGCCCACTATAGTTAACCCTCCTATTTTAACAAAAAACTCCTTCAAAGGGCCACTCCTAAGGTGATCTTTCTACACATCATAAACCTAGGCCAATGTTTCAAAATCAATAGGCTCTAATAAATTTGATGCCTCACTGAGCTTGAAAACATTCCTGAATTCATCATCATTGATCTCTATCAGGGCTCCTCCATTGACATACCTCACACATCTAGCAATAGGATCATAATTGTGTGCGATCTGGGTTAGCAAGTCTACATCCATAAAAACCCTAGGGACTATGAGCTTCCCTGCGTCTAGTTCCCATATGCTATTCATTGGGGTACTAACATGTCTCTAATTGAATCCCACTTTAAAAAGACCCAACCTTGAAATCCATATTTGTGAATCCCTTAACCATCTACCTTTGTCATACAAACCATCTCTAATCCTTAGACAGGGGGCTTTAAAAAACAATTCTTTGATTTTGGCCGCAACATTCGAGGACATGGTCAATTGTTCTAGGAAGTCATCACATATGTTTCTATCTTGATAATTTACCTTCCTAGTGAACTCCCTTCTTGGTGCCATCCCATTAATGAAATTATATCAATTAAGAATCAAACAAAACTTTGATAAGGCAAGCACACAGTAAAGTACTGATTTTCAAACTATAACTAGCAAGGAAGACACAAAAAACCTGTTACTCTCCTGAAGAAATTCGCTCTGCACTAGCTCCTCTACAAAAAACTTGTCGAAATGGTGCCAATATTCAATTGATGTGGACCTTAATATGGCAACTTGGCATTGAATTGAGACATTAATCCCGCATTCTTCGGCCATCAACTCAGAATTGAATTCGCAAAGCGAATTCAAAAAATGGGCTCCCACGGATCACAAGTTTTTTGAGTATTTCCCTGTTTCGTTGTTTCGCCATTTCACGGAGTTTAAAACCCCTACACCTTTCCTTCACAAAGCAATGACATTCATTGGATCCTTGGAAAATTGCACTACCTTTACTCCTTTTGGTCCTTCTTTATTAGTAATGGGCCCCACCTTCTTTCCGCTACTTCGCGAACACTAAACCTTGTGCACTTTGATCGCACGAAACAACGCTAGCCATCCAATCAATTACCACTCACTCGATCTTTATTGCTTATGGTGACCACCAGTCTTTTCTACTAACCGTGCACCACCATCACTGCTAGCAGTCTTCGTAGCTTCATGAAAGATAACCACCCTGCATCTTCGGGCTGTGAAACAATGTCCATCATTGGATCCACCTTGAGATGTACACCACTTAATGCACTCAAACCTTTAAAGTGGGCCCTCGGCTTGGAAACCACTTGCTTTGTTTCATCATCGACAAATGAATCTTATGTGTCAGTTGGCTATTCACTCAAGAACTCCATTGGGCTCCATTCTAGGACCGCCTCGTGCTCTATTTCACCATGGGTTTCAACACCATCACCGGTTAAATCAAAGTGGGCCCTCAACAATCCTTTGGATCCACGTGCATCTGATAAGCCATCATTTCCCTCAACCAAGCAACCCACCTATCCTGCCATGTAATCCACCGTGTGACTGTCATGTCATTTCACTATTTCACAAATGATAAACTCCATTTGATTTGGGGCAGCAAATCCAAGCGGGGCGTCCGATCAACTCCAAGTTGATCGGTCTTTAAAATAATGACTTGCCTATCTTTCAAACCCACCAACCCTTTCGCTACTTCGCAAACTCTAAACTTCAGGCAACTCTTCTTTGCGAAGCAATGACAATTGTTAGATCTTTGGAAACTGCTCGCCTGTTAACCTTTTTGTGACCACCTTGCCCAGTCCCTCCACCTTTTCGCTACTTTGTGAAAGGTAAAACACGAAAATCTTTCGGCCGTGAATCTACGCGCACCATTGGATCAAATCCACACTGATCGTCCTTTAACCAAAGGAACCACTTACCTTCGGGACCCACCAACTCTTTCGCTATTTCGTGGAAAATAAATCACATGCATCTTGGGCTAGCGAAGCAATGCGAGCCATTGGATCCAATACAAGATGCATTCCTTTTACCTAATGAACAATCCTTTGGTCGGGCCCACTTACTCTTTTTGCGACTTCGCGAATGCTAAACTACAGGCATCTTCACCCAACAAAACAATGCACACTGGAGGATCATCCATGACTTGCACAAATGTTAAGAAGCCTGATAAAGATTAAAACAAGACATAGGTAAAGGCATAAAAAATTGAAAATATTTAAAAGATCGCCTAGGGAAAACCTAAAGAAGGGGAAACTTTCATGACGGAGCGACCCTTCCACTTACGTGGAAAAAGTAACGCAAGAATAGAACACAAGGGTTTTCAAAACATAAGAAGGGTTAAATTTTTTTCAAAAACCTTAAATCCTCTTTGACCCACAAAACACAAAGGCAACAAGGTTATGCCAAACACATCTTTGCAGATTTTAGCTGATTATGGGACAAGAATATCCAATTTTCAAAATAGTGGTAACAACGGCTCTGACTAGGGATGCTTGATTGCAAGATCAACACAAGAATTGAGAAAGGCTGGAGAACAGACCAAACACAAGCCCAAAAACAACCAACAAAAACAAACCTAATTATATACAGACAAAGACCTATTGTGCATGGACTTAAGAGAAGTAATGTTTTAGGAACTGTCCATGCACTGGAAATTCCTGTACCTCACCATTCATTTTCTGCAAAAAATATGAATCCTTTCCATTAAGATCATAAACCACAGAGGGGAATATCCATAGTGACTCAATTTTTTTGCGTTTTCTTTTATCTTTCCCTTTTGCATTCCATTGAAGCACCATGTCACCAATTTGAAACTTTCTTAACAAGGTTCTTTTGTCAAATAGATATTTGGACTGCAACTAGATCTTTAAATTCCTCTTATGGGCCAAAGTTCCAATTTCTTCCACCTCCACTATCTGAATCATTCTGTCTTTCGTAGGTTCAGATAATTCCATGTCTTCAACTTGTAGGAACTTGTATACTAGAAGAAGATTATTGATTGGCACCCTAGATTGCATGCCATAAACCAGCTCAAAAGGTGACACACCAATTGCTTTCTTGACAGTAACCCTGTCTACCCATAGGGCCAACTTTAGCTTATGGTCCCAAGACCTTTTGTTCTCCTCAAGGATTTTCTTAATAATGTTCAGAAGACTCTTATTGCTGGATTCAGCTTGCCCATTACCCTGAGGATGATATGGTGAAGAATAGGACATAATTATTCCATGACTAGTGCAAAATTCAATGAACTCCTCTGATCTAAAGCTCATGGCATTATCCATTACCAATTTCACAGGAACACCAAACCTGGTTATAACATTATCCATCAGGAAGTCAATAACAACCTTACTTGTAGCTCTTCTACTGGGTATAGCTTCAATCCATTTAGTGAAATAATCAGTAGCCACCATAATCCACCTATGACCTCTTCCTAATTTCTCAACTATTTCTCCAATAAAATCAATGCCCCATTGGACAAAAGGGGCTTCCACTATGACTGGGTTGAGGGGAAAAGCTCCCTCATACTTCAACTTAGATGAAAATTTATGGCATGGGTCACATCTCCGGACATGTTCATGGGCATCTTTAAACAAAGTAGGCCAATAATATTGAGCTCGGACTATCTTACCAGTAGTTGTTTTGGCAGAGTAGTGACCTCCACATACTCCATCATTCATTTCAGTTAACATCTTTCTAGCCTAGGATTTGTCCAAACACATCAACAATTCCCCATTTCTATTCTGCCAATATAGATCACCTTGAATAAGGACATATTTTTGAGATTTTAGTCTCACTATCCTTCTCTGGTTGTGGATCATTCCCTCAGAATATGTTGCATTCCTTAAAAAATGCACTATCTCTGAGTACCAGGGCCGTGTCTCAATACTTGTGACCAAAATGTTCTCAATTTCAACATTATTCACCTCAACGTCAAGAAGGTTTGATTCAGCCATCAGCTTAGAAAGGCCTAAACGTCTCACCAATTTAGTGATCTTAATCTCTAAATCAAACTCCTGAATTTTGGTTATCCATCTGTATCTTTTACCAGTGACCTCAGACTGAGATAAAATATCTTTGACAGTCGCATGTGGGACATAAGCAATTACTTGTGCATTTACAAGATATGGCTTAAATGCTTTAACAGCCTTGACAAAAGCATATGCTTGTTTCTCCATGATTTCATATTTTAACTCTGCAGCCTGTAAAGATTTTCTATAAAAAGCTATAGGATGTTCATATCCTTCATTATCCTTTTCTAGAAGAACTGCAACCACTGTATGATATGAAGCAAAAGAAAATAGAGAGAAAGGCTTACTATAGTCAGGGGACTTCAACACTGGTGCCTCCTGAATAGCCTTTTTTATTTCATCAAAAGCCTTTGAAGCTTCTTCATCCCAGCAGAACTTTGTATCCTTCTTAAGCAATCTAACAATGGGCTTGACTATTTCTGCAAAATTAGCAATGAATCTTCTAACAAAATTTACCTTGCCCAAGAAAGACTGAATACCTTTGACACTCTTTGGCTCGGGTACATAATTTATAGCTTCAATTCTTTTAGGGTTTATTCTAACCCCTTCCTTGGAGACAATATGCCCAAGCAACTTCCCTTCAGTGATAGCAAAATGACACTTTTTCGGATTTAAGGAGACACCAAATTCTAGAGCTTTATTGAAAACCTTTTTGAAGTGCCCACAGTGGTCATCTGCCCTTTTGGAGAAACATGTTAAATCATCTTGATACACTACCATGATAATGTTAATGAATTCCTTGAAAGCTACATCCATTGCTCTTTGAAAAGTAGCTCCAACATTTTTCAAACCAAAAGGCATTCTTACATATACATATGTTCCCCAAGGGGTGGTAAAAGCAATCTTGAATTATTCAGATTCTTTCACTAACACCTGGTTATATCCTGAGAACCCATCCATCATAGACAATAGGTCACAACCAGTTACTCTCTGCAACATTGCTTCCATATTGGGAGAAGAGTAATTATCTTTTAAAGAAGCAACATTCAGGTTTCTAAAATCAACACGAAGCCTTATGTCCCCATTCTTCTTTCTAACTGGGACCAAATTAGACACCCATGATGAATGCCTTTAGGTATTTCATTAGTATCCAATTGAACCATGTCATTTCCAAACACAGTTTCTCTATCTTCAACCACTTCTACCAATGCATTGCAATCAATTTTGTGTCCATCATAGTCATCAATGCATTGTATGAATCTGAGAATGTCTTCAACATCAACAAACACTTGCCAATTATATACATTATCAGGAATGGCAGGCCTGGCTTTTATCTCAACTGTGGATATCGGTTGGAATTATATCATCATTTTTTAATGCAACATTTTCTAAGAAATCAGCCATGATATTCTTTGATCTTTGTATCCAATTAATAGAGAATGCACTAAAATGTTCAATCACATCCCAAACTACATGTTTGTATCTTATCAAATAATCGTTTTTAGATGCATACTTAGATCTAACCTGAGAAACAACCAACTCTAAATCCCCTAGTACTCTTAACAACTGAATCCCATGCCTTTTTCCAACTTCAAGCCCCAATAACAAGGCTTCATATTCAATAGTGTTATTTGTGCACTGGAAGTCTAGCAGGAAAGCATATTTGAAGGTCATACCTGATGGGGACACAAAAAGAACTCCTGCTCCAGATCCTTCTTTAGAGCAAGCTCCAACAAAATACATGTACCATAAACCATGTTGTTGAGATTCCAATTCAATCACAATAGAATAAGTATTTTTCAATTGAGGCAAAATCAGTTGTATTCTAAAATTGTCAAGATCCACATCAATCATATAGTTTAACATACTAGGGTCTATCTTCTCAATTACCCTAGGGGCACATGGTTCTCTATAAATCTTAGCTTGGCTCCCATTGATGGGAGTTGTAGCATATGATAGATCCAACTGAACATTTCCACCTACTGTTGCAGCCCATTGTCTAGATAATAGCATGCCATAGTGGGGTTTTGTGTCAGTTACTATGACATCCATCTTATATGTTGCTTCAGGAAATGCTGCTATTTTTACCTCCACATCTTTCATCATACCTATCACTAGAACTTCTCTATTATCCATAGCATAACACTTCCCATACAATGTACTTATTGACAATCCTAATTCTTTCATGACACCATATGGCATCACATTTGCAGCTGCACCAAAATCTATCATACAGTTCTTAACTAACCGATTATTCACTAATAAAGTAACATAGAAAGGATCAACCTATGAAGGCTCTTGTATAATAGTTGTTCCAACATATACCTCTGGGGTTTGCAGCTCATGATCCTTTTCACCCTTCATTGAACCTGAAGGCAAAGCTATATTACTATCAAATATCTTAGAAAATAAAGCTAAAGCAACTTCTCTATGTTCCTTTATTTTCAATAATTCTATCAAAGGGACTATGACCTTCATCTAGGTAAGAGCCTAAGTCATATCAAAAGTGGAACTATTAATCAACTCAGTATTAGTTTTAACTTTCTCTATCTTAAGCTGACTTGCCTTCTTCATTGTGGCAATTCCTTGTATATCACCAGTAGCAGTATTATCCATACCCTTGGTTACATCTTTAATCTGGTTATTCTTTTCTTGACCATCTTGAGGCAAGGTGGCATTACTTACTACTTTCTTCTGAGATATTTTTTTTATGAACATTGAGCTAGGTTCCCCTTGATCTCCATCCTTCTTACTACTTCTCAAGTTGTAATTATGCTTGGCTTTGGCTATGGCAGCCTTAGTAAAATTTCTTACTTCTTCATCACTAGGTCTTCGGAGATGAACTTCTTCATCTTCAATAGTTACCACGTTCAAAGTAGGATGCCAATCAAGTGTCAACTGTCCTTGGTAAGATTTATTACTATTTAGCACCTCACATTCACTAAATTCACTCTGTAATGACTCATCATCACTTTTAATAATAGTCTCAAACATATTAATATCAGACTCAGCCTCTTTTCTCATGGATTCTTTGAGGGCTTGAGCTACAACACATTATTGAGGAGAATGTGGTCCATCACAAGCCATGCACCAAGGAGTATTCTCCATATTATGAACATTTCCTCCTTTCAAAGGATCTGGGGTATCTTGGTTCTGAGTGTTTTCTGGCTTCTCATTTTGAGGTTTGCCATCTTTCCAGGTTGTATTGTAAGGCATGTCATGCAATCTAGGAGGCCTATCTTGCCAATTGTAATGAGGCTTATCATTTTTACTCACCTTGGTAGTAAGATCTTTCATGGAAATTACTAATTTCTCTATTTTGTCATCTTCCTTAGCAACTTTATTAGGTTGTTGTTTTGATTCTTGCCACAACCTTCCATCATTCCTCCTTCCCACCTTTCCAGACGCTTTCCTATTGCTTTCCACATTTATATCAATTCTAAAAGCATTCCTCAAACTGTGTGGGTTTTTGTCCCTCAGAATATAGGCCATTTTGGAATCGAAAGCATTATAATAAGTGTTGAGACACATATTATCATCTAATCTCATTACTTGATATAGCCTATGCATTGCTTTATGAAATCTAGCATTGAAATCTGTGACAATTTCATTATCAGACTTTCTAATATTATTAAACTCATTGAGCATGAAGCTCACATTTGTTTTGTCACCATATTGTTCTTGAAAATAATTTTTAAAATATTCGCAAGACCCAATGCTATTCATAGGGAGACCTCTGTACCAGTCCCTTGCATCATCTACTAAGGACTATACAAACAATTTCATGATGACATCTTCATCTACTATTTCATAATCATTGATTAAGTCACCAAAAGATTTTAGGTTCTCTTCTGCACTGATTGCATTGTTGCCAGCAAATTTGTGGAGTCTATCCCTTAATTTTGTAGGAACATGGTTAGGGTACCCTGGGATTCCATCAAAGAAGAGGTGCCTATACAGTTCCAGATTAATGGGTCTTCTCTGGAATTGGTTGCCAGTAAAGTTATTACCCATGTTCATTCTCACATTAGGGTTCTGAATTGGAAGAGCTTGTCTACTTTGACTTATAATGGGGATTTGATTAACAGGAACAATGCTAGTAGGTGGGGTTGATTGGATTTTTACTAGAGGGAGTGAGGTAGGATGAAGTAAAGGTTTACTTGGGTCCACTGAAGGAAAAATTATAGGGGGAGCCTTTAGATAACTAATTTTCCATTTAACCTCTTGATTGGCTGCCTATAATTCAGCTTTCTCCAATTCCCTTTGCTGGTCATCCTTATCTTCCCTCATCCTATCTATCTCTTTCTCATGTGCAAAAAACATAGAAGATATTTCTATTGTAGTTTTAGACCCAAACGCATCTTCCATACACTTATTTTTCCTTTGTCAATGTTATTCCTAATAGGCTGTGGATCACTTAAGACCTCTCTATTTGGTTGCACAATAGATTTGTATACAGGGTTAATTTTGGGAACTAAATTTTCTCTGATGATTGGACCTTCATCCTCACTTTTATCTTTCTCTTGGGTGAATAACTCAAGATCAGCAATCTACCTTAGAAGCTTGTCCCTCTCAATCAGTTTAGCTTTCACTTCCTTTTCTTTATTTTCTTCCTTTTGTGCTCTCAAAGATATTAAGTGATGGACTCTTCTATTAAGGGCCTCAATTTCTTGGGACACCTTATCTTCATCAGGGAACATTTCTTCATAATTTGATATATTTACTTGGTCTATATCAATTAAACTAATATTTCCATCTATTGTTCTAGGCATAGAATCCATTTTAATATTCGAACTATTCCTATCCTTCCTAGAAAAACTAGCATGAGAGGTCTTCTGATTTAAAATTTGGACATCCTCATTGTTACCAGATAACCCAGAATGGAAACCCAAAATGTCCTAATCAGATTCACGGGAGGAAGAATTTGAATTTGCATATATGGGTCTATCAGATGACTTACCTGTATTAATGCTCTTTTGTAACCAAGCAGCATTAGATGGCTCATGTACAACTGATCTTTTCTAGCCTCTCCATGCATGTTCAGGTAATCCCTCTTGCAATGTCTCTTGAGGATGCTTCCTCATGAATGACCTGGTGTTCCTTCCTCTCTGCATTGTGCTTGTTCTTCTTAAAAGAATTATACTTATTCAATAGCACTGGTTATAATTGTTGGAGTCGCCACCCTATGGGAAATAAGAAAACAAGCTTAAACAAATAACTTGCAAAGATTTAAAAAATCAAGAAGATTTTCAAAGAGAAAGATAGCACAAATGAGAGATAAGGCAATATTTCACAACACATAGAGATCCAAACAAACTTCCGAACTAATTCAGGCACCAGTTTGTAACATAGATACACACTAAGACTATCCTCAGCAGAGTTGCCACTTTTGTTGTTCTCAAATTCTGATTCCCTTCTCTCCTCACTGTTAGGAATATAATAAACTCTATTTGCATATGAAGAGGACACTGAGAAAGAATAAAACTCCCAAAAAACACATAACAAGGTTTTAACAAAACCTTCTACACTTCGAACTTATCCAAAGTTTAGGTGGGTATAGCTTCTGTGAAAACTTTCACACTTTTAAAATTCGAGATCCATAGTAAACCAATGCTAGAAACCTATGGACTTCATCACCTTAATAGATCTAAAAGATTTAAAGGAAAGCTTATACTCATTTTCAATATTGATCTCCAAGAGAAATAGAAAAAAAACCACAACTGGATACCAGTACCTTATTCGGGCTACAGAGTCACCCAAATCAAATTAGATTTCCAAAATTGAACAATCTCATACATTTCACCACCTCGGCCTTAGTTAACCCCATACATGCCTAACATATACATGAGTTTTATCCTCTTAAAACTAAAACCGTTCATCAAATTCAAGATGAGCAAACAACTAATTTACTGATAGAGATATTTCATGCATATTTAATTCTTCTCCCTTGAAGAGAAAAGCTAGAAACATGTCCATATGACTGCCTTACAATCCATGTTCAATCAAAGAACCCTAGACTATTCAAATGAAACTAGCAAATTAAAGAGTGCACACCAGAAGACAACACAAATTTAGGCCTGAAAAGTGTTGATCTATATCTTTATATTCATTTTGAAAAATAGTCTTACATGATTCAAAGTATTCTCTGTGATAGCTAGAAAAACCCAGATATATTTTTGCAGAGTTTCTATACAAAATTTCTTGTGATCTTTTTTCTATTAGTCTTGGTATGCATTTATAACATTATGGATGCATACAAGCTTTGGACATTCCTAAGAATGATTAGTTACAACCATAACTCCTTTCAAAGAAACAGTTACAAGTCCTCTTTGGTCTTAGCGGCCTTTTTGGTTTGTTGCTCCTTTGTAGCATCTTCTAACCATTTTGGGATTCCTTCTTCTTGCACCGCATATTTCTTGGTCCACTCTTGGAACACATCATCAGCAGGCCATGAGTAGCCAACAATTTTCTCCTTCAACTTAAGTAACCTTTTCCAAGAGTTTCTTACTTTCCTCACCTCTGATTCCAAAAAGTCATAGTGTGACTTTATATTTTCTATCTCTTCAATTGTTCTAACAAACATAGATGTGTCATCTTTGTTGTTGATTCCATTCACCCTTAAAGACAAATTAGCTCCCAGCTCATCAAGCCATACCTGTTTGTCCTTCAACTGATTTTGGCTGACAAAACCCCTAGGAAATAATTCAAATTTATGCTCAGTATATTCTTTCCTATACAAGTTAGCTTTCCTCTCCACATTGGTTCTTCCTTCAGCTAACTTGGTCAGACCTTTTGCTAACTCACATGTGGATTTAATGATTGCATCAGATCCTACTTCATCATAGGATGCACACATAAGTTCTAAATCCACTTCTCTTGGTATCCACTTATTCAAAATAGACTCTAAAATAGCCTTGTCCTCATTTAGCTCACATAAGGTGTCCAAAATTCTTTTCATATTAGTGTACACAGTGGGGACCTCTTCTGTATCAGCAAAACTCAAAATGGTGGCCTTTACCTTCTCTTCATATTTACTTGCAAACAGGGCTTGAGCCTGTTTCAACTTTTCCAACTCATATTGAATGGACTCAGCTGGCTGAAAACCAGAAGGCATAGGAGAAGGGGGAAATTCTATAATAGGACTAGTATGTGGAGGTCTTGTTGGAGAAGAGGTAATCATCAGGGTAGAGGACTCACCTCCTTGGTGTTGTGCTACCAATTGACTCTGAAGTCTAGCAATAGTAGTATCCCTATTGGCTACCTCTCTTTTGGCTTCATTATAAGCCTTTAGAATTGTTTCCAACTTCACTTGGAGATCGAATCTCTCCTTTCCTTCTTTCTCTACCACTACCACACTGAACTTTGCAGTTTCTAAAACTGTGCTAGCAGCTTTTACTACCCCTATATCCTAGACTCTTTTTAGTATCATACCTCCTAGAAAACCAGATCCTGAGGTATCCTTCCTTCTTCTACTTTCATCCCTCTTTAGGGACCACATGACCAAAGAAGCATTATCTTTGCTAAATGTCACTCCCTCCATAGGCTTGGTTTCTTTTTTGATTGCTTCAAGTACCAATGCATCTGCTATATCCCATTCAGGGAGGATTAAAACACCGACGTTTGACACCATTTCTCTTCCAGATTTTGGAGTGATGGATTTGAATTCAACCATCATTTGTTGTTTAACTTCTTCCTCCACTAAGGTTGTATCTTTGTGAGGTTGCTCACTCATTCTCTTTTCACATCTTTCCTTGAATTGTTCAATGTTTTATTTCCATACAAATTGCATGAAGGCCCCTATTGTGACAAAATTGCTCTCATCTAGGAACTCTTCACTATCTTGCTTGACAACTAGGTCTAACTCTTTACCTTTGAACTCATCTTCAGTTAAGTTCATTTTGACACTAGGTGGCTCTTCTGGCATTCCCTCTTGTGTCTCTTCATAGGTGTAAGCAATCTCTTTGAGGCTTCCTAACTGCAACAATTGTTTTGCTACTGCTTGTTCATCTCCTATATGGATAGGGGATTGAGATGGAGAATATAGAAGCTCACCTTCTTGCACTTCTTTCCCCACCTTTTGCCTTTTAGGGGATTCTTGGATGTCAATGAAATCTTCAATTTTTCTCTTCCCTCTTGAAGTGGAGGGTTCACCTGTTACTGGCATCAATACACTATATTTTGAGTTTTTATGCACCACATAATCACCAGGAGGGATGGCTTTAGCAAAGGTAGGCTTAGTTAGAACTAACTTAGCCTTGTCAGGGTTATCTCTTATTATAGCCTCCCTTTTTTCTTTTAGATTTTGCATTAAATCTTCAAAGTAAAGAATTAAGAATTTGATCTTTTCCTCAAAGGGATTAAAGCTAGATAGAGGGTCATAACTGCTATCAAATTGATGAATGAAATCCAGACCCCTTTTGTATGCCACCCACTTTTCTTTCCTCAATTCTTGCTCATCCAAACTGAATTCATTTCTAATTAGGTCCATACGGAAATGAAATTGGTGTGGCCTACCTTTGCATATTTCTCTCTTCCCAAACATACCATTTAAAATATCCTCAGGGTCAGCAAACCTGGTTACTGCAATAGACAACCTATATGGTTGGAAAAAGTCATCAAAAGAATTTCCAACCACCTTTGGTGATCACGAATTGATGGGCCATGGTAACAGTTGGGAAAATAGTCCCTTTACCCCTATTTGTCAACTCTGCCTCTTGCACACCTCCAATTTGCCTTAAGACCTCTACAATTCCTATTTTCAATGTGACTTGATAAGGCAATAAAAATAGAGTGCCTCTGAAACCATAAAATCTAAAAACTATAGAAATAGGGTACAAATACATATCACCCCAATTATGAACAATCTTAATACCTTCAGCAAACTCCTTAGGCCTGAGGAACTCCAAAAGAGCCTTTGGGATCCTAGGGTTCTATGGGCATAAAAGAATCCTAAGCCTAGATGCAAAGCATATATCAAACTTCAAGTAACTAGCATCCTCTGTGTCCCAAGAAAAAATTGTGCGCCACAGTTGCACAGGCATCTCCTCACCTTCCTTTTCTTTGACTAAGTCCATTTCCTTAGCAAAATAATCAACTCCTTTGAACAAAAATATGTGCATTAGAAGAGAATACATCCAAAAGGTCTATCTACCTTACCATTTTTTATCCCTACCAGCCCTGCATGAATTGCATCAGTGAGGTAAGGTGCATAATCAAATGTTACCGCTAGAGAGGGGTTCATAATTTGTGCCATCATTAGCATATAATGGGTTGGCATGTTTGTTTCAGCATCTTCCCCAAGGATCTTGACATAGTGACCAATACATGCCTTTTGCCCTTAAAGTGAACAAATTCAGGGAGAAGGGTTCCATGGTGCTAGGGCCCACTATAGTTAACCCTCTTATTTTAACAAAAAACTCCTTCAAAGGGCCACTCCTAAGGTGATCTTTCTACATCATAAACCTGGGCCAATGTTTCAAAATCAATAGGCTCTAATAAATTTGATGCCTCACTGAGCTTGAAAACATTCCTGAATTCATCATCATTGATCTCTATCAGGGCTCCTCCATTGACATTCCTCACACATCTAGTAACAAGATCATAATTGTGTGTGATATGGGTTAGCAAGTTTACATCCATAAAAACCCTAGGGACTATGAGCTTCCCCACGTCTAGTTCCCATATGCTATTCATTGGGGTACTGGCATGTCTCTGACTGAATCCCATTTATAAAGACCCAATCCTAAAATCCCTATTTGTGAATCTCTTAACCATCTACTTTTGTCATACAAACTATCTCCAATCCTTAGATGGGGGGCTTTAGGAACCAATTCTTTGATTTTGCCCATAGCATTTGAGGACATGGTCAATTGTTCTGGGAAGTCATCACATATGTTTCTATCTTGATAATTTACCTTCCCTATGAACTCCCTTCTTGGTGCCATCCTGTTAATTCAATTATATCAATTAAGAATCAAACAAAACTCTGATAAGGCAAGCACACAATAAAGTACCGATTTTCAAACTGTAACTAGCAAGCAAGACACAAAAAACCTATTACTCTCCTGAAGAAATTCGCTCTGCACCAGCTCCTCTACAACAAACTCATCGAAATGGTGCCAATATTCAATTGATGCGGACCTTAATATAGAAACTTGGCATTGAATTGAGACATTATTCCCGCATGCTTCGGCCATCAACTCAGAATTGAATTCGCAAATCGAATTCAAAAAATGGGCTCCAATGGATAACAAGTTTTCTGAGTATTTCCCTGTTTCGTTGTTTCACCATTTTATGGAGTTTAAAACCCCTGCACCTTTCCTTTGCAAAGCAATGACATCTGTTGTATCCTTGGAAACTTGCACTGCCTTTACTCCTTCCAGTCCTTCTGTATTAGTAAAGGGCCCCACCTTCTTTTGGCTACTTCGCGAACACTAACCCTTGTGCACTTTGATCACGCGAAACAACACTGGTCATCTGATCAATTACCACTCACTCGATCTTTACTACTTATGGTGACCATCGGTCTTTTCTACTAACTGCGCACCTCCATCACTGCTAGCAGTCTTCACTGCTTCATGAAAGGTAACCACCCTGCATCTTCGAGCTTCAAAACAACGACCATCATTGGATCCACCTCGAGATGTACACCACTTAATGCACTCAAACCTTTAAAGTGAGCCCTCGGCTTGGAAACCACTTGCTTTGTTTCATCACCGACAAATGAATCTTACTTGTCAGTTGGCTATTCGCTCAATAACTCCATCAAGCTCCATTCTAGGACCATCACGTGCTCTATTTCACCATGGGTTTCAACACCATCGCCAGTTAAATCAAAGCGAGCCCTCAACAATCCTTTGGAGCCACGTGCATCTGACAAGACATCATTTTCCTCAACCAAGAAACCCACCTGTCCTGCCATGTCATCTACCATGTGACTGCCATGTCATTTCGCTATTTCACGAGTGGTAAACTCCATTTGATTTGGGGCTATGAATCCATGCGGGCCATCCGATCAACTCCAAGTTTATTGGTCTTTAAAATAATGACTTGCCTATCTTTTGAACCCACCAACCCTTTCACTACTTGCAAACTCTAAACCTCAAGCAACTCTTCTTAATGAAGCAATGACAATTGTTAGATCTTTGGAAACTGCTCACCTGTTAACCTTTTTGTGACCACCTTGCCTGGGCCCTCCACCTTTTCGCTATTTCGCGAAAGGTAAAACACAGACATCTTTCGACCATGAATCTACATGCACCGTTGGATCAACTCCACACTGATCATCCTTTAACCAAAGGAACCGCTTACCTCCAAGACCCACCAACTCTTTCTCTATTTCATGGAAGATAAATCACATGCATATTGTGCTAGCGAAGCAACATGATCCATTGGATCCAATACAAGATGCATTCCTTTTACCTGATGAACAATCCTTTGGCCGGACCCACTTACCCTTTTCGCCACTTCATGAATGCTAGACTGCAGGCATCTTCACCCAGTGAAACAATGCACACTACAGGATCAACCTTGACTTGCATGATTATTAAGAAGCCCAACAAAGATTAAAACTAGACATAGGTAAAGGCTTAAAAAATTGAAAATATTTAAAAGACCACCTAGGGAAAACCTAAAGGGGGGGACACTTTCATGATGGAGTGACCCTTCCACTTAAGTGGAAAAAGTGATGCAAGAATAGAATGGAAGGGTTTTCAAAACATAGGAAGGGTTAAATTTTTTTCAAAAACCTTAAACCCTCTTTGACCCACAAAACACAGAGGCAACAAGGTTATGCCAAACACATCTTTGTAGATTTTAGCTGATTATGGGACAAGAATACCCAATTTTCAAAATAGTGATAACAAAACACATACACACACATATGTTCATATTGTTTACCGGTGTGACTTCAAAGTTATTTTATTACAACCTGCATACTAAAGGTTTATATCTAATCGGTACGTGGTGACAACCATGTTGGCAATATTATATTATAACAGACAATGAAAGATTTTTGGCATTTTATAAGGATATTGAGAAGGTTGTTGATGATTATGGATATAACTGATTAAAGATGTTTTACTATCTTGATATTATTATTTTGTCATTGATGTCAAGAAATTGATTTTCTAATTCAGTATGATGTTGCCATATCTTGAGAAGTATGATATGAAGATTATAAAGATGTCAGTAAAAGACATAGGAAAGAATATGATGAATAAGGGGATGAATAAGGTATTCAATGGGAAACTACTACTGAGTCAGACAATGATGAGATCATGATGTTTTAGATTGTTTTAGCATCATACATATGTTGTAAATTGTAAAGGTTAACACTATACTATGTTATCAACCAAGGAACCTAGTCGGTAAACCCTAAGGTTATTGCTATCAGTTAATGAAGGCAGAATGTCTACCAAGTAAAGTTTAGTATTCATCGAGTTGTTACCGAGTTGTTACCGAGCTATAACAGAATGCATTAAGTGTTTACATGTGGTATTTAATGAATGAAGTTGATGAGCTAGAGTGGATTAAATGATTGGTAAGTCATGGAAGAAGTTTGTTAACGAATCTAAGGCAATGAAAAGTCGGCATGAAGATCTAAAACTTAGATTGAACCGCAATACCCTGGCACAAGTTCCAAGACTAGTATGCAAGTTCCAAGGTGGGGTAAAACATTTTAAGATCGAAAGATGCATTGAACCTGGACAAGATTGAAGATCTAATGGCTATAATTGATCATGGGAAATGTGATCAAGGAGATTAAGTGGTTATCTAATTGTTTATAAATAGGAAGCTGTTGATAAACAGTGTATGCGGGCAAGTGTATGCACAGGGATGCTACATAGTGATTACCGAGCACAGAAGCTTGAAGACCTGTTTGAATAACAAATTATAGAAGCCCAGTAGATAGACAAGATTAGTTCTATGTCTAGATTGTATTGAACAAATAAGAATCTGCTTTAGCATTTTAGATGTGAAGTTGCAGATAGATTTTTATTACTGTTATTTTGTGAAAGTGACAGAAAATATCTTAACCGAGTGGACTTAACAGTCTTATATGTAAATCCTCTAGCAAGGTGACATTTTGATTGAGTGTTTGAAATCCTTTAATAAGGTCACTTCTAACAAAGTGAAGATCCTAACAGATCTGAGGGAAATCCCTTAACCGGGTCACATCTAGCAAAGTGTTTGTAATCTTTAACAGGATTGTCTTTTAATCGAGCATACTCTAGAAGAGTATATTTCTTAGCGGGTCCAAAATCCCACAGTGGTTTTTCCCTATTTGGGTTTCCACGTTAAATCTAGTGTTATGAGGATTATATTGTTCATATGCTTTTGAGTTTGTATGTTTAATAGTTTTGGTTATATTGCTGATATATATGTTACCGAGGTTGAATCTGATGTTTTTATGGATGATTAAGTTTGTATGATTCACCCGCCCCTCTCATCTTGTTGACTATTGGATCTATACTTATATTAAGTATCAGAACTATCAATTGGTATCAGAGCTTTGGCCAGAAGGAAATTTTAAAGGCACTTGAGTTAAATATCCAAAGATGTATAAGAGGGATGCACCGAAGCTGAACAAGTCAAGTTTCTCTACATGGCAGAAAAGGATGAAGCTACATCTATCAGGAGTTGGAGAATATGTTGTATACTATCTGGAGAATGATTTTGTTGCACCGAGCACCTATCCATTGACTATGGAAGAGATAAGGGCAAAGAAAGAACATATTCAAGCAATGATTGAAATAACATCTGCATTGACCGATTCAGAGTTTAATGATCTAGAAGGCTGCAATGATGCAAAGGCAATGTGGGACAAGCTCATATCAGTATATGGAGGAGATGAACATGTTCAAAGAGCAAAAGTAAATAGTCTGAGAGGACAACTTGAATCTATGAGGATGAATGAATATGAGAACATAACTTGGTAGAGTACAAGACTAAAGGAGATTGTCAATCAAATCAAAGGAGCAAGTGGAACTATTGAAGAAATGGATATAACAAGTAAGTTGTTGAGAACCCTTCTACCAGCTTATGCAATCCAAGTCTCTGCAATCAATGAATTGAGGTCTGTACCTAATATGCCAGTTTCTTTAGATGCTACTATTGGTAAGCTACATGCATTTGAGTTAAGTAATTTTGATAACAGTGGATCTTTGGTAAATAAAGTTAAATCTGCATTTAGTTCTTTTCATCTTAATGAATCTAATGATTACAATGAAAGAAAGTATAAGTACTCTAAAGGAGATCACAGTGGAGCAAGTGAAAGATTTCGGAAGAACATGGAAGAAGTACACAAACTGTATGAAGAAATCAGAAAGCAAGAAGAGTTTGAAGCACTATTAGCCAAAATGTTATCAAGAGGCAAAGGTAAGTATAAAGGAAAACTACCTTTAAAATGTTTCAATTGTGATAAGATAGGACATATGGCTTCTAACTATCCAGACAAATATTTTACTGAAAGAAGAGATTACTGAGATGATAGACAGAAAGATAATCATTACAGAGGACACCGAGACTTCAGAAGAAGAGATAGAAAGACATGCCTAATAGCTGATGAGGAATTTGACGATGATAAATCAGATGAGACTGATACAGAGGAAGTAGTTTATGTGGCTGTCAAGGATGGATCAGATGAAGAAAGGTATGAAGAAAAAGCCCTAATATCTCACATAAACACTAATGATTCTTGGATTATAGATAGTGGATGCTCACATCATATGATAGGAGATAAACACAAGTTTGTTATATTAGAAGATTATGATGGAGGCTATGTTAGATTTGGTAATGATGCACCATGTCCGGTAAGAGGTAAAGGATCTATAACACTTCTTAATAATGCAAGATGCAATTATGTTTATTGGGTTGAAGGTTTGAAATACAATTTGTTCAGTGTAGCACAGCTAAACAACACAGGTTACCGAATAGAATTTCAGAAAGGAATTGTCAAAGTTCATGACAAAAATGGAAAGTTAGCTGCTACCGGGACACAAACAAAAGGTAATACATTTCACCTTGGCTCAACTCGGAATAAGTGTTTGCATGCAAAGATTGATGACACCTGGTTATGGCATAAAAGTTTTTGTCATGTCAATTTTGATAATTTGATCAAAATAAGTAAGAAGCACAGAGTAAGAGGTCTACCGAGTCTTGAAAAACCTGAGAATGCTATGTGCTGAGGATGCCAGATGGGTAAGATGACAAGATCAAGATTTACAAGTAAATCTTACTCTTCTAAGGGAATTTTAGATCTAGTGCACACTGATCTTTGTGGTCCTATGAAAGTTCAAAGTCATTATGGTGATAAATATTTCATATTATTTGTGGATGACTATTCAAGGATGATGTTAGTAATGTTTTTAAAAGAAAAATCAGAAGCTTTTCAAATTTTTAAATGGTACAAGGCAAGAGTTGAAAATGAAACAGGAAGACAACTGAAAGTCTTAGATCAGATAGAGGAGGAGAGTTCACATCTGATGAGTTCAACTTATTTTGAAATGATCATGGTATTAAAAGACAAGTCTCTGCACCAAGAACTCCACAATAGAATGGAATAGCTGAAAGAAGAAACGGATCTATTGTGGATTGTGCTAGAACAGTGATGATTGAAAAGAAGGTGTCATGAACATTTTGGAGAGAAGCAATAAGCACAATAGTTTACACCTTGAACCGAGTTCAATTGAAGAAAGGTACTTTGAAGACACCATATGAAATCTCGTATGATAAGAAACCTAATATTAGTTATTTTAAAATCTTTGGAAGTAGATGCTATGTTCATAAAGATGATAGAAATGGCAAGTTTGATCAGAAAAGTGAAGAAGGAATGTTTCTAGGTTACTCTTCTAGAAGCAAAGCATTTAAATGTCTGATCAAATCATCTAACAAAATAGTAGAAAGTGCAAATGTGAAAATTGATGAATTTGCAGAAAGAAATGATGAAGGAAATTCCAAGGAACCAGAAGACTATGATGAATTTGTCTATGTTCAACTGAGAAGTCCTACCGAGAAGACTATTGAAGAAAATGAAGAGAATATCCAGTTACCGAGTGATGAAGAAGATCATATAGAGCCTGTATTAGCCAAGTATGTCAGAAGACATCATGCACCAGGTCAAATTATAGGAGATAAGGATGATCCAGTGATGACAAGGAACAAACTGAGACAGAACACATGCTTGATATCTAAATTTGAACCGAGAATAGTAAAAGAGGAATTTAACAGTGAAGATTGGGTAAATGCTATGACATAAAAGATTGATCAAATCAAGAAGAATGACACATGGACACTAATCCCAAGACCGAAGGATAAAAATGTAATTGGTACAAAGTGGATTTTTAGAAACAAGCTAAATGAAAAAGGTGAAGTCATTCAAAACAAAGCAAGACTAGTTTGCAAAGGTTATGCTCAAGAAGAAGGAATTGATTATGGTGAAACTTTTGCACCTATTGCTAGACTTGAAGGAGTTAGAACATTGTTGGCCTATGCTACTTTCAAGAACTTCAAGATATATCAAATGGATGTCAAATCTGCATTTCTGAATGGAATATTAGAAGAAGTTTTCATTGAACAACCTGAAGGATTTGTTGAAGACAATAATAAAGATCAGGTATGCAAATTGAACAAAGCTTTATATGGTTTGAAACAAGCACCAAGAGAATGGTATGAAAGATTGCACTCTTATTTGATTAAGATTGGTTTTATAAGGACAAGTGAGAACAACAACCTGTACATGAAGAATGATGAAAATGGAATATTGATCTCAGCCATATTTGTTGATGATATTATATTTTGTGGAAATGACTCTTTATGCAAGAACTTTGGAAATGAAATGAGCAAAGAATTTGAGATGTCATTAATCGGTGAGATAAAGTACTTTATGGGTTTATAGATACTGCAAATGAAAAATGAGATTTTCATTACTCAATCCAAGTACATAAAGGAAATCTTGAAGAAATTTGGAATGGATGATTCAAAACCAGTAAGTACTCCTATGACTACAAACTACAAATTATCAAAGAATTATGAATCTGCATCTATTGATGAGACACTCTACCAATCCATGATTGGAAAACTACAATATGTTGTTCACAGTAGACCAGATATAACACATGTAGTAGGTATAGTTGCAAGATTCTCTGTAGATCCTAAGGAAACACACATAACAGCAATCAAAATTTTTTTTAGATACTTGAAAGGTACAGAGGATTATGGCTTAGTATATCAGAAAGGAAATGATTTTGATTTAAAAGTTTATACTGATGCTGATTGGGCAGACAACATTGATGATAGGAAAAGCACAAGTGGAGGAACTTTCTTTTTAGGAGAAAGACTAGTGAGTTGGCTTATTAAGAAACAAGGATGTGTTTCATAGTCAACAACAGAAGTTGAATATGTTGTTGCAGCATTGAATTGTACCAACATTGCATGGATCAAACAACTATTGGGAGGTATAAATGAAAGAGTTACCGAGCTAGTAACTATATTCTATGACAATACTAGTGCCGTTAATATTTCAAAGAATCCTATTATGCACTCTAAGACAAAGCACATATCTATCAAATATCATTATCTTATAGAAGAAGCTCAAGAGAAGAAAGTGGTGCTGGAATATGTTAGCACAAAGAAGCAAATAGTAGATATCTTCACCAAACCACTACCAAAGGACACTTTTGAATATCTCAGAAGTAAGTTAGGGGTCCTACCCCTCTCTTCTACTCACTGACCGAGTTCGGTGAAAGCATCAATCCGATGACTAATGAATATCTTTTGGGAGTTGATGCTAAGTTATACACTTTAGGATGTTTTCTAAAGGTGTATAGGACATAATACAGGAAATATTACAGGGAACAGGAATTGAAGACAAATGCTTTGACCGAGACTCAATTGATATATAAACAACAGGAAAGAACTTCTTACAGAAATAAATTATGTTTTAGTTCTTTACTTTTTGGCATTGTTGTCAAAGGGGGAGAAGACCTACAAAAGGGGAGAAGACTACTATGAAGAAGAGATGACTGAGAGAAGACCTATCAGGGGAGAAGACTAAGAGAAAACTACAGATTGGAAAGAAGACAGAAATGAGGAGAAGTCTAATGTATGGGGGAGAGCATTTCAGCATTTTAGAATCACAGCAATCCAAATCTTTTAAGGTCAAATCAATTGGTTTTGCCATCAATGCCAAAGGGGGAGATTGTTGGCAATATTGTATTATAACAGACAATGAAAGATTGTTGGCATTTTATAAGGATATTGAGAAGGTTGTTGATGATTATGGATATAACTGATTAAAGATGTTTTACTATCTTGATATTATTATTTTGTCATTGATGTCAAGAAATTGATTTTCTAATTCAGTATGATGTTGCCATATCTTGAGAAGTATGATATGAAGATTATAAAGATGTCATTAAAAGACACAGGAAAGAATATGATGAATAAGGGGATGAATAAGGTATTCAATGGGGAACTACTACCGAGTCAGACAATGATGAGATCATGATGTTTTAGATTGTTTTAGCATCATACATATGATGTAAATTGTAAAGGTTAATACTAAACTATGTTATCAACCAAGGAACCTAGTCGGTAAACCCTAAGGTTATCGCTATCGGTTAATGAAGGCGGAATGTCTACCGAGTAAAGTGTAGTATTCACCGAGTTGTTACTGTGTTGTAACCGAGTTATAACAAAATGCATTAAATATTTACATGTGGTATTTAATGAAGGAAGCTGATGATCTAGAGTGGATTAAATGATTGGTAAGCCATGGAAGAAGTTTGTTAACGAATCTAAGGCAATGAAAAGTTGGCATGAAGATCTACAGCTCAGATTGAACCGCAATACCCTGGCACAAGTTCAAGGACTAGTATGTAAGTTCCAAGGTGGGGTAAAAGATTTTCAGATCGAAAGATGCATTAACCTAGACAAGATTGAAGATCTGATGGCTATAATTGATCATGGGAAATGTGATCAAGGAGATTAAGTGGTTATCTAATTGTTTATAAATAGGAAACTATTGATAAACAATGTATGTGGGCAAGTGTATGCACGGGGATGCTACATAGTGATTACCAAGCATAGAAGCTTGAAGACCTGTTTGAATAATAGAGTATAGAAGCCCAGCAGATAGACAAGATTAGTTCTATGTCTAGATTGTATTGAACAAATAAGAATCTGCTTTAGCATTTTAGATGTGAAGTTGCAGATAGATTTTTATTACTGTTATTTTGTGAAAGTGATAGAAAATATCTTAACCGAGTGGACTTAACAGTCTTATATGTAAATCCTCTAGCAAGGTGACATTCTGATTGAGTGTTTGAAATCCTTTAATAAGGTCACTTCTAACAAAGTGAAGATCCTAACAGATCTAAGGGAAATCCCTTAACTAGGTCACATCTAGAAATGTGTTTGTAATCTTTAACAGGATTTTCTTTTATCTGAGCATACTCTAGAAGAGTATATTTCTTAGTGGGTCTGAAATCCCACAGTGGTTTTTCCCTATTTGGGTTTCCACATTAAATCCGGTGTTTTGAGGTTTATATTGTTCATATGCTTTTGAGTTTGTATGTTTAACAGTTTTGGTTATATTGCTGATATATATGTTATTGAGGTTGAATCTGATGTTTTTATGGATGATTAAGTTTGTATGATTCACCCCCCCTCTCATCTTGTTGACTATTGGATCTGTACTTATATTAAGTATCAAAACTATCAATCTAATCGGTACATGGTGACAACCGGTATATACATGGAGACAACTAGTAGATATACATAACCCGACATCAACCTAAAGATCCAATAAAGATTATCAAAGGAGCATCAAAGGATAAATGGTTTATATGTTTCTCCAACCGCTATTCATTTATTATGTTATGGGTTATCACTAGTCATGATGAGTTATCCTCACCGACAATTTTTTGTGGTATTTTTGTGATGGGTTATGATTGTTTGACAAGATACACTACACCTAAGAAACTATGATATGATTTCTAGAGGGCGACATGAAATCTAAATGTCTATATATTGACATCACAATGAATTATTTTGGATGAGCGAAGGAGATATGTTATGTGCAAAGGTAGAAGTGTTAAGTTGCAGAGTATGTTGGTAATGAAGTGTTGAGTGCACAGAAGAGGATCTATACAAGAAAGTTGTGCTATTACTAGATCACACCACGTGTTGTTTTCTAATCATTGAGACAGTCAAATCCCCTAACCGAGTAATCTCTAACAAGCTTCATTATACAAATCCTCTAACCAAGTGATCCATTAGTTTGGATTCAAATATCCTCTACTGAGGTTACTCCTTACAGGGTACTACCTTTTATAGGTATAGCTTTTAACTAAGCTTTGGGATCTTTAATAGGGTTTTCTCCTAGTAGAGCAACCTTTTGTAGACCTTAACTGTCTAGTTATCTATTACTGCAGATAGTTAACTTGTGAGTCCCATCTCACTATGGTATTTACCTATTTGGTTTTTCCACGTATAAACACTTGTGTTATGGTGGATTTTTTACTTATTGTGGATGTTGTTATATCATTTTGGATTACATGTATATTGTTTAACAAACTTGCTAAGTATATCTATCAGTCAGTGTTTAAAGTAGTATTGTTTTTGGTGTCACTGATTCACCCCCCCTCTCAATTCTTTACAAGTCCATCAATTGGTATTAGAGCGTAACTTCTTTAAATCCTAATCACTTGGAAGGAAACCCTAAAGCCACCATGGGGGATATGAGCTACTTTGAGATTGCTAGAGAGCTCGAGGCTAGTAGAAATGAGCTTGAAATCCTAAGGGTCAAACTGAAATCTTCTCAAGTCAAAAGGAGAGAGCTAACTAAACTTGACTATTAGAAATATCTGATATAGTTCTTTAGATGAGGCCAATATTGATGCTTTAGATGAGGAAGTTGAAAAACTAAATAGTGAAAATCTAAATTCGGGGAGAGAGCTAGAAGGTCTTACTATCCACATGAGTCAGGAACTGGAAGCTAGTAGAACTGCTGAAGATCTCATCAAGGAAAGAGATCATGAGATTACCAAGATCAAGTGAGAGAATGCTACTTTGCATGAGCATTTGAATGTAGAGAAAGAAGAAAAAGATAACATATAGCTGGATCTTAAATTAGCATCATCTCTGAGAGAGAACCTATCAAAACATAATGAAGATCTCACCAGACAGTTCACTGAAGCAAATGGGAAATTGGAAAAGTTCAATAGAAGTTCTACCTTGCTAGAAGATAAAATTAAATCACAAAGGATGAATGGTGATACCTTTGGACTTGGTTTTCACACATCTGAAAAAGGAGAAGCCTCTGGTACCAAGAGCAACACTCATAAGAACAAATCTGCTCCTAAGGCCAAAAAGCCTACTGATAAGAAGGTCTTTAAACCTGTTTGTTTTGTTTTCCATAAACCTAGTCACACTATAAATGTTTGTAGAAACAAACCTAATGGAAGTGCAAGCTAAAATACAAATGCTAGGTATGTGTCCAAGAAATTTGAAGGTCATTGCTTCACATGCAAAATGTATGGACATAGATCAGTTGAATGTAGATATGGAGTAAATAATCCAGTACTGCATATGCATCCAAGAACAAATGGCAACTGGATGAGAAATTATGATAACTGAGGTAACATGAACTGGCAAAGACCCTACAACAACCGGTTTAGTCCATTTAAGATGGAAAAGGTAACAAAAGTCATTTGCGCCATCTATAACAACTTTGGTCATGTGGCTATGAATTGCAGAAGAAGAAATGGGAGAGGTAATGTAGGACCTTAGAGATCATCTGGCCTGCTATCATTGTCATAAACTAGGACACATGGCAAAATTTTGTAGATCTAGAAAGAGAAAACCAGTTAATCCTTATAAAGATCATAAAGGCAAGCAGAAGGTTAATATTGAAGAAACCAGAGAAGAAATGAATCGAATATGGAAGAAGAAGAGTGATGATTTACCTAGAGAAGAAACTAAACCTTCACCCAGTGTGGAGAATCTTGCATTGGTGAACTAAGCCTTTTCAATATGGCTAAAGGAAGCATAACATAAAATCTACTTCTGGACCCCTTGAGATGAATGAGTGGTAAGAGAATTTGAATGCATGAAATTTTGATAAACTTTTGTCAATCGGTTATCAACCAGTTTTACATTTGTCAATATTGTATGTATCATTAAGTAGCGTAATTAGGGTTTGTAATCCTAATGGGTGAGCATTTAATGTAGTAGGCAAAAAGGATAAAAGAAAGTTTCACTTTGTTATTTTTACCCTAATGCATTCGAGAAAGAATTTTTGAGCACTTGTAGAGATAAGAAAGGATTGTTAGCTCATTTTAGTCAAAGTTGTATTATGATTTGAGTGATCAAGCTAATTTGAAGGTTGGTGAAGACTGAATTGGTGTGCACTTGAGTATTCAACCGGTAAATGAGGCAACGCATGTAAAATAAAGTATTTCTTTGAAAAATCCTGCTTCGAATCTAGTCTATCTGAAATGGCATCGTCTTCTAAACCAGTAGAGAAATTGATGATCACATCTAAACCTATGGAAGTTGTAAAGGCGGAATGGACTGTTTCTTATAATGCTTTATCACAAGTTCCTAGTGGTGTCATAGTGAAAGGATATTTGTCCAGCTACATTGATTGCAAAATAGAGGATTTAGGATCATTGTCAATATATTCTCAGTTGAAATCCCTTTGCAATGAAAACATAAAGATTCAACCTGAATATATTAGGGTTTATGAGAAAGGTTTTCATAATGCAACTTACTTTCTTGAAGATTTTGAAGAGGAACATATCCAAATTATTTTGAGTCGTGTTCATGGGGAAAACATGTATTTAGAAAGGACTCATACTATAACCAAGGAAACTATTCAAGCTGTAACTAGTTTTTACTCAACCAATGAAGTACCTAAGCTAAGGCAAATTTCAAAAGAGATAGTAAACACTCTAACCGGATCAACCTCTGATGGGCATGCTTTTTCTATCAATAACATCAAGGACCCAACAATTAAGTTGGTAGCTATGGTTATAGACTATCAGATATTCTATTCTAGTAGACTGAATAGTGTTCCATCTATAGCAGTGTATACTGCTTATAAGATGATAGCTGAAAATGCTAATTATGACCTATGTGAGGCCATAAGGAGCCAATTATTGTTGAATCTTTAGTCTATCAAGAAGGATAGCAGTCAAAAGTTTAAATTTGGATAGTCATTGATCAATCTTTTCTTTTATTTTCAGAATTTCCTACCAGGAATTGGTGATCTTGAATGGTCTAAGGATCTACTGGTATCTGCCCAGATTAAGAAAAACATCAAGGCTATGAGGAACACATTCTTTACTGCCATGAATAAATATTTCAATGAATTTCAAAATAAAATGAGTATGAGAGTAAGATTTCCTGAGGATGTGGTGAAACACTTCGCTGAGGATATTATTTTCACAGTTACCACTAATTTCTGTTTGATGGAGGCTATTGAGCCTAGAGAAGAAGAAATGGAAGACATGAGCTATAAAGTCAACTATGACTTATTGATCAGCTATGCCAATAACCTGTTGGCATCTCTAGTGGACAAAAAGAAGGCAAAATTGGATACAATTGAAGTTCAAAGTGCAAAAACTGAAACCAGTAGTGTTCCAAATATAAGTGGTAAAGTTAAGAAGAAGAAGGTTGAGCAAGCACCTCTGGTGGTAAAAAGTACAAGAGTGACACGAAGTGTCCAAACCAAAAAGGAATCAGAACCTAAAGTATATGCAAAGAAGGAGACTGCATCGAAGAAAATAGGTTGGAAACTAATTCTCCAAGTAGAATCTGAAGGTACTGCTACTGAGGAGAAACCCAAGAAAATTAAAGCAACCGGTAAAATAGCCAAACAAGTGAAGGAAGTGCCAAAGGCAACTATGCCTATTGATGTCTTAACTTACAAGCCTGAGACTAACTTTGAGAAAATAGTGAAGACATTAGGAAGAAACAAATTTGATAATGTCAAAGCTCATTTTGATTCATTCAATGAAGATGAAAAGGAACAAATTATTCAACAAGTAATCAATTATTTGTGCCATTATAATAGATTACCTCATGATATTGAAAAGGATATCTCTAATTCCTTATATACTATTATTTTGAATAAATGCGAGGAAGCAATAAAGAAAGAAAAAGAAATAATAGATGATGTATTTGTACAATATTTTTCTGATTTTTCAAAGGACGAGTTGAATGAATTGCTTGATAAGTACAAAGTCCATTTTGCTTTCAAGACAAGAAGATTGAAGCTACTTAGTGGAAAGGTGCAACCTATTGAGACTAAGACTCATCAGATTGCTCATAATATCCAACGGATGCAAGAACTTATACATTCCTCTAAGGATGAGCAAGATACTAATGATCAACCTGAAATGGATGAGGAAGAAATTGTGCAAGTTGATATTGTCTATCTTGTAAAGAAGAAGGATGACACTATTTTCCAATGAGTCATACTTGTTGATGATATTTAGGATGCAATAGATCTATCTGGAGACATTACTGCACCAGATATGCTGCCATCGACAATTTCAGACTCATTGGTTACTTTAGTTAAGAAACCAACAACTCAACCATGAGTGGATATTCCACCAGCCAAGGAACAACCAGTGAAACCCCAACTCCCACTGGTTTCATAGGCCACTTAGAAGGAATCTGATGAAAAAGTTGACACACAGATTTCTGAATAGGAAACGGAGAAAGAACAAGAGAAAGAAAAGATTATTAAAGTAACATCTCCTGAACCGGTAAAATCATTAGTCATACATTAGACTAATGAAGATGATGATGAATCCTTAGGCATCTCAGAGCCTATAATTATTGACAATAAGAGTGCATCCTAAATGATGAAGATTGCAACTATCATGAAATCTAGGGCACACAAGAAGAGACTTAAAAAATAGAGAATGGAAGTAGAAACCATTTAGAATGATGTGGATATTTTGACAAGTCTACTTTCAAAAACTGCTACAGGGTATCTGACAACTCCTATTAGAAAACTTTGTCAATTGGTTGTTGATACATTTGACCAACTTAAGCCCCTTTTAGAAGCTTCACAAACTTATGCTAAGAAGAGTTACAAGAAGTGTGGAGAGAAGTTTATGAAAGAGATTGATACAGTAAAAATTGCTCTCTCTTAATAAAGATTTATTAAGAAAAGCTATTGAAACAGGAGGGAAATTCCTTGCATCTACTTCTAATGTTTCATTATTTTATTCTAATATCAATAAAAAGTGAATTGAAATAGAGCAAGATCTACAGAAGATATGCAATGCATATGTACCACTTCAAGATTCTATTTTTTCTTTTGGCAAATCTGTGGATGATTTGCAAAATAGGTTAGATACCTATGATCTTGAAAAGGAAAAAAGACTCTGATCACTGAAGGAATTGAAGAATCTACTCAGACCCCAAGTGGACATACTGCAAAGAGCCTACAAGAATGCAAAAGCTATTTTGGCTACTCTAGAAACATGTACACTTGATTCAATGGAAGAGTTCCATACTCAGATTATGTCTACACTTGAGTTCACTGAGAACTTGTTGGATACATGGGAACATTATTTTGATGACTAGGACTGACAGGGGGGGTTGAATCAGTATAGGAAAAACTTTCTCCATAACTTATCTAGCTAAAGCAATACCAACTAGTTGTCACCATTACTAAACTTAACCATGGCAACATCGGTTAAACACAGTAAGACATCAGATACCATAAACTGATAAGTCTGAATACTTTAAATACAACCAATACTTGATATCAACTTTACCCATAAACATATGCATGTGGTATACTAGAAATACCATAACCTATTAACTCTGCATGCATAATCTTTCAACCAAATACTTCATAAACATCACATGAAAAATGCATAACACATAACACATAGATTTTTCATGTGGAAACCCAAATGGGAAAAACCACGGTGGGGATGAATACCCACAAGCTTGTTTTTGAACTCTTTTGAAGCTCACCTTGTTAGGAGCCTAGTCCGGTTAAAGACTTTACAATAAGGTTATGCTAGGAACCGATCCTGTTAGAGATCACCCAGTTAAGGGATGGCTATATACCCTGTTAAAGGTTGAAACCCTATTAGAGGTTACCTTGCTAGAGGATTTGAAGAACTCAATGATCTTGAGTCACCTGGTATAGGTTTTATAATAAGCTTGTTAAAGCTACCCGGTAAAGGGATTTTCCATCTGTTGAAATGATTAGAAGACAATAGGAAAAACTTCTGATCTGATAATAGCACCACATGCCAAGGCAGATCCTTTTCATTTCCTCTACTCTACAATCACACTCTATAGTTTTCCTCTTACTGGTCTAGAAAGTATCTCATCACTCGTATACACACTGAATCATTTGCCAACAACTTTACAATAACAAACATCATCAACCTTATAGACAATAGATAGGTCAGTAGCATAAACCCTAAACCCTAAGCATCTTAGGTTTACAACACAGGTAGTCCAATCCTGACTATCCAAACACATTGCATATAGTATTAAAATTTCAAATAGATCACAAGACAATCTACATCGTTCAATCATCACTACTCATGGGAATCAGTAACCCATCACACTTTCTTCTCATACCACTAAGAAGAATGATCATTCTCGAGGTAGACTTCAAACACAATCAATCTTCTCATATTTCAATCCTTCACGTGCACAAGGCTGACATGGCACCTTGATCTCATTCATATCTCTTAGCTAACTCATCACATAGTATCACCGGTTGCATCGCACAAGATGGATTACCAAACCGATAACTATAGAGCTAAGACTGCCAACCGATAGTCACACTTAGTGAAACCCTGACACCGGTTCACTGCATCTCCTCATACCTCTTCATACCAGTTCACCTGAACTTTCTTGACATCAATGACAACATACATTATCATCATATCAACATACTAGTTCACCATATGCTAACAATATCCAACAATATCCCCATATGCCAACAATATTCAACAATCTCGCCCTTTGGCATTGATGACAATACTCAGTGTAGTAGTGCAACTGAAAACCTCATAGACCAGTGTATCTGCATTATTAGCTATCTTCCCATCATATATCTTCTCCCCATACATCAAATATCTTCTCTCCCTTTGACAAAAATGCCAAAGTGGAGGCACAAGCTTCCAAAATCTACTATGCTGCTCCCCCTAAGGAGTAGCATCCTTCAACACATCAATCCTGAAAGATTTGTCACTATAATACTTGACTGGAGCAGAGCACACATCTTTAATTGATTTCATGAAGGGGCATAACCCCTAATTCACCTCTCAAATAGGTAAATGTAGTCTTCAGTAAGGGCTTAGTGAATTTATTTGCTAGCTACTCCTTACTGGAAACATGTTGTAGTACAACCTCCTTATTCTAAACTTTCTCTCCCAAGAAGTGGTATTTAAGCTCAATATGGTTAGTTATAGCATGCAATACCGGATTCTTGGAAATATTTATTGCACTTGTGTTATTACAAAATATATTCACCGGTTCAGATACAGGTACTTTGAAACCTTCCAATACATGCTTCATCCAAATTGCTTGAGTGTAGTTCATGAATGCTACCACATATTTTGCTTCAGATGTAGATTGGGAAATACAACTCTACTTCTTACTTGTCCATGATACTAATCTTCCACTGAGAAAGAATGCTCCACCAGTTGTGCTCTTCTGGTTGTCCACATTACCTCCCCACTCGGCATCAATATATGCCTTGAGACTATAGTCACCATTATATGGATACCACAATCCATAATCAACTATTCCTTTCTGATATCTAAGAATCCTTTTGACAGCTACCAAGTGGGATTCTCTTGGACATTTCTGAAAAGGAGCTACTATGCCCACTGCATGAGCAATATTTTATTTGTTGTGCAACACATAGTGCAGTTTACCGATCATTGAACGGTACTCCATTTCATTCACCAATGCTGAATCATCTTCCTTAGTTAGTTTATAGCCAGTCACCATCGGTGTACCAATTGGTTTGCTTTCCTCCATGCCAAAAGTCTTTAATACCTCTTTGTCATACTTGGACTAGGTAATAAAAATACCCTCTTTCATTTGTTGAATCTGTAAACTAATGAAGAACTTTATCTCTCATGTCAAAGACATCTCAAACTCTTTCTTCATTTCATCTGCAAATGCATGACTCATTTTATCATCTCCTCCAAAGATTATGTCATCCACAAAAACTTCATAGATCAGAATCTAGTCACCTTCTGATTTCAAGTAGATGTTTCTATCTTCACTTGTTCTCTGAAATCCAATCTTCACAAGATGAGAGTGTAGTCTTTCATACCATGCCCTAGGTGCCTGTTTCAGTCCATACAAGGATTTGTGTAACCTACACACCATGTCACTATCTTTTGATAAGGCAAACCCTTCTGGTTTCTCTATATACACTTCCTCTTCTAGGATTCCATTCAGAAAAGAAAACTTCACATCCATCTGATAAACCTTAAATCTCTTAAATGCTGCAAATGCAAGTAGCATTTGAACACCTTCTAGTCTAGCCATAGGAGCAAAGGTTTCTCCATAGTCTTCTCCCTCATCTCGAGTGTATCCCTTGCATACAAGCCTAGCCTTGTTTCTTACAACTGTGCCTTCTTCATCCAACTTATTCATGAAGACCCATTTGGTACCTATGACATTTTTATGTTCTGGTCTAGGCACCAAAGACCATGTTGCATTATTCTCTATCTGGTCTAGCTCCTCTTTGATTGCTTTAATCTAGTCTTCATTTGTAAGAGCTTCTCTAGAAGTCTTGGGTTCAAATTCAGAATTCATGCAAGAATTCTCCTTCACTTTTCTTCTTTTGAGTATCCTTGCATCTTTATCTCCTATGATTTTCTTTGGATCATGATGCAGCTTAACATATCTAGTAATGATTCTAGCCTAATTCGCTAGCTTTTCTTCTTCTTCACTAACCTCATCTTCTTCTCTTACTGTAGCTTCTACCGGTACATGAACACTGAGAAATTTACAAGTTTCTTTCTTAACCGGTTCCTAGAAGGCTATACCTGATTCATCTTCCACTTTTTTGTTGCATGTTTCCTCAGGTTCCTCAGAGGATTCATCAACCCTGACGTTGAAACTTTCAACAATTTTCTGAGTTCTATTGTTGTAGCACTTGAGAGCTTTGCTCTTAGTGGAATATCCCAGAAATATTCCTTCATCACATTTTGCATCAAATTTACTCAAATGCTCACCTCTCTTGATATAGCGCTTACTACCAAACACTTTAAAGTAACTCACAGTGGGAGTTTTCCCGGTCCAATAGTCATAAGGGGTTTTATCTTTGCCTTTCTTGATGAGTACCCTATTTATATTATAGACTGTAGTGCTCACCGCTTCTCTCCAAAAAGTGTGAGCAACCTTTCCTTGGATCAACATTGTTCTAGCCGCTTCAACTATAGTCCTGTTATTTCTTTCTGCTATGCCATTCTATTGTGGTGTCCTAGGGGTAGACAACTACCTCTTGATACCATTATCTTCATAGTACTTATTGAATTCATCAGAAGTGAATTCTCCTCCTTGATTAGTTCTCAGGCATTTAATCTTTTTACCACTTTCTTTCTCTACTAATACTCTGAAAGCTTTGAACTTTCCAAATGCTTCAGACTTGTCTTTCAAGAATGTGACCCACATCATTCTTGAGCAGTCATCAGTAAGAATCATAAAATACCCATCTCCTTGAATACTTCTAGTTTTCATAGGACCACACAAATCAGTATGCACAAGATCAAGTAAATTCTCTACTGAAAAAGACTTACCTTTAAAAGTTGAGGAAGACATCTTCCCAAGTTGACATTCTCTGCACAAAGAATTCTCAGGTTTGTCCAGCAATGGTAATCCTCTTACCACCTTGATCTTTTGGGCTTTAATAATGTTGTCAAAGTTCATATGACAGAATCTACTATGCCATATCCAACTATCATCAAACTTAGCCATTAGACATTGACTTATCTTGGCATTAAACTAAAATAGGTTACCTTTGGTCTACTTATCAGTGGCAATAAGTTCACCACTCTTCCCAATTATACTGCAGACTCTGCCTTTTAATTCGAGAACTAGTCCTTTGTCATTTAGCTGAGCAACACTCAATAGGTTATGCTTAAAAATGTTTACCCAGTAGACATCATCTGCACTGCTCTTTCCATTCAGTGAGATGGATCCTTTACCTTTCACCAAGCATGGTACATTGTTGCCAAATCTGACAACACCTCCATCATATTCCTCTAGAGATAGAAACTTTCTTTGGTCACCATTCATGTGGTGAGAACAACCACTATCAATTATCCACTCATTAGATTTGTCAATGCAAGAGACAAGAGCTTTCTTGTCAGACACTTCTTCCTTTACTGCTACAAATACTATGTCTTCATTTTCTTCATCCTCTGAATCTTCATCAGTGACACCTTCATCCATAGCAACTAGACAATTTTTTATGTTTCCTCCTTTATACTTTCTAAACCTCTCTGGTTTATCCTTATTGTCATTGTTAGGGAAATTAATAGATATATATCCTATCTTGTTGTAGGAAAAATATTTCAAAGGAAGTTTACCTCTATATTTTCCAGTTCCCTTCGGAAGTCTTTTAGCAAGAAGAGCTTCAAACTCCATCAGAATCTCTTCATCATCCATATCTCTGCATTGTCTAGATTCATAACTGGTACTAGTTTCTTTTCCTTTTCTAGATGGTATAGTAGATGCTTTAAAGGCTGACTTAGTATTCTGAACATTTCCATCATAGCTATTCAACTCATATGTAGTTAACTTTGCAATGATAGAATCTAAGGATACCTTGGTTTTATCAATAGACCTTAGTTCCTGGATAGCAGCAAGTCTGATTGCATAGATTGGTAACAATAATCTAAGGACATTACTAACAACAGTGGTGTCATCAATAGTTCCACCAATGCTTTTGATATCACCAACCACAGTCTTAATCCTAATGCCATATTGCTGAATGGTCTCACCTTCAACCATCCTCATACCCTCAAATTTATCTCTAAGGCTCTCTTCCTTAGCTTTCTTTACATGCTCATCACCACCATAGATGTTTTCTAGTGCATCCCATACATCCTTAGGTCTGTCCTTGTCTTGTACATCAATAAACTCAATATCTGATAGGCTCTTGATAAGGGCTTCCATGACTTGCCCATTTTCTTGGATCTCTCTCTTCTGATCATTAGTCAGAGTGCCAGTGGGAGTCACATAGGCATTCTCAAAATAGCTCCAATGTTGATCACGCATACTCTTGATGTAAATCTTCATTCTGTCTTTCCATATCTTAAAGTTATCTATATTGAACTTAGGACCTTCCCTCTTCATCATTACAATAGGATCTTTTACCTCAAGCAGTTAAGATTATACCACCAAGGACCTAGAGTCGCTCTGATACCAATTGATGAATAATGATGAATAACAGATACCCCAACTGGTACTGAGATGGGGGCGGTGAATCAGTATAGGCAAAACTTTCTCCGCAACTTATCTAGCTAAAGCAATACCAACTGGTTGTCACCATTACTGAACTTAACCATGGCAATACCAGTTAAACACAGTAAGACATCAGATACCATAAATTGATAAGTCTGAATACTTCAAATACAATCAATATGTGATATCAAATTCACCCATAAACATATGCATGTGGTATACTAGAAATACCATAACCTATTAACTCTGCATGCATAATCTTTCAACCAAATACTTCATAAACATCACATGAAAAATGTATAACACATAACACACAGATTTTTCACATGGAAACCCAAATGGGAAAAACCATAGTGGGGATGAATACCCACAAGTTTGTTTTTGAACTCTTTTGAAGCTCACCCTATTAGGAGCCTAGTCCGGTTAAAGACTTTACAATAAGGTTTTGATAGGAACTGATCCTGTTAGAGATCACCCAGTTAAGGGATGGCTATATACCCTGTTAAAGGTTGAACCCCTATTAGAGGTTACCTCACTAGAGGATTTGAAGAACTCAATGATCTTGAGTCACCTGGTTACAGGTTTTACAATAAGCTTGTTAAAGCTACCTGGTAAAGGGATTTTCCATCTGTTCAAATGATTAGAAGACAATAAGAAAAACTTCTGATCTGATAAAAACACTAGATGCCAAGGCAAATCCTTTTCATTTCCTCTACTCTGCAATCACACTGCAGTTTTCCTCTTACTGGTCTAGCAAGTATCTCATCACTCGGATACACACACAATCATTTGCCAAAAACTTTACAATAGCAAACATCATTGACCTTATAGACAAAAAATAGGTCGATAGCATAAACCCTAAACCCTAAGCATCTTATGTTTACAACACAGGCGGTCCAATCCTGACCATCCAAACACATTGCATAGAGTATTACAATTTCAAACACATCACAAGACAATCTACATCATTCAATCATCATTTCTCATGGGAATCAGTAACCCATCACGCTTTCATCTCATACCACTAAGAAGAATGATCATTCCTGAGGTAGACTTCAAACACAATCGATCTTCTCATATCTCAATCCTTCATGCGCTTAAGGCTGATGTGGCACCTTGATCTCATTCATATCTCTTAGCTAACTCATCATAGAGTATCACCGGTTTCATCGCACAAGCTAGATCGCCAAACCGATAACTATAGAGCTAAGACTGCCAACCGGTAGTCACACTTAGTGAAACCTTGACATCGATTCACTACATCTCCTCATACCTCTTCATACTGGTTCACTTGAACTTTATTGACATCAATGACAACATACATTATCATCATATCAGCATACCGGTTCACCATATGCTAACAATATCCAACAATCTCCCCATATGCCAACCAAATCCAAAATCTTTTTCTGAATTGAAGAGAAAGTTTAGTGACATTTTTCTGAGGCTAGCAATGCATGAATCTTGATTCAGTTTTTGAAGTTGATACAAATTTTTCTATATATATATATGTATTTTGCTTTTCAATTTGGCATTTTTGTCAAAGGGGAAGTAGAAATATGTATGTGTTTTGTGAAAATTTTGTATGATGTATGTAGTAAGGGGGAGTATATGTATATTTGTATAAAAAAAAATTGTAAGCACACTTAGTGGTTTTGCTGTAAAATTTTCTAAGTGTTGCCATCAATACCAAAGGGGGAGATTGGTGGCTTGATGATGATTGTAATGAATAAATTCATCATATGTTGTAATTGATGAAACACATACACACACATATGTTCATATTGTCTACCAGTGTGACTTCAAAGTTGTTTTATTACAATCGATATACTAGAGGTTTATATCTAACCGGTACATGGTGACAACCAATATATACATGGAGACAACCAGTGGATATGTTAGGTCTTGGAGACAACTGAGAGGGGGGGTGAATCAGTTGTCAAATAAATTCAAACCAAAAACAACTTAACCAATTTAATGCTTAATACCGATAAACCAGTTCAATATGTCGGTAGACAGTTTTAACAATTAATTGCTATACCGGTAAGGATTAGTGCATGAAACATAAACTCAAGGACAAGATGTCCAAACGATGTCTTCAACATTACCAAGTGTTTCCCATATCATTCCAAGTGTCAGTGATCATTATATCTTTCTGGTGTACCAGATACCAGTGACTGTGCATGAGTCACTTGCTTGCCGGTGAATATTGCTAATTCTCCAAAGTGCCAAAGTTGATAAGTGTTTAGTAGGTGTTGACATCAATGACAAAACCATACCAAAATACCAACAATCTCCCCCTTTGGCATTGATGGCAACACAAGATGGAAAAACCATCAAAGTGCCAAAACAGAAATGCCAAATACCAAAAACCAACAATCTCCAAAAAGGTCATAACTAGAAATCAAAATATAGATACAAAGAGTAATAATCTCTCCCAAAGAACAATCTCTCCCCCTAGAGAAACATGTGTTTTCCTTGTGTTTTTCAAAGTTTTTCCATACCAATCTCTCTCCCTTTGACATCAAATGCCAAAGTTACAACAAAACATCTTACCAAGCCAGGTTTATATACAAAATACCAATCAATTCAAATACCAACTACTCCCCCTGAGAAGTAGCTTCCCATCAAAGATCGAAATAAAAGATTTCTCTGTTAATTCTGTCGGTTGATGACAATCATCAACTGTCTAAGTCTCTACTGGTGGGGATATGACTCCAAGCTGATCTCTAAGATATTCGAAAGTCTCCTTAGGCAAAGGTTTAGTGAAAATATCTGCAATCTGCTCTTTAGTATTCACATAAACCAGTTTTATCTCCTTTGCTTCAACATTTTCCCTTAGAAATTTTAGTTTGATAGAAACATGTTTGGTTTTAGAATGTAATACCGGATTCTTAGATATATCAATTGCTACAATGTTATCACAATAGATAGTAATAGGTTCCTTGCATTTTACCTTTATGTCTTTCAACATTTGTTTAAGCCATAGTACATGTGTACAGTTAGTTGTTGCTGCAACATATTTTGATTCTACTGTTGATAAAGATATACAACTTTGTTTCTTACTCAACCAAGAAACTAATCTGTTTCCAAGAAAGAATGCTCCGCCGGTGGTGCTTTTTCTATCATCCACATCTCCTACCCAATTTGCATCCGTGTATGCACATAATTCAAAGTTTTCATCTCTAGGATACCATAATCCAAGATTTATAGTGCCTTGTAAGTACCAAAAAATCCTTTTTACTGCTAATTCATGATTTCTCTAGGATTACTTTGAAATCTTGAAACAATACATACTGCATTCATAATATTAGGTCTAGTTTGTGTCAAATACAGTAAACCTCCTATCATAGATTTGTATCTAGTTGGATTAACAAGAGTAGATTCATCCCTTAGTGATAATTTGTCATTTGTCGCCATAGGTGTGCTTACCGGTTTAGAGTTCTCCATCCCAAATTTCTTTAGTAACTCTTTTAAGTATTTGGATTGACTCAAGAATATACCTTTATCAGTCTGTGAAATCTGCAATCCTAAAAAGAATTTTATTTCTCCAATCATAGATGCTTCAAATTCTTGTTGCATTTTAATAGAAAATTCTTTACATAAGTCATCTTCTCCTCCAAAGATTATATCATCAACAAATACTTCTATAATCAAGATGTCATCATTAGTTATTTTGTAATATAAATTGTTGTCTGCATTTCCTTTAGTAAAACCAATCTTTAAAAGATACTTATCCAATCTTGCATACCAAGCACTTGGAGCTTGTTTTAATCCATACAAAGCTTTTCTTAACCTACAAACCATATCATTGTCATCTGTCAAAAAAAATCCATCAGGTTGTTCAATGTACACTTCCTCTTCAAGATCTCCATTTAAAAATGCACATTTAATATCCATTTGATAAACTTTGTAGTTCTTGTGTGCTGCAAAAGCCAAAAACAATCTGACTGCCTCAATTCTAGCTACCAGTGCAAAGGTTTCATTATAATCAACTCCTTCCTTCTGAGAATATCCCTTACACACTAGTCTTGCTTTATTTCTGACAACCTTACCATCTTCATTAAGTTTATTTCTGAAAACCCATTTGGTTCCAATTACATTTTTATCTTTAGGCCGGGGAACTAATGTCCAAGTGTTGTTTTTCGCAATTTGTTCTAATTCTTCTTCCATAGCTTTAATCCAAAATTTATCTTCACATGCCTCATTAACATATGATGGTTCAATTTGAGAAATAAGACATACCTCTTCATTTTCCAATCTTCCTCTTGTCATAACTCCTTTAAACTTGTTTCCAATTATCTAATCTTTAGAATGATTTAGTCTTACATACCGAGGTGTCTTTGTTTGTTGTTGTTCCTCAGTTACTGTGGAATCCTCAAATGATACCGGGGTAACTGGACCTTCATTCTGCACCGGTGGATTTAGTGTAGGTTCATTTGTCAAAATTTTTGTTGCCGGTTCAGAGTCTATATACCTTGAAGTTCCTTTGAATTGTTCATCAATCTTTACATTTGTACTTTCAACAATTTTCTACAATCTTTTGTTAAAACATCTATATGCCTTGCTCTTAGATGAATAACCAAGAAATATTCCTTCATCACTTCTAGGATCAAATTTGCCAATGTACTCATCTCTTCTGATATAACATTTACTTCCAGAAATTCTGAAATACTTAAGAGTAGGAGTATTACCAAACCATAGTTCATGAGGGGTCTTACCGGTTTCACCTTTGATGTGAACTTTGTTGAATGTATAGACCGTTGTACTGACTGTGTCTCTCCAATATACATGTGGTAGGTTTGATTCTGATAACATACTTCTTGCTGCATCCAAGATAGTTCTATTTTTCCTTTCAACAACTCCATCCTGTTGTGGTGTCCAAGGTGCTGATAGTTGTCTTCTAATTCCATTCACTTCATAGAATGTATTAAACTCCTTATATGTAAATTCACCTCCTTGATCTGATCTTAGACATTTGATTTTCTTACCGGTTTCATTTTCTACCATTGCTTTGAACAGTTTGAACTTTCCAAGTGCTTCTGATTTTTCTCTGAGAAAAGTAACCCAACACATTTTAGAATAGTCATCAATGATTAGCATGAAATATCTATCACCTTGTAAGCTTTTAGTTCTATCTAGACCACATAAATTAGTGTGAATCAAATCAAGAGAATTATTGGATTTTTCTGGAATACTTTTGAAATTAGCTCTAACTTGTTTTCCAAATTGACATTCCTTACATACTGTATTCTGAGGTTTGACAATTATAGATAAATCTCTAACTGCCTTAGCAGTACTAATCTTCACCATGCAATCAAAGTTTACATGATAGTGTATCTTATGCCATAACCAACTTTCATCTATATGTGCAATTAAGCATGTCTTTTCACTGTTATTCAAATGAAAGATATTACCTCTAGTCTGATTACCGGTTGCAATTTCCAAACCAGTTCTATTCATGATTTTGCATTTTCCATTTTTGAATTTTAACTGAAATCCTTTCTCAACTAATTGACCAACACTCAAAAGATTATGCTTTAATCCTTCAACATAGTAAACATTGTCAGTGTTATGCTTACCATCAAGAGATATTGTACCCTTACCTTTGATTAAACAAGATTTGTCATCTCCAAATCTCACTAAGCCTCCATTGTATTCTTGAAAGTTCAAGAATTTACCTTTGTCTCCTGTCATATGATGTGAGCATCCTGAATCAATGATCCATTCATCCTTTACTTCAACTTTAGCTGCCAAGGCCTGTTCTACCAGTTGAGTAGTAGGTGCCAGTTGATCTTCTGTTATAGCAACAAAAACCCATCCATTGTCTACTGGATCCTCATCAGAATCATCAGTCACACCATCGGTAATTTAACAAGATTTGTGTTTATTCTTCTTGAATCTGTATCTCTGATATTTAGGGCTAGGCTTGTATGTTCTTCTAGCTTCTTCTCTTAGTCTAGCATGTCTATCAGGGCATCTTGAAGCCATATGACCAATCTTATTGCAGTTAAAACATTTAAAGGGTGCTTTACCTTCATACTTACTTCCAACTGGACCTTTAGGCATTTTCCTTGCAAATAGTGCTTCAAGTTCTTCATTTTCTTTCCTGCTTTCTTCAAGTTCTCTTGCATAAAAGGCTTTCCAATCAGATTTGTCAAATGATGGAGCAGATGATGTTGATGCTTTAAAGGCCAAATCTATCTTTATAGTAGCAACAGGACCAAATTCTTCAATTTCAAACGCTAAAAGATTCCCAATTAATGTATCCCTAGTAACTGATGTATTAGGCATTGTTCTTAACTCATTTATAACATTGAATTTCATTTTATATGTTGGTGGCAATCCTCTTAAAACTTTTGAAACAATTTCATCTTCACTTAAGGTTCCTCCATAACATTTAATACCCAAAACAATTTCATTTACTCTTTCCATAAAAGCAGAAATCCTTTCATCTTCTTCCATTTTCAGATGTTCATACCTGACTCGGAAGCTTTCAATTTTTGCAATTTTGACTCTAGAATCTCCTTCATTCAGTGCTTCCAAATGATCCCAAATAGCTTTAGCAGTAGACCTATCTGATAGTCCCATGATTTGTTGATTTGATAATATGCTCAAAAGTGCTTCTCTTGCTTTGCAATCATTTTCCTCATCTTTAGTCAAGTTGGATGGAGTGGGTTGACTCTGAGTAGGAGCAGTATAACCATTCTTTGTAACATCCCAGATGTCTTTTCCAATGCAATTTAGACGTGTCTCCATTCTGATCTTCCATATGCCATAGTTGGTTCCATCAAGTTTAGGACTGTCCTTCCTAAAATAATTAGTAGACATTGGATCTCCTCAAGTTGTTTAACTTCTAAAAAAGAGAACTAGGCTCTGATACCAATTATCAGGTCCTGGAGACAACTGATAATACATTCAAACCAAAAACAACTTAACCAATTTAATGCTTAATACCGGTAAACCAGTTCAATATGCCGATAGATAGTTTTAATAGTTAATTGCTATACCGGTAAGGAATAGTGCATGAAACATAAACTCCAGGACAAGATGTCCAAATGATGTCTTCGACATTACCAAGTGTTTTCCATATCATTCCAAGTGCCAGTGATCATTATATCTTGCCGGTGTACCAAATACCGGTGACTGTGCATGAGTCACTTGCTTGCTGGTGAATGTTGTTGATTCTCCAAAGTGCCAGAGTTGATAAGTGTTTAGTAGGTGTTGACATCAATGACAAAACCATACCAAAATACCAACAAGATATACATAACTCAACATCAACCTGAAGATCCAGTGGAGATTATCAAAGGAGAATCAAAGGATAAATCATTTATATGTTTAACTCTAACTGGTATTGTTGTTCCAACCAGTATTCATTGATTATGTGATGGGTTATCACTAGTCATGATGAGTTATCCTCACCGACAATTTTTGGCGATATTTTTGTGATGAGTTATGATTATTTGACCAAATACACTGCAACTAAGAAATTGTGATATGATTTCAAGAGGGAAACATGAAATCTAAATGTCTATATATTGACATCACAATGAATTATTTTGGATGAGAAAAGGAGATATGTTATGTGCGAAGGCAGAAGTGTTAAGTTGTAGAGTATGTTGGTAATGAAGTGTTGAGTGCGCAGAAGAGGATCTATACAAGAAAGTTGTGCTACTACTAGATCATACCACCTATTGTTTTCTAATCACTACAATAGTCAAATCCTCTAACCGGGTAAGCTCTAACAATCTTCATTGTACAAATCCTCTAACCAGGTGATCCATTAGTTTGGATTCAGAAATCCTCTACTAAGGTTACTCCTTACAGGGTACTACCTTTTACAGGGTATAGATTTTAACTAAGCTTTGGGATATTTAATAGGATTCTCTCCTAGTAGAGAAACCTTTTGTAGACCTTAACTAGTCAGTTATCATTACTGTAGATAGTTAACTTGTGAGTCCAATCTCACCATGGTTTTTACCTATTTGGGTTTTCCATGTATAAACAGTTGTGTTATGGTGGATGTTTTACTTATTGTGGATTTTGTTATATCATTTTGGATTACATGTATATTGTTTAACAAACTTGTTAAGTATATCTACCAGTCAGTGTTTAAAGTAGTATTATTTTTGGTGTCACTAATTCACCCCCCCTCTCAATGCTTTACAAGTCCATTAGTATTTGAGTTTTGAATTTTAATACAATGATACTAATCTAAACATAATAAAAATAAAACAAAAAATTTAAAGTTTATCTCTCCCCCTGTATAGCTCAACATGTCCACATGTTTTCCTTCTAAAATATTTTAACTCATTTATATATCTTAGTTTCTAGTTATGAAATTGATCTTGGGACTTGTGGGTTATGGGCCCACAAAATCATTTGCATTAAACACATTTAGATGCCTAGTTTATACTTTTAACTATAAACAAATTTATAATAATGTTTTTCTCTATAAAGTAAAGAAAATTATCATTTACATACAAAAATGATCATTACAGAGACCAACTTACTAACTCAATATTCTAAGACATCTTTCTTGTATAAGAGAGTAAAAGACAAATATAGACAAGCCTTAAACTTAATATCCTTAAAGTTGTCATATTCCAAAGACCAACATGTCCACCATAGTAATATTGGTACACCATGCATATCAATGTTGAATATTTTTCTTTGGGATCTCAAACTTGGGTTTTTCAGAATGAGACCTCAATAATTTAGTTATCTGAACACAACTCTTTTTGGCCTCCAACTTTTGGATTCTAATTGCCTCAATCAAACATAAGCCTATAAAGTGTCATTATGGTAAAGGTTATAATATTGAGCTTCATTATATATTCACTCAAACTTATGGAGGAAGTCACAATAAAATATGTAAATCTTTTGAATCTTATGCAAGAAAAGAACATCAAATTTCAATATTTCTCTCATAAAAAGATTACTACACTTCTTGAGATTCCAAAGAATATTATAATTTAAATATTATCATTTAAATGATATATAAATTTTATCCTTCAAGTGGTTTTAAGGCAATATTTATATATATCCTTCAACCATGGTCAACCTTGCATTTTTTTGAGAAATAATAATAGTGAAGGACAATAGCTAGAGAGTCTTACTAGTTATGAATTTTATTTGGTGAGATCTAAATTAGGAAAGAGACTTAATGTCTAAATGGGATAAGCTATATCTTGATAACTAGATTATAAGTACATGAATTTGGATTCTATTCATATGAATACTTCCTTATCATTGTTCATTATGTAAGAATATCTTACATTCCTATGATAACAATGTGATACATGCATTTACATGATAAACATAGGGGATAGACCCCAATAAACCATTTATATAATTAATTCTTAAGTGAAACTTGGATATTTCTTATGAAGAGATTTTGTAAAGAAGAGGAAAATCACTAAAGTTGGATTTAATAGGTACTTTACATCTTTCTTATTGAATTATTAAATTTATAATCTTTAATACTAATATTTTATATTTACTGTTTCATTATGTTGAATTTGTTTAAATTCACAAACTCCGAGAAATAAAGATAAAAACATTAACCATCTACTAATTGTACATAAAGACTCATTGTGATCTCATATCCATGTCTAGGAATTGAATATATTTGCCTAATTGAATCTCTTTATAAGATGACTTAAAAGTTTTTTATGTAAATTGAGAATCGAAGCACAACTTCATAGATGAGATCCAATTATTTTGGAGACCAACACTCATAAAGTGACATGTCCACTTCTTAATGATGTTATTAGTGATCCATTGATTGATATGAGAAATGACCATTGTTGCGATACAATTGCAACTTCCTAAATTTAAGAACTTTGTTCAAGTAAAAAAAAATTATATGCTCTTGGAGGAAAATTGTTGTTTCAGCATATGTTTTTCCATTTATAAATCAATTGTAAATCCTTATTTGACGAGATTATAGAGAATGGTGTCACTATTAAGAAAGACACTTATAGCTAAAGGTTTGGTTAAAATTTACAAGGAGAACCAACAAACCTTAATTTTAGAATAAAAATAGAAACATTGTTAATGATGGTGTCACTAATACTAAACATGTCCAAGTTGCAAACACCTCAAATGTTAATCAAGCCAAAACCTCCCATCTTGGTATAAACACTAGATAGGTCCCTCAAGGTGCACCTTTCTCAAACAATGAAAATAAATGCAAATGTAACTTCCCTTCATGATTTTACGAATATTTCATGTTCCCAGAGCTTGCATTTTGGCACGGTTAGGGAGGACTCTGACAAAGGTCATCGTGTTTGACTTTATACCTGCCAATTGCATTTATCTAATCATTTTCAAAACCTTTTCAAAAAAACTTCATTCTGTGATACAACAATACAAGCTATCAATCTAAGTCGATTGTGGTGTAGCCGATTCGTTTGCAAGTTAATCTTGTCATGATCTATACGCTCCAACTATTGATTTTGTAGGGAAATGAAGAGTCTTGATGAGACCCAATTATGTCTAATTTTATACCATCTTTTAAACCCTTTCATGTGCCTTCATATTCACTTCCGTATTTTATTTCCATTCCTTTTTACTATTTTATGTTGCATATGATTAAATATCTATAAGTAGTATTTCATATGGTTTTGGGATTAAAATATAGAAATTATTTTATGGCATAGATAGCCTACAACATGTTGATTTATGGGTGCAGATCTTCCTGTCACCTATTCTATAAGAACTTCCTGTCACATCTTGGACAGGAACTGTTGTACGTGATTGGTTGACTAGTAGATAATTTCTATCAACTATTTTTTTATTACCACATCAGAAAGGATTACAAGGATTGGGCATCATCAATTCCTTATTCGAGTGCATATTATCTAGCCATATGATTATTATCTTATGACTCTTCATTGCCATCATGGATATTGAAATGAAATGAATCTCGTGGTTGGGCAGAAATTAGTGTATTTTTAGTCAATTATATAACAACCTATTTTGATTGTTGAAGGATATATTGTGTGCTACATAACTGTTTATTTCTAATTTTGTCTTTCTTATGTAACCATCAAAAGTATTGTTTTTCATTTGTAGCTACCAACCATGTTAATGTAATTGTGTTAAAGTATGGTTCAAAAATAATTTGTCTTGGCATATAAATGAGTGAATTGGACTCATGTGCCACATCTCCCATATGGTAAATACAAGTATTCTGTTGTTATGGACCAAAGATAGGAGTCAATTTGAACCAAACCATATTATAAAAGGCATTGCCATTGAGAAAATCAGTAGTAATTTTCAGCAATGAAGATTATTGTGAAATGCAGATTATTATGTAAATGGACTTAGTATTATTTTCTTATTTAAAATAAAGGATCAATTCTCATGATCGAACCAGTGTAAGGAAGCTTTCTTTCTACCCACTGTGTAAGCCAGGGAGTAAGGGCCCGCTCTTTGGTAAAGGACAATGATATTTTTATTTGGTGTGTTTATTTCATGTATTATTTAAGAGTGTGATTTTCTATTTCATACTTAGCCTATTCATTGAATTAGATGTTCGTGTTTTCTTTTATTTAGTGATTTTTAGATTAGTTACTTTAAATTTGAATGTAATATTTTTATAATTATTTATGTTACTGTTATTTCTTCCTTAAATTGTTGGTTGTTGTTATTTTTATTACCGATTGATGTTTCTATTCCTGCCATTTTTTATGCCAGGAAGTGACAATTCCTCTCGCTAGAATTGCTTTGGTTTGCTATAGGTTTATTTTCATGTATTTTAGCTACATTCATAATCACTCAACCCACAACTAGCACCCTACATATTGCCCAGACACCTTTCACAAGCTTACACCCCTAGATTGACACGTATAGACCATACTGAATTCATTATAAAGTATTAAATATTTCTTATTATTTGCCCTAGTGTTGGCCTATCAAGTCTCACAATTCTTAAATATAACCTTTTCTATGATTTGCTCCCCATTTATTTCACATATTAAAGCAATCTTCAAGTTATAATTATTTATGATCCTTTGTTGTTTAATACAGACTACATATTTAAACTCTTCTATAGAGTATCAAGCTCATTTGTTTTATGATGCATTAGAGTTTGATTGATGAATCACTTTAAACTGTAGTTCCACTATTTCAGATAATTTATTAGCATCAACTTACTTCTCAAATCAAGGCTATTTGTGTTAGTTCAATTGTAATAGAATATGAGATTGAATGAAGATATATTCATCTTCAAAGGTACTAGATTGGTTGGCTCTCAGAAGTGAATTAGCCTCAGTGAACCTAAAAAAAACTTTTACACAAGCATCCACTTGAAAGTGGAAGAATGAAAGCCTCAATTGACAAATCCTTCTTTTCTTAATACTTGATTCCACTGATCTTGAAATATGTGTGGAGGCATGGATTGGAAGTTAGTAATGGTTATGAATGATCTACCCCATGGAGGAAAATAATTCTTAAATAGAACCCATCATATTATCCAGAATTCAAGAGAATAGTCACAAGTTTAGGCTCTTTTATGACAAGTAAGCACTCTAGGAGGACAGTTTCTTACATAGAACCTCACATTCCTTCACGACATGAAATAAGAATAGCCCTAGCCAGGACACTCCCAAGTGTACATTGTACCCCAAGTTGGACACACATTGTGTGCCCCTTCTCCAATGCCCATGCCAACCAATGACCTTAACCTTCATTCGTTTGTGCCTTCTAAATTCCTATATTTCCTCCCATGCCCATAGCCCACCAAGCTACCTTCTTCTTCTTCTTCCTTGAGTGATCTCTAAGCCCCCTTCCAAGTCTCACATAAATGACTTATATAACCTTCTAAGGAGTGGTTTCCAAACCATCACACCCTTTTGAAAAGGTCACCTTTAATTATCCTTTAATAATAATAATTATTCATCTCTTTTAAGAGAGTTTTTCATAAATATTCTTTATTAATTCTTCTTTGAACCAAGGATTGTATTATCCTTTATTTTTATCTCCCTTTTTCATTCTAAAGGGGTTATTTCATTACTTTATCTTCTTTTGGAGAAATAGACACATAACAATAATGTTTCCATGATGGACCTATGTGACACAAAACAAAGGCCCAGAGAAACATTCACCAACTTTCTTCAAAGGTGGTGACATCTCATCAAAAAGTTTATGTGGGAGATACCAGAGTCAAATCAAGTTGAGTTATTCCCACGTAACCTAGTACCTTAAATATCCAAACCTTTGACTTGTCAATATTTGGAGACCTTTAACCAAATTACCAAGAAGGGTCTATCCTTAGATAGGGTCGAAGGAACATTAAAACATTATAAAAAATATAATCAATGTTCCTCCTTATATAATGAAAAGACAAAATTTTGGTCTAAAAACAAGAATGTGGTCAATGATGGAGTCATCGACACCAAGTGTGTCTAGACTATGGCCACCCTTTCCAAACCCACCACCACCAACAATTTCTTCAACACTCAAATGAACCCACACAATTAATCCCAACCTCACAATAAGGGCTCTACCCAAGGTCGACCTCCCCACTTTAATAGCTAACCACAAAGTGAGTACACTTCTCTTGTTGAACCCATTGAGGTCATCTTCTAGAAGCTAGTCAAGGCTAGTGCTATTGTCTTTATGATAACACGCCCTTGCAATGCAAATCAACCTAAACCTTGATGGTATAATAAAAATGAATATTGTGATTACCATTGTGTTAATGGTCATGATACATATAGGTATATGAAATTAAAGAACTACATCCAAGACCTAATTTACAAGGGTGATATTGAGTTTGCAGCTACTAAACCTGGTAATTCTAATAACAAACTCAAAATGTACTAGGATCCATTCCACAAACATGGTAAGGACAAAGCCTCATCATCTCATGAAGTTCACTATGATTATGCCAATTACATCTCCGACTTTGACTCCTTGGTAAACCACATAGAACCTGTTGATACCCATGTCAACACCATCACAATCCAAGGAGCTTAACCCCCTCCTACCCCTCATAGACCCAAAGTGACTATTCAAGGTGCTACTCCCCCATAATCATTAAAATGAGCCTCTCAAGGAAAAATAGTAATTCAAGGTGCTTCACCTTCCACTTCCTATTCTCAGAATGACTGCAATGTTACCACCTGGAGAGGAAGAGTAACCATCCAGGGAGCTCCTCCCCCTCCTCCACAACCCCCCATGTCAACCACCCATTTCTACAATATCCTTGATCATCTCAGCAAAACACTTCATAGATCTCCATCCTTGAGCTTCTTAAGACATCTTCCATCCACAAAGAAATTCATGAGCAAGCTCTTTTAGAGTCTCATGTCCCAGATAATATCAATGCAACCCAATTCCAAGCCCTTATAGGAAACTTTGTTGGGTAACATCACCTTGTGTTCACATCCAAAGATGTACCTGTAGACACCTAAAAATGGTCAACGCTTGCGAGGTCATACTTTAACATTTGCGCATTGCCTCATTTTAGGTTTTTGCATCGCATTAACATTTCTCCTATGATTCACACTTGGTTTTTATCATTTGCGAACATCGAGTCATTGTTCTACATTCTTCATTCGTCTCGCTCTCAAATTAGGTCTTGTCAACAACACTATCCAATCATGATTTTGATCGATTTTATCCTGTCGCATCAATGTGCGTGCTCATTTGTCATCATTTTGGACATCGTCAATCCTAATTAGGGTTTTGTCCTCTTATCAATCTTGTAGATTTGCGATCGATTTGTCATTGATCATTGTCCTCTTATCAATCTTATCGATTTGTCATCAATCTTTATCATTTTCAATCTTGTCGTTTTGCGATCAATTTGTCATCGATCATTGTCATGTTTGATTTTTTCATTCTAGGATCAATTTGTCATTGATCATGGTCATTTTTAATCTTGTCGTCTTGCAACCTATTTTGTCATCTATCCTTGTCCGCTTGTCAATTTTGTCATTTTGCAATCGATTTGTCATCGATTGTTGTTTGTCTCAATTATGTCAATTTGGATCAATTTGTCATTGTTCCTCGTCAGTTGGCATATTTATCAATCAAATCATTTAATCAGAATCATGATCGATATCATTTATCTTCAATCAAGACCTAATTGTCATTCTCGCATTTCTAATTCATCTTCTAGGGTTTCATGATTTAATCATTTAACCTTGTGTGTCATTTCTTCCTCTAGGATTAAATAAATTATTTATTTATCCTAAGTCTTCTTGTCACAATTAAATGTTCATTTAATTGGCTAATTATTCCTCTTTGTGAATTGATTAATAAATGAAAAATTATTAATTAATTCACTAATTCCTAATTTCTAATTTTCATCAATTTCCTAATTTCTTAATTTTCTAATTCCTAATTTCAAATTCCTCCTATTTCTCTCCTAAATTCATGGAAATGACATGTCAATTTGTCATAAATTTGTCATAATTGACAATCAATCAATTTTGACATAGAAGTTGTCATAATTTGTCATAAATTATCAATCAACAAATTTTGCATAGAAAGTGCATAATTTGTCATAATTTGTCATATTGATTTGCAATTTCCATTTGAATTGAATCATGCTAATCTTGTCATCTCTCCAATTCTTCTATAAATTGGATGAATTTCTTCAATCAAACCCCTTGAATTGGTAATTATGCTATCGAATTTATGCTTCTAGTACTCTTGATCAATAATCAATGTCCATCTTGCTTTCAATTGTGTGTGTGCACTTGTAGGTGAGATCCACAATCCAACCATTTGAATAGGAAAGAAGAACAATGGAGCCACATGAAGGAGCATTCAAGTCATGTCTATGGTTTGCATAATCTTTCATTTTTTGAATGCTTTTTATCTCATGTCTCTATTGAATGTGTCTTAGGATAGATTCATTGCATTCTAGCTTTTTGTGATTAGACAATGATTAGTATTTTAATTTGTTTTGTGATGATTTCCTATTTCCTAACCCACATTAATTGGTGAAATTGACGTGAACACTAACCATCTAACCCTTTTAACTATGTTTTGGAGTGCTTTGAAGTTGATTTGCAAGTCAAAAAAACCAAAAACAGGGCCGTGCAGGGTATTCTGGAGACTTCTGCGCCTGTGTAAGACAACTTGCGCCTGTGTTGAGCATTCTGCGCTTATGTAGAGGACATTTTGCACCTGTTTCCTACATTCTACGCCTGTGTAAAGTCCAGAACAGAGGTAAAAAAATGCAGTGTTTACTTGAAATTTGTTGTGTTTTTGCATTCTGTTTTCTGTGCTTTGGATTTTGGTACTAATTATCTGTGCAGAACCTTGGCATATGCATGACAAAGGAAATAAATCAAATTACTAACATGTTTTATGAAGAATCGATAGTCAAAGACAACAAATCAAACTTCTAACTCGGGTTTTGCAGGTTGCCTTGGAGAAACAACTAAACTTTGTGTTTGAAATTAATGTTTTAGGCACCTAGTGATTTCTAAATAGGTTGGAATGAACATGTTTTTTCTTTGATTGTTGAGTGTGACATTGGAGTAGGAGAGTATTCTCTCATCCTTCTTAGGGTGATCAGAAATCCAGATCTTCGATACCATGCTCGTGTTTTTGATTGAGTGTCACCTTTAGAGGGCCTGCCTTCTTGACCACTTTGCTTTTGCAAGCAAGTGATAATCGTGAGAAGGGAACGACCCAAAGTGAGTATGGCTAGAATACCTTAGCATTCTAACTCACTATAAAAAAATACCCGATGAGCGAAAGCTTTGAAGGAAGGGTTACGTGGGAATTGCAGTTACTTGGGAAGTGATGACCATCGAACTCTTTCTCATATCAACATCTAAGTAGGGCCTCTTGGTCTAAATCGTGCTTGCACGACTAAATTTGTTTGGTATCTTGATGGGCTTAATGTCTCAATCACGCTTGTGTGACATCAAGGAGTAACACTTAACAGAAATCCTAACTAAACACCTTGTTTTTAGAGGCCAAAAACCCTTCTAGTTGCTTGAGAAGAACAAGTTCGGATACTTGGAAGAGATACTAAGTTCACCATGGGGAGATTTCCATGGGGACTGATGCTTGGCTGCCCTGAGAAGTGAGTGCCATGGAGGGGAGCCCGTGGGGTCAAGCATCTATGTATTCTCCTTGAATCCCATAATGAGTCTACCTCTCAAGTACCTAATGTCCTTGCCTACCATAAGAAGTGTAGGAATGAGCATGATTGTCTTGAGTCTAAGTTGCAATATCTTGTATTCTTTGATTGTCAAAAGTTGAATTTCATATCATTTCAAAAACAAGGCAAATTGATTAAAAACAAGGTTAAACACAAGAGACATTCATCCAACAAAGGTTCAACAAGATTCAAAAACTCATCTTCAAACATGGTTGTCAAACATTTTTCAAAATCTTGTCTCAACATTCATGTCACTTAGATTTAGGTTCATCCTAGGTTTGCATTTTGCAAAGTCATTTGTCAAGTACCAAGGTTAGGTTTCACCTAAGTCATACTCCTTTTCATATCAATAAGGGTCATCCATTTGCATGTGTCCTCTTGCATAAGAGTAATATCATTTCATAATTAAACCTTAGGTTTCATCTTAGGTTGACATTGTCATACATTCATATTTGCATATCCTAAGTCTCTTCATTAAGCTTAAGTCATTGTCATATCATATTAGGGTCAGTTGCATAGTAATTGTCCCTTATCATATAGTGTCAAAACTAGGTTTTTGTCATACTTGAGTAATCCAAATCTTTGATAAACCCTAAGTCATTGTTAAGAAGTCTAGACCTTATCAAACCTTTTCTCTTTATGTCATTATTGTCATTTGGTCAAACCTAGCTTAGTATCCAAGCATATAGGGGAGACTTTGTCATTTTGTCCTTTTGTCACTTAGTCCTTTTGTCCTTTGAGGTCTAGACATCATTTCATTTTCCTAAGGGTCTCTTTTAGATTTGCATTCCAAAAAGTTTGTCAAAATCTTCAAAAACAACCAAAAATATAGATTGCATTTTCATCTATTTAGTTTGCATTTAGTTGCATATCATACATTATCCTTGAAAAATTCCAAAAATATTGCATTTGCATAGTGACATGTCTATTGAAACAAGGTTCCAAGTACCAATGATGCAACAAAGTTTGACATATCAACGGACAATGCAATCAAATATTAATCCAAGGCAATCACAATTATATCCAACCCAACAACAAGGCAATATTGGTCAAACTTTTCATGATGATGTAAATGTCCAAATACAAAAACTAGAGGAGAAACTAGCTCAAGAAAATGAGATATTGGAACAAAAAGTGAAAAACATTGCGAAGAATAGATCGCAAGTGTCCAAAATGTTTCAAAAATTTCCAGGTCGAAATCCAAATATTGAGCCAATTGATGTAAGATCCCTTCTTGAATGATCAGACATACCAGCTCTCCTCTCCCAAATAGAGATGATGAAAAAATTTCAAGAAAAGAGACAAGAACATTATGTGCCTTCACAACAAGAACAAGAAGGTGTTTACTATCAATCAGATTTTCAACCAATACAACCAATGGTTCAACCAATTTTTCAACATATACAACCAACACAATGAATGGTCCAATTTCAACAATATGTCCAACCAACTATACAATGTCAACAAATAGTTCAACCAATGGTGGAATATCGACAAGTTCAATCAACATATCAATGTCAACAACCGCAATCACAAATTCAAAAACAAAACTTGCAACATGCACCAAGCCAAATTTTGAACATGTCAAACCAATTTGAGCAACATCTAGTTCAAAATCAAAACATGACATCAAACCAAGACCAAATCCTTGCCAAACAAGTTCAAATTCCAGATACAACTATGTCAAAACCTCGAAAGAAAGGTGGCTTTATTGCAATGATCTTAAGGAAACGACCAAGTGAGTTCTTTGAGGAAGATCAAGATAATACAACTATGTCTAGCAATGCCTCCTCCCCCCATAAACAAATTGACTCTCCAGTGGCATCTATCCCTACACCTCTAGAAGTTTCACAAGAACCTTCTATATTGTCCTCATCAAACAATACACCCAAGGATGAAATTACCCAAGAGCTATCCATAATTGATTGCCAAGATAATCCAATTCACGATGCACATCCTTGTCATGTTTCGGAAATACAAAACCCAATGCAACCATGCACTTTATTGCCATTACCTGTTTTAGAGGACCCCATTCGAAGTCCTTCTTCCTCATGTTCAACCATTGATTCCTTGTCAGAATCCATCATGAATGTTCAAAGTGCATTTCCTTCATGCCAAAGCATTGATTCCTTGTCAGAATCCCCCATGCATATCCAAATTCCAACCTCATGTCAAGAGGATAATTTAGAGCGTGAATAAATGAGTCCTAAAGAAAATCAAGATCAAGATCCTAAAACCTTATCATCCCATCCAATTGTTGACCAGGATCCCATTTCCCTAGACACTCGCAAGGATTCCCCTATTCTTGTCCATCCTATCCAAAATCCTATTGACACTCCATTCCCTGAGCAAGATCAAGATATCCCAGTCCATCAAATCCCAAATGATCCCCTTCCATTTCATGAACACAATATCCTTTCAAATCCCATTGACATTCCACTTCCTGAGAAAGATCAAGATATCTCTTCCATTCTTTCCGATGATCCCATTAAAAGTCAAGAGCAAAGCACCTTTGAAGAGGATTCCAATGATCTTCCTCCTTGTCAAGATCAAATTATTCCTTTAAATCCTTGACAAGATCCTTTTGTTCCTCCATCTCCTTGTCTTAATGCTCCATATACACTCCAAGATTGCATTTCTTTTGATGATCCCATTATTTCTCCCATTCCATCTCTTGAAGAATCTGTCATTGAACCATGTCCACTACATGATCCTAATCCCCTTCATGATTCTAATGTGTCAGTGCAAGATGTTCATGAACCCTCGACATGCATAATGGGTTCTTCCACTTTGGTGCAATCTGATCCACTTCAAGATCTAATTATTTCTCTCATATCATATCCACCTCATAATGGACTCGCGTCTTCTTCCCAAAGCAAAGAGTATCTTATTAGTCAAAATATTGATAAAGGAAAAGGGGTAGACCTTCACAATCAAGAACCCTTCCATATCAAAGAATATACTAATGGTCATGGCTATAGAGCTCACACTCAAGGCGTTGGTATCCCTTCAAAGTCAAAATCCAAATGTCCACCTTCCCCATCATCGCTTCCATCCATTCTAGGTCCCTATATCCCTCCATCTCCTATGCAACATCAGAAAAGGCACACACCTTGGAAAACCTTTCATCCATCCGAGATGCCTCCATATTATTCCCATCCACATCGACATTCATTCCCTCTTCCAAGCAATTTGGATGCCAAGTATAAGCATCATAAGTCTAGAAATCCACATATATTCAAAGATCAACATGTCCAATATAATCGACATGTCAAAATAAAGAACAATATGATCTATAAAGAAAAAGAAATATCCAAAAGGCCACAAAGGCCCACTGAGCAAAATAAAGCAAAGTCAAAATATATATGGGTTCCTAAATCCCTTGTGCAAGCAATGCACTCCAAGGAACAACAAAAGCATGAAAAATCAAAAACCATGTGGATCCCTAAGCGGCCCCTTGAAGCACAAAAGTCTAAAGAAACATCCAACTTGGCATCCAAAGTTGCTATTCCTCCATCCAACCCTCTCAAATTTGTTCCTCCATCACCTTCTTCATCCGTTTTGGGCCCTTATGTCCCAAAATCCATAGTCGTTCCTTCGTCAAAATCTCAATATCCAAAATACATTTTTCCTCCATCAGTCCATCACCCCTCAAGGTGTGTGCCATTTTCGATCTTGCCAACATTTCCATCTACTCAAGAACAATTCTTCCAATACCCTATCCATTATCCAATGCATATTTTCCATCCTTCCATCCCTTTGATCCCATCCTTTGCATAAATCCTTGCCTTAGTTTCATCTCATTTTCCATGTCCTTATCCTACCAATGTCTTTGAGCATACTTTTAAAGGTCATGGTCCATTTTTTTTTTCAAGGCTTCTATCCAAAAAAAAAGACGCTTGAGTCCTTCTTCCATCCCCTATCATGTGTCCATCTTCTATTGAAAAAGTCAAAATACAAAAAAAATTGAAAAAAAAAAAGTGAAAAAAAGTGAAAAAAAAAAGTGAAAAGAAAAGACAAAAGAAAAAAAAAAGTAAAGAAAAATAATTCGTCCACTGGTGAAAACCTGGCAAACAGGCGCTTTGGGAAAGTACCGTGATGAAAACCTGGCAAACAGGCATCATGTGTAATCCATGAACTTCTTGCACACCACACTTGGGGGCAGATTTCCTCCTTCATATCCTATTGCCCTTCCTTATCCTATCGAACCCCTGTCATTACCCTTCATATCCTATTGTCCCTCATGTCCAGTTTCCCTTTCTACCTTTGATCTTGAAAAGGCTAAGGATCATCATGAGTATTATGCATCTTGTTTGCAGCTTTCAGTCTATCATAGCTTTTGGTCATTTATCCACTTGCTTATTACAACCTTTCATCCATATTCCCTGTCTTATTGCAACTTTCTGCCACTATCCCTTAGCCTATCCTGACCTTCAGTCCATGTCCCTTATCCATTCTTGGTCTTGCTTATCCTATCCATATCTTATCACTATCCATACACTCTTTTTTCTGTCCCTTGATCTTGATTTGACATAAGGACGCAAAATTTAAACATGGTTTCAAAAACCTCTTGACATGTCCATCATGCCATGTTCCTGCTTTACATTGTCATATCTAGTCTCTTGTACCATCACGCAATAGCCCTTGAAAATTGCATCCGTATTATCTCCATGATAAAAGGCCTTTGTCTTCCCCCTATCCACCATTATTTCAGCAAGCCTATTTATTCACCTGTCATATTCCTTGCCTTGCTAGACACTAGGGGCAAAAATCATAAAAATCAAACAATGTCATGCAAAGATCATAAAAATTGAAAAACGTCCTGAAAAAAAAAATCATAAAAATCGAATAATGTCCTGAAAAAATTCATAAAAATCGAATAATGTCCTGAAAAAATTCATAAAAATCGAATAAAGTCCTGAAAAAAAAACACACACAAAAAAATTGTAAAATCTCGAAAAGCAAAACAAAAACATAAATATCCTCTTGGTGCATAAGACAGATCACTGAGTATACATCCAACGACTCGCAATCCAATGCTGTGCTTTAATGAAATCATGCTTTAAACAGATGAACTCTTTCAATCAAACCAAACATTCAACCTGATCAACTTGTCATATCAATCAACCTCAAAATCATTTGTCCTTGTCTCTACTATCATGGGTCTTATACAGGGTGTGGTATACTCAAAACTAGACTGTGTCATGTCTTAGACGGGGTACTGCATGTCCTGAAATTAGACAGCATGATCGTCCTATCAACACTTTCAACTTTTGACAATGAAGATCAAGATGTTTGTTTGATTTGTTGGAATTTGTGCATCTTATCTTTTTACTGATTTATCTTTGGCTTCGATCATATTCCTATGTTGCTCAATGATGTCACTGAGTGATTTAGAGTGACTGGGATGGTTCATGGTCCTTTTCTTTTTGATTGTGATTGTTGTTTGTCTGTGATGTGTCTGTCTTTTGCAAAAAGGGTTGCATTTCAGCTCTGGCCTTCCATGCCATGATGCTACGCATCCATTTTGCTACATTAAAATAAAGGTTCTCACCTACAAAGTGCATTACTGAAAGCAAGTTTTCCTTCATCTCTAACTGTTCTCTGTCTAATTTTTTGCTTACTAACATTTCTTTCGTCAGTCTTGGCAGTCCGTTTGATCCTATCATTTTCTATCATTCTTATCGATCAATTGGCCTCTTTTCTGCATGTTATGGCCAATTCCTCGAGGGGGCATGCATATGTCATTGTTATTGTTTGGGGCATTTTCATTATTATTCTTTGAAACAATGCTTAAAATCGCATTGTCTCAAAGAGGGGCAAAATGTAGACACCTAAAAATGGTCAACGCTTGCGAGGTCATACTTTAACATTTGCGCATTGCCTCATTTTAGGTTTTTGCGTCGCATTAACATTTCTCCTATGATTCACACTTCGTTTTTATCATTTGCGAACATCGAGTCATTGTTCTACATTCTTCATTCGTCTCGCTCTCAAATTAGGTCTTGTCAACAACACTATCCAATCATGATTTTGATCGATTTTATCCTATCGCATCAATGTGCGTGCTCATTTGTCATCATTTTGGACATCGTCAATCCTAATTAGGGTTTTGTCCTCTTATCAATCTTGTAGATTTGTGATCGATTTGTCATTGATCATTGTCCTCTTATCAATCTTATCGATTTGTCATCAATCTTTATCATTTTCAATCTTGTCGTTTTGCGATCAATTTGTCATTGATCGTTGTCATGTTCGATTTTTTCATTCTATGATCAATTTGTCATTGATCATGGTCATTTTCAATCTTGTCGTCTTGCAACCTATTTTGTCATCTATCCTTGTCCGCTTGTCAATTTTGTCATTTTGCGATCGATTTGTCATTGATCGTTGTTTGTCTCAATTATGTCAATTTGGATCAATTTGTCATTGTTCCTCGTCAATTGGCATATTTATCAATCAAATCATTTAATCAGAATCATGATCGATATCAATTATCTTCAATCACGACCTAATTGTCATTCTCGCATTGCTAATTCATCTTCTAGGGTTTCATGATTTAATCATTTAACCTTGTGTGTCATTTCTTCCTCTAGGATTAAATAAATTATTTATTTATCCTCAGTCTTCTTGTCACAATTAAATGTTCATTTAATTGGCTAATTATTCCTCTTTGTGAATTGATTAATAAATGAAAAATTATTAATTAATTCACTAATTCCTAATTTCTAATTTTCATCAATTTCCTAATTTCTAATTTTCATCAATTTCCTAATTTCTTAATTTTCTAATTCCTAATTTCAAATTCCTCCTATTTCTCTCCTAAATTCATGGAAATGACATGTCAATTTGTCATAAATTTGTCATAATTGACAATCAATCAATTTTGACATAGAAGTTGTCATAATTTGTCATAAATTATCAATCAACAAATTTTGCATAGAAAGTGCATAATTTGTCATAATTTGTCATAATTTGTCATATTGATTTGCAATTTCCATTTGAATTGAATCATGCTAATCTTGTCATCTCTCCAATTATTCTACAAATTGGATGAATTTCTTCAATCAATCTTTATCATTTTCAATCTTGTCGTTTTACGATCAATTTGTCATCGATTGTTGTCATGTTTGATTTTGTCATTCTACAATCAATTTGTCATTGATCGTGGTCATTTTCAATCTTGTCATCTTGCAACCTATTTTGTCTTCTATCCTTGTCCACTTGTCAATTTTGTCATTTTGCGATCGATTTGTCATCGATTGTTGTTTGTCTCAATTATGTTAATTTGGATCAATTTGTCATTGTTCCTCGTCAATTGGCATATTTATCAATCAAATCATTTAATCAGAATCATGATCGATATCAATTATCTTCAATCACGACCTAATTGTCATTCTCGCATTGCTAATTCATCTTCTAGGGTTTCATGATTTAATCATTTAACCTTGTGTGTCATTTCTTCCTCTAGGATTAAATAAATTATTTATTTATCCTAAGTCTTCTTGTCACAATTAAATGTTCATTTAATTGGCTAATTATTCCTCTTTGTGAATTGATTAATAAATGAAAAATTATTGATTAATTCACTAATTCCTAATTTCTAATTTTCATCAATTTCCTAATTTCTAATTTTCATCAATTTCCTAATTTCTTAATTTTCTAATTCCTAATTTCAAATTCCTCCTATTTCTCTCCTAAATTCATGGAAATGACATGTCAATTTGTCATAAATTTGTCATAATTGACAATCAATCAATTTTGACATAGAAGTTGTCATAAATTATCAATCAACAAATTTTGCATAGAAAGTGCATAATTTGTCATAATTTGTCATATTGATTTGCAATTTCCATTTGAATTGAATCATGCTAATCTTGTCATCTCTCCAATTCTTCTATAAATTGGATGAATTTCTTCAATCAAACCCCTTGAATTGGTAATTATGCTATCGAATTTATGCTTCTAGTACTCTTGATCAATAATCAATGTCCATCTTGCTTTCAATTGTGTGTGTGCACTTGTAGGTGAGATCCACATTCCAACCATTTGAATAGGAAAGAAGAACAATGGAGCCACATGAAGGAGCATTCAAGTCATGTCTATGGTTTGCATAATCTTTCATTTTTTGAATGCTTTTTATCTCATGTCTCTATTGAATGTGTCTTAGGATAGATTCATTGCATTCTAGCTTTTTGTGATTAGACAATGATTAGTATTTTAATTTGTTTTGTGATGATTTCCTATTTCCTAACCCACAGTACCATATGATGATCCATCCCACAATAAACCCCTCCACATTGAAGCTATCATCTAGAAGCACAAAATTAAAAGGGTCCTTATGGATGGTGGTACTAGCTTAAATCTTTGTACATACAAGTTAATAAAAAAAATTGGGAATCTCTGATGAATTGGTTGATCCATCTAGAAAGATCACAATAAAGGCCTATGATGATGCAGAATGATGTTCAAAAGGCACAATCACATTACCTCTCAAAGTTGGCCCTGTTGGGTCTCAAATCAACAGATTGGATAGGTTCTAAGGAAATGCCAACTCCTATGATCAAACCCTCCAATTGACTTGGCCAACTTATAGAGTGAACCTATTTGGTTACTAACTCTCTCACTTTAGGCTCTGCAGGACCTAGGCGGGTATACCTACTCACTAGTTGTTCCTTCAACTAATGCTTTTTATAGCAGATTTAGTGTCTTAATCTGAGATCTCCTAGTTTTAGAATGGCATAAGTTTCTTAAACAGACTGATTTCAGATGTATTGATCTATGTATCTTACAAAAGTATATATGTACACTTTGGCTAAATTACCTACTATACCTACTCTACTAATCCTAATGCTTATAAGTAAAGGGCGATTGGTATGGTTAGAGGGTTTGTTTACAAATGACCAGTGCCTTTCCTCTTATTTGGGCTACAGAGTCTTATATTTCTTCAGGACTTATTGTGTAAACTTATGAGACAATTTTTAAACCCACCCCTTTTGGTAAGTCTATCAGTTACTGTTTCTTATGAGCTCTATTTTGATGTTTATATTGTAAACCGCTTGAATGAGTTTAACCCTAACTTTAAGAGACCATCCAAGGAAGAATTACAACGAACAATTACAATTCACAAGTAAATCCTTTTGATCCAAATCTACAATATGAAACACAAAACTTTATTGGAGCAACACAAATAACCTTATCTCCTTTAGATAATATCACAAGCAACTGCCTTCTGGAAATATGTTAACTCTCAACACATATGAGAAAGAAAATGTAACTGGTTATTTTTGATCAAAAGTTTAAAAGTACAAAATTTGCCTCCACCTTTTTGTCTCTCTATTCCCTCTTTTTCCATTTTACATCACACATATATATGTGTTTGAATGGTTTTCATACCCCTTTGGGTGAAAAGACACCCCCCTTTTAAATAAAAATAATTCCAAATCCCGAAATTGCCTTAGTTTATGTAATTAATTGTCACTTTACAAGTTGTTTAGGCATATTAGAGGTATTTTAAGGCTATTTTATGGGTATATAATGGATAAATGGTCTTTAAATGATGTAAATACCCCCTTTGGTGCTTCACACTCCATTTTTTATGTCCATTATTGTGTTTATGTTATGGTTTCATATTGTGCAACAAATATAAAATATATTACTTGTACCTATTCAATATATATATGTATATATATATTTAGAATTTTTCTTTCTCCTTGTCTTGGAATTTGGAATTCTAAAAATTGCAAATTTTAGGGTTCCAATAGGCCCTACTATGGTGGAAACAACATGCCAGGTCTTGGACCTTGACCTCCGATATAACATATCCCTTGGCCATCTATGGATCCATTCAATTCAAGTTGTCCCATCTGCCTACCATCAATGCCTCAAATTACCCTTCAATTATAGAGAAATCACCATCCTCATTCACTCACAACCCTTCCAATAGTGCAAACTTCTGGAAGGGAAGCACCCCTATCATTGTCTTCTCAATTCACCCGCTCCACCACCTCCATCCAATCCCTCAAAATTCACATCCACTTCATCTCAATGCGAGGTCAAGGTCAAGATCATTGACAATGGCTATAGAGAGAATACCCTTTAGAATGATCTCTATGTGTGTCAATTCCCACCCTCACCTAAGTCATATGGAAAACCAAAGCAAATCAAGAAACAAAGAAAACATACTATAAAGTGCAAGAAAACCACCTTCCAATAGTGGGGTCCACTTTATGAAGAGAGCTTGGAAACTGATGTCACTTCTTGGTTATACCAAGAAGAAAATGAAGCACCAATAGATATCTCTAAACAGATGTATCCTAAAGCATCTTCTATGGTTGACAAGATGGGGTAAAGAGGACATGGTCTTGGACCACAAGAACAAGGAATAAAAGCACCTAGATCTCTAGTTTCTTACAAACACAATAGGGGCTTGGGTTACTCACCTGTACCTAAGATAACTATCATTGGTGCCTTGACAGACCCTCCTACTAAAGTCAAAGACTCCAATGAAGAGGAGTTCCATGAAGTGCCTTTTTGATGCAGAGGGTTTGGTGGTGAACATAGCTTGATAGTTTTCACCCTTCAAAGGGTCTTCAATAGACAACATCCAATGGTTTCTTGAATTTAGCCTTCCCAAGGCTTGGTATCCTTCCCAATAATCACTCACAATAAGGCAACTCCAAATTGGAAAGGAGTCTTCTACTCCTATGGTCTCAATCCCTCCAACCAAGGACACCTAACAACCCCAAACCGTTAGCATATAGGATCTTTTTCTCAAGTGGTGATGTATCACATTTGTGGATGAAAAAATATTTGAGACATGGCATTTGTATTTTTTTGGACCTCTTGAACAGATTCTACAAGACCCCCAATATCGCTTGCACCTAGAGACCTAGTAAGGGTTACAAGCAATTAGGCCTCCTATTAGGGTTTTTACTCAATTACTTTGATTATCCCTTAACAAACCCTAAAATAAATAAAATATTTGAATACCCTTTTTTAATCTCTTTGAAACTTCACACTTTGGCATCTAGGTTTTGAGTTTATGAGGTTTGTCCACACTACCCCCTAATTATGCCTATCTAGCCGGTATTGGAGATTTGTCACTAAAAGCCTTCACCAATCATATTAGAAAGAAGTATGGGAATTTTCCTAAGGTCTGTACATGTTCAAGGGTCCCTTCCATGCCAATTTCACACACCCTTCAATCCGTAGTCTAAGGCTTTCATCCACTTCCTCTGTTGCACAAGCTTGCCACATAAGAGATGTCAAGCCTAGGGCATCATCTTAAAAATATCAAATGACACTTCTTGTGCCTCTGAAACTAGTTGGAAAATTTATTATACAATTCAATTCAACATTCCCCAAGGTTTTAGGCCATTCCCAAGATGGAATGTTGAATTGTGCCCCTTCTAGCATCAAAACCTGATTTTGAGGGTTTTTTAGGCCAACAATGAAGAATTTTCTCTATTTTTCAGACCAAAACATTTCAAGACCTCAATACAATGTCAAATTAAAGGTGATTCACAACCTCAACTTATTCTTCTCTCAATTCATGCCTAGTGTTCATTCAAATCCATACAAGTGCAGAAAACTCAAGAAAAAATGGGAAAAATGTTGTTTTTGATTGGTTTGGAAACAAGAATTTCATTACCAGCTTCTCCTAACTTGTTGGCATCATTCCTTGAGCTTATGTCATGCCAAGGAATTATTCCAACCACCCACAATGTGCATATTCAACCAACTAACCTTTGTGTAACCAAAAATGCAAAAACTTGTCAAAGTTGCTCATGACAACATTGCAAGTTTTGACCATTATTAAAATCTTGCTCTTGCCTTCACACCAAAAGGCCAAGAATGAACACACAACACAACTAGGACTCCTAAAAACCAAAAACACAACTAAAATTTCCATATAAGGATATGGACCAAATTGACACCTTTTGGTGCCTTATGGCTTATTACATAGTCTTGGGCTCACCATGGACATCACCATGGATCAACATGGATGAACACACAACCTACCACAAAACATCACCAAATAACAACACACAAATAAATAATTCAAAAATGTCACCTTGTGCCCTTGCACCATACTCCCCATGACAATAAAACTCAAGTCACTTGAGTTTCTAACCGGGTGACTGTGGTTCCATGCTTGATGATATCACCTTCAAACATCCATATAGCTTCAGATTCAGGAAGCCCCTTCCATTTGACCAGGTAGTCCTTGTACACTCCTTTTATAGTTTGTTTGATCACCTTGGAGTCAATAATTCACTCCAATTCCAATGGCTTGCTAGGTGAAAGACCCTTCACCCAATCTACATCCTCCTCCACAAGAGATGAATCAGATGCTACATTAGTCAAAGACCCCTTAAAAGCTATTAGATCACACACATTGAACATGGGAGATATTCCCAAATCTGGTGGAAGCTCAACTTCATATGCATTGTTGCCAAATTTGTGAGCCACCCAAAGAGGACCTATTTTCCTCATGAGTAGTTTCAAGGGTTGGTCCTTGGATAGTCTCTTTTTCCTTAGGTAGGCCATAACCAAATCCCCTACCTTGAATTGAACATATCTCCTCTTAACATCTGCTCTGAGTTTGTACTTATCAGTACTTTGTTAAAGTGAAAGTTTGACTTGATCATGAATCTCCTTCATAGTAATGGCAAAGTCTTCTCCTTGGGCACTCCTTTTGTCTATGCCTCTAAGATCTCTAAGTTCAAGTATCCCTCTAGGATGTAAGCCATACACAACCTCAAATGGACTCCTCCCTGTACTCCTATTGACTGAATCATTGTATGCATATTCAGCTTGTCCAATCACCAAGTCCCAACCTTGTCCATGTTACTTGGTAAGGCATCTACGAAGATTGCCAAGAGATCTACTAACCACCTTAGCTTGTCTATTAGTCTGAGGGTGGTATGCTAAAGAAAATGATAGGTTGGTACCTAATTTCTTCCAGAGAGTCCTTCAAAAATGACCCACAAACTTGGAGTCTCTATCAGTGACAATATTGAGAGGTAAAGCATGTATCCTTACAACCTCTTTGAAAAATAGACCTGCAATATGAGATGCATCATTTATGCATTTACATTGGAGAAAATGAGCAATCTTACTAAACCTATCAACAATTACAATGACACTATTAAACCCCCTATGACTTTTGAGTAAACCAATTACAAAATCCATACTAAGGCTTTCCCAAGGCCTAGTAGGAATTGGTAAAGGATGATATAATCCAACATTAGTTGAAACACCTTTTTCCCTTTGACAAATAGGACAATTTTCAACAAACCTTCTTACTTTTGCTTGCATCTTAGGAAAAAAGTAAAACATTGATACCTTCTCCAAGGTCTTATCCAAACCAAAAAGACCTCCAAGGCTGCCATTGTGCTTTTCCCTAATAATATTATCCTTCATAGAACATTGAGGAATGCATAGTTGATGCCCCTTGAAGACAAACCCATCTTGCAACAAGAAATCAAGAAACTTAACATGAAAAGAGTCAGCAAACTTAGTACATACATCATATGCATCTTTAAAATCTTTGTCTTCCTTGTACATGGATTTAAGAGAATCAACACCATGCTTTGTTACATTCAATGATAGTCCCAAAGACACTAATAGGGGGGGATAAATCAATGTCTAACCGGTTGACATAATATTTACACTTATTAATAACTTTGTATCCCAAAACAATGTACCGGTAAATAAGAATTATTGTAATAAATAGAAATAATAGAGACAACATAGAAACACACCATAACACAAGATATTTAATGAGGAAACCCAGTGTGGGAAAAACCTCAGTGGGATTTGTGACCCACAATATTTACTCACTGGCCAATGAATAAATACTACTTACAATGAGGGGCCTGCACATGCAAGGAGGCCAATAGCCTAGAGCTCACTGCTCAATAAAGATTCACATTGACTACAAAATGGATTAATAAATCCAATATAATGTACTACTCAAAACAACATCTCTCATGCCAGGTTCAGTACCGGTTTAAGCTCAGTCAATAACCAAAAACTTCACTGTCAACTATATCACCTTATACAAAATTGCCTTATACCTTTTTTTATCCATCTACCCTTTTTATAAAATGACCTATAAGATCTCATACATATATGAGTCTTTTATAATATACCATGTCGGCTTTACAAAAGATAATTACAATTACAAAATAGTTCATATAAACAAAACTTTAACCCATGTTGGTTGGGGTGCCGATATGCTTGTTGCGGATGTAATCTGAAAGCTAGTGAAGTGCCTGCTAGTGCTAGTGTATGAATGTTTTGATGTCGGGCATGTAGAAACCAATTGTCAGTGACTTTCCAATTGGTTGCCAGATGGTTTCCATCAATGACAACATCAACTATTCTCATAAGAGTGTAGAATGCCAACAATCTCCCCCTTTGGCATTGATGGCAACACTCATGAGAAAAATCAAAATTGTTATTCAAAAACTGAAATCCAAAAAGATGTTCTCCCCTTGATCAAGTGATCTCCTCTGTATATGCATTTTTCTCTCCACTACTCCCCCTTTGACATCAATGAAAAAGGATGTCATCAAAAGAGTACAAAAATTCTACCTCAAGGTTTGTAACCGGTTGGTTACAATCTGAAAGATGTCCGCCAAAATCATATTCAAACTCTGCATAAATTTGTTGCTATCATTTGAAGTTGCCTCAGTCTACTAGATCATATCGGTGAGATAGTGCATCTACTACTCTAGTGATCATTCTCCTTGTACTGTTGCCTTAGACAATTCAGTTCTCTGAGTAATCAGATTATCCAGCCTCAGACCAAGTTTATCTTTTAGTTCCCGAGCATTAGACTTTATCCTTGCCTTTTCTTTCTCAAGTTTTTCTAATTTCTCCTCAAAGACTGTCGTTTCCTGTTCAAAAACTAATATGAGTCCGGATGAACCTATAATATTATCTGCAATGTCATCAGTTTCTTTCTATGTTTTCTTGATCTCCTTATCAATGTCCTCAGTCAAACAATGAGGCTTACATGCTTCCCTATATAGCTCCTTATACTCCAAAATTGTAGAATTGAGTACCAGTAAAAGTGTATCTACATGATCGGTACATTTCTTTATTGTGTTTTCAAAGAATGTATTTTTCTCTTTTTCAGCTCTCTCCTTTATGATATCCTCATTCACCTTGTCTATAGTTATAACATTATCATAAATGAATTTGGACAATGTGTCCAATTTACCTAAAGAATCCTTAATGTGATCTATGTTACAATTTGTTGCAATAATCTTAAGAATAGGTAAAGTGTTTTCAATTGCCTTAAAAGCCAATACATTGCAATCAGTTATCCTCTTAATGGATTCCAAAAGTACCTATGTGATATTGGTAGGTCTGAATTCACCTATAGATGTACTCGGTTCAGCTGTAGGTTTCATCTCAACAGATGTCTGACCAATCACCTTAACTATTTCCTCTTTACACCCATCAAATGTATCCATTTTTCTTTTATTTTCCTCTGGTGGATCTGCCTATGTTTGCATCTCAACCTTTAATGGTTTCTCAATCTGTTTCAGTGTCTCTATACCTGTCAATTTTTTAGTCTCAACATGAATGTCTGCCTTTGTTTGTTTCTCTGAAAGTTCTACTATCAGATTCTCAGTCTTCGATGGCCTTGTGCTAGTACCTTTGTCATCTATTGGTTTCTCAGTCTCTGTTAGTTTCTCTATTTTGGTTGGTATCTCAGTTCCCTGAGAGTCAACTGTTTGTGTCAGTTCCTCTGAAATTTTTCTATTATCAAAATTATCTGCCTTAACCTCTGAATTATCCTTATCCACAACAATGTTTACTTCTTGAGTATCCTCATTCATTGTAAAGAGTATCTCAAACTCAGGGTTGTTAGGGGTCCCATTGATACTGAGAGGGGGGGGTGAATCAGTATCTGACCGGTAATAAGTATTTCTTAAGTTAAAACATGCAGAACATAATATAACAGTGTACCAGTATGCAAGAAATATAGCAATAAACAGAATCAAGAATATCCACATGAAAAGTACACCATAACACAAGATGTTTAATGAGGAAACCCGATGTGGGAAAAACCTTGATGGGATTTGTGACCCACAATATTCACTCACTGGCCAATAAGAGAATATTACTTACAATAGGGGCCTGCACATGCAGGAAGGTCAACTACCTAGAGCTCACTGCTCAATGGGAAGTCACACTAACTTACAATAGGGATTATACTAATCCAATGACTTGTACTGCTTTACAATAGCATCTCCAATGCCAGATTCAGTACCGGTTCCTGCTCCATTCTTTACATATACCCTTGATCTATATTTTGCACATTAGGTCTACCTATTAATTTTCTTATATGCCCTTTTTTCACTTCTTCAAATGTCTACAATGATCTCCTTTATATACAAGAGTCATTTTACAATTTGCCAAGTTGGCTTACAATAATAAACAAAATATTACATAACAAAAATCCTATTGGCCTCTATGCCGGTATACATCTTTTCTTTTGTGTTGGTGCCGGTGTCCTGAGTGATCTTCTGATGTCGGTGCATTATCTTGCCTATGTTATATTTTTCTTGTATAATGTCTTGCCGATGCCATAGGATTGCAAGGTTGCCTATGTAATGCTTTGCTGGTATAATGTCTTGCCAGTGCCATAGGATTGCAAGGTTTCCATCAATGACAAAACCTTCAATCACATACAATGTCTCATTGGAGTGTCCATATGCCAACAAGGGTTAGTATTATCATGTGTTACACCTTCAATGTTAGTATCCGGTGGTGCATCCAAAGGAGGTGGTGGAAGGTTATATGTAACTTTTATGTTTGGAATACCACCAACTTTGCCTTTACCCTTGTCCTTGTATTTCTGATATACTTTGAATGCCTTTTTAGGTGTGCTCTTTTCTTCTTGCTTTTCCTTCTCTACAAAGAAGATATCCCATTTATCTACAGTCTCATTTGCAATCTCTTTTACCCTTCCAACCACCAGGCTTACGTGTCAGTGTCCACTAATAAATATAGATTGGTTAGCTTCAGAGATAAGTTCATCAATTTCTTCCTTGGAGTTTACCAGATGAACAACCAAGAATGCTTCAACCTTCAATTTCTTATCCAATTCCATCACTGATAGCCTTTTTTCTTCTAGTCTCATGTAGAGATCATTTGGTAGCTCATCAATCACTTCTATCAAAACTTTCTTATATATATCCAAGTGTAAAATAATGCTTTCCTCAATGGTGTTTCTGTCAGTATCATTTGAAGTGTTACACCATTTGCTCACATTACACAAATTACCTTCCTCTATTATCTCATTCAGTAAATCATTCAATGTGGGGGTAACCGGTGTCTATTTCTTCTTAGGTGTAAGTTTCTTCTTCGGTTCCCTAACTGCCTGTTGTTTCTTCCTTAGTGTCCTGGTTTTCTTAGGTGAAGGAGAGGGTACTGGTGAGGGTTTTCTCTTCCTTTCTACTCTTTTAAACTCAACAACCTTACCATTGTTAGTGTTGGAAGATGTTACAACTGGTGAAACATGTGCTTCAGGTTATAGTCCTTCAAGTTCACTTGCCAATATACCATTGATGTTCATAACATTTTCTTTGATTTCCTTTGCTTTCTTGGATGCATTCCTAATGAATTTTTCTCTTCTCTTAGTCCTTTTCTGCAGAGACACTTTACTTTCTATGGTTTCTGAATTTCCAAAGAATTCCTCGGATGGCTCCCTTGGTGCATCAAGTAGAGCTTTAGCATAAGTTTCCAAAATAGATAAGTCTACCTCATATCCCATCTTCGTAACCCAAATAGTTCTAGGACTAGTTACTTCCATCCAAGTTTCATCTCTCTTAATAACAAAATATATTTCCTTGTCATATTTATCAACTTTACTTTGTGGTAGTCTCTCTCTTTCTCTCATCTTAGATTGGAATATTTTGAAATAGTATAATATTCTTAACACCGTCAGTACCCATACTGGTGAAAGCATCTTGTATCTATTTTCCTATCGGAATGTCATAACCAAAATCCTTATGACCTATGTCGGGTATGTCCTTGGTAAAGTATAGCATCAGACATACCAGAAGGTTTCCAAAATGAAAAGTACCTTTCTTGTCACCCTTAATCTTCATTAGGTTGTCAATTAATTCATCCTTAATCCATTCACACACATCAATCTTAGCATTATTGTGTACCATCTCATATGTACCATGAATACATAGGTTAGAAACATAATTTAGTCTATTTGCATGAGTAGCTTTGTAACCTAGTACCATACTCACATATCTTACATCTATGTCCTTAACATCATTTACTCTAAGTGACCTATTATCAGATGTTGCTCTAGTTAAATCCATAACCCCTTTGTTAGGAATCTTCTTGGTTTTATCAGGCCTACTACTGGTTGAAGGTAAACCAGTAACTGCCTTAATTGCTTCCCTGGTTATTTTGCAAACTGATTCCAACCATATGAATTCTCCATGAACTCTACTCAATACAAGTCTGACAACTTCCTTAGGAAATTCAGGAATGTTCAAAATCTCTACAAAACCTAAATTTTCCACAATCTTATGTTCGGGTTTGATTACTCCATTTCCATTAGGTTTTCTATGTTGCAATGTATATAAATTCTAGGGTCTTCTACAAATGCTACACCCTTAGGGATTTTTGAAAAAGATCCCACAGAGTCATCTTGTTTCACAATCTTGGGGATAATCTTGAATATGGGTCTAGGGAATTTAACATTTTCCACAATGGTAGGGTTTGAAATAAACTTTGGAATAGAAGATGAGGAAGCCATTTCAAAGATAAATACCTCTAAATCAAAATTTTGAATGCTTGAAAATCACTTCGCGTCTTTGCCTTAGATTGCCTTGCTCAATTTCGTGTTCTTTGATCATTTGAATGCTTGGTGAGTTTGAAATGAGGGTTTCCCAGTGCTTTATAGCCAAAAATTTCTTTAAAACAACATTAAATACTTGTCGGTTAAGTGAAAACTTAACACATCTGCCAATCAAGAAGAAACATATCTTCTAACCATCAACTGAGGGTAGAATGCATGATCTTAAACTTTCTACAATACCCCCTAAGGATTGTTCCTTAGTTAAATAAAGAATCTCCTATCGGTGGAGGATTACTCTATTTTACCGGTGAAGATATAGTTTCATCAGTTCCCTGATCACTCTTCTTGATCCATTATTTTGAAAATTCTTGCTTAACTTCATCTACCTTTTCTTTTCCTTTCAAACTAGATCCTTTGTTGTTTGCCAGTGCATTCTTTCTTCTACAAAATTTAGCAATATGTCCAATCTTGTTACAAGCATAACAAGTTACATTATTCCTCTAAATAGCCTTTCCATATGCTTGACCGGTTTTTGATATGCATTGATTAGATAAATGTCCAAATCTTCCACAAACATAGCATTTCACATTCATTCTGCAATTTTATGAATTATGACCAACTTTGTTGCATTTGGAACATTGACCAGTGGGTGAGTTTGTATTCTAATTATTTTTAAATCTACACTGATTTGCTTTGTGACCATATTTGTTTCAATTGAAACATTTTCTATTAAATTTGTAAGCATTAGGTTGTCTTACCGGTTTGTTCTAATCTTGATTGTTTGCAATACCAGAACTTTCTCCATGTTTAAATCCAAGTCCATTAGTATCTCCATTAGGTTTCTATTTCTTTAGCATGTCATCAAGTTCTTCTGAACTTTTATTGAATTTGTCTTTGTGTTTATTTGCAGTAGCCAACTCATTTTTCAGAATTCCAACTTGTCTCATAAGCTCAGTTTTATCATGTTGCATGTGAATTAGATCTATCTTTAACATATCATTTTCATGACCAAGTCTCAGATTTTCATTTCCAGCATCATTAAGTCTCCTAGTCAAGTCTTCTTCATTCTTCTTCTTGTCTTCAATATCTTTACATAACCTCATAGTCATATCTTGTATTTAATTCTTCATATTACTATTTTCTTGTCTCATCTTGTTTGCAATGTCTCTAAGAGTTTCTTTTTCATCATCATCATTATGCATCTTCTCATGAAGTTCTTTTATTTTATTTTGTGCTATAGCAAAGTTCTCCTAAAGTCCTTTAATGAATTCCTGTGCAATCCTCAGATCATCTTCAAGTTTGATATTCTTCAATTTTTTTGCATCAAAATTTTCAAGGGCTCCTTCCAACTGTTTTCTTAAGTTCTCTATCTATACGGGTGTCAGAATCTTCCTCAAGTTGTTAGGATTTTTAAAATAGAGGACCATGATCTGATACCAATTGTTAGATTCAATGACAATCCCAAAGACACTGAGAGGGGGGGGTGAATCAGTGTCTAACTGGTTGATAGAATATTTAAACTTATTAATAACTTTATATCCCGAAACAATGTACCAGTAAATAAGAATTATTGCAATAAATAGAAATAATAGAGACAACATAGAAACACACCATAACACAAGATATTTCATGAGGAAACCCAGTGTGGGAAAAACCTTGATGGGATTTGTGACCCATAATATTTACTCACTGGCCAATGAATAAATACTACTTACAATAAGAGGCCTGTACATCTAGGGAGGCCAACAACCTAGAGCTCACTGCTCAATAAAGAGTCACACTCACTACAAAATGGATTAATAAATACAATACAATGTACTGCTCAAAACAACATCTCTCATGCCAGGTTCAGTACTTGTTTAAGCTCATTCAATAACCAAAACCTTCGCTCTCAGCTATATCACCTTCTACAAAATTGCCTTATAACTTTTTTCATCCATCTACTTTTTTTATAGAATGACCTATAAGATCTCATACATATATGAGTCTTTTACAATATACCATGTCGGCTTTACAAAAGATAATTAAAATTACAAAACAGTTCATATAAACAAAACTTCATCCCATGTCAGCTGGGGTGCCAATATGCTTATTGCCAATGTAATCTGAAAGTTAGTGAAGTTCCTACCGGTGTTGGTGTCTACTGGTGTATGAATTTTATGATGTTGGGCATGTAGAAACCAATTGCCGGTGACTTTCAATTTGGTTTCCATATGGTTTCCATCAATGACAACATCAACTATTCTCATAAGAGTGTAGAATGACAACATGACTTGCAATTGAATTTCTTGGATAGTGAGGGTTCTTCTACTCAAAGCATCTACAAACTTGTTAGACACACCCTTCTTATGTTTGATGGTGAAGGTGTAAGGTTGGAGTTGTTCAACCCACTTGATGTGCCTTTGATTCAACTTCTCCTCTCCATTAAGAAAACTCAATGCATGGTTATCAGTGTAAATAATGAACTCTTTTGGAAGAAGGTAATGGTGCCACTTTTTGAGTTCTTGCCCCATTGCATAGAGATCCAAATCATAGGTTGAGTACCTTTTCTTATCCTCCTTCAACTTCTCTAAAAATAATGCCACCCGATGTCCTTCTTGACTAAGGACTGCACCTATTGCCTACTTGCTTGCATCACATTCAACTATAAAAAGTTGATCAAAGTTAGGGAGTCTCAAGGTGGGAAGCTCTGCAACCTTCCTCTTCAAAATCTCAAATCTTTGGGATGCCTTCTCTATCCATTCAAACCAACATTTGATTCCTCCTTTAATAGTGTCAATAATAGGAGCACAAACATGACTAAAACCTTTGATGAACTTTCTATAAAAAGAAGCCAATTGATGAAAGCTCCTAACATCACCTACTATCCTAGGTTTAGGCCAATTGACGAATAGCTTCAACCTTTGAAGGATCCATTTTCAAACATCCACTAGAAACCACAAAGCCTAGATACACCAATTTAGTTTTCATGAATTCACACTTCTCTAGATTGATTACTAATTTCTCCTCATGACAATTCCTCAAAACCTGATCTAAATGCTTCAAATGTTCTTCCTTGGACTTGCTGAACACCAATATTTCATCAAGGTAAACAATAACAAATTTCCAATAAATTCAACTAATACATCATTCATAAGGCGCATAAAGGTACTAGGTGCATTTGTGAGCCCAAATGACATCACCATCCACTCATATAAGCCCTCATTTGTTTTAAAGGTTGTCTTCCACTCATCATTAGGTCTGATTCTGATCTAATGATATTTTGATTTCAAATGAATCTTTGAAATGTAGTATGATCCCCCAAGATAGTCCATTAGGTATTCAATATTAGGCATATGAGACCGGTACGTAATTGTGATCTTGTTGATGGTCCTGAAAAAGGTGCACATCCTCCATGTTCCATATTTTTTGGTGCCAAAAGTGTAGGTACATCACATGGGCTCAAACTCTTCCTAATCAACCCCTTATCTAGAAGTTCTTGCACTTGTCTTGCTATCTCTTCATTCTGACTAGGAGTCATCTTGTAGGCAGCTTTGTTAGGAAAGGTTACACCAAGGATTAGATCAATTTGATCACTGATATCTCTAATTATTGGCAAGTTATTAGGCATGTGTTTGGCCACAACCCCTTTGTATCTATCCATCATAACTTTTACTTCACTAGGAATCTCCTTCTTTACTCCATTTCCTAGGTTTAGGTTCATCCCTTGCATGCAAAACTAAAGAAAATCCTTGGGTCGCCTCTTGCTTGAGGATATCTAAAAACTCCTTACCACTAAGCAACATGACACTTGGACTAACATTCTTCTCTTCCCATTGGTCGGGTAAAGGATCCATCCTAAATTGTCTACTATTCTTGGTAATGATGTACACATTCTTCTCTCCATCATGTTGTGCTTTGACATTTTATTGCCAAGGGCAGCCTAATAATAGGTGACAAGCATCCATAGGTAGGATATCACACAAGATTCTAGCCTTATATTCCCCCATTTCAAAATCAGCCTAGGTTTATTCATCTACTACTATAGGTTGCCCCTTGACAAGCCAAGAAACCCTATAAGGACTCACATGTGTTAACCTCTGTAAGTTTAATTTCTCTACCATTTCCAAAGAAATAATATTCTCTATGGATATAGAATAAAAAATTACCTTACAAACCTTATTATGAGACTTACAAGTGGTCTTGAAGAGTGACTTCCTTTGTGGAGGCTCCTTGTGTTGGGGTACCTTCAATAATATCCTCCTTAGCATAAGACTATCTCCACTCAAGGTATGACCTACATTTCCCATGGGAGAATTGACACTTTGACTATCATCCTCTTGCACAAGTTGGTTCCTTCTTTTTGGTCCATGTGAACTAGAAGCTTTCTCAGGGCACCTACTCATGGTATGGCCCACTTGATTGCAATTGTAGCACTTGTCGGTGGAAACACCCAGACCTCTGCCTTGACCTCCTTGTCTACCCCTGCCAAAATGTCTCCTTCCTCATGTAAAGCCTCCATTCCTATTATTGGATTCTCCATTGGGATCTTGTTGACTAGAGTCACCATTTTTAAAAGGAGTATTTCTTCCTCCATAGCCACCTCTACCTCTGAAATTTTTGCCTCCCCTTCCTCTATAATTTTTCTCTCCTCTCCTCCTTATCTTATCTTCCATTCTCAATGCCAATTGAAAACACTTGTGTATTGTATCCGGAGCCAAGATGCTTATTTCATCTTGAATGTTTTGTCTAAGCCTATTCAAGTATCTAGCCACCTTCTCCACCTCCTCTTCATTCTTCATTGATCTAAGACTTAGTTTGTGGAATTCTTCTGTGTATCCACTCACATCTAACTCCCTATGTCTAAGATTTTGTAGCTTCTTGTACATCTGCACCTCATAGTCTATTGGTAGGAACTAGCTCTTGATTTTGTTCCTCATCCTCTCCCAAGAGGATATCTTCTTCTTCCCTTCATTCACCCTTTCTTCTTGTAATACTATCCACCACAACAAGGCAGTCCCCTTGAGTCTAGATTTAGTCAAACTCACTCTCTTCTCCTCATGAATTTCTTTGTACTCAAAGTGGTTGTTGATTTCTTATATCCATTCAAGCACATCTTCTCCATCCATACTGCCACCATAGGTAGGAAAAATATCCACATTATCTCTATTGACTCACTTCAAAGCATCCAAGAACATCTTTTGATCAGGTGCCATCTTCTCAGCCTCTTTAGTAATAGCCTCCTACTCCTCATAGTCTTTCTCTTCCTCCGAGTCATCATCCCATGCTTTGTCCTTTCCTTTGGACTATTCGGTCTCTTTGAGTTTCTCAACAAGCAACTCCTCTACCATCTTCTTGATGGCCTTTGGGTTCATTGCCTTAGGAGGCATTGTGTTAGACTCTTCTCCAAATTTTGTGTCTAACATAGACTACTTCACCCCAACTATCAACTCTGATACCAATTTGATGCTGAGGGTTTGGTGGTGAACACAACTTGATTGTTTTCACCCTTCAAAGGGTCTTCAATAGAAACCATCCAATGGTGTATTTCCTTTAGCCTTCTCAAGGCTTGGTATCCTTCCCAAGGATCACTCACAATAGGGAAACTCCAAATTCGAAAGGATTTTTCTACTCCTATGGTCTCAATCCCTCCAACTAAGGACACCTAAAAACCCTAAACCCTTAGCATATAGGATATTTTGATCAAGTGGTGAAGTATCCCATTTGTATATGAAAAAATATGTGAGACATTGATGAATACTAAGAGGGGGGGGTGAATTAGTATACCAAAAAATACTGTAATCAATCTTCTAAACAGTTTAGCAGATAACCGGTGCAACAGATTCACTAATAAACCGGTTAAGATAAATGCAAACCAAATAGCAAATAATGTATTCACCCACAAAAGCACAATAACCATAACACAAGATATTTGATGTGGAAACCCAAATGGGAAAAACCATGGTGAGCAGAAACTCACAAGTAACTATCTGCAGAATAGGAAGTAGACCAGTTAAGGTCAGACTGATTAAGGTCATACAATGTTCTTCATCAGAACAGATCCTCTTAGGAATCTAGATCTTTGTTAGGAGATAAGTCCTCTTAAAGACTACCTTGTGAGAGGATTTCAGATCCATAGTTGTGAACCACCTTGTTAGAGGATTTACAAAGGCTTTGCTAGGCCTACCCGATTAACGGTTTCAGACTTGTTGAAGATGTGAGTAATCAACAAGTGAGTGATCTAGATACTAGCACAGTATGCTTGGTTAGATCCTTGATAGCTCATTGTTAATGCATTTCAGCATTACTTCAGTCTTCGATATCTCCACACTCTATTTCTTCACACTAACTTAATCTTTTCTATAATGATCTCACATAACCTCTTCTATCACACATCTCTCATACTCTGTCTCATACATGCAAACCCTAGACATGATGTCCTTATAAAGGAATCTGATTTCATGTCAGTCCAATAGGATTAAACTACAAGTTCCTAGGTTTAGTGCATCTAGACACATTTGGTAGAACAACACAAAATCACCGCTAAAGTGTCGATGGATGATAACTTATCACACATTACAGATATACCAGTTGGTAACTCATCACAAAGTAATATCGGTTAATACAATATACTAATTACCGGTTTATCAAAATGAAGACTAGTAGATCATAGTGTTAACTATCGCTTGGTTCCTTCGTACGGCTTGTGATCCTCGAACCACTTGAGGTCTCCATACCGCTTGAGTTCAGCATACCGCTTGGGTCTTCAGTCAATTTGTGACCGGTAAACATTTTCTACAAAACACCGATAGTCTAAAGACTATAATACATAATAACGGTTGGAACAATTACCAGTTGAGCATAACTCATACAACAAGAAAGTGTGTGTCCATCAATGACAATAAAACCATCATCAAAATGCTAACAGACATAGCATTTGCATTGTTTTGGAACTCTTGAACAGATTCTACAAGACCCCGAATATCGCTTGCCCCTAGAGACCTAGTAAAGGCTACAAGAAATTAGGCCTCCTATTCAGGTCTTTACTCAATCACTTATATTATCCCTTGAAAAAACCTAGAATAAATTAAATATTTGAATACCCTTTTTGAATCTCTTGGAAACTTCACACTTTGGCATCTGGGTTTTGAGTTTATGAGGTATGTCCACAGTACTCCCTAATTAGGCCCATCTAGCTGGTATTGGAGATTTGTCACTAAATGCCTTCACCAGGCATATTAGAAAGAAGTATGGGAAATTTCCTAAGTTCTATACATGTTCAAGGGTGCCTTCCATGCCAATTTCACACACCCTTCAATCCTTAGTCTAAGGGTTTCATCCACTTCTTCTGCTGCACAAGCTTGCCACATAAGAGATGTCAAGCCTAGGGCATCATCTTAAAAATATGAAACGACACTTCCTGCCTCCCAAAAAACTTGTAAAATTTAGTATAGAAGTAAATTCAACATTTCCCAAGGTTTCAGTCCATTCCCAAGATGGAATGTTGAATTGTGCCCCTTCTAGCATCAAAACACTGATTTTGAGGGTTTCTGAGGCCAACGATGAAGAATTTACTCTATCTTTCAGAAAAAAATGTTTCAAGACCTCAATCCAATTTAAAATTAAATTAAATTGACAACCCCAACTTATTATTCTCTCAATTCATGCCTAGTGTCCGTACAAATCCATACAAGTGTAGAAAACTCAAGGAAAAATGCAGTTTTTGATTGGTTTGGAAACAAGAATTTTATTACCAGCTTCTCCTAGCATGTTGGAATCATTACTCAAGTTTATATCATGCCAAGAAACTCTTCCAACCACCCTAAATGTGTACATTCAACCAGCTAACCATTGGGTAACCAAAAATGTAAAAACTTGTCAAAGTTGCTCATGACAACATTGCAAGTTTTGCCCATTATTACAATCTTTCTCTTGCCTTCACCTTAAAAGGCCAAGAATGAACACACAACACATATAAGACTCCTAAACACCAAAAACACAACTTAAATTCCCATATAAGGCTTTGGACCAAATTGACACCTTTTGGAGCCTTATGGCTTATTACATAGTCTTCGAACTACCATGGATCAACATGGATCAACACACATCCTACCACAAAACATCATCAAAGAGAAAAACACAAATAAATAATGAAAACATGTCTCCTTGTGCCCCTACACCACTTTTGAATGCCTTGATGACATATTTGGCGATGCCTATATCAACACTAATGCCCCCGTCACCCCATCCACCATATCTGAACTTCAACTTGCCCATCCTAAACTTATTGATTAGAACCAATGAGGATCACCCATTCTTGACATGTGTACCGATGACAATCCCCCCTTGTCATTACTTACTATGTGAGAACTGTAGGACTACACTTGTGTAAATGGAATACAACTCAACTGAGAGACATACTTCAGTAGTCAAGTCAACTCCCTTAGTTGCAAGAGTGGAAATCAAAAGAAAAATCAAAAGTTCCCTAGTGAAAATCTCTCCAAGGAACCTTTGGACTTAGAAAAACTAAAAATAAAGGATGTATCTTCTAGTGAAAACCTAGATCAAGCTCTGGAAGATGAGGGAGTTCACTTGCCTAGCATGGTTCCCCCATATTAGGAGAAATCATCATTACTCATTGAAGAAACAAACACCATCAATATGGGTACAAAAGACAATCCAAAGAATGTGCTCATCGCCAAGTCTCTCATAGATCAAGAAAAAACAACTTCATGGATTTCCTTAATGTTGGTAAATAGATCGGTCTTTCTTTATTTATTTAATCTTGGTACATTATGGCTCATGAAAAGAAAGACAAATTTCGTACCAATCAGTTGGAAAATCATTATATTGATTAACCTCTGAATTAAGGTACAACTCACTTTAATAAATATTCAATCAGCTCCAAATTACACACAATCAATAGAATGTTTTTCACTAGAAAGCACTATAAGGTAATTGCATTCACCACTCAATACGAAATGAACACAAGCACTGATTCATATATAACTCTTTATATAAAGACGACAGACTTCACACGTACACTAAAACAAAATGAAAAGCCTTTAAAGATGAAATTTGCTAATAATTTTCTGCACACATAGAAAGTATAACAATTCCTTCCTTGAAACAAATTTTCACAGAAATCAAATTCCAAAATATCAAACACACAGATTTGAAATCAAAGAGAACAATTAACAAGATTTTCATTCATTGATGATCATCCACCTTCTACATACACAAAGTCTTTAGCTAATTTAAAAGACAGTCTTTTCAAAAACTTAGTGAACCTTTACAAAGTCATTACAAAACATATATATAGGTCGCCAGACCAGTAGTTTTAACAGAAGTAAAATTAACTCGTAAGACTTAATAGAAAACTACCCTAGCTAAATAACCAAAATAAAGAAATGACTAAACTCATTGGCAAACAATTGCTAGTAGTGCTAGTCATGCCGACAGTTCGGTCTGGGTATGATCACTCGAGTTGTTGTTTTGGGTAGACACCATCACCGCCTTTGCCACACTCCACTCTTGATGTACCTTCAAAAACTCTTGAATTATAGTTACATGTGGCAAACTGATGTGAATTACTCTCGCTTCCAGAGCTCCTTCTTCCTCTTCACCATCTGCACTTTGTCCCTGTGTGAGTCCAGGTGATCGAGACAAACTATGAGCATCAATTCTACTTTGGAAATCCTTGTGAAATCTCCCATAGCCAAGGATTTCTCCACTTTGATTTGTTTGATGTGGCTGCTAAAATGGTTAATCATCTTTGTGGTATCTTCCAGGGTTTCACTATCTTCTATAAGCAATTGGACATCCATGCAGTGCAGATCCTTCTGCATGGTCGCCCTTAAGGTTGTTAATTCACCACATAGACTGGCTGATTCACTATGACCTTGTTCAATAATCTGGTTGTGCCACTCAATACTCTCTTTGCAAATAAACATTCCATCCTCATTTAACCCTGGCACTTGATTTTCAGCAAGAAAATTCATCAGACCATAATGCTAAATATCGCGCATCTATTTTGAAATCACTACCCATTTAGTTTTCTCTTTTTGCCATGAGAATAAGTTAGAATCTAATGCTTTGGTGACTTCATTAGCATCTTTAAAAATCTGGACTAAATCCGTTATGTAATTGGTCGCTTGATGCATGATCGAGGTGAGCCATTATGAGAAAACCTTGGCAATCATCCTGTTTTGTTGAACCTCATCAAGGAATTTCTGATTACCAAGTGATTTTGGGCTAAATGGTCCTAAACTTTGAGACAACGGTAATGGGCTGTTCTATAGAGCATGAATATACTGAGCCATTTGCGTTAAATTTTTCTTTAACTCAGCCTTGTCTCTTTCGTCTTTCCAAGTACAAGAGATAATTTGTTTAGTCGAAGTCTCCAAATTTTTCACATCTACGGCTCTGGTTGCGATCCCCAAATCAACTCGTTCAATAGCATAATCTGCTTCTGAAGCAATAACAACATCTTTGTCAGACGCGGGTTTGGGAATGTCTACAGTCCAATGCTTCATGCTTTCATCAAAATCAATCATAGCCTCGATTTTTGACTTTTTGCGCTCTGTAGACTTTCCCAGACATTTACTAACAGCATCCTCCATTGATATCGAAATAGGAACCATGTTCCTTTTCCTGGTGATTGAATCACTTAACCACTTGGGTGCCAAAGTTAGTTCCTTAGATGGCATGGGTGGAAATCTTGCTGAGGGTGGCAGTGTGGCACTATCTGCATGAGATTCGATAATAAGTGTCCCTGGATCCTAGAAAGTAGTGTCTACGCCGGTTGAAACCTTGTCTATATAAAAAATAGGGGATGCCATATCGCATAGTGCTTCCTCTACGTCCAAATCAAGAATGAGATGGGAAGCCAACAGCTGAAAACTCTTCTTGGACCTTGACCTAGTAATTCAACCACCAATAGAAAGCTGAACCTCGGTGTCAAGTTTCTATTCTTTAATCCTTGCCTACCTTTTTCCTGCAATAGAAACAGGAATGTTAGTTAAAATAGAAGTTTTGCTTGTGGTATTCCTCTTCTCACTTTTGATTCTTGAACTGGTTGTTCTTGTCAGATGAAATCAGCAACTCCTAAGCAATTTTTTTGTCCTATGAATTACGTTGAAGGTGTGTGTCTTAATACTATCCTCCATCTTTTTACTCCAATCCACCTCTGTAAGAGGTTCATTATGTACCCGCTTCGGAAACTCAAAATCAAGTATATCTTCATCATCAGTGGTGACACTTGAAGTGTCCATTGGCAATTTCATGTCATGGATTTGTTTCAAGGTTAACCTCGACCAACTCCTTTTCCTTAATTCAAATTCATTTGGGCAACCCTCCCAGTAATCTTCCAACTGAGACACATGCTGATCAGGCACCATCTTCTTCACATATTGAGTGATGAAATCTTTACTATCAAAATTATCCCTTTTCACAAAGTTCTTCAAATGAAATCCCTTAAATTCTAGCTCAAGGTTCAGCACATCAGAGATAGACCTACAACTATAGTGGCCTAAGTCAATGGGGAAAATCCCACTTGTTTTGGAGTCCTCACCATAATCCTTTACGACATAGGCAAGCTGCATAGAAACTTCGATCAAAATACACGAGTCTTAAACATACCTGGGTAGCCTAAAGGGTTCACCTTTAAATCCTCCAACCCTTAGGTAAGTGAAGTGACTAAACTGTGTAAAGAAACTACCATAGATATTAAAAAGTTCAACAGCTTCTGCAAACATCCTCTTATGCAAGTTATCTTCTAATTCAAAGGTCAACCTCCCAACAAAAATATCATTCCATCAGAGATAATCATCAACATGCCCTTTTAAAGTCAAATTAGAATGATACTCATAAATATTTATGCCTTGAACCCATTTTTCATGGGACAATCCAGACCATTCTCTCACACAATCAAGCATATATAATAGGTATGAAGACATATGAAAGTTTGACATCCCAGGGTAATTACTCAAACCTTCGTGCAACCTTTCCGCAATAACAGTTCCCTAGTCAATGAACCAATTTTTATCTAGAGTGACCTGGATGAAGAAATACATCCATTCCTCCCAATAGAAGGAGTGGGAATTAACCTTTACTCTGCTCAATAATATTACCAAGTCTTAGATTGTGGGAATTAAATGTTCATGGGTTAGAGGTCTCGGCAGCCTTGAGCCTCCTTTCTGAAATTTCAAAAGCCAATTCCATGCAATAACAGTTTTGTAATACTGCTTTTTCTCGAAGAAAATTCCATAGGAATTTTCAATTGTCCAATCTTCATCGGGTTCCTGGTGTGGGATACCCATGGCTGCCATTACTTTTTGTCTATCAATGGATAACAAAACCTCACCATTGTTTTTCCTTATGCATCTATTACCCTTGTCATAGTGATTCATACATTCTAGAACTAATTCAGGGCAAGAAGCAGCTATAGGAAATGCGACTGCTTCTAATAACCTGCTCTGTGCAACATCTCTCATCATAGGATCTGTAGCTGGGTTTTGGGATCTTTCTAGAAAATCATCTAAATCTAGTTGGACTAATGTTGTATCACCTAATTTTGGTAAAGAGATTACAAGGGGAGATGAGCTCATCAATTTGGGCAAAGTAGGCCTCATGTTTAGCTCATAATTTTTTCCAATTAACCTAGGCAAAGAAGTAAAGTGGAAATGGAAACAAATAGCTAACAAAATACCCAAATCTTTAAAACAAACTGCAACAATTTATAAAGTTGTTGGACATACCTTCCTCTGTCCTCTGCAAACCCCTATTGCAGTCTATTTCTCCCACTCTAAAAATTCCTTCTCAAAACCTTCCTAAGAAAATAATAATCTTGATGTGACATCTACTTAGTTTTAAAGCCGAGAAAATCTTACCCATTATTACCATAAACTGTCTCCCTTACTCCTCGTTCGTGCGGCCTTACTCTGAAATGATTGTATCGGAGCATGCCTTAAATGCTAGATCACTTCACTTCTTATACTATGGATTCTCACACATACTTGCTATAAATGATAGATTTCAAATCATTAGAGAAAGAATATTCCTCTCCACTGTGGCCGTTAATCATATCTTAAAATCTGCACCATCACCTTGCGCTAAGTCACATGTCTTCCAAGAAACCTGTACAAGAAACTTGTACATGGACTCTGAATATTGAGAAACAATCATGACACAAAATTAACATGAACTTTGAACTTTGAACCAAAAAGGTTCAAGTTCAAGGTTCAAACAATGTAAAATGCTGAAAAGGACTAGCGAAGACTTAAAACTGTGCAGAAGGAAAAACATTCAAAACAATGCCTATTGAACTTCGAACCTTGAATCAAAAAGGTTTGAGTTCAAGGTTCAAGTTCAATGCAATGAAACTTAACAATGTCTGAGTTACATGAGGAAAATTAAGAAAATGACTTGACCAATAGATTAGACGGGCATTACCTCAAACAAGGACACATATGGAATGGAAATTTTATATGGGCCCAATAGTGGCTTTGCATGGGGATTGGGACTTTAAAGTACCAAGCAATGAACCTCAAAATCTTTGGTTTCACAAAATGACTAACCAAGGTTCAACTCACAACAAGAACCGACACACCTAAACTAACACAACACAAAAAGAAGAGTGTATAAACCGACAGGGGATGCCTGTTTACAATTGATACAGTTTTAAGTCATGCCCATTATGGGATAGGGGTAGTTCAAAGCCATCCTAGTAAGCAAGTTTAAAATAATTGGGGCCCTTTACCTCATGAATCACATAAGGTCCCTTTCATAGCGACTCAAATTTGCCATGAGCACCTTTCGGCTCTCTCCTTTTATCCCATAAGAACACCAGATCACCTTTCATGAATTTTCTGGGCCTTGCTTTCTGATCAAAAATATTTTTAACCCTCATCTGATGTTCTATAATCCTGTCAACCAGCTTTTCCCTTTCTTCTTCAATCTTGGTTAGGTACATAATTCTTTTTTCAAGAGAGCTCTGAAAAAATACATCTTCTATCACTGTCTGTAGCCTAGAAGCTGCTAACTCTAAAGGAAGAGAGATTTGTGTGCCAATGCCATATACCAGCTCAAATGGTGACATCCCTATGGCTCATTTTGGTGAGGTTCGATCTGCCCATAGTGCTTCATGTAACTTCTTATGCCAATCCCTATAATTCTCACTAACCAACTTTCTCGTGATGCTGATCAAACTCTTGTTACTTGATTTTGCTTGACTATTACCCTATAGATAATAATCAAAAGCGTGTGCCAAGGAAATTACATGGTCATAGAAAAATAAACTTAACTCAGATGAAGAGAAATTTGATGCATTATCTGTGACTATCTTTTGATGGACTCCAAACCTGACAAGAAAATTATCCTTAAGGAACGTACACACAATCTCTGAAGTGGTTTTTTTTACAAAGATAGCTTCCACCCACTCAGTGAAATAATCTGTTGCTATTAATATGTGAGTATGCCCCACACTAGAAATGGGGTTCAAAGGACCAATGAAATCTAATCCCCACTGTTTAAAAGGTTCTTCAATTACCACGGGTCTCAAAGGAAAGGTGGCCAACTAGGGTTTACCTATAAACAACTTTCACTTCTCACACCTCACCACCCAAGCGTATGCATCCCTAAACATCCCTAGCCAATAGTAACAGTTCCTCAGGATTTTTTATGTAGTAACCATAGAGGAGAAATGACCCCCGCATGCTTCATTATGAAAAGTTTTCAATAGAGATTCTTGGTGTGATTTATCCACATATCAGAGAAAAGTGCCATCTAAGCCTTTCTTGTACAATATGTTATTTGAGATGACGTACTTTGCAGCTTTCAACCTCAGATTTCTTTTTTCCCTAGGAGAAAGATGATCTCAAAAGTCTCCATATGTAAGATAATATGCAACATTGGGGAACCAAGAATCTTGATGGCTGACGAATAGGGTTAAAGGTAGACTATCCTCTTCTTTAAACTCATTCTTTGCTATCAATTTACAAAGGCCTTGTCATCTAACCAGTTTAGTGGGCTTGATGTCCAAATTGAATTCTTGAATCTTGGAGACTAGATGCTCTATTGTTTATGCCAACATCATGTTGAGTTAAAACAACTTTTACTGCAGAATTGAGAACAAAAATAGTTGCATGTGAATGAAGTATGTAATACCTAAATCGCTTCATAGCTTTTACCACCACATAGGCCTGCTTCTCTATCTGTGAGTATTTTAACTCATGCTTCTTCAGGGGAATACTCATGAAAGAAATTGGCACCTCTTCATTATCCTCACCCTTTTGTACCAAAATCCTAGACATGGTATGCTCAGATTCGTAACAATAAATAATAAAGTCTTTATTAAAGTCTGGATTAACTAGGGTAGGTGCATGCACGATGGCCCTTTTAATCTCTTCAAAAGATTTTCTACCTGTTTCATTCCATCTAAAAGCTACTTTTTCACTCATCATATTTACAATGTATTTAGTAGTTTCAACAAAATCAGGAATAAAACGTCTGAGGAAGTTCACCTCTCCAAAGAAGGATCTTACTCCATTTCTATTTGAGGGGAGACTAAGCTATTGTATCACCTTTACCCTCTGTGGATCAACCTTTATCCCCTCCTATGAAATGATATGTCCTAGAAGTTTTCCTTCTGTGACACCAAAAACAGACTTTTTAGGATTTAAAGATAACCCATGCTCCCTACATCTCACCAGAACTTTTCTCAAATCTTGCACATGATGTTGGCATTATGTGAACTGGTATGAGGACATGATGACATTGTATGTTGTCATTGATGTCAATATGCTAAAGAGGAGAGAACCAGTATATGTGAGAATCGGTATGTTACCAAGAACCGATATAACACTGTGAACCGATATATGTGTCAAAGTGACACGATGTGTTTGTTTAAGGTGAACTGGCATGTGGTTATGGGAACCAGCACATGGAAGCTTTGTATGACTACCGGTTGGTAGTCTCAACTTCAAGGTTTCCAATTGAAGTGTCTCAAGCCTATGTGACTCAATCGGTGACTTTGTGTGATGAGTTAGCATTGTAACGAAGAACAGATCATGTTGCCACATCAACCTTGTGCGCATGAAGGATCTTGCATCAAGGAGTTCGTCCCTATCTACCTTGGGAATATGCAAAGTCTATAAATGGTGATAATGTGTGATGGGTTATCAGCCACCATGAAATTGATGGAAAACGAACGATGGAGAACATCTTGAGATTGGTTCAAGACTGCTGCATTTAATGCAATGTGCTCAACGGTCAAGATTGAACCGTTTGAATTGCTTAACCTAACAGGTTTAGGGTTTAGGGTTTAAGCTACTGCTCTATCAATTTCCTATAAGGCCAATGTTGTGTTTCTTTTTGTGGTTGTTGGAAAAAGTTGCGTGTGTGTATCCAAGAGAAGATATGCGTGATTCTTGCTAGACCAGAAGAGAGAAGTGATACTTGCAGAGTGTAAGTGCAGAAGGTGAAGAAGAGCTAAAGTGGATCTACACTAGCATTGAGTGCCATTACCAGATCATTGTACTACCTATTGATCTCTAACCACTTCAATGGTTGGGAAATCCCTTAACAGGGTATCTTTAACCGGCTTATTGTAAATCATTTAATAGGGTGACTCAAAACCATTGAGTTCTTGAAATCCTCTAACAAGGTAACCTTTAACAATGTTTAACCCTTAACTGGGTATTCTAGCCATTCCTTAACTGGGTGAACCCTAACAGGATCAGTTCCTAACAGAACCTATTGTATTAGTCCTTAACTAGACAAGGCTCCTAACAGAGTAGAATTCTAAAGAGTTCAAAACAGCTTGTGGGTATTCATCACCACTGTGGTTTTTCCCAATTGGGTTTCCACGTGAAAAATATGTGTGTCATATGTGATGACTTTTTCATGTGATGCTATGTTGTTTTCTGTCAAGCGGTGAATCATGTTGATCTAGCTATTTATATATATATATATATATATATATATATATCTTTTATGATAGATTACCTGCTCATGCACTAGGGTGAAATGGAATGAAGTATTAGATTGTATGAAAAGATAAGTGTCAACCAGTTTATGCTCATCTCAATTATTCTAGGTTTTGCCAGTTGTACTTTGTTTGAGAATCGATATTATTGTTTGTCTGCCTAAGCATAGTGTTTGCTGACAAACCTGTTTAAGATTGAGGCTTTTGTCAGGCACACTGGGTCTATAAACTAGTTCAACCTTGTAAGTGTCGGTTGTGAAATCCAGGTGTGGTACCAGCAAGGCTGCAGATACTGCCAAAGAATCAGCCTTCAAGTTAAACTCCCTAGGAATGGCTTCAATTGAAAAAACATCGAAGGCTTCGATCTAATCCCAAACATGATTCCTATAATGTCTTAGCCTCTCATTTTTTATCGCAAATAAACCCCTCACTTGTTTAATATTAAGTTCAGCATCACCTCTTACCCTCAACATTTTGATTTGCAATCGCCTCGCTTCATCCAGACCTAATAACAGAGCCTCATATTCGGCCATATTATTTGTGCTTTGGAATTGCAATTTAAAAGAATAAGGAATGACCTTGCCCTGAGGAGGTATCAGTACGACCCCGACCCCCGATCTAGAAGATGAACAACTCCCATCAAATTCCATAAACCAAAGTTCATCAAACATACCTAAATCCATTACCATACTCTCATCTCAAGGATCAGTTGATATCATGTAATTACCAAAGCCACAATCTTGATACAAAATCTAGGCTTTCGGATCATTTGAAGCAAATACTATGTATTTAGCTTTTGTTTCAAGGTGCAAAGTAACTCTTTGTTTTCCAACTGTGATCATCACTCGAGACCAATCCATCCTAATTTCCCCTCCCATGTCTTTACAAAAAGTGTGGCTCAACAACATACCATAACTAGCAGGAATGTTAGTCACTAAGATTGTCAATTTGATTCTCTTGGCAGTGTGTGCTACTAAAGCGACCTGCACATCCTTAATTTGCCCTAATAAAAGAACCTGCTTGGAGTCCATGGAGTAACATTTCCCAAAGGTCTTTGTTAGGGTTAAACCTAAAGCTTTTGCTATGGCTGAGGGCATGACATTGTTAGATGCTCCTGAATATATTATACAATTACTCAACTTGTGCCCATTAATATATAAGGACATGTAGAAAGGTTCTGGTTTATTTTCAAAATTGGGTTCAAGCAAATTGGCTTGTAGAGGAATAGTCTCTGATTAGCCTTTAGGAATTACTAAAGTAGGACTGACATTATCGTGTGCTTGAGAATCAGTACTCATGGGTGTTTGGGTTTCACTTTCTAAGGCATGGGCATCATTCCCTTCGAAAAATTCAACCAATCTATCTAGCTCCTTCGGGTTTAATTTTAAATGCTCAGCCGGAGTAATCTGAACACAGGATGTCTTGCAAAATTCAATGATATCAAAAGGGTTAGTAAAAGAATCAGAACTTGAAGAAGTAACCTCTTGAACAACTTTTGATATACCTCCATGATGGGTCAAAATTTCCTTTCCTTTCATAGTGCTGTGGATGCGTGTTAGAACATCTTGAGATTTCAAATTCTATTGAGTTCTTGTAAGAATTGCGTATGAGGAATCTTCCAAAGAGACCAACATGTTTCCTCCCCTTTCTGAGTCGGAGACATATTCCATATAATGAATTTCAGAGTCGCCAGGCATACTTTGGGAGCTTCCTTCATCAACTTCTAAGATTGTTTCTCCTTTACTGATCATTTGGGAAAAACGAACCATCTCTAGACATGAAGAACCATCATGTTTGTTAGTTATATGAAACACACAAGAGTTTGCCTTGAGGGGTGGTGCTTCAATAGCAAGTCTTTGTTGTATAGGGGGTAGTTGTAATTATCTTCCTCCACCTCTTCCCTATTGATTAGGATATCTCCTAGGAATGCCTTGATATGGTTGGGAATAGGAAGTACTTGGTTTAGGAGTCTGCCTCTTTAGGGCAATTACATCATTCATTAATCGTTGGATAACAGGATCTAAGGAAGTAGTGGGTTGGGCATTAAATGTTTGTACTTCTCTTTTCCATTTGCCCATAGTGATCAAATCATCCTCTAATTCAACTGTGAGAGTTTTAGTAGCATTCAAATCTACAACCCTTTGCCTACGAATCAAGAAACTTATTTCAGAGGGCATAGAATTAATAAAAAAACATTTGAGATTATCATCTGAAGGTTTTTGGTTAACCAGAATCTTGTGTAGGATCTTATCAAATCTCACTACGAAGTCCCTCATGGATTCAGGAAGCTCCTTTTTCAACTGGGATAACTAAGCTAGGAGGGAGTGTTCGTCTTCAGCTACCTTAAATCTAGCTTCAAATCTTGTCTTCAAATCCTGCCAAGTCATTATCACACTATTTGACAAGTGATAAAACCAATCAGCCACCACTCCTATCAATGTCTCGATAAACAACTTGATAGCCACATCTTCATGTTGAACCACTATTACTCCACAGGCTACACTAAAAGCATTCAGGTGCTCATGTACAGTGACCGTCCCATCCTCGCTAAATTTAGGTAAATGATCCCTAGCAGCTTTTGGCAAGGTTTTAAGGTTCAAACCTAAATTCAATGGGCCTATAGCTGCCCCCACGGGTTATTGGCTGCCATTGGGAGTATGATATTAAGAGGGGTAGGGTTAAATGAAATTGGTAAGGCAACACCGTGCAAGACCAAAACTTGGCAAACTGGAGACAAAGTGATGATGGTAATGAGGATGGAGGTCTACTTCTTGCCCTTCATTGAGATGAGAAGGTAGGTTGGTAAGTTAAATTCTATAGTTCTTCAAAGATGGGATCAGAAACCCCCCCCCTTCTTTTGGATCTAGTATACGGCTTGGAGTCCAGTGTGGAACAATCAGGGTAACAAACATTTGGGATACTATAATTGATTATTAGGGATGTGAATAAAGAAAACCCTAGGAACAACTACCCTTTCAAAGACTAACATAGGTTGATCCGCTTGTCTTTCTATTTTGCTAAGAAGAGCACTTATTTTGTCATATTCTGCTTGACTTCTTCTATGCCTCCAAGCTAGAGTATCTAGCTCAGAGGTAATGTTACTTTGCTCTTCTTGTACCCAGTTTAAATGTGGTTGCAAAATAGGCAAAAACCCTTCAAGAGGCAATACCATTTACGAAAAACAAAGCATAATTGTAATGAAGACCTTGTTTGAAAATCAATTGTTCTTTTCCTCCCCAGCAGAGTCGCCAAAAATTTGTTGGTAAATAAATTGGTCTTTATTTATTTATTTAATCTTGGTACATTATGGTTCATGAAAAGAAAGACAAATTTCCTACCAATTAGTTGGAAAATGATTATATTGATTAACCTTTGAATTAAGGTACAACTCCCTTTAATAAATATTCAATTAGCTCCAAATTACACACAATCAATAGAATACTTTTCACCAGAAAGCACTAAAAGGTAATTGCATTAACCAGTCAATACGAAATGAGCTCAAGCACTGATTCATATATAACTCTTTCTATAAAGCCAATAGACTTCACATGTACACTAAAACAAAATGACAAGCCTTTAAAGATGAAATTCGCTAATAATTTTCTGCACACATAGAAAGTATAACGACTCCTTCCTTGAAACAGATTTTCACAGAAATCAAATTCCAAAATATCAAACACATAGATTTGAAATCAAAGAGAATTTTTAATGATATTTTCATTCATTGATGATCATCCACCTTCTACATACCCAAAGTCTTTAGCTAATTTAAAAGATAGTCTTTTCAAAAACTTAGTTAACCTTTACAAAGTCATTACAAAACATATATATAGGTCAATAGACCAATAGTTTTAATTGAAGTAAAATGAACTCGTAAGAGTTAATAGAAAACTGCCCTAACTTCATAACCCAAATAAAGAAATGACTAAACTCACTGGCAAACAATTGCCAGTAGTGCTAGTCATGCCGACTGTTCGGTCTGGGTATGATCACTCAAGTTGGTGTTTTGGACAGACACCATCACCAACTTTGCCGCACTCCACTCTCGATGCACCTTCAAAAACTCTTGAATTATAGTTCTATGTGGCAAACTGATGTGAATTACTCTCTGCTTCCAGAGCTCCTTCTTCCTCTTCACCATCTACACTTTGTCCCTGTGTGAGTCTAGGTGATCAAGACAAACTGTGAGCATCGATTCTACTTTGGAAATCCTCGTGAAATATCCCACAGCCAAGGATTTCTCCACTTTGATTTGTTTGATGTGGCTGCTAAACTGGTTAATCATCTCTATGGTATCTTCTAGGGTTTTGCTATCTTCTTTAAGCAATTGGACATCCATGTAGTGCAGATCCTTTTGCATGGTCGCCCTTAAGGTTGTCAATTCACCACACAAACTGGCTGATTCACTATGACCCTGTTCAATAATCTGGTTGTGCCACTCAATACTCTCTTTGCAAATAAACATTACATCCTCATTTAACCGTGGCACTTGATTTTCAACAAGAAAATTCATTAGACCATAATGTTGAATATCGCGCATCTATTTTGAAATCACTGCCCATTTAGTTTTCTCTTTCTACCACAAGATTAAGTCAGAATCCAATGCTTTGGTGACTTCATTAGCATCTTTGAAAATCTAGATTAAATCCGTTATGTAATTGGTCGCTTGATGCATGATCAAGGTGAGCCATTTTGAGAAAACCTTGGCAATCATCCTATTTCATTGAACCTCATCAAGGAATTTCTGATTACCAGGTGATTTTGGGCTAAATGGTCCTAAACTTTGAGACAAGGGTAATGGGTTGTTCTGCAGAGCATGAATATACTAAGCCATTTGTGTTAAATTTTCCTTTAACTCAACCTTGTCTCTTTTGTCTTTCCAAGTATGAGAGATAATTCATTTAGTCGAAGTCTCCAGATGTTTCACATCTACAGCTCTGGTTCTGACCCCCAAATCAACTCGTTCAATAGAATAGTCTGCTTCTAAAGCAATAACATCATCTTTATCGGACACAGGTTTGGTAATGTCTATAGTCCAATGCTTCATGCTTTCATCAAAATCAATCATAGCCTCCATTTTTAATTTTTTGGGCTTTGTAGACTTTCCCAAACATTTACTCACAGCATCCTCCATTGATACCAAAATAGGAACCACATTCCTTTTTCTGGTGATTGAATCACTTAACCACTTGGGTACCAAAGTCAGTTCCTTAGATGGCATGGGTGTAAATGCTACTAAGGGTGGCAGTGTGGCATTGTCTGCTTGAGATTGGATATCAAGCGTCCCTAGATCCTAGAAAGTAGTGTCTACACCAATTGAAACATTGTCTGTATCAGAAACAGGGGATGTCATATCGCATAGTGCTTCCTCTGCATTCAAATAAAGAATGAGATGGGGAGCCGGTAGATGAAAACTCTTCTTGGACCTTGACCTGGTAATTCAACCACCAATAGAAAGCTCAACCTCGATGTCAAGTTTCTCTTCTTTAATCCTTGCCTGCCTTTTTCCTGCAATAGAAACAGGAATGATAGTTAAAATAGAATTTTTGCTTCTGGTATTCCTCTTCCCACTTTTGCTTCTTGAACTGGTTGTTCTTGTCAGATGAAATTGGCAACTCCTAAGCCAATTTTTTGTCCTATGAATTACGTTGAAGGTGCGTGTCTGAATACTATCCTCCATCGTTTTACTCCAATCCACCTTTTGAAGAGGTTCATTATGTACCCACTTCAAAAACTCAGAATCAAGTATATCTTCATCATCAGTGGTGACACCTAAAGTGTCCATTGGCAATTTCATGTCATGGATTTGTTTCAAGGTTAACCTGGACCAACTCCTTTTCCTTACTTCAAATTCATCTGGGCAACCCTCCCAATAATCTTCCAACTGAGACACATGCTAATCAGGCACCATCTTCTTCACATATTGAGTGATGAAACCTTTACTATCAAAATTATCCCTTTTCACGAAGGTCATCAAATGAAATCCCTTAAATTCTAGCTCAAGGTTCAGCCCATCAGAGACAGACCTACAGCTGTAGTGGCCTAAGTCAATGGGGAAACTCCCACTTGTGTCGAAGTCCTCACCATAATCCTTTGCAACATAGGCAAGCTGCCTAGAAACTTTGATCAAAATATAGGAGTCTGAAACATACCTGGGTAGCCTAAAGGGTTCACCTTTAAATCCTCCAACCCTTAGGTAAGTGAAGTGACTAAATTGTGTAAACAAACTACCATAGATATTAACAAGTTCAACAAATTTTGTAGACATCCTCCTATGAAAGTTATCTTCTAATTCAAAGGTCAATCTCGGCAAAAATATCATTCCAGCAGAGATAATCATCAACATGGCCTTTTAAAGTCAAATTAGGATGATACTCATAAATCTTTATGCCTTGAACCCATTTTGCATGGGACAATCCAGACCATTCTCTCACACAAGCACGCATATATAATAGGTATGAAGACATATGAATGTTTGACATCCCAGGGTAATTACTCAAACCTTCGTGCAACCTTTCCGCGATAACAGTTCCCCAGTCAATGAACCGATTTTTATCTAGGGTGAACGGGATAAAGAAATACATTGTCCTCCCAATAGAAGGAGTGGGAATTACGCTTTACTCTGCTAAATAATATTACCAAGTCTCAGATTGTGGGAATTCAATGTTCATGGGTTAGATGTCTCGACAGCCTTGAGCCTCCTTTCTAGAATTTCAGAAGCCAATTCCGTGCAATATCAGTTCTGTAATATCGCTTTTTCTTGGAGAAAATTCCATAGGATTTTCCAATCACCCAATCTTCATAGGATTCCCGGTGTGGGATACCCATGGCTGCCATTATTGTCTGTCTATCGATGGATAACAAAACCTCACCATTGTTTTTCCTTATGCATCTATTACCCTTGTCATAGTGATTCATATATTCTAGAACTAATTCAGGGCAAGAAGCAGCTGTAGGAAATGTGGCTGCTTCTAATAACCCACTATGTGCAACATCTCTCATCATAGGATCTGCAGCTAGGTTCCGGGCTCTTTCTAGAAAATCATCTAAATCCAGTTGGACTAATGTTGTATCACCTAATTCCATTAAAGAGCTTACAAGGGAAGACAAGCTCATCAATTTGGGCAAAGTAGGCCTCATTTTTAGCTTGTGATTTTCTCCAATTAACCTAGGCAAAGAAGGAAAGTGGTAATAGAAACAAATAGCTAACAAAATACCTAGATCTTTAAAACAAACTGCAACAATTTAGAAAGTTGTTGGACATACCTTCCTCTATCCTCTGCAAACTTCTATCGCAGTCTATTTCTCCCGCTCCAAAAACTCCTTCTCAAAACCTTTCCAAGAAAATAATAATCTCGATGTGACATCTACTCAGTTTTAAAGATGAGAAACTCTTACCCATTATTACCATAAACTGTCTTTGTTACTCCTCATTCATGTGGCCTTACTCTAAATGATTATATCGAAGAATGCCTTAAATTCTAGATCACTTTACTTCTGACACTACGGATCCTCATGCATACTTGCTATAAATGACAAATTTCAAATCATTAGAGAAAGAATATTCCTCTCCTTTGTGGCCGTTAATCATATCTTAAATTCCGCGTCGTCACCTCGCGCCAAGTCACATGTCTTCCAAGAAACCTGTACACAGACTCTGAATATCGCGAAACAATCACGACATAAAATTAACATGACAAATCTTGAACTTTGAACTTTGAATCAAAAAGGTTCAAGTTCAAGGTTCAAAGAATGTAAAATGCTGACAAGGACTAGCAAAGATTTAAAACCACGTAGAAGGAAAAACATTCAAAACAACGCCCGGTTGAACTTCAAACCTTGAACCAAAAAGGTTTGAGTTCAAGGTTCAAGTTCAACACAGTGAAACTTAACAATGGCTGAGTTACAGGAGGAAATTTAAGAAAATGACTTGACCAATAGATTAGATAGGCATTACCCCAAACAAGGACACATATGGAATTGAAATTTTATATTGGCTCAACACTTAAAGAGATGCAAATCAACTTCGCATGCTCCTATGCTGACATGCCAAGCCTGGACCCAGAACTAGTGGTGCATAATTTTGCCATCAGGCCAGATGCCAAGCTTGTCAAGTAGAAGCTACGTAAAATGCATCCACAAGTTTTCCTCCTTGTCAAAGAAGGTCTTCAAAAGATGATCGATGTTGAATTTATCAAATCCATAGATTATCCTGAGCAGGTTTCAAATATTGTGCCTATTGGTAATCCTACTAGGGGTATCAAAATTTGTACAAACTTTAGAGACCTTAACAAAACATGCCCAAAGGATGATTTCCCTTTGCCAAACATGGATATGGTTGTGGACCAAATATCTAGACATAAAATTCTCTCCCTAATGGACGGATTCTCAGGGTATAATCAAATCAAAATTGCTAAAGAAGACCAACACAAGACCAGATTTACAACTCCTTGGGGTACCTTTTTCTATCAGGTCATGCTCTTTGGTCTCAAAAATATGGGAGAAACCTATCAAAGAGAAATGACAACTATCTTTCATGACCTTTTGCACAACATCATGGAAGATAATGTGGATGATCTCCTAGGTAAATCTAAAACAAGAGATGAGGACATTCTAGTCCCAAGGAAGATCTTTGAGAGACTTAAGAAATATAAGTTGTGCCTCAATCCTAAGAAACGTATCTTTGGGGTTACATCAGGAAAACTCCTTAGATTTATAGTCTCTCATAGAGGCATAGAAGTGGATCCAACAAAAGTGAAAGCTATAATGGAAATGCCTCCTCCAAAGACACTTAGACAACTCTGCGGTCTTCAAGGGAAACTTCAATCAATCTATAGATTCATTGTAGAACTAGAAGACAAGTGTCACCCATTCGCACATCTCCTACACAAGGATACCAAATTCAAATGGGATTGTTTATGTAAGAAGGCCTTTGATAAATTGAAAGAATACCTAGCCTCCCTGCTAGTTCTCATGCCACCAACTCCAGGAAAAACTCTCCTTTTATATATATATCAACAAGTCTAGTGGCACTGGGGGAACTACTTACGCAGGCAAATGATCAAGGCAAAGAACATGCAATATACTACATTAGCTACACTCTTATGGGGTATGAACTTAATTACACTCCTATAGAAAAATCTTTCCTTGTGCTTGTTTTCAACACACAAAAACTATGAAGTACTTGCTATCTAAAGCCGCTCTCACTGGACACACTACAAAATGGGTCATGCTCTTGAGTGAATTTGATATTGAGTATGTATACCAGAAATGAATCAAAGGATAAGTCATAGCTGATCAACTGGTTGATGCTCCTCTACAAGGTGACCACCCCCTTATCACAAAGTTTCCTGATGACTCCATCATGACTGACACCACATCTTCGAAATGACAATTATACTTTGATGGTTCCTGGACACAAAATGGATCGGGGACAAACATCTTGTTAATAATACCTCAAGGAGATTGCATCCTCGAGTTATACAAGATAGCCTTTTCATGTACCAACAACATAGTATAGTATGAAGTAATCATTAGCCTCTATCTGACAATATAATGGAAGATCATATAATTGCAAGTCTATGGTGATTCTCAACTTGTCATTAAATAGGTAAATCTCTTGTGTTGGTACCCATACCTATAATGGTGCCACTACTACTGGTAGCTATCTCCTCTAACCTCCTCTCCTCCCTTGGGCTCTCCTCCTCTACCCTCCCCTTGATACTTTCACTTGTCCCCTAGCGCCTTTGACAACCTCCCCCTCTCCTGGACCATCCCCTCCCCACCAACGATCTCATCAATTGAGGGCATGAGCTCATCCTCCTCTATCACTCCTGGGATGGTAAGATGAACTGGCCTGTATGCATCCCACCATATTGTGTAGGCCCCTGTGCAACCCAGATCATCCTCTACCTTTGCCTTCTCATCCCATGGAACCATGACTGCTTCTATCCAACTCAATCATACTATTAATATACCCACATCATCTCCCCATGTGGCATGATCCCTTGTAATGTGCAGATGGGTACACTCATGGCCGACTATGTCATGTGGTATCCCAAACTACCTCATGACTCAATGTGGTAGATACTAATCAATAACATGGATCATCTAACCAAAGAGACAACACTCACTTTGCACCCATGCCAGCTGATAGTTGTGCCTCTAGTGATCACAATCTCTAAATGGTTACCATGTGAATACCATAATCTCATCCATAATCCTCTGCCAAAACAAGGTGGCATTGACTCAAGTGTAATGCAACAATCCTCTATACCTGTCAACATATGGGTAGTGGGGCCTCTAATTATGTACCCCTAGTGGTCATGTGATGACGATGTGCTTCCAAGCCCAGATGTGTAGCAATGTAACACCAGTCTTGAGGTTCTTGTAGCCTTAATATACACACATATGGATATCATGATAAAGTTTTCCAAGCATAGTTGTCCCCCATGTATACTCCACTCCTTTATTGAGCATATAATAAAGGCATCTACTCCATCTAATCAAAAATTTATGCCTACTCAGATCGGGAATCATTCATCCACTGATCAACCCGCAAATGAATAAAAATAGTCAAGGAATGCCTGAGTGCCACTCCATCGCCTCCCATAGTCTCATACTTGTCCTAACCATGGGGAGATTGTCACACTCACATATCCTCCATAAGTAATCCTCCCCATGATCCAGCTTGCATTCCAAAATCACACCCCTAATTAGAACCTTCAAGATCTGCCATACATCGAGGAGTGTGATGCCGACCTCACCTGTAGGTAGATGGAAGAAACAAGTATCACTATTCTACCTCTCAATGAATGTTTTCATCATAGCATTATGAGCCCAAATTCAAGGCCATCACCCTACAAATCCAAGTCCTAGTGAGTTTAGTACAACTTGCTCATCCTCACTTAGCTACCTATATAATGCTACCATGGGAGGCCAATGCTCCAATGCCTCTATAGTGGAAAATTCCTCTTGTATTAAACCAACTCACCTTGTTAGCCCCATTTTATAGCCTATTCTAAGCCTTGGGGCATCTTCTCGATATCTTGTATCCATTTTCCGTTTCCCTCTTTTCCTAATTTTTCTCCTAGGCAAAGACGACATTCTACCTCAAGCGCAGACATTGAAACTATATCTTGTACGTCATTTCATAGAGTAGATATGACATTCCACAGTAATTTCCCTTCCCTCCCTGCCTATAGATGGAGATTTTGGTCACCTAATTAGTGTTAGTGTAGACGTAGATTGTTTGCGTGGGCGGGGAATGCTTATGTAGCCATTGATCCCCTACGTAGATGCCAATATGATGATTAACGTCTACGCCTTGACATGTTTCCTAGCCTATTTAATACCCCTAATTAATGCTAATCTACTAAATGACAAATATAGGTTGGGGTACATATCCATGGGTTGTACTTGATCGATCGTTGGTACTATCAGACCCTCTCTATGCAATACTCATGGTGAGGAATGTGATCCATGGCTCTAGGGTGCTTTTCTCTTTCTCATTTCTCCAAAGTGTGTGTGTGTGTGTGACAATGACCCCTCCTTGGGCCCTGTGAGGCTTATATAGGATCCCTTTTGCCCCTTTATCCCATTTTCTCCATGCCCGTTCATTTCTTCCATCATCCTCTTTTTGTTTTTTTCCTTTTTCTCCTCCCTTTCTTTGCTTTTCCTCATTATTTTCTTCTTTTTGAGAATTTTCTAGACATTTAAAAAAAAATTTTGGTTAAGTTCTCGAGGGGTCATCTACCACCCGCGTCTTAATGCTAGGGCATCATCCTTATGTCTTTTACCTGATAGGACCTAAAATTTAATCTTGCAAAATTTTGGTCATTCTAGATTTATTATGCCTTCTGTCAAGTTTTTCAAGGTTTAGGGATTTAGGGGTTGTGACTTTCTTGATTAAGTCTTGGTATAAAAGAAAATCTTTGGGTGTTTTTATATTTTGTGGTTACCTTTTTCTCACTTAAGGCCAAGAGTTGTATTCTATTGGCGGGGCCATTTTATTCCCTATGAATTAAGTCGTGTTAGACCTATTTATGAATGTTTTTCCTAAGCTGCATAAAGTTTTCCCTATAGCCGGTCTCCTTTTCATATTTGTGTATGTGCCTGTATTTTTCCTAAGTCCAGAATTCCTAAATATTTTAGCCAGTTGCTAAAGATAGGATAGATCTGACGGTCCACGCTTCCCCATGGTCAAAAGTGCAAGGATGATAAAGACTGTGACATCACGAGATGATGCCACGTATGTTTGGCAGAAAAAGGTGAGCTGACGGTTTGAATTTTCAAAATGTTTGATGTTATTAGTTCCCAACGGTTAAAACTCAAGTAACTAAAAATGAATATTTTTGCACATGCTTATATGAAGTGGTAATGTTTTAATTGCAGCCTGAGAAGTGATCGGGAGTTAGCGGCCTTTTTTAAGTGACCACTTCAGTTAAGAGGTAAATAGAGAATAAAACCGATGGTTTCTGTGGTCCTACAATCAAAAGATGCGATGAAATTATGGACTGCGACATCACAAGATGGTGCCATGTGTCCAAGGTGAGCCAGGAAAAGCCGATGGTGGGGTCACTAAAGGTGTCAAAGTAAGGCGATGAGTTGGATGTGCCAGGTCATGCCAAGGGTGGACCTTCTTGCCACATTGGACAATAACTATCCTATTAAATGGTTTAGTCTATAAGATTTGCCAACTTGGAGGATGATCAATGATCAGGTTTTAAACTTTTTCAAATGCAAGTTAAGAGTCATTGTTTTTCTCATACAAGTAGTAATGGCACATGAGACATTTGCGTTCCTTTCTAGGCAGTAATTAAAGACTTTTAAAAGGTGTTTTTCATTCATAAAAAATTTCATAGCAATCTAGAAGATATTCATGATGCTGAAAAAGGTTGAAATGACTCTTTGTAGCATAGAATTGTCATCTCTCTGGTGAAATAAAAACAATAAGTTTATTTGAGCTCCTTCATATGTTCTTGAAATGAATTGATGTTATAAATAGTGCATGAAGTTGTAAGAAAGGAATTTCAATTTGTTCTAGGGTTAACAAATAAACAAAGAAGAGTGAAATTTGTTTAAATTACTATTGTAATTTAAATCTCATGTTAGGCCTAGTCTTTTCTTCCTCAATTTTAAGCTATAGTGTAAAACCCTAGTTTCAAAAGATGGCTCCCTCACAAAAACATTTGGGACAAATGGATTATATGAAAAAAAATCTATATAATGATTTCTTGGATTAACTGAAGCCCTCAACAAATGATAGACAATAGGGGCAGTGATTTGTGAGTAGGAAAACCCTAGGGGAAGTGTTAACCAATAAAGAATTTTGCTTGGCAGATGCTAGTATACCAATGACTACACTAGAAATGTTTAAATTGTGGTATGGACAAAGGAACTTGCATTCCCCATTATCTAGTCCCTAGCAATCTGATATGGGTAAGCTGGTAGTGTCGGGTGTCTTCATGGATGTTGACCTACTCAAAGTTGTTGCAAATAGATATGAACCTGTCTCAAGGGTTATTAGGGGAAATGAAGGAGAAATTTTATTGACTATCAGAAGGGAAGAGTTCTAGGAGGTTTTTGACCTGTATGAACCATCTATGAGCCTAATGCAGATAGATTTGAATGAGCAAAAGGCCGACTACTACAAGATGAGGGAATTCATTAGAAAAAAATTCCTTCCAATGCATTTGGATAGAGCATGAATTACAACATACCATATCGGCCCTAGCTCAGAGGAGCCATTCCCAATTGGCATTTGTGCTCCCTACTTTCAAGCTACTTTCTTTTCTCTATGTCAGATATTGGGTTTTAATCCAATCATATTGATGCCATCTGATTTTATGTACATGACCATGCAAATACAGCATCCAGTTTATACAGTGGTTTTTGACTTTGCCCCTTACCTTGAAGAAAAGATTCATGAGGAGTTACTGGATATAATAATGTAGTTGGTGCTAAATTCTTCTAGTATTCCTTACTCATGTATATTTTCCTATTTAGGAATGCAGATTACTTTGAGGGTACCATGAACCTCAAAAGGACAATTGATAACTAGGAAATTCCAGTGCAGCTTTGGAGCACATATATGTCTTGGGATAGACAGGAGGCTAGCTTTGTAAGATTTTTAATCAATTTTGATTCTAGGTTGAGGAAAAAGTTGATAGTAAATTCACCAAGAATTCCCAAAGAATTACATGATTTTGTAAGACCCAAAGAAAGGTTACCACTTGTCAAGATTGAGCATAATTTGGGGAATTTTATCCCTTACCCTGTAAATATTGTTATCGGAATCTATGGTTTCTTTGGACAGCCACATGTATTGCCTTTCAATGTGTTGGTATTTTGGTATGGTTTTGTCATTGACGTCAACACCTACTATCACTTATGAACTTTGGCACTTTGAAGAATTGGCAATGTTCACCGGTAAGCAAGTGATTTATGCATAGTCAACAATATCTGGTACACCAGAAGGATATAATGTTCACCAACACCTAGAATAGCATGGAAAACACCTGGTTATGTCGAAGACATCATTTGGACACTTTGTCTTGGAGATTTTTTCATTGGCATATTCATATTTGCATATTTGCTGTTACCGACAAATAGGTCCAGATCATTCACTGACAAGCTTATCTATTCCAGATCAGCACGACATGCTATGGAGATGTTGTATTACTGTTGTAATTGCATTGAGCCGACATGTTGAATCAGTTATAGCATCGAACATTGTTTTATTAGTAAAATGATTTTATTTGTAACAAGATTTGTTAGTAGTTTCATTTTTGTCTTCGCAAAGCGTAATGCCAAGATTTTCCACAGAGAATCAGTACCAAAGAAAACCAAAATGCAAGAACAAAATGCCAAACAAAGTAATTTGCAAGCAAAAACACTGATTTTCACCTCTGTTTCTAGCCTTACACAGGTGCAGAATGTCTTGACACAGGCGCAGAATGCATTGACATAGGCGCAGAACAAATTGACACAGGCATAGATCCCTCTGACATAGGTGCAGATCCCTTTGATACAGGCGCAAAAGTTCTTACACAGGCATAGATCCCTTTGACACAGGCGTAGAAGTGCCCAAAAAGCCCTGAGTTGGCCTATTTCTTGGGTTTTCACCTGCAAATCAGCTCATAAAGGCACTCAAAACATGGTTAAATGGTTAGTTTCACGTCGGGTTCACCAAGCAATGTAGATAGGAATTTGGAAATCATCAAAGCAAGTAGGAATTTAGACTAGCTCAATCACGAAAACTAAAATGCAGTGACAAATCCTAATTACATTCAATAGAGATGCATGAAAAACAAGACATTCAATTCAAATGCAAACCATCGTAAATGTGAATATCTCCTCCAGAAATCTCCATTGTCCTTCTTTCTCCTTCAAATTACTTTGTTTTGTGGATCTCACCTTCAAGTGCATAAGTATAATATGAAAGCAAGATTGACAAGATGAGACGACAGCATAAGGGTACTAGAAGCGTGATTGATTCGACCTTTTGATTGAAGAAATTCATCCAATTTATAGATAAATCAGAGAAAAGACAAGATTAGCATGAAAGTGATTCGAACGGAAATTCAAATCAAGAATAGAAAAATTATGACAAGTGTATGACAAATTACTATGCAAGGATTTATTACAATTTATGACAATTTATGACAAATTGCTATACAAGGATTATGACAAGAATTTGAAATAAAAATAGACATTTAGGAAATTAGGAGAAATTAGAAAATTAAGTTAGAAATAATGACTTGGAAATTAGGAAATTGATGCAAATTAAGTAAATTAATTAATAATTTTTCATTCATTAATTAATTCACACAAAGAGAGGGAATTAATTATCCAATTAAATAAATATTTAATTGTACCAAGAAGACTTGGGATAAATAAATAAACTATCTAACTTAGAGGGAAAATGCCAAACAAGATTAAATGAATAAATCATAAAACCTTAGAAGATGAATTAGAAATGCAAGGACGACAATTAGGTCTTGACAAAAGATAATTAATGTCGATTCGATTTGATCATGATTTCTGACTTGATAAATGATTTGACTGATAAATGCGCCAATTGACGAGGAACAATGACTAATTGATCCAAATTGACATGATTGAAAAGGACGACGATCGATGTCAAATCGATCACAAAATGACAAGATTGAAAATGACAATGATTGATGACAAATCGATCGCAAAATGACAAGATTGAAAATGAAAACGATCGATGACAAATCGATCGCAAAATGACAAGATTGATGACAAATTGATCGCAAAATGACAAGATTGACTACAGGACAAAACCCTAATTCTATCATCGATTAGGATTGACGATGTCCAAAATGAAATCGAATTGACGATGTCAAAATATGCTAAATGAGGATGCACATTGATGCGACAGGATAAGATCGATGAAAATCATGACTAAAGATTGCTATCGACAAGACCTAATTTGAAAGTGAGAAAAATGAGGAATGCGGAAGAAGGACTCGATGCTTGAAAATGATAAAGACCAAGTGTGCAACATAGAAGAAATGTTAATGCAATGCAAAAACCCTAAAATAAGGGAATGCGCAAATGTTAAAGTATGACTCCGCAAGCATTGACCATTTTTAGATGTCTACATTTTGCCCCTCTTTGAGACAATGCAATTCTAAGCGTTGTTTCAAAGAACAATAATGAAAAATGCCCCAGACAATAACAATGACATATGCATGCCCCGTCGAGGAATTGTCTGGAAACATCCAAAAAAGAGGCCAATTGATCGATAAGAATGATAGAAAATGATAGGTTCGAATGGATCAAAAATCGAAAGTTGGATGCCAAGACTGACGGAAGAAATATTAGTAAGAAGAAATTAGACAGAGGACAGTTAGAGATGAAGGAAAAACTTGCTTTCACTAATGCACTTTGTAGGTGAGAACCTTTATTTAATGTAGCAAAGAGGATGCAGAGCATCATGGCATTGAAGGCCTGAGCTGGAACGCAACCCCTTTTGCAAAAGACAGACACATCGCACACAAGGAATGAGTGAAGCATCCTAGGGTGCATACGTCAAGGGTCAAGGTATGTGTGGTGTTCACAAAGCGAATGTACTTATCATAGACACCCAATGATATAGTTGCCCCAGTGTGTGACAAACATTCCACAAACAAGAAACTCAACACAAAAAAAGAAAGGGACCATGAACCATCCCGGTCACTCTAAATCACTCAGTGACATCATCGAGCAACATAGGAACATGATCGAAGCCAAAGATAAATCAATAAAAAGATAAGACTCACAAATTCAAACAAGTCAAACAAACATCTTGATCTTCATTGTCAAAAGTTGAAAGTGTTAATAGGACGATCATGTTGTCTGGTTTTAGAGAATGCGGTACCCCATCTAAGATAGGACACAGTCTGGGTTCGAGTGTACCACACCCTATATAAGACCCATGATAGTAGTGATAAGGACAAATGATATTGATGTTGATTGATTGATATGATAATTTTAATCAGTTTGAATGTCTGGTTTGATTGAAAAGTTCATCTGTTAATGCGTGATTTCAGCAAAGTGCAGTGTGTGATTGAGAGTTGTTGGATATATGCTCAGCGATCTGTCTATGCACAAAGGGGATATTTTTTTTGTTTTGCTTTTCGAGTTTTTACAATTTTTTTTGTTCGTTTTTCAGGACTTTATTTGACTTTTTAGGGATTTTTTGAGGACATTATTTGATTTTTAGGTATTTTTTTAAGGACATTCTTTGATTTTTAGAAAAAATTTCAGGACATTATATGATTTTTAGGGATTTTTTTAGGACATTATATGATTTTTAGGGATTTTTTTCAGGACATTATTTGATTTTTATGATTTTGCCCCCAGTGTCTAGCAAGGCAAGGAATATGACAGGTGGATAAATAGGCTTGCTGAAATGATGGTGGATAGAGGGAAGACAAAGGCCTTTTATTATGGAGACAATACGGATGCAATTTTCAAGGGCTATTGCGTGATGGGACAAGAGACTGGATATGACAATGTAAATCAGTGACAGGGCATGAGGGACATGTCAAGAGGTTTTTGAAACCATGTTTAAATTTGGCATCCTTATGTTAGATCAAGATCAAGGAATGAAAAAGAGTGTATGGATAGTGATAAGATATGGATAGGATAAGCAAGACCAAGAATGGATAAGGGACATGGACTGAAGGTCGGGATAGGCTAAGGGATAGTGGTTGAAAGTTGCAATAAGCTAGGAAATATGGATGAAAGATTATAATAAGCAAATGGATAAAGACCAAAAGCTATGATGGACTAAAAGCTGCAAATAAGATGCATGATGCTCATGAAGATCCTCAGCCTTGTCAAGATCATAGGTGGAAAGGGAAAATGGACATGAGGGACAATAGGACAATGGAGGAGTATGACATGGTATGATAGGATAATAAAGGGCAATAGGATATGAAGGAGTAAACCTGCCCCCAAGTACGGTATGCAAGAAGTTCATAGATTATGCATGATGCCTGTTTGCCAGGTTTTCATCATGGTACTTGCCCAAGGCGCCTGTTTGCCAGGTTCTCACCAGTGGATGAATTATTTTTGCTTTACTTTTTTTCTTTTTGTTTCTTTTGTTTCTTCTTTTTTCAATTTTTCACTTTTTTTGACTTTTTTTTGTATTTTGACTTTTTCAATAGAAGATGGACACATGATAGGGGATGGAAGAAGGACTCAAGCATCTTTTTTGTTTTTGTTTGGGATAGTAGCCTTGAAAAAAATGGACCATGACCTTTAAAAGTATGCTCAAAGACGTTGGTAGGATAAGGACATGGAAAAAGAGATGAAATTAAGGCCAGGATTTATGCAAAGGATGGGATCAAAGGGATCGAAGGATGGAAAATATACATTGGATAATGGATAGGGTATTGGAAGAATTGGGCTTGAGTAGATGGAAATGTTGGCAAGATCGACATTGGCACACACCTTGAGGGGTGATGGACTGATGGAGGAAAGATGTATTTCAGATTGTGAGATTTGGATGGAGGGATAGCTTGGGATTTTGGGACATAAGGGCCCAAAATGGATGAAGAAGGTGATGGAGGAACAAATTTGAGAGGTTTGGATGGAGGAATATCAATTTTGGATGCCAAGTTGGATTTTTCTTTTTGTGCTTCAAGAAGCTACTTTGGGATCCACATGGTTTTTGATTTTTCATGCTTTTGTGGTTCCTTGGAGTGCATTGCTTGCACAAGGGATTTAGGAACCCATATATATTTTGACTTTTTTTTTTTGAGCAATGGGCTTTTGTGTCCTTTTGGATTTTTCCTTTTCTTTTTGGATCATATCTTTCTTTTCTTTCACATGTTGATTAGATTGGACATGTTGATCCTTGAATACATGTGGATTTTTAGACTTATGACTTTTATACTTGGCATCCAAATTGATTGGAGGGGGAAAGGAATGCATGGATGGATATGAATGAAATGGACTTCTTTTGGATGGATGAAATTTACTCAAGGATGTGTGCCTTTGCTGACCTTGCATAGAGGATGAAGGGATATAAGGACCTAAGATGGATGTAAGGTATGATGGGGAAGGTGTATGTTTTGATTTTGATCGAGGGATACCAACCTCTTGAGAGTGAGTTGTGTATACATGACCCTTAAGATCTTCTTTAACATGCAGGGATTCTTTCTTATGGAGATCTACTCCTTTGCCTTTATGAATATCTTGATTTGTAGGATACTCTTTTCTTTGGGAAGAAGACGCGAGTCCATTATGAGGTGGATATGATATGAGAGAAATAATGAGATCTTGAAGTGGATCAGATTGCACCAAAGTGGAAGAACCCATTATGCATGTCGAGGGTTCATGAACATCTTGCACTGACACGTTAGAACCATGAGGGGGATTAGGATCATGAGGGGGACTAGGATTGTGTTGTGGACATGGTTCAATGATAGGCTCTTCAAGAGATGGAATGGGAGGAATAATGGGATCATCACAAGAAATATGATCTTGGAGTGTATATGGAGCATTAAGACAATGAGATGGAGAAACAAAAGGATCTTGTGGAGGATTTAAAGGAATAATTTGATCTTGACAAGGAGGAAGATCATTGGAATCCTCTTTAAATGTGCTTTGCTCTGGACTTTAAATGGGATCATCATAAAGGATGGAAAGGATATAAGGACCTAAGATGGATGTAAGGTATGATGGGGAAGGTGTATGTTTTGATTTTGATGGAGGGATACCAACCTCTTGAGAGTGAGTTGTGTAGACATGACCCTTAATATCTTCTTTGATATGGAGGGGTTCTTTCTCATGAAGGTCTACTCCTTTTCCTTTATGAATATCTTGACTTGTAGGATACTCTTTTCTTTGGGAAGAAGACGCAAGTCCATTATGAGGTGGATATGATATGAGAGAAATAATGAGACCTTGAAGTGGATCGGATTGCACCAAAGTGGAAGAACTCATTATGCATGTTGAGGGTTCATGAACATCTTGCATTGACACGTTAGAATCATGAGGGGGATTAGGATCATGAGGGGGACTAGGATTGTGAGGGGACTAGGATTGTGTGGTGGACATGGTTCAATGACAGGATCTTCAAGAGATGGAATGGGAGAAATAATGGGATCATCAAAAGGAATGAGATCTTGGAGTGTATATGCAGGATTAGGACGTGGAGATGGAGTAACAAAAGGATCTTGTGGAGGATTTAAAGGAATAATTTGATCTTGACAAGGAGGAAGATCATTGGAATCCTCTTTAAAGGTGCTTTGCTCTTGACTTTTAATGGGATCATCAGAAAGGATGGAAGGAATATCTTGATCTTTCTTAGGAAGTGGAATGTCAATGGGACTTTGGATAGGATGGATAAGAATAGGGGAATCATTGTGAGTAACTGGGGAAATGGGATCTTGGTCAACAATTGGATGGGATGATAAGGTTTCAGGATCTTGATCTTGATCTGTTTCAAGACATGTTTCTTCATGCTCTAAATTATCCTCTTGACATGGGGTTGGAATTTGGATATGCATGGGGGATTCTGACAAGGAATCAATGTTTTGGCATGAAGGAAATGCACTTTGAACATTTGTGATGGATTCTGGCAAGGAATCAATGCTTGAACATGAGGAAGAAGGACTTCGATTGGGGTCCTCTAAAATAGGTAATGGCAATAAAGTGCATGGTTGCATTGGGTCTTGTATTTCTGAAACATGACAAGGATGTGCATCATGAATTGGATTATCTTGGAAATCAATTATGGATAGCTCTTGGATAATTGCATCCTTGGGTGTATTGTTTGATGAGGACGACATGGAAGGTTCTTGTGAAACTTCTAAAGGTGTAGGGATAGATGCCACTGGAGAGTCAATTTGTTTGTGGGGAGATGAGGCATTGCTAGACATAATTGTATTATCTTGATCTTCCTGAAAGAACTCACTTGGTAATTTCCTTAAGAGCATTGCAATAAAGCCACCTTTCTTTCGAGGTTTTGACATAGTTGTATTTGGAATTTGAACTTGTTTGGCAAGGAGTTGGTTCTGATCTAATGTCATGTTTTGATATTGGACTTGGTTCAATTGTTCTGACATGTTTGAAACTTGGGTTGGTGTGTGCTACAACCTTTGTTTTTGAATGTTTGGTTGTGGTTGTTGACATTGATATGTTGATTGAACTTGTTGATATTCCACCATTGGTTGAACTATTTGTGGACATTGTATAGTTGGTTGGACATATTGTTGAAATTGGACTATTGGTTGTGTTGGTTGTATATGTTGGACCATTGGTTGTGTCATTGGTTGTGATGGTTGAAAATGTGATTGATAGTAAACACCTTCTTGTTCTTGTTGTGGAGGCACATAATGTTGTTGTCTCTTTTCTTGAAATTGTTTCATCATCTCTATTTGTCAGAGGAGAGCTGGTATGTCTGATCATTAAAGAAGAGATCTTACATCAATTGGCTCAATCTTTGGATTTTGACTTGGAAATTTTTGAAACATTTTAGACATTTGTGATCTATTCTTCTCAATGTTTTTCACTCTTTGTTCCAAAATCTCATTTTCTTGAGCTAGTTTCTCCTCTACTTTTTGTATTTGGACATTTACATCATCATGATAAGTTTGATTTAAGTTTTGAGACATGTAGAGATTGGATTGACATGATTGATTGCTCAATTGTGATGACATGGCTTTGTAAGAAGGTTGAGACCTCATTTCAACAAACATGTCGCTATGCAATGCAACTAATGGGATTGACAAATGCATCCTAAAGGATGACAATGCAACTTAATGTTTTTGTTGTTTTTCAAGATTTTGGCAAAATCATGAATGCAATTCTAAAAATGAGACCCTTAGGAAATTTAAATGATGTCTAGACCTCAAAGGACAAAAGGACCAAATGACAATAGGACAAATTGACAATGTCTCACCTATAGGCTTGGATACTAAGCTAGGTTTGACCAAATGACATTGATGACAAAAAGACAAAAGTTTGACAAGGTCTAGACTTCCTAACAATAACTTAGGGTTTATCAAAGATTTGCATTACTCAAGTATGACAAAACCTAGTTTTGACACTATATGCAAAGGGACAATTACTATGCAAATGACCCTAATATGATATGATAATGACCTAAGCTTAATGAAGAGACCTAGGGTATGCAAATGTGACCTAATGCTATGAGGACAAGGATGCAAATGCAAATGTATGACAATGACAACCTAAGACAAAACCTAAGGTTGAATTATGAAATGGTATTACTCTAATGCAAGAAGACACATGCAAATGGATGACCCTTATTGATATGCAAAGGAGTGTGACCTAGGTGAAACCTAACCTTGGTACTTGACAGTGAATTTGCAAAATGCAAACCTAGGATGAACCTAAATCTAAGTGACATGAATGTTTGAGACAAGATTTTGAAAAATGTTTGACAACCATGTTTGAAGGTGTTTTGAACTTTGTTGAATGAAATACTCTTGTGTTTAACCTTGTTTTTGAATCAATCTGCCTTGTTTTTGAAATGAGACGCAACTAAACTTTTGACAAGCAAAGAAGACAAGATATTTTAACTTAGACTCAAGACAATCATGCTCATTCACACATTTCTTATGGTAGGTAAAGACAGTAGGTACTTGAGAGGTAGACTCGTTATGAGATTCAAGGAGAATACATAGATGCTTGACCCCACGGGCTCCCCTCCACACCACTCACTTCTCAGGGCAGCCAAGCATCAGTCCCCATGGAAATCTCCCCATGGCGAACTTAGTATCTCTTCCAAGTATCTGAACTCCTTCTCAAGCAACTAGAAGGATTTTTGGCCTCTAAATACAAGGTGTTTAATAAGGATTTCTATTAAGCATTACTCCTTGGTGTCACGCAAGTGGGATTGAGACATAAGCCCACCAAGATACCAAACAAATGTAGTCGTGCAAGCATGATTTAGACCGTGAGGCCCTACTTAGATGTTGATATGAGAAAGAGTCCAAGGGTCATCACTTCCCAAGTAACTACAATTCCCATGTAACCCTTCCTTCAAAGCTTTCGCCCATCAGGTATTTATTTATAGTGAGTTAGAATGCCAAGGTACTCTGGCTGTGCTCACTTTGGGTCATTCCCTTCTCATGATTGTCACTTTCTTGCAAAAGAAAGCAAATGGTCGGGAAGGTAGGCCCTCTAAAGGTAACAAAAAATCCAAGACATGAGAATGGTATTGAAGATCTGGATTTTTGATCACCCTAAGAAGGATGAGAGCATACTCTCCTACTCCAATGTCAAACTCGACAATCAAAGCAAACACATGTTCATTCCATCCTATTTAGCAAACATACTAGGTGCCTAATTATGAATCACAAACACAAAGTTCGGTTGGAATACAAGGCAACCTGCAAAATCACTAAGTTAGAAGTTTGATTTGTTTGCTCTTTGACTAGCGAACCTACATAAGATTTGTTAGTAGTTTCATTTTTGTCTTCACCATGCATAATGCCAAGGTTCTTCATAGAGAATCAGTACCAAAGAAAACCAAAATGCAAGAACATAATGCCAAACAAAGTAATTTGCAAGCAAAAACATTGATTTTCACCTCTATTTCTGGCCTTACATAGGCACATAATGTCTTGACATAGGCGCAGAATGCATTGACATAGGCACAGAATGGATTGACACAGGTGTAGATCCCTTTGACATAGGCATAGATCCCTTTGACACAGGCACAAAAGTGCTTACATAGGCGCAGATCCCTTTGACACAGGCGTAGAAGTACACAAAAAGCCCTAAGTTGCCCTGTTTCTTGGGTTTTCACCTGCAAATCAGCTCAAAAAGGCACTCAAAACATGGTTAAATGGTTAGTTTCACGTCGGGTTCACCAAGAAATGTAGATAGGAATCTGGAAATCATCAAAGCAAGTAGGAATTTAGACTAGCTCAATCATGAAAACTAAAATGCAGTGACAAATCCTAATTACATTCAATAGAGATGCATGAAAAACAAGACATTCAATTCAAATGCAAACCATTGCAAATGTGAATATCTCCTCCAGAAATCTCCATTGTCCTTCTTTCTCCTTCAAATTACTTTGTTTTGTGGATCTCACCTTCAAGTGCATAAGTATAATATGAAAGCAAGATTGACAAGACGAGATGACAACATAAGGGTACTAGAAGCGTGATTGATTTGACCTTTTGATTGAAGAAATTCATCCAATTTATAGATAAATCAGAGAAAAGACAAGATTAGCATGAAAGTGATTCGAATGGAAATTCAAATCAAGAATAGAAAAATTATGACAAGTGTATGACAAATTACTATGCAAGGATTTATGACAATTTATGACAATTTATGACAAATTGCTATGCAAGGATTATGACAAGAATTTGAAATAAAAATAGACATTTAGGAATTTAGGAGAAATTAGAAAATTAAGTTAGAAATAATGACTTGGAAATTAGGAAATTGATGCAAATTAGGTAAATTAATTAATAATTTTTCATTCATTAATTAATTCACACAAAGAGAGGGAATTAATTAGCCAATTAAATGAATATTTAATTGTGACAAGAAGACTTAGGATAAATAAATAAACTATTTAACCTAGAGGGAAAATGCCAAACAAGATTAAATGAATAAATCATAAAACCTTAGAAGATGAATTAGAAATGCAAGGACGACAATTAGGTCTTGACAAAAGATAATTAATGTCGATTCGATTTGATCATGATTTCTGACTTGATAAATGATTTGACTGATAAATGCACCAATTGACAAGGAACAATGACTAATTGATCCAAATTGACATGATTGAAAAGGATGGTGATCGATGTCAAATCGATCGCAAAATGACAAGATTGAAAATGACAACGATCGATGACAAATCGATCGCAAAACGACAAGATTAAAAATGACAATGATCGATGACAAATCGATCACAAAATGACAAGATTGATGACAAATTGATCACAAAATGACAAGATTGACCAGAGGACAAAACCCTAATTCTATTATCAATTAGGATTGATGATGTCCAAAATGAAATTGAATTGACGATGTCAAAATATGCTAAATGAGGATGCACATTGATGCGACAGGATAAGATCAACCAAAATCATGACTGAAGATTGCTATTGACAAGACCTAATTCAAAAGTGAGAAAAATGAGGAATGTAGAAGAAGAACTCGATGCTCGCAAATGATAAAGACCAAGTGCACAACATAGAAGAAATGTTAATGTGACGCAAAAACCCTAAAATAAGGTAATGCGCAAATGTTAAAGTATGACTCTGCAAGCATTGACCATTTTTAGATGTCTACAATTGTAATATCCTTTAGAGCCGACCTACTAAAATTGGTCTTAGGTTATGATATAAATGTAAGATCTTATTTGTAAGATCTAATGTGGAATACAAAAAGGAATTATGTGAAGGTATATGCGAAAATAAGTAGAGCTATACACGTAGATATTATTTGAAGGTTGAAGGAGGGTTTTGTGAAGACAATCGGAACTACACTGGTATTGAATCCAAAATAGTAAGATGCTATTTTGAGTAGTACATCCTTATTGGATTTAACCATCCAATTGTAGTTAGTGTGACTCCTATTGTGTTTTTTGCAGTGAGCTCTAGGTGCTTGGCCTTTTTGCATGCGCAGACCCCATTTGTATACTCATACTATCTGTAGTAGTATCATCTGATTGTGGGTAGGGTTTCCCACCATGGTTTTTCCCCTTATAGGGTTTCCACATACAAATATTGGTGTTATGTGTTGTGGATGTTATTGTCTTTCTGTTTCATGCATTAATCTTTACCGGTACTATAATTAACTGATAAAACTATCTACCAGCATACAAGTCTAGTTTACTAGTATTAAGCATTTAAGTTGGTTAATTTGTTTTGGTTTGAATTTATTTTGACAACTGACTCACCCCCCCCCTCTCAGTTGTCCCTGGGACCTAACAATTGGTATCAGAGCCTAGTCATCTTTTTGTAGAAGTTTAATAGCTTGAGGAGATCCAATGTCTACTAACTATTTCAGGAAGAGTAGTCCTAATCTTGATGGAACCAACTATGGAATATGGAAGATAAGAATGGAGACATATCTAAATTGCATTGGAAAGGACATTTGGGATGTTACAAAGAATGGATATACAACTCCTACAACCAGTCAACCTAATCCACCAAACTTGGCTAAAGATGAGGAAAATGATTGCAAAGCTAGAGAAGCACTTTTGAGTGCATTATCGGATTAGCAAATCATGGGATTATAAGATAGATCAACTGCTAAAGCTATTTGGGATCATCTAGAAACATTGAATGAAGGAGATTCCATAGTCAAAATTGCAAAACTTGAAAGCTTCCAGGTCAGGTATGAAAATCTAAAAATGGAAGAAGATGAAAGGATTTCTGCTTTTATGAAAAGAGTAAATGAAATTGTTTTGGGTATTAAATGTTGTGGAGGAACCTTAACTGATGATGAAATTATTTCAAAAGTTCTAAGAGGATTGCCACCAACATATAAAATGAAGGTTACTACTATAAATGAGTTAAGAACAATGTCTAATACATCAGTAACTAGGGATACATTGATTGGAAAACTTTCGGCTTTTGAAATTGAGAAATTTGGTCCTATTGCTACTATAAATACAGATTTAGCTTTTAAGGAATCAACATCATTTGCACCATCATTTGACAAGTCTTATTGGAAATCCTTTTATGCAAGAGAACTTGAAGAAAGCAGGAGAGAAAATGAAGAACTTGTAGAACTTGAAGCACTACTTGCAAGGAAAATGCCTAAAGGTCTAGTTGGAAGTAAGTATGAAGGTAAAGAACCCTTAAATGCTTTAACTGTAATAAGATTGGTCATATGGCTTCTAGATGCCTTGATAGACATGCTAGACTAAGAGAAGAAGATAGAAGAACATACAATCCTAACCCTAAATATCAGAGATACAGATTTAAGAAGAATAAAGATAAAACTTGTTATCTTGCTGATGAAGGAGTCACTGATGATTCTGATGAAGATCTGACAGACAATGGATGGGTTTGTGTTGCTATAACAGAAGATCAACCAACACTTACTATTCAACTGGTAGAGAAGGCCTTGGCAGCTAAAGTTGAAGTTAAGGATGAATGGATCATTGATTCAGGATGTTCACATCACATGACTGGTGATAAAGGTAAATTCTTGAACTTTCAGGAATATAATGGAGGTCTAGTAAGATTTGGAGATGATAAAGCTTGCTTGATCAAAGGTAAAGGTACAATATCTCTTGATGGTAAGCATAATATAGAAAATGTTTACTATGTGGAAGGTTTAAAGCATAATCTTTTGAGTGTTGGTCAATTAGCTAAGAAAGGATTTCAATTACAATTCAAGAATGGTAAATGCAAAATTATGAACAGAACTGGTTTGGAAATTGCAATCGGTAATCAAACAAAAGGTAACATATTTCATTTGAATAATAGTGAAAATACATGCTTGATTGCACATATTGATGAAAGTTGGATATGGCATAAGAGACTCTGTCATGTAAATTTTTATTGCATGGTAAAAATCAGTACGACTAAGGAAGTTAGAGATTTACCTAAGATTGTCAAACCTCGCAATCCGGTATGTAACAAATGCCAATTTGGAAAACAAGTTAGAGCATCTTTTAAAAGTATTCCAGAAAATTCCAATAATGCTCTTGACCTAGTTCATACTTATTTACGTGGTCCAGATAGAACTTAAAGTTTACAAGGTGATAGATATTTCATGCTAATCATTGATGACTACTCTAGAATGTGTTGGATTACTTTTCTCAGAGAAAAAATAGAAGCACCTGGGAAGTTCAAACTATTCAAAGCAATGGTAGAGAATGAAACTAGTAAGAAAATCAAATGTCTGAGATCAGATCAAGGAGGAGAATTTACATCTAAGGAATTTAATGCATAATGTGAAGTGAATGGAATCAGAGACAGTTATCAGCACCTCAGACACCACAATAGAATGGAGTTGTTGAAAGGAAAAACAAAACTATCTTGGATGCAGCTAAATGTATGTTATTTGAAGCAAATCTACCACATGTATATTGGAGAGAGGCAGTAAGCACAGCGGTCTACACATTCAACAAAGTTCACATCAAAAGAGAAACCGGTAAGACCCTCATGAACTATGGTTTGGTATTACTCCTACTCTTAAATATTTTAAAATATTTGGAAGTAAATGCTATATTAGAAGAGATGAGTATATTGGAAAATTTGATCCTAGAAGTGATGAAGGAATATTTCTTGGTTATTCATCTAAGAGCAAGGCATATAGATGTTTTCACAAAAGATTACAAAAAATTGTTGAGAGTACAAATGTGAAGATTGATGAACAATTAAGAGGAACTTCAAAGTATATAGAGTCTGAACCGACAACAAAGATTCTAACAAATGAACCTACATTGAACCCACTAGTATAGAATAAAGATCCAGTTACACCAGTATCATCTGAAAATTCCACAATAACTGAGGAACAACAACAAACAAAGACACCCCAATATGTAAGACTGAATCACTCTGAAGATCAGATAATTGGGAACAAGTATAAAGGAGTTATGACAAGAGGAAGATTGGCAAATGAAGAGGTATGTCTTATTTCTCAAATTGAACCATCATCAATTAATGAGGCATGTGAAGATAAACACTCGATTAAAGCTATGGAAGAGGAACTAGAACAAATTGAGAAAAATAACACATGGACATTAGTTCCGCGGCCTAAAGACAAAAATGTGACTGGAACAAAATGGGTATTCAGAAACAAACTTAATGAAGATGGTAAGGTAATCAGAAATAAAGAAAGACTAGTGTGTAAGGGATATTCTCAGAAAGAAGGAATTGATTATAATGAAACCTGTGCACCGATAGCTAGAATTGAGGCAGTCAGATTATTCTTGGCTTTTGCAGCACACAAAAACTACAAAGTATATCAAATGGATATTAAATGCGCATTTCTGAATGGAGATCTTGAAGAAGAAGTTTACATTGAACAACCTGATGGATTTTCTTTGATAGATAAAGATTTGGTTTACAGGTTAAGGAAAGCTTTGTATGGGTTGAAACAAGCTCCAAGAGCCTAGTATGCAAGATTGGATAAGTATCTTTTGAAGATTGGTTTTTCTAAAGGTAATGTTGACAGCAACTTATATTACAAAGTGACTAATGATGACATCTTGGTTATAGAAGTTTTTGTTGATGATATAATCTTTGGAGGAGAAGATGGATTATGTAAAGACTTTTCTATTGAAATGCAACAAGAATTTGAAATGTCTATGATTGGAGAGATAAAATTCTTTTTAGGATTGTAGATTTCATAGATTGATAAAGGTATATTCTTGAGTCAATCCAAGTACTTGAAGGAGTTACTAAAGAAATTTGGGATGGAGAACTCTAAACCGGTAAGCACACCTATGACTACAAATGACAAATTATCACTAAGGGATGAATCTACACCTATTAATCCGACTAGGTACAAATCTATTATAGGAGGCCTACTATATTTAACACAAACAAGGCCTGATATTATGAATGTAGTATGTATTGTTTCAAGATTTTAGAGTAATCCTATAGAAAATCATGAATCAGTAGTAAAAAGGATTTTCTGGTACTTACAAGGCACTACAAATCTTGGATTATGGTATCCTAGAGATGAAACCTTTGAATTATGTGCATACACAAATGTAAATTGGGTAGGAGATGTGGATGATAGAAAAAGAACCACCGGAGGAACATTTTTTCTTGGTAGTAGATTAATTTATTGGTTGAGTAAGAAACAGTTGTACATCTTTATCAACACCTGAATCACAATATGTTGCAGCAGCAACTAACTGTACACAGGTATTATGGCTTAAGCAAATGTTGAAGGACATAAAGGTAAAATGCAAGGAAGCCATAACTATCTATTGTGACAACACTGCAGCAATTTATATATCTAAGAATCCCGTATTACATTCTAAAACTAAACATGTTTCTATCAAACTAAATTTTCTAAGGGAGAATGTTGAAACAAAAGAAGTAAAACTAGTTTATGTGAATACTAAAGAGCAGATTGCAGATATTTTCACTAAACCTCTACCTAAGGAGACCTTTGAATATCTTAGAACCCAGCTTGGGGTTATAACCCCACCGATAGAGACTTAGACAGTTGATGTTTGTCATCAACCGACAGAATTAACAGAGAAATATTTTATTCCAACTTTGATGAGGAAGCTACTTCTCAGGGGGAGTAGTTGGTATACTGAATTGATTGGTATTTTGTATTTACATTTGGTTTTGTATTGACTTTGGCATTTGATGTCAAAGGGAGAGAGATTGGTATGGAAAAACACAAGAAAAACACATGTCACTCCCAGGGGGAGAGATTGTTACTTTGGGGAGAGATTGTTTATATCTGTATTTTGATTTCTGGTTATGATCTCTTTTTGGGAGATTGATTGGTTTTGGTAATTGGCATTTCTATTTTGGCACTTTTATGGTTTTTCCATCTTGTGTTGCCATCAATGCCAAAGGGGGAGATTGTTGGTATTTTGGTATGGTTTTTTCATTGATGTCAACACCTACTATCACTTATGAACTCTGGCACTTTGAATAATTGGCAATGTTCACCGGCAAGCAAGTGACCTATGCACAGTCACTGGTATCTGGTACACTGGAAGGATATAATGTTCACCGACACCTGGAATGGCATGGGAAACACCTAGTTATGTCAAAGACATCATTTGGACACTTTGTCTTGGAGATTTGTTCATTGGCATATTCATATTTGCATATTTGCTGTTACCGGCAAATAGGTCCAGATCATTCACCTACAGGCTTATCTATTCTAGATCAGCACGACACGCTATGGAGATGTTTTATTAATGTTGTAATTACATTGAGCTGACATATTGAATCGGGTATAGCATCGGACATTGTTTTATTTGTAAAATGATTTTATTGTAATATCCTTTAGAGCCAACCTACTAAAATTGGTCTTAGGTTATGATATAAATGTAAGATCTTATTTATAAGATCTAATGTGGAATACGAAAAGGAATTGTGTGAAGGTATATGCAAAAATAAGCAGAGCTATACATGCAGATATCATTTGAAGGTTGAAGGAGGGTTTTGTGAAGACAATCAAAACTACATTGGTACTGAATCCAGCATAGTAAGATGCTATTTTGAGCAGTACATCCTTATTGGATTTAACCATCCAATTGTATTCAGTGTGACTCCTATTGTGTTTGAGTAGTGATCTCTAGACGCTTGGTCTTTCTGCATGTGCAGACCCCATTTGTATACACATACTATCTGCAGTAGTATCATCTGATTGTGGGTAAGGTTTCCCACCGTGGTTTTTCCCCTTATAGGGTTTCCACGTACAAATATTGGTGTTATGTGTTGTGGGTGTTATTGTCTTTCTATTTCATGAATTAATCTTTACTGATACTGTAATTAACTGATAAAACTATCTACCGGCATACAAGTCTGATTTATCAGTATTAAGCATTTAAGTTGGTAAAGTTATTTTGGTTTGAATTTATTTTGACAACTGATTCACCCCCCCCCCTCTCAGTTGTCCCCGAGACCTAACCCAACGTTTCTTCAAGAATGGGTTTTGCTGAAGTAATGTGGCAAATAGGATGCATTCAAGACAATGATTTAAAAGGAAGAGGTAGATAGAGTCATAAATATGGACATGCTGGAGGATAGCATGGATAAAATAATTGCCACAGGATCATTTTTTGAAACTTTTGAAAGAGAGGCAAACCAAATAGCCATTAAATATATTCTATATAGGGCAAAAGCTGATGAAGTCATGAGTTTTTATTGGTCATCCGATGAAGACTATAGTGCATGGAGTAGTATGTATCTAAATGATGAGTAAAGGTTGTTAATAGTTTGCATAACTATTTTTGTCTTCTAGTGGCAGATATTTTTAAACCTGTATAACAGAAATGATGGTAATATTCATCATGAGTTTTAAAGAAGGTGGCCACATTCTTTGATCCTGCATAAGAAAAATCAAGGATGAATGTTTGTATAATAGGATGCAGTTGTGTATAATCATTTTGAGATGATAGGTGTCTCCTCTATCTTGAAGCTTGTTTTCTCTGTTGTTTTTTTATAAAAGGAAATTTAGGGCTATAAGACGGGGTTCGGATTTTTTCTCCCTTGAGTATTCCGAAATTCTATTTCCAAATAGCAAAGTCTAGGTGAAGCAAAAAGTTGTAAAAGGTTATTTTACAGAGCAAAATAGAAAGAGTCTTATGTTTGTAATTTTGTAGGTTCTTGAAGGACTTATATATGAACTGTATTCTTATAGAGACAACCAAATTATTCAATAGAAATATAATTCAAACCCATTTCTCTCTAGTGTATTGTTCTATCATGTTTTGAATGCATATTATCAAGGATTTTATCATTCATTACACTATTATGGTGTATGCATTTTTTGTTCATGCTTTGCTGTAAGGGGCTAATTAAATGCTTGAATAAAATTGCAGAGTGGTAGGGATATTTGCAGGGATTTTGATAAGTAGTTCCAGGTTGGGGTTGCGAATATGATGTATTGCAAGGCAATATTGTCTTAGGTTTATATGTTGTTAGATAAATTCTGTCAGAAATGCATTTTATGCAATATGAATCCATGTGCCCAATGGAATAAGGCACTGATCATATCTAAGTGAATGCCTTGGTGTTGATTTTCTGTTCAGAATCACTACTTATTTGCTATAACCTATTGATTATTAAAATATTTTCATTTACATGAATGTTGTCATATGTTTTAATCATCTCATGCTCCAAACTAGTTGAGGATCACTGAGGAATTTTCCATTCCTGAGCATTCTCCCTTTTTGTTGAGTCTTTATATAAGATTATCTACTTTCATTCATGTGTAATTTGTGAGTGTGGTGTAGAAATCACAAATTGGCATGGGGATCACCCTCCTTGGTTTTGCAGAGCCTAAAGTGTAGAAGGATCTTGTATCCTTGTTATTGTTGGTCCAAGTTTGAAGAATATTAATAGTTGGAAGTGGCTTTCCATAGATATTTTAGAATAAAATAACTTGTCTCTATCTTGTGTTAGTGTAAACCCATTTTTGGGCACCAACATTACCCACTGCCAATTTTGCCACTGCGTAAAATAGGAGCAAAATATAGACGCTTAAAATTAATTAAATTAAATATTTAATCAAATTAGCCTTTCTACGTAATTAATTAATTTAATTATGTTATCCTTATTCCTCTCAAAATTAATTAAATTTAATTGAATTAATCTTGTCACTATAGTCCAATACTTAATTTATCAAATAAATGGATTGTTCTCTCTATTCTTCTAAAGTCAATCAAATCATTAATTCTTCTAAATGGCACGCACTTAGTTAATTTTAATTAATTAACATAACTAAAGTGATTCCTACAAATCACTTTCCCTAATCTCCACTTAGCCTAATTAATTATTCTAGAAGCTTGATTATCATTATTCCTCTATTTTAAAATCCTTCACTCATTCTCTCTTCTCCTGTCAAATCCTCCAAATTTATCCACTCCTCGAGATAATCCTTCATTAACCAACTTAACCCCCTTTCTTCATCATTTTTACATCCCTAATCTTCATGATTAGGAATAAGTCAACCATTTTCCATAAATGGTTTGTCCACTTTCAACCCCCAAATGTCAAGGATTTCAAATCCATCCACTTCCCCATGCTCCCTCACTTCCTGAGGAATTTTTAATTCATTTTCTATTCCCTTTCTCCCATGCAACCTTCTATCTTGGAATTTTTAATTCCTTTGTCCCTTCCCAAGGAATTTTAATCCTTTTATTCTTTCAATGTGCATTAGGGACTCTTCCCTATGCACCTTGAGGAGTGTGGAGACAAGAAATGCCTTTATGGTAAATCTCTTGGTCTCCACACCTTGTCCTCTCAATCCCTTCCATTACTTTCTTTCAATCCTCACCCTTCATTATAAATCAATATTTAACCTCCATTTTATTCCTCTCAAATCTATAATTTGGGGTCTCCTCCGCTCATTTCCATATCTATCTTTTGTGCAATCATATGTTTGGTTAAAGAGGTTTTGTTTAAAATATAGTAGAGGTTTTCATAGTATCTCTGTGATTTGATGGTTGAACCCATGGTTTTGTGTTTATGGTTCATGTTTTCCTATGAAAAGGGTGTTCTACATTTTCGTGAGAATGATATTCTAGTTTGTGAACAAGGTTCAACAATTTCTTTCAAAGATTATCATGCAGTATATTATTTGATATTCCAAAGCAATTTGGGTGGCAACTCTGAGGTTTCTATGCCAGTGCACATATTTTTGAATAATTCTAACAAATCTTTGAAGGACTCTACTACTATGAGTAAAGCGAGGAACACTAGAGGGTACATGAGGCTACATCCTGAAGAAAAATTGGAAGAGCTTCATGGAGCTCTACAGAGACAGGGAATAAGAAGAAATGTAGATACAAGCATTGCTCCCTCATCATGGAAGCCTAAGAACAAGAATGCAAATAAGTCACCATTAAATCCTATTTCTAAGGTTCATGTATCATCTTCTAAAAGTTCTGAATCAGATAGTTTAGGATTGTTTAATTTGTTATTTGATAAAGAAGAAATGCAACCACATAGCAAAGAATGTACTCAAGTCTAGTATTCAGAAAAGACAAGAGGTCAAAGTAGAAGTAGAAGTCACCAAAGCAAAAATGCTATTGGTGTGCCTCCTCCTCCAGGTCGGTCTCACAACATATTTTTCTCGTGGTTATGTGTCAATACGAGAACAAGAAAATGTGAACTTGATTGATTTAGATGATACTTTCGGATCTGAGATAACTTTACCAGATCCAAAAGAAGTTTTTGGAGATATAGACACATTGAGAAGAGAACTCCAAGAACAAATAGATTTGAGAAGTAAGAGAGAAAAGGAAAAGGAATCTAAAGTTATTAGAGTTGTGATAGAGAGAGATGGTTGTATAGGACAATTAGCAACACTCAAAGCCTTGGCTCAATAAAATGATAAACCTTGTGTTGAGGGTCCTATTTTAAGAGAGATTTTAGATAAGAAATCTGAAAATATCATAAAGGAAAAGACTAAGAATAATATGGATAACTAGAGGTTAGTAGATCTTAGTTAGCCAAATATTTAGATTCCTAAATTAGATCTGGATAAAGGAAAACAAAATATATGTGGTGTTAAGATAGATGATAGAAAATCTTCGACTATCCCATATCTAAGTCGAAAGTTATCCTAAATTAACATTGAGCTAGAAACAACTAGAATAGAAAATGAAACTCTTGCAAAAGAGTTGAAGAGAGTTGAAATGGAAGCCTCAAATGAAGAGATGAAAAGGAAAATTGATTTTCTTAAGTTGTCAACATTAAAGAGTGCTTCATTCATTGCTAGCCCATCCAAAACTTAGGCTATTTCTGGTACAACACCAAATGTCATTACAAGTGTTCCATCCCAAAATGTCCAAGATACTTAGAACACTAAAATTCCAGTTATTGGGTAGAAAAGCCAAGCGACTACTCAAAATAGTAGTCAACCCCAATTTTCTAAAGATTTTAATACTACTATAGGGGTTAGCACCAAAATAGATGATATTGTAGATAATACCATAACAAATGTTGCAGGATGAGCTGTAGCAGGTCAATTTCAAAGAAGACCTATTCACCTAAAGAGATATAGGCAATTACATTTTGATGGGATCCAAGGATATCCCAATGTTATCCCAAATGACTTAAGGGATAAATTTAGTAAATCTGCAGACAATAATGCTACAACTGGCAAAGAACATCTAAGGGAATTCATTGATAAGTTGAATGACTATGAGGTGGAGCATGAGGATGTTGTTATAAAATTATTTGTGCAATCTCTGATAGAGGATGCCAGGGATTGGTATAGAGGATTTCCAACTGCAAGTATTAGTTCCTGGGAAGAATTTGAGAGATTTTTTAAAGAGTAGTATGGCGATAAAACAAATCCTAGCTTCATGTTAAATGAGTTCAATAACATTAAGAAGTCATTGAATGAGGATGTGTCTGATTTCAATATCAGATTTCAGAAAGCTATGCATAAGTAGTTTCTTGTTTTAAGGTTGGATGATAATGTTTGTCTGACCACATATATGAATGCATTTGATGCAAAAATGACATATATCCTTAGAGATAAGGATCCTCAAACTCTGAGAGATGCATTTAGGATAGCTATAAATGTTGAAGAAAATAGAAGAGCTTCAGGTAAGCTTGGAAGGAGAGAGGGTCCTAGATTTTCTAAGAGTGTCAAAGATAAAGTTGAAAAGTCTTTAGGCACAAAACCTAAAGAGGAAGAAATATGGGACAAGTTGCTTAATACCTTGAAGGATTTGAAATTAACTGTGGAAAAAAATGACAAGGGTTTTGTACCAGAAAAGCCACAGTTTAATAAATTTAATAGACCACCAGGATTACAGGATTATCCTTACAATACAAATTGGAAGGATGGAAAGCCTTTTCAGCAACAAAAGGGTAAAGAGGAACAACAAACTCTTGACCCTTTGCAGAAACATACAGTGAACATGGTGGAAGATACACCTTGGTGTGTTGCTTGTCAATCACCCCATTCACTTGAATATTGCGCTATAGCACAATTTATTTCTACCAAGGATGAGACACATGAAGAAGAGGAAGAAATTTTTGAAGGTGACAATGTTGATTGTCTTATGATTTCTTCTTATCTTGGAGAAGAAGAATATTCTTCTGACATTGAAACTCAGGAATTTGATATAGATAATCAAAGGCAAATAAATGAAACATATCATTAGCAAGTTTTTTCTGATGAAGAGTTATCTGTTGACGACTGAATGTGTAATGTTGAACAAGGTGAGAGTTATGTTTCCTTGAGAAGAACCTCAAATGAATAGATTTATAGAATAACAACTGCTATGGTAGCTTAGGTAAAAAACAACTATCAATTGAGAAATAGGATTGTGGGTGAAGACTAGGGAAAGCCTTTAGGTTTATTTGTCAAAGAGTTAAAAAATGAAGGCAAAGAGGCCAAGGAGGATAAATCAGGAAAAGATGCAATCAAAATTAAGGAGGTCAAGAGAAAGGAGTGGGATAAGAAAGAAGAGGTTGTGAAACCTATTGAAAAAAATTCTCCACCTAATATGAAGGTAAATATGGTTGGAAAATTTGTGTCTCTCACTAAAGGAGACTTGTAGAAAACACAAAGTATTAAAGGCAACAAACCAAAGAAATATGAAGAAAAATCAAGTATGTCACATGAATTACCAAATTACACATCTATGGATATACTTCAGTTGCTTTCTCAAATTACAGTTAAGGTTCCTTTGCAAGAGATGCTAAGAATTGAAGAGCATAGGGAGAAAGCCATGGCTTGGGTCAAGGGTGTTTCTCATTCTATTGAAATTGAAAATGAGACTGTATCTCATAATGTAAAAGAACAAATGATTAAAAATGAGTCAAAGGATAAAGAGTTAGAGGGAATGGTTTCTCAGATTCCCCAAATTTATCTTGAAGATATAGTAGGTGAGAGCCTTGATAATGTAGACCCTTTCTTTCTGAGTTTTATTATAAATGGAGGAGTCTTTAAGAATTATATGATTGATTCAGGGGCCTCAAATAATGTCATGCCAGTAAGGATAATGTAGTCCATGGGTTTGAAAGTAGATACTCCTCAGGGAAGATGTTGTGCTATAGATTCAAGAGAAGTTCTTGTGATAGGAACTATAAAGGCACTACCTTATAAACTTGTTTCTTTCCCTGAGAAAGAATTAACTATGAGTGTCCTAGTTGTAGATATTCCACCGCATTATGGGATGTTATTGTCAAGAAAGTGGAGTGCCTATATGGGTGGAAGTTTGTAATGTGACCTATCTTATGCTACTATTTGCATTGATGGTAAAAATGTAAAGGTTAAAAGAGAATCCAGGGTACCATATATGATGGTGCATGCAGCACAATCTGATGAAGACATGACTTGTTTTGTAGACACAGGGATAAATTCATTCAGGGTTGAAGATTATCCAGAGAAGAAAAGGAACAACCTGCATTATTAGATGAAGAAGTAGAAAAATCATCAACAGATGATAATTTGTGGACTATGTATTTTGATGGAGCCAATTCTAAGGAGGGATCGAGAGTAGGTGTTGTTGGCATTTTTGATGTTTATGTTGTGATTGTCATTGATGGACACACACTTGTATTGAGATCACCTTTATATGTATGAGCTAGAGCTCAACCAGTATTTGTTCCAACCGGTATGTTGTATTCTAGTCTTTAGACTATTAGTGATTTTGCAGAATGTGTTTCCTGGTCTGAAGCGGCATGTCAACCCCAAGCAATTCGTAGATCTCAAGTGGTATGAGGGAGCAAAGTGGCATAACACATTCTTACCAGTCTTCATTATTGTCAAACCGGCAACTGATATTTTGTATAAATCGGTAATACTCTATGATGAGTTACCAATCCACTGATTGATTGATGGTGCCGACACACTGATGGTGCTTTTTGTTTCATGTTACTGAGTATGTCTAGATTCATTGAACCTAGGAAATTGCAATGTAATCCTATTGGACCGACATGAAATCAGATTCCTTTAAAAGGACATCATGTCTAGGGTTTTAGGTTGTTGTTGTTGCTGAAAGGGTTTATGTTGTGGCTAGGGTTTAAGGTGGTTGTTGAGTCGTTGTAAGAGTGATCTTATCTAAGAAGATCAAGTTGTAATAGAGAGAGATAGAGAAGACTGAAGTAATGGTGAAACACATTAGCAGTGAACTATATTGGATCTAACCAAGCAGTTTGTGCTATTAGATAGATCAAACACTTGTTGATTACTCACATCTTTGACAAGTCTATAGCCCTTAACCGGGTAGGCCCAAAAGCCTTTGTAAAATCTGTGGACTATGTATTTTGATGGAGCCAGTTCTAAGGAGGGATCAGGAGTAGGTGTGTTATTCATATCACCCCAGGGATAAAATTTTAAATTTTCTTTTACTCTGGCCTTTGCATGTACAAATAATGTAGCATAATATGAAGGATTGCTTCTTGGGTAGAGACTATCTGAAAAACAAGGGATAAATAATCTCAAGGTTGTTGGAGATTCTGAGTTAGTCATATCCCAAATTAGATCTAAATATTCATCAAAAAATAAAAGGTAGGAACAGTATAGAAATGTTGTATGGGACCAAATTGAGAATTTTGATGCATTTGGTATTAAATGGAAAGAAAGGAGCCATAACAGAATGGCTGATCTTATGAAAAATATAGCTCTAAGGCCAAAGGACATTACTTTTGCTGGAATCACAAAGATTGAGATTCAAATGAGGCCTTCAGTCCCTGCCAACATTGAAAGCTGGCAAGTTTTTAATGATGATGATGATATTTTAAGATTTCTACATTCCGTAGATGAATATGAAAATTAGGAGATTGATTTCAATTCCTTTGTATAGATAGAGGATGACAAAGAAACAATCTTTGGGAACGAAGTGATTCAACTAAAGACAAACAAAATTCCTAGAGGTCTGGTTGTTTTAGAGAGGGTGTTTGATAGTCAAGATAAGGCTAAGGTTTTTACTATTGCCCCGCACCCTAAAGATTTAGAAGATGTAAAGCTTGGGATAGAAGAAGCCCAAAGGAAGGTATATATTGGAAAGAAAATGTCACCTAGGGTTAGGAAAATGCTAATTGATTTGTTGAGAAAATATAAGCATGTTTTTGCTTGGTCATATGATGACCTAAAGGCTTACAGGGAAGATTTATTTCAATGTGAGATCCCTTTGAAAGAAAATGCCAAGCCTTTTAGACAAAATCAGAGGCCTATTAATCCAACATTTGCACCTAAAATGCAAGAGGATCTAGTCAAGTTAAGAGATGTTGGGATTATAAAAACCTATCAGACATTCATCATGGGTGTCTAACTTGGTACCTGTAAGAAAAAAGAATGGAGATATCAAATTATGTGTTGATTTCAGAAATCTAAATATATCTTCATTAAAAGATAATTATCCATTACCAAATATGGAAGCAATGTCACAAAAGGTGATAGGGTGTGAGCTCTTTTCTATGATGGATGGGTTTTTGGGTTACAACCAAGTAATGGTTAAAGAATTAGAACAATACAACACAATATTCACTACACCTTGGGGAACCTATGTTTATATAAGAATGCCTTTTGGTTTAATAAATGTAGGAGCGACATTTCAAAGAGCCATGGATGTCGTGTTTTTTGATATTATAAATGTGTTCTTAGTTGTATATCAGGATGATTTAACAACTTTCTCCAAGAAGGAAAGTGATCACTATGGTCACCTTGAAATTTTTTTGACTGAGTTGTTGAATATGGGATATCCTTAAACCCAAAAAAGTGTGCTTTTGGGGTAACTGAAGGTAAGTTTTTGGGTCACATCATTTCAAAATATGGTGTAAGAATTGACCCAAAGAGGGTAGTATCAATTGAAAAAGTCCCTCAGTCCAGAACAATGAAAGGTATCCAATATTTCTTTGGGTAGATTAATTTTCTAAGAAGGTTTGTCACTAATTTCACTAAAATTAGTAGACCTATCTCCAAGATGTTGAAGAAAGGTGCAAAGATAGAATGAAATGAGGAACTAGTTAAGGCATTCCAGGAGATCAAGAAGGCTATTAAAAATGTACCTATTATGAAAACACCTAATTACGACAAACCTATGCAGATTTTTTCATTCGCATCTTTTCATACTGTTGCTGCTCTATTGTTGCAAAAGAATTAAGAAGGTTTTGAACAACCTATAGCATTTTTTAGTAAATCTCTGCAAGCTACAGAGCTGAAATATGATTTAAATGAAAAGCAAGATTATGCACTAGTGAAAGTGGTTAAATCTTTTAGGAGTTACTTGATGGGAGCAATAGTGCTTGTGTATGTTCCTAGTGCTGCAATTAAAGACATTTTCACACAACACGAAGTATCTGGAAGAAGATGTCAATGGATAAATAGGATCCAAGAATTTAACATTGATATCCAAATCACTAAGTTAGTGAGAGGACAAGGATTAGCAAATTTGATGGCCCAGAGTAATTTGGATGCCAATCAAATAAATATTATGGAAGAAGAGAACATATCTTGTATCTGTGATATGGATGGTTGCAAATGGTACGATGATATCATGTATTATTTGTAGAGGATGAAATGTATGGAATACATGAGTGATAATAAAAGAATGACATTAAAATTACATGCTATCAAATATGCCATAGTAAATCTGAAACTTTGGTAGAGGAATAGTGGCGGTGTCATGTTAAAGTGTGTTGACCAGAATCAAGCTCAGAAGTTGTTGTCTAAATTGCATAGTGGAGTTTGCGGAGGGCATTATATGGCCAAGACAACTGCACACAAATTATTAAGGGCTAGGTTTTGGTGACCAACAATTTTCAAGGATGCACATCAACTAGTCAAGAAATGTGATCCATGCCAAATATTTTTTAGGAAAATTAAAATTTTCAAGAAATCTGTCGTTAAGATCTGTGAATGTGCAAGCTCCATTCCAGCAGTGGGGTATAGATTTTATTGGAGAGATAGAATGTAAATCTAGTAGTGGCCATTCTTGGATTTTAGTGGCCACTGACTATTTCACTAAGTGGGTTGAAGCTATACCCACTAGAAAAGAAACAAGTAAGGTGGTAATTGATATCCTTACAAATAATATATGGACTAGATTTGGATGTGCAGAGAGGATAGTCTTTGATAATGCTATGAGTTTTAGGTTAGAAGAATATGAAAACTTCTCCAACAAATATGGTATTCAAATCTCCTATTCATCAACTTACCACCCACAAGGAAATGGGCAAGCTGAATCAAGAAACAAAAGTTTGATGAAGAACATTAAAATAATCCTAGAAAAGAATAAGAAGGCTTGGGATTCAAAGCTGAGATTAGCAGTTTGGGCAGATAGGGTAACAATTAAGAAGGCAATTGGATGTGCACCTTTTGATTTGGTGTATGGTTTGCATGCAAGGTTACCCCAAAATAACCTTATGGAGATGTATAAGTTTGTCCAAACTTATGACAATGATATAGATGATGATATGCAGTTGAGGATTGAGGCTTTAATGGAACTAGATGAAGCTAGAAGAGAAGCAAGTATTAGAAATGCAAAGTTACATATGCAGGTCAAAAATCTATATGACAAAAGAGAAACTGTAAGGATTTTTCAATTTGATGATTTGGTTTTGATGTGGAATACCAGAATAGAGGACAAGTGAAAACACAGTAAGTTTGATGCCATTTGGCTAGGCCCAAATCTGATCCAAAGCAAATAGGGAGAAGATTCGTACATTCTCCAAGATATACATGGTGATACTCTTGAATTGTCTGTTCATGGACAATTCTTGAAGCTCTACTTTTCTTGAAAGTAGTTATTTTCGATGAGCATTAGTTAGGTTTTATATATATTAGTGTAGTTTCCTTTCTTTTGAAGTTGCCCTGTCCAGGTAATTTCTTTTTTATCTTCTCTGCAATTCGTCTGCTTCACCAAAAATTTTGGTTTCTCATCTCATTCCTGTGAAATGGATGTCCCCAACTAGAGCCACTAATAAGACCTAAAATTTATATCTTGCAAAATTTTCTTCACTCTGGTTTTATTATGCCCTCTATCAAGTTTTCAGGGTTTATGGCTTTAGGGGTTGTGAATTTCTTGATTAAGTCTTGGTATAAAAGAAAATATTCGGGCCTTTTTATATTTTGTTGCTACCTTTTTCTCACTTAAGGCCAAGGGTTGTATTCCATTGGCGGGGCCATTTTATTCTCTAAGCATTAAGTCACGTTAGACCGGCTTATGAAATTTTTTTCCTAAGTTGCATAAAGTTTTCCCTATAGTCAGTCTCCTTTTAATATTTGTGCATGTGACTACATTTTTCCTAAGTCCAAAATTCCTAAATATTTTGGCCGGTTGCTAAAGATAGGATAGATTTGACGGTTCGTGCTTCCCCATGGTCAAAAGTACAAGGATGATAAAGACCGTGACATCAAGAGATGATGCCACGTATGTTTGGCAGAAAAAGCTGAGCTGTCGGTTTGACTTTTCAAAATGTTTGATGTTAGCGGTTCCCAGCAGTTAAAACCCAAGTAACTAAAAATGAATATTTCTGTATGTGCTTATATCAAGTGGTAATGTTTTAATTGCAGTTTGAGAAGTGATTGGGAGTTAGTGGCCTTTATTAAGTGACCAAATCAGTTAAGAGGTAAATAGAGAACAGATCTGATGGTTTTCATGGTCCTACGATCAAAAGATGCGAGGAAAATATGGACCACGGCATCACGAGATGATGCCACATGTCCAAGATGAGCCAGGAAAAGCTGATGGTGGGGTCACTAAAGGTGGAAAAGCAAGGTGATGAGTTGGATGTGCCATGTCATGCCAAGGGTGGACCCGCTTGCCACATTGGATAGTAATTGTCAGATTGAATGGTTTGGTCTGTAAGATTTACCAACTTGGAGATTGATCGACAATCAGGTTTTAAACTTTTTCCAATGCAAATTAAGAGTCATTGTTTCACTCGTGCGAGTAGTAATGGTGGATGAGACATTTGTGTCCCTTTTCAGGAAATAATTAAAGACTTTTAAAAGTAGTTTTTCATTCATAAAAGATTTCATAGCAATCAAGAAGATATTCCTATTGTTGAAGAAGGTTGAAATGACTCTTTGCAACATAGAATTGTCATCTCTTTGGTGAAATCAAAATAGTATGTTTATTTGAGCTCCTTCATCTGTTCTTGAAATGAATTGATGTTATAAATTGTGCATGAAGTTATAAGAAAGGAATTTCAATTTGTTCTAGGGTTAAGAGATAAACAAAGAAGAGTGAAATTTGTTTAAATTACTGTTGTAATTTAAATATCTATTAGCCCTAGTCTTTTCATCCTCAATTTGAAGTTATAGTGTAAAACCCTAGCTTCAGAAGATGGATCCCTCACAAAAACATTCAGGAAAAATGGATTATATGAAAATAAATCTATTTGATGACTTCTTGGATCAATTAAAGCCCTCAATAAATGATAGACAACAAGGGCAGAGATTTGTGAGTAGAAAAACCCTAAGGGAAGGGTTAATCGATAAAGCATTCCGCTTGGCAGATGCTAGTATACCAATGACTAGAATAGAAATGTTCAAACTATGGTATGGACAAAGGAACTTGCATTCCCCATTATCCAGTCCCTGGTAGTATGATACATTGGTAAGTTGGTAGTGTCGGGTGTCTTCATGAACATTGACCAACTCAAAGTTGTTGCAAATAGATATGACCCTGTCTCAAGGGTTACTAGGGGAAATGAAGGAGAAATTTTATTGACTATCAGAAGGGAAGAGTTCCAGGAGGTTTTTGACCTGTATGAACCATCTGCGAACCTGGTGCAGATAGATTTGAATGAGAAAAAGGTAGAGTACTACAAGATGAGGGAATTCATTAGAAACAATTTCCTTCCAATGCATTTGGCCAGAGTAGGGAATACAACATATTTTCAAGCCCCCTACTTCTAGGCTACTTTATTTTCTCTATTTTAGATATTGGGTTTTAATCCAATTATAGTGATGCCACCTAATTTTATGTACATGGCCATGCAAATACAACATCTAGATTATACAGTGGTTTTGACTTTTCCCCTTACCTTGAAGAAAAGATTCATGAGGGGTTACTGGATATTAATAATGAACTAATTGGTGCTAAATTCTTTTGGTATTCCTTACTCATGTATATGTTCCTATTTAGGAATGCAAATTACTTTGAGGGTACCATGAACCTCAAAAGGACAATTGATAACCAAGAGAGTCCAGTGCAGCTTTGGAGCACAAATATGTCCTAGGATAGATAGGAGGCCAGCTTTGTAATATTTTATAATAGTTTTGCTTCTAGGTTGAGGCAAAAGTTGACAATAAATCCACCAAAAATTCCCAAAGAATTACATGATTTTGTAAGACCCAAAGAAAGGTTACCACTTGTTAGGATTGAGCATAATTTGGGGAATTTTATCCTTACCTTGTAAGTACTATTATCAGAATCTATGGTTTCTTCGGACAACCACATATACTTCCTTTCAACGTTCCTCTGAGAATGGGTTTTGTTGAAGTAATGTGGCAAATAGGATGTATTCAAGACAAGGATTTAAAAGGAAGAGGGAGAAAGAGTCATCAGTACCCAGGTAGAGATGATATGTGAAGGCCTAAATATAGATATGTTGGAGGATAGCATGGATAAAATAATTTCCATAGGATCATTTTTTAAAAACTTTTGAAAGAGAGGCAAACCAAGTAGTCATTAAATATACTCCATATAGGGCAAAAGATGATGAAGTCATGAGTTTTGATTGGCCATTTGATGAAGACTATAGTGCATGGAGTAGTATGTATCTGAATGATGAATAAAGGTTGTAAACAATTTGCATAACTATTTTTGTCTTCTAGTGGTAGATATTTTTGAACCTGTAAAATAGAAATGGCGGTAATATTCATCATGAGTTTTAATGAAGGCAGATGCATTCTTTGATCCTGCATAAGCAAAATCAAGGATGAATGTTTGTATAATAGAATGCAGTTGTGTATAATCATTTTGAGATGACAGGTGTCTCCTCTAGCCTGATGCTTGTTTTCTCCCTTGTTTTTTATAAAAGGGAATTCAAGGGTATGTGACGAGGTTTAGAATTTTGGTCCCTTGAGTGTTCTGAATTTCTGTTTCCAAATAGCAAAGTCTAGGTGAAGCAAAAAGTTGTAAAAGGTTATTTTATAGAGCAAAATAGAAAGAGTCTTATGTTTGTAATTTTATAGGTTCTTGAAGGAGTTATGTATGAATTTAATTCTTACAGAGACAGCCGAATTATTCAATAAAAATATAGTTCAAACCTATTTCTCTCCAGTGTATTGTTGTATCATGTTTTGAATGCATATTATCAAGGATTTTATCATTCATTACACTATTGTGGTGTGTGCATTTTTTGTTCATGCTTTGGTCTAAGGGGCTAATTAAATGCTTGAATAAAATTGCAGAGTGGTAGGGATATTTGCAAGGATTTTTATAAGTAGTTCTAGGTTGGGGTTGCAAATATGATGTATTGCAAGGCAATATTGTCTTAGGTTTACATGTTGTTAGATAAATTCTATCGGAAATGCATTTTATGCAATATGAATTCATCTTCCCAACAAAATAAGGCACTGATCATATCTAAGTGAATGCCTTGGTGTTGATTTTCTGTTCGGAATCGCTACTTTTTTGCTATAACCTATTGATTATTAGAATATTTTCATTTACATGAATGTTGTCATGTGTTTTAATCATCTCATCCTCCAAACTGGTTCAGGATCACTAAGGAATTTTCCATTCCTGAGCATTATCCCTTTCTTTTGAGTCTTTATATAAGATTGTCTTCTTTGTTTCATGTGTAATTTGTTAGTGTGGCATAGAAATCACAAATTGGCATGGGGATCACCCTCCGTGGTTTTGTAGAGCCTAAAGTGCAAAAGGATCTTGTATCCTTGTTATTTTTGGTCCAAGTCTAAAGAATATTAATAGTTGGAAATGGCTTTCCATATATATTTTAGAAGAAAACAAGTTGGTCTCTACCTTGTGTCAATGTAAACCCATTTGTGGGAACCAACATTACCCACTGCCAGTTTTGCTGCTACGTAAAAGGGGCAAAATATAGACGCTTAAAATTAATTAAATTAGCTTTTCTATGTAATTAATTAATTTAATTATTTTATCCTTATTCCTCTCAAAATTAATTAAATTTAATTGAATTAATCTTGTCACTATAGTCCAATACTTAGTTTATCAAATAAATTGATTGTTTTCCCTATTCTTCTAAAGTCAATCAAATCATTAATTTTTCTAAATGCCACTTGGTTAATTAATTTTAATTAATTAACTTAACTAAAGTGATTCCTATAAATCACTTTCCCTAATCTCCACTTAGCCTAATTAATTATTCTAGAAGCTTGATTATCACTATTCCTCTATTTTAAAATCCTCTACTCATTCTCTCTTCTCGTGTCAAATCCTCCTAACTTATCCACTTGCTTGAGCTAATCCTTCATTAACCAACTTAACTTTCTTTCTTAATCATTTGCACATTCCTAATCCTCATGATTAGGAATAAGTCAGCCATTTGCCATTAATGGTTTATCCACTTTCAACCCCCAACCTTAAATGCACCAACTTTGGTCATGTCAAGGATTTCAAATCCTTCCACTTCCCCATGCTCCCAAACTTCCAAAGGAATTTTTAATTCCTTTTCTATCCTTTTCTCCCATGCAACCTTCTATCTTGGAATTTTTTATTCCTTTGTCCTTTCCCAAGGAATTTTAAAATCCTTTTATTCTTCCAATGTGCATTAGGGAATCTTCCCTATGCACGTTGAGGAGTGTGGAGACAAGAAATGACTTTATGGTAAATCTCTTGGTCTCCACACCTTGTCATCTCAATACCCTCCTTTACTTTCTTTCAATTGTTACCCTCCAAACCAAATCAATCTTGAACTTCCATTTTATTCCTCTCAAATATATAAATTGGGATCTCCTCCCCTAATTTTTATATCCATATTTTGTGCAATCATATGCTGTCCGTTTGAGCTTAGAATAATCTCCCTAACATCACCACTATAGCCAAATTTTCTCCCATACTTATCCATTCCATCATCCATCCATTCATCCATCAAGTTTTCCCTATTGTTGTTGTGTAGTGAAGAGCAATCCAAATCCCCACCATAGGACAAATCCAATCAAGTTGAGGAGGGGCACATCGTTGACTTTACCGAAGGTCCAATAAGAGGAGGAAGTGGTAACATTGTGAAGGTATAAAGGTTATTTGTCATTTATTTAAGTTTTATGCTTATTTTGATTTAAACTAACCTTTACATCATTGCATTGTTTTCCCTTGGTTTACTACCTATTCTCTTATTTGTTGGAAATAGAGTGCAACTTGTGGTTGATATTCTTGATCTCATGAAACAACCACTTATTCATACAGAATAAATCCACAATCGCATTCCTCACAATGCTTAAAATATCATTGGGACTTTCCTACTCCAAATTTAGAAGGGGGGAATTGACATTCAAATCCCAGGGAAAGGAGGTTCTACCCTCATGGTTTGTATTAGGCATAAAATTCCCTGAATCAATATGAATAGAAGGTTTGCAACCTCCTTCTTGGATGCCTCTTCTCTTTCACATTTTTTTTTGGACCTTAGGGCCCTTCCCTTAACTAAAGAGACATTCTTTGAATTAACATTTGTGATCCACTCATCCTCTTTCGAGTATGACCTATTAGACCCCTCATCCTCAGAGTTCATGGAATCCTCAGGTGAAGAAGTGGGAATATTACCAGATGACAAGGTAGAGACTTAAAATGATAAAAATAAGAAGCATAAGCCCCTTATGAAGAATAGGGCTTTTAGGGTTCTTCCTATGGTCCTTAATACTAGAATCTAGTAAGGACCAAAGATAAAAAGAGAATATATTTTACTCTTATGCCTAGAATGGTTAAGAAGAACAAAGTGATGACCATACATTTTGGTGAAACAAACATCCAGAGATAAGTATTGCATGAGTACCTCTAGGGTTTCCACCTAGATCATTTTGATAGAGTTAGTGTTGTACTCATCTTTCAAACTCTTCACCAGTCTGGTCTTCTCCTTTCCTTTCAGAAAATTCTTAGTAGTAGCTTTAGAGAGCTTCATGCCTTTGAAAAATATAATACCATCCATTGCTAAGCTAGTCACTTAAACTATTAACTCATCCATAATTTTAAACTTTCTACCCACTAAAGTAATACTGCCATTCTCCCAACCCTTCACAACTAGGGCAGTGACCATGGGGTCGAAACCATGGAGTCTCTCTATAAAGGGCGTAAAACCCCGCTTGTCAAGGATTCTCCAAATGGTCTCATTCTTCTTTAGTTCATCATAATTTATGGGTTCCAACCACTTCCTATTTCCACCCATAGCTCTATCTCTTCTCAAAACCTCTACAACCCAGAGACACTAGCACACAATTACAAGACCCAAATAAAAAATAACCCGTAAAGCATGTAAAATACTCTTCAAATTATTACTAATCTCTACTAGAACCTCCTACCTCATCATCAGTAAATACTCCTTAAACTCAGATTTAAAAGGCATTCCCAACAATATTAAGTAAGCCTAACATGATGCATGTGTAGCTTGGCATAGGCTACTAGTTGCCCAACATTCTCTGGAACTCGATCACCCTCATTCCAAAAAATGATTTTGTCACTTTTTGTTGGTATTGGATTGTCATTGATGTAAACATTTACTCTTATTGAGAGAGAGAATCCAAACAAATATCTAAATAGATAATATAAGGTAGGTGTGTCACAATATTGGGCACATTCGAATATAGTGGAGATGCAAAGATAGAGGAGTATGCACTTGGAACAAGAAGACAATGTGCATGCCTTTGAACACAAATGTTAGAAGAGCTCTTGCAGATTTGAACCAATAGACTATGCATAGGATGAGAAAAATTTGAGTTTTAACATTTTAATCATTTGTCCCACATTAGCTGTGTTGAAGCAATTTATGGTCTTTATATAATCTGATAGGTATAAACTAAGTGAGCAATAACTCATGGGATTTTTGCCACTTGATAGAAAGGATCAAAGAAGATCCATCAATCCACATGATAGCATGGAGGAGATTCTAAACAAAATATTGATCCCTTTGGGATCACTTTGATCATTCGATCATCCATGGAAGTGTGATCACATGGGAGACTTGTGGACTACCATTGACATGACTTGGGATAATCAATGAGACATCTTATGTATCTCACCGATTAGACAAAAGGAAAGGTCATTGGTATATTAATAAGACATGTTCTGTGTCTCACTAATTAGATGAGGTGATATGTATGATGACATGGATGACATAGTGGAAGTAGTCTATTGTCAAAATGTATTTCACATTTTGTTGACACTACAATAGAAAGGATTGCACAACATGGAAGATGAAGTGGCACGTGGAACTGCCATAGTCAAATTGAAATAAGGTCATTGATATATCGATGAGACATATAATATGTCTCACTGACCATCTAATATGGATGTAATGATGTGCTCTCATGGTAGAGTTAAATGTTGACTGGAGTGTGTATCTCCATCGATGAGACTAGGGTCTATCAAGGAGAGTTGTTTGGAGGTTTTTTGATAGCCTGATAGAACATGGTCATGTGCAGTCTTGTGAAGGTTGAGTGAAGCATATTCTCATCGAAGAGACTTGGAGTCATCGGTGAGAGCTGGGTGATGTTCCCTCGATAGTCCGATATGGCTATGAACCAAATTGGACTTGCAGGCTCTTGTGAATCAAAGACTTTGACCTAGGCATTATCGACATGACTATACCATGTTGAAAATATTTTCTTTTATCTTAGTCTCCTTGTTCATTTAGAAATGGAGGTTTGCATTGCAAAGATATTTTTTATATAGCCCTTTTTGTTGGCTTTCTTGCAAAATGCAACATTGAATGAACGTCTACATGGCACAATTATAGGTGAAACTAATTAATTTTTGAAATCTTCATAGAGTTCAAAACATTGGCCCAAAAGGGAGGAAGAGATGAAAAATTATCAAGAGAGGAGACAACCAAAGCAACAAAGAAATCCTTAGAGGAGGAAGCAACCCAAACTAACTTTTCAAGAGGAGCTTGAATCAAAATTCTCATAGGATTGAGGGAACACTAAAGAGGAGACAAATCCCTATTAATCCCTCAAAGATCCTTCCAAACACCATTAGATATGTAGTTAAAAACATACACCCTGAAACTATTAAGACAATCCTGCATGAAAGGCTTGAAATATTGGCACCTTATATGGGGTTCATGACCAATCGAACTATCCTCCCAAAAGAGAACCTTTTTTCCTAATCCCACACTCCAACAAACCCCTTTGTCAATAATAAATTTAGTACGAATCACATTGTTCCAAAGGAGAGAACCTGAGAGCAAATTCTGCAATTCGATGAGCTCTCCCAAAGAACTTGAATTATTCAAATACTCACTCTACTAGATACAAATCCATTCCATAGAGGAAACAAAGAGCCTCCAAATCTTCTAGCCAACAAAGCAAGGTTTAAATCCCTCAACTTTCTAATACCCAAAAATCCAAAATTTCTAGGCTTCCAAACACTCTCCCAAGCCACCAAAGGGATCCTTTTCCTATCTTCGACTCATAACCAAATAAATATTTTTTGAATCCTTTCCAAGACCTCAACATACTTAGAATGAATTTTAAACAAGCTCATCACATACATTGGTAAATTTTGAAGTGATGCCTTTGATAGTTTAACTTTACTAACTTGACATAACTTAGCACCTTTCCAACCAGCCAACTTGGAGTTAAATTTATCAAAGAGTTTCAACTAGAAGGAATCAGGGACCTTAAGGAACAAAGGCAATCTAAAGTAAGTAGATGGAAGCACACAAACTCTACATCCCAAGATAGCAACAATCTTTCTCTCTCTAACCTACTGATTATTGTTGTATATGTTGATGATATTATATAAATGGAGGAAATGATAATCTATGTGTTATCCTCATTTTTAGCACTAGCGAAAAATTGAGGGTAACCCACATATTTTAGCTTATTTGTGGTTTTTCCTGCTCTATGGTTTTCTTCAGGAGACATTTTTGTCGTCGTAAGTGCATTTTTTCCATGTTTACACCTTTTCACTTTTATGTTAAGTCCAGGTGCAAATCGGGTTTACAAACCTAATTTACACCAAGTTTGGCATTTTAGGTGCAAATCGGGTTCATAAACCTGATTTGCACTTCTTTTAGCTTGTATAGCCTCATAGGTGCAATTCGGGTTCCTAGACCTGATTTACACCTCATAGGTGCAAATCGGGTTTATAAACACAAATTGTACTTTGAGTTATTTACATGGCTTATTTGAAGAGTTGGTTTAGGAGTCTTTTACTTTTTTTTAAGAATTATTTATCTTCCTTTTTACCCTCAATTTAATCTTTCCCAAGTTAATTTCAAATCTGGAGGGAGAATATTTCGACTACACATTTGAGGTATGTACTCTTTCTTCCCTCTTGTTAGGGTTTTTAAAACCCTTTTTGATTGTTTCTTGTATTTTTTGTATCAGTTTTTTGTTGGTTTTTCTTAGCATGAGATTTCGCTAGGATCGTAAGATCCCAAGTAGTGTCCATTGTATCTCTTTGTTTTATCACTTGGTGTCATGGTGGGGTTGTAGGCCCGACACACACCACTAAATGGTCCATGGTGGGTCTACGACCTTGCCACAATACCATGCCTTTACCTTTTGTGTTATACTGTATACTTCTCACAGTATGGTGTGGATGAGGCCATCGGCGTGCTACACACCACACTGTGGTGTGTGTCAGGTCTATGATCCCAACCACACATCGTATCCCTTGCATTATACAAGTCAAGTGGTGTTGGCAGGTCTGTGATCCCAACCAAAAATTATTTACCCTTCTTTTTGTAGTGTTTCATCGATGGTGTTTGGCGGGGCTTTAGGCCCGCCATCCTACAACCCCACCCGACACTATTTTCTTATGTTATGTGATGTATGACAGAGTTTTAAACCTCCCCTCCACCATTTGTTTCAACCTTCCTTTTAGGTGTTTGACTGGTCTATAAACCCAACTGACACCTCTTTTCCATGTTATTGTTATATATGTAATTCGGGTTTATAAACCAGAATTACACCTATTTTTGGTTTTGTTTTTTTAAGTGCAATTAGAATTTAAAAACATAATGACATATTTAATCCATAGTATTTTGCAAATGATTTTTTGGAATTAATTTATTTTAAATTCATTTATTGCACACATGTAAATGGTGATTTTTAATCCAATTTACCATGGAGATATTAATTTGTCGAAAAGGGGTTTTTCAAAAACCTAATTGTTTCAAGTGCACCATTCTTATAATTTGTTCAAGTCATTTGAACAAAAGAGAATTGATCAAATATATCATTATAAGGTTGATGAATGTCTTTTTCTCTCAGTACTATTATTATATCAATGACAAAGGTTTTTCCAAACAAAAGAGGGATAAAATTCAAGAAGAAAGACCCACATTCAATTTTTCCACCTTGTTCAATTACTTCTAATATTTACCATATTAGAGATATGGAGATAGGTCATGTCGAGCTAGCTGAATTTTAGAAAAGGATTGATAAACCACCTTCATATCATGGCATGGAAGCTATTATCAATAATGGCATCCACTTAGTAGCATTTTTTCCCATGTTGTCTTAGGATCCTAAATTTGTAATGGCATTGACAAATCATTTTGATCCAAATAGTAGAAGTGTGAAAGATGAATCTAGAAAGAAATTCATTAGGATTGATGAAGAGTTCTTTGATTCAATCTTCAAGTGTTCCAATATTGAGAAATATATTGACATTACTATGTAGATATCTATAGCCTACTTTGATAGAAATTCACATAAGCGTAAGCATAATATGAATGACAATTGGCTTAAAACCCCAAGACCTACTATTGCAACATGGACAATTCATTTAAGAAGTCAATGGTATAACTATTTTAAGTAGAGTTAAAGGACTTCCCACTTCTAATACTTTCTATAAATGGATGTATCATTATATCCATGTGATCAGACAAAATAGGGAGAAGATATTTTGGGGAAAATAGATCAGTAAAGCCACTTGTGACCAGCTCACCAAGGTTCCTACCACACTTAAGTTCTACACGACTTCTTACTGGACTATCCTACACTTAAGTTCTACCACACTTAGCTTCAATGAGACATTTTACTGGACTGTCTACCACTGGAGATAGGAGGCAGATTGAGGTACACAAATACTATTCCTAGTTGGTTCTTAAAGAAAGTCATAATCATTTTGGAAGAGTGAATGATGCTCTCATTTGTTATTATATGGTTATGATGGACAAGAACTTGTATAATAAGAGAGTGTCTAATCATGCTTGGGAAGTATTGAATCAATATGTATGCATGTTCCTTCAATTCCCAAACTTCACATATATCAGGGTTGGATGTTTCAATGGTGAGCCATTCATTCTCCCTAGATACCCCTCTGACAAGATTGTATTGGTGGATTTAGCTCATCAGATGAATGCGATGCATGAGGTGCAATCAGGTTCTCATAAAATAGATTTGAAGTTCTCTCTTACTATTAGTAGGTATTCTATCAATTCCATCTTTAAGGCCAGGGAAATGGAGGAGGAGATGAGAAGAGTTACCATGAGGTTCTTTAAGGATATAAAGGATTTTGATTACAAAGGAAGGATAAATAAGCTCAAGAAGGCATATGTACATGTGCATCAAATTGAAGATGTTTGGGTTGATTGTAGGTCTGAGCATGATGTGAGAAAACTTGATTATTTTCAGCTGATTGTTGAATAGATTGAGGACTTTGGTCTTGCCGATGTTCCCAAAGATCTGGATGAAGATGGTGATATCATGGATCTAATGTATGAGAAGAAGAACATTTCTTCTACTCCTTTGCCTCTTATCTAGTGGTCACAAAAGGAATGCACTTCCATCAAGGAACATTTTGAGAGTATTCTTATGAATACTAATGTTTGGTTATCTTTGCAAGGTGTTCCTTTCAAACCTTTCTCTTTTTCTTCTGATGATGACACTACTAGCCCAATGGGAAAGAGATAAGACATTAGAACCAAGAACAAATAGGACCTTGCTACTCTAGCAAAGGATCCTAAGTTGAAATTCATAGTTGGGTCTAAGAAAGGTAAAAATCAAGGAGATCCTTCGAGTTCTAATTTTTAGGAAATAACAGAGTTAGAGGTATCAAACAAGAGGAGGGTGATCATCCTAATGAAGAGTTAATTAATGGACAGGAGGATGAACAAGAACAAAATGAATTGGATATAGAAGAGATGCCATAAGCAAATGATTCCTTACTCTAGGTATCTTCTCCATCTATTTTACAAGTTCCTATTTCTACTTTTGAGCCCGAGCCTCAAGTGGTCACATGTATTTCCCCTTCAAGTTTCATTCATGTATCTTCCACTAGTACTAGTGAGTCCACTTTGGACATGCCACATGACAATATTGAGAATGTATTTTCTGATTTTCCCTCATGTTTTGAAGTATTCACAACCATGATGGATGATTTTGATAAATTCATGAATGAAGCAACCCTTAGATCCAATGAATCATCCCTTGACAATATTCCTCATGTCATTACCAAGACCTCTCCTATACTAACCACAATCGCTCAGGATTATATAAATCCCTCTCAAGAGATGGTAGTAGGTGAGGATGATGATACAACTTTATCTCCTTGGTTGATGTCAAATGTGCCTAAAAGAAAGAAACAAGCCATTTCAGGTGAAGGCTTAATTAATTTCAGTCAACTTGTTCCTGTGAAACCCAAGATGACCAAGAAATCCAAAAATTTGTCAAGGGTAAAATTTGATAAGAATAGGAATAAATATGTTGAGATTTCTTTTCCTCCTTAGGATGTTATCATTGGATAGGTCTAGGACTCATATTATACCATTCAAAGGATTAATCTAGGTAAGAAACTCATGATTCTATAGCATAGGACACTCAGTCTTCCTTAGAGGATTTTGTTTCCAAGTATGACAAAGATAAGGTCAAGAAAGATCAGCTTAAGGCACAAATTGAGAAACTCACCTCAATTCTTATCAAAGTGATGAAGTCTTCAGAAGTTGTTGAACCAGTGGCAACTTCTTTGGATGGCTGAGTTGTTAAGAGAGTTGAGAAGGCTACATCAAGGAGCAGAGCCTTAGGAGAATGGATGGATAAAATGCTAAGCCAAGGTACATGGCTCCTGAGTTCAACTTCCACCATTGTCAACAATCTTGACATTGGAAGGACAAAGGTGGATAGTACCATAGGAATTTTCTCCCAGGAACTTGAAACACAAGAAAAGGATTTTAAAGCCTAGTTGAAGTTTGAAGATTATGATCCTAATGACCTCATCCAAAATGGTGCCATTCCTTCATGGTGCATGTACATCAAGTAGCGAGAACCTTTGGAGCATCAGATGGATATTCTTGAGTGGCTAGTTAAGGATATGAGGAAAGAATAAAAAGAATGTGTTGATAAGATAACAAAGATCATTGCCAAAATCTTCGAAATTCCATGTGATTTCCTTGATGAAAATGAAAAGGTGCACAATGAAGATAAAATCATCAAAGAGTTTAGCTTACTCTTGACTGCCAAGGTTGATAGGGAAGACTTCTCTTTGTTCTCCATTGACAAATTACTTGATCTTCAATTAATTCTGGATTTTCTTGATTCATTTATAAAGAAACATAAGAAGTGTTATACTGAGTTAGAAGATTCTATAACAAGGGTCAAAGTCATTACCAAAAATACTTTGGGACCTAATAGAATTCAAATGAAGAATGCTTTGTAGAAGATCAAGGAGTTCCAGAAGTGTGATTCAGCTCAAGAGAATGACACTTAGTCATTTTTGTGTTTTCATTTTTGTGTTTTTCCAGTGGCATTTTATTATATCTATCAACACCTCAGGTGTCATTTTGTAAGTGTGCATGTGCACCTATTGAATGCACAAGTCCTAAGTTAAATTGAACTCTTCTTTTGACTTAGTCATACAATTAATTATAATTTCCTATTTTCATGCTACACCCCTCTCCTATATATATGAGGGTTGTATTTGTAATAAGGATCCTTTTTCCATCTTTGTTAATGCAACAAAACTCTTCCAAAGTGAAGAGAAAATTGAGACTTGGTGTTCATTTTTTAAATTTGCAATTTAATCAAGACATAGAAGATCTTGGCATTCAAACTTTGTTTTGAGTTCAATCTTTTATGTGGTATGAATGTTCTTATGTCATTGATATCATATGCCCTTGAATGATTAAAGTTGGTTATAGTTATTAGTGTTGAATATTGAATAACTTTGTTTGTTTACAAGTAATCTTTGAGTTACTTTGGAAATTCAGAAATTGGGAATTGGTTGAGAAGGAATTGCTTTAAGTCTTTGAGCTTATACAAGTGATCTTAGAAAGTTGTATTTAATGGATAGAAAGTAGATTCTTTGTGCTATACAAACTATCTAGCTAGAATACAATATCTTTTAATATATTTATGATTCTTTGAGCCTACAATATATTTGGGTCACAGTGGTTGATAGGAGTCTTAGTACATAAAAAGAATATTTGAGTTCGTAAGTGTGCAAATTCTCGTCCCTAGGTCATTTTCAAAAAAGGGGAGTAATGAAACACTTTGTTCTTTCATGAACACTTTAATTTTCAAGCTAGTTAAGTATAATATTACTGCAAGTTTTCAAAGTTATTTAAGTAAAGGGAAAGTCTATTTTTAAAAGAGAATTGGATATAACTAGTTTTGAAAGAAGAGAACCAAGTTGTTATTGTACCCTGGATTAGTGTAAAATTAGTAGGTGTTGGCGGCAATATTGTACATGGAAATAAAACTAGTTAATTAAGTTGTAATTGTGTTGGTTAGTTGGCAACCGAGGGGTGGTAGTTGCGGTGCGATGGTTGGAGCTCACACCCCCTCGGCATCTTTATATACTTCCAAATGTAACTTGTGGACAACAACAATGATGAATGGAATAACATCTGATATATTGCATCTAATATCTATGGCATTATTATTCTACATTACATGTTTTATCTGTGTGCTTTAAGTTATTCACCCGAGAGGGCAAACATTTGGCGCCGCTGCCTAGACGTACTCGGGATTGGAAGATGTAGATGGTGCATGAACACGATGGGCCTACCCATTGGTGAGGTAAACCTAGAGGTCGACGATGCCCGAACATAACTTTACACAGGAGAAGACATCGCAATGAGAGAATTCTCAATTCTGCTCTGGTAGCCATCCAAACCTACATCCGATGAGAGGCGATGGAGGCGGAAATCCCACCAAGTGCCATCTGGACAGCGTTGGAGGTGTGGGATGGCGCTAGACCAAGAAGGAATTGAACCTTGAATCTTCTATATTCAAATAAAAGTGTCATTGAGACAAGTTGTATCTAAGGAAATGTATTGTGAATTATGGAAACGTATGGAAATTAATGCCCAATCTATTGAATAAAGATAGAAAAAAAAAATAGAAATGGATGAGTCGGAGGTCACGCAGAGGGCCTTGATTCTGGAGCAGTAAGTAGAATGAAGGCGTAGGCTAAGGCAACTTGCTAAGGGACGACTGGCCAAGGGGTTTCTCAAAGGGAACCCAAGAGGTGTCACGGAGGTTGTGGAGGTAGAGATAGATGGAGAGAAGTACACTCTCTACACTATTGTAGGGTTGCCCGAAGGGAACCTAGGAGTCATGGAGGGTGCCAAAGGTGACCTCTATAGTTCGCCTAAATACCACCACCGTAGGGTAAGAAGTCGCGAAGAGTTGGTGGAACAAACAAGGTGAAATCTAAACTTGATCGACGCTACTAGAGACCTACTAAAGCATTTGTCCATTTTGGAGGACAACCGGAGGGAGATGACCGAAGGTGACGGTATGGCTGATGGTACCGAGGAAGCACAAGGGTACCATATGAGAGGCAATTTGTTCAGTGTGGGGTCAACAACCTTCTTTGGAGGACCCATGAGTGGAGGGTCAGGTGCAGGAGGCAGAGGCAGACCAGGTACAAGCACACAAGGCACTAGAGGAGTGAGACCAAGCGGTGGGATGGCCAGTAAATAGAAGTTGCCAAAGTTCAACGACAAGGGGAAGGAAGATCCCGTCTGCCATTGTCGAACGTGCAAAACCATATGGTCAGCAAATGGTGTTACTGACCAAAATGAATGGGTAACATAGTTCCTAGCCATGTTACGTGGAGTTGTCATAGATTGGTACTCCAATGTGGACAAGCAAAAAGTGGCCACGTGGGCCAACCTACTGAAGGAATTCATGGAGGAGTTTTGGTTGCTCCATGATGACAATGAAATTGTAACGGAGATATACAGTACCAAACAAGGTACCAAGGAGATAGTACGGGCATATAGCAGGAGGCTGAAGGAATTGCTGGGTAAAATGGAAAGCCAACTAGCAGAGGGATTGAAGAAATGATAGTTCGTTGAAGGATTGAAATCCTCCCTATGAAAAAAGATGAAAATTGTACCTCCGACGTCATATGACAATGCCTATAATAGGGTGATGGACCTAGAGAGAAAATACAAAATGTCAAAGAAGAAGAAAAGTAATAAATATTCATCTGACGATGATGAAGACTCTAACGGGGAAAGCAGTAGTAGTGGCGAATTGAGTAAAAAGGTGCACACTCTCCAAAAGGACATGGAATGAATGTTGAAAGAATTCAAAGCCATGAAGGGGAGTACAAGTAAGACTGAAGAAAATGATGTGTGGTGTACCGACTGTAGGAGTGACGGACACACCAAGGGGTCCTACCCCAAGAAGGCTTTCTGCGACATTTGTTAGATTGCAGGACATTTGACAAAGGAATGTCCCTACAATATGAAAACCAGGAGCCAACAAGTTCTCTTCACGTAAGAGTAGCTGGCCATCGAAACTTCACAAACCAACACAATGACATCATCTAGAGGTTACCGGGACAACAGACGTGGCGACAGAAGGAGTAGCAACAATAACAATAATGGAAGCCATATCAAGTATGATGCCAAGGGCCGACCAATTATCCAATGTAGGGCCTGTAATCAGTGGGGGAACTTTGCTCGTGATTGCATGAAGGAAGCCACCCCTTAGCACCTCTGCTAATGGTGTGGGCTAGGTGACCATGAGGATGCAAATTGCCCATAGGCAGGGGTTAATCTCCTCAACATTAAGAAGGCTGAGAAGTCTGGTGAGAAAGAAGTACTGGCGATAACCCGTGCCTAGACAAAAAAAGCCACTTATCCCGACCCCCATACGGAGAAGGAGAGATTATGGGAGGAAAAGGCCAATATTGAACGTGAGATGATGACTGAATGATGGGACAACGAGGTGGTGAGTACATCATCCTGTACGGAAGCGGAAAATAACATCATTGGGAAAGTACTATAGATGGAAGTACCTATAAGGGTAAAGGACCTTCTAGAAACAATGCCACAGTTAAGAACCACCAATTTTAGTTCCATACAAACCACTGCACAGGCACCTTTGGGTGCCACATGGGCAGAAGTTCTGGTCAACCCCTCGGCTGACCCAATGTTGTTGGCCTTAAATAGTGGTCGGCATCCTACTATAGTAGATATGGGAATTCTCGGGGCTATCCTAAAAGACACCATCACAGACGGAGGTTCAGGGGTGAATGTACTGCCAGAGGATACGTGGAAGAAGCTAGGGAAGCCAAAACTATGGCCACCCACGTTCAACTTTGTAGGTGCAGACCAACAAGGCATCAAGCCACTCGACACCCTGATGGCCCAGCCGGTCACCATCAACACGCAACCTTTCATACTAGATTTTGTGGTAATCCCACTCAAGAAGAAGGAGTACGATGCCATCTTAGGCAGAGGGTGGCTAGTTATAGCAAAGGTGAACCACGACTGGAAAAAGAACATCCTTTCTATGGAGAAAGGGGGGTGGAAGTACACCATTGATCTGAGGACCTAGGTTGTTGATGAGGAACTGACATCATCTTCAAAATCAGAGGGTGAAGGAAAAGGCTACCCGAGGGATGAAGAACGAGGCTAGAGGGAGCCCAAGGATGAAGGGATTCTCAAACTAGGAGAATGCTCCGAGGATGAGACAGGGTCATTGAATGGGCTCTTCCACTGGCAGATGGAGGATTATGAAATGCTCTAGAGCTATAGGCTCAAAGTAGAGGAACCAGAGAAAGTAACAGAGGAGGTGTACCTGCTAGAATACATAGAATATTGGAAGGGAGACGCCCCAAACCTCGGTGATGTAGATAATCCGAAGATCAATTATGTCGGCAATGATTGGAACCTTGTGTGGAAGGCCACAGCTTTCAAAATCTTTATTCTTCTTCTTCTTCTTCTTATGTACAAGAAGGAGACCGTGGTCCCTATAGAATTTGTGGTTCCAGGTCTTCAGATGGCCATTGAAAATAGATTGGCCACCAATGGGCCCAAATTGAAACCCTACCATGCAAAGTGCGTAGGGGACATAAGAGGTTGGAAGGACACCTGAAAGGTCGGAGGGGCACCCGAGAGGATGGAAGGGGACTCGAGAGGCTGTGTAGGCGACTTAAGAGGCACGGGACCAATGCAGGAGACTCTTGGGTGAGGAAAACCAAGAAGGATGAAGGGTGATCCCAGAGACAGGGGACCCAAGATGATGACTCTCTAGACAACTAAATTGGGAAATTTAGAAAAAAAAAATGTACGGTCATACGGGTCTGTACGACAGTGATCGTACGGTCGAGAGAAAAAAAAAAAAAGGAAGCCACGGTGTGACCACCGTGCAGTGGCAACACCGATGGTGGACCACTGGCAGTGGAACCACCGTGCAGTGGCAACACCAACGGTGGACACCATCGTACGGTGGCAACACCAATGGTGGACACCACCATGTGGTGGACATCACCACCACCAGAGACATAATGCAACACACAAATGAACATAGAAATAGTCGTATGGTGGAGGGGTGTTGACTACATGGGAAGGTGGCCATACGATTGGAGGTGTCAGTGTTGTTGTTGACCATACGGGGAGGTTGCATGGCCGGGGTGCCATCAGGGACATTACAGAGGAAACACAAACAAAAAAATAAAATGACGATGACCAGATTGAAAAATTATTTGATGACATCTGGAGCCTAGATGCTAAAAATATTGGAGTGTAGAAGAAGGGTTTTCACATCATAAAATATCACAGAAATGATGCACTGCTCCCGGACCCCGTGAGGGGCACTACCCTAGACCCTATGGGGGCGCTGCCCCTTGACCCCCTTGGGGGTGTTTCCCCCAGACCCCCAGTTTATTTTTGAGCTATAGAATACCACGGAAAGTGTTGTGGTTGTCCGTACTGTGAGAAAGAAGCCTACAGCTAAGCATTAGCAGGGAAGCCATAAGCCGTAGAGGGAGACAGATTTGGAGGTTGGGAACAAACAGAGTTTGAGGGAAGGCATTGCAGGTCCACGCAGTTGTATGACACCAGGGAGTTATTCAGTTCAACTTTTAGCCTTTGGGGAGTGTGATGGAGGATTTGAGGTGTCTCCTAGCCTTTGTGCCAGCGAGTTGTGGCCACCTCCAGGCAAGAATGGTACACTTGAGGAACTTGGAGTATGTCTCAGCTAGACGTGAGGTTGCCTTGGTGGATGCAGAGAGGGCTCGAGAGGATTTGACCACCAGGTTGGAGGCAGTACTAGTGTAAGACATAGCCTAGTGTACCCAGGAGTTGGATGCTGAGAGGGCAGCACGGGTGGCTATCGAGGATAAATTGGTTAGGGAGATAGTATCATTTGAGTAGCAGTTGGTGGAGGCTGAGACCGAAAAGCATGTTTTGCAGACAAGTTTGCTTTAGGCATAGGAGGATTGTGATGTCAAAGAAAGCACTAACGGTGAAATCCGCACTTGAGCATAGGATGGTAGTAGAAAAGGGTTTTTAAGTGAGGACGCAATAGGTGTATAAGTTCTGGGCTCGACTGGCATCAGCAGTTCTATTTAATGTCATCTCTATTTTGTATTAAGTCATCCGGAGATGACTTCTTTTCTTTTGGGGGGGATGATGTTGGTGGCAATATTTTACATGGAAATAAAACTTGTTAATTAAGTTGTAATTGTGTTGGTTAGTTGGCAACCGAGGGGTGGTAGTTGTGGTGCGACGGTTGGAGCTCGCACCCCCTCAGCATCTTTATATACTTCCAAATGTAACTTGTGGACAACAACAATGATGAATGGAATAACATCTGATATATTGCATCTGATATCTATGGCATTATTATTCTGCATTACATGTTTTATATGTGTGCTTTAAGTTATTCACCCGAGAGGGAAAACAGTAGGTAGCAAAAATTGAAAATAGTTATAGTAGAAAAGGGGAGCCTTCCTTTATAATTAGGATGAAATATATCTTTGCTTTCGAGAGATATTGTTCAGTGTGTTTTCGTGAAAGACATATTTTGTGAACCTTCATCATCTTACAAATTTTTCACCAAACAATTTTTTGGTGACTCTACTGGGGATACAAGCTACAACTAGTTTTTACTCTGGCTGGACAAAGCTATACTTGGGGGTGCAGAAATCAAGGTGTTGTTCATTGAGTTTTTGAACTCTTACCAAAACATCATTTTGATTACTTACCCATACATGCAAGTTCTTCCCTTTAGAGAACAAGGAGTTTTCCAATTACAAGTCAGAGGTCTCCTATTCTAAGTGAAGCTTCAAGTGCAGCAAAGCTATTGGTAATTCCACAAGTACCAAGGTTTGTGATTCCCCCTTTTCAACTAGTACAACCAATTGTTATGGTTGCACAAGGGTCATGGAGACAAAGTTTTTGTCCTCTAAATTTAACTCCATCCCTTCATCCTCTTCCACAAGGGTCAAGGAAAACTATTACTAAATTATTTGAGAATGGTAAGTAATATCTAGATGAACATATTGCATCATTCCATATTGCATATGGGATTATTGGTGTGGAATATGAAGATGTAGCTATATGTCTTTTTGTTGAGACTTTACAAGGTGTTGCTGCAGATTGGTTCTATCACCTAGCATCTCAAACAATTACAACTTGGGATGTTCTTAAGACTCAATTTGAAACATATTTTAAGCTAGCAGAAGATGCACATGCTCTTTTGGCTTAGTTGAACTCCATGAGAAAAAAGCCACATGAACCCATGAGGGATTTTGTGGCTAATTTTAATAGATTAAAGAATCAAATTCCTCCTAATTCTCAACCTACTGAGGAAAATTTAAAATGTTTCTTTATAAATGCATAGTTGCCAAAAGTTAGCTTCTTATTGAGGAGAACACATATGACAAATGTGTCAGTAGCTCAAACTCAAGCAGTGGAGATGGAGGACCACTTAATCTTAGCTGGAAAGATTAAGAAAGATCCCAATAAACCAAAGTAAGTTTTTCCACTCTAGAAGCTAAGTTTTTCTCCTATAGGTACTACTGATTCCATGGTGCAGAGACTTGCAAATGAGGTTATTTCTTTCAAGAATTAGATTTATCAGACATCTTTTCTTGCCCCATACAAAGATGTTCCATGAAGGACCTACCTAAATAATGCTTCTAACTATGCATCTAGAAATCAAAACAAGTTGCCTCCTCTTGAGATATTGGCTCTTGAGGCACATCCCATTAATGATTTAGTGGGGCATTATGAGACTAAGCAAGGTGACTCTATTGTTGAAGATTTTTCACTTGAAGACATAGTTAATTCTTTTCAAAAGGATGAAGGAGAATTATTTGGCAACTCTAGTCTCTGGTTTTTGTAGTACCACGAAGCTGAATAGAATGTAAGAGTGAAGCATTTGTAGTCTTCACTCATTCATAAGTTCCAAACTAGCCTGATTAGTAGTCTGGTGATAAAAATATAGCGAAGAGTACACCTCAATTACTAGTAACTCTTGCAAAGAGAGGTACTCCTTTGCCTACTTTACCTAAAGATTCAACTACTAATAATCAATTAGGTACACCCAACTTGTCGTCTAATGTGTCAAAGAATGTATTAGTCAATTCCAAACTTGTTAGTGATGTATTTACTTCCCCACCTAATTTGCTATACCAACCTTTTAATACTATTGATCATGCAAAGAAAAAAAATCTAAATGTCAAAAGTTGAATATCTTAAGGCTAATCCTGAACAATTTGATAGGTTAGCTAAATTTGTCAAAGAAAAGGAAATTGCCCAAGTTTCTGTAGCATCTCAAAATAACTTAGTTGTTGTCCCATCTATTGTGTTAGGTAGAATCGAACCCTTTTATATTTCTCTTCTTATAAACGAGTATAAGCTTAGCAATTCTGTGATAGATTCTGGAGCCTCAGATAATGTAATGTCTGCTAAGGTGACTAATACAAAGGCAAATAATTGAACTCGAAGATACAGATGGTATGAGAAACCAAAGTCTGCAGAGATGATTAATAAAACCATAGAAGCATTAGAACCAATGGGACAAACCTCCCCATAATGCTGAAAAAAGGGAGAGGGACAGGTACACTGAAAAGAATGGCCAACAAGAACTGCACGATGAAGAATCAGGAACTTTGAAGGTGCAGAGAAAGTACATAGTGTTGTGGAAGGAACACTCACTTGACATAGAGAATGAGGTGAATGTTGTGGAAGGAACACTCACTGGACAAAGCTAGATGGCAAACAAAAGGCAAACATCAACCCCCTCATGGCACTTTAAAAGTAGTGCATGTACAATAAGGCACAAGAAGTGCAAGATCCCAAGTAAACAATGCATGATGGCACTTTATCTCAATGTGTTTGCATAAATGAAATGCGACAATGATAATAAGACTAGAAATAGAAATAAAAACTAAAACTGAGACATCCTACTCAAAAAAGAGATCCCAGGACCTGAAACAACCAAGATATCCACCAGAGTGCTGAAAAGCAAAAAACTGAATAAAATATTCTTGGAGAAGAATCCAGGAAGAAACCCCATATGTTTGGAAAGTACTCAACACACGCTTTCCAAAAATATAAATTTTTTGAAAAATGGAGTTTGGATGCTCATTCTACAGCTCCTGAAGTGCAAAAAAGAGACGCCACTTTGACTGAAAAAAACAAAGTCAAATGGAAAAATTGAAAAAAAATTCCAACATCATGAGGTCTAGCTCGGAACCATCTTTCTAATGCCTATTTGTTTTCAAAAAAATGACTCCGTATGCCCAAGATATGGCAAAAAAACCAAACCCCCTTGAAAACAAGAGGAAGGGGTAGTCTGGTGGAAGGGGTAGGCAGAGGTGGCCCGTGGGCAGCACAGTGGTGGCGGCTAGGTGGTGGAATAGTGGTCAGGCAGCTGTTTCTGGCAAGGGCTATGGTTTCCGGCAAGTAGAGCTAGGGCGGCCGGTGGTCCGGGGGCAGCGGGGTTGGGAAGGCGGGGCCAGCGGGTGCTACAGGCGGCAGGGCTGAGGGGCCAGTGGGGAGCAGGTGATGTGGGCGGCTGTGGGGGCCGGGAAGGCGGGGCTGACGGTGGGCTGACAAGGGCCAAAGGGCACCGGTGACACCCGAAGGCCGGTAGGTGGCGGGTCCAGGCCCGTACTGACAGCGGTGGCTATACCAGGGGCCTGCAGCATGGCAGGGGGTCCCATGGTACCCTGTGTACCGTGGGGAACCCCCCCCAAAAACCTTTAAAAAAAAAATTTTGGTTTTCTTTTTTTGCAATATTTTTTTTATTTTTCATACTTTTTTTTCAAAAATAAAAAAAACGGCCTGCATGTCGTAAAAAGGCAAAAATATTTTTTTGAATTTTTTTCTTGAACTGCGTGCTAGGGCCGTATGACTTGTATCTAGAGGAAAAAAAAACTCCCAGAGGCTCGGGAGCCAAAAATGGTCAAGTTTTATATGACTATAGGGGTTTTTGGGCCTTCTCAGCATGATGGTGAGGTCCGTTTAGGCCCAAAGTGCTTAGAAAAAGAGGCCTATCCCTAAGTACAAAAAAAACTTCCTAAAACCCCAGATATGTTTCCAATATAAAAATTCTCAAAACAAGAATAGATAACTGCAAATCTGAAACTCTGATACCATATTGGAGTTGAGAAAATACAACACCATAGGAGCCCAAATGATCTCTACAAGCTGAAAAACCTGTTATAAGGAGAAGCAAGGAAGCAAATCATAGAAGAAACAAATACACAAAAAAAATGCTCAAAAAGTTAGAGCTCAATATTCACAAAATGTGAAATGTGATAATCCTTACAATATAATGAAAAGAATAACCTCTAATAGGTCAAGAAACTCTAAAAAGGAAAACCTAGGCTTGCACATAATAATTAATAAAAGAATTAATTATTATGAACCTAAAGTTAGCTTAAGTGTAAAATAGATAAAGGGAACTTAAATAATTAAACAAATATTGTTTAATTAATCAAGTAAATACTCGAATACTCTAATATTTGTAAGGATGTTGGAGGTAAAATTAACATGGATTGGTCAGAGGCTAGGATACATGTTAAACGTGAAATGCAGAGATTGCTCCTTGAGAAGGAAGTTAAATTTTCAATGATCAAATCAGATTATCACAAAGCTCAAATTTTATTTGAATCATCTAGAATGGGAAACTATTATCTCCATATTGACAAAGTTTATGAGTTTGCTAAGGATTGGGTCGAGGTTTCAAATTGTGATACATCTACGTCTTCTAGTAATGAAGACAGTTTGTTATCCGAAGATTTTATGTCTATTTCTCCTTCTGCTAAAAAATTAGAAATTATGTCAATTTCTTATAATGATGAAGTTTTTGGCTCACAATCTTCTATTATGAACAATGATAATTAGATATGGTTAATGGAATTTGATGGTAGAAGTACTATTGATAGTTCCAACGCAGGTGTAGTTTTCATTTCTCCCCAAGGTGAAATAACTCCATATTCTTTCAAGCTTCATTTTACAAATACTAATAATACTGCAGAGTGTGAATCTTTATTGCTAGGTATGAAAGTGACTCGAAAGAAAGGTATTAAGAATCTACATGCACAAGGAGATGCTGAATTGGTAGCTTGCCAAATTAGGAATATTTACCAAACTCGAAATGAGTGGTTGAAACAGTACAATAATTTATTTTGGGAAAATATTGAGAATTTTGATTCCTTCAATATATCAGTGGTATCAAGGGAGTTTAACTCTAGAGCTCATTCACTTTCTTAATCAAAAACTCTTTTGATTCCTCATAAAGATTTTCCCCAAGAAGTTTATTCCATTTAATTAATTTGTAGACCAAGTTCTCTAGATAGTTGGGATCACTAGAAAATTTTCAATGATGATGAGCATATTGTGAACTTCCTTGAAACTACTGATGGTTTCAATAACTTATACTTTGATGGGAGTAATTGCTCAAATTTTGTTGCAGGTAATGACTCCTCAGATGATGAAGGTTTCCTACAATTGAAGAAAAACAAGATTCCAAAAGGCCTAGTGTCATTGGAAATTGATAAACATGATAGGTATGTCAAGAAAAAACAACAATTATCATAGGATGACACCATGGGTTATGAGAAATACAATATCGTATTAGAAAGTGATCCAAAATATGTTAATATTGGTAACAGTTGTACCTCAACTGAAAGGGAGCATCTTTTATAATTTTTGCGCCAATATATTGATTATTGGCATATTCATATGATGACTTGAAATATTTCAATCCTAAAGAAGTACAACATGATATTCCACTTAAGTTGGGGACAACACATTACAAACAAAAACAAAGACAGTAAAATCCCAAGATATAAGGTACTATATTTTTAGAAATTTAAAAGATGTTGAATGCAAAAATAATATTTCCCATTCATCATTCATCCTAAATTGAAAATATTGTACTTGTAATAAATAAGAATGGGGGATTCACATTTGCATGGATTTTTATTATCTTAATCAGTCTTCTATAAAGGATAATTATCCTTTATTGGTGATGGATCAAGTCTTGCAGATAGTCACTGGTTCATAGATGCTCCCCATGCTTGATGTTTTTTGGGCTACAATAAAATTGAAGTTAGTGAGGAGGATCAACATAAGACTGCCTTCATGACCCCTTGGGGTACCTTTTCTTATCAAAGGATGCCTTTTGAGTTGATTAATGCAGGCACAACCTTCCAATGGGCTATGGATATGGCTTTTCGAGGTATTATTAGAAGGTACCTTGTTCTGTTCTTGATGATTTAACTATTTTCTCAAAAGAACGTGAAAATCATCTTTTAAATCTTGAAGCCATTTTAAGGAGATGTCATGAACATGGAATTTCCTTAAATCCCCAAAAATCAATTTTTAGAGTAATAGAAGAAAAAATTCTTGGACATATAGTGTCTAAGGAAGGTACCAAATTGATCCAAAAAGGGTCAAATCAATTCAAGGTTTGTATCTACCTTTAAGTAAAACAACTATTCATCCCTTCTTTAGTAAAGTTAATTTCTTTAGAAGGTTTGTACTAGACTTTGCTGAGAAAACACATCATATCATCAATATGATGAAAGGGAAGACTTCTTTTCCTTGGACTTTAGAAGGGAAAGTAGATTTCAAAGAAATAAAAGAAGCCATAGCCCATGTTGTAGTATTGGTATGTCCTAATTATACTAAAGATTTCATAGTGTACAACTATGCTTCAGAGTACACTCATTCTACAATTCTAGTTCAAAAGAATTCAGAAGGTATTGAGTCTCCAATAGCATTCATGAGTTGTCCTCTCAAGACTCATGAGCTCAAATACTCTTAAATGGATAAGCATGCTTATTCTTTGGTCAAATCCATGAAGCATTTTCGATTCTACATCTTGAATTCACATGTCATATGTTTAGTTTTAGATACTGCAGTCAAGTCAATTGTGAAACAACATGATTTTAGAACTAAAAGAGGTAACTGGATAGAAAAGTTTTAGGAATATGACTTGGAGATTTGACCTACCAAGTTGGTTAGAGGTAAAGGTTTATGTCAGTTAATGGCAGATAACCAACCATAAGGAATTATTCCCCTAGAGAAGGATTCACAAGGAAATATCCCTATAGTGTTGTTTGTGAGTACTATAGATGAATGGTATTTTGATATTGCTCATTTTCTCACTTATGGTGAAAGTCCAACACATCTCACATATAAGGGGAAAAGGAATTTAAAGTTAAAAGTTACAAACTATATTCTTTGGGAAAATAGTCTGTATAAAAGAAGTCTTGATGGTACTTTCTTAAAGTGTGTGGACAAAACTCAACAAGTTAAGTTGTTGGAATCTTTTCATAACTTGGCTTGTAGTGGATATTTTTTATCTCTAGTGATGACTCATAAGATTTTAAGAGCTAGGTATTATTGGCCTACCCTTTTTCAAGATTCTTATGATTGGGTTAGGAAGTGTGATTTGTGGCAACAGTTTGTTGGTAAATCCAAGCTTACAACATTTCCTCTTAAACTAGTGGTGATTGAGGAACCATTTTAGTAGTGGGGTATTGAATTTATTGGCCCGATCAATTCTCCATCTAGTATAGGTCATCACCATGTTTTGATTGCCAAAAATTATTTTACTAAATGGGTTGAAGTAATTCCTGTCAAACACGCTACATCTGAGGTGGTGTGCGATTTTATAAAAAAAAACATTGTCAATAGGTTTGGTGTTCCAAACAAGATAGTAGCGGATAATGGTACTTATATCTCCTCATATGAGATTATTTAGTTTTTCTTTGAGTATCATATTACTCTTGCCCATTCTTCAGACTATTATCCACAAGGTAATGGTCAAGCAAAATCAAGCAACAAGAATCTAACATTAATATATTTGGCCTCAAATTCCGACGAAGGTTTCTGATGGACAAGGTATATTGTGATCAAATTTGATTTTTTTTACAAAAATGCCCGAGTTCGTCAGAATTTTGACGGGCATATTGTGATCAAAAGTGATTTTTTTAATAAAAATGCCCGAGTTCATCAGAATTCCGATGAACTCGGGCATTTTTGTAAAAAAATCAAATTTGATCACAATATGCCTTGTCCATCAGAAACCTTCATCGAAACCTTTTCAAGCTATTTGTATGCATAGAAGCCTATGATCGGGTAGCACATGCTGATGAAATCCATCGGCAGGACTTACACTAGTGGCAAAGGGAACATTTGGTCTTCCTGATAGCCAATGAGGCTATTGGTAAGACATACACCGATGCAGACCTGATGTATCAAAGGGAGTTACACCGATGAGAAAGTCACTGGGGAAGGTCATTCATATCTCCAAAACAACTTTCTGGTTATCTCGATGCCCGATGAAATCATCAGAGAGACATACTCCGAAAAACACTATACCAAGGAATGAAGGAGAAAGTTACACCAATGGCACCAAAGAGAGAAATTACATCGAGGATACCTAAGCCAATGAGCTATTATTATATCAGATTTTAAAAGTGAGAAAAGTGTTCCTATTTAATACTCAAAATAGGCTCGCACAAAGCAAATAAATAGAATGCCATTTATTCTGAATTGAACACTAAATGCAATTGATTTAAGTTTCTTGGCTTCGAGTCCTTTTGGTAGGTAGAGTTAATCAGTGAAGATTGGAGATTTCAGACTACGAAGATAAGTGTTTTTAGTTGCAGAGATGGAAGCATCTAGCTCGATAGGAAAAAAGAGGTCGACAAAGAGTATAGAATCAAAGGCTAAAAGGCCTAAGACAAGGGAGGATGTCTCTGCTAGAAAATTGAATCAGGACATGATAGACCAAATGCAAGCACCCGGGCCAATATCCAGGAGGTCAAAGTAATATTTGTTAGGAAGGGACCAATTGGAGGACAAGTACAAGAATGTTGGGGATGTCTGGACAAAAGTGAGGGGTTATGAGCTATTCCTATTTCATTATTTAAGAAGGAATAAGGAAATACCCCTCTGCAACCCATGCTCAACTAGCTTAGGAAAGCTAACTATTCCTAATGTTTTTATAAATTAAAAAGTTTTGGAGGTCTTGGTTAGAAATTATGACTCAGTGGGAAGATGTATTCGGGCCCTAGGCGGGGATGCATTCATAAGGTTTTCTGAAGGTAATATCAATGAAGCGTTCAATCTGGAGACTGGTTTTGACATGCAATTGTCTTTTGGAGAATTAGAAGAATAATATAGGTGAATGGATACTGCATATTTGGGAGGGAAGTTGGCCATTCATAGTGTTGGTTCCCAAAACCACAGATTGAAAAACCAAAAGACTTGCCAAATCCTTAAGTAGTCTAATCGACCTTGGCCAACGAACAAGGATGGTCAAAGATCGAATCCCTCTACACTTTAGGCTCCACTGAACCTAGGTGGGTGTGCCTTTTTGTCTCAAGAACAAGAAGAGGTTATTTATAGTGGATTTAAACCTTTTAGCAAGTTTACACAAGTGGCAAATTATTGTTCTACAACTATGCTTTATTATGTGCTTTAACTGAATGCTTTGAAAAGAAATGATTGTGAATGTATATTGAAAATGAGATTGCTTTCAGGACTTAAATGAAATCTACATAGATCAGTTCATATAGGATTTGGGAAGAACATTTCTATATCAAGGACCTTGAATGCATACAGATCAAAACCTTTAAAGATCAATAACAGACTAGTGCCTCTATCCAGGGGTATATATGACACTCTGTGGATAAAATATCTTATCAACTCAAGAGACAATTTCTCATCAACTATGAAGGTTCACTATGTGTTACACAAACAATAAGAACTCAATATTTTACTTAATGCAATGGCATGTGATTCACATCATAGAAAATCTATAAACAGATTTATCAGGAGGACAAAGATAACTCATCAACACCAAAGTATACACAATATTTGGAAAAAGTGACAATGAATCTTGTATATTAATCTCCAGGAAACAATTGCATACATAAGATGCACTTGTAAATACTTCATTACAGATTGTTTGCACAAAATGATACTTCTTCTTCCTATAGACTTCTCTGATATAAAATGATATTCAATCCCTACAACATTATATCATTCTTCTGACTCTCCCCCTTTTTATATAAAAATGAATCCCTATAAGTATGTAAATCAAAAGGCACATATGAAAGAACACACCCTTTCAAACACAAAAGGGAGTTACAGACAGTTTCCCTCCAAAGGACACAACCTTTGGTTTAATAAAAAATTACAAATGAGAACCCTTAAAAAATACTAAATGATGCTTTAATAATGTGCCTTCTAATCTTCGTCTTGATAAAATTCTTCAACAAATATTCATCATCCTCTCATTATTTTCTACACACAAAGATAAGCCAATTAAATTCCTTGATTAAAATATCTCACCTTCAATTAGTTCTTAATTGGAAGAATCAATAATATTTATTTCCTTATACAAATACTTGTTAAAATAATTCATTGAAATCAAAGTATTAAACACTTGTAAATATTTTTTTTTAATAAGATAATTTACCATAATGATAGTTTTTTCATAATTTAAGGTATAAGATTTTATATGACAAGTAAAACAAAATACTTCCCTTTTATATTTTAAGGAATCGGTATTTCAGCCATATTTCCTCCTTGTAGTCTGAGCTATACTTTTAACTTTAATTTTTCCCTTTGTTGCACATCCATTCATGCCATATATCTACTTTTGATTGGCTCCAAGGTCTTTATCCCACCACCTCAGTACAACCTGGACTCACCCCCAAAATGAGGCTTTTTGAGTTGCTTCCTTAGCGGGCCCCACCACTTGTTGGCAATATTGCATTATAATAGACAATGAAAGATTGTTGGCATTTCATAAGGATATTGAGAAGGTTGTTGATGATTATGGATTAAACTGATTAAAGATGTTTACTATCTTGATATTATTATTTTGTCATTGATGTCAAGAAATTGATTTTCTAATTCAGTATGATGTTGCCATATCTTGAGAAGTATGATTTAAAGAATATAAAGATGTCGGTAAAAGACACAGGAAAGAATATGATGAATAAGGGGATGAATAAGGTATTCAATGGGAAACTACTACCGAGTTAGACAATGATGAGATCATGATCTTTAGATTGTTTTAACATCATACATATATTGTAAATTGTGAAGGTTAATACTATACTATGTTACCAAGAAAAGAACCTAGTCGATAAACCCCAAGGTTATCGCTATTAGTTAATGAAGGCCGAATGTCTATTGAGTGAAGTTTAGTATTCATCGAGTTATAACCGAGTTGCTACCGAGTTGTAACCAAGCTATAACAGAATGCATTAAATGTTTGCATGCATTGTTTAATGAAGGAAGTTGATGAGCTAGAACTGATTAAATGATTGGTCAGCTGTGAATGAAGTTTGTTAATGAATATAAGGCAATGGAAAGTCGGCATGAAAGATCTATAGCATAGATTGAACCGCAATACCCTGGCACAAGTTCCAAGAAATATATGCAAGTTCCAAGGTGGGGTAAAATGTTTTCAGATCAAAAGATGCATTGAACTTGGACAAGATTGAATATCTGATGGCTATGATTGATCATGGGAAATGTGATCAAGGAGATTAAGCAGTTACCTAATCGTTTATAAATAGGAAACTGTTGATAAACAATTCATGTGGGCAAGTGTATGCACAGGGATGCTACAAAGTGATTACCGAGCACAGAAGCTTGAAGACCTGTTTGAATAATAGAGTATAGAAGCCCAGTAGATAGACAAGATTAGTTCTATGTCTAAATTGTATTGAATAAATAGGAATCTACTTTAGCATTTTAGATGTGAAGTTGCAGATAGATTTTTATTACTGTTATTTTGTGAAAGTGACAGAAAATCTCTTAACTGAGTGGACTTAACAGTCTTATTTGTAAAACCCTCTAGCAAGGTGACATTCTAATTGAGTGTTTGAAATCCTTTAATAAGGTCACTTCTAACAAGGTGAAGATCCTAACAGATCTGAGGGAAATCCCTTAACTGGGTCACATCTAGCAATGTGCTTGTAATCTTTAACAGGATTTGCTTTTAACCGAGCATACTCTAGAAGAGTATATTTCTTAGTGGGTCTGAAATCCCACAGTGGTTTTTCCCTATTTGGGTTTCCATGTTAAATCTGGTGTTATGAGGTTTATGATGTTTATATGCTTTTGAGTCTACATGTTTGACAGTTTTTGTTATATTACTGATATATATGTTACCGAGGTTGAATCTGATGTTTTTATGGAAGATTAGGTTTGTATGATTCACCCCCCCTCTCATCTTGTTGGCTATTGGATCTATACTTATATTAAGTATCAAAACTATCAATTGGTATCAGAGCTTTGGACTCTAGAAGGAAAAGTTTAAAGGCACTTGAGTTAAAGATCCAAAGATGTATAAGAGGGATGCACCAAAGTTGGACAAGTCAAGTTTCTCTACATGCTAGAAAAGGATGAAGCTGCATCTATCAGGAGTTGGAAAATATGTTTTATACTATTTGGAGAATGATTTTGTTCCACTGAGCACCTATCCATTGACTATGGAAGAGATAAAGGCAAAGCAAGAACATATTCAAGCAATGATTGAAATAACATCTGCATTGACCGATTCAGAGTTTAATGACCTAGAAGGCTGCAATGATGCAAAGGCAATGTGGGATAAGGTCATATCAGTATATGGAGGAGATGAACATGTTCAAAGAGAAAAAGTAGATAGTCTAAGAGGACAACTTGAATCTATGAGGATGAATGAAGGTGAGAACATAACTCAGTACAGTACAAGACTAAAGGAGATTGTCAATCAAATCAAAGGAGCAAGTGGAACTATTGAAGAAAAGGATATAACAAGTAAGTTGTTGAGAACCCTTCTACCAGCTTATGCAATCCGAGTCTCTGCAATCAATGAATTTAGGTTTGTACCTAATATGCCAGTTTCTTTAGATGCTACTACTGGTAAGCTACATGCATTTGAGTTAAGTAATTTTGATAACAGTGGATCTTCGGTAAATAAAGTTGAATCTGCATTTAGTTCTTTTCATCTTGATGAATCTAATGATTACAATGAAATAAAGTATAAGTACTCTGAAGGAGATCATAGTGGAGCAAGTGAAAGATTTTGTAAGAACATGGAGGAAGTACACAAACTATATGAGGAAATCAGAAAGCAAGAAGAATTTGAAGCACTACTAGCCAAAAGGTTACCAAGAGGCAAAGGTAAGTATAAAGGAAAACTACCTTTGAAATGTTTCAATTGTGATAAGATAGGACATATGGCTTCTAACTATCCTAACAAAGATTTTACTAAAAAGAGAGATTACCGAGATGACAGACAGAAAGATAATCATTACAGAGGACACTGAGACTTCAAAAGAAGAGATAGAAAGACATGCTTAATTGCTGATGAGGAATCCAATGACGATAAATTAGATGAGACAGATACAAAGGAAGTATTTTATGTGGCTATCAAAGATGCATTAGATGAAGAAAGGTATGAAGAAAAAGCCCTAATATCTCACATAAACACTAATGATTCTTGGATTATAGATAGTGGATGTTCACATCATATGATAGGAGATAAACACAAGTTTGTTATTTTAGAAGATTATGATGGAGGCTATGTTAGATTTGGTAATGATGCACCATGTCTTGTGAAAGGTAAAGGATCTATAACACTTCTTGACAATGCAAGATGCAATGATGTTTATTGGGTTGAAGGTTTGAAATACAATTTGTTGAGTGTAGCACAACTAAACAACATAGGTTACCGAATAGAATTTCAGAAAGGAATTGTCAAAGTTCATGACAAGAATGGAAAGTTAGTTTCTATCAGGACACAAACAAAAGGTAGCACATTTCACCTTGACTCAACTCGTAACAAGTGTCTGTATGCAAAGATAGATGATACCTGGTTATGGCATAAAAGGTTTTGTCATATCAATTTTGATAATTTGATCAAAATAAGCAAGAAGCACCGAGTAAGAGGTCTATTGAGTCTTGAAAAACCTGAGAATGCTATGTGTTGAGGATGCCAGATGGGTAAGATGACAAGATCAAGCTTTACAAGCAAGTCTTACACTTCTAAGGGAATTTTAGATCTAGTGCATACTAATCTTTGTGGTCCTATGAAAGTTCAAAGTTATTATGGTGATAAATATTTCATATTATTTGTGGATGACTATTCAAGGATGATGTCAATAATGTTTTTAAAAGAAAAATCAGAAGCTTTTCAAATGTTTAAATGGTACAAGGAAAGAGTTGAAAATGAAACAGGAAGACAACTGAAATGTCTTAGATCAGATAGAGGAGGAGAGTTCACATCTAATGATTTCAACTTCTTTTGCAATGATCATGGTATTAAAAGACAAGTCTCTGCACTGAGAACTCCACAGTAAAATGGAATAGCTGAGAGAAGAAACAGATCTATTGTGGATTGTGCTAGAATACTGATGATTGAAAAGAAGGTGCCACAAACATTTTGGAGAGAAGCAATAAGCACAACAGTCTACACCTTGAACCGAGTTCAATTGAAGAAAGGTACTTTGAAGACACCATATGAAATCTGGTATGATAAGAAACCTAATGTAAGTTTTTTTAAAATCTTTGGAAGTAGATGCTATGTTCACAAAGATGATAGAAATGGCAAGTTTGATCAGAAAAGTGAAGAAGGAACATTTCTAGGTTATTCTTCTAGAAGCAAAGCATTTAAATGTCTGATCAAATCATCTAACAAAATGGTAGACAGTGCAAATGTGAAAATTGATGAATTTACAGAAAGAAATGATGAAGGAAATTCCAAGGACCCAGAAGACTATGATGAATTTGTCTATGTTCAACCGAGAAGTCTTGCCGAGAAGACTGTTGAAGAAAATGAAGAGAATATCCAGTTACTGAGTAATGAAAAAGATCATACAAAGCCCACTAAGCCTGTATTAGCCAAGTATGTCAGAAGACACCATGCGCCAAGTCAAGTTATAGGAGATAAGGATGATCTAGTGATGACAAGGAACAAACTGAGATAGAACACATGTTTGATATTTGAATTTGAACCGAGAATAGTGAAAGAGGCATTTAACAGTGAAGATTAGATAAATGCTATGACAGAAGAGATTGATCAAATCAAGAAGAATGACACATGGACACTAATCCCAAGACCAAAGGACAAAAATGTAATCGGTACAAAGTGGATTTTCAGAAACAAGCTAAATGAAAAAGGAGAAGTCATTCGAAACAAAGGAAGACTAGTTTGCAAAGGTTATGCTTAAAAAGAAGGAATTGATTATGGTGAAACTTTTGCACCTATTGCTAGACTAGAAGGAGTAAGAACATTGTTGGCCTATGCTGGTTTCAAAAACTTCAAGGTATATCAAATGGATGTCAAATCTGCATTTTTGAATGAAATATTAGAAGAAGAAGTTTTTATTGAACAACTTGAAGGATTTGTTGAAGACAATAATAAAGATTGGGTATGTAAATTGAACAAAGCTTTATATGGTTTGAAACAAGCACCTAGAGCATGGTATGAGAGATTGCACTCTTATTTGATTAAGATTGGTTTTATAAGGACAAGTGAGAATAGAAACATGTACATGAAGAATGATGAAAATGGAATACTGATCTCAGCCATATTTGTTGATGATATTATATTTTGTGGAAATGACTCTTTAGGCAAGAACTTTGGAAATGAAATGAGCAAAGAATTTGAGATGTCATTAATCGGTGAGATAAAGTATTTTATAGGTTTACAGATACTACAAATGAAAAATGATATTTTCATTACTCAATCCAAGTACATAAAGGAAATCTTGAAGAAATTCAGAACAGAAGATTGAAAACCAGTAAGTACTCCTATGACTACCAACTGTAAATTATCAAAGAATGATGAATCTACATTTGTTAATGAGACACTTTACCGATCCATGATTGGAAAGATACAATATGTTGTTCACAGCAGACCAGACATAGCACATGTAGTAGGTATAGTTGCAAGATTCTCTGCAGATCTTAAGGAAACACACATGAAAGCAATCAAAAGAATTTTTAGATACTTGAAAGGCACTGAGGATTATGGCTTAGTATATCAGGAAGGAAATGATTTTGATTTAAAAGTTTATACTGATGCTGATTGGGTAGACAACATTGATGATAGAAAAAGCACAAGTGGAGGAGCTTTCTTTTTAGGAGAAAGACTAGTGAGTTGGCTTAGCAAGAAACAAGGATGTGTTTCACAGTCAATAGCAGAAGCTGAATATGTTGCTATAGCACTGAATTGTACCAACATGGCATGGATCAAACAACTATTGGAAGGTATAAATGAGAAAGTTACCGAGCTAGTAACTATATTCTGTGACAATACTAGTGCCATTAATATTTCAAAAAACCCTGTTATGCACTCTAAGACAAAGCACATCTCTATCAAATATCATTATCTTAGAGAAGAAGCTCAGGAGAAGAAAGTGGTGTTGGAGTATGTTAGCACAAAGGAAAAAATAGTAGATATCTTCACCAAGCCACTACCAAGGGACACTTTTGAATATCTCAGAAGTAAGTTAGGGGTCCTACCCCTATCTTCTACTCATTGACCGAGTTTGGTGAAAGAATCAATCCGATGACTCTATTGAATATATTTTAGGAGTTGATGCTGCATTACACACTTTAGGATGTTTTCTAAAGGTGTACAAGAATTATTACAGGACATTATACAGGGAACAGGAATTAAAGACAAAATGCTCTGACCGAGACTCAGTTGATACACAACAGCAGGAACATCACTTCATATAGAAATAAATTACGTTTTAGTTCTTTACTTTTTGGCATTGTTGTCAAAGGGGGAGAAGACTAATATTAGAGGAGAAGACTGAGAGAAGACTGACTACAGATTGGAAAGAAGACTGAAGAAAAGAGGAGAAGTCTAATGTATGGGGGAGAGTATTTTAGCATTTCAGAATCACAGCTATCCGAATCTTTTTAAGGTCAAATCAATTGGTTTTGCCATCAATGCCAAAGGGGGAGATTGTTGGCAATATTGCATTATAATAGACAATGAAAGATTGTTGGCATTTCATAAGGATATTGAGAAGGTTGTTGATGATTATGAATAAAACTGATTAAAAATGTTTACTATCTTGATATTATTATTTTATCATTGATGTCAAGAAATTGATTTTCTAATTCAATATGATGTTGCCATATCTTGAGAAGTATGATTTAAAGAATATAAAGATGTCGGTAAAAGACACAGGAAAGAATATGATGAATAAGGGGATGAATAAGGTATTCAATGGGCAACTACTACTGAGTCAGAAAATGATGAGATCATGATGTTTAGATTGTTTTAACATCATACATATGTTGTAAATTGTGAAGGTTAATACTATACTATGTTACCAAGCAAAGAACCTAGTTAGTAAACCCTAAGGTTATCACTATCGGTTAATGAAGGTGGAATGTCTACCGAGTGAAGTTTAGTATTCATCAAGTTATAACTGAGTTGCTATCGAGTTGTAACCGAGCTATAACAGAATGCATTAAATTTTTGCATGCGTTATTTAATGAAGGAAGTTGATGAGCTGGAATTGATTAAATGATTGGTGAGCCATGAATGAAGTTTGTTAATGAATCTAAGGCAATGGAAAGTCGGCATGAAAGATCTATAGTGCAGATTGAACCGCAATACCCTGGCACAAGTTCCAAGAAATGTATGCAAGTTCCAAGGTAGGGTAAAATGTTTTCAAATCAAAAGATGCATTGAACCTGGACAAGATTGAAGATCTGATGGCTATGATTGATCATGGGAAATGTGATCAAGGAGATGAAGAGGTTACCTAATTGTTTATAAATAGGAAACTATTGATAAACAATACATGCAGGCAAGTGTATGCACAGGGATGCTACATAGTGATTACCAAGCACAAAAGCTTGAAGGCCTGTTTGAATAACAGAGTATAGAAGCCTGACAGATAAACAAGATTAGTTCTATGTCTAGATTGTATTGAACAAATAGGAATCTGCTTTACCATTTTAGATGTGAAGTTGCAGATAGATTTTTATTACTGTTATTTTGTGAAAGTGATAGAAAATCTCTTAACTGAGTGGACTTAACATTCTTATTTGTAAAACCCTCTAGCAAGGTGACATTCTGATTGAGTGTTTGAAATCCTTTAACAAGGTCACTTCTAACAAGGTGAAGACCCTAACAGACCTAAGGGAAATCCCTTAACTAGGTCACATCTAGCAATGTGTTTGTAATCTTTAACAGGATTTGCTTTTAACCGAGCATACTCTAGAAGAGTATATTTCTTAGTGGGTCCGAAATCCCACAGTGGTTTTTCCCTATTTGGGTTTCCACGTTAAATCTGGTGTTATGAGGTTTATGATGTTTATATGCTTTTGAGTCTACATGTCTGAAATCCCATAGTGGTTTTTCCCTATTTGGGTTTCCACGTTAAATCTGGTGTTATGAGGTTTATGATGTTTATATGCTTTTGAGTCTACATGTTTGACAGTTTTGGTTATATTACTGATATATATGTTACCGAGGTTGAATCTGATGTTTTTATGGAAGATTAAGTTTGTATGATTCACCCCCCCCCTCTCATCTTATTGGCTATTGGATCTATACTTATATTAAGTATCAGAACTATCACCATTCAGTCGCCATGTTGTGGTGAATATACATCAAGCACCTTCTGATCGCGGTGTAGAGACCACCATTGGATCGATTCGTTTGACTATCAGATCTTCCTTATCTAGTCAGCTTTTAAGCTTTCTAGAGTGGCTTTCTCTTCTCTTTTTCTATCTATGCCACATGTCACTCTTTGGTTCACCCGCGGATCCACCTCGAATGCCACTAGACACCATCTGTCTTGCCATTTCATCCACCACTTGACCTATGTTCTTCTTCTACGCTCCGCCACATGGCACATCCTGATTCACTTGTAGATCCACCGGGATGACACCTCATCTACCACCTTGGTAGTTGCTATGTCGTGGGGAATATGGGTCATGCAAGTTTCTATTGTGGTATAGAAACCATCATTAGATCTTCCCCAATCTCTGTTGATCCATCCAAACTTGCATGCTCATTAATCATCATTTTCAGCACGTGCGTAGTTGCCAAGCCATGCAGATAAATCAATGTGCATCTCTATCTTGTGACATAGCGATGGCTATCAAATCCTCCGTGATCACCATCCAATTAGTCAAACTTTCTCAAGCTTTAGCCTCCATTTTCACCAGTTTGTTGTAAAACTTTGGTTTCCTTGGGATACATGCGCACGTGGGGTCCACCAGCTTCAGTTTTATTCACATAAAAAGCCTTTTGTCTTTCAACAGTTATCATACGGGCCATTTTGGACTTAAATGTTGAATGAGCTTATCTCACAAACAATGTGGGATAAAGGCTTTCCCTCTGCCAGTGCAATACACTTGAAAGTTTTCAAAGCCTTTTCCACCGTTCTATATGCCTAGGTTTGGGAGTCTTGGCGATTCTAGTTAATCTTTCGACAACTCCATTTTCTTCAGTATGCTCCTGCATATAAAACACCCACAGTAAATAATCAAATGATAAGAAAAAGGGCATCTATATATAGCACAAAGTATTTTGTAAAATTATTTGCTAACACATAGGAAAGAGCCAAGGAAGCTTACAAAACATGATGGGCTGCCTTTCAACATTGACATTTTTAGACACTATTTGCAATATACTTACATGTCTTGCGGGAAATTGGGAGGTGTGGAGGTTCTCGATTTAATGAACATTGGACCTATGGTCTTGGCCTCTAATATTCAGATGTATGAACCTAGGCCTTTCGATTATGCTTCCTACTTGGTAAATAAACTACATGAGGGTTTTCTTGATCTCCAAGAAAATCCAAGCCATCATTTCAAATTCTATTCATTGTTGATGCACATTATGTTGTTTTACAGATGATTTCGGGGAATGTCACCCAAAGAACTAATTTTGCATACTAGAAACAAAGAAGGTGAAGAGAAACCAGTCCAGTTATGGACTTCTATTTGGGACTCTCATTTCATGAGGTCCAATTATATTAAATTTGAGGAATGGATAGTTAGGCCTATTTGCAGAATATGCAGTGTCCCATGTGATTATTCTATTTTAGATGAAATCAAAGCTTTTTTGAGACCAAAAGAATTTGATAGCAGAAAGATAGTAGACCATAATTGGGGTGATTGGTTTCTAAACAAAGACTTAACATGCTTTCAAATTTATGGGCTCGAAGGAACCCCATATATGTTGGCAAAGTGTGTTCCTGACAGAATTGCCTATTTGGAAATCGTGAGGCAGTTGAGTGTTTCCAATGTGAAACACTTTGGAGATCTATGTAAGCAAGCTTTTATACCTAGTACTCTTAGTTTTGGGGATTTTATTATTGTTTCTATTAGACACAATGTACCACTGAGAGGGGGTGAATCAGTGGTTCTCAATCTTTTCCCTTTAACAACCTAGATATTTATACTAGTTATGGGATCTAACATAATACAAACTTACCAATTAGTGGGGAGACCAACACAAATGCAAACACACACAAATGGCATCACATAACACTAGTATGCATGAGGAAAACCCGAGATGGGAAAAACCTCAGTGAGCAATGCTGCTGGAGTCTACTGCTCCAATCCAACCTCACAATCAAAACTATTACAATGTTTAGGGCACCAACCCAAGGACCTACAACCCCTGATTTAGGGCACCACCCCAAGGAGAACCAACCCCTAGCTTGTTTATGGGCTACAACCCAAAGGAGCTACAACCCCTGCATCGAGCTACAACATAGTGATCACAATGAAAACATCAATTACAAAAGTAGTACTACTATTACAAGTGAATCTTGTAACCATCTCATATACCTCTCTCTATCGGTGAGACACATTCTTAGCTATACCGGCTCATTCTTCTGCTTCTCTCATCTGATGCTTCCTTGTCGATAAACTCTACTGGTTCACCTCTCATCTGTTCTTCTCTATTGGATCTCCTCCTCACTGCTCTTCTCTTTACCAATACTATATCAGTTCTATGTCTACCTACTCTGCAGCTTCCTTCACTTTTTCTCTGTCACTATGAACACTATCGATTGTACACTACTACCAATTGAACACTTCAACCTAGTTCTCCCTCACTTTTAGTCTCTTCTTAGACATTCATTGAGAAATTGACTAATTTTCTCTCACATGCAAAAGTAACACTTCACATCAACACTCTCTTCTTCTATTCAGCAACACTACTCTCTCTTCCAACAGCAACCATCCCTGGTTTTGGCTTGTATATTTATAGACTAGTTTTCCTGCCAAAAACCAATTCAAACTTAGGGTGGTTAGGGTTTCCTAATCAACCTCCAGGAAAACCAAATTCAATTAGATCTTATCCGATCTGATCACCCCCATTGTCTTTCCTTCTTGATCACGCGTTCTATCTTTAGCAATCTACCTTTTACTTGTCAACTGATTTCTTGGTCAAACACCAAGATTGATCTTGCGTTTTCCTTCATTTTCCTTGATCTCCTCAATCATTTTGAACTATCTCTCAGTTGTCCTCTAGATGTTGAGCCACAAACCTCTGTAACATGTCTCATGATTTGTGGGATCTTCCATTAATGTTGACCAACTCTCCAACTACCTCGTTGGTGTACCTTCCTTCTTCATCCGAATGCAGGTCCGCCACCTTGACTCCATGTAGAATCCATGTTGACCAACTGCTAGCTTGACTCTTCATGCTAGTTCAGATAGGATCACTGACCAAACACTCTACTAGTTCCTCTTTCTTGTCGGTTTACTAACCTTGCCAATTAAACCCTCAAACTGGTCTTTCATCAACCTTGCACTCTGCTTCTCTTCCGGTGGACTACTCAATCAGTCAACACTTTTGCTAACCTACCTTATGTACATCTTCATCAGATGGGGAGTCTTCTTCATCTGCACCTTGTCCATATTATTGGTGAACATTCATACTAGTAAACACTCTTGATGACACCATGTCATCAACCTTCAACAAACTCCATCTTTAATCAAACCAATCTTCCTCTATCTGCATTTGCTCATCTATGACTTCTCCCTGATCAAATTTGACCATATCTCTATTGGTTTGTCAAGTTGACAAACCCATTACATCTTCTTCTGTACTAGCATCTCAACATGACTTCTCAATCGGTCCAGTGCATAACCCTGATTCCATTCACTTGAGGCATTTTGGTGGAGTGACACCTTTTCTTTTGCATCCTTTAATGTACTCATGTGGCTTCCCTATTTGTGCAACATATCTTCAAGTAGGCACAAGTGATCTGGTGTGAGCACATTCACTGTCAATCATTGCTTCTCATGAATATTGCATCTTCATCCAGTGGGAGTTGTATTGTTTTGCAACTTCACATCATACCTTTGATTTGTTCATTCTTATCCTTTGGTGTTGATGTGATTCAGGTAATATTCAGCCTTTTCATCACAAACAACAGCTCAAGCACCTTGGCCATTCAGCTTGTACACCGGTCATGTGCTTTACAGGCTGACAACCACTCACTTGATTGATCTATCCTCTCCATGTCAATACATCACTTACCAGTTGATATCCTTTCCTAACTGGTGATATATTGTATCGGTACCGATCACCTTACCATTCCATCCACACAAGTCAGGAACCAGTTTGTGTACCAGATACTCCCAGGGTCATCTTCCTTACCTTACTGGTGATCTGCAACACAGGGTGATATCAAAGATATCTCAACTTGTATTCCTCCTTGACAGTGTTGTACATACATCTCTCATACCAGTAGTCATCCCATACCGGTTGACATCAATGACAACATAATGCCAATAGTTTCTACAATAGCCTATGAAATTATTGATAGAAAGTTGATAGAAGAATATAATTTGTTTGAGCACTTTTCAAAAAAAAACTATGACCCAGAGGGGTATATTCATTCCTACAAAATGAAGCAAAATGTGGGTGGTTATCCTCATATTGGTTTAGAGGAAGTGGAAGCCCAAGGTGTCATCGATGATTTAAACAAGCAATTGGAAGAAAGAAGGAAAAAGATAAGGGAGATGGACTTTGAGGAAGAAGAAGAAGAAACTACATAAAATGAGCTTGAGGATGTTGAGGTTGTTTCTAGGTCACAAGCAAAGGAAGTAGAACATACACAAAATGAGGATGATCAAATTGTGGCCACATTGAAAATTAACCAAGATGTGAGGTTGGAGGATCATACTACTTTTGTGTCCGATGATATATTTGTTAAATCAAAAGAATTTAAACATTTCTTTATAATTTTAAAGGTAAAAGGCTGAGAGAGTCAATCCCTAATGTGACCCCTGAAAATGAGGCTGAATTAGTAAGGAGGTTAAGAGAAGACATTGATGCAGAATTGTTAACAATGACTCCTCAAAAGGGAAAACAATTATTAGTAGAGGCTGGAATAATAATGTTTCTAGGATGGGCTATGAGTGCCTCATTTATCTTTGATAGTTTACTTCATTCTGAAAATAAAGATTTCAAATTGTATATTTAGGAAGTGAATAATGTTTTCATTGGTTCTAGATTTGACCAAGATTAAGAAGCTTTGTTGTTGTGGGATTTGTACCCACCAAACAAAAGGCCAAAAATTATTGACATTTACAAGGCATTTGGTCACATGGTGAAGTTAAAAGTTGTTGAGATTGATCCTATCCTCTCTGCAGACATTGGAGTGGATATTTAAAACTATAATAGAGCACAGATGGCAAGAGTGGTCTGAGAGAGAGATCAATACAAATCTATGTACGAAGAAGTCCTTAGAGGTGGTCAGACTATTCCCCTGTTGCCTTCCCCAAACAGATCCAAATGGAAGAAGAAATGTGAAGAATTACAACAGGAGAATCAAAGGATTCTCAAACAAATGCAAATATTTAGATATGATACTACTTCCTTGTTATTAAATAAAACATTTAAAAAATTAAAGGGTTATCTAGAGGAGTTCTGGACTATTTTCCAAAAGAATATGGACAATACTGTGTCTCATAATAGGATCAATAACAAGCTGGGTGCGAAGTTACATGAGAAAACTTTGGAAGGAACAAATGGAAAAGAGATTGATAAAATCAATAGGCTCCTAGCAAAACATGACAAATTTGACATCCAATTGCAAACCGAATTTGATGAATGCAAGGACATGGTTAAATATTAAAATTCCTGCATTAGTTGATCAGAGAGGGGAAATTAAGGATAGAGATAAATGGATTTCTTAATGTCAAAGTATTCTTAATGTTTCCCTTAATGCTGCTAAGAATGGATGGGATTGATTTAAAGCAGACCACAACACAAATGGAGCTACTTGTCACTTTTGAAATCATTGTTCGAGATGCCATCTTTGATGCAGATACTGTCAAATCAGAGAATTATTTGGAGCATATTCAAAAGTGCGGTGAAGTTTTGGGTAGTTAGCCCTTGTGTTTAATGATTCAAATTGTGGTTCTTTAAGAGCTTTATGTAATATGTTCTATGTCAGTTGTCAGTTAGGTTAGTTAGTTAGTTTGTAATTAGGTTTTAGTTAGTTTGAGTCTTAATGAAAGGGTATGCCCTTTTACCTTCAAACATAATTCTCATTTATATATATGGAGAATTTCTTGAGAGAAGGGAGAGAAGAAAAGTTATTATCATCTTTGAAGACATTTTTAAGGCAATACTTTGAGTTTTATTTTTTGAAAATGCTACACTGGTGAAGTATATTATCAATTGACTCTCATGTTCTCTATTTTATATGAAAATTAGATGTTTTATTTATCTTTGATGACATCTATTTTTTCAATCATTTGATTAGTTCCTTGAGATCAATCTATTTTCTTTAGATTGCTTCAATGTGCTTTCTTATGTTTTTTATGATTTGAAGTAAATTGCAGTTTGAGTATTGGTGTGGAAGATTGGTTGTCAAGTTCCATTCTATCATGGTCTTTCAAAGAAAAAATAAAAACAACAAGACTAACTGTAACCTTTTACTTTGGTTATAATTGATATAGATGCCTGTGAAGTGATAGTCTTATTCAAGAGCAAGTTAAAACTATCTCTTGGGTTATACATAGAATCAATTAATTGAATCGATAAGAAGTCAATAAGGGGTGAAGGTACTAGTCTGAATATGATTTTGAAGTGGTTAATCAAGTATTTCCAAAAGTAAGATTTATATTTACAATTTATCAATAAAGCAATTTCGGTTTCAAGGTAGTTGTATGCAAGTAAATAATTCATAATTTCCAACACTTGTTTGATTGTGATAAGAAGTGTAGTTTGTTAAATCTCTAGATTTATTTTCTATTTGGATAAGATCATAAAGTTTTAAATTCTCTATAAAAAATCCTTAGGTCCAAGATACAGGTTCACCCGCCTAGGTCTATGACCTAATAGAATCCACAACAGAAGGGATGTGAGAAACCAAACTATTAGAAAAACATCTCTACCATTGTTCTTACAAGAGTTATTTCCCATTTCTATGTCACTTTTTTCTCTCACTCATGCCCACTCTATCTCTAACTTTCTATCTCCACCTACTCCTCTCTATCTGTTGTTCTAAATATCTAATTCCCTTTAAGTCCCTTGGTAATAAAATAATAACACTATATGTCAGAGAGAAAACAAGGAGAAAGAAATTCTAGAACAACATATAACAAGGTTTGATTAACCTTCTACACTTCGAACTTGTCCAAAGTTTAGGTGGGTATACCTTTTGTGAACTGAATTCACACTTGTAAAATACAAATCCACAGTAAACCAGTCCGAAAACCAATGGATCTTATCACCTTAAAACCAACTGAAATAAAGAAATAAAACTTGTACTCTTGTTTTGTATTGACCTACAAGATATGCAGAAGAAAACTACAACAGATATCAGTGCCTTATCCAGGCCACATAGTCATCTAAGTTTCTACAATACTCCCATAATCAAACATCCCCACACATCCGAATAGCTTGGCTTCTATAAAACCCCACATATGCCTAACATACGTAAGAATTAACCCTTAGCAAAACTAGATTGCATTTATCAAATTCAAAGTCTTCAACAAAGAATTTACTAATAGAAGTGCTTCATGCATATTTAATTTCCCTCCTGAAGAGAAAAGCTAAGAAACTCTCCTATTTAAGATTGCCTTACAACCCATATTCAAATGAATAACCCTATATTATTCAAATCAAAAACAGTAAATATTTGCAAACACATTTGAAGACAACACAAATTCTAGGATCAAAGTTGATGGTCTGTACATTGATATTATCTTAGAAAATATTACAAAAACATTTGGATGTTCTTCATGATACTTGGAAAAGAGCTCAAATTAATTTCTACAACATTTCTTTACAATTCCTTGCGATCCCCTTACATTGGTCCTGGTATCCATTTATATAATCATGGATGCAAACAAGTTTCGGACCATCCTTTCAAAAAGTTTGTTACAAAATACTACTTCACTCGAGAAGCAATTACATGTCCTTTTATGCTTCAATGACTTCTTCAGTTGGTGGCTCCTCTGCAATATCCTCTAACCATTCAGGAGCACCTTCTAATTGTTCTGGAATATGTTATAATTGTTCTAGAGCATCTTCTTCTTGAACCTCGACATCGGCCACCACATACTTTTGGGACCATCCTTGGAAAAAATCATCATTAGGCCATGAGTGGCCAATAATCTTTTTATTCAACTTTAACAACTTTTTCCAAGTGTTCCTCACTTTCCTTACCTCTGAATCCTAAAACCCATAATGAGATTTGATCTTCTCTATTTCCTCAATTGTTTTAACAAACAAAGAGGTGTCATCTTTATTGATTATCTCATTTACCCTTAAGGATAAATTAGCCCCTAACTCATCTAGCCATGCTTGTTTATCTTTTAACTAATTCTAGTTGACAAAACCTACAGGGAACAATTCAAATTTATGCTTAGTATATTCTTTTCGATGCAAATTAGCTTTTCTTTCCACATTAGCTCTTCCTTCAACCAAATTTGTCAATTCTTTTGCCAACTTACATGTAAACTTGATAGTGAAATCAGCCTCTACCTCATCATATGATGCACACATCAGTTCTAAGTCCACTTCCCTAGGCAACCATTTATTCATAATAGGCTCTAAAATAGCCTTATCCTCATTCAACTCATTAAGAGTATCCAAAATTCTTTTCATATTGAGATATACTATAGGAGCATCAACAGTGTCAGCAAAGCTTGAAATTGTTGCCTTTATCTTCTCCTCATACTTGCTTGAAAATAAGGCCTGGGCCTGTTTCAAATTTTCCATTTCATGTTGATAAGTCTCGGTTGGTTGGAAACCAGAAGGCATAGGAGAAGGAGTGAATTCTATAATTGGACTAGTAGGTGGGGGTCTTGCTGGAGAGGAAGTGATCATCAATGTTGAAGGCTCACCTTGATGATGTTGACTTGCCAATTGGCTCTGGAGTTTAGTGATGATGTTGTCCCTATTGGCTATTCCTTCCTTAGCTTCATTATAATCTTTTAAAATAGTCTCCAAATTCAATTGGAGAGTAGCCTTTTCTTGGGCTTCTTTCTCTGCTACTGCCACATTAAACTTTGTAGTTTCTAGAATAGTACTATCTGCCTCCACCACTCCTGTGTCCTGAACCCTCTTGACAATCATTCCTCCAAAGAGGCTAGAATCTGAGGTATTTTTCTTCCTCTTATTCTCATCTTTCTTTAATGACCATAGGAAAAGAGTAGCATTATCCTTGTTGAAGGTCACACCTTTCATTTACTTTGTTTCCTTTCTTACTGCATCAAGGATCAATGCATCAGCTATGTCCCATTCAGGGAGAATTAACACACTAGCTTTATCCAACATATCCCTCCCTTTCTCAGGGGTGATTGCTTTGAACTCCTCCATCATTTCTTTCTTAACTTCTTCTTCTACTTGGGCTGCATCTTTGAGAGGCTGCTCATTTACCCTTTTCTCACATCTGATCTTGAATTGATCAATGTTTTGTTTCCAAAGAAATTGTAGAAAAGCTCCTGATGTGACAAAGTTGCTGTCAACTAGGAATTCTTCACTACCTTGCTTAACAGTAAGGTCCAATTCTTGGCCCTTTAACTCACCATCAGTTAAATCCATTTCACAATTTGGTGGCGCTTCAAGCATCCCTTCTTGGGTCTCCTTATAAGTATAGACAATCTCATCAAGACTCCCTAACTGCAATAATTGTTTAGCCATAGCTTGTTCATCTCCAATGTGGATAGGAGAGTAAGATGGGGAATATTGAGGCTCATCAGTTTCAATTTCTTTTGCCACTTTTTGCCTCTTAGGGGAATCTTGAATGTCTAAAATATCTTCAATTTTCCTTTTCCCTTTTGAAGAGGATGGCTCACCTGTCACTGGCATCATTACAGTGTACTTTGGTCTCTTGAGCATTGCATAGTCACCTGGTAGGATTGGTTTTGCAAAAGCAAGCTTGGCCAAGACCATCTTAACCTTATCAGGATCATTTTGCATTATGGCCTCCCTTTTTTCCTTTAGGGTCTGCATTACATCTTCAAAATTAAGAATCAAAAACTTTATTTTCTCCTCAAATGGGGTGAAGCTAGATAGAGGGTCAAAGCTAGTGTCAAACTGATGAATAAAATCAAAGGATTTCTTATATACCACCCACTTCTCCTTCCTTAGATCCTTCTCATCTAAGTTGAACTTGTTTCTAATCAAATCCTCAGGAAACTGAAATTGATGAGGCCTACCTCTACACACTGCTCTTCTCTTGAACATGTTGTTGAAGAAGTCCTCTGGGTCTGCACATCTTGACACTGCAGTTGATAACCTATATGGTTTAAAGAAATATTCAAAGAATCTTCATCCACCCTTAGTGATTACAAAATGGTGGGCCATGGGAACAATTGGGAAAATAGTCCCTTTACCTCTGTTAGTCAACTCAGCTTCCTGCACCCCTCCAATCTGTCTTAACACTTTTGCAATCCCTATTTTCAATGGGACCTGATAGGGTAGTAAATAAGGGGTGCCTCTAAATCCAAACACTCTGAAAATAGTAGACATAGGGTACAAATAGATGTCTCCCTAATTTTGAGCAATCTTGATATCCTCTGCAAACTCCTTAGGTCTAATAAATTCCAAAAGTGCTTTAGGGATTCTAGGGTTTTCTCTATATAAGAGGATTCTGATCTTAGATGCAAAGCATCTATCAAACTTCAAATAACTTGCATCCTCTCTATCCCATGATAAAATAGTACTCGACAATTCTACTAGCATTTCCTCATTATCCTTCACCTTAACCAAGTCCATCTCCTTTGCAAAGTAATCAGCACCCTTGAATAGGAACATGTGTATTAACAAAGAATACCATCTGAATGCCTTGTCAACCTTACCATTCTTGATTCCTACTAACCCTCTATGAATGGCATCAGCAAGGCATGAAGCATAATCAAATGTAATGGCCAAAGAAGGATTCAAAATTTGGGCAATCATTAGCATATAATGGGTTGGCATATTCTTTTCAGCATCTTCCCCAAAGATCTGGAATAAGGCCCAATACATACCCTTAGCTCTCAGGGTGAATAAATTGAGGGAGAATGGTTCCATTGTGCTGGGGCCTACAACTGTCAACCCCCCTATCTTCACAAAGAACTCTCTTAATGGAGCATTCCTAAGATGGTCCTTGTAAATCTAGGATAATGATTCAAAACCAATAGGCTCTAACAAATTGGAGGATTCACTGAGTTTGAAATTGTAGACACCTAAAAATGGTCAACGCTTGCGGAGTCATACTTTAACATTTGTGCATTGCCTCATTTTAGGTTTTTGCGTCGCATTAACATTTCTCCTATGTCACGCATTTGGTCTTTATCATTTGCGAGCATCGAGTCTTTTGGAACCCTAAAATTTGCAATTTTTAGAATTCCAAATTGCAATACAAGGAGCAAGAAAAATTCTAAATATATATATACATATATATATATATATATATATATATATATATTGAATAGGTACAAGTAATATATTTTATATTTGTTGCACAATATGAAACCATAACATAAACATAATAATGGGCATAAAAAATGGAGTGTGAAGCACCAAAGGGGGTATTTACATCATTTAAAGACCATTTATCCATTATATACCCATAAAATAGCCTTAAAATACCTCTAATATGCCTAAACAACTTGTAAAGTGACAATTAATTACATAAACTAAGGCAATTTCGGGATTTGGAATTATTTTTATTTAAAAGGGGGGTGTCTTTTCACCCAAAGGGGTATGAAAACCATTCAAACACATATATATGTGTGATGTAAAATGTAAAAAGAAAAGGAGAGAATAGAAATAGAAGAGGTGGAGGCAATTTTGTACTTTTAAACTTTTTATCAAAAATAACCAGTTGCAATTTCTTTCTCATATGTGTTGAGAGTTAACATATTTTTAGAAGGCAGTTGCTTATGATATTATCTAAAAGTGGATAAGGTTATTCGTGTTCTTCCAGTAAAATTTTGTGTTTTATATTGTAGATTTGGATCAAAAAGATTTACTCGTGAATTGTAATTGTTCCTTGTATTTTTTCCTTGGATGGTCTCTTAAAAGTTAGGGTTAAATTCATTCAAGCAGTTTACAATATAGACATTGAAGTAGAGCTCATAAGAAATAGTAACTGACAAACTCATCGAGAGGTGGTGGGATTAAAAACTGTCTCATAAGTTTACACAACAAGTCCTAAAGAAATATAAGACTCTGTAGCCCAAATAAGAGGAAAGGCACTGATCATTTGTAAACAAACCCTTTAACCATACCAATCACCCTTTACTTTCAAGCATTAGGATTAGTAGAGTAGGTATAGTAGGTAATTTAGCCAAAGTGTAACATATATAATTTTGTAAGATACATAGATCAATACACACATCTGAAATCAGTCTGTTTAAGAAACTTATGCCATTCTGAGAATAGGAGATATCAGATTAAGACACTAAATCTGCTATAAAAAGCATTAGTTGAAGGAACAATTAGTGAGTAGGTATACCCGCCTAGGTCCTGCAGAGCCTAAAGTGAGAGAGTTAGTAACCAAATAGGTTCACTCTATAAGTTGGCCAAGTCAATTGGAGGGTTTGATCATAGGAGTTGGCATTTCCTTAGAACCTATCCAATCTGTTGATTTGAGACCCAACAAATTGGCGACTCTGCTGGGGAAGAATTATTAAGACTCTCTTGTGGGAGAGAACTCAGAAGAAATAAATAACTTATGTCCTCTATGAAAGAGGTGGCGACTCTGTAAAAATGAAATTTAAATGAAAAAGATCAGTAGATTAGGTGCAATTTTGGACAAGAAACTACACCACTAGCAACTAGCACAGACCTTTAACAAAGTAATTCACATGGCAAATATTTGAGAACAAATTAGAGTTATCAAGAAAAGCACAAAAAACCTGATTATTTGCCTGAAGAAAATTGCTTTGCAACAATTCACTCTGCAACAAACTTCGATGAAACGATATTAGCAATCAAGTTGATGCAAACTATAGAAGACAAGTTGGCATTTAAGTCTTTGAGGAATTAACTCTGCATGCTTCAATTTTCTTTTCATAATTGAATTCACCAAATCAAATTGAAAACTGGCTCCAACAGGTCATGATTCCTTTGAGTCTTTCCTCTGTTTCACTCTTTCGCTATTTCACAGAGCATAAAACCCATGCTCTTTTCTTTCACGAAGCAATGCTAGCCATTGGATCATGGGAACTTGCATTATCTTTACCTCCACTTAATCTCTCTGCTTGAGTTTTGGGCCCTACCATCTTTTCACCACTTCGCAATACTTAACAATTGAGCACTTCCCCTTCACGAAGCTGCGCCAAGCATTAGATCTAACTCAAGTCACTCGGCCTTTAATTCCAACTGGGACCATCAATCTTTCTAACTAACTGCACCTCACCCTGACGGTTAGCGATTTTTTCCATTTTGCTAAGGTTAATCTGTGGGCATCTTCAAGCCATGAATCAACAAGAATCCTTGGATCAATACAGAGTTAATGCCTTTTAAGTGTGTCCTACACCTGGGAATCACTTACCCCACCTTTTTATCAGTAAATACATGCCACATGGCAGTCGGCCATTAGCCATGGCAACTCGCTTGGGTTCCATTCTGGATCTACCACGTGCCATCTTTCATTACTCTCACATAACTGCCGGTTACACCTTGGTGGGCCCTTAATAATCTTTTAGAACTACGTGTCACTTGACATGTCTCTATTGAGCTCCACAAAAGTAGTAGCTATTTTGCCACGTCACACCTACGTGTGACTTCCACCTATCTTTCGCGACTTCGCAAACACTAATCATCATTCAACTTGTGGCCATGAAATCATGAGAACCGTTGGATCAAAATAGAGTTAATCGGCCTTTAACTTCGTTCTTAGCCTGCCCTTTGGGCATACCAACCCTTTTCGCAACTTTGTGATGAGTAAACCACAAGCATCTCTTGGTCGTGAAACAACGCGAGCCGTCGATCTTGGCTTGACCTGATCACCTTTTAACCAAAGGGAAAGTCTTCATTGCTAGGTCCCGCCAACCCTTTTCGCCACTTCGCGATGAGTAAACCACATTTAGCTTGATCTCATGAAATCACGTTGTCTGTCCGATCAGATGGGATTTGACCGGTATTTAACTTTGGCTCAAACCTATGTGTTGGGTCCACTGTTCTGCCTTTCGCTACTTCATGATAGATAAATTATGAGCACTTTTAGGTCGCGAATCAACGCAAACTGTCAGATCAACAGAAAGTTGCGTGATTATTACAAGGCCCGACAAAAATTTAGAAAAAGGCATATTTAAAAGCAGGAATTAAAACATTTGAAGGGACGGCCTAGGTAAATTACAAGGGGGGGGAACATTTTCATGACAAAGGGACCCATTACTTAAGTGAATAAAGTAATGTAGAAACAGAAGCCAAAGGGTTTTTATCAGTCATTAAAGCGATTTAAAACCTAAACCCTAAACCCATTTGGACTTGAAATAGTATTGAAGCAACAAGAACATACCAAACTCAAAAAACATTGCAGACTTAGCCAATAATGGAAAAAGCATACCCATTTTTTAAATAGTGATAATAGCAGCTCTGACTGGGGATGGTTGATCACAAGGTCAACACAAGAACTCATAAAACTCTGGAGAAACAGACCAAAACACAAGCCCAAAAAACAAGCAACATAAAGCAAACAAATATATACAAATAGAGGACCTACTGTGCATGGACTTCAAGAGAAGTAGTGTTTCAAGAATTTTCCATGCACTGGAAATTCCTGTACTTCATCATTCATATTCTTCAAAAAATATGAGTCCTTTCCATTTTGATCACAAACCACAGAAGGGCCAATCCATAATGACTTAAACTTTTTATGCTTTCCCTTGTCTTGTCCTTTTGCATTCCACTGAAGAACAACATCACCAATTTTAAACTTTCTCAATGATGTCCTTTTATCAAACAGATATTTAGACTACAATTGGATCTTCAGATTTCTCTTATGAGCTAGAGTTCTAATCTCTTCCACTTCCACTATCTGAATCATTCGGTTCTCCATAGGTTCAGATAGCTCCATGTCTTCAACTTGCAAGAATTTATAAACTGGAAGAAGATTGTTTACTGGCAGTCTAGCTTGTGTACCATAAACGAGTTCAAAAGGTGACATTCCAATGGCCTTCTTGACAGTTACTCTGTCAGCCCACAAGGCTAATTTCAACTTTTGATCCCAAGACCTCTTGTTCTCTTCTAGGATTTTCTTGATGATTTTCAAGAGGCTTTTATTACTAGATTCAGCTTGTCCATTTCCCTGAGGATGATAGGGTGAAGAGTAAGACATGATTATTCCATGACTGGTACAAAATCCAACAAACTCTTCTAACCTGAAAATCATGGCATTGTCCATTACTAATTTTGTAGGGATTCCAAATCTAGTTATAACATTATCCATCAGGAAGTCAATGACAAATTTACTTGTAGCTCTTCTTGTGGGAATAGCTTCAATCCATTTAGTAAAATAATCAGTGGCTACTATGATCCATCTATGACCTCTTCCTGATTTCTCAACAATCTCTCCAATAAAATCAATGCCCCATTGGACAAAAGGGGCTTCCACTATGACTAGATTTAGGGGTAAAACTCCTTCATACTTCAATTTGGATGAAATTTTTTGACATGGGTCACATTTCCTGACATGTTCATGAGCATCCTTGAATAAGGTAGGCCAATAGTACCTAGCCTAGATTATCTTACCAGCACTTGTCTTAGCAGAGTAATGGCCTCCACATACTCCATCATGCATTTCAATCAACACCCTTTTAGCCTGGAATTCATCCAAACACATTAGCAGTTCTCCATCTCTTTTTCTCCAAAATAGATCACCTTGAATGAGAACATATTTTTGTGACTTGAGTTTTAGAGTTCTTCTCTAATTATGTGTCATTCCTTCTGAAAATGTAGCATCTCTTAAAAATTGGACTATCTCTAAATACCAAGGTTGCCTTTCAATACTGGTGACCATGGTGTTATCAACTTCAACATTATTTACCTCAATATCAAGAAGATTTGATTCAGTCATGAGCTTTGCAAGGCCTAAACCTCTTACCAATTTAGTAATATTTATCTCTAAATCAAACTCTTGAATCCTATTTATCCATTTGCACCTTTTTCCTGTGACCTCAGATTGGGATAAAATGTCCTTAACTGCAGCATGTGGAACATAAGCAACTACTTGTGCACTTACCAAGTAGGGTCTAAAATCCTTGACAGCTTTAACCAAAGCATATGCCTATTTTTCCATGATTTCATATCTTAATTCTGCTTCCTGTAAAGACTTGCTATAGAAGGCTATGGGATGTTCATGTCCCTCATTATACTTTTGCAACAACACTACAACTAGTGTATGATATGAAGCAAAAGAGAACAAAGAAAAGGGTTTACTATAATCTGGGGACTTCAACACAGATGCTTCCTGAATGGCCTTTTTAATTTCAGCAAAAGCCTTTGAGGATTCTTGATCCCAACAAAACTTGGTATCCTTCTTGAGCAACTTGACAATGGGCTTAACTATCTCTGCAAAGTTTGCAATGAATCTTCTAAAAAAATTTACTTTGCCTAAAAAGGATTGAATACCTTTAACACTCTTTGGTTCAGGCACTTTGTTTATTGCTTCAATTCTTTCAAGGTCTATTCTTACCCCTTCCTTGGAGACAATATGCCCCAGCAAATTCCCTTCAACAACAGCAAAATGACACTTCTTGGGGATTAATGACACACCAAATTCTAAAGCCTTATTGAACACATTTTCCAAATGTCCACAGTGATCATCAGCCCTTTTGGAGAAGCATGTTAAATCATCTTGGTACACTACCATGATGATATTAATGAATTCTTTGAAGGCTACATCCATAGCTCTCTAAAATGTGGCTCTAGCATTTTTTAATCCAAAAGGCATTCTAACATAAACATATGTTCCCCAAGGGGTGGTGAAAGTGGTTTTGAATTGCTTAGATTCCTTCACTAACACTTGATTATACCCTGAGAAACCATCCATCATTGACAAAAGATCACAACTAGTTACTCTCTACAGCATAGCTTCCATATTGGGAGAAGAATAATTATCCTTCAAGGAAGCAACATTTAAATTTCTGAAATCAACACACAATCTTATGTCCCCATTCTTCTTTCTTACTGGGACCAAATTGGAGATGCATGAAGAATGTCTTATAGGTTTAATAATCCCTCCTTCTCTTAGCTTGGATAATTCTTGCTGCATCTTATCTTCTAACAAGGGATTAATAGGTCTCTGCTTTTGTTTGAAAGGCTTAGCATCTAGAAGTAAAGGAACTTCATGCTAAAACAAGTCTTGTCTATACACCTTTAGGTCTTCATAAGACCAAGCAAACACATGCTTATGCATTTTCAATAAATTATTGAGATTAGTTCTTACATGAGTAGGCAAGTTTTTTCCAATGTATACCAACTTAGGGGATGATTCAGTCCCTAAGTTTACTTCCTCCAAGTCTTCTGACTTGGTAGTAGATTGCTGATGTAGGTGACTGTCATTATAACTGAACATGCCCTCAAGCTCTACCAACCCCTTAGGTATCTCATTTGTTTCCAACTGAACCAAGTCATTTCCAAATACTGTCTCTCTGTTGTCAACCACCTCCACCAATGCATTGCAATCAATCTTCTATCCATCATAATCATCTATGCATTGTATGAACCTAAGAATATCTTCATCATCAGAAAAAACTTGCCAATTATATATATTATCAGGGATGGTAGGCCTAGACTTTATTTCCATAGTGGATATACCAGTTAGTGTTGCATCATCATCCTTTAATACAACATTAAATAAGAAGTCTGCCATGATATTCTTTGATCTTTCTATCCAATTAATAGAAAATGCACTAAAATGCTCAATAGCATCCCAGACTACAAGTTTATATCTTTTCAATCTATCATTTTTTGATGCATATTTGGATCTTACCTTAGAGACAACCAATTCTGTATCTCCTAAAACTTTCAACGGTTGGATTCCATGCCTCTTTGCAACCTCAAGCCCCAATAACAGGGCTTCATACTCTGCAGTATTATTTGTGCACTGGAAAGCCAATAAGAAAGAATACTTAAAAGTTATACCTGATGGGGATACAAAAAGAACCCCTACTCTAGATCCCTCTTTGGAGAAAGCTCCATCAAAGTACATTTGCCATAGACCATGTTGTTGTGATTCTAATTCGATCACAATGGGGTCAGTATTCTTTAACTGAGGTAAAATTGGTTGTAGTCTAAAATTATCAAGATCTACATCAATCATACAATTGAGCATATTAGGATCTACATTTTCAATTACTCTAGGAGCACATTGTTCTCTATACAACTTGACCTGATTCCCATTGATTGGGACAATAGCATAAGATAAGTCCAATTGGACATTTCCTCCTACTGTTGCTGCCCACTGCCTAGATAACAACATGCCATAATGAGGCTTAGTATCAGTGACAATAACATCCATTTTATAGGTTGCTTCAGGGAATGCTACTATTTACACTTCAACATCTTTCATTGTACCTATCACAGGCACTTCTCTGTTATCCATAGCATAACATTTCCCATACACTATAGTCATTGATAATCCTAATTCTTTCATAACACCATAAGGCATTAAATTAGCAGTTGCACCTGAATCTATCATACAATTTTTAATCAACCGGTTATTCACTAATAAAGTGACAAAAAAAGGATCTACCTATGATGGTTCTTGAGTAATAGTTGTTCCAACATAAACCTCTAGGGTTTGGAACTCCTGATCCTTTCCATTTTTAACTGAACCGATGGGTAAAACTGTGTTACTATCAGATATGTTAGAAAATAAAGACAATGTTACTTCCCTATGTTCTTTTATTTTCAATAATTCTATTAATGGGATAGTAACTTTCATTTGTGTAAGAGCTTGAGCCATGTCAAATGTGGAATTACTACTCAATTCAGTATGAGCTCTAACTCTTTCTACCTTAGGCTGACTTGCCTTCTTTGTTGTGGCATCTCCTTGTGTATCATTGGTATTATTATCACCTGTACTCTTGGGTACATCTTTAATTTGATCTTTCTTTTCTTGACCCATTTGAGGGGGAATGGCACTACTTGTTGTCTTTTTCTAAATAACCTCTTTTATAAACATGGAACCGGGTTCACCCTAATCACTATCCTTTCTGGTGCTCCTTAAGTTGTAATTGTGCTTTACCTTAGCTATAGCAACCTTGGTGAGATTTTTCACTTCTTCATCACTAGGTTTTCTAAGATGAACTTCTTCATCTTCAATGGTTACCACATTCAGTGTAGGATGTCAATCAAGTGTTAGTTGTCCTTGGTAGGACCTTTTACTGTCCAGCACATCACAGTCACTAAATTCACTCTGTAGAGACTCCTCATCACTTTCTATAATGGTCTCAAACATGCTAAGGCTTGAGCAGCTGCACACTGATGAGGGGAATGTGGCCCGTCACAAGCAATACACCAAGGAGTGTTCTCCATGTTATTAACATTTTTTCCTTTCAAAGGATCAGGGGTGTCTTGGCTCTGAGCAATCTTAGGCTTCTCATTCCGAGGCTTACCATCCTTCCAGTTGGTGTTATAAGGCATATCATGCAATCTAGGAGGTCTATCTTGCCAATTGTAGTAAGGCTTATCATTCTTATTTACCTTACCAGTTAGATCCTTCATAGCAGTGACTAACTTTTCTATCTTATCCTCCTCTTTAGAAACTTTGTTTGATTGTTGTTTTGTTTCTTGCCACAACCTACCATCAGTTCTTCTTCCCAGTTTTCCAGATGCTTTCCTATTGCTCTCCACATTGATAGCAATTTTGAATGCATCTCTCAGGCTATGTAGATTTTTATCCCTCAGGATATAAGCCATTTTGGAATCAAATGCATTGTAATAAGTGTTCAGGCACATGTTATCATCTAACCTCATTACCTGATACAACCTACGCATGGCTTTCTGAAACCTAGCATTGAAATCAGTGACCATTTCATTATCAAATTTTTTGATATTATTAAATTCATTAAGCATGAAACTCACATTTGTTTTGTCACCATACTGCTCTTGAAAGCAATTTTTAAAGTCCTCCCAAGACCCAATGCTACTAACAGGGAGACCTCTATACCAATCTCTTGCATCATCTACCAGGGACTGAACAAATATTTTCATTATAACATCATCATCCACTATCTCATAATCATTTATCAGGTCACCAAAAGATTTTAAATGTTCCTCTACACTAATTGCATTATTTCCAGCAAACTTAGGGAGTCTATCTCTTAACTCAGTTGGAACATGGTTAGGATATCTAGGGATTCCATTAAAAAATAACTGCCTGTACTGCTCTAAGTTGATGGGTCTTCTTTGGAATGGGTTAACAACATTGTTACCCATGTTCATTTTTTATATTGGGGGCTTGAGTTTGATAGATCTGGTTATTCTAATTAATAATAGGGGCTTGACTAACTATTGCTATATTAATAGGCATGGTTGGTTGGATTTTAACAGGAGGGAGGGAAACTTACTGAGGTATAGGTTTATTCAGACCTTCTGATGGAAAGATAATGGGTGGAGCTTTTAGATATCCAATTTTTCTTTTAACCTCTTGGTTAGCGGCCTCTAACTCATCTTTCTCCAATTCCATTTGTAAGTCTTCTTTTTCTTTCCTCATTCTTTCCATCTCCCTTTCATGTGCTGATAATCTATAAGAGATTTCCACTGTAGTTTTGGATCCCAACCCATCTTCCATGCATTTCTACTTCCCTTTATCAACCTCATTTCTGACAGGCTGTGGGTCACTAAAAACCTCCCTATTTGGTTGGGTTACTGACTTACATGCTGGTTTGGCCTTAGGGACTAGAATTTCCTTGATCATAGGACCTTCATCCTCACTCTTTGCCTTTTCTTGAGCAAGGACCTCAAGATCTGCAATCTGTCTCAGAAGCCTGTCTCTTTCCATCAATTTGGCTTTAACTTCTCTCTCTTTATTGGCTTCTTTTTGGGTTCTCAAAGAGATGAGATGATGGACTTTTCTATTTAGGTCCTCTATCTCTTGGGATATCTTATCTTCATTGGGGAAAACTTCTTCCGAGTCTGATATATTGACTTGATCAATATCAATCAAGCTAATGTTTCCATCAATTGTTCTAGGTATAGAACTCCTGACTATATTTGAACTAGTTCTATCTCTTCCAGAGGCACTAGTATGAGATATACCTTGATTTAAAACATTAACATCTTCTACATTTCCGAACAAACCAGAATGGAAACCAAAAACATCATGTTCAGATTCTCTTGAAGAAGAATTTGATCTACCATAGAAAATTCTTTCAGATATCTTACCTGTATTATTTCTTTTTTGGACCCAAGCAACATTTGATGGCTCATGCAACACTGACCTTTTTTGACCCCTTCTTGAATGTTCAGGTAATCCTTCCTGCAATGTTTAACAAGGATGTTTTTTCATGGAAGATCGAGTATGATTTCCTTTGTGCATTGCAGTTGTTTTCTTTTCAGAATTTCCTTATTTCTAAAAGGACTGGTTTAAACAAACAGAGTTGCCACCCAAAAATCTATGGGAAATATGAAAACAAGCTGGATTTTATAGTATGACTCTCCCCAGCAGAGTTGCCACTTTTGATGTTCTCAAAATCTGATTCCCTTTTAGTCCCTTGGTAATAAAATAATAACTCTATGTGTGAGAGAGAAAACAAGGAGAAAGAAATTCCAGAACAACATATAACAAGGTTTGATTAACCTTCTACACTTCAAACTTGTTGAAAGTTTAGGTGGGTATACCTTCTGTGAACTGAATTCACACTTGTAAAAGACAAATCCATAGTAAACCAATCTTAAAACTAGTGGATCTTATCACCTTAAAACCAACTGAAATAAAGAAATAAAACTTGTACTCATGTTTTGTATTGACCTACAAGATATGCAGAAGAAAACTACAATAGATATTAGTGCCTTATCCAGGCCATATAGTCATCTAAGTTTCTACAATACTCCCACAATCAAATATCCCCACACATCCCATCAGCTCAGCTTCTATAAAACCCCACATATGCCTAACATACGTAAGAATTAACCCTTAGCAAAACTAGATTGCATTTATCAAATTCAAAGTCTTCAACAAAGAATTTACTGATAGAAGTGCTTCATGCATATTTAATTTCCCTCCTAAAGAGAAAAGCTAAGAAACTCTCCTATTTAAGATTGCTTACAACCCATATTCAAATGAATAACCCTATATTATTCAAATCGAAAATAGTAAATATTTGCAAACACATTTGAAGACAACACAAATTCTAGGATCAAAGTTGATGGTCTGTATATTGATATTATCTCAGAAAATATTACAAAAACATTTGGATGTTCTTCATGATACTTGGAAAAGAGCTCAGATTAATTTTTACAGCATTTCTCTACAATTCCTTGCGATCCCCTTACATTGGTCCTGGTATCCATTTATATAATCATGGATGCAAACAAGCTTCAAACCATCCTTTCAAAAAGTTTGTTACAAAATACTACTTCACTCAAGAAGTAGTTACATGTCCTTTTATGCTTCAACAACTTCTTCAATTGGTGGCTCCTCCAGAATATCCTCTAACCATTCAGGAGTGCCTTCTAACTATTCTAGAATATGTTCTAACTGTTTCAGAGCATCTTCTTCTTGAACCTCCACATCAGCCACCGCATACTTTTGGGACCATCCTTGGAAAACATCATCATTAGGCCATGAGTGGCCAATAATCTTTTTATTCAACTTTAACAACTTTTTCCAGATGTTCCTCACTTTCCTAACCTCTGAATCCAAAAACCCATAATGAGATTTGATCTTCTCTATTTCCTTAATTGTTTTAACAAACAAAGAGGTGTCATCTTTATTGATTATCTCATTTACCCTTAAAGATAAATTAGCCCCTAACTCATCTAGCCATGCCTATTTATCCTTTAACAAATTCTAGTTAACAAAACCTTCAGGGAACAATGAAAATTTATTCTCGATATATTCTTTCTGATGCAAATTAGCTTTTCTTTCCACATTAGCTCTTCCTTCAGCCAACTTTGTCAATTCTTTTGCCAAACTTACATATAGAATTGATAGTGACATCAGCCTCTACCTCATCATATAATGCACACATCAGTTCTAAGTCCACTTCCCTGGGAAACCATTTATTCTTAATAGACTCTCAAATAGCCTATCATCATTCAACTCATTAAGAGTATCCAAAATTCTTTTCATATTGAGATACATTGTAGGAGCATCAATAGTGTCAGTAAAGCTTGAAATTGTTGCCTTTATCTTCTCCTCATACTTGCTTGCAAATAAGGCCTAGGCCTGTTTCAAATTTTCCATTTCATGTTGATAAGTCTCAGCCGGTTGGAACCCAGAAGGCATAGGAGAAGGAGGGAATTATATAATTGGACTAGTAGGTGGGGGTCTTGTTGGAGAGGAAGTGATCATCAATGTTGAAGGCTCACCTTGATGATGTTGACTTGCCAATTGGCTCTGGAGTTTAGTGATGATGTTGTCCCTATTGGCTATTCCTTCCTTAGCTTCATTATAAGCTTTTAAAATAGTCTCCAACTTCAATTGGAGAGTAGCCTTTTCTTGGGCTTCTTTCTCTGCTACTGCCACATTAAACTTTGTAGTTTCTAGAATAGTACTATCTGCCTCCACCACTCCTGTGTCCTGAACCTTCATGACAATCATTCCTCCAAAGTGGCTAGAATCTGAGGTATTTTTCTTCCTCCTATTCTCATCTTTCTTTAATGACCATAGGACAAGAGCAGCATTATCTTTGTTGAAGGTCACACCTTCCATTGGATTTGTTTCCTTTCTTACTGCATCAAGGATCAATGCATCGGCTATGTCCCATTCAGGGAGAATTAACACACTAGCTTTATCCAACATATCCCTCCCTTTCTCAGGGGTGATTGCTTTGAACTCCTCCATCATTTCTTGCTTAATTTCTTCTTCTACTTGGGATGTATCTTTGAGAGCCTACTCATTTACCCTTTTCTCACATCTGATCTTGAACTGATCAATGTTCTGTTTCCAAATAAATTGTAGAAAAGCTCCTAATGTGACGAAGTTGCTATCAGCTAGGAATTCTTCACTAGCTTGCTTAACAGTAAGGTCGAATTCTTGGCCCTTTAACTCACCATCAGTTAAATCCATTTCAGCATTTGGTGGTGCTTCAAGCATCCCTTCTTGGGTCTCCTTATAACTATAGGCAATCTCACCAAGACTCCCTAACTGCAATAATTGTTCAGCCATAGCTTGTTCATCTCCAATGTGGATAGGAGAGTAAGATGGGGAATATTGAGGCTCATCAGTTTCAATTTCTTTTGCCACTTTTTTCCTCTTAGGGGAATCTTGAATGTCTACAATATCTTCAATTTTCCTTTTCCCTTTTGAAGAGGATGGCTCACCTGTCACTGGCATCATTACAGTGTACTTTGGTCTCTTGAGCATTGCATAGTCACTTGGTAGGATTGGTTTTGCAAAAGCAAGCTTGGCCAAGACCATCTTAACCTTATCAGGATCATTTTACGTTATGGCCTCCCTTTTTTCCTTTAGGGTTTGCATTACATCTTCAAAATTAAGAATCAAAAACTTTATTTTCTCCTCAAATGGGGTGAAGCTAGATAGAGGGTCAAAGCTAGTGTCAAACTGATGAATAAAATCAAAGGATTTCTTATATACCACCCACTTCTCCTTCCTTAGATCCTTCTCATCTAAGTTGAACTTGTTTCTAATCAAATCCTCAGGAAACTGAAATTGATGAGGCCTACCTCTGCACACTGCTCTTTTCTTGAACATGTTGTTGAAGAGGTCCTCAGGGTCTGCACATCTTGACACTGCAGTTGATAACCTATATGGTTTAAAGAAATATTCAAAGAATCTCCATCCACCCTTAGTGATTACAAAATGGTGGGCCATGGGAACAATTGGGAAAATAGTCCCTTTACCTCTGTTAGTCAACTCAGCTTCCTGCACCCCTCCAATCTATCTTAACACTTTTGCAATCCCTATTTTCAATGGGACCTGATAGGGTAGTAAATAAGGGGTGCCTCTAAATCCAAACACTCTGAAAATAGTAGACATAGGGTACAAATAGTTGTCTCCCTAATTTTGAGCAATCTTGATATCCTCTGCAAACTCCTTAGGTCTAATAAATTCCAAAAGTGCTTTAGGGATTCTAGGGTTTTCTCTATATAAGAGGATTCTGATCTTAGATGCAAAGCATCTATCAAACTTCAAATAAATTGCATCCTCTCTATCCCATGATAAAATAGTACTCGACAATTCTACTAGCATTTCCTCATTATCCTTGACCTTAACCAGGTCCATCTCATTTGCAAAGTAATCAACACCCTTGAATAGGAACATGTGCATTAACATAGAATACCATCTGAATGCCTTGTCAACCTTACCATTCTTGATTCCTACTAACCCTCTATGAATGGCATCAGCAAGGCATGAAGCATAATCAAATGTAATGGCCAAAGAAGGATTCAAAATTTGGGCAATCATTAGCATATAATGGGTTGGCATATTCTTTTCAGCATCTTCCCCAAAGATCTGGAATAAGGCCCAATACATACCCTTAGCTCTCAGGGTGAATAAATTGAGGGAGAATGGTTCCATTGTGCTAGGGCCTACAACTGTCAACCCCCCTATCTTCACAAATAACTCTCTTAATGGGCCATTCCTAAGACGGTCCTTGTAAATCTAGGCTAATGATTCAAAACCAATAGGCTCTAACAAATTGGAGGATTCACTGAGTTTGAAAGTGTAGACACCTAAAAATGGTCAACGCTTGCGGAGTCATACTATAACATTTGTGCATTGCCTCATTTTAGGGTTTTGTGTCGCATTAACATTTCTCCTATGTCACGCATTTGGTCTTTATCATTTGCGAGCATCGAGTTTGTTGGAACCCTAAAATTTGCAATTTTTAGAATTGCAAATTCCAATACAAGGAGCAAGAAAAATTCTAAATATATATATACATATATATATATATATATATATATATATATATTGAATAGGTACAAGTAATATATTTTATATTTGTTGCACAATATGAAACCATAACATAAACACAATAATGGGCATAAAAAATGGAGTGTGAAGCACCAAAGGGGGTATTTACATCATTTAAAGACCATTTATCCATTATATACCCATAAAATAGCCTTAAAATACCTCTAATATGCCTAAACAACTTGTAAATTTAAAATTAATTACATAAACTAAGGCAATTTCGGGATTTGGAATTATTTTTATTTAAAAGGGGGGTGTCTTTTCACCCAAAGGGGTATGAAAACCATTCAAACACATATATATGTGTGATGTAAAATGTAAAAAGAAACGGAGAGAATAGAAATAGAAGAGGTGGAGACAATTTTGTACTTTTAAACTTTTTATCAAAAATAACCAGTTGCAATTTCTTTCTCATATGTGTTGAGAGTTAACATATTTTTAGAAGGCAGTTGCTTATGATATTATCTAAAAGTGGATAAGGTTATTCGTGTTCTTCCAGTAAAATTTTGTGTTTTATATTGTAGATTTGGATCAAAAATATTTACTCACGAATTGTAATTGTTCCTTGTATTTCTTCCTTGGATGGTCTCTTAAAAGTTAGGGTTAAATTCATTCAAGCAGTTTACAATATAGACATTGAAGTAGAGCTCATAAGAAACAGTAACTGACAGACTCATCGAGAGGTGGTGGGATTAAAAATTGTCTCATAAGTTTACACAACAAGTCCTAAAGAAATATAAGACTCTGTAGCCCAAATAAGAGGAAAGGCACTGATCATTTGTAAACAAACCCTTTAACCATACCAATCACACTTTACTTTCAAGCATTAGGATTAGTAGAGTAGGTATAGTAGGTAATTTAGCCAAAGTGTAACTTATATACTTTTGTAAGATACATAGATCAATACACACATCTGAAATCAGTCTGTTTAAGAAACTTATGCCATTCTGAGAATAGGAGATATCAGATTAAGACACTAAATCTGCTATAAAAAGCATTAGTTGAAGAAACAACTAGTGAGTAGGTATACCCGCCTAGGTCCTGCAGAGCCTAAAGTGAGAGAGGTAGTAACCAAATAGGTTCACTCTATAAGTTGGCCAAGTCAATTGGAGGGTTTGATCATAGGAGTTGGCATTTCCTTAGAACCTATCCAATCTGTTGATTTGAGACCCAACAAATTGGCGACTCTGTTGGGGAAGAATTATTAAGACTCTCTTGTGGGAGAGAACTCAGAAGAAATAAATAACTTATGTCCTCTATGAAAGAGGTGGAGACTCTGTAAAAATGAAAATGAAATGAAAAAGATCAGTAGCATTCAGTATGTTTCAATATCCATATTTTTATGGAGAATCATCTTCAGAAAAATATGCACAGTGGCAACCACAGCCACAAAGAGGCAAGAATATTCCAAGAAGTTTTAAGCCATTGGATTTCGGTAACATCTCTGAGTATCCATATGCATTTCCTTGTGAGTTGAAGATTTGTATGCCGAGGTTCCATGGAGATGAAAGGGAATCACCAATTGGGCATCTAAAATCATTTTATTGGTTTATTGAGACCTTCAGAATCTACTCAAAAGAAACGATCATGAAATGGTTTGTGCTAACATTGGAGGATGTTGCAGAGCAGTCATTCAGCTTGTTACCCCCACAAAGTATCTCATCATGGGAAGAAATTGAGTGGTGGTTCATGGAAGAATTCTATGGTGTAATTGAGGACAACACTTCAGCCGTTAGCCCTTCAATTGGTTCTCCATACCAAAATCAGATTCAATCGGATTATGATTGTGGCAATGCAATCTACACCATAAGAAGAAAGGAAGGTGAATCTATAGAAAAATTGATTGGTAGAATAATGGTGACTTATTTCCAAATGCCTGATAATATACAACTTAAATCAGCTATAGTGGAGGAATTGATCGTGAGAGAATGTGGGTCTGACAGCTTGGAGTCAGCATGTTCAATTCTTGAAGAATTGAATAGAAAACTACATGATTTGCGTCAGACGAGTAACATCAACATAAGAGATGCAAATGAAGATGAATATATAGAAGAATCAGTTATCCCTTTGGAAGTCCCATCTGATGAAGAACCAATTGATGATGTTTGTGAATACAAGTCAGAACCTAAAGAAATTGTTGCTAACATTGATGAAAAATATTGTACTAGTCATGAGGAAAGTGAATCCATACCTGAGTACCTTGATGATACAATTGATAAAGAAGAGGTATGCGAATTTGAAAATGGCTTTCAAATATTTTCAAACCCCTTATGTGATGAAGTGATAGAGGAAAATCATATTCCCTATTGCCATGATATGTGTGAAAAGGATTTTCATGTATTCTCAAATCCTTTCTATGATGAAGAAGAAAAAATTTCAGACACTATGGACAATACAAACATGTGTGAAGACAACATGGGTAATAATATGACTAAGTCACGTGATAAAAGGACCACAAAAAAAAGAGAGTTACAAAAGGAAGGTACATCACATAGAGATAAAATAAAAGGTGAAAAGAAGTACCCGTTAGATAATATGCAGCATTCCATTAAAATAGAGATGAAGAATATGCGGATGCCACAAGAAGCAAACTTTTGTCAAAGTATAAATATCATTTCCTATGGAATAGGGGATAATGGTAATCCAGGTGAAATAAAGAATCCTTGTAAAATAAGGATGGATAATGCATCTTATGACAGGAATTGCCAATCAGGTGATATCACTAATTTCAAAGTTTTTATACTACTTCACGATGAGAATCAGATGTTTGATAGAGGAAAGAATTGGTGTTCAGTTTTTGGGCTTGAGGCCACCAAAATAGGTCAATGAATTAGGCACATGGTCTACTCTACCAGAGATCTGAATTCTTGCTATGCCCACAAGGGGCATCCATCCCCAGACAGAGCCACTATTGGAACCCTAAAATTTGCAATTTTTAGAATTCCAAATTCCAATACAAGGAGCAAGAAAAATTCTAAATATATATATATATATATATTGAATAGGTACAAGTAATATATTTTATATTTGTTGCACAATATGAAACCATAACATAAACACAATAATGGGCATAAAAAATGGATTGTGAAGCACCAAAGGGGATATTTACATCATTTAAAGACCATTTATCCATTATATACCCATAAAATAGCCTTAAAATACATCTAATATGCCTAAACAACTTGTAAAGTGACAATTAATTACATAAACTAAGGCAATTTCGGGATTTGGAATTATTTTTATTTAAAAGGGGGGTGTCTTTTCACCCAAAGGGGTATGAAAACCATTCAAACACATATATATGTGTGATGTAAAATGTAAAAAGAAAAGGAGAGAATAGAAATAGAAGAGGTGGAGGCAATTTTGTACTTTTAAACTTTTTATCAAAAATAACCAGTTGCAATTTCTTTCTCATATGTGTTGAGAGTTAACATATTTTTAGAAGGCAGTTGCTTATGATATTATCTAAAAGTGGATAAGGTTATTCGTGTTCTTCCAGTAAAATTTTGTGTTTTATATTGTAGATTTGGATCAAAAAGATTTACTTGCGAATTGTAATTGTTCCTTGTATTTCTTCCTTGGATGGTCTCTTAAAAGTTAGGGTTAAATTCATTCAAGCAGTTTACAATATAGACATTGAAGTAGAGCTCATAAGAAACAGTAACTGACAGACTCATCGAGAGGTGGTGGGATTATAAACTATCTCATAAGTTTACACAACAAGTCCTAAAGAAATATAAGACTCTGTAGCCCAAATAAGAGGAAAGGCACTGATCATTTGTAAACAAACCCTTTAACCATACCAATCACCCTTTACTTTCAAGCATTAGGATTAGTAGAGTAGGTATTGTAGGTAATTTAGCCAAAGTGTAACATATATACTTTTGTAAGATACATAGATCAATACACACATCTGAAATTAGTCTATTTAAGAAACTTATGCCATTCTGAGAATAGGAGATATCAGATTAAGACACTAAATCTGCTATAAAAAGCATTAGTTGAAGGAACAACTAGTGAGTAGGTATACCCGCCTAGGTCCTGCAGAGCCTAAAGTGAGAGAGTTAGTAACCAAATAGGTTCACTCTATAAGTTGGCCAAGTCAATTGGAGGGTTTGATCATAGGAGTTGGCATTTCCTTAGAACCTATCCAATCTATTGATTTGAGACCCAACAAATTGGCGACTCTATTGGGGAAGAATTATTAAGACTCTCTTGTGGGAGAGAACTCAAAAGAAATAAATAACTTATGTCCTCTATGAAAGAGGTGGCGACTCTGTAAAAATGAAAATTAAATGAAAAAGATTAGTAGCATTCAGTATGTTTCAATATCCATATTTTTATGGAGAATCATCTTTAGAAAAATATGCACAGTGGCAACCACAGCCACAAAGAGGCAAGAATATTCCAAGAAGTTTTAAGCCATTGGATTTCGGTAACATCTCTGAGTATCCATATGCATTTCCTTGTGAGTTGAAGATCTGTATGCTGAGGTTCCATGGAGATGAAAGGGAATCACCAATTGGGCATCTAAAATCATTTTATTGGTTTATTGAGACCTTCAGAATCTACTCAGAAGAAATGATCATGAAATGGTTTGTGCTAACATTGGAGGATGTTGCAGAGCAGTCATTCAGCTTGTTACCCCCACAAAGCATCTCATCATGGGAAGAACTTGAGTGGTGGTTCATGGAAGAATTCTATGGTGTAATTGAGGACAACACTTCAGTCGCTAGCCCTTCAATTGGTTCTCCATACCAAAATCAGATTCAATCGGATTATGATTGTGGCAATGCAATCTACAACATAAGAAGAAAGGAAGGTGAATCTATAGAAAAACTGATTGGTAGAATAATGGTGACTTATTTCCAAATGCCTGATAATATACAACTTAAATCAGCTATAGTGGAGGAATTGATCGTGAGAGAATGTGGGTCTGACAGCTTGGAGTCAGCATGTTCAATTCTTGAAGAATTGAATAGAAAACTACATGATTTGCATCAGACGAGTAACATCAACATAAGAGATGCAAATGAAGATGAATATATAGAAGAATCAGTTATCCCTTTGGAAGTCCCATCTGATGAAGAACCAATTGATGATTTTTGTGAATACAAGTCAGAACCTAAAGAAATTGTTGCTAACATTGATGAAAAATATTGTACTAGTAATGAGGAAAGTGAATCCATACCTGAGTACCTTGATGATACAATTGATAAAGAAGAGGTATGCGAATTTGAAAATGGCTTTCAAATATTTTCAAACCCCTTATGTGATGAAGTGATAGAGGAAAATCATATTCCCTATTGCCATGATATGTGTGAAAAGGATTTTCATGTATTCTCAAATCCTTTCTATGATGAAGAAGAAAAAATTTCAGACAGTATGGACAATACAAACATGTGTGAAGACAACATGGGTAATAATATGACTAAGTCATGTGATAAAAGGACCACAAAAATAAGAGAGTTACAAAAGGAAGGTACATCACATAGAGATAAAATAAAAGGTGAAAAGAAGTACCAGTTAGCTAATATGCAGCATTCCAATAAAATAGAGATGAAGAATATGCGGATGCCACAAGAAGTAAACTTTTGTAAAAGTATAAATATCATTTCCTATGGAATAGGGGATAATGGTAATCCAGGTGAAATAAAGAATCCTTATAAAATAAGGATGGCTAATGCATCTTATGACAGGAATTGCCAATCAGATGATATCACTAATTTCAAAGTTTTTATACTACTTCACGATGAGAATCAGATGTTTGATAGCGGAAAGAATTTGTGTTTATTTTTTGGGCTTGAGGCCACCAAAATAGGTCAATGAATTAGGCACATGGTCTGCTCTACCAGAGATCTGAATTCTTGCTATGCCCACAAGGGGCATCCATCCCCAGATAGAGCCACTGTTGGAACCCTAAAATTTGCAATTTTTAGAATTCCAAATTCCAATACAAGGAGCAAGAAAAATTCTAAATATATATATATATATTGAATAGGTACAAGTAATATATTTTATATTTGTTGCACAATATGAAACCATAACATAAACACAATAATGGGCATAAAAAATGGAGTGTGAAGCACCAAAGGGGGTATTTACATCATTTAAAGACCATTTATCCATTATATACCCATAAAATAGCCTTAAAATACCTCTAATATGCCTAAACAACTTGTAAAGTGACAATTAATTACATAAACTAAGGCAATTTCGGGGTTTGGAATTATTTTTATTTAAAAGGGGGGTGTCTTTTCACCCAAAGGGGTATGAAAACCATTCAAACACATATATATGTGTGATATAAAATGTAAAAAGAAAAGGAGAGAATAGAAATAGAAGAGGTGGAGGCAATTTTGTACTTTTAAACTTTTTATCAAAAATAACCAGTTGCAATTTCTTTCTCATATGTGTTGAGAGTTAACATATTTTTAGAAGGCAGTTGCTTATGATATTATCTAAAAGTGGATAAGGTTATTCGTGTTCTTCCAGTAAAATTTTGTGTTTTATATTGTAGATTTGGATCAAAAAGATTTACTCGCGAATTGTAATTGTTCCTTGTATTTCTTCCTTGGATGGTCTCTTAAAAGTTAGGGTTAAATTCATTCAAGCAGTTTACAATATAGACATTGAAGTAGAGCTCATAAGAAACAGTAACTAACAAGCTCATCGAGAGGTGGTGGGATTAAAAACTGTCTCATAAGTTTACACAACAAGTCCTAAAGAAATATAAGACTCTGTAGCCCAAATAAGAGGAAAGGCACTGATCATTTGTAAACAAACCCTTTAACCATACCAATCGCGTCAATGTGCGTGCTCATTTGTCATCATTTTGGACATCGTCAATCCTAATTAGGTTTTTGTCCTCTTTTCAATTTTGTCATCTTGCGATCGATTTATCATCGATCATGGTCATTTTCAATCTTGTCGTCTTGCAATCTATTTTGTCATCGATTCTTGTCCTCTTGTCGATCTTGTCATTTTGCGATCGATTTGTCATCGATTGTTGTCTATCTCAAATATGTCAATTTGGATCAATTTGTCATTGTTCCTCGTCAATTGCCTTATTTATCAATCAAATCATTTAATCAGAATCATGATCGATATCAATTATCTTCAATTAAGACCTAATTGTCATTTTCGCATTTCTAATTCATCTTCTAGGGTTTTGTGATTTATTCATTTAACCTAATTTGTCATTTATTCCTCTAGGATTATTAATTTATTTATTTTATCCTAAGTCTTCTTGTCACAATTGAATGTTCATTTAATTGGTTAATTATTCCTCTTTGTGAATTAATTAATAAATGAAAAAGTATTAATTAATTCACAAATTTCCTAATTTTCATCATTTCTAATTCTTAATTTCCACCTATTTTCTAATTTCTTAATTTTAATTTCCACCTAATTAACTTGTCTCTAGTTCTCCCTATTTTTGTGCATCATGCGTCATACTCTTGGCATAGCAAGATGCCATAAGGTTCTAGTTCTCTAGTCTTTGCATTGGCAATATGTCATAATTCATGACATAGAAGGTGTCATAACCTTCTTCTTTCCACTCAATTGTGCCATTTTTGAAATTAATTGCTTCCAATATCCATTTCATGCTAATTTGATCTTTTCTCCAATTTATCTATAAATTGGATGATTTTTTCTTCAATCAAGGCTAATTAGTAATCACTTTTGCAATCACATAATCATAGAATCAGATAATGAGAAATAATCACTTCTTCTAGTACTCCTGTGCCAATATCAATCTTGCTTTCACATTAGGTTTGTGCACTTGAAGTTGAGATCCACAAACAAAAGGCTATTTGGAGAAGAAAGAAGAACAATGGAGCCGCATGGAAGAAGCATTCAAATCATACCTTTGGTTTGCATAATCTTTCATTTTTGAATGTTTTTATCTTCATGTCTCTATTGAATGTTGTTTAGGATAGATCATTACATTTAGTTTTCGTGATTGAGCTAATGACTAATATTTATATGCTTGTGATGATCCCTAATTTCCTATGCTAAATTAATTGGTGAACCCGATGTGAACACTAACCATCTAACCCCTTTACGGTGTTTTTGAGTGCTTTCAAGTTGATTTTGCAGGCCAAAAACCCAAAAACAGGGTCGTGCAAGGTTTTCTGGAGACTTCTGCGCCTGTGTTATGCATTCTGTGCCTATGTTGAAGACATTCTGCACCTATGTCATGCATTATTCGCCTATGTCCTAAGTTCTAGACCTATGTAAAGTCCAGAACAGAGGTAAAAAGGCAATGTTTTACTTGAAATTTGTTTAGTTTTTGCATTTTGTTTTCTGTGTTTTGGTTTTTGGTACTAATTATCTGTGCAAAATCTTGGCATACGCATGGCAAAGACAAAAAATCAAATTAATAACATGTTTTATGCAAAATCGATAGTCAAAGACAACAAATCAAACTTCTAACTTGGGTTTTGCATGTTGCCTTGGAGAAACAACTAAACTTGGTGTTTGTCTTTAATGTTTTAGGCACCTAGTGATTTCTAAATAGGTTGGAATGAATATTTTTTTGCTCTGATTGTTGAGTGTGACATTGGAGTAGGAGAGTATGCTCTCATCCTTCTTAGGGTGATCAGAAATCCAGATCTTCGATACCATGCTCGTGTCTTTGATTGTGTGTCACCTTTAGAGGGCCTGCCTTCCCGACCACTTTGCTTTTGCAAGCAAGTGATAATCGTGAGAAGGGAACGACCCAAAGTGAGTACGGCTAGAATACCTTAGCATTCTAACTCACTATAAAAAAATACCTGATGGGCGAAAGCTTTGAAGGAAGGGTTACGTGGGAATTTTAGTTACTTGGGAAGTGATGACCCTTGAACTCTTTATCATATCAACATCTAAGTAGGGCCTCTTGGTCTAAATTGTGCTTGCGCGACTACATTTGTTTGGTATCTTGATGGGCTTAATGTCTCAATCATGCTTGCGTGACATCAAGGAGTAACGCTTAACAGAAATCCTTACTAAACACCTTGTTTTAGAGGCCAAAAACCCTTCTAGTTGCTTGAGAAGGACAAGTTCAGATACTTGGAAGAGATACTAAGTTGGCCATGGGGAGATTTCCATGGGGACTGATGCTTGGCTGCCCTGAGAAGTGAGTGTCGTGGAGGGGAGCCCGTGGGGTCAAGCATCTATGTATTCTCCTTGAATCCCATAATGAGTCTACCTCTCAAGTACCTAATGTCCTTGCCTACCATAAGAAATGTGGGAATGAGCATGATTGTCTTGAGTCTAAGTTGCAATATCTTGTATTCTTTGATTGTCAAAAGTTGAATTTTATCTCATTTCAAGAACAAGGTAAATTGATCCAACATAAGATTAAACACGAGAGACATTCATCCAACAAAAGTTCAACAAAGTTCAAAAACACACCTTCAAACATGATTATCAAACATTGTTCAAAATCTTGTCTTAACATTCATGTCACTTACATTTAGGTTCATCCTAGGTTTGCATTTTGCAAAGTCATTGTCAAGTACCAAGGTCAGGTTTTCACCTAAGTCATACTTCTTTTGCATATCAATAAAAGTCATCCATTTGCATGTGTCCTCTTGCATTAGAGTCATACCATTGTCATACATTTGCATTTGCATACCCTAGGTCTCTTCATTAAGCTTAGGTCATTATCATATCATATTAGGGTCATTTGCATAGTAATTGTCCCTTTGCATATAGTGTCGAAACTAGGTTTTGTCATACTTGAGTAATGCAAATCTTTGATAAACCCTAAGTCATTGTTAGGAAGTCTAGACCTTATCAAACTTTTGTCTTTTTGTCATCAATATCATTTTCGTCAAACCTAGCTTAGTATCCAAGCATATAGGTGAGACATTGTCATTTTGTCCTTTTGTCACTTGGTCCTTTTGTCCTTTGAGGTCTAGACATCATTTCAATTTCCTAAGGGTCTCTTTTTAGATTTGCATTTCAAAAGTTTGTCAAAATCTTGAAAAAATACCAAAAACATAGATTGCACTCTTGCCATAGATTGCATTCTCATTTATTTAGTTTGCATTTAGTTGCATATCATACATTATTCTTGAAAAATTCCAAAAAATATTGCATTTGCATAGTGACATGTCTATTGAAACAAGGTTCCAAGCACCAATTATGCAACAAAGTTTGACATATCAACCGACAATGCAATCACAATTCTATCCAACCCAACAACAAAGTGACATTGATCAAACTTTTTATGATGAAACAAATGTCCAAATACAAAAACTAGAGGAGAAGCTAGCTCAACAAAATGAGATATTGGAACAAAAAGTGAAAAACATTGAGAAGAATAGATCACAAATGTCCAAAATGTTTCTAAAATTTCCAGGTCGAAATCTAAAGATTGAGCCAATTGATGTAAGACCCCTTCTTGAACAATCAGACATACCAGCTCTTCTCTCCCAAATAGAGATGATGAAACAATTTCAAGAAAAGAGACAACATCAATTTCAACATTATGTGCCTTCACAACAAGAACAAGAAGGTGTTTACTATCAATCAGATTTTCAACCAATACAACCAATGGTCCAACATATTCAACAGACACAACCAATGGTCCAATTTCAACAATATGTCCAACCAACTATACAATGTCAACAAATAGTTCAACCAATGGTGGAATATCAACAAGCTCAATCAACATATCAATGTCAACAACTACAACCAAACATTCAAAAACAAAACTTGCAACATGCACCAAGCCAAGTTTCAAACATGTTAGAACAATTGAACCAAGTCCAATATCCAAACATGACATCAAACCAAGACCAAATTCTTTCCAAACAAGTTCAAATTCCAGATACAACTATGTCAAAACCTCGAAAGAAAGGTGGCTTTATTGCAATGCTCTTAAGGAAACTACCAAGTGAGTTCTTTGAGGAAGATCAAGATAATACAACTATGTCTAGCAATGCCTCATCCCCCCACAAGAAAATTGACTCTCCAGTGGCATCTATCCCTACACCTTTAGAAGTTTCACAAGAACCTTCCATATTGTCCTCATCAAACAATACACCCAAGGATGCAATTACCCAAGGGACATCCATAATGGATTGCCAAGATAATCCAATTCATGATGCACATCCTTGTCATATTTCAGAAATACAAGACCCAATGCCACCATGCACTTTATTGCCATTACCTATTTTAGAGGACCCCATTCGAAGTCCTTCTTCCTCATGTTCAAGCATTGATTCCCTGCTAGAATCCATCACAAATGTTCAAAGTGCATCCCCTTCATGCCAAATCATTGATTCCTTGTCAGAATCCTCCATGCATATCCAAAGTCCAACCTCATGTCAAGAGGATAATTTAGAGCATGAAGAAACATGTCTTGAAACAAATCAAGATCAAGATCTTGAAACCTTATCATCCCATCCAATTGTTGACCAGGACCCCATGTTCCTAGACACTCATGATGATTCCCCTATTCTTGTCCATCCTATCCAAAGTCCTATTGACACTCCATTCCCCAAGCAAGATCAAGATATCCCAGTCCATCCAATCCCAAACGATCCCCTTCCATTTCATAAAAAAAATGTCCTTTCAAATCCTATTGGCATTCCACTTCCTAAGAAAGATCAAGATATCCCTTCCATCCTTTCTGATGATCCCATTATTTCTCCCATTCCATCTCTTGAAGAGCCTGTCATTGAACCATGTCCACTACACAATCCTAGTCCCCCTCATGATCCTAATCCCACTCATGATTCTAACGTGTCAGTGCAAGATGTTCATGAACCCTCGACATGCATAATGGGTTCTTCCACTTTGGTGAAATCTGATCCACTTCAAGATCTCATTATTTCTCTCATATCATATCCACCTCATAATGGACTCGTGTCTTCTTCCCAAAGAAAAGAGTATCCTACAAGTCAAGATATTCATAAAGGCAAAGGGGTAGACCTTCATGAGAAAGAACCTCTCCATATCAAAGAAGATCTTAAGGGTCATGTCTACACAACTCAGTCTCAAGACATTGGTATCCCTCCATCAAAATCCAAACATTTCCCTTCCCCATCATACCTTCCATCCATCTTAAGTCCTTATATCCCTTCGTCCTCTATGCAAGGTCAACAAAGGCACACATCTTTGAGAACCTTCCATCAATCCAAAAGAACTCCATTTCATTCATATCCATCCATGCATTCCTTTCCCCCTCCAAGCAATTTGGATGCCAAGTATCAAAGTCATCAGTCTAGAAATCCACATGTATTCAAGGATCAACATGTCCAATCTAATCAACATGTCAAAGCAAAGAAAAATATGATCCAAAAAGAAAAATAAATATCCAAAAGGCCACAAAGGCCCACTGAGCAAATAAAGAAAAGTCAAAATATATATGGGTTCCTAAATCCCTTGTGCAAGCAATGCACTCCAAGGAACCACAAAAGCATGAAAAATCAAAAACCTTGTGGATCCCTAAGCGGCTCCTTGAAGCACAAAATCCTAAAGAAACATCCAACTTGGCATCCAAATTTGCTATTCCTCCATCCAAACCTCTCAACTTGTTTCCTCCATCACCTTCTTCATCCATTTTGGGCCCTTATGTCCCAAAATCCCAAGCTATTCCTCCATCCAAATCTCACAATCTGAGATCCATTTTTCCTCCATCAGTCCATCACCCCTCAAGGTGTGTGCCAATGTCAATCTTGCCTTCATTTCCATCCACTGAAGCCTAATTCTTCCAATACCCTATCCATTATCCAATGCATATTTTCCATCCTTCGTACCCTTTGATCCCATCCTTTGCATAAATCCTTGCCTTAATTTCATCTCTTTTCCATGTCCTTATCCTACCAACGTCTTTGAGCATACTTTTAAAGGTCATGGTCCATTTTTTTTGAAGGCTACTATCCAAACAAAGAGATGTTTGAGTCCTTCTTTCACCCCCTATCATGTGTCCATCTTCTATTGAAAAAGTCAAAATACAAAAAAAAAAAAAAAAGACAAAAAAGTGAGAAAAAGAAAAAAATAAAATAAAGAAAAAATAATTCGTCCACTGGTGAAAACCTGGCAAATAGGCACCTTGGGAAAGTACCATGATGAAAACCTGGCAAACGGGCATCATGTGTAATCTATGAACTTCTTGCACACTACACTTGGGGGCAGGTTTCCTCCATCATATCCTATTGCCCTTCCATTATCCTATCGAACCCCTGTCATTACTCTTCCTTGTCCTATCGTCCCTCATGTCCATTTCCTCTTTCTACATTTGATCTTGACAAGGCTGACGATCTTCATGAGCATCATGCATCTTGTTTGCAACTTTTAGTCCATCATAGCTTTTGGTCTTTATCCATTTGCTTATTATAACCTTTCATCCATATTCTCTGTCTTATTGCAACTTTCTGCCACTATCCTGTATTTTATCCCGACCCTCAGTCCATGTCCCTTATCCATTCTTGGTCTTGCTTATCTTATCCATATCTTATCACTATCCATACACTCTTTTTCTATTCCTTGATCTTGATCTAACATAAGGACGCAAAATTTAAACATGGTTTCAAACATCTCTTGACATGTCCCTCATGCCATGTTCCTGCTTTACATTGTCATATCCAGTCTCTTGTCCCATCACGCCATAGCCCTTGAAAATTGTATCCATATTGTCTCCATGATAAAAGGCCTTTGTCTTCTCTCTATTCACCATCATTTCAGAAAGCCTATTTATTCACCTATCATATTCCTTGCCTTCCTAGACACTGGGGGCAAAAAACCTCTAAAAATTGAAAATGTCTTGAAATAATTCAAAAAAATTGAAAAATGTCTTGAAAAAATCATAAAAATTGAAAAATGTCTTGAAAAAATTCCAAAAAAATCAAATAAAAGTCCTGAAAAAATCCAAAAAAATCAAATAAAGTCCTGAAAAAATAAACACAAAAAAATTTCAAAACATTCAAATTCCAAAAACAATTCCTTTGGCATTTTGCATTTTGTCAATAAATATCCCCTTTGTGCATAGACAGCTCACTGAGTATACATCCAACGACACGCAATCCAGCACTGTGCTTTAATGAAATCATGCATAAATAGATGAACTTTTTTTCATTCAAACCAGACATTCAAACTGATCAAAATTGTCATATCCATCAACCATCAATATCATTTGTCCTTGTCTCTATTATCATGGGTCTTATACAGGGTGTGGTATACTCGCAACCAGACTGTGTCCTGTCTTAGACAGGGTACCGCATGTCCTAAAACCAAACAACATGATCATCCTATCAGCACTTTCAACTTTTGACAATGAAGATCAAGATGTTTGTTTGATTTGTTGGAATTTGTGCATCTTATCTTTTTATTGATTTATCTTTGGCTTTGATCATGTTCCTATGTTGCTCGATGATGTCACTGAGTGATTTAGAGTGACCGAGATGGATCATGATCCCTTTCTTTTTTGTTGTGATTGTTGTTTGTCTGCGATGTGTCTGTTTTATGCAAAGGGATTGCATTATCGCTCTGGCCTTCATTGCCATGTAGCGCCGCATCCATTTTTCCATATCAAATAAAGGTTCTCACCTACTTCTGTGCATTGGTGAAAGCAAGTATTTCTTCATCTCTACCTGTCCTCTGTCTAATTTCTGCTTACTAACATTTCTTCGGTCAGTCTTGGCAGTCCGTTTGATCCTATCATTTTCTATCATTCTTATTGATCAATTGGCCTCTTTTCTGCATGTTTCCGGTCAATTCCTCGAGGGGGCATGCATATGTAATTATTATTGTCTAGGGCATTTTCATATGTCATTGTTATTGTCTGGGGCATTTTCATATGTCATTGTTAGCGTCCAAGGCATTTTCATTATTGTTCTTTGAAACAACGCTTAAAATCGCATTGTCTCAAAGAGGGGCAAAATGTAGACACCTAAAAATGGTCAATGCTTGCAGAGTCATACTTTAACATTTGCGCATTGCCTCATTTTAGGTTTTTGCATCGCATTAACATTTCTCCTATGTCATGCATTTGGTCTTTATCATTTGCGAGCATCGATTCATTCTTCTACATTCTTCCTTTGTCTCACTTTCGAATTTTGTCTTGTCGACAACACTATCCAGTCATGATTTTGATCGATCTTATCCTATCGCGTCAATGTGCGTGCTCATTTGTCATCATTTTGGACATCGTCAATCCTAATTAGGGTTTTGTCCTCTTTTCAATTTTGTCATCTTGCGATCGATTTGTCATCGATTGTGGTCATTTTCAATCTTGTCGTCTTGCAATCTATTTTGTCATCGATTCTTGTCCTCTTGTCGATCTTGTCATTTTGCGATCGATTTGTCATCGATTGTTGTCTATCTCGAATATGTCAATTTGGATCAATTTGTCATTGTTCCTCGTCAATTGGCGTATTTATCAATCAAATCATTTAATCAGAATCATGATCGATATCAATTATCTTCAATCAAGACCTAATTGTCATTTTCGCATTTCTAATTCATCTTCTAGGGTTTCGTGATTTATTCATTTAACCTAATTTGTCATTTCTTCCTCTAGGATTAATAATTTATTTATTTTATCCTAAGTCTTCTTGTCACAATTAAATGTTCATTTAATTGGCTAATTATTCCTCTTTTTGAATTAATTAATAAATGAAAAAGTATTAATTAATTCACTAATTTCCTAATTTTCATCATTTCTAATTCTTAATTTCCACCTATTTTCTAATTTCTTAATTTTAATTTCCACCTAATTAACTTGTCTCTAGTTCTCCCTATTTTTGTGCTTCATGTGTCATACTCTTGGCATAGCAAGATGTCATAAGGTTCTAGTTCTCTAGTCTTTGCATTGGCAATATGTCATAATTCATGACATAGAAGGTGTCATAACCTTCTTCTTTCCACTCAATTGTGCCATTTTTGAAATTAATTGCTTCCAATATCCATTTCATGCTAATTTGATCTTTTCTCCAATTTATCTATAAATTGGATGATTTTTTCTTCAATCAAGGCTAATTAGTAATCACTTTTGCAATCACATAATCATAGAATCAGATAATGAGAAATAATCACTTCTTCTAGTACTCTTGTGCCAATATCAATCTTGCTTTCACATTAGGTTTGTGCACTTGAAGGTGAGGTCCACAAACAAAAGGCTATTTGGAGAAGAAAGAAGAACAATGGAGCCGCATGGAAGAAGCATTCAAATCATACCTTTGGTTTGCATAATCTTTCATTTTTGAATGTTTTTATCTTCATGTCTCTATTGAATGTTGTTTAGGATAGATCATTACATTTAGTTTTAATGATTGAGCTAATGACTAATATTTATATGCTTGTGATGATCCCTAATTTCCTATGCTATAGAAAGCTTTTCTGAATTCATCTTCATTGATTTCAATCAGGACTGACCCCTTTATGTTCCTGATGCACCTTGCCATAGAGTCATAATTCTATGCAATCAAAGTCAACAGGTCTGTATCCATAAAAACTCCTGGGACCACAAGCTTTCCTACATCCTGTTCCCATATGCCATTCACAAGAGCTGGGGAATTTCTTTGCCCAAAACCGACTTTGAAAAGTCCTAAGCCTGACATTCCTATTTCAGGGTCTCTCAACCAATTACCCTTATCATACAAGCCATCTCCAATTTTTAGACGAGGGTGTTTGGGTACTAATTCTTTGATCTTAGCCCCAACATTAGTGGACATAGTTAATTGTTCTAAAAAATCATCACATATATTTCGTTCTTGGTAGTCCACCTTCCCGGTGAATACTCTTCTAGGTGCCATTTTGGATGAGCAACTACACTACTAGCAACTAGCACAGACCTCTAACAAAGTAATTCACATGACAAATATTTGAAAACAAATCAGAGTTATCAAGAAAAGCACAAAAAACTTGATTATTCGCTTGAAGAAAATTGCTTTGCAACAATTCGCTCTGCAACAAACTTCGATGAAATGATATTAGCAATCAAGTTGATGCGGACTACAAAAGACAAGTTGGCATTTAAGTTTTTTAGGAATTAACTCCGCATGCTTTGGCTTTCTTTTCATAATTGAATTCACCAAATCGAATTCAAAACTGGCTCCAACGGGTCATGATTCCTCTGAGTCTTTCCTTTGTTTCACTCTTTCGCTATTTTGTAGAGCATAAAACCCGTGCTCTTTTCTTTCATGAAGCAATGCTGGCCGTTGGATCACGGGAACTTGCATTGTCTTTACCTCCGCTTAATCTCTTTGCTTGAGTTCTAGGCCCTACCATCTTTTTGCCACTTCACAATTCTTAACAATCGAGCACTTCCCCTTCATGAAGCACCAAGTGTTAGATCTAACTCAAGTCACCTAGCCTTTAATTCCAACCAGGACCATCAATCTTTCTAACTAACCGCGCCTCACCCTGATGGTTAGCGGTTTTGCCATTTCGCTGAGGTTAATTTGTGGGCATCTTCAGGCCACAAATCAACAAGAATCATTGGATCAATCCTGAGATGAATGCCTTTTAAGTGGGCCCTGCACCCATGAATCACTTATCCCATCTTTTCATCAGTAAATACATGCCACATGGCAGTCGGCCATTAGCCATGGCAACTCGCTTGGGTTCCATTCTGGATCTGCCATGTGCCATCTTTCATTACTCCCACATAACCACCGGTTACACCTTGGTGGGCCCTTAATAATCTCTTAGAACTATGTGTCACTTGACATGTCCCTATCGAGCTCCACAAAAGTAGCAGTTGTTTTGCCACGTCACACCTACGTGTGAATTCCACCTGTCTTTCATCACTTCGCGAACACTAATCATCATTCAACTTGTGGCCATGAAATCACGAGAACCGTTGGATCAAAACAGAGTTAATCGGCCTTTAACTTCGTGCTTAGCCTGCCCTTTGGGCCCACCAACCCTTTTTGCCACTTCGTGATGAGTAAACCACGTTTAGCTTGATCTCACGAAATCACGGTGTTTGTCCGATCAGATGGTATTTGACCGGTATTTAACTTTGGCTCGAACCTATGTGATGGGTCCACCTTTCTACCTTTTTCTCCTTCATGATGGATAAATTGTGAGCACTTTTAGGTCGCGAATCAACGCAGACTGTCAGATCAATAGAAAGCTACGTGATGCTTACAAGGCCCGACAGACATTTAGAAAAAGGCAAATTTAAAAGTGGGAATTAAAACATTTGAAGGGACCGCCGGTAAATTACAAGGGGGGGAATATTTTCATGACAAAGAGACCCATTACTCAAGTGAATAAAGTAATGCAAAAATAGAAGCCAAAGGGTTTTTATCATTCATTAAAGCAATTTAAAACCTAAACCCTAAACCCATTTGGACTTGAAACAATCTTGAAGCAACAAGAATATACCAGACTCAAAAAACATTGCAGACTTAGCCAATAATGGAAAAGTATACCCATTTTTTAAACAGTGATAACACTATCTATATCTCTACATTTATTTCTTATTAACTCCATGAATCTTACTCCATATTTCTCTCTATTGTCTCCGTCTCTATTTTCTATCTCTTTGTATCCATATATCTTTGGCTTTGTCTACCTCTCTCTATCTATCTATATCTTCGTTTATATCACTCCCTCTCTCTATAGAATTAACTTCATCTCTCCCTCCATCTCTCCTACTCTATATCTTTATCTCTATTTATCTCTCTCTCCCCTTACTCTATATCTTTACTATCTCTACCTCTCTCTTTTGTTTGGTCCATCTATCATACTCTACATCTCTTTCTCACTCCTCTATATCTCTTTGTATCCATCTCTCTCTAACTTTATTTCTCTCTCTCTATCTCCCCATTCCTCTTTATCTCTCCTTATCTCACTCTATCTATATCACTTCCTCTGTCTCTCTCATTCACTCTATTTTTTCTTCCATCTCTCATGCTTTGTATCTTTATCACTCCTCTCTATTTCTCTCTCTATCTCCCTCTCACTCCTCTCTCTATATCTTTCTATCCATATCTTTCTCTATCTTTATCTCTCTATCTCTTCCTATCTCTCTATATCTCTCCCTCTCTCCCTATCCATCTTCCTCTCTATATATTGATCTCTCCCCTTCTACCCTTCTACCCTTCTCCCCTTCTATCTCGCTCCTCTATCTATCTATCTCCTTATATCTCACCATCTATATCTCTCTATCTCTCCCTCTCTCGCTTCCTTAATATCTCTCACTTCCACTATATCTCTCTAGCTCCCTATCTCTCTATATATTTATCTCCCCATATACCTCTCCCTATATCTCCATCTATTTTTATCCCTCCCCCACTCTCTATATCTATATGTATTTATCTCTTCCATTTCTATTTATCCCTCTCCTCTATCTCAACCTTTATCTTCTCACCCCATCTCTCTCTCACTCTTCCCAATTCTATTTCTCCCTCTCTATCTCTATTGAAAACATAACATGAGCCTGATTATCATTTTCAATCATCTTTGGATCCCTACAAGTGGATCCATAGTTGATTTAAAATTATCGCTTCTCAATTGAAACCTTTGTTGCACAAACAACATCATTTGTTGAAGTGCCCACTGATGAGTTGAGACATTAGCATATTTTTATCCTCAGAACTCTTAAGTTTTCTCATATTTTGATTTACATAATAGTAATGATGTATCAAAAGTTTACTATATGTATTTCAGATGTTAGCCTGAACCTATTAAAACATGTTTTGTCTTTGGCAGTTTATTCTTGCAGCCATGTTATTAATTCTTGTTGCCATGTGGATTGTTTAGGCAATATCATGTGTGAAATTAATAGATGTTTTGATTAATTAAAATAGATGTGTATGTTCTTGTATGTTCTTTCTTTTTGAGATTGCAGGAATAAATTGATGTTGTTGGGAAGGCTCTCCTGTCGCGCCAGTTGTAGTAGGAGATATTCAAGGAGGAGACTGAAAGATCGAGTCAGTAGAAATGTTGATGAGCGTAAGGAACTGCAGAGGAAAAGTAACTGCACAATGTTTACTAATGTCTTACTCAAGTAGACATTAGCGTTTAGAATACCGCCACAATGTGCTATGACTGTGGTTCAGTTTAGATCCACATTATCAATGACTTAACTCCGTTTGTTTCCTTTCTTGATTAGTTATCTTCCTCTTCTTTTCAGCGTGATCTGTGTAATAGGAAATTATTATTTTCTTTTAAATAAAGGTCTTTATCTCTTTTCAGAGGTTAGAAATAAAAGAGAGAAAGCCGAGTAGAGGATTTTAGAAATAAAGTTATAAGTGTTTTGAGTTTCTTTTGATGTTGAATCATGTAATGACTTCCGAAGAACAATGAATAAAAATATGTTATTTTTTGCACTTAGAGTTGTTTTTGGGAAGTCTGGAATCACTCATGCAAGGGGGCCCACTTGGTGAGTGTTTATGTGCCTTTGTTAAAATTAGTTTTCTTCTTTAGCTGTAGTAGACGTTCTTGCATTGACTATTCCTATAGCCATTGGGAACAGATCCATTGACTATTCCTGCAGCCAAACCAGAACAAAGTAATTTTTGTTTAGCAGCATTGAACTTAGCTAGTATTGCTTGAATGAATTTATGTTAATGCAGAATTTTTCGTGTATTCTTTCAATAATTTCAATTCTTTCTTATCTTTTCTGCATAGATGTTAGTTGTTGCACTAATGCAAAGTAGCTATTGCAGGAACTTAGTGCATATATAGTGCAGACCCATTTAAAGTATTACGTCCCTAGGTTGACAATCAAATGAACACTAGCTATGGAAATAGTGACTTTACCAAGTGAATGTCCAAACTTCAGGTTGAGACTTCAACTAGAGTTATTATTGTTATTGTTGGGTTGAACATTTTTGGCACCGTTGCCGAGGATGGTGTCAACCTAAGAACCTGTTATGGTTATTGTCTCTTTAGTTTTTAGTTTATTTTTTTTTCTAGCATACTTGATTGTTCAAAAAAAATTATGAACCTGCATGCATAGGCAAAGAAGAGATGTTCTAGGTAGATTTCTACCTAGTCATCCTAATCATGCAGAAATTAATTCCCTAGATATAAATCCTTTTGTTGAACTTTATCAAACCCCAGAGGACTTGAACCACTCTAAATCTGAATTTCCTGAAGGCAGTCTTCATTTCCTTTTTGGACCACCAGAAGAAGAATTTCATTTGGTAACTCCCCCCACAAGTTCAATGCAAGGAAATCCACCTCCTGGTGGGAATAATCCACCTTTGGACCCAACATTTGAGTTTCCCATATCAGATCAACATGATAATGCTAATCTCAAGAATATTCCAACTTCTTCCCTCCCTAAATTCTATGGATTAGTGACAGAGGATCCATACACATTTTTGTTTGAGTTTGATGTTCTTTGTAGGAGTTTTGATTTTACTACAGATGCCCATAGACTCAAAATATTTCCTGCCACTTTGAAAGAATCATCTTTAAAATGGTTTATGAGTTTGGGTAGTAGCATAATCAATACATGGGATGAGATGAAATGATTGTTTCTTGCAAAGTATAAAGACTATTATAGAGGCATTGGTCGCCATGGGATGATATTTTTAGAATGACACAGAAAGAAGATGAGAGTCTTGAATATTACCTAGAAAGGTTTCTGTTTAGTGTCAAAATTTCCAAGCATAGGATAAATGAAGATTCTCTCAAGCTGATATTTTTAAGAGGAATCAATGATGAATGCATTGATGCTTTGGATCTTATGGGAGGAGGTGACATTACACAATCACATGGAATGAAATAGGACAAATTTGTAAGAAGTATTCTAGATCATCTTCTAAAAAAAATAGGTGTTTCAAGCCATGAGTTCCTTCATCAACATCTAGTACTAGAGTTTATAGAATGTAACTTAGCCATTTGTTGAATGACTTTAAGGAGGACATCATAAACAATATGGCTACTATGTTGGCTACACTCTCAGCTAAGAAGAAGCATGAAGAAGATGATGCATTTCTTGCAGAATTTTGCCCTCATTGTAGACAAAGAATAAAGGATTGCAGATGTAAAATGGTTGCAAATCTTGAGGTTCCTAACTTCAAGCCAATACAAGGTGAGGATGAACAATTTTTCTATGTTTCTCAAAGAAGGCCAAATTTCCAAACACAAGGTATGCCTCTAGTTCCACTTTCTTTTCTCGTTATAGTGGAAATTCTTATGTACCAAATAATCAATGGCAATCACCATATGCTCAAAATTTTGGTAATTATCCAAACTTGTATGGTCCTCAAGGCCAAGGGCAACATTTTTCTAGTCAAATGCCACAGTGGTAGTAGCCATAGGGAAATTGGTATCCACCTCAGGCATAAGGGAACCAGTTTCAAGGGAATTGACAGCCTACTCAATAGAGGGGGAATCAACCATGGACTACCCAATTTATGGATGTCAATAGCCTATTCAATAGCCACAAGCACCTGGAATAATGCCTCCCCCTATAGCCATTGTTGTTCCACCTAAACCAACATAGTTTCCCACTCAACCACTAAAAAATCCTAATATTAAATCTTAGTAACAACAACAAGTTTATTCAGCTGATCCTAATCAATACCCAACCTATTCTCTATCCATAAGTGATGTTCACCTCATATCCGGGACAAATATGCCTAATCCATCTCCTCCAGTTATAACTAAGGTGCAAGAAGAACAAGAAATGTCTAGTCCAACAACCACAATACCTCAGAAACAAAGATTACCCCCATTTCCCCAGAGATTGCAAGAAAAGGAAGTTCTTACAGAATAGGAGCAAGGTTTTGATATCATAGATCAACTGAAACATGTATGTATTAAAATCTCATTGTTGCAAGCAATAAAAGATGTTCCTATATACAGTAATATGCTTAGGGAGGCATGTTTAAAAAAACCTGGTAGGAAGAAGAAGGATCCGCAAACAGTGCATGTGATGGGTCAACTGGCAGATATTATGCTAGGAAGGTTTCAATTCCTAAATATTTTGATCCTGGTAGTCCTATTGTGAATATAGTCGTTAATGGCACTCAGATAAGGAATGTTTTGGTTGATTTAGGGGCAGCCATTAATGTGATGACAAGAGAAGTAATGCAATGACTTAAAATCAATAGTCTCAGACCTACACCTACAATCCTATAGCTTGGTGACAACTCTACAATTCGACTTGATGGTATGATTAAAGATGTGGTTGTTACTTTGGATTCCTGCGAATACCCAGTAGACTTTATGATTATGTCTCTAAAGGCAACATTAGGAGGATATCCGGTGATTTTGGGAAGACCTTGGATTGCCACAACTAATGCATATATTGGATGTAGATCAGGGGATATGACTATTTCAGATGGGAACTCTACAAAAAAATTAGCTTTGTATTCTCCTGCTCAACAACAAGTTGTTTGGCCTACTTTGGGAGAAGAATATGAGGGAGTTGACTCTATTAATCACCTTATGATGATTAATAGAGGGCCATTCATGCAATTACATAATGAAGACTAAATCCTTTATAAAATTCTGACAAATGAGTTAAAACAAGAAGAACAATTGCAGGAGTTGGTACCAGATATTGTAGATTTAGACTTTCCTGCAGCCATTGATATATTGCATACTCTGTTGCCATAGGAAGTTTGTACTTCTCATTTTTCTGATATATCCCAGATTAATCTTACTATCAAAATAGAAGTTGATTTGAATAAATATTTGAATATCAATAGTGATCTTGCAGATACTCAAAAAGTAGCACTCATGGACTTGTTTAAATATCATAAACATTCCTTTGCATGGGATTACAAGGACATGAATGAAATAGATCCAATAGTTTGTACCCACCGTATCTATATAAAAGAATATTTTTGCCCACTTAGACTGCCACAAAGAAGAATCCTGCATTAAAAGAAATAGTTAAAGAGGAATTGCAGAAGTTGTTAAAGGCTGGGTTTATATATCCTATCTTTGATAGTCAATGGGTATCACCTTTGGTAATAGTTCCTAAGAAAGGAGGAAAATGAAGGGTATGTGTTGATTATAGAGCTTTGAACTTAGCAACAAAAAAAGATCATTTTCCATTGCTATTTGTGGATCAGGTATTAGAATCTTTGGTTGGGAAGAGATACTTTTCATTTCTTGATGGATTCGGTGGTTACAACCAGATTCAGATAGCCCCAGAGGACCAAGAGAAGGCTACATTTACTTGTCCTTGGGAAACATATGCATATTTTGTTCTTCCTTTTAGATTGTGTAATGCTCTAGCCACTTTTCAAAGAGCAACGATCAATATATTTTCAGATATTTCCTAAGACATCATGGAAATTTATATGGATGACTTTACAACTTATGGTTCTGAATTTGAAGAAGCATTAGGGAACCTAAAGAAAGTTTTACATCGATGTGAAGACTATAGTTTGTCATTAAATAGTGAGAAGTTCTACATAATGATGCAGGAAGGAGTAATCCTTGGTCATCATATCTCTATAAAAGGAATACAAGTTGACCCAGCAAAAATTGAAGTTATTCAAAATATCAATGCACCGATAAAGCAAAAAGATGTTAGAAGTTTCCTTGGTCATGATGGATATTATAGAAGGTTTATCAAAGATTTCAGCAAAATTGCAAGTCCCTTATATTCTCTAGTTACCAAGGATATGGAATTTAAATGGACTTCTTCATGCAATGAAGCTTAAGCACGCTTTGACCCAACCACCAGTGCTTAAAGGTCCAATTGGTCTTTACTATTTCAAATTCATACAGATGCATCTGATTATGCAATAGGAGCAGTCTTAGGATAAAATATTGATAACTTGGAGAGTTCAGTATATTATATTAGCAAGAACTTGCAGGGGCCTGAGTTAAATTACACAGTCACTGAAAAAGAAATGTTAGCAGTTATATATGCACTCAAAAAATTCAGGCACTATATAATAGGGTATCCCATATTTGTGCATACTGATCATACTGCAATCAGATATCTCATGAATAAGCCTTCAATTACCGGTAGATTAGCTTGTTGGCTATTATTGATGCAGGAATTTGATATCATAGTTATTGATAAACCAGGAAAGTCCAATGTGGTTGCAAATTATCTTTCAAGACTTCAGTTACAGGAAGATCCTACATCAACAGATGATTCTTTTCTAGATGGACATCTATTCCTTATACAAGCCCACACTCCCTGGTATGTTGATATTGTCAATTATTTAGGTGCTGCTAAAATGCCACTTTATTTCTCTCCTAAAGAGAGAAGGTTGTTAGTTGAGAAAAGCTTTAACTTCTCATGGATTGCTGATTGTTTGTTTTATACTGGACCTAACCAAGTCATAAGAAGATGTGTAAGAGAGGATGAAACATATGATATCTTGCATGCATGTCATGATGAGCCGTGTGGAGGACATTTTGTTGCTAAAAGAACAACACTCAAAATACTGAATACAGGATATTATTGGCCCGCATTATATAAGGATGCAACACAGTATACAAGAAAATGTGATAGATGCCAGCGCATGGGGAAACCTACTAAATCTGATGAGATGCCATTGTATCCACAAAATACTGGTTGCACCATTTGATAAATGGGGATTAGATTTTGTTGGCCCAATTGATCCCCCTTCTAATGGAAAATCTTACATTTTAGTATGTACAGATTATGTAACCAAATGGGTGGAAGCTCGTGCCATGACACATGCAATAGATAATAAGGTGGTTGAGTTCCTTTATGAGGAGATATTTACAAGATATGGAGTACTAAGTGAAATTGTATTAGACCAAGGCCCAAAATTTACTTCAACATTGATTTTAGCCTTGGTCAATGAATACAATATAAGGCACAAAAAATCTACCCCATATCATCCAAAAGCTAATGGACAAGTAAAGGTTACAAATAAGGAGCTTGAGGCTATTCTTACCAAGACAATAGTTGTTCATAAAAAAGACTAGTCTTAGAGACTTTCAAAAGCAATTTGGGCATACAAAATAACTTGGAAGACACCAATAGGTTTTATACCTTTTGAGATGGTGTATGGAAAAGCAGCAATGATGCCTATTGAGTTTGAGCATAAATGATGTAGAGGGATCCTCCTACTCTAGACCTCTCAAGGGTTCAATCACTCAAGGTGACAATCCAGAGGATCCTTCTACATCCTAGGTGAAACCAACTTCCCATTCTAGCTTCTATTGATCATGATTGATCATCTCATCAATATGACTAGGACTGCACTTTCAAGGTTTTGGTAACCTACTCACACCTTTGGACCCTACTCTAGGATCAACACTTGAATCTTAAGTCTCTCCATACCCTAACTCCAAGGTATACCCTTCCCACATTTCATTTGGAAGTATTGCAAACCACTAAACTCCAAACTAGGTTCACAAGCCAAAAATGCTCAACACTTTGATTAAATAAACCAAAGTTACCTTCTTGCTGTCCTCTTAGACATACCTATACAAAAAGGTATATAACTTTTGATTCGGTTCAAAACTTCTCAATCACTCTGGTGAGATTTTCAAGAACTTTATTTGGAACAACATATCCACAATTGAGACAAATCCAATGGTTCAACTCTGAGATATGGCCCCCGCATCAGGCTACATTTTCTGTGACTGTCCTTCTCTGCAAACTATTGGGTTAGCCCCTCCCTTGGGCACTCCACTTGCACTAACACCTTTTTTAAATGTTGTAGACACACCAAACAACCTCTTTCTAATCCCTCTTGGCCTTAACATGCTTTGTCATAACAAAAAAATCCTTCTTCACTTGACTGTGATAGTCAAACTGCACCTGTGACTATCCTAATAGTCTGAAACCATCATGTAGCATGTGCCAAACCCTTGCATGAAACCTTTCACACACCTTGGAAAGGTATAATACATCCTTTCCCTCATTCCTACCCAAAATTAGGATTGGTTAAGCATTAAAACAAAAGATATCACATTTATGAGGTCTCGGGATACCCTAGTTAAGGGTTATGATAGTTTTCCCTAAAATGCCAAGAAATTTGATAAAACACAATAAAAATGAATGCCACAACTTCCCCAAAAAGTTTAAATCATTCCTATATCATTCCCAAACAATAATATTTCAAAATACAAACATCAAATACATCAAAATTAACAAAAGATCTGACTGTCCACGTTGAAAACTCAGAAAATGCACATGAAAATATGGTTTTATTGCTCAAACTTCAAAACCCACGTACATTGCTCATGTTTTAATTGGTTCTCACCCTTTTATAATGTATTTTGGCCTCCAAGACCTAAATCCACCTTGTAACTACCCATAACTACCCTCTTTTTGCAAAGTTGCAACAAAAGTTGCTCAAAAGTTGCTTAAGAAGTGCTCAAGATTGACAATTTCATTTGTCAACTTGATACTCTGGAAACTAATCATCCTACCCAACCCAAATGATCATAAAATGACCTTTTAAACATTATTATATGATTTTATTCATCATATTACCTATTCTACCCTTCAAAACCCAATTTTAGCCCTTTCTAGGCCTAATTGCCAATTTTGACAATTTTACACTTTTTGACCTTTCTATTACATTTCATTGCATTTATTGGCTCTTATGGCCATGATTACATTGTTTTAAGACCTTAAAGGCCTTTTAGATTTCATTACTCATTGATTCTCCATGAGGGCCTATCAGTGACCCTAGTACACCTTGTATCCATAGGTCTTCGTAGGTGCTTCATAGGTGTTCCATAGGTGCTCCTGCACCAATAAAACTCTGAGGAAAGCTTTGCAATTAAATATGACACTTTCTAAAGCACAAAAAGAATGTATTTACCAATTAAATTCTTTGGATGAATGGAGAAAAATGGTTGTCCAACAGACAAAACTGATACAAAATCAAAGAGAAAAGTGGCATGATAAATACATCAAAGAGAAAAAGTTCAAAGTAGGTGACTGGGCACTATTGTATGATTCAAGATATAAAGATACTATGGGAAAGCTGCGAACTAGATGGTTAGGTCCATATGAGATAGAGGAAGTTTTCAACAATGGAGTTGTTTGTTTGACCACAATTGACCTGGTTCAGTTCAAGCTTTTGGTAAATGGTCACAGATTGCGTCTTTATCATAAGCCTATCGACAAAGAGGAGTTCCTGCAGCAATTTGCTAAAAAGGATCAAACACAAGTTCCTGCAACAGCTGATCAAGTTCCTTTTGCAATTGAGCAAAGTATTGGAGGTAAGGTTCCTGCAGCCACTACAGTGAACATGCTTGCCACTTCATAATTCTCCATGACTCATTTCACAAAAATATTTCCATGTCTTATGGAAATATCATTCTCCATAAATAAATTTTCCCATCCACATCATCCCATCTCATTTCCTTATCTATCATTTCATTCCATTTTGCCATTCTTTTCGCACTACTGCAAGTATGTACATATTTTGTTTTATTTTAATTAGGCATTTATGATTTCATTATGATTATTGCCTTTGCTAAATCCGCGTACACTTCCCTAAATCCTTTTAGCCTATGTGGACACGTGCCAAAGTAAGTTGGGGGGGTGTTTTATGGTTTGGTTTTCAAAATTAGTAATTACTCATCCTTTTTGGTACCTTGATTTGATTACTTACCATCATTTCTTTAATAAGATATTTGTTGGCATAAGAGAGTAATGAACTCTGCAGCCAAATTTGGAAATAGGTAAGGAAGTTTCAATTTCCAGTCTCTAGAGTATTTTGGTTCTTCGTTTCTTAGCTGCAGAGTTTGCTACATTAACAAATTAAGAAATGGATGGAGATCCAATCCACCATGAACCAATAATCCATGATGCATTGCTATAGGATGCTCTTTGTGAGCATTATTTCTGGTAGCATGGTCGAATTGTCTACTTTCTGAAAATAAGGGATTATAATGAAGAAATTGCCTATGAGTTTATGCATTCATTCAATGAAGGTGAGGCTATTGTTAAAGGATTAAGGGTCATTGCTACAGAGCAACAAATAGCTGAAGTTACAGGGTTGCTGCAGCAAAGAGAATTGTTTCTAGAATCAAAAGATGCCAGAAGTGCCATAGCAGAATTTACACTCCCCATAGATGGACCTCTAACAGTGGACAAGAAAGGAACCATGAGGGTTTCCCTTCCAGCAGAGTGGCCCTAGGTGGCTTTATATGTAATGAAGTACATTACTTGCGAAGGAAGGTATTCAAATTTACAATCACCCCATTTCAAATTGCTTAGTCATTTACGGCATGGCCGGAGAGTGAATGTTCCTAATTATTTATATCACCTCATTTCCACAAGTGCCAAAGAAACACGGAAGAATGGAAATCATTCTATCAGCCATCATGGTTTGATAAAATTGCTAGTAGAACATTCTCTTAGGGATGTTTCACAAATGGAATGGGGGGTATTTAAAGACATTGCAGTTTAGGGTTGAAGATGCTCCTATTGCAGATGAGTTAGCAGTTGAAAAGGAGGAAATGGGAGAACCCTCTTCTCCCATAATTTCTTCAGAGAATGAATTTCTCATCACTGAAGGAGCTGTGACTATTACAGAGGAAGAGATGGTTGAGAAAAACATGGAGCAGCCCTCCACTTCTTTTCAAAGAGAATCAGCATCTTCTAAAAGAAAAGGGAAGGAATTAGAAGGAACTAATGTAGAAGATGAACCTACGGTTCAGCTGTGGGAAACTCAAGTTTCTCCTGTAGCCAAGAGGCATAGACCAAAGAGAAATACTCCTGTAGCAAAGCCACAGGTAGAAACCGTTCCTACAGTCACTCCAAATGTTTATGCAAGAAGAACTAGGAGTACTACCCAAAAAGTTTGTCTAGTAAGTGATGCAATAGAGTTTATTTCAGTAGAAGCATCAGAAGAAGAGAGCCCAACAGAGGTTGAAATTCAAAAGGAGGATGATGTAGACAGACTTTCAAGTCTGGCATATGTGGCAAGACATCTTGAGGAACTTGCTGAAGAAATTCCATGTCCAAAGGTAACAGTTATTAGACCTTCATCATCTCTTAGTAGCTTCTCTATTGCATTAACATTTTATAGGTAGTGGGAGATAGAAAGGGCTAGATTATAGGGGATTACTGACAAACAACAGTAGGAAATTGAAAAAAGGAATAATAAAATTGAAGAATTAGAAGACAAAGTTGATACAATCACTAGTATGGTCCCGACGTTAATGCAATGTAGGGCAGTGCCAAGAGTTTATGCTCTGCATTTGGAAGAGTGGTATTTAAATTTTAAATTAAAGTACATTGTCAGGGACCTTAGCCCTTCTTTAGAAACCCCTGAGGAATTTTATGATGCCTATTAGACTTCCCCAGTAGCTGTGAAAAATTTATTGTGTGAGCTTTACTTGCATAACTATGCTATAACTTCTGATAGTGAGTGGAATCCCTTGTTATACATTGGGGATATCCACATAAAAGCCTTGATGTCATGGATTTAGAATGAGATCAACATGGGAGCACATGCCAGAACACATAGGGATGTTGAATTTGATTGTCCATTACCACTGAGGAAAGAAGCAAAAGAGCCAAGAGTTCTCTATTATGAATGGAAAAAGCTATTGGTAAGGCAAGATGTGAGGAATCAACTGTTGCCAAAGAGGGAAGAAATATTCCAAGCATATGAGCATTTAGTTCAAAATGAAAGTGCAGCTGCAATTGAAGGCCTAACTCAGCACTGGAATAATTTGCTAGAAGAATTGAAACAAGGGGAACCTCATTCACTGCCAAATTCAAACGTGTCCTCACTTCTCCAAGTAATTTTGTCTTACTTGTAACATAGTGAATTATTAAAATTATGAGTTCAGTCCATTCTCAAGGATCACTATGAATACCTTAAGGAACCCTCTCACTTATATAGAAGGTGTTAATTTTAGTGATCAAAAGTAATAATAAAACTCAAAAATAAACAATACAAGCAAAAACACAAGATAACACATGTAGATTACCCTAGGAAAACCTCTAGATTGGATGAAATTCCAGCATTAAGTTCAGATCAAATCTTTAAATACAATGTTTGGATTACATGAGCAGATATCAAATATACTTATCTGATTGGTGACTAACCACAATCACTAACTAAAGTCTAATGTGAAGCCCTCAGTTTAGTGCCTAATCCAACGGATGCAAATCTGACTGTTGAATGAGCTGTCCTCTATGAATCCACCCGATTCACTCAAGTTGACTACACTTAGAATAATTCAAATGCACATTTGATGGCACTTATAATCATCTCACTCCAATTGTTTTCCCCCTTAAAGTATTTTTTTAGATGCCATGATGAGGGCAGTTCTATTGATGTCATTTAGCATCTGCACTCAACATCTTTTGTTGGGAGGGAGAGAAAGAGGGAGGGAGGAAGAGTTGGTGGGAGAGGAAAAATAATTTATGTTGAACATCTAATGATTGAACATCTATCTCAAAATAATTTGTGACCACTAGCTACATTAAATACGTTCTCTATTAAGTTCAATGTTTAAAGATGAAAAAGAAGAGTTAAATGGTTTTGGTTTGATTTGCAATTTTTCTATGTTTAAGTATTTTAATTTGGTATATTATACTAAAACATCATTTCATAACGAACATTTCAATTTCTATATAACTAGTTCTAAGAAGACTTCTATTCTTGTGATATCCTTTTGCGTAGTTTGTGAAGGTTATGCACCGAAGTTTCCATAGTTTGATTTTTTTGTTTGTGAAGAAATACCATGTTAGATAATATTAGCGAAGAACAAAATAAGGAGACAATTGCTAGATTGTGGTCTAACTTGAAAAGAAAAGGTGATGGAAAATGTTATTGTCCCTAGAAAATTTTTAAGGGCTTAAAGACTAGAAGACTTCTAATCAAAACAACTAAGAAACATTGTAGGCAACATGGTCACATTGAAGGGGGACATGATTATCATCCATTGGTAAGTTTTTCATTATATCGTTTTAACAATTTATATACATAAGAAATCACTTGATGATGAGATCATGATCATGGTTTATTTATGTTGATTATTTTTATGTAGGTTTAGCACCCTAGGGCACATGATATGGACCAACACAACCCAAAGAATATGGTTTTCAAAGTGGAGGAACATGGAGGTATGAATATCGAAGTTGGAGATAATGATCCCATGGAAGGTGACGATCATGTGCTAGAAAAAATAATTGAAGATGATGGTATAAATACATTGATCCATGACATGTTTAGTACTAGCACAACTGATCATGATGATCAAGATGACCTTGATGTTGCTCATTATTTACCTCTACTTGGGAAGGCATATGAGGCCCTTTATGAAGGCTCCCAAACAACTCTTCTCTCTGTTGTATTTTTGTTGGTGAACTTGAAGGTTACAAATGGTTTATCCAATATAATAATCTCATGTATGTTAAGGTATGTCATATATGTCATTATAGTTAATAAATGGTGAATCATGTACCATTAATATTCTTTATATTAACAAATTATTATTTTTTTTGTAGATTGATAGGTGAGTTTTTGTTACCACCATCAAATATTCTACCTCACTCATACCGAGAATTATCTATTATTATGAAAGATATTGGAATGGAGTATCAAGCAATAGATGCTTGTCCCAATGATCATATTATATATCATAAAAAACAAGAATTTGGAACAGAATGTCCTGAATGTCATATCAATAGATATCGAATAGATCAAATAACAAAAAGGGTGCCTTGCCAGGTTCTTCGTTATATTCCCATTATTCCACGTATGCAATGACTATTCAGGTGCACTAGCTTGGCACAATTTATGGATTACCATGCACGCAATAGAAGTCAAGATGAAATTATTTGAATGCTTGCAGATAGTTTAGAATTTATGGACATAGAGGAAAAGTGGCCACACTTTAAAGAAGAACCTCATAATCTCAAGCTTTCATTAGTAGCGGACAATGTCAAACCATTTGGAGAGTTAAGATCTATTTACTCGGTGTGGCATGTTTTTGTTATCAACAATAACATTCCTCCATGGATGTCAATAAAGAGGGAGCACATAATGTTGGCAATGATTGTTCCAGGTATTTTATCATTTAATAGTCATCTACATTTAATTATAAATATTGCAGTAAAATGGTCATAATAATTATGTAATGTTTTTGTTCTAGGTAAGTACCAAGCTAAAGATATGAATGTATATATTGAGCCTCTTATCAAAAAGCTGGTGGAGTTATGGAATGGTGTCACCATGTATGATGTCACTAGACCAATAGGACAAAGACAATTTCAATTCCATGCAATGCTTGTATGGACAATACATGGTGCCCCAGGGATAACACATTTTTTTGGTATGTTATAGTGTTCAAGTTGTGTATGATAATTATAATTATAAAAATTTATATATTTAATCAAATTATACATTATCTTGTAGGCCTTCAAACAAAGGGAAAATTTGCATGTCCAATTTGTGGTCCAAAGATGAAATCTCATCATTCAAAAAGTTTAGGAAAGCATGTGTTTGATGAGTATAGACACTTCCTTCACAAAAATCATAAGTATCAGAATACTAAAAAACATCTTTTCAATGGGAAAGAAGAGACTACATCAAAGCCATGAAGAATGACACCTCACCTATGGAAGTTGAAATATAATAAAATTAATCGTCAAGGTAATGTCATTCCATCTAATGGTTTATGTTTGGAATTTGTACTTTCCTATCATTTTTTGTTTACTGATGATGTAATTGATTATTGTAAAGGTCATAAAGGTATGGATGACCACCTTCTAAAGGGACTAAAAACTTATCCCAAACAATTTAGTAGGTTTCCCTACTACAAGCAACTACAAATTGTGCATTTGCTTGATACTATGCATATTGGAAAGAATATAACAGAGACATTATGGAAAGTATTGGATGGAAGGCGTGACAAAGAAAAAATTGTCAAAATTTGTAGTGACATTCAGGAATCCAATCATGCAATGAAAAATGTCATTCAATCAAATAGAAATGGAGACCACATTAATATAAGTGCCCTTCCTTGGTTATTAACAGAGCAGCAAAGAAATGCTATAAAAGAAGTCATACAAAAAATTCAATTTCCCATAGGATTTGTTGTGAACATAAACAATCTCATATCAAAGAAAAGTGAATTTGAGCTAGGGATGAAAACAAATGATTGTCATACATTCATTAAGGTAATTCATGTTCTTGTGTATTTACTATATATTTGTATACTGCACATGTTCTTTTCATTGTATTATGTTAGAAAGCAATGAAAGGATCATTTTATAATTGTTGCAGTACATTCTACTTCTATCTCTCCCAGACCAGTTCGACAATAATATCAAGCAAGTCATATATGATGTTGAAAAATACATGAGGTAAGTAGTGATGTTTGTTCAATTTTTTTTTATAGATATTATATTTGTGATTTGTTTTACTTGTTATGTAATATATTGTATATTATTTTATAAAGTCTCATTTATATATTTTTGTGTCTTGAATCTCTTGTAGGTAGTTGTCATCTAAAGAAATCCATAAAAATGATATTAAATATTGGAAGAGAAAAATTCCTCATCTAATGTGTGAAATGAAAAAGTGTCTACCTTCAACTTTTTTCAATACACAAGAACACTGCCTCATACACCAAGTTGAGGAGATTGAATTGTGTGGACTTGTACACACTAGGTCAATGTGGATGGTTGAGAGGAACTTGAAATTTTTTAAGGATTTGGTTCAATAAAGAGCACATCCTAAGGGTTCTATGGTGGAGGGATATATGGTATACCAGACTATGATGTATATTACTAAATATGTTCCTAAGTTTGCAACAAAGATCCATGTAGATCACATTTGGGATCCCAACCCCATTAACAAATTTGAAGGAAATTTGAAGGGGAGTACTTGATGGGGAAAGGTAGATTGAGGAAAGTGAGAGGTAATTATAATATTTTATTGTAGTTAATTAATTCTTAATCTTCAAAATAAATCGGTTGTAAGTCATCTATCTATTTTTTGTACAGTTGGTCAAGAGTGGGATGCACTACATTTGTATATTGTAAACAATATTGATTGGATGATGGTATGGATTGAATTGTTGGCATTTTGGCACTATGTTGTCATTGATGTCAAACAACATGATGGTGATCCACATAAGGTGAGCATAAAGAATGAAGGTCTACCAGTAAAGAAACTAGTCTGAAGGATAAAGAAACCAATCTGAAGGATGATTGCTTGTTTATGATGAAGAGGCAGAATGTTAAAGTTGTCTCACACTACCAAAGGTGAAGATGTGCAACCGGTATAGGATGCTCTACCAATTAACAGAAGAAGAAAAATCTATCGGCAAAGGGATATACTTGTATGTGTTTGCCGGACGGACTGTGTGTTGGTGGGCCATGTCTTGATCATTGTGATGCTATGTGAAGTAGAGGTGGCAAACGTGTTGTGGTTGGTGAAGCCTCGTCGACAGGGTTGATGAAATAGATAATCACCATTAAAGGAGGATCCACAAATCATGGGATTGTATCTGAATGATTGTGGATTGAGGAAGAAGGAATGATAGAGAAAGATCAGAGAGTAGTTGGTTCCTGAATCTATGCAAGGGAAATACGATTCAGGAAGTCCTCAAAAAGAAATCTTTTGATGTGCTTTATGTGTCAACTGATTTCATGATAGAAGATCTGATTTGAGATTGCCATTTCTAGAAAATGTGCATTGGATAATGGAAATTGTGTGCAGGTGCATCCTTCTAAGATAGGTGGTTGATCCAAGATAGGCAGGATTGGGTCTCATGAAGATTGTGTTGGAAAGAGGAAATCCTTACTACTCAGGTTTTTGAATTGCATTCTGCCTGGAATTCACTGTATAAGAAATGAGAGCTCCAGACAAAAAATGTTGTTGATGCTGTGAAGATTGAACATAGAAGAGAAGTGAGAGGGAGGAAGGAGAAAACTTCAGAAGGAGTTCTGAGAAAGTTGTAGTGTGAGTGAGCAAGCAAACTAGTGAGAGGATTCTAGCAGCAATACCATAGTCTTGCAGTTGAGCCCAACTGGTAAGGTGTGGCAGAGAAGGCAACATCCTAGTATGACACAGTGTGTTGAGAGGCTCTATGTGGGAGGGAGAGAAAGATAACAGAGGTCAAGAAATTGAGACAACAATCTCACAACTGACAGTTTGAGTTTTAGTGGAGGAGAAAACATTATCAACCAGCAGAGAGTTATTTGATTCAAGAGTTGCATAATTAATTTGCAACAAGAAGCCTTAATTGTATTCAAATAGTATTTCAATATACATCACCAAGTTGAAATCTTGGTGTAGGGGTTGGTGCTCCTTGGGTTGGTGCCCAAAATCTTTGTAAGTTTGTGTTTTACTAGTGAGGCTGGATTGGAGCAGTAGTCTCCAGCAGCTTTTCTCATTGAGGTTTTTCCCATATTGGGTTTTCCTCGTAAATCTGGTGTTGTGAGTTACTTGTGTGTGAATGGGATTTTTGGCTTTCTTTCTTGTATTACTGGTGTGACTATTAAGTGGTTAAGTAAATAACTGATATTCTCAAGTTAGATCAGTAAGAGGAAAAACTTAGGAACCATTGATTCAGCCCCCTCTCAGTGGTATTTTGTGTTCTACATGAATGATGTCAACATTTTGGTTGCACATTAACATGGGAAGGTATGGATTCATTGGTTAAAGAATCTCATTGTAATGTAGATTCTAATGTTACACAAAGGGAAATTGTTTTAGCATATGGTTTAAGAGATAAACAAGTACGTATAAATTTATTAATCACCCATATGTTTATCAACTCATGATGCAATATTTTTTACATGTTTGACATATTGTAGGTCAAACACCACAATGCTATGTGCTTCAATGGTCATAAATTTTGCATCAAAAGGTTGGATGACATGAAGAAAACTTGTGATTCTGGGATAACTACAATCTTTGAGGTGACCAATATTTCATCTAGAAATGACATACATCCTCAAGAGTCTCAAAATTGATACTTTGGCATTTTGGATGATATACTTGAGTGTGACTTTAATTCCTTCAAATTAGTTTTGTTCATTGTCAAATGGTACAGGCTATGACTGAATAAAAATGATCTTGATAGAATTGTTATTGAACATGATAATGGATTTACAATGGTTAATACAAGGTCGTTTGAGCCAGTTGGGGATGAGCCCTATGTCCTTCCAAGCCAATGTGAGCAGATATTTTACTCAGAGGTTCCACATAAATCGGGTTGGTCATTTGTTGTTAAACATGATCCAAGAGGAAGGTTGATAAAGTATAATGTGATGGAAGAAGAAGATATCGAAGAAGTAGAAGATGATGTAGATGATGGTCATGATCAACAGTTAGTCAATGATGTTGCTGACGGAAATGTTAATGAAGGAGAAGAAGTCAATGATGATGATGATGATGATGATGTTGTTGATGATAATGATGATGGTGATGGTGATGGTGATGGTGATGGTGATGGTGATGGTGATGGTGATGGTGATGATGGTGATAACAATAACGACGATGACGATGATGACGATGATGATGATGATGATGATGATGATGATGATGATGATGATGATGATGATGATGATGACGATGATGATGATGATGATGAAGATGATGATAATGATGATGGCAATGATGATCATGATGGTCATGATGATGAGTTGGATGAAGAAGATCAATGACGTAAATGAAATGTATGAGGTATGCGATTAGTATATTATCTATTTAATATTTATTTCTTGATAGAAATTTATTTGACTTATATGGTTACATAATTAATTCATTACGTGGATTATTATTAGCTATGTAATGGATGGTGATTGATGATATATATTTTATGGATTACATGTTTATGATGATACATATGTGATGCTTGTGATGCTTATGATACATATTTATTTATTATTTATCAAATTACAAATATAATGCTTATGATGCTCAATTGTTGGTGCTGATTTCATGTATATATTTTGTGTGATGCTGCCACCCTTGGTGGAAATAGGTAGTTAACTATAGACATCGCCAAACCTTTAGTTGAGGATCCTGCATAGTCTACATAAGGTAAAGGTAAGGAATAAAAAAATATACAATGATTATGATGACTGCATATTGTTCATGTTGTGTACTATGTAATTTTTAGCTAACATAAGATAATTGAATTACATATGTAGGAACCTGAACCCCTTTGATGAGGATCCTACACAGTCTCATGGATCGACGGGTATAAGTCAATACACCCTATAGAAACAATTTATTTTTAAAAATTTACTAGGAAAACAAACTTCCTCAGTTTTTCAAACCTCAACATTAGCAAAAAATCTAATATAGTTATCAGCACTTGAGGCCCCAGTTGGACTTAATCAAATTTTAATCTCAACATCAACTTTAGGGTTGACTTATTCATCAACATTACCCTCATTTGCAAAATATCTCTCTCATTACCAACTAACTTTCTCATTTGATGGAGTGCAGGTATCACCAAATAGGTATTTGTCAGATGTGTCTTCCTCAAGTGAGAGAAATGTAGGAATAGAAGATGAAAGTGAGACATCTAGTAGATCTACAATAGGGAGATCGACTAGAGGTAAAAAGATTAGAAGAAAATTCAATAATGCTTGAAATTTTTCCTTGCTCAAGGGAGGTCATGTTCTTATGATGATGAGACCAAAGGCAACATCAAGGTTCCCTTGAGGTACAAACATCTACAAAAATAATGGGTACCCAAGGAACTTCCTCCAATAAACTCTGATTTTTGTGTTAATGAGAGGATATATCACATAGCACCTTCGTCATTACATGGTTTGGGCCTATTTTCCATAGATGGCATAAAGGTCTGTTACAACAAAGTTGCAGAATTGATGGAGTATGTCAGACCTTGTTACAATTACAAAAATTGGATGCAGATTGTTCAATATGAAAAAAATATGCGTAGGTATGCATTATGAGAAAATTATATACAACAGAAAGATAATGATCAAAGTAAACAAGTGGTTGTATACATTGATGGAAGGCCAAAAGCAATAGGGAATATTATAGGTTTAATAAATAGTACGTGACCTGGGTCAACTAATAAGAAATCCAATTGCATATTTGAGGTGCATGAGGGAAATTGTGTATTCGTATGTGTGATAAAATCATGTATTCGTATGTGTGATAAAATCAATAAGTACAGGGGAAGAGCTACTAATTGATTATAATTTGAATCGTATAGATACAAACAAAGTTACTATCATGGGGGTGGTACATACTATATACCATTTAAACCAACCTCCAATTAATGACTCCAATATACCATTTTATTAAGTTATTTTGCTAAGTCTATTGGTTTCATTTTGCTAACGTTTTTTAAATTTTTTCTTTGTCACAGGGTGACATGGATCTGTCACATAGCATAGACAGGGATGTAGGTCCTGACACTTCTACCGAGAAGGTGAACCTTATTGTAATTGTACAAATTAGATAGAAGCAAACTGTTACATTATTATATTCTTTTCTTGAGTGTTTTGGAGTAATTTTGATAGTGTTAATAATATTCTTGTCACATACGGATGTTCAGGGAAAGGGAAAGGGACCTATAGTACCTCAACACCTCTATAGGGATTTAGACTCAATAGTATTATGTGCTAATGGCATCGCTTTTACCATAAACCCTATAGAAATGATGAAAAAGTCTATTAGAAAAATGAATAGAGAGATTCTTGCTTTGGCATCCATGAGCCCTCAGATCAATGAAATAAAAGAGAGGGTGCAACAATTGATGTGGACAATACAAAACTTGCAAGTAAGAAGTAATAAAAGCTTTAATTATAACAAAAGTTCAATAATGGTTTATATTTTATTCTCTTTTATGTCATTAACTAAAATATGTACGTGTTGTTTTTACAGGATTTTATGCATCCTCATCAACCTTGTGGCCATGATCAGGGTATTGCAGGTATTTTAGGTGTTGACCATGTTCTATACATTAAAACTACTCCTTCTTTGGACTTGTGAACTTGTTTTTTTAATGCTAGTGTTATTGATCATATATTTATTATGTAGTTGATGCATAGGGATCTAGTTGATGCTCTTCATGATTGATCATTCATACCTTAAGGCAAAAAAACCCCAACACATCCTTTTTCTAGATCCTTGACTTGGATCAACCTCTCACCTCATCACATAATTTTTGAGAGCTTCATACTATGATTTTTTCTTCACTGTCAACTCACCTCTCACTATATGATACTATCTCCTTTTAAATATCATCACATTCTACTTGAGCTCAACTTCCAACAAGACAAGTTACATGTTCAAGCAACTCCATGTTAGCCTTAACATTGTGAAAATACCAAGTATTTCAACCATTATACCTTAACATATACTTACCCCTGTCCTCCAAGAGTGTTCTTTCACTGTCCTCATCTCATTAATGTCTGCTCCAACTACCCAGGTACTCATAATATGCAATTACTCATAGAATCCTTACAAATTCCAAAACTACAAAATAAGGAACCCAAACTACCATTCATTTTGATTGTTATTATCAAACAAGTAGATTGAAACTTTCTTGGCATGTCACTTTGAGCACCCAAAACACATCATACTTGATATTGTCTCAGACATATTAGATCTTCAAACATAGTTTGCAACCCATAAACATTGTACTCATGCCATTTTTAGTGCCTCAACACCTTAGGATCAATGTCCATCATATTGGGTAAGGTTATTTAGAGTTTTTCCAACCTTATTTAATCAACACAGTCCTATTTCAACACATTTGACATCACTCAACAAAACAATATGGTTTGTTGTCCCAAAATAGGGAAAACTATGTCTCAGATTGCTAGGGAACTAGTTTTCTTGACATTTGTACAACCATTCAACATAAGAACAATTCAATATAAAAGATACTTGAGTTGACAATAGGAAAAAAAAATTTGAGAAGTTTTCAATAACTACATCAATGGATATTAACAAACCCTTGTGACTGACCCGGAACTCAAGGTTTTGGATAGTTTAGAGAAAAATAATTCAAACTCTCCTCATTCTTCATAGCCATTGCTCTAACTCGGAACAAAACAAAGTTAATTCATTATAATTCACCCTCCAATCCTTGATTAGACATTTTTAATCTTTTTTCTTGATGAGAAGAAACTTGAAACAGTGCATAATGTTATGAACCGGGAAGGAAAACAAAGAGGAGGGGGGTGAATTAGTTGTCAATAAATTGCAACCCAAAACAAATTATTCTAACTTAAAAATCAGTGCTAGTAAAACATATTAATAGTTATAGTATTACCAGTACAACTTAATGCATGAAAAATGAGTGGGGAAAATGGAGGGAATAGCGCAACTGGAAGGAAATTTGAATTCTGCGAATGGAGGGAAAAGTGTGGTTGGTTCCTCTAGTTCTGCTACCTTTGTAGCTCAAGGGCAACCTGTGGGATCTATGGTGGATGGTGAGGATGGGAGATAGGATGGGGACCGACAAAATTAGGACCCTCCTCCTAACCATAAAAATAATGAAGATTCTTCAAAATCGGGTCTTGAGATCGTTAACGTTGACTTGGAAAAGACAACAGAGGTGAAGGCTCTCAAACCCTGGAACCGTTTGTTTGCAAACAAACCCACTGGTAAATCATCCTTCCCCTCAGTGGAAGAAATTTCTGATAGAAAAATAGGCAAATTTACTATTGCAGTAGCAAATGTGGTTATCAATCATAGTATATCTCTAATGGCTTTCTCCCTAGTGGGAAAATTTGTTGGACCACGACCCAATATTGAGGATGTTAGGTCTTTTGTTAAGAGAAAATGGAGACTGAAAGGTTAGGTTGATGTTTCTGCCCTGTCAAGGGGTTTTTTTTTTTCTCCTTCTCTTGTGGGGAAGATTTGGAAATGACCTTGAGTGGCGGACCATGGATGTTTGGTAAATCTTCATTATCCTTAAGGAAATGGTCTCCAAATATGGAACTCAATGACTCTTTTTTTGAATCTGCTTTGGTCTAGGTGAGGCTGCCTGGTTTGCTGCTTGAGTTCTAGTTGTAGGATGTTTTCTCAGGTATTGCAAACTCCTTTGGGGAGCTTGTAGCTATAGATCCTATGACAACAACATGAAAGAGACTGGTGTATGCAAGGATTTGTCTCAATATTTCTCAGAATATGGATCTTCCTAGTTCTATTGAAATAAACTCCAAACTTGGGATGTGGGAACAAACAATAGAGTTTGAGTCCCTCCCCTTTGTGTGTTTCTCTTGTAATAAAGTTGGACATTGGGCTAAGGCTTGCCCAAGTAACCCCAAAAAGGCCCTAAAGCCTAATAATCCCATTAAACAGATATGGAAAGAGAAGACTAACAAAAAGGAGGATAGCAGAGTGGAAGGAGGAAGTGGACTTCCTAGTAACCTAAAAGATATAACAAAAGATGATAGGAAAGCTAGTCCTTTCAAGGTTACTCTTCAGAAGGAAGATAAAAAGAATGAAAATAATGGATTTAAGATCAAAATAATCAATGTATTTGAAGTTTTACAGACTCAAGAGGATGAGAATGTAACCATAGAAGAAATACTTGAAGAGGGTGAGATTGATGACATTAATGAATCTCAATATGAGGCCCTTCAAGTTTCAGTAACAAAAAGTAATAAAGCTTGTCCAAATGACTTTGAAGGACCAGAAGTTATTGTTGAAAAAAAGAACAAGTTCAGATCACCTCAGGTTAACCTAAATTCTCTATTTCAGAGTACTGGAACTGAGTCACCCACCTCCTCTTAGAAAGTTGGAGAACCATGGAATAATAAGCAATCTACTCATAAAGATGAAGATGATGAAGAGATAATAGGGGTGGGAAAAAAGAAAAATAAGAAGACAAGATGCTCTAATGGGGTTAAAACTAGGACTAGATCTAAGGCGGATATTGGTCTTTCCAAATCCCCACAGGGACGTAAAACCATGAAGTGGCACAGGGAATAGGAGAGCAAACAAAACATAGCTAATGGAAGGAAGCAAACCATGCAAGAATCCTGCTCCCAGGTTTCCAAATGAAGGTAGTTTCCTGGAACATTCGAGGCCCAATTGGTCTCCATAAATAGGATGTTTTACAAAATCTTATTAGAGATCAAAAGTCAAATATCATCTTGGTTTAGGAAACTAAAATGAGTAAGGAAAAAGTTGAAAATTTAAAATTCTTCAAATAGGGAGGAGTTTGTGGTAGTAGCTCGAATGGGGCGTCAGGTGGGGTGGCTATATTCTGGAACAAGAAAACTATTGATGGAGATCTGATAGATGAAGATGGTAATATTATCTCTATGAAAGTAAAAAGTATTACTAAAAGAAAGGAATGGGTGGTTACCAACATTTACACCCCAAATTCTAAAGCTAATAGGAGTAAATTTGGGGACAAAATCCAGTAGAAAAGAAGGTTTTATTCTCAGGATAGTTGGCTATTGATGGGAGATTTCAATACCCCATTGCAAGGAATTGACAAATTTGGAGGAACTCAAGCTCATCTAGATAGCAGGACTAGCCTGATGAACTTAATCAATGCTAAGGCTTGATAGATCCCTTATCACTCATGACTAGATCCTTACACATAGATGATCTTTGTCTGTCATTAACAGAATTGGTTCAGATCATTATCCCATTTCTTTTGTTGCTGAGTCTATTAAGAGAAAACGTTGTTTTCCTTTCTAGTTTGAGAAAATATGGATTTCACACCCCTCTTTGGAAAATTCCATTGCCAATTGGTGGAATATTAATGTGGATGGATTTGTCATGTACAAAGTTGCTAAAAAACTAAGAAATATCAAAGATAACATTAAGATCTGGAATAAGAAGGTTTTTGGAGATATTTTTGAATAAAAAAAAAGTTGAAGGAGGAATTAGAATAGATCCAAAACTCTATTCAGAAAGATGGTTATAATAAGTTTCCCAAGGCTAAAAAGGATGAGATTCTATCCAAACTTCACAACACTATATCCAGGGAAGAAATCTACTGGAGACAGAGATCTAGGGCTATTTGGTTGGAAGCTAGGGATAGAAACACTAAATTCTTTCACATGACTTCTATGAAACATAAAGCTGCCAGCAGAATATCTAGATTAATTGTTGATGACAAAATCCTTCTTAAAGATGATGACATTGGGGATGAAGTTGTTAGGTTCTTCTCTAATCTCCTCACTAGTAGTAGGGATATTGACATTACTAAGCAACAAGACCTGGTTGATAACATTCCCAAGATTATTGAACCTCACCAAAATAAGACATTAGCTGATATCCCTACTGCTGATGAAATTATAAAAGATGTTTTTTTCTTTTCAAGGGGATAAGGCTATAGGCCCAGATGGTTTTCCCATGTTCTTCTTTCAAGAATATTGGCATATTGTTGGGAAAGATATGGTCAATGCTGTCAAATAATTCTTTGGGTCTAGAAGAATCCTTAAGGAAATCAATTCTACATTTACTACTCTAATTCCTAAGGTGGCTGGGGCTGACTCTATGGGAAAGTTTAGGCCAATAAGTCTTTGTAACTCCTTTTATAAGATTATTTCTAAAGTCATGACTTCCAGATGTTCTCCCCTTTGTCATCTCGAAGGATCAAAAAGGATTTGTCCCTGGTAGGCAGATTTTAGATTGTATTATTCTTGTGCATGAGAATATTCATTCTCTTAATGCTGCTAACAAAGAAGGGTTCCTAATAAAATTGGATCTAGCAAAAGCCTATGATAGAGTGGAATGGCAGGTTCTTTTCACGATTATGTAGGCCTTTGGATTTGATGAGAAGGTAATTAAAGTTACAAGAGAACTGATATCCACCCCAGTTTTTTCTATTCTTATTAATGGCTCTCCATCTAGATTTTTAAAATCTTCTAGGGGACTCAGGCAAGGAGACCCTATTTCTCCTATTATTTTTACAATCTTGGTGGAGAGTATGAGCAAACTCATTCAAAAATTGAAAGTGAATAAAACCATCAAAGGATTACAACCCTCCTCTGCTAATGTGTCCTGTACTCACCAATAGTTTGTTGATGACACAATTTTAATGGGATATTCTTATGTTGGTGAGGTTGCCACCTTCAAAGGTGCTTTTATCTCTTATTCTTTGGCTACTAGTTAGCAGGTTAACTGGGAGAAGTCTTCTATTTATTTCATAAATACCCCTATTATGAGGCAACAGAGAATTGCTAACATCATTGGTTGTAAGGTGGAGATGCTCCCCTCCACTTATTTGGGTCTCCCTCTGGGTTTGGTTCCCCCAAACTCCTTCTAGAACTTGTTAATTGACAAACTCAACAAGAAATTGGCAGGTTGGAAAGGATCTATGCTATATCAAGTTGGTAAGCTTTAGCTTCTTCAAGCCACTCTTCAGAATCTTCCTGTCTATGCTCTTAGCTTGTTTAGTATACCGGCTAAATTTGTTGAAGCTTTAGAGAGGATTTAGAAAAGATTTCTTTTGTCATGCCCAAAATTTAGGGCAAGAACGGGATAATTTTTTTTTTTTAAATCACAACTTAAAACATTAAATTCTGCCAAAATGAAAACACTAGCAAATTTTATCTTAAATATGTTTGAGTAACTTAAAACATTAACTCAAGCAGATGAGAATAATTTAAGAATCAAATGCGGATTACTATAAGAAATAATTTTACTGACTCATCAAAATTGGTCATTAGTTAATTAAATTAAACTTCCCAAAATATTTGGCGAAGATATTATTAATCTCTAATAAGTCTAAATTGCCTGAAATACATTTTAATCAATTATTAAAATAAATCGACTAATGAGACAATTAATTTCAAAGAAATATCTTCCACAAGTTTATTAATAATATCATCTAAAAACATCCCCTTCCTTTTATATCCTTATGTTTAACAACAAATTTTTAGTAAAATATTTGACCTACCAGTTGCCCTTTAACAACAACATTATTAATGTTTAAAATAAACATTAATATATTTAATAAATTATAAAATATCTTTTTTTATATATATAAATTATATAAATAATTTTCCTTAAACAAAAATTATACAACTTACTCAAATTCGCTCATAATATAAAAACTCTACAATTTTGTCCAAACCATATTCATAACCCTATATATATATATATATATATATATATATATATATATATATATATATATATATATATATATGTATATATATATATATGTATGTATATATGTATGTATATATATATATATATTTTAAATATATAAAAAAATTAAAGGAATATTACCATATGCAAACCCTAATCTTTTATTATTATAAAATAAGCCCTCTTATATTTTTTTTTCATTCTTTATTTTCTTTGCACATTCTTACCCTAGCTCTAATCGGGCTAGGGTTTTCAACTTTGTGTCGGCTGTGCAGGGCGAGCTCACCTAGTGGCGGCCATGGTGGAGATTCCTTGAGACAGCGGCGGGTGGTGGCGTTTCCTGTGGGTGTCGTTCACTATGGGTTTCCACAATGGCGGCGACCACTGTGGCCGCCCACAGTGGCAGCCCTCGGGCCGTCCACTGTGGACACCACAGTGGCGGCTGTAGGCCATACCGACCACTTTGTGAACCATAGTAGTTCATCTTTCCCGTCAGCCAATGTGCTTTCCACAGTGGGTTCGGCCTGAGCCCTGGCCACCGGTGTGTTTTTTCTTTTATAATATATATATATTTTCTATATAAATATTTTCGTTTAACAATATTTATTAAATTAAATATATATATATATATAGATATATATATATATATATATATATATATATGTATGTATATATATATATATATGTATATATATATGTATATATATATTTGTATATATACATTTATATATTTAAGGCAGTATGTTTTTCCTTTGAAGGAGACTCATTTAAACATATTTAAATGTAAATAAATTTATTTATATATATATATATTTACATATATATATTTATATATATACATAAATCTATTTTAATTGAGTATCAGATTTAGCGCATTTTCTTTGTAATTAAATGCTGATCTACTTTTATTTTGAGACATTTTAACAATTAGAAAAATTCCTCAGACTTAGATCATTGCATTTATTTCCTTTTATCAAAATTCTATTTGCTAAAATAACATAGATATATCGTTTAAATATAGATTTACTTTCTGCAAGAATAAAGTCAATAACAAGATTAAATATACTTAGAACAACAACTAAAAAAAACTAGAAATTTAAAATACATCTTTAAAGATGGTTGTAATAAACTTTAGATTTTTTTTTATTTTTTATTTTATTTTATTTTTTTCTTATTTTTTTTATTTTTTATTTTTTATTTTTTTCTGCAAGTTAATAAATTGACAGATTTAACCAAATTCCAACAACTTTATTTATCTAAAATCCTTTAAATTTAACCATGCAATTAGGAATTAAACTGAAACATTTATATTCAAGTAACATGCATGCAATCATTAAATTAATTCTTTATTTTCCTAATGTATTTCATAAGCATAAAGGGATGAAATAAATTTATTGCTTTTCAAAATATTATATACTCAACAAATATCAATTTCAAAACTTTAGGAACTAAATCCAAAATTATTCACTTCATTGCTGCAGTATCTAATATATTACATTTCTTTAAATTGCATTTAAAAGACACTATCGCCATTTTACAAATAGGTCTCTCATTATTAATAAATAAGGACTTTAAACAAAATAATAAATATATATTTCCAAATAGTTTTCTGCAACAAATAACTCTATCAAATTTCCTTTTGTCCTAATTCGTTCCTTCCAACAACCTACAATTAATCAAAGGATATGACCATGGAGTGCTCACCTCCCAGCCTAAGCTAACTAGTAGCCACCCCTGAGCTTGGAGAACCAAGCCCTGGACAGGTAACATACATGCAACACAAAACAAACACGGGAAAAACAATCACATACACATTCCCAACCCAGGCTACACTACACCACACATTGTGATGTCTTTTCAAGGGTGGTAGTGGACCAAGTACCCTGAGGAGATTGCAAGTATGGTAAACATATAGCCACCTCATGGAAAACCAAATACATCATAAGTATAACAACCACACATCCTTATGCCCCCCAAGGCATTCATGCCTTATTTACCTCCTTATGACCCCCAAATGCATAAACAAGCCATGCAACAAGGGTCACATAAAATCCCTTGTGATCGCTCTTATAATGAGAGCCTCTCACTCGAGGGCTGTCACTTCTACCACCCACAAGACCATCCTCTCTCCCAAGAGTAGGAGGCCTTGATTACTCTCAAAGCACATAAAATGCATACAAGAAAGTAAAACATAGAACACAATAATTTTCCAAGGAAAACATGCAAGAAACTAGCCTTTTTACACAAGCAAATCCTTTCAACACAACATGCAATATAAAACAATACAAGGAGAAAATATGACCAACCTTCAACTGCCCAACGGTATGCTAGATTGGTTGAAAATGAGCAGCCCAATTCCACAAACCCTTGCCTCTCTACACTTAGCCAAATTTTCTAAAACCAAATCTGTCTTTCTTTCAAATTATTGTCTCCAAAAATGGAGAGTGGGTGATTACCCGCAAACTCTCTCATTCTTGCCTAAGAAGACCTCAATGAGAGTTCTCACAAGTTTCTAAAAATTGAAAAAGGAAAAAGAAGAAGAAGATCAAAAGGGATCTCTCAACAAAATAGAAAGCTAACTAATCTATATGATGCCTTCTAAATTCAATTTTCACACAACTTAGAAAACTCACTTTTTAGGGTGTCTAAATGGTCACATGGGAGTTGAAACATGCCTAAAATTACTCCTAACCCTTAGGTATACCTTATGGGCTTTAGGAAACACTCTAAAACTACCCCTAGGTGTCCATTTAACCCCTTTTAAACCCTTCTGAAGTTAATTTTCGGGTCAAACTTAAGTTGACCACCCCAAAGATTCTCTTCCCAAGGCAATTATGGAATCACATTAAATTAATTGAAAAAGCTATGGTTAAACTGTTGGTATTTTGGTTTGGTTTTGTCATTGATGTCAACACCTGCTAAATACACCTACTTTGGAGATCCAACAACATTCACCGACAAATAGTAAACTGTGCAAATAGTCACCGGTATATGGTTAACCGGCAGGATATAATGTTCACCGATACCTACATTAACATGGAAGACACTTGGTAATGTCGAAGACATCATGTCGACACTTTACTTTGAAGTAATAATCATTGGTATATTCTTATTTGCATATTTGCTTTTACCAACAAATAGGTCCAGGTTATCTAGGGTTACACCGGTAGGTTTATCTTTCCCAGATCAGCATGGCATGCTATGGAGATGATTTATTATTGTTGTAAATGCATTAAGCCATTATGTTCAATCGGTTATTGCATCAGATATTGTATTATTTGTAAAATGTTTTATTGTAATATCTTGTAGAGTCGACCTACTAAAATTGGTCTTAGGGTATGGTATAAATGTAAGATCTTATTTATAAGATCAAGTGTGGAATGTGAAAAAGAATTGTGTGAAGGTATATGTGAGATCAAGCAGAGGTATACATCAAGACATCATTCGAAGGTGAAGTTAGGTTTTTGTAGAAGCATATCAGCATTACATCGGTACTGAATCCAGCATATGAAGATGCTATTTTGTATAGTACATTCTCATTGGATTTAGCCATCCAACTGTAGTCAGTGTGACTCCCATTTGTGATTGAGCAGTGAGCTCTAGGTTATTGGCCTTTCTGCATGTGTAGACCCCTCTTTGTACACTTACTATCTACAGTAGTATCATCTAATTGTGGGTAAGGTTTCCCACCATGGTTTTTCCCCTTACAGGGTTTCCACGTACAAATATTGGTGTCATGTGTTGTGGATGACTTTATGTTTATGTTTCATGCATTAATTCTTACCGGTATAGCAATTTTCTATTAACATTATTTACCGGCATATTTAACTGTCTTACCATTACTAAGCATTATGTTGGTTAATAAGATTTTGGTTTGAATTTATTAGACAACTGATTCACCCCCCCCCCTCTCAGTTGTCTCCGGGACCTACAATTGGTATTAGAGCCTAGTCCTCTTTTTGCAAAAGTTTAACAACTTGAGGAGATCCAATGTCTACTAACTATTTCAAAAAGGATAGTCCTAAACTTGATGGAACCAACTATGGAATATGAAAAATCAGAATGGAGACACATCTGAATTGCATTGGTAAAGACATCTGGGAAGTTACTAAGAATGGTTATACTGCTGCTATAGCTGGTCAAATTGCTCCTATTACTCTAGCTAAAGATGAAGAAAATGATTACAAAGCAAGAGAAGCACTTTTGAGCGCATTATCAGATCAACAAATCATGGGATTATCAGATAGATCCACTGCAAAAGTTATTTGGGATCATTTGGAAACACTGAATGAAGGGGATTCCACAGTCAAAATTGCAAAACTTGAAAGCTTCCAAGTCAGGTATGAACATCTGAAAATGGAAGAAGATGAAAGGATTTCTGCTTTTATGGAAAGAGTAAATGAATTTGTTTTGGGTATCAAATGTTGTGGAGGAACCTTGAGTGAAGATGAGATTGTTTCAAAAATCTTAAGAGGTTTGCCACCAGCATATAAAATGAAGGTTACTACTATTAATGAGTTGAGAACAATGCCTAATACATTAGTAACTAGGGATACATTGATTGGAAAACTTTTAGCTTTTGAAATTGAGGAATTTGGTCCTGTTGCTACTATAAAAACTGATTTGGCCTTCAAAGCATCAACATCATCTGCTCCATCTTTTCAAAAATCAGACTGGAGAGCCTTTTATGCAAGAGAACTTGAAGAACTTGAAGCACTATTTGCAAGAAAAATGCCAAAAGGTCCCATTGGAAGTAAGTATGAAGGTAAAGCACCCTTTAAATGTTTCAACTGCAATAAGATTGGTCATATGGCTTCAAGATGCTCTAATAGACATGCTAGACTAAGAGAAGAAGCTAGAAGGACATACAAACCTAATCCTGAATATCAGAGATACAGATTTAAGAAAAACAAAGATAAAGCTTGTTACATTGCTGATGAAGGTGTGACTGATGATTCTGATGAGGATCCAGTAGACAATGAATGGGTCTTTGTTGCTATAACAGAAGATCAACTGGTACCTATTGCTCAACTGGTAGAACAAGCCCTAGCAGCTAAAGTGGAATCAAAGGATGAATGGATTATTGACTCAGGATGCTCACATCACATGACTGGAGACAAAGGTAAATTCTTGAACTTTCAAGAATACAATGGAAGTTTAGTAAGATTCAGAGATGACAAAGCCTATTCAATCAAAGGTAAGGGTTCAATATCTCTTGATGGTAAACATAACACTGACAATGTCTACTATGTTGAAGGATTAAAACATAATCTTTTAAGTGTTGGTCAATTAGTTGAGAAAGGTTTTTAGTTACAATTTAAAAATGGAAAATGCAAAATCATGAATAGAACTAGTTTGGAAATTGCAACCGGTAATTAGACTAGAGGTAATATCTTTCATTTGAATAATAGTGAAAAGGCATGCTTAATTGCACATATAGATGAAAGTTGGCTATGGCATAAAAGACTATGTCATGTAAATTTTGATTGCATGGTAAAAATCAGTACTTCTAAGGCAGTTAGAGATCTACCTTAAATTATGAAACCTCATAATACAATTTGCAAGGAATGTCAATTTGGAAAACAAGTTAGAGCTAGTTTCAAAATTATTCCAGAAAAATCCAATAATGCTCTTGATTTAATTCACACTGATTTATGTGGTCCAGCTAGAACTAAAAGCTTACAAGGTGATAGATATTTCATGCTAATTATTGATGATTATTCTATAATGTGTTGGGTTACTTTTCTCAGGGAAAAGTCAGAAGCACTTGGGAAGTTCAAACTATTCAAAGCAATGGTTGAAAATGAAACCGGTAAGAAAATTAAATGTTTAAGATTAGATCAAGGAGGAGAATTCACATCTAGAGACTTTAATACATTCTATGAAGTAAATGGAATCAAAAGACAGTTATCAACACCTCGGACACCACAACAAAATGGAGTTATTGAAAGGAAAAACAGAACTATTTTGGATGCAGCAAGAAGTATGTTATCAGAAGCAAATTTACCACATGTGTACTGGAGAGAGGTAGTAAGCACTGCTGTCTATACATTCAACAAAGTTCACATCAAAGTTGAAACCGGTAAGACCCCTCATGAACTATGGTTTGGTAATACTCCTACTCTTAAGTATTTCAGAATTTTTGGAAGTAAATGTTATATTAGAAGAGATGAGTATATTGGAAAGTTTGATCCTAGAAGTGATGAAGGAATATTTCTTGGTTATTCATCTAAGAGTAAAGCATATAGATGTTTTAATAAAATATTACAAAAAATTGTTGAGAGTACAAATGTAAAGATTGATGAACAATTCAGAGGAACTTCAAGGTATATAGACTCTGAACCAGTAATAGAAATTATGACAAATGAACCTACAATAAATCCACCAGTACAGAATGATGATCCAGTTACTCTGGTATCATCAGAGGATTCTATAGTAATTGAAGAACAACAATAGACTAAGACACCCCAGTATGTAAGACTGAATCATTCTAAAGATCAGATAATTGGAAGCAAATTTAAAGGAGTCATGACTAGAAGAAGATTGGCAAATGAAGAGGTATGTCTTATTTCTCAAATTGAACCATTATCTATCAATGAGGCATGTGAAGATAAATTTTGGATTAAAGTTATGGAAGAAGAATTAGGACAAATTGAGAAAAATAATACTTGGACATTAGTTCCCCGACCTGAAAATAAAAATGTAATTGGAACCAAATGGGTATTTAGAAATAAACTCAATGAAGATGGTAAGGTTGTCAGGAATAAAGCAAGACTAGTGTGTAAGGGATATTCTCATAAAGAAGGAGTTGATTACAATGAAACCTTTGCACCAATAGCCAGAATTGAGGCAGTTATATTATTCTTGGCCTTTGCAGCTCACAAGGATTACAAAGTTTTTCAAATGGATATTAAATGTGCATTTTTGAATGGAGATCTTGAAGAGGAAATCTATATTGAACAACCTGATGGATTTTCCTTGACAGATAACAATGATATGGTTTGCAGATTAAGAAAAGCTCTGTATGGACTAAAACAAGCTCCAAGAGCGTGGTATGCAAGATTAGATAAGTATCTTTTAAAAATTGGTTTTACTAAAGGAAATGCAGATAGCAATTTATATTACAAAGTAACTAATGATGACATCTTGATTATGGAAGTATTTGTTGATGATATAATCTTTGGAGGAGAAGATGGATTATGCAAAGAATTTTCTCTTAAAATGCAACATGAATTTGAAATGTCTACGATTGGAGAAATAAAATTATTTTTAGGATTACAGATCTTACAGACTGATAAAGGCATATTTTTGAGTCAATCTAAGTACTTGAAAGAACTACTTAAGAAATTTGGGATGGAAAACTCTAAACTGGTAAGCACACCTATGACTACAAATGACAAATTATCTCAAAGGGATGAAACTACACCTGTCAATCCAACTAGATACAAATCTATGATAGGAGGTTTACTATATTTGACACAAACCAAACCTGATATTATGAATGCAGTATGTATAGTTTCTAGATTTTAGAGTAATCCTAAGGAAAATCATGAATCAACAATAAAAAGGATTTTCTGGTACTTACAAGGCACAACAAATCTTGGACTATGGTATGCTAAAGATGAAAATTTTGATTTACATGCATACACAGATGCAAATTGGGTAGGAGATGTGGATGATAGACAAAGCACCACTGGAGGAGCATTCTTTCTTGGAAAGAAATTAGTTTCTTGGTTAAGTAAGAAACAGAGTTGTACATCCTTATCAACAGTAGAATCAGAATATGTTGCAGTAGCAACAAACTGTACACAGGTACTTTGGCTTAAGCAAATGTTGAAAGACATAAAGGTAAAATGCAAGGAACCTATTACTATATATTGTGATAACACTGCAGCAATTGATATATCTAAGAATCCAATATTACATTTTAAAACAAAACATGTTTCTATCAAACTGAATTTTCTAAGGGAAAAAGTTGAAGAAAAGGAGATAAAACTGGTTTATGTGAATACTAAAGAATAGCTTGCAGATATTTTCACAAAACCTTTGCCTAAGGAAACTTTTGAGTATCTCAGAGATCAACTCGGAGTCTTACCTCCACCGGTAGAGACTTAGACAGTTGATGATTGTCATCAACCAACAGAATTAAATGAACAAATCTTTTATTCCGGTATTTGATGAGGAAGCTACTTCTCAGGGGGAGTAGTTGGTATATTGAATTGATTGGTATTTTGTATGAACATGAATTTTTTGTGACTTTGGCATTTTATGTCAAAGGGGGAGAGATATATGGAAAAACATTAGGGAAAGATATATGAAAAATGCATTATCTTTTTTAGGAGAGTTTGGTATAAACACATATTACTCCCAGGGGGAGAAATGGAGATTGTATTGTTTGTACTTGGCATTTCTGTTTTGGCACTTTGATGGTTTTTCCATCTTGTGTTGCCATCAATGCCAAAGGGGGAGATTGTTGGTATTTTGGTATGGTTTTGTCATTGATGTCAACACCTGCTAAATACACCTACTTTGGAGATCTAGCAACATTCACTGGCAAACAGTCATCGGTATATGGTTAACCGGTAGGATATAATGTTCACCGGTACCTGCATTAACATGGAAGACACTTGGTAATGTCGCAGACATCATGTGGACACTTTACTTTGAAGTAATAATCATTGGTATATTCTTATTTGCATATTTGCTTTTACCGGCAAATAGGTCCAAGTTATCTAGGGTTACACCAGTAGGTTTATCTTTTCCAGATCAACATGACACACTATGGAGATGATTTATTATTGTTGTAAATGCATTAAGCCGACATGTTCAATCGATTATTGCATCGGATATTGTATTATTTGTAAAATGTTTTATTGTAATATCTTGTAGAGCCGACCTACTAAAATTGGTCTTAGGGTATGGTATAAATGTAAGATCTTATTTGTAAGATCAAGTGTGGAATGCGAAAAAGAATTGTGTGAAGGTATATGCAAGATCAAGCAGAGGTATACACGAAGACATCATTCGAAGGTGAAGTTAGGTTTTTGTAGAAGCATATCAGCATTACACTGGTACTAAATCTAGCATATGAAGATGCTATTTTGTACAGTACATTCTCATTGGATTTAGCCATCCAACTGTAGTCAATGTGACTCCCATTTGTGATTGAGCAGTGAGCTCTAGGCTATTGGCCTTTTTGCATGTGTAGATCCCTCTTTGTACACTTACTATCTGCAGTAGTATCATCTGATTGTGGGTAAGGTTTCCCACTGTGGTTTTTCCCCTTACAGGGTTTCCACGTACAAATATTGGTGTCATGTGTTGTGGATCACTTTATGTTTATGTTTCATGCATTAATTCTTACCGGTATAGAAATTTTCTATTAACACTGTTTATCGGCATATTTAACTATCTTACCGGTACTAAGCATTAAGTTGGTTAATAAGATTTTGGTTTGAATTTATTAGACAACTGATTAACCCTGCCGCCCCCCTCTCAGTTGTCTCCAGGACCTACATAAACAACTCCCTCCAAGAGACAATTTAAAAAAAACCAAAACATAAATCAACACATGTGTCAAGTGACACAATAAAAATACTTTTACAAAATTATACGTGAAATCTTGTCTCTTGTTGGATTTACACAAATAAATAAATTCAATCTAACACTCATGCAACATCCACTTTTACAAATAAAATACTATACAAATGAGGTGTTGTCTCTCCAAATAGACAAACCCTGGTTTTATGAATGTACATGGGTCTAGGTTTGGTTCTCCATAATATTTCCATGGTCACATGGATAATTTTCATGCACATCTCAAGTACACATTACTAATTTCAAATAACCTCATATAATATAAAACACATGAATACGAATACACATCAAACACTCTACAAACAATATACACTTAAACAAATCAATACACCTTATATCCATAAATCCACATAAGCAATTCTCATAATTCTCATAATTTTGATCCACACATAAAACATACATCCTATTTCTATCATCATAGTAAAGTCCTGCAAATCCAATAACGACGTATATCATCTCAAATTCATCCTATTCAAAAATCATGTAGAGTTCTATATCATAAAGCATATAAATGAAGCATCAACATATAGCAATGTTATCCAAATCATGGAATCATATAAGTTCTAAATCCATAATGCATAAAAATAAAGCATCCATAATAGTCTGAACATAAAAAACATTGAAATGCTAGACTGAGTCGGGGGGGCCTGACACCCTCCCCCTCTAGGCATGAACTTCCTCCTGGAGTTCATCAAAAAGATGGGGGTACTCTGATCTCATATGTGTTGCATCCTCCCATGAAGCTATAACCTCATCATATCAATCCCACTAGACCCTAACCTGGTCCAACTCTCGACCTCAAAGGGCCAACATCCAACGTGCCAAAATGCAAATGGGCTCCAAAGCTAGCTGCCTGTCTAACTCCACCTACAAGGCATCCCAATTTAATATATGAGACTCATCATAGATATACTTCCTCAAAACTGATACATGAAACACATCGTGGATGCGTGACAAGATAGTTGGCAATGCTAAATGGTAGGCATTTGGTCCTATCCTCTCAAGGATCTCAAATGGTCCTACAAAGTGAGGTGCGAGCTTAGAACCCTTTCCGTAATGGATTGGACTCTTATGCGGCCGCACTCTCAAGAAGACTTTGTCTCCAACCAAGTAGCTACGATCTATCCTCTTCGCATCTAGATATTTCTTCTATCTACCCGAGCCTCTCTAAGACGCTGCCTAATCAAATCCACCTACTGTTCCATATCCTGAACTATCTCTGGACCAATAGCAACTCTGTCCTCTATGCGGTCCCAACTCAACGGTGTCCTGCAAGACCTATCATATAATGCCTGATAGGGTGGCATCCCCAAAGAAGTGTGATGCCCATTGTTATAAGAAAACTCCACTAAGGGAAGGTACTCTTCCCATCTAGTCTGATGATCCATGATGTACATGCGAAGCATATCCTCTAACACCTGGTTAACCCTCTCTGTCTGACCATCCATTTCCAGATGATAGGTTGTACTGAAATTGAGCTTAATGCCCATAGTTGCCTGTAATGCCTTCCAAAAGGAAGATGTGAAGAGGGAATCCCTGTCAGAAATAATCTTGCGTGGAATGCCATGAAGTCTGACAATGTCTCATAAGAACACCTGTGCCACTGTTGGTGCTATGAAGGTAGTGCGAACTGGTGAAAAGTGGGCCACTTTGGTCAAATTGTCAATTGTCACCAAGATGGCATCATGGCGATGAGATGAAATAGGAAGACCAATGATGAAATCCATGGATATAGTATCCCACTTCCACTCTGGTATAGCATGAGACTGGAGCAACCCACCTGGATGGTGGTGCTCCGCCTTTACTCTCTAACACTCGAGGCATCAAGCTACTAACTCAGCAATGAGCTGCCGCATTCCTGGCCAAAAATATAACTGTCTCAAGTTAGCATGCATCTTCTTAACTCTAGGATATGCTACATAAGGAGCTCTATGAGCTTTCATGACAATGAACTCTCACAAACCCCCAGAAGAAGGTACATAGATGCACCCTCTATGGTGTAATAGTCCATTGGACTCTAAGGAATAATCCACATATTCTCCTTCTAAAATTTCCTAAGATCGTAACACCTGACAAACCTTTGAATACCATCCATCCTTTGGCAACTGCTATAGTATACGGTCTCTCAAATCCATGCCCATGGATATGGTGTATACCCTGTGATGTCTCCTACTCAAAGCATCTGCAACTATGTTTTCTTTCCCTTTGATGTAGTGAACATCAAAATCATGGTCACACAAGAACTCCATCCATCTCCTCTGTCGTGCATTAAGGTTCAGATGAGTGAATACGTACTGAAGACTCTGATGGTTTGAATGAAGCTCGAAATGATGACCCAAAAGGAAGTGTCTCCACCTCACAAGTGGATGCACTACTATTGCAAGCTCCAGGTCATGAGTAGGGTAATTAAGCTCATGAGTCTTAAGTTTCCTAGACTCAAAAGCTATAGCCCTACCATCCTACATAAGGACTGCTCCTAAACCCTCTAGGGAAGAATCTGTGCAAACCATGAAGTCAAATGAGGGATCTGGTACTACAAGGATAGGTGTGCTAGTAAGTGCCTTTTTGAGTTCCTGAAAGGCCCTCTCGCACTTCTCTGTCCACTCAAATTTCTTCCCTTTAAGATGAAGAGAAGTAATAGGATGAGCAACTCTAGAGAATCCCTCAACAAAGCGTTGGTAATAACCTACTAAGCCCATGAAGCTCCTGACCTCTGTCACACTGGTTGGTGCTAGCCAATCCATAATAGCTCTAATCTTTGATGGATCAACTGAGATCCCATCACCCAAAATAACGTGCCCAAGGTACTTGACCTTTGATTGAAAGAAAGCACACTTAGACAAACTGCCAAACAAGTAGTTATCCCTCAAACACTGCAAAACCTGCCTTAGGTGCTCCTCATGCTTCTTCTCATTCTGAGAATATATCAAAATATCATCAAGGAACATGATCACAAAATGGTCAAGAAATGTACGGAATACCCCATTCATGAGGCTCATGAAAATAGTAGAAGCATTCATAAGACCGAATGGTACCACGGTGAACTCACAGTGGCCATATCTAGTGTGAAACGCAGTCTTGTGGATATCACTCTCCACTATTCTCAGCTGATGGTATCTTGACTTTAGATCAATTTTGGAAAATACTTTGGCACCCTAAAGTTTGTTGAGTAAATCATCAATTCTGGGCAAAGGATATCAGTTTTTGATGGTTACTTTGTTTAATTGATGATAATCCATGCATAATCGGAGAGATCTGTCCTTCTTCTTCATGGAGATGACTGGTGCACCCCAAGGGGATATGCTAGGATGAATGTGATCCTTCTCTAGTAGTTCCTCAAGCTGCATCTTGAGCTCATTAAGCTCATTTGTGGTCATCCTATAAGGTGCTCTTGAGACTGGCCCAACTCCTAGTACAAGGTCTATATGAAAGTCAATTTCTCTACGGGGCGGCATTCTAGGTAGTTCTGAGGGAAACATGTTTGAATATCCCTTAAGGATAGGATGGTCATCAAGTGATGTTTCCTTTTCATCCTCTTCCCCCCATCACTGATCGTGATGGCAAAAAGTTGACATCCCTTTCGCATGCTCTGCTTAAGCTGCATTGCAGAGATCATATGAAGAGACACGGGTCTCTAAATCCTGGTGATTACTATGGGTGAACCCTGATCATCCTCACACTTGATTTCCTTCCTACGGCAATCCATCTTGGCTCTATGGGCATAAACCTAATCCATGCCAAGTACGATACCATAAGATCCAAGTGGTATAACTCTAAGGTCTACTAAGGTGGTGGTATTGCCAATCTGAAGCTGACATGCCCTAACCTCTGATTCCACTGACACTCTAGCCCCTGAAGCAAACTCCACTTCCCAACTGACACCCTGTCTAGTTGCCACTACCCCGCAATGCTCCACTACCAATGGAGAAATAAAGGAGTCAGTAGCTCCTGAATCAAATAATATAGATACACTATTACCTTTGATCATACTTGCAGCCTCAATGACTGTGGCCTAGTGCTCAGCTTGGCAGTTGTCCACCACTGCGAAGACTCTATGGGACCTGCCCATATCTCCAACTATAGGCTCTGATGTGGCCATCCATTGATTCCTTTCCATTTGACCCTGAGAACAATCCCTCATCATATGCCCCATGGCTCCACATGTAAAGCAAGCACCCCATGCCTGAAACTATGCACCCTAAGGCCTAGAGAAATCCTGTCCTTTTGTCCTACTAGATCCACTGTACCCACCCCTGGAGGACTGTTGAGTCCTCATCGGAGGTGTGTAAGGAACCTGAGCTCTCTGATCTTGCCTCTGACCCTGAGATTGCCACTGCTTGGGCTTTGCACCCTGCTGATACTATGGAGGCTTCTACCTCTAGTTCTATTGTGACTGTTGCGGAGGAGAGGGTTTGGAGAACCCCTATGAGTTTCTGTTATTTCCCTTCCAATGGGGCTTCTGAAATCCATATGTCTAGGGTGTAGGGTTTTGGTTCTAGAACTGATCCCTAGTATCCTATGGTATGACCTGAATCTCCTCTGCTATCAGTGCCTTTTGCACAACAACCTGAAGGCTCCCTGGAGTGGACATCCTTACTGGTCCTGCTATGCTGGCATTCAGCCCTCTGATGAAACAATTGATGAGAAGTTTCTCATCCTTTAGGTCGTCTATGTATGGCAAGAGCTCAAAGAATTTTCTCTTGTACTGGGTCACTAAGAGACCCTTTTGCTGGAGGTCATGGAACTCATCTATCCTACGTTGTCTATAATGTTCTGACAAGTACCTCTCCCCGAACCTCTCTGTAAATATCTCCCATGTGAGAGTATCAGCAACTAAACCACACTTGTATTCCTCATGTCTCCACCATGTGGAGGTTGTCCCTCTCAATAGGTGGACTACTACATGTGCCTTTAGATTGCTCTCATAAGAGTGCAATGCAAAGCACCTATCAAGGCTCAATAGCCAAGCCTCAGCTTCTACCCCATCGGTAGATCCCCCAAAAGATGGTGGCTAGAGGCGCATAACCTCCCTGATAAGATCCCCTAGCTCCCGACAAGCTCTCTCATAATACACTGGCTCTGCCCTTGGAGGTGGTCCTAGTAGGTGCATAGACTCAGGCTCATTCCCACCCTGACTCTCAATGGGAATAGGAGGTGGACTCCTGCTCCATTCCCTATCAGCCGATCTATGACTCCCTGAGTTCTGATTTTCAACATGATGATCCCTGGCTGGAATCCTATCTTGGACTATACCGATTAGGTTGTGGATTGCTTCTAAGAGGTTTCGGTTTGGGTCAATTGGCTGTTCTAGAGGAGCCTCTGGGTTCACTTCCAGAACTGATTCCTCCCTATCTACCTCTTCGCTTGCTATGCGTACACGCCTAGGACCCCTTCTGCGCTTGCGAGCTTGTCGTGTAGTCGGAGGCATCCTAAGAGAAAAATAAAATAAAATAAATTAAATAACTAATTTTTTTGGAATAATATTTAATTAATTAAATTTAAATATCCTAAAAAATTAATATAATAAAATTAATTAAATAATTTAAAGCGAAACGTAATGGAGAAAGGTTCCTAGTGTTGGAAACTTTGCTCTGATACCAAAATGTCATGCCCAAAATTTAGGGCAAGAATTGGATAATTTTTTTTTTAAATCACAACTTAAAATATTAAATTCTACCAAAATGAAAACACTAGTGAATTTTGTCTTAAATATGTTTGAGTAACTTAAAACATTAACTCAAGCAGACGAGAATAATTTAAGAATTAAATGCGGATTACTATAAGAAATAATTTTATTGACTCATCAAAATTGGTCATTAGTTAATTAAATTAAACTTCCCAAAATATTTGGCGAAGATATTATTAATCTCTAATAAGTCTAAATTGCCTAAAATACATTTTAATCAATTATTAAAATAAATCGACTAATGAGACAATTAATTTCAAAGAAATATCTTCCATGAGTTTATTAATAATATCATCTAAAAACATCCCCTTCCTTTTATATCCTTATATTTAACAACAAATTTTTAGTAAAATATTTGACCTACCAGTTGCCCTTTAACAACAACATTATTAATGTTTAAAATAAACATTAATATATTTAATAAATTATAAAATATCTTTATATATATATATAAATTATATAAATAATTTTCCTTAAACAAAATTAATAATTTATTAAATATATTAATAAATTAGTGGCTGCCCTCGGGCCATCCACTGTGGATGCCACAGTGGCGCCGTCCACTTTGGTCTCCCACAGTGGCGGCTGTAGGCTGCGTCGACCACTGTGCGAACCACAGTGGTTCGGCTTTCCCGCCAACCACTGTGCTTCGCACAGCGGGTTCGACCCGAGCCCTGGCCACCGGTGTGTTTTTTTTATAATATATATTTTTTTTAATAAAAATATTTCCGTTTAATAATATTTATTAAATTAAATAAATATATATATATATGTATATATATATATATGTATATATATATATATATATGTATATATATATATATATGTATATATATATATATGTATATATATGTATATCTATATATATGTATATATATATATATATTTGTATATATACATTTATATATTTAAGGCAGTAGGTTTTTCCTTTGAAGGAGACTCGATTAAACATATTTTAATGTAAACAAATATATATATATATATATATATATATATATATATATATATATATATATATATATATATATATATATATATTTAATTGAGTATCAGATTTAGGGCATTTTCTTTGTAATTAAATGCTGATCTACTTTTATTTTGAGACATTTTAACAATTAGAAAAATTCCTCAGACTTAGATCATTGCATTTATTTCCTTTTATCAAAATTCTATTTGCTAAAATAACATAGATATATCGTTTAAATATAGATTTACTTTCTGCAAGAATAAAGTCAATAATAGGATTAAATATACTTAGAACAACAACTAAAAACAAACTAGAAATTTAAAATACATCTTTAAAGATGGTTGTAATAAACTTTAGATTTATTTTTATTTTTATTTTTATTTTTTGCAAGTTAATAAATTGATAGATTTAACTAAATTCTAACAACAACTTTATTTATCTAAAATCCTTTAAATTTAACCATGCAATTAGGAATTAAACTGAAACATTTATATTCAAGTAACATGCATGCAATCATTAAATTAATTCTTTATTTTCCTAATGTATTTCATAAGCATAAAGGGATGAAATAAATTTCTTGCTTTTCAAAATATTATATACTCGACAAATATCAATTTCAAAACTTTAGGAACTAAATCAAGAATTATTCACTTCATTGTTGTAGTATCTAATATATTACATTTCTTTAAATTGCATTTAAAAGACACTATCGTCATTTTACACATAGGTCTCTCATTATTAATAAATGAGGACTTTAAACAAAATAATAAATATATATTTTCAAATAGTTTTCTGCAACAAATAACTCCATCAAATTTCCTTTTGTCCTAATTCGTTCCTTCCAACAACCTGCAATTAATCAAAGGATATGACCATGGAGTGCTCACCTCCCAGCCTAGGCTTACTAGTAGCCATCCCTAAGCTTGGAGAACCAAGCCCTAGACAGGTAACACACATGCACCACAAAACAAACATGGTAAAAACAATCACATACACATTCCCAATCCAGGCTACGCTGCAGCACACATTGTGATGTCTTTTCAAGGGTGGTAGTGGACCAAGTACCCTGAGGAGACTGCAAGTATGGTAAACAGATAGCCACCTCATGGAAAACCAAATACATCATAAGTATAACAACCACACATCCTTATGCCCCCCAAGGAATTCATGCCTTATTTCCCTCCTTATGACCCCTAAATGCATAAACAAGCCATGCAACAAGGGTCACATAAAGTCCCTTGTGATCGCTCTCATAATGAGAGCCTCTCACTCGAGGGCTGTCACTTCTACCACCCACAATACCATCCTCTCTCCCAAGAGTAGGAGGCCTTGATTATTCCCAAAGCACATAAAATGCATACAAGAAAGTAAAACATAGGAACATAATAATTTTCCAAGGAAAACATGCAAGAAACTAGCCTTTTTACACAAGCAAATCCTTTCAACACAACATGCAATATAAAATAATACAAGGAGAAAATATGACCAACCTTCAACTGCCCAAAGGTATGCTAGATTGGTTTAAGATGGGCAGCCCAATTCCACAAACCCTTTCCTCTCTACACTTAGCCAAAATTTCTAAAACCAAATCTGTCTTTCTTTCAAATTCTTGTCTCCAAAAATGGAGAGTGGGTGATTATCCGCAAACTCTCTCATTCTTGTCTAACAAGACCTCAGTGAGAGTTCTCACAGGTTTCTAAAAATTGAAAAAGGAAATAGAAGAAGAAGATGAAAAGGGATCTCCCAACAAAATAGAAAGTTAACTAATCTAGATGATGCCTTCTAAATTCAATTTTCGCACAACTTAGAAAACTCACTTTTTAGGGTGTCTAAATGGTCACATGGGACTTAAAACATGCCTAAAATTACTCCTAACCCTTAGGTATACCTTATGGGCTTTAGGAAACACTCTAAAACTACCCCTAGGTGTCCATTTAACCCCATTTAAACCCCTCTGAAGTTAATTTTCGGGTCAAACTTAAGCTGACCACGCCAAAGATTCTCTTCCCAAGGCAATTATGGAATCACATTAAATTAATTGAAAAAGCTATGGTTAAACAACACCCTCCAAGAGACAATTTAAAAAAAAAAAAAACATAAATCAACACGTGTCAAGTGACACAATAAAAATACTTTTACAAAATTATACATGAAATCTTGTCTCTTGTTGGATTTACACAAATAAATAAATTCAGTCTAACACTCATGCAACATCCACTTTTACAAATTAAATACTATACAAACGGGGTGTTGTCTCTCCAAATAGACAAACCTTGGTTTTATGAATGTACATGGGTCTAGGTTTGGTTCTCCATAATATTTCCATGGTCACATGGATAATTTTCCTGTGCATCTCAATTACACATTAGTAATTTCAAATAACCTCATATAATATAAAACACATGAATAAGAATACACATCAAACACTCTACAAACAATATACACTTACAAAATCAATACACCTTATACCCACAAATCCACATAAGCAATTATCATAATTCTCATAATTTTGATCCACACATAAAACATACATCCTATTTCTATCATCATAGTAAAGTCCTACAAATCCAATAACGACATATATCATCTCAAATTCATCCTATTCAAAAATCATGTAGAGTTATATATCATAAACCATATAAATGAAGCATCAACATATAGCAATGTTATCCAAATCATAGAATCATATAAGTTCTAAATCCATAATACATAAAAATAAAGCATCCATAATAGTCTCAACATAAAAATCACTGAAATGCTAGACTGAGTTGGGGTAGGGCCTCACATCTTTGGTCAAGGGTAGAAGACAAGAAAAGGATAGCCTTGGTTGTCTGGGACAAAGTGTGTAATCCTAAGTGCAAGGGGGGCTTAGGTATTAAAGTTCTTAAAATTTTAACAAAGCTTTGCTTGCTAACAAATATGGAGGGCTTATGGCATTAAGAAAGATTGGAGTTGGGTGTGGTTTGATAAATATATTCATAGCCAGCCACTTTATTCTCTTCTCTACTCTAAATATATTCTTGCTGGGTGTTTCATATGGAAAAGTATAATCAAGTCGATAAAAGTTGTTAAAGCTGGAGCTGGATGGGTCCTTGGCAAAGGTGACAAAATCAGGTTCTGGGAGGATGTTTGGATTAAAGATGAACCTCTCTTTAATTAGGATTGTAGCCAATTCATTGATGAATGCAAAAAAAGGTATGGGTCTATGGTTTGTAATTACTGGAAGGAGAATAAATGGGTGAGGCTTGATGCTATTTATGTTGGTTTTTCGCTGCTTTAGCAGAATCTGCTGTCCTTTTCTGTTAGTAAAGACTTTGATGATGTGTTTCTTTGGAAGAGAAATCCTAGGGGTAACTTCACTATTGCATCTGCTTATAAAAAACTATTACTCAAGTCAGCAACCCAATATGGACTAAAATCTGGAATAGATTCCTCATTCCTAAAGTTAACATGTTTTTTTGGCTTGCAGCTCACAACAAGATTCTCACCATTGATAACTTGGCTCGTAGAGGTTTCATGTTTCCTAACAGGTGTGAGTTATGTTAGAAAGAGGAAGAATCTGTGGATCATTTGTTTATCCATTTCTCCTTTACCAGGGAAATCTGGAGTAAATTTTGGATGCAATGGAAAGTTGAATGGGTTATGCATAACAGTCTCAAGGAAGTCATTTGATAATGGACCTTTCCCACCAAATTTCCTCTCATCAAGACCCTCTGTTCCTTTGTCCTTCCTATGACCTATTGGTATATCTGGAAGGAGAGAAATAACAGAATTTTTAGGGAGGCCAAGTGTACATCTCAAGTGGTTTTTGAAAATATTTGCAGGGCAATTAAAGAAAACATAAACACTCTTCATAGAAACAACAAGCAGTGGAGTTATCTTAATATGAATGATAATGAGAAAGGTATCCTCACCAAATGGAATCTGATTCACAAGATTTACAAATCTAACATTAAGAGTAGGAGAGAAAATGTTGTTTGGAGATTTCACTTTCATGATTGGGTTAAGGTGAATTTTGATGGGGCAGCCAAAGACAATCTTGGGAAGTCAGGAGGGGGAGGAGTCATAAAAAATAATCATGGTGTTTGTGTTCCTGCTATTGCCTCTCCCTTTGGAGTTCAAAACAATCATGTTGCTAAAGCTCGCGCAATGTTAAAATGCCTCCAGCTTGCTTAGGGTTTTAACTTTAAAAAAATATGGCTGGAAGGGGACTCTCTCAATATTATTCAGGCTATCAAAGTCACTAGTTCTCCCTCTTGGAACATTTACAATATCATTGAAAGTGCTAAAAAATTATTAGATGCCTACGATAGTGTTTTCATTTCCCATACTCTAAGGGAAGGTAACAAAGTTGCTAACCTATTAGCTAATGAGGGGGTTTATTTAGAGGAGGACACTAAATATATCAGAGAAGCCTTTTGTAAGAAGGATGTCTGGGCACAATTATTATTTGATCGAGTCTATGGTACAAGTTAAGTTTATCATTACTTTTCTGGGTCCAGATATCAAAGACAAAGATTGGAGTTATGTGAAGTGTCAGCTGATGATCTTTTTTAGGCATTGTGATTATGGTCACTAGTGTGATGGGGATAATCATAATAAGTGTTGGTTCATTGTGACTGTTATTAAAGACCTTTTCAAAATCAAGGAAATTACCCTGTTTTTCAAGCCCAACATTCTGTTCAAGAGTCTGAGCTTAAAACCTGGTTTTCAGTTTTTGAGTAACTCATGCTCTGTTGAAGGATTTGACCTGAATTACAACATGGGAGGCAATCTTAATTGGAATGAGCCCTCTAGCTGCAATAATTGGAAAAGTGAATGGAAAGTTTGGCGGAGGCTGCACAGACATGGTTTCATAGACTACATGGAAAAATTGCATGGCAGTAAAAAGTCAGTGTCTCAAGGTTTCGCCAAGGGATGGAACAATAAAAAATTCACTCTATTCAGGGAGACTTGGAAGCTGGATGAAGACTTGGTGGCGGAGGTTACTGGTTTATAGAAGGAAGGTACTAAGTTTTATAGAGATCGAAAGTTTGCGGCGGAAGCCATCAAGAACTTCCCTAAAAGTGATGAAGAGAGGGTTTGGCTCACCAAGAATGACAATGTATCTTACTACCTCCCTCATCAGGTAAAACCCTTCTGGCAGAAGATGTTAAGGGTTTTGATGGAATTCTTAACAGTTGATGGCAGGTTTACGAAGGTTTATAATTATCATTTTTCTATTCTAAACCATTTCTGCCATGGTTTTAAGATCTCTTTGCCTTTCTATTTAGCTTATTCCCTGAATGAAAGCTTGGCTGACCATACAAAAAAACCCAAATCCTATCCCATAGCTCACCAAGGTCTCATTCTACTTATTTATGATCATTTGAAGAAAAAAGATAAGGTTAATAAGGAAGATCCTTTGGTGGCAAATTCCCACATTTTAGATGGTCATGATGGTTATGAGTATAACAATGATTTGTCTAACATTCCTCTTCATAAGAAAGGGAGGGTTGGTGATGGAGATAAAGAGGAAATAGATGTGAATTCTAGTTTAGAGGATGAACATGGGAAGGCGACTGATGATGAAGTAGAGAGTGAGAAGAAAGAGGCTGTGGGAGAGGAGGAGAAGGTGCAGAGACAATAGTATATTGAAGAGCCAGATTCAAACCCTATTGTCTCGGATAGCAGGAATGAAGCTCAGCATACCACGAAGGAAGTTAACCCTAGGTCTATGAGCTCTGCGCAAGGTATGGAAATGGCGGACTCCATTTTAAACGCTGCCAGAAATAGCAGTCTAGAATTTTTCAATTTCTAAAAATGGGTAATTGAAAATATCTCTAGTATTCAGAACAAATAGAGAGATTTGGATTATAAGATTCAAAATTTGATTAGGGATAGCAATACTAGGAAAGAGGATGTGGAGGTGGACACCAGTGAGGCAGATGATGATATTCAAATGTAGGACTGGTCGGAAAAAGAAATGATTAAGGGAGACTTGAAGCATCTTGAATATGTGATTAGAATCATCAAAGATAAGGTTGAGGTTTATAATGAAATTATTATCAACTGGATTACTAAAACCGAGAAGGCCTTGAAGAAATTTATGAAACACAACTTTAAGGTTTTGAAGGTCTTGTCTCAAAATATGAACGCCCTGGTTGATTCTCTGGAGAAGAACCAATAGAACAAAGAGATGGTGATCATTGACAATGTGCCGACCTCCAGCTCTGCTCCTCAATCCTCCAGACGAAGAACTAGGCAGACTACCAGCGACCTGGAGATGAAGACTAAAGACACCCATCAGAAGCAAGAGAAAAAATACCTGAGAGAAGCTGCTAAGGTTATGATGATGCTGGTTAAGGACGCAGAAGAGTCTAAATTTTTGATATGAAATGTAATACTAGTCTTTGGTTGCCAGTCTCTCACTGGCTTTTTGTTGTCCTTTTCCTTAGCTGTTATTTTCTCTGTCGATCTTTTGCAGCTTTTCTTTCTATGTCCTATTTTTTCTAGTTTCTTTCATGTTTATCTTATCGTTATGTAAGTAGGTTTCGGGTCCCATAAAACCCAATTCTCCTTAATAAAAAACTTAATGCATGAAATAGATAGAGAAACAACATCCACAACACATGACACAAAGATTTTGACATGGAAACCCTGTAAGGGGAAAAAACATGATGCAAAAACTTACCCACAATCAGATGATACTATTGTAGAAAGTAAGTGAATACAATGATGGGGTCTGCACATGCAAAAAGGCCAACCACCTAGAGCTCACTACTCAATCACAAAATTAGGAGTCACACTGACTACACAGTTGGATGGTTAAATCCAATAACAATGTACTGCTTCCATTTAGATCTTCAATGCCAGAGTCAATATTGTTTTAAGCTCTGCACATGAGTACCAAACACCTTCATGACCTTTAAAAACCTTCCTTCAACTTTCAGATGATATATGTGTGATTCGTATAAGGATCTACTTGTTTTTGCTCTTCACAATAATCTTCAATAAATGCACACATACACTTCTTCCAATTAATATCTTACAATTATTTATACAAATCCTAAGACCTAATGGTTGATGAATACTAAGAGGGGGGGTGAATTAGTATGCCAAAAAATACTGCAAGAAAACTCTTAAATAGTTTAGCAGATAACCGGTGCACCAGATTCACTAATAAATTGGTTAAGATAAATGCAAACCAAATAGCAAACAAAGCATTCACCCACAAAATCACAATCACCATAACACAAGATAATTGACGTGGAAACCCAAATGGGAAAAACCACAGTGAACAGAAACTCACAAGTAATTATCTACAGAATAGTAACCAGACCGGTTAAGGTCAAACCGATTAAGGTCAAACCAGTTAAGGTCATACAATGTTCTTCACCAGAACAGATCTTGTTAGGAATCTAAATCTCTATTAGGAGATAAGTCCTGTTAAAGACTACCCGTTAGAGGATTTAAGATCCACAGTTGTGAACCATCTTGTTAGAGGATTTACAAAGGCTTTGTTGAGCCTACCCAGTTAAGGGCTTCAGACTTGTCGAAGATGTGAGTAATCAACAAGTGAATGATCTAGATAATAGCATAGTATGCTTAATTAGATCCTTGACAAGTCCTTTTTAATGCATTTCAACATTACTTCAATCTTTTATATCTGCACACTCTATCTCTTCACACAGACCTAACCTTCTCTTCAATGATCACACATAATAACCTTTCCTTTTCTGTATCACACACAAAACCTAGACATGATGTCCTTATAAAGGAATCTAATTTCATGTCGGTTCAATAAGATTAGACTACAAGTTCCTAGGTATAGTACATCTAGACACATTTGGTAACACAACACAAAAACACCACCAAAGTGTCGGTGGATGATAACTCATCACACATTACAATAATACCGGTTGGTAACTCATCACAGATATATATCAGTTAATACAATATACTGATTACTGGTTGTCAAAAATGAAGACTGGAATATCATAGTGTTCTAATAAAAAATTAACTACCACTCAGGTCCTTCATTTTGCTTGAGATCCTCGTACCGCTTGGGGTCTTTAGTCAATCTGTGACCGGTAAACCATCTTCTGCAAAATATCGATAGTCTAAAGACTACACATTCAATGTTGGACTAACTACCGATTGAGCATAACTCATACATCAAGTAAGTGTGTGTCCATCAATGACAATCAAAACATCATCAAAATACCAACACTAGTTAGGTTGGCTCCTAAAGGATATTACATTTAAATCAATTACAAACTAAACCTTGGTGCAATACAATATGTCAGGCTCAATATATTTACACATTATTCAATCAATAAATCATTTCCAAATCATGTTGTGTTGATCTGGAACATGTTTTCCTATGCTAGTTCATAACCTGGACCTATATGCCAGTTAAGGCAAATATGTGAACCCAATTAGACCAATATGCAAAATACCAAATGCAAACATCCAATCCATGTCTTTGACATAACCAAATGATCTCCAAATGATAGCAAGTCATCACCAACTTCTTGAGCTGCCGGTAAAACATATACTGGTAACTCTGCATAAGCCAATATCCATACTGGGACCACAATGTGTCGGTCCATCAACAAACCAATATAACCAGAGTGTCAAATCAACAATGTAGACCTCTAGAAAGATAAGTTTTGACATCAATGACAAAACCAATGCAACACATGACGAAGTCATCCATAATACCAACAATCTCCCCCTTTGGCATTCATGGCAACACTAGATGGAAAAACATCTAAGCACCAAAACAAAATGCCAACAATCTCCCCTAAATAGATCAATCACAAAGTTCTATACCAAAAATAGAAACAATATAACCAAAACCAAAATACATCTTCAAAGTACAATTTTTTTCCATAGACATCTCTCCCCCTTTGACATCAAATGCCAAAGTAGTTAAAAATCAAAATCAGAACATATCATAGAACTAACTACTCCCCCTGAGCAGTAGCTCTCCTTCATCAAGCTGAAGAAAACATTTTTTTGTTAGTCCCTATCAATTTGATGCTAATATGCATCATTTAAGTCTCTCCCGGTGGGGTGATTACCCCAAGCTTCTCTCTGAGATATTCAAATATTTCCTTAGGCAAAGGCTTTGTAAAAATATCTGCAATTTTCTCTTTAGTGTTCACATAAACCAATCTCACTTCATTTGCTTCAACATTTTCTTTCAGAAAGTTATACTTAATAGAAACATGCTTTGTTTTAGAGTGAAATACCAGATTCTTTGATATATCTATTTTTGTTGAGTTATCATAGTAAATAATTACCGGTTCTTTGCATTTTACCTTGATATCCTTCAACATTTGCTTGATCCATAATACCTAAGTGCAATTAGTTGTTGCTGCAACATAATCTGCTTCTGCTGTAGGTAATGATGTGCATGTCTGCTTCTTACTAATCCATGAAATTAATCTTCTACCAAGAAATAATGCATCGCCAATGGTACTCTTCTATCATCCACATCTCCTACCAAATTTGCATATGTATATGCACATAACTCAAAATTGTCATCCTTAGGATACCATAAACCAAGATTTGTTGTGCCTTGTAGGTACCAGAAAATCCTTTTTACTGCAGTTTCATGATTTTCTTTAGGATTGCTTTAAAATCTTGAAACAATACATATGACATTCATTATATCAGGTCTGGTTTGTGTCAAATATAGTAACTCTCCAATCATAGTTTTGTACCTTGTCGGATTTATAGGAGCTGAATCATCCTTTGATGTCAATTTATTAGTTGTAGTCATAGGAGTGCTTACCGGTTTGGAGTTTTCCATTCCAAATTTCTTCAAAAGTTCCTTCAAGTATTTTGTTTGACAAATGAATATACCTTTATCTATTTGAGAAATCTGCAAACCTAGAAATTTATATCTCTCCAATCATAGACATTTCAAATTCTTCTTGCATCTTATTAGCAAAATCTTTGCATAGCTCTTCTTCTCCTCCAAAAATGATATCATCCACAAATACTTCAATAACCAAAATTTAATAATTGGTAATTTTGTAATACAAATTACTATCAGCATTACCTTTTGTGTATCCAAGCTTTAAAATATATTTATCCAATCTAGCATATCAAGCTCTAGGAGCTTACTTCAATCCATATAAATATTTTCTTAATCTGCAAACAATATCCTTATCATCTGTTAATGAAAATCCATTAGGCTTCTCAATGTAAACTTCTTCTTCAAGATCTCCATTCAAAAATGCACATTTTACATCCATCTGATAAACCTTATAGTTTTTGTGAGCTACAAATGCAAGAAATAGTCTTACCACTTCAATTCTTGCTACTAGTGCAAAGGTTTCATTATAATCAATTCCTTCTTTTTGAGAATAACCTTTACAAACTAATCTTTCTTTATTTCTGATTACTTCACCATCTTCATTAAGTTTATTTCTAAATACCCATTTAGTTCCAATTACATTTTTGTCTTTAGGTCGGGGAACTAATGTCCAAGTATTATTCTTTTCAATCTGTTCTAATTCTTCTTCCATTGCTGTTATCCAATGTTTATCTTTACATGCTTCAACAACTGATGTTGGTTCAACTTGAAAAATTAAACATACCTCTTCATTTTCCAATCTTTGTCTTGTCATAACACCTTGATTTTTATTTCCAATTATCTGATTTTCTGAATGATTCAATCTTACATACCTAGGTTTATTCTGATTTCTATTCACAGGTTGTTGTTCTTCAGTCACAGTTGAGTTTTTTGATAATGTTGGTGTGATTGGTTCTTCATTCTGTTCTATTACAATCCATGCTGGTTCATTTATAATCATTTTTACTACCGATTTAGAACCTATAGATCTTGATTCTCCTCTAAAATGGTCATCTATCTTCACATTAGTACTTTCAATGATTTTCTGCAATATTTTATTATAACATCTATATGCCTTGCTTCTAGTTGAATAACCAAGAAATATTCCTTCATCACTTCTAAGATCAAATTAGCCAATAGACTCATCTCTCCTAATATAGCATTTGCTTCCAAATATTCTGAAATATTTAAGAGTGGGAATATGACCGAACCATAGTTCATCAGGTGTCTTATCAGTTTCACCTTTGATGTGAACTATGTTGAAAGTATGGACTGTTGTATTTACTACTTCTCTCCACTAGATATGAGGTAGATTTGCTTCCATCATCATGGTTCTTGCTGCATCCAGTATAGTTTTGTTCTTCCTTTCCACAACTCCATTCCATTGGGGTGTCTGAGGTGCTAATAGTTGTCTTTTGATTCCATTCACTTCACCGAATGCATTGAATTCCCTAGATGTGAATTCTCCTCCTTGATCAGATCTCAAACATTTGATTTTCTTATCGGTTTCATTCTCTACCATTGCCTTGTATATCTTGAATCTTCCAAAAGCTTCTGATTTCTCCTTGAGATAAGTAATCCAACACATTCTAGAATAATCATCAATTATTAGGATAAAGTATCTATCTCCCCGAGGACTTCTTGTTCTTGCTGGACCACATAAATCAGTGTGAATTAAATCAATTATATTATTGGATTTCTCATAAATGCTCTTAAATGTTGTTCTAACTTGCTTTCCCATTTGACATTCCTTACATACCAGATTATGAGGTTTCACAATCTTAGGTAAATCCTTTACTGCCTTGGTTGAACTGATCTTTACAATGCAATCAAAATTTACATGATAGAGTCTTTTATGCCATAACCAACTTTCATCATTTTGAGAAATCAAACATGTCTTATCGTTGGTATTCAAATGAAAGATATTACCTTTAGTCTGATTACCGGTTGCAATCTCCAATCTAGTTCAGTTTATGATTTTGCATTTTCCATTCTTGAATTGTAATTGAAATCCTTTTTCCACTAACTGTCCAACACTCAAAAGATTGTTCTTTAAACCTTCAACATAATAAACATTGTCAGTATTGTGCTTACCATCCAAAGATATAGTGCCTCTTCCTTTGATTAAACAAGCTTTGTTATCTCCAAATCTTACTTGACCTCCATGATATTCCTGTAATGATAAGAATTTGATTTTATCACCAGTCATATGATGCTAGAATCCACTATAAATGATCCATTCATCCTTTTCTTCAATTTTTATTGCTAATGCCTACTCTACCGGTTTGACAATAGGTGTTGATTGATCTTCTTTTATTGCAACAAATGCCTATCCACTATCTGCTAGATCTTCATCTGTAACACCTTTATCTGCATAGTAACATGACTTATCTCTATTTTTCTTAAATCTGTATCTCTGATATTGAGGGTTAGTCTTATATGTTCTCTTTGCCTCATCTCTTAGTCTTGAATGTCTATCAGGACACCTAGATGCCATATGACCAACTTTATTGCAATTAAAACATTTGAAAGGTGTTTTACCTTCATACTTACTTCCTGCTAGACCTTTAGGTGTTTTCCTTGCAAATAGTGCTTCAAGTTCTTTTGCATAAAGTTCTTTCCAATCAGATTTGACAGATGATGACAATGATCATGCTAATGCTTTGAAGGCTATATCAGTCTTGACTGTAGAAACATGACCAAATTCTTCAAGCTCAAATGTTGAAAGTTTTCTAACCAGAGTATCTCTAGATACTCATGTATTAGGCATTGTGCTCAAATCATTAATAGTTGTCACTTTCATTTTGTAAGCCGATGGAAAAGCTCTTAAAACTTTAGAAACAATTTCATCTTCACTTAAAGATCCTCCACAATATTGTATTCCTAAAACAATTTCATTAACTCTTTCCATAAATGCAGAAATTCTTTCATCCTCTTCCATTTTTATATTTTCATACCTCACTCGGTAACATTCCAGTTTTGCAATTTTGACAGTGGAATCTCCTTCATTCAATGTTTCCAGTTTATCCCAAATAGCTTTTGTTATAGATCTGTCTGATAATCCCATGATTTTGTGATCTGGTAATGCACTTAGAAGTGCTTCTCTTGCTTTGCAATCATTCTCCAAGTCTTTAGCTAAGGTTGGTGGATTAGGGTTATTCGGATTAGGAGCAACATAGCTATTCTTTGTAACATCCCATATATCTCTTCAAATGCAGTTTAGATGTGTCTCCATTTTGATCTTCCATATACCATAGTTAGTTCCATCAAGTTTGGGACTATCCTTCTTGAATATATTTGTTTCCATAGGATCTCCTCAAGTTGTTAGGCTTTTGCAAAAAGAGGACTAAGATCTGATACCAATTGTTAGGAACCGGTAATGACAACTGAGAGGGGGGGGTGAATCAGTTGTCAATAAATTGCAACCCAAAGCAAATTATTCCAACTTAAAACTCAGTGTCGGTAAAATAGATTAACAATTATAGTATTACCGGTACAACTTAATGCATGAAATAGAAAGAGAAACAACATCCACAACACATGACACAAAGATTTTGATGTGGAAACCTTGTAAGGGGAAAAACCACGGTGAGAAACCTTACCCACAATCAGATGATACTACTGCAGATAGTAAGTGAATACAATAATGGGGTCTGCACATGTAGAAAGACCAACCGCCTAGAGCTTACTGCTCAATCACAAAATTAGGAGTCACACTAACGACATAGTTGGATGGTTAAATCCAATAACAATGAACTGCTTCAATTAAGCATCTTCAATGTTGGATTCAGCACCGATTTAAGTTCTGTGCATGAGGACCAAACACCTTCATGACCTTTAACAACCTTCCTTCAACCTTCAGATGATATCTGCATGATTTGCATAAGGATTTGCTTGTTTTCACTCTTCACAATAATCTTCAATATATGCACACACACACACACTTCTTCCAAATAAGATCTTACAATTATTTATACAAAACCTAAGACCTAATGGTTAGGTCAACTCCTAAAATATATTACATTTAAATCAATTACAAACTAAGCCTTGGTGCAATACAATATGTCGGTCTGAATACATTTACACATTATTCATTCAATAAATCATTTCCAAATTGTGTCGTGTTGATCTGGAACATTTTTTCCTATGTCGGTTCATAAACTGGACCTATCTGTCGGTTAAGGCAAATATGTGAACTCGATCAGACCAATATGAAAAACACCAAATGCAAACATCCAGTCCATGTCATCAACATAACCAAATGATCTCCAAATGATAACAAGTCATCACCAACTTCCTGAGCTGCCGGTGAAACATATACCGGTAACTGTGCATAAGCCAATATCCATACCGACACCACAATGTGTCGGTCCATCAACAAACCAATATAACCAGAGTGCCAAATCAACAATATAGACCTCCAAAAAGATAAGTTTTGACATCAATGACAAAACCAATGCAACACATGACAAAGCCATCCATAATACCAACACATGAAACATGGCTATCATGGAAATTTGCAATTAACAAGTTCCAAAACACATAATTTTATTGATTTTATCAAACCATAATATATTACAATGCTCTTCAAGATGTCTCCTTCCTTCTTCCTTTACACTATCCTCTTGTCACAAATTTACCTACCTTTGTCCTCTTTCATACTATTGTATCATTAATATTAGCATCAAACATTTAATAAAGGTTCAACTTTCTTTACAATTCTTAATAAAGGTTCATCCTTGTTTACAATTCTTGCAGTTTTCATATATTTAATGTATTATTCTTCAAGTGCTATCAATGTTCATGTGCAAACACTACCTCATCCAAGGTTAGCCCCACTTGTATTGCCGACTAGAATGTTGGTAACACGCAACATGCAAACATTGTCTATTACATGTCATGTTGACCCGCCCACTATTGGTAGATCCCTTTTTTTCTCTCTCTTTCATTATTTTTTATTTCCCTTGAAGCATTCTTTCTTGAAGGAATTTCATAGTGGATTCATTTTCTATAGCAGGAGATACACATGAGGATGCACTAGAGGCAACTATTGCTGATAATGTACCATCATTTCTTGGATCTTCCCATATTGCTAGTACGGGAACATTGCAGGCCACATTGTTGGTGAGTGACAAAGAATTGATTCCCTTAAAGATACATAAGGTTCCAGGTACGAGTTGATATTCTCTTCTCTTGGTGAGGTATTTCTTTTCATAATTCCATTTGGTTTTGATTTGAGGTACTTTGCTTTACTTGATCATCACTTGGCATTCATTAATGATGAGTTGGTTGTTATTGATGTTGTTATTGATGTTGTTCGTGTGTTTGGTACTCTCTTCTAGTGCGAAATATGGAGATATTTATTTTCACATTGGGAATCCATCCTTCATATGTCATTTAAATTTTGACGTAGCGTTGTTTTCATGATTATCTTTGTACGTCGCTTCTTTTGGTTTGTCAGTTTTTATGATATATCTCCTCTTTCCTTTCATTTACGACATAAAAATTTTGGGCTTCATTTCTCTCTAGCATTTCTGCATTCACCTCTTCTCCTTTGGCATTTGTCTATAATGGCGGACCACAGATCTCATGTCATTGGTGTCAGTCATGTTTTGGAACCTTGCATTTCTTGTAAATTCTCTGCGTTCTATAGTATATATATTTTTTGGTTGCAGTTGTTTTTTGGTGCAGGGGCATGTCAATTTTGATTGCAGGAGTTCTTTGTTGCAGGGCATTCAAGATATCCCAGGAACTTATTTTGTAAATAACCTTGCATGCTCCTATTCTGTAAAATGAGCTTGCATGCTCCTATGTGTAAAAGAGCCTACATGCTCCTTTGCTAATCTCTATTTTGTAACTAGCTCCGGCTAGAGGATTGTTCACTACTTCTCTTCTATAATCATGTTGATGAGCAATGACCAGAGTTTTTCATGCTAGTTCTTTTCTCTGGGAGCTCAGTTTGAACCAGTTTTTAAATATATTGTAAAAATTATTTATTATTAATAAAATATATCAAGTGGCATTGCCACCTTGCCAAAAAAAAAAAAAAAAATTATAATTTACTTACTGATCACTCATTCTGGATTAATGATCCCATGATTTTTTTTGTAGGAAATAATATTTTTATAAAAATATTAATGACATTGCATTGTAGATATTTGGGCCCACCATACGTAAAAGGTGGAACATCATATGTGACCTAACCCTAATCCACTATTTTGATTTCATATCATTGCTGGAATAGTTTTCCTTTGTTCCTTTTCTTAAACTATATCAAAGGTAGCTTTAGTTTATTTCTGAATCTAACAAGTTTGTTTTTGCTTTAAAGGTGGAATGACCAAAAAAAAAAATTAAAAGATGAACTCACAAACCATATAGTTGGGTTGTTCAGAAATGATGCATTCTACAAAACCAATCTCCTTGAGAAAGCTGGCACATATCTAAAGTGTGTGAGGGGCCAATACAAGACACATTTAGAGAAGAACGTAAAGTACGAGCATCACCCCATGATTCCAGAGAGGGAGTGGAAGGACCTGATTTTGGATGTGAAGGAGAGAATTGAAAGGAAAAAAGGAAATACACCATCAGACGCTAGAAGAAGGTATGTGATACTATTAGGAATGAAATTATGTACTAATTACTCTTTATATTCATATAATCTAACATATTTAAAACTTTTCATAGACTGAGTAACACATTAAAGGCAACCAAGGAAAGACTGTTGGCATATGCACACTCCAATGAGACATTGTAGGTGATTGAAGGTTTTGTCATTGATGGCAACCTTACAATCCTATGACACCAGCAAGGCATTCCACCGACACTAGCAAGATTAGACTCTACACTGGCACTCAGATCACCAGTACCGGCATAGAGGCTGACAGGATTTTTGTTGTAATATATTTTGTTTATTATTTGTAAAAATCATTGTAAGCCAACTTGGCAAGTTGTAAAATGACTCTTATATAAGAGAGATCATTGTAGAACATTTGTAAGAAAGGAAGATGAATGTAATTAGGTGAAATAAGATAGACCTATTATGCAAAATATAGGTTAAGGGTTTATGTAAGAAGCAAAGCAGAAACTAGTATTGGATCTGGCATTATAGATGCTATTTTGAAGCAGTACAAGACACTGGATTTATATAATCCATTTTGTAAGTTAGTGAGACTTCCTATTTTGTATTTGAGCAGTGAGCTCTAGGCAATTGGCCTTCCTGCATGTGCAGGCCCCTCTTGTAGCAGTAATATTCTCTTATTGGCCAGTAAGTGAATATTGTGGGTCACAAATCCCACCGGGTTTCCTTGTTAAATCTTTATGTTATGGTGTGTTTTTCATGTGGTTGTTTCTATCTCTGTTTATTGCATTATTTTCTGCTTACTGGTACACTATTCTAATATGTTCTACATGTTTTAAGTTAAGAAATTGCTCATACTGGTCAAATACTGATTCACCCCCCCCCCCCTCTCAGTATCTGTGGGAATCCTAACAAAGACAAGAAAATCACGGGCAACACAAACTTGGATCTGGTAGTAATATGAAACTTGTCGCATGAATTGTAAGAATTAGTAAATGAAATATCGCATCAAAATATTTATAAATTGCAAATAATTTTTTTTTTATCAAACAATACAAGCAAAATTCACGATACAAAGCAAAAATGCAAGGCTCTGAATTCAATAGAGTGCTCATAGAAGATGACAAGAGAATTGCCTACCAATAATGCTATACAATTGTGGCTGAACAACTACCAGAATTGAGTGGGACAACACAAGATTTTGATACAGTCATCACAAAGGTAAATAAGCCAAATGAAAATGATTTCAAATTGAATACTTTACCAATAATCTATTTGATGTTAAGTTCCAACATAAAGTGACTATATTCTTTTTAAATAAGCAAGCAATGATAACAATGCGCACACCATTGGAATGCAGCTTGTTAATCATGGAACACAACTTGGATATGACGGTCCGAATGTGCATCCCAGTAGTGGAGGTATTCATTTTCTATTCAATTTTTTTATGTAATTATTAATACAATTAAACATCTTAATTAAATTGTAATTAGTGTAGTAATTAATGTAACCTTTTTTGTTAATGTTTTAGAGCATGTAGTCGATGGTGACCAAGTGAAGCATGTTCTAGGTAGACAACATTAGGAACGTGAGTTCCCCAATCAGATAAAGAGGACCACTATTATTCCTTTAAACAAATTTAATTGCAATTGGTGTATTGATTAATTTAACCTTTCATATTTCAACTCTAGAGGATCTAGAGGGTGTTCAGCATGTTGAGGTTGAGGCTAGACAAAATGATGTGGAAGATGATGTCACCCCATCAGGTAAAGAGTGTTGGTATTTTGGTATGGTTTTGTCATTGTTGTCAACACCTACTAAAACACTAGCACTTTGGAGATCCAACAACATTCACTGGCAAGCAAGTAACTATTGCACAGTTACTGGTATATGGTTCACTGGTAGGGTATAATGATCACCAGCACTTGGAATGATATGGAAGACACTTGGTAATATCGAAGACATCGTGTGGACATCTTATCTTAATGATTTAATCATTGGTATATTCATATTTGCATTTTTTTTTTACCGACAAATAGGTCCAGGGTTATCTAGGGTTACACCGGCAGGTTTATCTTTTCCAGATCAGCATGGCACGCTATGGAGATGATTATTTATTGTTGTAAATGCATTAAGCCGACATGTTCAATCAGTTATTGCATTGGATATTATATTGTTTGTAAAATGTTTTTATTGTAATATCTTGTAGAGCCGACCTACTAAAATTGGTCTTAGGTTATGGTATAAATGTAAGATCTTATCTGTAAGATCAAGTGTGGAATGCGAAAAAGAATTGTGTGAAGGTATATATGAGATTAAGCAGTGCAATACACACAGACATCATTTGAAGGTGAAGCTAGGTTTTTGTGGAAGCATATCATCATTACACCGGTACTGAATCCATCATATGAAGATGTTATTTTTGTGCAGTACATTCTTATTGGATTTAGCCATCCAACTATAGTCAGTTTGACTCCCATTTTGTGATTGAGCAGTGAGCTCTAGGTTGTTGGCCTTTCTGCATGTGCAGACCCCATTTGTGTACACTTACTATCTGCAGTAGTATCATCTGATTGTGGGTAAGGTTTCCTACCGTGGTTTTTCCCCTTACAGGGTTTCCACATACAAATATTGGTGTTATGTGTTGTGGATGACTTTGTGTTTATGTTTCATGCATTAATCTTTACTGGTATAGCAATTAACTGTTAAAACTGTCTACCAACATACTTAACTGGTATTAAGCTTTAAGTTGGTTAAGTTGTTTTTGGTTTGAATTTATTTGAGAACTGATTCACCCCCCCCCTCCTCTCAGTTGACTCTGGGACCTAACAAAAAGCGTCATGGTTATGTTCTTTAAATTAATGAAATACTTGTAACAATAATAAAAAATGTTTTGAATTTAACCCATTTCTTTCTTATTGCAGAGGACCCCCTTTCGGTTCAGTGTCCTCATCCTCTATATAGGAATAGGCATACATCAAGATCATGAGTAGAGAGAAGAGCAACTAGAGATGGGGGAAACGATGAAGAAAATGATGCTCCAGTTAGTTTTTACATAGCTTAAAAAAATAATAAAAAATGAATTGATTGTAATCTACCTTATTTGATAATGACTGATTTTTATGTGTTAACAAATGTAATTATGTGCTAATGAATGTTCTTGAATGATATGTTTTAATGAATATTGATGAATGTTGCATGTTAATGAATGTTATGTGTTAATGAGTGTTATGTGATAATGAATGAATGCTATATTTTGATAATGGATGAAATAATGAATGAATGTTATATGTTAAAGAGGAATTTAGAGTGATATTAGGGCGGGGGAGGGGCCAAATGAGCTTCCACCTTCACATGGTTGGCCCTATTAAGTAGAAAATATTAAACTATTCTCAAAACAAAGTGAAGCTCAATAAGATAACACACTTTTTAATATTTCATTATGTTGCATAGTTGATCTTATTAAATAATGTATATTGAATCTTAATTGTAGGGTCCAACAGAGCCAACACAAACAACAACACCACAATTTGTTGGGTATAATGAACTCCCATATTGTCTTGTATGTACACTAACACTATGAGTTGCTTCTAGTGCTGATATCCATGGTGCGACTGCAAAAGTTGTGAATATGCCTCATCCTTGTAAGTTTTTTTATTAGTTGACATTTTCTTTAGCATTTTTTAATTTTCCTTATCATTTTAAGTCTAACCACTTTTATATGGAATTTATTGTTCTAGTTTTTTACTATCTGCCAGACATTATTGATACAAGGACTTGCAATGCATCCATTTTTTTAATTAGGTATTATAAAGGGTAGGTTGTATTTATAAATGTCGCTTTGAGTTCATCCAAATTTTACTTTGTAACAGTCACAAGATAGCCATTTATGGTATACCCTATCTTTTTTTGTAGACTTATGACTTTGTATTTCTTCTTCTAACAGTCAAAATAACTTTTCTTAAGCTATTCTTTTGTGCCCATGTGCCTTCACAAGACTATGGAGATTTTGGTAAGCCCTTTTCCCTTTTTCCCTTTTGAGATTTAAAGATCTATATTGTATCATCTCTGATCTAATTCTAGGACTAAAAACTTGTTGATGACTCTCTGTCCATTATTTGGCTTGTTATGAGATAACATATTTTTAACATGCTCTATCCACTGTATATTGTCTACTTTTGAAACTTCACATTCATTAAAACTGAAATGTTCTTTCATGAAGGCTACTTTCTTTGATTTTGAATGAAACTCCATCATATCCCTTGACTTGACTCATTCCAGGGATTGGTTGCTAATTGAGATTAGGCCTATCTTACATCTCTAGTTCATACTATAATTGATTGGATCTACATCTTTGTACTATCCTTGTCAACATCATAAATGTTACTAGGGCTCTTGCTTTTCATTAGAATCATTCCTAATTTGGGTTGTCTTAAGGTTATAATTACCCTCTATGGCTAACTTTTTTTCATTGGACTATTTTTGTACCATTGGCGATTGCAATCTTTTGTTCTAAAATGCTTTCTCCACTACCTTCTATTGTCTCGAGGAAGTGTCTAGGAACAAACCTTTTAATTAAAGCATGACCCCTATCATGATTACTATAGGATTTTTATTTTTTTTAGGTTTGAGAATATTTTGTATTACTGCTAATAGTCATTTGACTATTGCAACTCTCATGAAGATTGTATCTTTTGCTTCTTTCACCTACTAGCCTTTATATTTCCCATAAAAAATAAGTAAACACTATCATTGAGACTCATGGTTGGTATTTTATCTTTATAATGTGGCCTACCATATTTAACTCTAGCATAAAGTCTTTTTCTATGATTGGTCTGTAACCTATATGAGATTGTTTCTCATATATCATTGAATTTTGGATGTCATTTTGACATATGGATTCATAACCCTATCTCAAACCTTATTACACATGGGGTTCTCAAGGAGTGTATTGCATCTTATCAATACATTTTGCATGGATGACTTGTCTACCTCATTTATCATTCATGATAACCTTCATCCATATATTTTCTCTATACTAAAATGGTTACAAATCCTTTACTATTTTATCATGCATGTATATTTCTCCATCCCTAAGCATTGACATTTTTAAAGACTATCATTATTACAAGGGCTATCAAATAGGGTTGATTTTAATGAAATATTGTAGAGTATATGCCTTGTGCTTGGGTGACTGTGAGGTCATCTTTAATTTACTACTATCATGGATTCCTATGGTATTTAGATTGACTTTATGCTAGAACTGCTCTTTTCTTGGCAATTTTGATTGGCGATTGTCCTTGATCTTAGATTTTGATGTTGTCATTGCTCCATCTTTCCCAAAATTTTGTTATGACTGTGTATGTCATATGGACTATGTATGTTGCATTATTTGACTATCAAAAAACTATATCAACTATATTCTCAAGTTTTAACACTTTCATTTTTCCCTTTTATTGTTAGGACTACATATGCCTTCCTTTTAGACCTGTGCTCCATTGTTCACAACCTATGCCATCCATGCTTGGTAATACTGGAACTTTGTAATTGATCTCAGATATCTATGGTGTTTCACTATTTACTTTTTCTATGAATGATTGAATGCATTTGTATTTTGATGTAATGGTCTTTTATCTTAGTGTCAAAACCCTATTTACCTGTCATTTGATAGTGAACTCCTTTGTTTTCATACCTATGTTTTGCCTTCATGACAGTGAACAAAACTACTTATTTCTTCTCAATGGAGGACTTAACAGTGTAAAGAATTATCCTCCTTATTCAACATAACATCTACTCATCATGACTCCTCTTGATCTACTCATTGTGTTGCTAATCATGACTAGTATAAGCTCATTCATGATTTCTTTTCATATTATAGTCTAGCAGTTTCCTAACCTCCTTGACTAATACATTTGGTCTAGATTTCTGATGGAGGTTTCTGATGGAGAAGGTATATTGTGATCAAATTTGATTTTTTTTTTTTAAAAATGCCCGAATTCATCAGAATTTCGATGGTAATTTCACATTTGGTTTCGATGGAGAAGGCATTAGTAATGAATTTTTTATTTTTTTTAAAAGTGCCCTCAACGTCGGAATTCCGGCAACAATGGGCATTACTTAAAAAAAAGAAAAAAAGAGGGCAAATCATTTGTGCATTGCAATCTCGTGCACGCATTCGCGTCGACTTCAAACCTTGACAAGATCAAACCCACATCAAATTCATTTGTGCATTCCAATCCCACGTAGGAGGCAAATTATTCACCTTAATTTTGGATTTGTATAATGAGGAATTGTTGAATCTTCACCTTAATTTGTTCATTGGATCTTCGGATTTAATTTGTAGAGCCAAATCCTATAGCAATTCATCCCATAATGGTTTGAGTTGTGCCATAGTTGGATGAGAAGGATCCCCTTTCAAATAAGGGTAGCTACCCTAAATCTTCTTAGCTATTCTTTGACCTATTTAGTGGTCTACATATACTGCATTACAACTTCTTCCCAGGCTATTTGGTGAAAGATATCTCCTAACTAAATTTTTTGTAAGGGAGACATGCTCCCTATATCCACTTGATTTCTAGTTACTGTAATCTAGAGTAATTGAATTGATGCTACCAGTTATAGTTGTTGTTGTGCTAGGAAATTTTTAATGTGCTCCATTGTAGAGGTTTTAACTATTGATGTTGTAGAGGCAGTAGATCTGATATTTGTTTGGGGAGGTGTAGGAGCTATCACTTATGTTTCTCTTTTTCTTATTCTTCACACAATTGATTAAAGGCATTACTAGTTGCTTGTATTATATCTGGTTGTACCTATTGGATTATCTCCAGTTTGTTCAATATTAACTTGTCAACCCTCTATTTCATCTAAAATTATTTGATCTATATATCTTTGAGCTTCTACAATTGGAGTGGTGTCATATTTGGGGCTATTGTTAGGATGGATATCTCATTTAGATTCTCCTCTTGTTGTGCCTTTATCCTTTGACTCTTCAAGAAAATAATTATGGGGTCCAATAAATTACCCATGAAATCTTTGAGGGTATACTTGTTTACCATCATGTACTAGATCAATTCTTTCTCGTATGCACATGCTTGTTTATTAATGGTATGTCCTTGTATTTCTCCACTTTTTTAGCAAAACCTTTAGGGTCATAGAGAGAATTGTATAGCCAAACTTCATCTAATAGGGTGTCTTATTTTGTTGTAGTTAATGATTTGGTAGTTTCTTATTTTATGATTTGAATATCCTCCTCACTTTTTGTATCTGATTCTTGTGGTTTGTGTGCTTGTTGTTTCTTCCTTGGATTTTTTTCTACACTTATCCAGCAAGATATTTCATTTTCATGAGTCAACTTATAGTTCTTAATTCAGTTATAGGCTATTATCTTGTGTGTTGATTGTACCTCTTAGTTTGATAAGGTTTTGGGTGGATTTTAATCTCTTTTGGGGAAAATTTTTCCCTATAAATGTAATTTTAAAATTCATTTTGAGGGTCTAAGAATTGATTATTTAAGGTCCAAGTTTAGTAACACTACTTAGTTTGTTTTCTTTCAAAAGAAATTTAGAAAGAGGTTGTACATTGAATACTTGTGCTTTGCTGGTATATTTTAAAGAATTAATGGAAATGAAGTTCATAGTTTGCAACAGTATTGGTAGTCTTTTTTGATTGCTTGGTATTCTTCTATTTCTTTCATTTTCCTTACTCCTGAATTAATATTTACATTTATGAAACATCTTATTTGTTATAATCAATTTGTGCATCTTTCATGGTGATTGAGGTTAATAATGAACATGTGAATGAATAGTAGTAGTTGTTCTAGAGCTTTCATTGGTCTTATTTTCATGTTAGAATTGGCAATTTTGGCATGATAAATTATTTACATACAAAGTTATTTCTAGATTTTGTTGATAATATGGGTTTAGGTAATACTAATGGTTCATTTTCTCATAGCCTTGTTCTATCTTTTGCAATTTATTTTAAGCTTTTAGCTTAGGCAGATTGAGAAATCGACATTTCAACTTGATTAGTGACATTTTCCTCTTGAACAAACTAGCCACATGAACACTTTGTTATCTTGTATCATTGTTACCTTGGGAGGTTTGGAATACCTTTAGTTTGTACTATTTTATAAGAGAGATTAAGTGGTGATACTTAGTCTATAATGAGTGTATCAAAAGACCCATCAACAAAATTGGCTCTAGAGGGAGGGAAAGAACAAGTTGGAGTGTATGTCATTGTTCTCTCTTGAAAAGTTCAAGAGGGTTCTAAGATTAACTCCCAACAAAAGAAAATTATTAGATATTGGACTCATCACTAGATACAAAGGAAATAAAGGAAAATGACAGATCCATATTCATCTTCACAATCAACACCCATTGTCCAAACAACATCCCAATTTATCATGGTCCCTTTAGTGAATAAAAACCATAGTTATCTTAGTTGTCCAAACAACATGGACACTTAGTTATCTTGCATCATTGTGACACAACAAAGAGACCTTGGGAGGTCTTGAATACCTTTAGTTTCTACCTCTTTCATATTAGTTTTCCCAAGCCTAGAAGCCAATTAAGGTAATGATTATAATGACAAAAGTTCAAAATCTGTCTTGCAAAGTCTTGTCATGCCCAAACTTTTGGGCAAGAATGGGATAATTTTTTTTTTAAATCGCAACTAAACAACATTAAAGCGCTAATATGAAATGCACTAGCAAATTTGTCTTAACTATGAGTGAGTTAATTCTAACCACTAACTCAAGTAAGTGATATTAATTTAAAATTAAATGCAAAATACTAAATGAAACTAATTTATTATCTCATCAAATTTAGTCAATAGTTTAATTAAATCAAAACTCTCTTAAAATAATTGATGAAGATAAAATTAATCTCCAATAGCCATTATTTGGTTTTTAGGATCTATTTAAATTAGTCCTAGCACTTAGTTTATAAATGTCTATATTTTTATTTTAACAATAATTAAAAATGTTTAAACTAAATTGACTAAAGGATCAATTAAATCCATAATGGGATTTTCCTATAAAGTTTAATCTCATCATATACCTATATTTAAGAGGGCTAAAATTATTTTCCCCTAGCCAAAAAAAAACTTACCCCAATTGGTTATAAACTTTCTAAAAGATTAAACTTCATAAACTTCATAAGTAATTCAATTAAACATAAAGTTAAATCTCGAACCCTATATCAGATTTAACTCCAAAATAATAATATAATTTTAAACATCCTTTTTTTTTTTAAAATATCCTTATGTTTATCAAAACAAATAATTGCCCATATGTTTATTAAAACATATCAAATTTATAAACACTTAGTTAAATATTAAATCTAAAATTTACCCTAGTCATTCTTTTTTTCAAACTATATATATATATATATATATATATATATATATATAAAATAATAATAATTTTCACATATTTATAATATGTCCATGTAAACCCTAACTAGGAATATATATATGAATAAATCCTTTTATATTTTTCCATTATTAAAAATGTCCATGAAAACCCTAATCCTTTTGTTTTTAATATTATAAAACCCCCTTTTATTTTATTTTAACCTCATTACTTGCCCTAACTCCAAATCTTTGGGCTAGGGCTTTATTCTATTTTTATTTTTTTGTTTTCAAAATTGCAAGGCCGAACGAATGCATGGAGGGGTTTTTTTTGTTTGAGAGGCGACTTGGAGGAGGCAGTGGCATGATTCTCCCCGACCGAGTGCCGCCCACTATGTGTCCACACAGTGGTGGTGCCATGGGCACCGCCCACTATGTACCCACATAGTGGCGGTGCCTTGGTGCCGTCCACTGTGTATCCACACAGTGGTGGTCCCATGGGCGCTGCCCACTGTGTGCCCACACAGTGGTGGTGCCTTGGCGCCACCCACTGTGTGTATGCACAGTGGGGTTCGGCCCCCCCGAAACCCCTAAAAAAATTCCCCCTTTTTTTTATATATTATTTTATATATATATATATATATATTTTGAAATTATATTTATATATATATATATATATATATATATTTATGTTTATATATTTAAAATATGCTTTTATATATTTAGATGCTCTGAATTTCTAGGGTTAGTCTCTTTTTTTTTCATGCAATGTATGATGTATATTTTTTTTTTTTAAAACAAAACTTTTAACAGATCCATTAATAAAATTCCAAATTAAAAACAATGTACTCCCTTTTTTTTTATATACTGTTTAGCTAGAATTTGAGATAAACTAATTAATTTAGATTTATTTTCCGTAGTAAATGACTGACAAAATCTAATAAAAATTAAACAACAATCTAGAGAAATATGATATAATTTAATTCAAAAAGTCTGTTTAACCCTAGGTTTTAATTTCTGCAAATGAACAAATGACATAATTAAATATATTTATCCAGCAACTATATAAATAGGTTATTATTTAAAATAGACATTCAACTTTAGATTTTAATTTGTTGTAAATGTAAATAACAGATTTAAGTGAACTTAAAACAATAACTATATAAATCTAGAATTTATTAAAATAATTCTTTAGAGATGGCTATCATAACTTTTAGATTTTATTTTTGCAATAAATAAAATGACAGATTTAAATAAGCTAACTTTTTCACTTCCATGTATAGATCTAAATGTTTTATTTCCAGCCTACTACATGCATGTGAAGCTATTCATTCCTTTCCTATTTTATTTCATTTTAAATGCATAAGGAATAAAGTAAATTTCTTGCTTTGCAAATTATCATATACACATCAGATATTATTTTTCAGAACTTTAGGAACTAATCCAGAAATATTCATTTCATTTCTACAGTATAGCATAATAAAATATTTCATTTCCTTAAAGTACATTAAAAGACACTATCGTCACTTTACAAATAGGTCTCTCATTTCTAATAAATGAAGACATTCAAAGAATAATAATTACATTTACAAATATTTTTCTGCATCAATAACTCCAGCCACTTCTACTTGTCCTATTTCTTTCTTCCAACAACCTGTAATAAATCAAAAGCTATGACCATGGAGTGCTCACCTCCTAGCCTAGGCTAACTAGTAGCCACCCCCGATCTTGGAGAACTAAGCCCTAGACAGGTAACACACATGAAAACACAACAAATAAGGGAAAACAATCACAAACATATTCCCAACCCAAGCTACACCGCACCACACAATGTGATGTCTTTACACGGGTGGTAGTGGACCAAATACCCTGAGGAGACTGCAAGTATGGCAAAACACAAAGCCACCTCATGGAAAACCAAATACATCATAAGTATAACAACCCCACAACCTTATGCCCCCCAAGGCATTCCTGCCTTATTTCCCTCCTTATGATCCCCAAATGCATAAACAAGCCATGTCGCAAGGGTTACATAGGAATCCCTTGAGATCACTCTCTTAACGAGGGCCTCTCACTCGAGGCTATCAAACTTATACCACCCATAAGACCATCCTCTTTCCCAAGAGTAGGAGGTCTTGGTTACTCCCAAAACACAGAATATATGCAAGAGTAAAATGTAGAACACAAAATAATTTTCATAGGGGAAAATACAAGAAACAAGCCTTTTCCATACAAGTAGTTTCTTTCAACATAACATGCAATATAAAAACAATACAGGAGAAATTTAACCAACCTTCAACTGCCCAAAGGAATGCTAGATTAGTTGAGGATGAGCAGCCTAGTTCCACAATTTTCTTCCTTCTCTACCCTTAGCCAATTTCCTAAAACCAAATCTATCTTTCCTTTCAAAAATTCTTGTCTCCAAAAATGGAGAGTGGGTGATTACCCACAAAATCTCTCATTCTTGCCTAAAAAGGCCTCAGTGAGAGTTCTCACAGGTTTCTAAAATTGAAAAAGGAAAAGTCAGAAAAAGATCCAAAAGGATCTCTCGTCAAAAAGGAAAGTTAAAAACTTAGGTGATGCCTTCTAATTTTCAATTTTCGCTCAACTTAGGAAACCCACTTTTTAGGGTGTCTAAATGGTCACATCGGAGTTGAAACATGCCTAAAATTACTCCTAACCCTTAGGTATACCTTATGGGCTTTAGGAAATACTCTTAAACTACCCCTAGGTGTCCATTTAACCCCTTTTAAACACCTCTAAAGTTAATTTTCGGGTCAAGCTTAAGTTGACCACCCCAAAGACTCTCTTCCCAAGGCAATTATGGACTCACATTAAATTAATTGAAAAAGCTATGGTTAAACAACTCCCTCCAAGAGACAATTTTAAAAAAAAAACATAAATCAACATGTGTCAAGTGACATAATAAAAATACTTTTACAAAATTATACATGAAATCTTATCTCTTGTTGGATTTACACAAATAAATAAATTCAATCTAACACACATGCAACATCCACTTTTACAAATAAAATACTATACAAATGAGGTGTTGTCTCTCCAAATAGACAGACCCTAGTTTTATGAACGTACATAGGTCTAGGTTTGGTTCTCCATAATATTTCCATGGTCACATGGATAATTTTCCTGCGCATCTCAATTACACATTAGTAATTTCAAATAACCTCATATAATATAAAACACATGAATAAGAATACACATCAAACACTCTGCATACACTATACACTTAAACAAATCAATACATCTTATATCCAAATAAATCCACATAAGCAATTATCATAATTCTCATAATTTTGATCCACACATAAAACATGCATCCTATTTCTATCATCATAGTAAAGTCCTGCAAATCCAATACTGACATATATCATCTCAAATTCATCCTATTCTAGAATCATATAGAGTTCTATATCATAAAGCATATAAATGAAGCATCAACATATAGCAATGTTATCCAAATCATGGAATCATATACATTCTAAACCTATAATGCATAAAAAAAGTACACCTCAAGGTGAAATGATTCCGTAACCTAGTTCAATTACTTTTCTCACCAATCTATCTGTCTAACATAGCCCATCCTATTGAATTATAGCATTTATTAGTAGGATCAAACATGGTCAACTAAGTTAATCAAATCTTGGTTGGGGAGGGCCTTACATCGTCCTCCCCTAGAGTTTGACTTACTCCTAGAAGTTGCATGAGTAGAATTATGAAGTAGGGACATAACATTTCCCACAATTTTGATAAGTTACTCAAAATCTTATCTTGCCTACTAGAAAGGTGAAATACCAAAATCAACTTATTATTGTAATTAACTTACTATCTTCACAAGGTTAAATTCTTAGTATTTTTATTACATTTCCCTTCGATCTCAGGTAGGTGTTTACAAGTTCTATCCTTCAACAACTTACATTAATGCACCATCCAAATCAATCAATAACATACATCAACTCCCACAATGAAGGTTACACATGTTAGTTTATTTATTATTTTCTAGGAGTCATACTTATTAAGGGTTCATGTAAAAGATGTTTATCCGACCGCAATTGTCATCCATGCTTGCCACTAAAGAGAATCGACATCAGAATTTATTCTTAATGAATCTACTTATTTTACCTCAAGGCACCTCATTAGGGTGATAATAAAATATTTGTTAAACTGTCCTAGGTACATAATTTCTTCCAACTTCCTTAGGTAACAAGGTCTAATCAAATTTAGGTTCTTCAAATCCACCCCTATATAGGGTAGTTTTCTACCACTAAGGATTACAATGTTTATATTTCTAGGCACCAAGGTTTAAGTTTCATAGGGTACATTATTCTCAATTTCCAAACATTAAGGTACATAACAATCTCATTCTAAGGGAGTGATGAAAATTATTAATACTTATTTTAGACATCATCCACACAATCATCTCCATACACATGCCAAATTTACCAGTCGACAATCATCACTTTTGCAATTCATTAGGTCTAAGTCACACTATTGTTATAAATCTTTCTCTTCCAGATTACTCGCAATTAATTTTACTTAGGAGGATATTCCTTCCTTTTTCTTAATTTGATAAAATATATTCTTTGTTAATTCTTTGTGCCTAATTTTCACTCCTTGCGGTATTCTCCCTTGACACACTATCAGTGGTTCAACGAACATGATAGACATTTACACAAATCACATTACTAGGGCTAGCTATCTCAACCATCAAAATGACCACTTGACACTTTAAAAGGTCAAAATAAAAAAAATAAAAAATCACTTTTACCAAGTCCCCTTAAAAGAAGAAAATGATGAATACTAAGAGGGGGGGTGAATTAGTATGCCAAAAATCTCTGTACTTAAACACTTACACAGTCTAAAGATAAACTAGTAAAACAATCTAATAGACAGACTAGTTATCACACATGCAAACCAAAATGTGAATAAAGCATTCACCCACAAAAGAAATACAACCATAACACAAGATATTTGACGTAGAAACCCAACTGGGAAAAACCACAGTGAGATGGAACTCACAAGTCACTTTTGGCAGAATAGAAACTAGACCGGTTAAGGTTAGACTGGTTAAGGTTAGACCGGTTAAGGTCTTACAATGTTCTTCACCAGAACAGATCCTGTTAGGAATCTCAATCTCTGTTAGGAGATAAGTCCGATTAAAGACTACCTTGTTAGAGGATTTCAGATTCACAGAAGTGAACCACCTTGTTAGAGGATTTTACAAAGGATTTTGGGCCTACCTGGTTAAGGGCTACAGACTTGTTGAAGAGATGAGTAATCAATAAGTGTTTGATCTATCTAATAGCACAAACTGCTTGGTTAGATCCAGTATAGTTCACTGCTAATGCACTCTAGCATTACTTCAGTCTTCTCTATCTCTTTCTGTTTACAACTCGATCTTCTCAGATAAGATCACTCTTACAACAACTCAACAATCACCTTAAACCCTAGCCACAACATAAACCCTTTCAGCAACAACAACAACAACTCAAAACCCTAGACATGATGTCCTTTTAAAGGAATCTAATTTCATGTCAGTCCAATAGGATTACATTACAATTTCCTGATAACTCAATGATGAACCACTAGTACCAAATCGGTACTGAGAAGGGGGGTGAATCAGTACAAGCACAAATACAGTCCAAAACCGGTTTGACAACAGATACTCTAAATGACTGAAAAACAGGGATACTGGTAAAACAGAGTGCAACCGGTAACATCTAGTACAGCTCAATCAGTCATGAACCAGTCACTCAATAATCTTTCCTCTTAGCTTAATCTTATAGTATCATTATATTCTCATGCATAAACAGGTAAACCTGACCATCAGATCTTCACAACAGTGAGTTCAATATGTTTTATAGACAGGCATAAAACATAGAACCTTCATGTTCTTAACAGGTAAAACAAAGCATCACAAGACAAAAGCATTTCACATGAAACACATATTTTTCACATGGAAACCCAACTGGGAAAAACCACGGTGGGGATGAATACCCACAAGCTTCTTTTTGAACTCTTTCTCTGTTAGGAGCCTTGTCTGGTTAAGGACATTACAATAGGTTCTAGTAGGAACCGATCCTGTTAGGGATCACCTGGTCAAGGGATACCCAGTTAAGGGTTAAACTCGGTAGGGCCACCTTGTTAGAGGATTTCAAGAACTCAATAGCTGAAAGGATCTCCTAAGCTCTCTAGCTTCTCAGAACTCATTAGCCTTGAGTTACCCGGTTAAGGGATTTGAATGAAGCTAGTTAAGACCACCCGATTTAAGGGATTTTGAATCAAGCCAGTTAAGGCTACCCTGTTAGGGGATTTTACAATTGTTGAAGTGGTTAGAGATCAACAGGAATTACAATGATCTATTAACAGTACTCAATGCTAATGCAGATCCATTTAGGCTCCTCTTTTCCTTCTGCACATTCACTTTGCAGGTATCTCTTCTCTCCTTTGGTCTGGCAAGAATTACGTATCACTTCCCTTGGATACACACTCACAACTTTTGCCAACAACCTTAGAAAGAAACACAACATTGACCTTATAGGAAACATACAGGTTAGTAGCAAAAACCCTAAACCCTAAACCTGTTAGGTTAAGCAATTCAAACGGTTCGATCCTGACCACTGAATCATACTGCATTAAATGCAACAATCTTGAATCAATCTCAAGACATTTTCCATCATCCATTATCCACCGATTTCTTGGTGGTTGATAACCCATCACGCGTTATCACCATTTGATAGACTTCGCACATTCCCAAGGTAGATAGGAATAGTCTTCTTCATGCAAGATCCTTCATGTGCACAAAGCTTACGTGGCAACATGATCTGTCCTCCATCATACTACTAACTCATCACACAAAGATCACCAATTGAGTCACATAGACTTGAGGTACTCCAACCGGAAACCCCAAAGTGGAAGCTACCTACCAACCAGTACTCATACAATGCTTCCATATGCCGGCTCCCATGACTACATGCCGGTTCACCTTGAACAAATATGTCGCTTCACTTTGGCATATAAATTGGTTCATACATATGCCGGTTCCTCTCTCTATTCACCTATCACATGTGTCGATTCACACCATGTCTCATATTGACATCAATGACAACATACAATATCATTATGTCTTCATGCTGGTTCACATAATGCCATGCCAGTTCACATAATGCCAACAATCTCCCTCTTTGGCATTGATGGCAATATACAAAAGATATCTTCTCTGCTTCACATCTTCTCCTCATTTGTTGCAGATATCTTTTTGCTTCACTCCTTCTCCCCCTTTGACAACAATGCCAAAGTGGAGGTACAATCATCTTTGTTTCATTATGTTGCTCCCCCCTGAGGAGTAGCATCCTTCAACACACCAATCAACCAAAAATTTGTCTTTCCAATACCTGATTGATGTGGAAAAATCACTTTTAGTTCACCTCCTGAAGGGGAAATACCCCTAATTTACCTCTCAAATGCACAAATGTTGTCTTTGGGAGAGGCTTGGTGAATATGTATGCTAACTGCTCCTTACTAGACACATGCTCTAGTGCAATCTCTTTATTCTGAACCTTTTCCCTCAAGAAATGATACATAAGCTCAAAATGCTTGGTTCTAGAATGTAAAACCAGATTCTTTGATATATTGATAGCACTTGTGTTATCATAGAATATACTTACTGGTTTAGATACAAGGATCTTGAAGCCTTCCAGTACATGCTTCATCCAGATTATCTAAGTGTAGTTCATGAAAGCTGCAACATACTTTGCTTCCGCTGTAGACTGAGAGATACAACTCTACTTTTTACTCATCCATGAGACCAATCTACCACCAAGAAAGAATGCACCACTGGTTGTGCTTTTCTGATCATCCACATTACCTGCCCAATCAACATCTATGAACACTTTTAGATTGAAATTATTGTTGTATGGGTACCACAATCCATAGTCAATTGTTCCCTTCAGATACCTAAGAATCCGCTTGACTGCAATCAAGTGAGATTCTCTTGGACTCTTTTGGAATCTTGCAGTAATGCCAACTAAATATCCAGTCTACTATGCACTACATAATGCAACTTACCAATCATTGACCGGTATTCCTTCTCATCAACCAGTGCGGAATCATCCTCTTTTGTCAATTTGCAACCGGTCACCATCGGTGTACCAACCGGTTTTCTATCTTCCATGCCACAAGTCTTCAACACCTCTTTGACATATTTGGACTGAGTGATGAAGATTCCATCTTCCATCTGCTGGATCTACGGTCCAATGAAGAACTTAATCTCCCCTATGAGTGACATCTCAAACTCTTTCTTCATCTCATCAGCAAACTCATGACTCATCTTGTCATCTCCACCAAAGATGATGTCATCAACAAAAACTTCACAGATCAGGATCTGATCTCCTTCAGACTTCAAGTAGATATTTCTATCTTCAATTGTTCTCTCAAGTCCAATCTTCACAAGATGGGAATGTAGGCGCTCATACCATGCCCTAGGTGCTTGCTTTAGACCATATAATTCTTTATGTAGCCTACATACCATGTCATTGTCTTCAGATAGGGAAAACCCATTTGGTTGCTTAATATACACCTCCTCTTCAAGTACACCATTTAGGAATGCAGATTTTACATCCATTTGATATACCTTGAACCTCTTAAAAGCTACATATGCAAGAAGCAGACGAACTCCTTCCAATCTGGCTACAGGAGCAAAGGTTTCCCCATAGTCTTCTCCTTCTTCTTGAGCATATCCTTTGCATACCAGTCTAGCTTTATTCCTAGACACTGTGCCTTCCTCATTCAACTTATTTCTAAACACCCATTTGGTGCCAATGACATTTTTATGCTCTGGTCTAGGTACCAAGGACCATGCACCATTTTTCTCTATTTGGTCAAGTTCTTCTTCCATTGCCTTGATCTAGTCTTCATCTTTATGAGCCTCTTTGAATGACTTAGGCTCAAATTCAGAGATCATACATGAGTTTTCTTTGATCTTTCTTCTGGTAAGGATTCCTACATCCTTATCACCTATGATTTGCTTGGGATCATGATTCAACTTGACCTACTGAGAAATGGTCTTAACTGGTTCTTCTTTCTTTTCTTCTTCATCCTCATCTTCATCAATATCAGCATTCACTGGTTCAGGAACACCATTACTAGTACTGGGTTGACTAACAACCGATTCCCAGAAGGTTGCAACCAGTTCATTTACAGCTTGCTCACTACCGATTTCCTCAGTCTTCTCAAAGGATTCATCAACTCTTACATTGATGCTTTCCATAATTCTCTGAGTTCTATTGTTTTAGCACTTGAAAGCTTTACTCTTGGTGGAATATCCTAAAAATATTCCCTCATCACATTTAGCTTCAAATTTTCCCTGATGTCCACTCCTCTTGATGTAACATTTGCTACCAAATACCTTAAAGTAGTTAACCATAGGTGTCTTACCGGTCCAATACTCATAAGGAGTTTTGTCCTTACCCTTTTTGATGAGTACCCAGTTCATAGTGTAGACTACAGTGCTCACCGCTTCTCTCCAAAAGGTGTGAGCAACCTTTCCTTGAATCAACATGGTTCTAGCTACTTCAACCACCGTCTGGTTATTCCTCTCTACTAGGCCATTCTATTGTGGAGTCCGAGGGGTAGACAACTGTCTCTTGATGCCAAATTCTTCACAATACTTGTTGAATTCACTGGAAGTGAATTCCCCTCCTTGATCAGTTCTGAGACACTTGATCCTTTTACCGCTTTCCTTCTCCACTAATGCTCTGAAAACTTTGAATTTCCCAAAAGCTTCAGACTTGTCTTTCAAGAATGTGACCCACATCATTCTTGAGCAGTCATCAGTGAGAATCATGAAGTACCTATCACCCTGCACACTTCTAGTTTTCATAGGACCACATAAATCAGTATGCACAAGATCAAGAAAGTTGTCAGCAGTGAAAGATTTACCTTTAAAGGTTGAGGAAGACATTTTCCCCAATTGACATTCTCTACACAAGGTATTATCCAGTTTTCTCAGCACCGACAACCCTCTAACTACCTTGATCTTACTAGCCTTCACAATGTTATCAAAGTTCACATGGCAGAATATCCTATGCCATATCCAGCTATCATCAAGCTTAGCCATAAGACATGTACTTATATTTGCATTCAGATGAAATAGGTTACCTTTAGTCTACATGCCGAGGGCTACCAATTTACCATCTTTACCTTTGATTCTGCAAACTTCATTCTTGAATTGCAGAGTGAGGCCACTGTCATTTAGCTGGGCAACACTTAGAAGGTTGTGTCTGAGACCATCAACCCAGTACACATTGTCAGCACTACTCTTTCCATTCAAAGAGATGGACCCTCTGCCTTTGACCTGCATGGTGTATCATTGCCAAAACAAACCACACCACCATCATACTCCTCTAAGGATAGAAACTTGCTCCGGTCACCAGTCATATGGTGAGAACAACCACTGTCAATGATCCACTCATTGGAATCATCAAACCGGGAGACAAGAGCCTTCTTGTCTGCCACATCTTCATCTTCCTTTACAACAACAAACACAATGTCTTCATTCTCTTCATCTTCTGATTCATCATCTGTGACACTTTCATCAACTGCCACAAAACAATTTCTCTGGTTTCCTCCTTTGAATTTCTTGAACCTTTTTGGCTTATCCTTGTTGTCACTACTAGGATAGTTCATAGCAATATGTCCTATCTAGTTACAGGAGAAACATTTCAAAGGTAGCTTACCTTTGTATTTACCAGTTCCTTTTGAAAATTTCCTGGCAAGAAGTGCTTCAAATTCCATCAGAAACTCTTCATCCTTCATTTCTCTACTCTGATTAGGTTCCCCACTAGTGCTAGCCTCTTTTCCTTTTCTGGAAGGTATAGCAGAGGCTCTAAAAGATGATTCTATCTTTTGAACACTGCCATCAAAACCATTTAGCTCATAGGTTGTCAACTTGGCTATGATGGAGTCCAAGGACACCTTAGACTTGTTTATTGATCTCAGCTCCTGAATAGCAGCAACCCTTATTGTATAGACCGGCAACAGGGATCTCAAAACTTTACTTACCATAGTGGAATCTTCTATTTTGCCACCTGCACTCTTTATTTCTCCAACAACTATTTTGATTCTTATTCCATACTACTGAATGGTCTCTCCTTCAACCATCCACATGTCTTCAAACTTCCCTCTCAGGCTTTCTTCCTTAGCCTATTTTACATGCTCATCACCACCATAGATATTTTCAAGAGCATCCCATACCTCTTTGGGATTTGCCTTGTCCTGAACATCAATAAACTCAATGTCAGATGGACTACTAATGAGGGCTTCCATGACTTGCCCATTTTCTTGTATCTCTCTCTTTTGGTCATTGGTGAGAGTATCGGTAGGAATAACATATACATTTTCAACATAACTCCAGAGTTGAACACCCATGCTTTTGATGAATATCTTCATCCTGTCTTTCCATATACCGAAATTTTCCCTATTAAACTTTGGACCTTCCGTCTTCATCATTTCACTAGGATCTTTTCCTCAAGCAGTTAGGCTTACAACACAGAGGACCTGGAGTGCTCTGATACCAATTGATAACTCAATGATGAACCACTAGTACCAAACTGGCACTGAGAGGGGGGGGGTGAATCAGTACAAGCACAAATACAGTCCAAAACCGGTTTGATAGCAGATACTCCAAATGACTGAAAAACATGGATACCAGTAAAACAGAGTGCAACTGATAACATCTAGTACAACTCAATCAGTCATGAATCGGTCACTCAATAAGCTTTCCTACTAGCTCAATACTATAGTATCATTATATTCTCATGCATAAACAAGTAAACCTGACCATCAGATCTTCACAATAGTGAGTTCAATATGTTTTATAGACAGGCATAAAACATAGAACTTTCATGTGCTTAATAGGTAAAACAAAGCATCACAAGACAAAAGCATTTCACATGACACACATATTTTTCACGTGGAAACCCAACTGGGAAAAACCACGGTGGGGATGAATACCCACAAGCTTCTTTTTGAACTCTTTAGAAGTCCACTCTGTTAGGAGCCTTGTCCAGTTAAGGACATTACAATAGGTTCTAGTAGGAACCGATCCTATTAGGGATCACTCGGCCAAGGGATACCTTGTTAAGGGTTAAACCTGGTAGGGTCACCTTGTTAGAGGATTTCAAGAACTCAATAGCTGAAAGGATCTCCTAAGCTCTCTAGCTTCTCAGAACTCATTAGCCTCGAGTTACCCGGTTAAGGGATTTGAATGAAGCTGGTTAAGACCACTCGATTAAAGGAATTTTGAATCAAGCCAGTTAAGGCTACCTTGTTAGGGGATTTTACAACTGCTGAAGTGGTTAGAGATCAATAGGAATTACAATGATCTGTTAACAGCACTCAATGCTAATGCAAATCCGTTTAGGCTCCTCTTTTCCTTCTGCACATTCACTTTGCAGGTATCTCTTCTCTCCTTTGATCTGGCAAGAATTACGTATCACTTCCCTTGGATACACACTCACAACTTTTGCCAAAAACCGTAGAAAGAAACACAACATCGACCTTATAGGAAACATATAGGTCGGTAGCAAAAACCCTAAACCCTAAACCTGTTAGGTTAAGCAATTCAAATGGTTTGATCTTGACCGCTTAATCATACTGCATTAAATGCAATGATCTTGAATCGATCTCAAGACATTCTCCATCTTCCATTATCCACCGATTTCTTGGTGGCTAATAACCCATCACGCGTTATCACCATTTGACAGACTTCGCACATTCCCAAGGTAGATAGGAATAGTCTTCTTCATGCAAGATCCTTCATGCGCATAGAGCTTACGTGGCAACATGATCTATCCTCCATCATACTGCTAACTCATCACATAAAGATCACCGATTGAGTCACACAGACTTGAGGTACTCCAACTGGAAACCCCAAAGTGGAAGCTACCTACCAACCGGTAGTCATACAATGCTTCCATGTGCCGGTTCCCATAGCTACATGCCGGTTCACCTTGAACAAATATGCCACTTCACTTTGGCATATAAACTGGTTCATACATATGTCGGTTCCTCTCTCTATTCACCTATCACATGTGCCAGTTCACACCATGTCTCATATTGACATCAATGACAACATACAATATCATTGTGTCTTCATGCTGGTTCACATAATGCCAACATTTCCTAGGTTCAATGAATCTAGAAATACTTAGTAACATGACACAAAAAGCATCATCAGTGTGTTGGCACCGTCAATCAATCGGTGGGTTGGTAACTCATCACAAAATGCCGGTTGGTAACTCATCACAGAGTATTACCGGTTCATACAAAATACCGGTTGCCGGTTTGACAAAACTGAAGACTGGTAAGAATGTGTTATGACGCTTTGCTCCCTTGTACCCATTGAGATCTATGAACCACTTGGGGTCGACATGCCGCTTCAGACTGGGAAACGCATTCTACAAAATCACTAGTCTAAAGACTAGAATACAACATATCGGTTGGAACAAATACCGGTTGAGCTCTAGCTCATACATATAAAGGGGTTCTCAATACAAGTGTGTGTCCATCAATGACAATCACAGCATAAACATAAAAAATGCCAACAACCTCCCCCTTTGGCATTGATGGCAACACTTAGGAAAATAAAATTTTGACATCTAAGTGTTTTACAACAAAAACTTGCCATTAACAAAATTGCTCCCCCTAAGCATATACACTATCCCTTAATCAACACAATATATAGCAATTTTGCATATACACTATCCCTTAATCAACACAATGTATAGCAAATTTGCATACAGAGCATAATCATTGAGACATCAGAGCATATAGCATATATCAAAACATATATCAAAATTTCAAAAACAGATGCTTCTCCCTATTTGTCTTCAAAATAGATAGAGTACTTCTCCCCCTGTATCAGAAGATCAGAATTTTTAAAACCAAAAACAGATACTTCTCCCCCTTTGCCAACAATGACAAAGTATCACTAAACAACCCTGTTTCCAAAAAATAAAAAGTTTATGACAATAATGAATAATACTTGTCAAAAACCAATTTATAGTCCTGCAAAAATTGTTTCATGGATAGCGACTAGGACTCAAGTAGGGAGGTGGCCACTTCTTTTTCTATTTGTATCTGGTATACCTATTCCTCCATGGCATCAACTGTGCTCAACTCCTGCATAATTGTCAAGGCATCAAGGTTTAGATAACACTTCTGAAGAGTTTGCAGATATGGAAGTAAAACCAGTTGTAGCTCCTACAAATCTTTAGATTGTGTACTGATCTCTTGCTCCATTTTGGCTAACTAGATCTGGAACCGGTGAACGATTTGCCCATATGTTGCAAAGGAATCATAAGGTGTCTTAAATGTGCCCAAGTAGGACTATAAGTCCATTTGAAGCTTTTTCTTCTTAGCTAGCAAATCATCGTAGAACAGATGAGGTTGATAGATTTTGCTTAGTAGCAAGTTTCCCTCATCCAAGGCATTCCTTATGTCCTTTTGGTCTTTTAGTGGTTCAGACTGAAGCTCATTCATCTTTTTCACTAGAGCAATGTTAAGAGCCTTTTGGTGCTCTTTCTTGGCATTTGCCTCAGCTACTTCTTCCAGGCTCTACACCTGATCATCCACTACAGTACATAGTAGTTTGAGTTGTGCTAGTGATGATTCAGTGTCAGGAAGAATGGTACCGAGGATTAAACCGGTAAGGGTGTCTACAGCCACCTGAATTATGTCTTGTTCCTTTTTCCTATGAATGATTTCAAGGTGCTCTTGAGCAACCTTGATGCTTTGCATAAGCTCTGACTCACTTGCAGATTGGAGATCGATAGGACTAGAGATATCAGCCGGTTTGTCTTGACTCCCGGTTGCCTTCAGAGTCTCCATCTGTACGCTCTCCATTGCTTTTGTTGCCTTGTCTCCTTCTGCCTTCTTCTTTTTCTCTGCTTCTTTCTTATGTTCTTGTTCTCTGTCTTCCTCTTCTTTCTTTTTCATGTCTTCTTCTTTCCTCTTCTCCTCTTCTTTCTCTTTCTCTTCCTTCTTCTTTTCTTCCTCTTCCATCTTTTTCTTTTCTTCCTCTTCCTTCTTCTTCTTTTCTTCCTCTTCTTTCTTCCTCTTTTCTTCCTCTTCTTTCTTCCTCTTTTTTTCCTCTTCCTTCTTCTTCTTTTCTTCCTCTTCTTTCTTCCTCTTTTCTTCCTTGTCCTCTTCTTCTTTCTTCTTCCTTTCCTCTTCTTGCTTCTTCTTCTCTTCATCTTTTCATTTCTCCTCTTCCTCTTTTCTCTTCTCTTCCTCTTTTCTCTTTTTCTCATCTTCATCCCTCTTCTTCTTCTCTTCCTATTCTTTAGTCATTTCCTGTGTGTCCTTAGCTTGCTCACCACCCTATTCGGCTTGTTGCCCCTATTCTATTCCCTCATAAGGTATGTCCTGAGTGACATCTTCTACATCCAGGGCATCGACATCAATAGTGTTAATTAGTTCTTCAACCAAGTTTCCTTCCTCATCAAAAACTTCATCCGGTTTGGATACATCCGGTTCTTTTTCTGCTTGGAGGTTGGCCATTTTTGCTTTGTGAGAGTTGATAGCATAATCCATATGCTGATGAGTATCTTTTTCAATATCATCAATTCTCCTCTCCAACAACCAGAGTCTTCTTCTCCTTGTGAAGAAGAGACCTTTATTTTGATCCAAGACATCAAATAATTATGAATTTGAGAGGTCGGGAAAGTACTGTGCAAAGACTTTCTCCCTAATCTCCTATTCTTTTTCAATGGCAATGTGCCATTTATTATCTAATGCTTTAAATAAAGAATTTGGTGTTTGAGATTTAATCTCTGATGGCGACCGGTCATTTTTACACAAATAAATAATGATTTCCTGTAATACTTCTTCCTTTTCCTTATCACTAAAATCATCATAATAATCTACTAAATCATGAAGTAATTTTCTCCTAATATTCTTAATTGTCCTTTGAAAATGTGTCAAAGGTTTGTATGAGGAGATATCAATATTTACCGGTGTGGATGTTGCTGGTTCATTCTTCTTCATTTTCTTTGTCTGTCTGGCCTTCTTTGGCTTTTCATCAGACTCGGTTTCTTTAGAGTCCGGTTCATTTGTCTTCATCTTTCTTTTTCTTTCAAAGAATTTTGCCGGTGTTACCTCCGGTTGCTTCTTTGCAAGTGATTGGTTGGTCACTCTTGGAGTTGCAGTGGTAGCCGATGCCGATGCTACAGGCATGACTTTGGCTTTCTTTGCTGCCGGTTCTTTTCCTTTCTTAACTGATGGTTCTTCAGCCGGTGCAATCCTCTCCAAGTAGGTTCCAGTTCTTTTAGCCTTTGGATCAAGAGGTGAGGCAATAAGGGTTGAGGCATACCCTTCTAGCATATCATACATAACTTCATATCCCATTGGCTCCACTTCCTCCATTCTAGGCTCAACAGCCTCCATTAAGCATTTGTCCACCTGAATGGTGAAATAGATGTCATCTTCGTATTTCTTAACTATATCACTTGAGATTCTTACCCTCTGACTCATATTTCTTGTGAAATCATCAAAATATTTGTTCAGTACTTTAGGGTAACTGGTTCCAATGACTTGTATGCTTTCCTTGATCTGCTTGGTTACCAGTTGGTCAGGAGACCACTGGACATCTCCTACTCTAGGAAAGTAGCCTTGGAAATAGAAGAACAACCCTATATGTAGTTGTCCAAACTTAAACCTCAGTGCATTGTCCTGTTTGATCGCCTTTAGATTCAACAGGAGTTGCCTCTGCATACCGGTACATAAGTCAAAAGATGCATCCTCTTTAATCATCCAGTAAGCAACATTTACCACTGTAGCAGATACAGGATTAATCCTGCTGGCTGAAAATGTTATGTAGCCTATCACCATGCAGGCGTATTTCACCAAATCATCCTTGATAGGATTAACTATCATACCCCATGAGTCACTTGTTGAACTAGTGAGCTTGGCCATTTCAGTTTTGCTTACCGTTCTTAGGGCTGGCACTTCCCCTATGTTACAAAAATCGATGACTACATGAATTGCCTGAGGTGTGATATCATGTGTCCTCTCTAGGTACATCTTGTCACCGTGGACTCTGCTCAAAATGATCCTGATATGATCCTCTGTAAAATATTCTAGAAAGTATATTGCATTATGGAGTTTCTTCTTCTCTAAGATACTAAACTCCAGTTTGATCTTTTTGGCCTTGCCGCAAAATAAACCTAACTAGGTGTGAATAGCTAAAGACCCTAGGTCTTCTATTTTACAATCAATATAATCTAAAATTCCTTCTTCAACTATGACTCCAGCTAGAACTTGTGATAAGGCATTATATTTGGGCTTCCTCTGAATAAAACTTTTCGACTCAATGGATGTACTAGAACTGGTATGAGATGCGGAAGCCATTGTTGAGTATTTTCAAGAACACCAAAAATACCTTTACAATGTGAATTTAGGGCTTCCTAATTCTGCTTCACTTCACTCTTCATCGGTTGCCAGATCACCACTTTGAGTTCTCCATGACCGCTTGCAAACTAGATTTGAATCTCCTTCAAGATTTATCAATTTCTTGAAATCTTAGCTCAAATCGCCTTTTCTTCGCTCGAAAATAGATAGTGAGAAATGATTTCAAATATGCTTTTATACATGTCTCTCACCTACCACCATTAATGCTCCTTTATTAGAGCAAAAACCTTAATTTGCCTCTTTTACCATTTCCGGTCTTCTACCGAGCAACAGGTATCACATACTGGTTAAGGTCTTTTACCAGTGTAACCAGGGGTTCACAATCATTTCACCATTTGCTCCCCCTAAGCCTCTTTAGAGCTTAGTTTACCGGTTCTGATATTTCCACACTAGGTGCAGAAATCGGTTCCTCTTCCAACATTGTTGGTTTCTTCCTCCAGGTTTTGTTCATGTTTGCTTGAACTTTTTCAACATCAACTTCTCCTTTCTGAGTGACTGGTATATCATCAGATATACTCTTTCTGCTTCTGCAGAATCTTGCAATGTGACCCGGTTTGTTGCAATGATAGCAAACCAATCTAGGTGCTCTCCAAGGTCCATTGTTCATATTTCCATTCTTCCTTCTGCATGTAGCTGCAGTGTGTCCATGTCCATGACAACTCCAACAATTTTCTCTCCATCCAGTTTCCAGTTGATAACCATTGTTGCTTGACTGATAATTGTAGGCATTGAACTAGTTAGGGTTTCGGTTTACAAAAGATTTCGGACCAGCTCCTTGGGTCCTCTGAGGATATCTTCTGGTGTTGTTCATGATAGACCTGCATTCAGATGCTCTATGCCCAAACTTGTTGCATACATAACAATGACCATTGAACTTATTGGATCTAGGTACATTGTTGATAAAATATGGAAAATTATTGTAGGGTTTTCTCCTACATACATTGGTAGTGTGTCCTTCTTTAAGATAGTTAAAGCAAATAGGTTTGAATTTTTTCTTACCTTTTCCTTTGAGTGTCGGTTTCTTCTTTGATGCTTCAGCATTTGTTCCTAAGGATTCTCCTTCCTCATGTCCAGCGAAACCAAGACCATTGGTATTCTTTACCGGTCTAGATGACTCAAGCTTTTGCTCTAGCTTGATAGTACTTTTGCCAAACTTAGCAAGTATTTCCTTTGACTCAGAGAGTTCTTTGGAAATAGCAGTATTTGTCTCCATTAGACTTGCATTTTTAGAGATGGCTATGTTTAGTTCACCTTGCATGTCTTCCTTTTCCATCCTGCTCTCATGAAGGCGAGCAGTCAGTGCACTAATCTCTTGTTTCAACTTGGAGATCTCATGATCTCTATCCTTTACCCAATCTTTAGCTTTCCTACAGTTCTCAAGCTCTTGACTAAACCAGATAGTCAGTCCTTCCAACTCCTTTCTTAGATTGGAGTTTGAGTCATTCAACTTATTTACTTCTGCAATCATGGCTTCCATATTTGCTTCATCTTCAGAACTACTTTCAAATAGCTCCATCAGCTTCTCTACATGTTCTCTCCTTTTTGCTTGAGATGCCTTGTATTTGACCATAATATCATCATAGGCTTGCTCAGAATGAGTGAGCCATTGAGTAAGTTCCCTCAAAGTGTATTCCCCCATATCTCTTTCCAAGTGGTTCAACTTATAGAAAGGCAGGCTCTGATACCAATTGGTGAATACTAAGAGGGGGGGTGAATTAGTATGCCAAAAATCTCTATACTTAAACACTTACACAGTCTGAAGATAAACTGGTAAAATAGTCTAACAGACAGATCAGTTATCACACATGCAAACCAAAATGTGAATAAAGCATTCACCCACAAAAGCAATACAACCATAACACAAGATATTTGACGTGGCAACCCAATTGGGGAAAACCATGGTGAGATGGAACTCACAAGTCACTATCTACAAAATAGAAACTAGACCGGTTAAGGTCAGACCAGTTAAGGTCTTATAATGTTCTTCACCAGAATAGATCCTGTTAGGAATCTCAATCTTTGTTAGGAGATAAGTCCGATTAAAGACTACCTTGTTAGAGGATTTCAGATTCACAAAAGTGAACCACCTTGTTAGAGGATTTTACAAAGGCTTTTGGGCCTACCCGGTTAAGGGCTACAGACTTGTCGAAGAGATGAATAATCATCAAGTGTTTGATCTATCTAATAGAACAAACTGCTTGGTTAGATCCAGTATAGTTCACTACTAATGCACCCAGCATTACTTCAGTCTTCTCTCTCTTTCTGTTTACAACTCGATCTTCTCAGATAAGATCGCTCTTACAATAACTCAAAAATCACCTTAAACCCTAGCCACAACATAAACCCTTTTAGCAACATCAACAACTCCTCAAAACCCTAGACATGATGTCCTTTTAAAGGAATCTGATTTCATGTCAGTCTAATAGGATTACATTACAATTTCTTAGGTTCAATGAATCTAGACATACTAAGTAACATGACATAAAAAACACCATCAGTGTGTCGGCACCATCAATCAATCGGTGGGTTGGTAACTCATCACAAAATGCCAATTGGTAACTCATCACAGAGTATTACCGATTCATACAAAATACCAGTTGCCAGTTTGACAATACTGAAGACTGGTAAGAATGTGTTATGCCACTTTACTCCCTTATACTGGTTGAGATCTATGAATCGCTTGGGGTCGACATGCCGCTTCAGACTGAGAAACACATTTTGCAAAATCACTAGTCTAAAAACTAGAATACAACATACCAGTTGGAACAAATACCAGTTGAGCTCTAGCTCATACATATAAAGGGGTTCTCAGTACAAGTGTGTGTCCATCAATGACAATCATAGCATAAACATCAAAAATGCCAACAGAAAAATGTCGGCCATTGAAAGATATTAAAACTAGAAACATGGCAAGTGCCATAGTTCCAATAAAAGAAAAATAAATTTAGTGGTCCTCTCTTCATTAAATAAATAAATAAATAAAAGAAAGTGCTAGCCCCTAGGTCACAATATACTTTTCAAAGAAATTTGAAAATACTGACGAATCAAAACTCGAAACAAGATGACCATACTGATCATACCCTAGGGAGTAACCGCAACACATCACCCAAGATCATATGTCCTGAGTGTGTTAGGAAGTGATTGTTAGACTCTTAAGGTTCTTAGATTCTTTATAATCCTTTATTGATTTATGAAATAAATTCTTATATGCCAGAGATCACATTCGTTTTTATAAATCATGTTCCATTTTAACCTTCACGTGCTTACTATCTCAAGCAACTCTTTCCGATATAAATCCACTATCTATTTAGGGTTATTAACATCCTTAATTATATTCTAACAGGTGATTGCACTAACTCTACCATTCTCCGTCCATTCCTCTTGCACTGATTTTTTTTTTAACACTTAATTATACACAATCTATGCTTAATTAGAGGTTAAAGCTTAACAAGCTGATCCAACAAAACCTTAGGTCTCGATAAAACTCCTAGGCAATAGGATTAAGAAAATTACTAACATAACGATTACGATAACTCCTATTATCAAGCAGATTGAATAAATTTTATAAGGGCAATAATAATTTCACTTAAAAGTCCCTTTCATTTCAGTTGCATTTAATAGTACTTAATTAGATCATCTTCTACTAAATAGACATTTATAAAGTTACTTGGTTCAATATCAATTATTTAATAAATATCCAGTTTCCTCTATCCTGTTAATACATTCTTCCTTAATAACTCAATTTAATATGGCTTCTATTAATTATCTTAATATGCTAAACCTTGATTCAATGTTACGTGGTAGCTCGAGTATCGACACTTCCATGTCTTACACACATGGTTAATAGTTCGGTACAAAATTGACACTTGTTTACTTAGAACCACTTAGGATTTGTATAATGTAATCGTATAATTTTACTAGGGACATCATTTGTTTTCTTAGCACCTTATGCTAGCTCCTTATATTTTCACCTCTAACATTCACTTGCCTTCATTAGGTAGGAGCTTGTTGTCAAATTACTAACACATTTGGGGTGGAATTATTGTCAAGTAAGATCGATAATGGTTGACAACAATTCCTACCCACACATTTCATGACCTATTTCAAACAACTCAAAGAGTGGACTTATTCTCTCCTACTTCATTTATGCAACTATGAAATCAAGGGGGTGTGCACATGAAAAGTGACCAACACCCATCTTTTTAATTAAAATTTAGTAAAAGGGAAGTTATCTCGTTCCATATTACTTATTTATATTTACTTACTAGCCCATTTCCGGCATATCACAACCTTCAATTTCCTTCAATCCACAAAAACCCACCTTATCATCATAATATCTTGTTACCTAATTACGGTATAACATAAAAGTGGTCCAATAATTACCAATGTCTTAAGACTCCCATAACTTTCCAAGTTCTCCCTTGGCTAACCACAAAATTCGGCTCCTTATCAATGTTCTCATAAAATATTTTACACTGCCAACTAATTCTCATTAAAACTTTGGTATTATATTATTGTTATACTATATTTCCATAAGCCATTTCCATCTGCATGTTGCTTCATCCATACTTAATGTTTTTCGCATACTTTTACAATTGAGTGCCATGATTTGCAAAACTTCTTTGATTGTGCCTAGTAGTTAAATTGTGTTACATATTGTCTTGTACCTAGTGACTAACCATGATTGGGTTGCACTTTTCTTCTTATTTTTTTGAACGAGTATTGGTTACTCATCCCTAGATTATAAGATCCTAATTCTTTTACACTCCTTGCACTTCAATGGAGATTTTTGTATGATTCCTAAATCAGTTCTACTCTCTCTTCCATTATTTAATTTCTCCAAGATTATCTTCCCATAAAGGAATTAGTTGAGGTTTTACTTGCTTGTTTCCCCAATTATATAATCGCGGATGAACTTAGGGTTTATTGTAATTACGTGTTTTCACCCAAGAAATTAATGCCTCCTTTCTCTGTATTTTACTCACCTATAGTATCACTAGGGTTTTCTGATCAAGGGGATTGCCATTCATCAGTTTAGTTCTTACCTTCAGGGTTATCCAACTCTAGCTTTGCTATATTGCTACAAACATTGTCTAACAAATGCTCTTAATAAGAAATCTAGCATAACCACATTCTTTAAGGTACCTAGTCATTAGGATAGGTTGATGCTTCTATCTAAGATTTGCAAGAGTTCCTTTTAACTCTTCTTCCTTTATGTCTCCAATGGTGGCATTGATCTTTTTAACCATCATAATTTCACATAGCTTAAAAAACTTTACTTGAACTGTCTCGATCTTATTTATCTTGTTTACTACCTTTATCTTAGGTCTAACTATCTTGCTTGACTTGCCATTGTCATGAACATATCTTGATGGATGGCATTCTTTTAGTTACCATTAGATGTATTTTATTGTAGTATTTAACTCCTCATACTTGATTTGATTAGGGCAATTATTGCGTTTAGGTTCCAATTGAATGGTAACCTCATAAGTACAAAAGATCCAATTTTCGTTATTAAACACTGAAAACACTTCATATAAATAATAATTTAAAATTTCACAGCCCTTGGGGTTTTTATTATGCCATAAACCTTATGACTAATAAGTTCAAATTTCAGGGCTTTTAGTGACCCTTGGAACCCCCTAAATTGATATATGTTGATCTATTGATTTACAAGAATTTTCACTTATGTTTCACTTTGTTATTTCGCAAGTTTTCCACCTAGGTATTATACTTCAAGCCATAGTTTGTTTTCAACTAAGCTATGAATGTAGCCCATGTTCACCATTGTTTGAACCTAGGGCTCTGATACCAAAATGTCATGCCCAAACTTCTCGGTAAGAACGGGATAAATTTTTTTTTTAAATTGCAACTAAACAACATTAAAGCGCTAATATGAAATGCACTAGCAAATTTGTCTTAACTATGAGTGAGTTAATTCTAACCACTAACTCAAGTAAGTGATATTAATTTAAAATTAAATGTGAAATACTAAATGAAATTAATTTATTATCTCAACAAATTTAGTCAATAGTTTAATTAAATCAAAACTCTTTTAAAATAATTGATGAAGATAAAATTAATCTCCAATAACCATTATTTGTTTTTTAGGATCTATTTAAATTAGTCCTGGCACTTAGTTTATAAATGTCTATATTTTTATTTTAACAATAATTAAAAATGTTTAAACTAAATTGACTAAAGGATCAATTAAATCCATAATGAGATTTTCCTATAAAGTTTAATCTCATCGTATACCTATATTTAAGAGGGTTAAAATTATTTTCCCCTAGCCAAAAAATAACTTACCTCAATTGGTTATAAACTTTCTAAAAGATTAAACTTCATAAGTAATTCAATTAAACATCTTTAATCTCGAACCTTATATCAGATTTAACTCCAAAATAATAATATAATTTTAAACATCCTCTTTTTTTTAAAATATCCTTATGTTTATCAAAACAAATAATTGCCCATATGTTTATTAAAATATATCAAATTTATAAACACTTAGTTAAATATTAAATCTAAAATTTACCCTAGCCATTCTTTTTTTCAAACTATATATATATATATAGTCACACAAATCTGTCCAGCTTAATTAAATAAATATTTGCTATTTATTTGATTAAAAATCTACTAGCCATCGATTAATTAAATTAATATTTAATTAATTCATCCCCAAACATTCTTCTATTAATTAAATAAATTATTCAATTTATTTTAATTAATTCATTACAATCAAATTCAAATCAATTAAATAAATAAAATCTATTTATTTAATTAAATCCCCTTTTTTTCCTCTTTTAAATAAATTAAATAAAACATTTATTTAAATCATTGTCCCCCCCACTTGCATTTTCCTACAAATGCAACTTGCACACATTTATTGGAATAAATGAATTTTTATTTTTAATAAAATCCTATTTTCCCTCACCCACCAAATCCACTTGCAAAATCTAATCCCCTTCTAGATTCTTCTAACCCCTTCCTAATTAGCCTAATCCATCCCCTAATTATTGTCACATTCCTAAACAAAATGGAGTCACTTCTCAAAGACTCCAAAGTCTTTGAAAAACATTTAATGCTTTGTGTGTTCAACAAATTAACCCCCAAAGTCTTCCAAGACCACTAATGGCTCTTACATGACCATTTATGGCTCTTACATAACCATTTATGGTTATTTCAAACTTGTCTCCCCAAAACATTTATTGTTTTGACCATATTCATCCATTTCACATTTGCACAAGAGTTTATCCATTGGATAAAAGCTTTATTCTTTGAATAAAGAGTTTATTCATTCAACCAACCTTGACTCTAAAATCTCAAAGTCATATCAGGCATTTAATGCTTATTCCCTCCCCTCTCAACCTATCTCACATTGACACTTGTCATCCTGGGATTGGGTTGAAAGCCCTCACATGGATTTGAAATCATTCAATCCTGACCCTTATTGAGATTGCTCAATCTCAACCATCCATTGCTCCATTTTTCCTATAAATAGAGCCCATTTCTTCATACTCCAGATCCTGAAAACTTGTATGCATTTAAGCTATAGGCATTTTAAGAGAGCATTTTTAGCATAATTAACTAATATCTTGTCTTTTTAGAGAAAATCAATCATTTTAGCATCAATAGCATAGTATTATCTTTTCATTTCACATTTGAAGCACAATACTACAATCTCAATCCTCCATAAGCATCCATAATGCAAAAAGCTGTTGAGAGCTATACTATTTTGGAACTTGGAGAGGAGAGGAACAAGGGAGAAGAAGCCAAGAGCATGTTAGGAGGCATTTGGAGATGCCTCATCATATTTACCTTCCTAGTTAGACATTCTATCATGCTTTTGGTATCTCTTTTGATATGCTTGTGTAGGAAAGTATTTGGTTTATGATTTCTAACACTAACAACTTGGCTTTTCTTCTTATTTGTGTTTTGGTTATCATTGACCAACCTTCCCTTTTTGCAGAGCATCATTTGGTGAACCCGACGTGAATCAAACACCCAAGAATACCATTTTTTTTTGTAAACTAACATGTCTGATTGTTGAAAGTGTCACACAGGTTGCGCTTTGGCGCTATTGAACATGTTTTAGCGCTACCGACACCCCTGTTTTTAGCACTATTGTTTTTACAATAGTGCTATTGTCCAAAGTTCAGCACTTTTGAAATAGTTTTAGTGCTTTTGTCATTATTCTGGCACTATCGATAAACTTTTAGTGCTTTTGCCTCTCTGTCATTCCTATTCTTTCAGCGCTTTTGTGTTAAATAGCGCTTCTGTTCAAACACAAAATAGCGCTATTTTAACAGAGAGTTGTACGAAAATTCCTTGTAACCAAAAACCAAAAATTTTAGGCTTGTAGAAGCCCACCAAAACATGCGGATTTCTTCTAACTAATTGTCTTTTATGCAGGTTCTAATCTTTTTGTGCAGGGGAAGGAGTTAGTTTAAATACTTTAAAAGTTTCTTTTTTACTTTCTTTCAACAAAAGTTGGTTAAAAAGAATCCTTTTTTTTCCTTCTTGCACAAGTTAAAATAAACCTCACATTTTATTTTAGAGTGCATAAAATGAACCTCAAACTTGTTTTTGGTGCTTAAAACAAAAATTCATCTTTCTTTATTGCAAAGTAAAAAGAACAACAAAACTTCAAAATTTTGCTTTCATTGCAAGTTAGGGATACATTTTGTTTTGGTGCTTAAAATCAACAAAACAAATTTTCTTTCCTACATCAGACTTAAAAATCACAAGCCACACTTCAATTTTTGGGCAAATAAAAAGAACAATCCACTTGTTTTGGATTTTTGCAAAAACAAATTTTACTTCAAGCAAACGTGTTTTTCATTAAGTTGACTAGGATTTCTGAATTCTAGATTACAAAACACATTGCCTTTGAAGTTAAAAAGAACACCATGGCTATTGGAGCAACATCTCCAAATAGTTAGATCACATTTGAAATGGTGGATTAAAAAGAATAAGTGTCTTTCGTACTTGGCACACTTGTGCAAAAAGTCAGTCGAGTGGTCCTACCTCTAACACACACTATCCTCTCCCTTGGCTTTCGTGGTCCTAGGTGCAAGAGAAAAGTGTTAGTAACACTCAAAATTTTTATCTTTTTAAGAGAGGCCTGCCAAGGGATCAATACTCTTGGGAACGACCTCGAACGGTAAATCCTTCGAGCCGCTATAGAAATCAGGTGAGAGCGAAAGTTGTAGCCTTGGGTATAGCTGTTCCTACAGTGTAATTGGCCGAAAGGACAAATGGGCCCCACCACCAGTTACAAGGCTCTTAAGTGAGTCACTGCGGAATGAACTTATGTCCAAAAACATCGAATATGACTAAACACCTTTAAGTAGTAGCCCACCCATTCTATTGATTGAGGATATTTGCGATATAATTTAGTGCAAGAGCATAGATGGTTTTGCTCCCAAGATACTCACCATACATATTTCCTTGAGTAGAAACATAGCTTTTTGAAAAGTCACTTGTGGCTTGATAAAAGTGGTGACTCCCCCATCATAGGGATCATCTATTTGTTATGCTCGTGCAAGACTTAGTATATCACATCCTTACCTGCCAAGGCAGGATTCATAAGGTATGTAGTACCAAAGTCGAAGAAATATCAAGATGTGGGCTAAATTTATCACAACTGGCCATTTGACCTTAGGGATAAAAAGTGTTTGAAGTGTGTTCATTTTAAAGACCAAGTGCAAATTGAGCCAACTTCAGGCTTTGGAAATACACCTTAAAATACATCTAAAGGAAGGGTCATATACAAAGTCCAAGGATTGGGTTGATCTAGACCCATACTCATTTGTGCCTTTTTAGGCAACATTCTTGTGTTTGTGTGCTTGCTTTGTTTTCTTGTCAAAGAAAAATCAAAAAATCACTTCCCAAAAACAAAGTATTCATCCAACCAAACATTTGTCAAAACAACCAAAAACATCAAAAACAAGGTACAAACAACAAAGAGTCAAATTTTATGACCATTCTTCACATCTTGCGAAAGAAGAAGCGTCATCAAAATATCAACTTGAAAAGAAGACCATTGAGCTCAAAGGCTTTGATCAAAAGGAGGAAATTCTTCTATATAAATAGACAAATCTTTGTCTCACGTAGAGTCTTTCTACATCACATGCATCTCTACCTTCAAGGAAAAACAAATGAATTTGATTCCGAATCATTGAACCGCAGAGCTTTTATGCAATATAGAGCTCTGAGTTATCACAAAAACCAAGGAGGTAAGATTAATCCCAACTTTTTCCCAAACGTCTGTATCACCTACAACACAGCTCGATAAATACCACCAACACCCAAAAGGGAAGAGATAGAGTTTGTCCCATTTGTAACACAAAGTTTTTATTAAAGTTGAAAATATTTTCATCCATCATCTCACTCATACATCATCACTTCATCATCAATCCGTCCCAACTCTCAAAAACATTAAGAGGTTCTTGTCCCAAAGTTCTCTTTTAGATATTGCTTGAAATCAAACACCTCACATCACTTTTTAGATTGTTTCTACATCTAGGATAAGCTCATCCTAAGAGACACATCTACGCAGGTTAAAGCTAGTTCATGAGTGCATCCTCTCATTACTAGGTAGTTAAATCTGTAACACATCTTAGATTTCTCTACACCTTATCACATCAAAATCTTATCAAACAAGCAAGCAATTCAAAGAAGGAATTTCGGTTACATCTAACTTAAAAGTGCTAAAGAGATCTACATGCAACACCATTCACCAACCATCAATCTTTCATTTCATCAACAACTCATCATCATTTTCACTCAACTTCAACAAAAACTCATAAACAAAATGGCTCAAACCCTATCACGGTCAAGGCAACGAGAAATAGAAATAGAAGAAGAAGAAGAGGAAAATCTCAATGAATTCCAAGAAGCACTTGGAGGAAATGCGAATGACGAAAACCCAAGTACTCCTACTCCTGTAACAATCGAAAGGGCTCAGCATAACCCTCTCTTTAAAAGATTGTTTGATGAAATACTCAGGAGAAATGTGGATGCTCACTTCTTAAAACTCCCTCAAGAAGGAGCAAAACTCCCCTCTGACTTTGATCTTGCCCAATTAAGACAAGCATTAGAAAGACAAAGTCACCATGAAGAGGAAAGAGGTAGAGATCCCATCAGATATAACATTCCTCGAGGTAACCCACCACCTCCTTCTCCAAATGAAATGGAAATGTTGCGGCAACAAGTCAAGAATCTCTCCCAACAACTTCATAGTGGTGTCAAAACTAACCAATTCTCACTCAATGACATCTGTCCCTATCCTTTTGATAGGAATCTTTATATGCCACCCTTTCCCCAAGGATTCGAAACACCCAAATTTGAAAAATATAGAGGAAAGGGAGATCCCCGTGATCATGTCAAAGAATTTCATTCCGCTTGTCTCGAAGTGGCATATGAAGACACATACCTAATGCACCTTTTTCCCCAAAGCTTGGGAGGAACAACCACATCATGGTTTTCCCGACTATCAGGTGGCATTAGAACATTTGAGGAACTCATCCAGAAATTCCTAGCTCATTACTCTCATAACATTGAATGCGACATCACCATGGCCGATCTGTGCAACAACAAACAAAAACCAGGTGAACTATTCTCAGTATTCCTGCAACGATGGCACCAAATGTCTAGCAGACATTCTCTTTAGTTACTTGAACGAGAACTAGTGGAAATATTCATTTCCAACTTAAATGAAGAAATGGAATTTCACCTGGATGTCAAAGACATAGACTCTTTTAATGATATGATCACCAAGGGTTTGAAGTGTGAACGGGCACTTATCAAGAAAGGACTCATCAAAATCTTTAATGAACCAAAAGATGGTCCTCGCCCACGCTTCAATAGTGATAAACCGAACTTCTGGAATAAAAACAAGAATATCGTCAACGATGGGGTTGTCGATGCCCGAACTATCCAAAATGCATAACCTGTGGTTCGGTTTGTAGGACAAAATCCTCCACCTCAGAATAACACAAATGTTCCTTCTAATCAAGGTCGCATCACATCTCATGATGAACCTAGACCTCGTCAGCAAAAACAAAAATGAACATACACTCCCTTAGGGGAACCCATTGAAACAGTGTTGCGACAACTCATTTCTCAAAATTTGGTCACTCTACCTAAACTATCAAACTATGAGCCTCAAGTCAAACCAGCATGGTGGAGAGATACTGAACACTGTGAATTCCATCAAGGAAGAGGACACAAGACAAGTAATTGTCACCGATTAAAAGATCTTATTCAGGATCTTATTGACCGGGGAGAAATTGAAATTGAAGAACATGACCCAAAAACAACAAATAATGATCATCTGATGTTCAAAAATCCACTTCCATCACAAGATCAAAGGGGTCCTTCCACTTCCAGGAGAGGCACTGATACCACTGATTATACACAGGCTGCGTATAATTACACTGTCAATCATCTACATGATGCTAATGAACAAATTGCAACAATAACCTTCAAAAATCCCAACTCAGATTGCAATGTTGTTACACGTTGCGGCAAAGTTAGCATAAAGGTAGCTCCACAAGGCACCACCTCCATACCAAAGTAGTACAATCTTGTGGAACAATTAGACAAAACCCCTGCGCTTATATCCATTTTAGAGCTATTGCACCTATCGCCCTCTCATAAAACTATCTTGGATCAAGCACTCCAAGAGGCGTCAGTCCCTGCAAACCTGAATACAGACCAATTTCAAGCCATGGTTGGAAGTCTAAAGTCATCACCTTGTCTCACTTTTTCCAAAAGTGACAACTCTTCCTTCCAGCAACCTCATAACGCCTCACTCCACATCGAAGGATTTATTAACCAGCATAGGATCAAGCGAGTCTTAATCGATAATGGAGTAGGCCTGAATATTTGTACATTGCAGTTGGTCACAACATTGGGATATGCAGTAGAATCAGTGGATCCTCGTTAGAAGATCACAATCAAAGCCTATGACGATGCAGAGCGCTCATCCAAAGGAGCTGTGGTACTACCAATCTGAGTGGGCCCCATGGTAAAGCACATCATTTGTCAGGTTCTGGACCTTCCTCTACCATACAATCTATTATTAGGGAGACCTTGGATACATGCCATGCAAGCCGTTCCATCTACCTACCATTAATGTATCAAGTTCCCACATAACGGTGTAGAGATCACAATCTTGGGCGATGCAAATCCCTTTGCATTTTGCCATAATATCAGCCATCAACCAGAGATTACTGTTCCTAATAATAGAGAAGCCATTTCCTCCACATCATATATAAGTCCAGCCTCTCTTGCCAGTTCAAACACCACTATGCCAAAGAAAGAAAAACTTAAAATGAAAATAGCAGAGGAAGGTCCTGGGGAATACAACTTGAGTCAACTCTTTTGTGTGGGAGAAATGCCCACTTCTCCTCAAACACATGGTAAACCACAACAGTTACTCCAGCAACCACTAAACATGCCTGCATGTGCTTTGACGCCTTTCATCCTTGGAAAGAGTCAAGAAGAAGAAACCCAAGATAAGGACTTAGCAGACTAGATCTATAAAGATCCCATCACCACTAATATACCGCAAGTTAGACTTCCTACAGATCAGTATGGTAGAGGCCTCCTCATTATGCAAAGAATGGGGTATGATGGTCAGAGTGCTTTGGGATATTGCAAACAAAGACGACATGAACCTCTACTGCCGAAATTAATGCCCAAAGGTAACACAGGCCTAGGCTTTGAAAAAGAGATCTTTCCTAAGCTTAGATTCAAAGGAAAACCCAACAAACCGTTATGTCAGCCTACTACAAAGAGGACACCTTTCATAATCAAAACACCATCAAGCACCATCCCAACTGCCCCATCGAGGCTCAAAACCCCAACATGACTATCACCAATGCCACTCATCCCACCAAACGAACCAGTAATCCCATCAATAGTACCATTAGCAGCAGCAACTGTGTCAGAACCCGTAGCAGTATCTATAGCACCAACAGTTCCAGCAGAAGCAACGGAGTCAATATTACCGATACTCCCTGTACTAGATTCCTTGATCCCCATCCATCTTCCTACGGCTCTGATCACTACAAAGGTACATCAACCAGTCACACCTGTAGTATTTAACTCAAAAGACATCCCAGTATGGTATAGTAATCAGATGCTAGAAAGTGACTTAGAGACTGACTCACATGAGTGGGAATATGATTCTGTACAGCTTAACACTTCAGATGAGGAAGATGCACCACTACCTCCACCACACAAAGACATCCCTATTTATGGAGAAGCACAGATAAAGACCACTTGGGTTCCTGAACTGGAAACATCTTCCAACGACCTTACGTCTCATCCTACACCTGATTCTGATAGGGAGAGTACCATCAACGACCTTCACCATAATGTCTTAACACTCACTGATACATCTAGCACACTTAACCTAATCAATGAAGTAATGCCCATTATCCACCCTGAACTCATCGAATGGAACCAACCAAATCCTCCATGTCTTGACCTCTTCCAAAATGATGAGGCCATCATTGACTTTTTGGAATTAAGGGATAACCTACCAAGTGGGGATCACAAAGCTGGATTCACCATTGAACTTAATAGCGCAACATACTTCGAGGCAGATGCCAAACCTTTCAGCTGCAAAAATATAACAATAAAACATGGATCTTCTAGTGAAAACCACACTGTGGCACTGTTTGATCCAACAAAAGTAAAAAGAAAGAGTGTATCCAATGGTGAAAACCTCTCTGAGGTGCCTAAGGATGAAGGGTTTGACATTCTCCTTGATAGTACACAACAGGAACGATCAATGATTCTCATTGAGGAAACCAAAGAATACAATGTGGGGACTTTTGAAAATCCTCATCTCATACATCGAGCATCTCTTCTCACTTCAGAGGAATAGCCTAAGTTTATAGAGTTCTTCTAGAAGTGTCAGATCAACTTTGCATGGTCGTATGCAGACATGCCTGGGCTTGATCTTGATTTAGTCATGCATCACCTTACCATAGTAGAAGGAGCCAAACCTATCAAGCAGAAGCTTTGTAAAATGCATCCCCAGATTGCAGTGCTAGTCAAAACTGAACTCAAGAAACTCCTAGATGTTGGTTTCATTAGACCAATTGATTATGCAGAATGGATCTCCAATATTGTGCCTATTGGCAAACCAAAAGGGGGCATCCGCATTTGTACTAATTTCAGAGATCTGAATAAGGCCTGTCCTAAGGATGACTTCCCCCTTCCAAATATCGACATCATAGTGGATCTGACAGTAGGACACGCCATGCTTTCACTCATGGATGGCTTTTTAGGATACAATCAAATAAAAATCGCACCAGAAGATCAACATAAGACAACCTTCACATGTCCATGGGGCACATATTGTTGGAATGTGATGCCTTTCGGTCTCAAGAATGCAGAAGCAACCTATCAAAGAGCAATGACCACCATCTTCCATGACATGATGCATACTATGATGGAAGATTATGTTGATGACTTACTAGCAAAATCACTTACCAGAGAAGGGCATCTCCACATCTTAGATAAAATCTTTGATAGATTGGAACAATACCGTGTTCGACTCAACCCAAAGAAATGTGTCTTTGGAGTAACCTCCGGGAAGCTTCTAGGATACATTGTCTCAAGAAAAGGTATTGAGGTTGATCCAGCAAAGGTTAAGGCAATCATGGACATGCCACCTCCAAAGAATATCAGTCAGCTAAGGACATTACAAGGGCGACTTCAATCCATCTGAAGATTCATTGCATAATTGGCTGATAAAGGTCACCCATTTACACACCTACTACACAAGAACATCTACTTTCAGTGGGATGCCCGATGCCAGCAAGCATTTCAGATGCTTAAAGACTATCTCATGAATCCACCATTGTTGATGCCACTAGATCCAAGTAGACCATTGTTATTATATATCTCAGCGACAAGTACAACATTGGGTGTACTATTGGCACAACATAATGCAGAAGGAAAGGAGTGTGTTGTTTACTACATCTCTTGCACACTGGTGGGCTATGAACTCAATTACACACCTATTCAGAGAGCTTGCTTAGCAGTAATCTTAGCAGCCACTAAATTGAGGCACTATCTGTTAACCCACAAAGTACAACTCATTGCAAAGATTGATCCACTCAAGTATTTACTCAACAAAGAAACATTGACAGGTCGCTTGGCCAAATGGGTGATGATTCTAAGTGAATTTGACATCAAGTATGTAGACCGTAAAGCTATCAAAGATCAAGTTATTGCAGATCAGTTGGCCTATGCACCACTCATAGGTGATCATCCTCTCATTTCCAATTTTCTAGATGAAGAGATATTCATGATCACAACAACACAATCATGGAAATTATACTTTGATGGTTCGTACACTAGGCATGGCTCGAGGGTAGGCATTCTATTTATCACACCTCAAGGTGATAGCATCCTGAAGTCTTACAGACTCACATTTTCATGCACCAACAACATAGCAGAGTATGAGGCCTTGATCACAGGACTCAGGCTAGCCGTACAATGGAAGTTATAAGAGCTGCAAGTATATGGCGACTCACAACTGGTCATTCGACAATCAACAGATGAATATCAGACAAAGGATGATAAACTCATGCCATATAAGAAAATGGTGGACACTCTAAAGACATCATTTACTACAATTACCTTTGAGCAGATACCCAGAGATCAGAATTGAGCTGCTGACGCTATGGCTACCATTGCATCTCTCCTAGATCTTCCACAGAATTCAACATGCTACGAGTTCTTGGTTGAACAGCTTTGGATCCCCGCTTATGATATCCCCGAATCCGAAACGATATGTTGCCTTGTCGATTCTAAATCCCCATGGTACGCTGAGTTCTACACCTATCTCGGCGATCATACCCTTCCTCCCAACCAATCGAATAACCAATGTAAAACCTTCATTCACCAAACTGCTCTATATACCATTATTGCTGAAACCTTATACCGCCACAGTCTTGATGGTACTCTCCTTTGATGTCTGGAATAAGATGAGATAACAAAGGATTTGGAAGTAGTCCATGAAGGAATTTGTGGGACTCATTCAAGTGGTCCATCACTAGCTAAGAAACTCCTGCACAATGGATACTATTGGCCATCTATGGAAAAAGATTCCTACTACTTTGTTAGAAAATGCAAGAAATGTCAAGTTCATGGCGACCTGATACATGCACCAGGCCAGGAACTACAACCAATCATGACACCATGGCCTTTCTGTCAATGGGGTCTTGACCTTGTGGGTAAAATCCATCCCTCTTCATCCAACGGCCACAAATTCATTATTACTGCCATCGAATATTTCACAAAGTGGATCAAAGCTACTCCACTTACCCAAGTCACCAACAAGCAGATCGTTTCATTCATCCTCAACTACATCATCTACCGGTATGGTGTGCCCATGTCCATCATCACAGATAACGGTCTTCCTTTCAAAAATCAGGATGTCCGTGAACTTTGTGAGAAATTTCGTATCCAACATTGCTTTTCCACCCCCTATTACCCACAAGGCAATGGTCAGGCCAAAGCATCAAATAAAAACATATTAAGGATCCTAAAGAAGACAGTCAATGATGCTGGCCGTGATTGGCATGTTCAACTAAATCTAGCACTATGGGCATATCGAACTAGCATTCGAACCCCTACAGGTGCAACTCCTTATTCATTGGTCTATGGTGTAGAAGCTATCTTGCCTATTGAGGTCGAGATACCATCATTACAAATTTCCTTGCATAATCTGATAGATGATGAAGCTTACAGAATATCTCGTCTTCAGGACTTAGAGTTACTCGATGAGAAGCGACAAGCTGCATACAATCATCTCAAAGCCTATCAGCAACGCATGAGCAGAAGCTACAATCACCAAGTTAGACCTCGTACATTTGAGGTAGGTGATCTTGTTCTTCGAGAGAATCCTCGTAACCAACCAAATAGGGAACATCAGGGCAAGTTCGAATCAAACTGGCTGGGCCTATATGTTGTCACTGCTATGTTCGGATCCGGGGCATATCAGTTGGCTACATCAGAAGGAGAACCGCTTGCAGATCCAATCAACAACATGCACCTCAAATGGTTTTATACCTAAGCTGAACAGAGCATCAGGCTCCCCTGCATACCAAAAAATACCAAAAACATCCAGATAAATGACATGAAGAAAATACAAAAACACCAAATAGAGTAAGAGAAAAATCATGCATCCAAATGGTGAACAACCACTTCGGTGGCACATTGGGTAAGTGAGATGGTGAAAACCTGGCAAACAGGCGCCACTCATAAAGGCAATAGCTCCAGTATCTTTCAGGCTCATTGTGATCACATTCATACACACATCCATCCATCCGAAACCATGGCTTGTTATTCATCTGCCATTAAGAAAATACTCCATACATCTTGCATCCCGCTTTTTCATAGTCATGTCTAAACTGGGGGCAATGCCCTTAACCTATTGATGGAATTGGATTCTATATTGTCTTATGATTCATTAAGTTCTTCATTCAAGCAATCATCAAAAATCCAAAAACATTGAAAAATATCTCACAAAAATCCAAAAACATTCAAAACAATTCAAAATCCAAAAACATCGACAAAACCATTGAAAAATCACACAAAAACATGGCAACACTTTGTATATACTCATCCATGCAGATACCAAAACAAGCATTGACAAAATACTCACACGATGACCATTTACCAATCAACTACACAATCCACATCAACACTCAAAACTATCTTCAAAAAAGGATGCATCCTTCCTTACCCAAACATAGACAAAAGTGATGTTTTCTTTGACAAGAAAACTATGTTAAGCTATCAAATATTTGGTTGGTTTGTGAGTACACTCATTCGTTTATCTATATCGAGATCTTTCCATATTGTTTTGTATCAGTTGTGTATTATTTCCGATGAAGTTCTGGGGCATGTACTAATGGTGTCTACGTGGGAAGTTCACCACGCTATGTGATCTTATGCCAAATGCAGTCATAGATCACTACGGCTTGTTGACTACAGCGTATACCTCGACCATATGAGCATGAACCATTACCAAGGATCCTTATTCTTTATTCTTTATGTATATACTGTTTGTTTGCAGGTACAATGCTCATTCTTTGGTTCCTACCTCATCCAAACTGGATAAAGGTTTTATCTCTTATTACGGTATGCACTTGTCTCAGGATATGATCAGCCTAAGATCAAGGAGGACGATCCAAGTCATGCATGAACGACGATAATCCTTGTCTATTTCGCAAGCAATACTCTGGTCGACTTGACCCTTATATCAAGTCGTTTGTATTAACTTGCTATATAAAATCCATGAAAGGAATACTCAGGTCATCTTGAATCATTATGTCAAGATGCTTGTATTCTCTTCCAACATTTTAAAAGCTCAATGATGAAAATAGAGCACTATGGATCGTCATTTCATTCATCTATTTATAAATTGCATTCCATTGCATATCACCCATCCATTCACTCATTCATATATAGGATTTATATGCAAAATGTGAAAATTAAGTTGGTCTTGGATACAATGACGATCGAGTACTCTGATACATCATCAGTGCATCATGCAAAGTCTTAAAAATACCTTGAATTCCTCATGGTCAGATTATCATTACATTTAGTTGCATCTTGCATTAAGAAACATTCATGTCATTTTTAACTTAACATTGCATATAGTTCATTTTTTGACATTAGTTTTCATTAAATCATTTGCATCACTCATAAAATAATTAGATTCATTTGTGGGATTAAATTGTCTTTAATTATATTAAGTCCTTTACTAGGCATTCATATAGTGTTGATTATCCATTATCATTTTATCATCCTTTATCATTTATTATTGTATACACTCATTTATCCATTTAGTGAGAAAGTGCATTCATTCATCCCTTAACTAAGTATCTTATTATGCTCATTTTAGGATTCATTCACATTGCATTCATTATCATCTTTTTAATTGCATTAAGGTGCAGTTATTAAAACATTAGTTATAGTAACATCACATTATCATTTGTACTTAAATCATATTTACGCATTTAGAATCATAAATCCATTTGTTTCCAAACATTGGTTCATACCATTTTATATATATCCATTTTACATACGCATTCATTTAGGCATTATCATATAAAGCATTTGTACTTTACATTTTGTTTATCCATATTGCACTTATTTAAAACATCTAGATGCATATTCATCCATAAAACATCATTCATTCAACCATTGCATTAACATCATCACATAAATCATATCATCATTATATTTGAAATAGGAAACACCAAAATCCTGTTCATAAAGTCATCATAAGCATACATCATCATCATGGCATTACATACATAAAGCATTACATCAAAAAATCAAATCATACATATACAAACCTGCATTCATATGTTAGTATCCAACATCGTAAATCATCATAAAAACATGCATATAGGAATCATCTCATAAATGCATACATATACACATATCCATCTAAACAATAAACTCATCATCCTGCATAAACATCGATATAAATCAAATGCATATCATCAAAATATGGGATCTCCTCATATATCTCATCTCATATATCAGAGTACAATGAAGTCTACAAAATCGACTACCAAGAGCCATCCAAGATACAGTCCAAAAAATAAACAAATAATACAAATACATATATGTATGAATGCTCTCTCAAATGCCACTCTGGCCCGATGCTGTCCCAACACCTCCACCTGCTCCACCACTGGTGCCTGCACCCCCTGCTCCATCTCTCCATGGAGGCCTCATCGAACCACCACTCTCTCCTGCATCCCCTGATCTCTCCCGCCTCAAAGGACCCATCACTCCCCCACTACTCTGCATCCTCTGCGATCGCTCTGACCTAGTCTGCCGCATCTAAGAATAACTGAGAGCTCGCTGACTAACTGGCATGACCTGCTCATATAAACCCCGCCAGTACTCTACCTCAGCCTGTGCTCATCCAAACTGCCTCATCACCTCCCCTGTAGGCCCCTGTGCTCCTACTCCAACCCAGACTCTCTCCTGTAGCTCCGCTAATCTCTCCACTACAGTATCTCTCTCTTGCAGCACCACTGTCAGCTCTGACTCCCGTGCAAATAGTTGCACATCCCTAGCTGCCACCTCCGCCTCCAAATCCTCTATCCGGGTCTGCAAGCGTACTACCATGTGATCCCGTAGATCTCTAATAGCTCCCCCCTCGGTATCCATAGCTGCCTCCCCTGCACCACCCTCTCTAGTAGGCCCCTCTCCTCTGTCCATCAGGATCTCTCTCTCCATCCCCCTCCCACTCAGCTGAACTCCTCCTGGTATCAATGGCCCCTGTGATATCTATAGAGGCAGTCCACCTCTCCCTCTCCGTTGACTCTGCATCCCCAATCCTCCACCTCCACCTCCTCCACCTCCTCCATCTCCTCCACCACCTCCTCCACCACCTCCTCCATCTCCTCCACCTCCACCTCCTCCATCTCCTCCACCTCCTACTCCTCCTCCTCGACCTCCTGCCCTCCTCCGACCCCGTCCCCTCTCATCCTCAAACACTGGGATCGACTCTGCTGGATCCAATATCCATGGGATCGGGTGTGCTACCCGGTACTGCGTATACTCATCTGTCACCCCTGCATCAACGACCCTCGGTCGTATGTCCCATGGCCTCGCCTGCAGTGTCCGGAACTCTGCCAGTGCCTGATCATATGGTAGCACTAGACCCCATGCATACCGCTCCCGAATAACTTGAGCATACTCTCCGGATCCACTGGGCAGTCCCTGTTGCCGTCCAAACTGCCTCATCACTCGCCCAGGCACCTATCTCTCCACATGATATGCAGTCCTCCCAATGAGGAATCGAGTCATAAACACATAAGGTAGTGCCTCTGCATCATCATCCCATGGCTCACACTCCAAGTATGGCCACCATATCACTGCATCCAGGTCATCCAATGCCCGCCGCCACCACTCTAACTTCCCCAAGTGGGGCTGACTCATCATACCACTGTACATAAACATGTACGGCTGATCCACCGCATGGAATCTCAGACTCACTGGTTGAGTCACTGGTAGGTGCTCCCAAGCCCAAATATGTAGCAGCATCATGTCCACTACTAAGGAACCCCTCCCCTAGGGAACTACCTCATGGAGCTCCTGATACATGGGTGCCAGCACGCATGGCCCCCACGCAAATCGGGTCCCCTTGGTCATCATCATCTTGATAACCTGCCCCCATCCCACCGCCAAACCATCTAAACGCCTGTCTGGACACAACAGACCTCCTACAATCTCTGACAAAACTGCTGGAAGAGGCTCATATAATGCTGCTATATCCTCCCATGCAATAGAGCCATCATCAATATATACATCCTCATCAAAAATCCTCTGCACCGAATGAGTCCCCCAGGATCTATTGTATGTGACCAGCTCTGCTTGAATCAGAATCCGTAGGATGTGCCACACATCCTCTAGAGTCACAGTCATCTCCACTTGTGCCAAATGGAAGGTGCACATCTCACTGTGCCACCGCTCTGCTAGTGCTCTGATCAATCCGTGATTCATATGAATCACGGGCATGTGCATCATCTCGTATAGACTAGTTGCGGCAATGCAGTCTATCTCTGCCTGTGTCAATCGATCCCGCAACCCCTATGTCGCAGGATGGAACTCCCGTAACTGCAACACGCGTAGCTCCTCCTGCACATAGACATTCATCAATCACCATCAATTGTTTTGTTTTCAAACTTTCTTAAGTTTAAACTTAGACTATCAACAAATACTTTGATCAAGTATCTTTGGGTCTCAATAGTTAAGCAATCATGGCCACCTAGACTTCAACAGGCATTTATCCTAACAAATGACCTAAGTCTCATCAGGTTGCTATGGTTCAAAACAACTCCAACTTTACATCACCAACCATCCCTCATTGGCATCAGAGAATTAGCCTTCATCCAAACTGGGGCATCTTTTTATCCTAAGGCAAAAGCACTATTTTACCAACAAAAGCGCTTGTTTTTCAACAATAGTGCTACAACCCTAACAAAAGTGCTCAATCACCTATACAACAACGCTACAACTGCAAACGCGCTACAACCCCTATACAATAGCGCTATTTTAACTCAATAGCGCTCAATTAAGTCCTCAATAGCGCTTGTTAAACAGAAGTGCTAAAACTTGCATACAATAGCCCTCAAACAATGGCTCAATAGCGCCATTGCGGTGCAGTAGCACTAATTCATGGAGCAAAAGCGCCAAAACCGTACTTCCAGCGCTCTTGCTCCGACTTGACTTGGACTCAGCTAAAAACCTATCAAAAATGCATAAAAAATTAATTTTTTGAATTTGCGTACCGCTGGTCCATAGTCGTTTGGGCACTAGAACTGTCGCACTCGCTCGAATCTATGCTCGGTGATCGGAATCGGCATCCTTGCTGCTACTTGCTCCTCCAAATGTCCCTATTAGAGCTTTGATTTCCAACTGGCCGCGGTCACAAATGATCCTGTTTTTGCCCCTTTCACCCCATTTATACCCTTCGCCATCACCGTAACTTCTCCCCGCTTACCGCCGTGGTCCCCGTGAACTTCCCGAGCCCCCCCATTTCTCCCTTTTTCCCCCGTTTTCTTCCATTTTTCACCCACGTTGCTAACTTCTTCTTTTCTATCACCCTGCCCATTTTCATTCTTTTTCGAGAGATCGCCCGATTTTTCAAAAAAATTCGACCCATCTCTCGAGGGGGCATACCACCCATTAAATTTATATTTTATGGGGCATTTCTTCACACTAGTTTTTCTTTCTTTGAAATGACGCGATAAACCGCACCGTCTCAAAGAGGGGCAAATGTAGTCACACAAATCTGTCCAGCTTAATTAAATAAATATTTGTTATTTATTTGATTAAAAATCTACTAGCCATCAATTAATTAAATTAATATTTAATTAATTCATCCCCAAACATTTTTCTATTAATTATATAAATTATTCAATTTATTTTAATTAATTCATTACAATCAAATTCAAATCAATTAAATAAATAAAATCTATTTATTTAATTAAATCCCCTTTTTTTCCTCTTTTAAATAAATTAAATAAAACATTTATTTAAATCATTGTCCCCCCCACTTGCATTTTCCTACAAATGCAACTTGCACACATTTATTGGAATAAATGAATTTTTATTTTTAATAAAATCCTATTTTCCCTCACCCACCAAATCCACTTGCAAAATCTAATCCCCTTCTAGATTCTTCTAACCCCTTCCTAATTAGCCTAATCCATCCCCTAATTATTGTCACATTCCTAAGCAAAATGGAGTCACTTCTCAAAGACTCCAAAGTCTTTGAAAAGCATTTAATGCTTTGTGTGTTCAACAAATTAACCCCCAAAGTCTTCCAAGACCACTAATGGCTCTTACATGACCATTTATGGCTCTTACATAACCATTTATGGTTATTTCAAACTTGTCTCCCCAAAACATTTATTGTTTTGACCATATTCATCCATTTCACATTTGCACAAGAGTTTATCCATTGGATAAAAGCTTTATTCTTTGAATAAAGAGTTTATTCATTCAACCAACCTTGACTCTAAAATCTCAAAGTCATATCAGGCATTTAATGCTTATTCCCTCCCCTCTCAACCTATCTCACATTAACACTTGTCATCCTGGGATTGGGTTGAAAGCCCTCACATGGATTTGAAATCATTCAATCCTGACCCTTGTTGAGATTGCTCAATCTCAACCATCTATTGCTCCATTTTTCCTATAAATAGAGCCCATTTCTTCATACTCCAGATCCTAAAAACTTGTATGCATTTAAGCTATAGGCATTTTAAGAGAGCATTTTTAGCATAATTAGCTAATATCTTGTCTTTTTGGAGAAAATCAATCATTTTAGCATCAATAGCATAGTATTAGCTTTTCATTTCACATTTGAAGCACAATACTACAATCTCAATCCTCCATAAGCATCCATAGTGCAAAAAGCTGTTGAGAGCTACACTATTTTGGAACTTGGAGAGGAGAGAAACAAGAAAGAAGAAGCCTAGAGCATGTTAGGAGGCATTTGGAGATGTCTCATCGTATTTACCTTCCTAGTTAGACATTCTATCATTCTTTTGGTATCTCTTTTGATATGCTTGTGTAGGAAAGTATTTGGTTTATGATTTCTAACACTAACAACTTGGCTTTTCTTCTTATTTGTGTTTTGGTTATCATTGACCAACCTTCCCTTTTTGCAGAGCATCAATATATATATATATATATATATATATATATATATATATATATATATATTATAATAATTTTCACATATTTATAAAATGTCCATGTAAACCCTAACTAGGAATATATATATATATATGAATAAACCTTTTTATATTTTTTGATTATTAAAAATGTCCATGAAAACCCTAATCTTTTTTTTTAATATTATAAAAACCCCTTTTATTTTATTTTAACATCATTACTTGCCCTAACCCCAAATCTTTGGGCAAGGGCTTTATTTTATTTTATTTTTTTTGTTTTCAAAATTGCAGGGCCAAACGAATGCATGGAGGGGTTTTTTTTGTTTGAGAGGCAGCTTGGAGGAGGCAGTGGCAGGATTCTCCCCGGCCGGGCACCGCCCATTGTGTGTCCACATAGTGGTGGCCACTTGGTGCCGCCCACCGTGTGTCCACATAGTGGTGGTGCCGTGGGCGCCGCCCACTGTGTGCCCACACAATGGCGGTGTCTTGGCACCGCCAACCGTGTGTCCACATAGTGGTGGTGCCACGGGCACCGCCCACTGTGTGCCCACACAATGGCGGTGCCTTGGCGCCGCCCACTATGTGTATGCATAGTGGGGTTCGGCCCCTCTGAAACCCCTAAAAAAATTTCCCCTTTTTTTATATATTATTATTTTTATTTTTTTTTGAAATTAAATTAATATATATATATATATATATATATATTTAAAATATGCTTTTATATATTTAGATGCTCTAAATGTCAAGGGTTAGTCTCTTTTTTTTTCATGCAATGTATGATGTATATTTTTTTTTTTAAAACAAAACTTTTAACAGATCCATTAATAAAATTCCAGATTAAAAACAATGTACTCCATTTTTTTTATATACTGTTTAGCTAGAATTTGAGATAAACTAATTAATTTAGATTTATTTTCTGTAGTAAATGACTGACAAAATCTAATAAAAATTAAACAGCAATCTAGAGAAATATGATATTATTTAATTTGAAAAGTTTGTTTAACCCTAGGTTTTAATTTCTGTAAATGAGCAAATGACATAATTAAATATATTTATCCAGCAACTATATATATAGGTTATTATTTAAAATAGACATTCAACTTTAGATTTTAATTTGTTGCAAATGTAAATAACAGATTTAAGTGAACTTAAAACAGTAACTATATAAATCTAGAATTTATTAAAATAATTCTTTAGAGATGGCTATCATAACTTTTAGATTTTATTTTCTGCAATAAATAAAATGACAGATTTAAATAAGCTAACTTTTGCACTTCCATGTATAGATCTAAATGTTTTATTTCTAGCCTACTACATGCATGCGAAGCTATTCATTCCTTTCCTATTTTATTTCATTTTAAATGCATAAGGAATAAAGTAAATTTCTTTCTTTTCAAATTATCATATACACATCAGATATTATTTTTTCAGAACTTTAGGAACTAATCCAGAAATATTCATTTAATTTCTGCAGTATAGCATAATAAAATATTTCATTTCCTTAAAGTACATTAAAAGGCACTATCGTCACTTTACAAATAGGTCTCTCATTTCTAATAAATGAAGACTTTCAAAGAATAATAATTACATTTACAAATATTTTTCTGCATCAATAACTCCAGCCACTTCTACTTGTCCTATTTCTTTCTTCCAACAACCTGCAATAAATCAAAAGCTATGACCATGGAGTGCTCACCTCCCAGCCTAGGCTAACTAGTAGCCACCCCTGAGCTTGGAGAACCAAGCCCTACACAAGTAACACACATGCAAACACAACAAACAAGGGAAAATAATCACAAACATATTCCTAACCCAAGCTACACCACACCACACAATGTGATGTCTTTACACAGGTGGTAGTGGACCAAATACCCTGAGGAAACTGCAAGTATGACAAAACACAAAGCCACCTCATGGAAAACCAAATACATCATAAGTATAACAACCCCACAACCTTATGCCCCACAACTCATTCATGCCTTATTTCCCTCCTTGTGACCCCCAAATGCATAAACAAGCCATGCAGCAAGGGTTACATAGGAATCCCTTGAGATCACTCTCTTAATGAGAGCCTCTCACTTGAGGCCTATCAAACTTCTACCACCCACAAGACCATCCTCTGTCCCAAGAGTAGGAGGTCTTGGTTACTCCCATAACACAGAATATACGCAAGAGTAAAATGTAGAACACAAAATAATTTTCATAAGAGAAAATACAAGAAACAAGCCTTTTCCATACAAGCAGTTCCTTTCAACATAACATGCAATATAAAAACAATACAGGAGAAATTTAACCAACCTTCAACTACCTAAAGGAATGCTAGATTAGTTGAGGATGACCAGCCCAATTCCACTATTTCCTTCCTTCTCTACTCTTAGCCAATTTCCTAAAACCAAATCTATCTTTTCTTTCAAAAATTCTTGTCTCCAAAAATGGAGAGTGGGTGATTACCTGAAAAATCTTTCATTCATGCCTAAAAAGGCCTCAATGAGAATTCTCACAGGTTTCTAAAATTGAAAAAGGAAAAGTCAGAAAAAGATCCAAAAGGATCTCTCATCAAAAAGGAAAGTTAACAACTTAGGTGATGCCTTCTAATTTTCAATTTTCTCTCAACTTAGGAAACCCACTTTTTAGGGTGTCTAAATGGTCACATGGGAGTTGAAACATGCCTAAAATTACTCCTAACCCTTAGATATACCCTATGGGCTTTAGGAAACACTATTAAACTACCCCTAGGTGTCCATTTAACCCCTTTTAAACACCTCTAAAGTTAATTTTCGGGTCAAACGTAAGTTGACCACCCCAAAGATTCTCTTCCTAAGACAATTATGGACTCACATTAAATTAATTGAAAAAGCTATGGTTAAACAACTCCCTCCAAGAGACAATTTAAAAAAAAAAAAAACATAAATCAACACATGTGTCAAGTGACATAATAAAAATACTTTTACAAAATTATACATGAAATCTTATCTCTTGTTGGATTTATACAAATAAATAAATTCAATCTAACACACATGCAACATCCACTTTTACAAATAAAATACTATACAAACGAGATGTTGTCTCTCCAAATAGATAGACCCTTGTTTTACGAAGGTATAGAGGTCTAGGTTTGGTTCTCCATAATATTTCCATGGTCACATGGATAATTTTCCTGCACATCTCAATTACACATTAGTAATTTCAAATAACCTCATATAATATAAAACACATGAATAAGAATACACATCGAACACTCTGCATACAATATACACTTAAACAAATCAATACATCTTATATCCAAATAAATCCACATAAGCAATTATCGTAATTCTCATAATTTTGATCCACACATAAAACATGCATACTATTTCTATCATCATAGTAAAGTCGTGCAAATCCAATAATGATATATATCATCTCAAATTCATCCTATTCTAAAATCATATAGAGTTCTATATCATAGAGCATATAAATGAAGCATCAACATATAGCAATGTTATCCAAATCATGGAATCATATACGTTCTAAATCTATAATGCATAAAAAAAGTACACCTCAAGGTGAAATGATTCTGTAACCTGGTTCAATTACTTTTCTCACCAATCTATCTATCTAACATAGCCCATCCTATTGAATTATAGCATTTATTAGTAGGGTCAAACATGGTCAACTAAGTTAATCAAATCTTGGTTGGGGAGGGCCTTACAAGTCCTAAGATGTGACTCAAATGATGACAAGATTAGGACTATGATAGATAGCCACAAATTGATAACTCAAGCAAGGTATGGCTTTCTAGGAAATGATAAATTCTAAAGGTAAGCTAACTTAACTCAAGGGACTGAGATGGTATCCTACCATGAAAGATGATAGTTCTAAGCAAAAGACTACCTATTGATATGAAAGTTGATGAAAGATAGTAAGGACAAGAAGGAAATTTATTTTGAACTTTAACAAGATTGAATATTTGGGTGGAAGTTTGAGTGGATTGATAGCGAAAAGGCATGGTGATGTAGAGAATCCAATAAACTCAACCAACTAGGGAGATATTTCTCCCAACTCACCTATTCAATTAGGTGTCAACCCTTCACTGACTTACAAAACCCCTCACAAGGCCACAGGTTACTCAAAAGGATTCAATACCCCAAAAAACACCCATGCTCACCAACCCTCACCCAACCATTGAATCACAATCAAATAGGACAAATAAACATGTCTAAGTCACAATCCAACTCTCCAATATTCATTCACCACCAACACCCTCAACCCTTATTCACACAAATCCTCCTTCAACTGGGTCTTCTAATCCCCCCTGGTACTCAACTCACAAAATGTATTAGATATCCAAAAACCAATGTACTTTCAAACACTCTTACAAGGACCACTCAACATAGACCACCATGGGTCTTTACCCTCCCAACCACCCAAAGGTCAAAGGAAGATTCACTGCTGCAACACTCACTTTTTGTGATAGTCTCAGGCACTCATTTCATGGCCATTCTTCTTCACAACACTCTCTAACATTAATTATGATGATTGTGTACCTCCTTAAATCTTCCACAAACACAAAACTCAATACCAAACTCATTCCCAATCTCACTAATGGACTAACTCAACTCATTGTCAAATTGTGACAGTTAATGCAAGGTTTAGGACAGTCATACACCCTGATGGATTGATGGGATTTTTTGGTCACCAAACACTTGGATTATGTTTATAACTCCCGCACAAATTCCCCAATCCCTTAACAAGACCATTCAAGGACCCTTGAGTCAATTACACCATCCAAACTCCATGCATACATTGTGTTATCAGATTAAGACACAAAAATCAACACCTTCCACATATTTGCACGTGCCAAAATGCTCATGAGACCTTGCAATGATTAAACAAACAAAATAAATGATTTTATGGGTCATCCCATGCCTTGAAATGGATTTATCAACATGAAAATGACACCTAATGTATTTTAGTTTGCCTCGGGTTACCCTAGACTAGTTTTTTGATAGTTTTCACCAATTTGGCTATAACTTTTGCAATACAGAACGAAACGAGATGAAACCAAAGGGAGATTGAAGAGGATTGACCCCTATAACACATTCAAGACATTTTTAAATAAAAATAACATGCTAAGGAATTCCAAACTCCAATATAGAAGTTTGCAACGTTAAAGAACTCAGAATTTGCAGGGTAAAACTGAGATATTCATTAATTGTGCTTAGTTACAATGCTCAACCAACCCTTGGTCATGGAGAGTGCCTTATTAAACAACTCTGAATTCTCCCTCAATGGTTACAACCACCTTTTAAACTTGTCTCAACAAACTAACACCTAATTTCTCATAAAATGCACAAAATGTTGCTTTAACAATGTTGAAAATATTAGCAACTTTCTCAAAAATTGTTCCTAGCCTCAACCCAAGACCACTATGACTCAAAAATGATAGAAATAGGTTCAAATAGGTCTATTAAAAACTTTCCACATGAATTGTAAGTATTTGTAAATGAAATATCGCATTATAAAATTTATAAATTGCAAACGAATTTTTTTTTATCAAACAATGCAAGCAAAATTCACGATACCAAGAAAAAATGCAAGGCTCTGAATTCAATAGAGCACCCACAGAAGATGACAAGAGAATTGCCTACCAGCAAGGCTATACAACCATGGCTGATTGAATACGAGAATTGAGTGGGCAAACACAAGATTCTGGTGCATTTGTCACAGAGGTAAATAAGGTAAATGAAAATTGTTTCAAATTGAATACTTTACCTGCAATAATCTAATTGATGTTGAGTTCCAACATAAAGTGACTATATCTATTTTCAATAAGCAAGCAATGATAACAATGTACATGACATTGGAATGCAGCCTGCTAATCATGAAACACCACTTGCACATGAAGGTCCGGATGTGCATCCCAATAGTGGAGGTACTCATTTTCTATTCAAATTTATTTATGTAATTATTAATATAATTAAATATCTTAATTTGTAATTAGAGTAGTAATTAATGTAACTTTTTTTGTTAATATTTTAGAGCATGTAGTCAGTGGTGACCAAGTGGAGCATGATCTGGGTACATAACATCAGGAACGTGATGTTCCCCAATTCGGTAAAGAGGGCCACTATTATTCCTTTAAACAAATTTAATTGCAATTGGTGTTCAGCATTAATGTAACCTTTAGTATTTCAACTCCAGAGGATCTAGAGGGTGATCAGCATGTTGAGGTTGAAGCTAGACAAAATGATGTGGCCCCATCAAGTAAAGAGCACAATAGTTATGTTCTCTAAATTAATGAAATACTTGTAACAATAATATTTTTTTTTTGAATTTAACCCATTTCTTTGTTATTGCCGAGGAACCCCCTTCGCGTCAGTGTCCCCGTCCTTAGTATAGGACTAGGCATACATTGAGATCATGAGAAGAGGGTAGAACAACTAAAGAGGGGGGAAATGATGAAGAAAATGATGTTCCACTTAGTCTTTTCATAGCTTCAAAGAAAAAAAATAAAAATAAACGATTGTAATCTACCTTATTTGATAATGACTGAATTTTATGTGTTAATGAATGTAATTATGTGCTAATGAATGGTTATGAATGATATGCATGTTGGCATTCTACACTCTTATGATAATAGTTGATGTTCATTGATGGCAACCATTTGGCAACCAACTAGAAAGTTACCGATAATTGGTTTCTACATGCCCGACATCACAAACTTCATACACCGTGTTGTTCACCAAAAGTGATAACCCAAGAACACCTGCAATCCTTCTATGAAATGGCCAATTTTAGTCTACAAAACACATCAGGACTTGGACAACATAACATAGGACCCTAATTGATCCTCATGCACGTCAGGTTCTGCTAGACCTAGGGGGGACACCCTTTGATTCTTTGAATACAACGATTACATACACATAACTGCATCAACACTAAGCAGATAGATCATTTCACAAGCTCAACAGGTTAGGAAACACTATGGATTGGCTAGATCTGTACAAACAATAAGATGGAATAGAGCTTGGAAAGAATGGAACACACACCCCTAAACATGAAGGGAAATTAGATTTTCTTTTAAAATGTGTATCTGAAAAACATCCCCAAACTTGCAAGACCAGTGCCTTGTTCATTGGGCAACAGAGTCTCACACAGAATTGCAAATATGTCAATCATAGTTGCAAATTTGTTTTTCTTATAGAATATCCCTTCATTAACACCTTATATTAATACATTACTCGGATCCATTCACAACATTATCAAATCTAGGACACATTCCATTATTCATGATTGATTACAAAATTTGAAACCTTCATTGAAGGATACCCACAAACAATCATACAACTTCCTTGAAATTGACAAATTTCATCCTCCTTGAGGATTGAATTCATAATACTGAAATGCATACACAGAGACAATATGGTGGGAAATTACTCATGCCTGACACAAGTAAAGCCTGCAACTAGAAAACACATCTTGAATGTTGCACTCAAATCCTCTGTACCCTGAAACCAAACAAAAGCATTTACAAACTTGGGTCAAGATATTCAGAAAATGGAAGCCATCAAATCTGGAGCATTTTCAAATTTTTGGAACCCTTACAAATGAGAAGAATCGAGAATAAGAAGCAGAGGGAAAGATCAGATCTGCAATCGAAATTGCCAAGTGTCTATTTTCTCTAATTGAAATTCTTTACCTTCTTCTTTCCCATGGAAACTTCTCTCAAAATATCCCATATTTGATTAAAAATTAACCACCTGACTGGATTCCTCACTCTAAGAGCTTTTCGGAAACATATAATACTTTATATTTTGGCCAAAAATACAGCCCTGGGAAAATTAATCATTTATGTGTGCACATCATTTAAATTTTTCATTTTCTTTACATAGTCTCAACTATATAATAAACTGAATTTAACTTTGATTTTTTGCTCTGATTGTGCCTTGATGCCTTACCACATGGAAACCTCTGATTGGTTCGCAAGGTCTACTGGGCACCACCTAGGATGACATGCCATCACACTGCCACATGTCCGCTTGCTTGTTGCTTGCTCCTTGCCATCTGTGCGCCACATCATCGCCACCTAGGCGCCATCGGGACAAGACTCACCTGCTGGATATTTGACTGTAACTGCCACCTGAACGCCACCTAGCTTTCGCCATTTCACATTTTGCCTTTTGCCATTTTGTGGCCTCTAATAAGTGAGCATCTCACCTTCGCGAAGCAGCGCGGATCATCCGATCTCCCGAAACATGCATGATCTTTACCCTGCTCAGTTTTCAGAAATGCTTTTCACCATTTCACAGCCTCTAACATTTGTGCAACTTGCCTTCATGAAGCCATGCTGATCATCGATCCATCTCAGACATGCTCGCTGGTTAAGTCGACCTTTCTTTGCAAAATTTGCCCTCTTGCCTCATGAAGCGTGCCTACGTGGGGTCCACCTGTCACCATCTATCACCTCCTCCGGTCACTTTGACATATTACTTGGGTGGAGATTTGCATTTAAACATCAAAAATTTCCTCTCCACAGTGAATGTGGGATAATGTTATTCTGCCTGTAATTGCATTTTGAAGCAATTTCTGGGGTTTTCATGGCTGCCAGTGCATTTTGTTGGAGATTTTAAGGAAGTTTTCAACGCCACAGAGAGGGAGGACTGGCCTTCATTTTCTATTTCAATTTCCTTAAAAACTTCAATGCACACTTACATGCCATGCTGAGGAAGATCTTCTGTTGTTGCTTCTTCATTAGCACGTAGAAGCCTGGAGGGAGATGGGGGAATTTGACTACTAAAAGCATTGTTTGAAGTTTGTTGTTGTTGTTGCTGGCAGGAGAGCATGTGAGAGTGGAAGCCACCGCTGGAGCACTTCAAACACCACGCTGCACTCAACAAGGAGGGTGCTTTGACTGGCATTTATATAATCAAACTACAAATGCCCCCCTTTTCCATCACCACATGAGCATGGGAGAATGCAGTTTTACATCACCATCCTCATTTTCTCTGTGTCTTAAATACTTTGAAGATTTCCATACTCCTTGTCCTCCACCATCCACACAGGGGAGAAACTAGTTTCATTTTGATGGAAGTTTTCATGGCCCCCGTTATGCCACACTGCTCATTGCATTTTGTTGAAGACATAAACCCATGCCACGCATAACAGGGAGGATGATATTGGCTTGACTCCAACAAGCACCTTTTACCACATCATGAGAGGGTTCTGGCAAAGGTTGCAGCATTTTGAACATTTAAAATGGCATGCTGCCATGCCACGATTGCATTAGTTTTAAAACTACTAATGCCCTCCTTAACGCCTCTCTCCAGCTTACATTGCTCATGGCAAAGAAGACTGGCAAAGGGGACATGAGAATTGGCCCAAAGCTACCAAAACATTTGCTATGCAGTTCACAATGCCTTGGTTCAAACATGATAAAGAGGCACGTGAGGGGAAAGTTAACTGGTGTTTTATTTGTTTCAAAATCTTTTGTAACTTCAAAACACCTGCCAGCCCATTTGCATTTAGTCTTCAACTTAACGCCCTTCCTCATCCACCACACATGGGGCTTTATTTGGCATTTGATTTGGGTTTTCCTGTAATCTATTCACCATGCTTAAAATACAGATTGTGTTGCCCACACCTTAGGGGATACATCTCGTTAAACTCAAGTCAATGGATTCTTTAGTGACTGCAATTCCAAAGAATGCTATACTCATGGAATTCAGTTGCAGGATCGAACCATAGGTGGAATCTCTCTTCTCGGCCTATATGAACACTTCCATTCCCATAAACATTGGTCTACAGAACGTTCAACAAGAACTAATAATGACACTACTATGCAAGCCCATATCTTTATGGATCGTGAAAACATTTACTAAGAACAATTTCACCGTAAAAATAATGCACGGGCCTGAGCCAAGTCGGGCCCCAAAGTGGACTCGACTAAAAAAAAAATTGTTTTCATGCAATTGACCTCTGAAATGCTTTAGGAACCTCACACACACCTCTGGAAATGATCGGCATTGTTTTTGGATCATCAGACTGAATTTTGCAACCTTCAGGCGATTACGCCACATTTTCACATTTAATCGCGAAGACTTATTTTTTAAAGTCGTCAAAACACCTTTCTGGACCTCGTTGTCTGATAGGGGTGTACTCTGATATACAAGCATGAAATCTACCAAATGGTTTCTCAAGACGAGCCCCGATCAAAGAGATATTAATCACCGAAAATGACAAACTGGCTTTGTCGACATTGCGGACCTGATGAAGTCAATATTCTGGCAACATATGATGCCTTTCTCAAAAATATCAAACAACCTCCGCAGGCCCTCAAATTTGAAACATAGGTACCTTGAAGTACATATTAAAACTTTGGATTCTCAATTTGACCAAAATTATGACTGGGTACAAATGGCGCGCTCATAAAAACAACTACTTTAACTGATATAGCACTAAAAGTACGAATAACTGAAAATGATAGCTAAGTAAACCCTTTTGAAAACTGATCAAACGGATTGATAGAGGCTTGAAAATCGAAACATAGCTTGTAATTTATACCAATATTAACCCAAAAGAAACATTTTGTCATGATACTTACTGGAGCAACTTTTACACTTGTGCGAAACAGGGCTCCGACTAGCTGTCGAAACAGGGACTTGCCAAAACATAGAAACTGTAAACAGATTGATCTTCAAAAATTGAGCAAATGGATTCATCAAGTCTTGAAATTTTTCAACCTGAATCACATTTATGCATAAAATTGAATCCATTTTGAAATTCTTCATGATAATCTATAGGGAAAAAGATATAATCACTCAAAGTAGGCTACTCAATAAAAACTGCATTTGTGCCTAAAATGCACTTTCAGCTCACCCCTCGAAATGGGTACTTGATAAGCTTCTCCAAACTGAATTCTAAAAGTTTCACATCACTACATAGGCCAAATGAAAGGTGTGGGACATGAATCCCAAGCCTTACCCTCTGAAAATCAACTGGCTCCACTTTCCCTCTCTCTAACTAGGCCATTCAAACTGACTTATTTAGATACTTTTCTGACATGCAGATACAAATTTTAAAATGGGCCTATAAAATTTGACTCAAATTTAATGAGTCCCAACAGTGGCTTTGACTGGGGATGGTTGATTGCAAGATCAACAAAAGAATCATAGAATCAATGGTTAAGCAGACCACCCAAAAACAGATCACTTCTCATTTTTTCTCTTCTCAAAAATTGGGCTTCCTTATTCTACCCAAATAGCAGGGCACTTTATTTAAAACCACACAACTGAAATCAAAGCAACTATACAATAGATACAAACATGCTTAAAACTGAATATAAGATGCTCAATCAATCTTAGCATTTACCTCTATCAAAAATCTGATTCTCATCACTTGATACCATGATCCAAACAAAGGCACTTTTCAATAACAGCTGAGCATAATTCTTATAATCAACCTTTGTTGTCTCATTACTGTAATAGTTGGTGTGCATACCTCTTGTCTGATTCTGAACTTTGTAATCACACACTACTTCAACACAAGTAAAAACATGAGAGAATTGACCATAGAGGCCTTCCCACAAGTTACCGTACATTTCCCTATCCCAATCAATTCTACCATTAGCAAGGGCATTATCATGCTGAATCTCAAAAATAAAACATTCATTTTCAACATTGTTATTCTTATCAGCACATGCCTTATTATCATTTAAATCAATAGAATGAGGGACACTACTAACCAACTAATGCAAACAAGGAGCATAAATGTTAGAACCCGGATGTGATACTTCACTATGTTGATCACACTGTATACTTTCCTTGTTTATCAAACTCAAAACTTCCGCATTCTCAATATCCCATTCATGGAAAAGAATGCATACCTCTGGCTGAAGCAAATCCTTAGCTAAATCTTTCTCATTCAGGCTTACATCCATCTGAAAAACTTCCATTTGTGGTCTGAAATAATCATCACATAACCCATGCCTCTTGTCTTCATCATGAAGTAATTTTTTACAACCCATGCTACTGTTGTTCAGAACTTCATCAGCATTACAAACTTGTTCAACACAAGGGGAAATCTCAACATTTTCATCAATGAAATCAGCATGATGGACATTTATACCAAAAACAAAAAACTCCATATCCGGTTCAAGCATATTATCAACATTCACATCCTCTTCATGATACTTCAAATTCTGAAAGCATTCAAATATGGGTTCATTTAAATCTGAAAATAAAACATTATCAACACTTTCACACATGTTTTTATCTTCACAAATGCCTTCATTTTCAAATTCACAACTGACGTACATAACTTGGTTTCCTCCCATATCATCTTCACAAGATAAATAATAAGAATTATCATAACCACTTTCAGCTGCATGACTGGCATTCATTTGCTGATCATAAGAAAGTAAAACACTTGTGCTAAGATCATTCTCATTCTAAAATTGATCTTCATTGTTCATTTGCATACCTTCGAAGTGCTGGGAATAGAACTCATTGTCCTCATAATCAACAAAAATCTGATTTTCATCATATTGCACATCTTCACTTACATAATCAGCAACATTCAGTGATCCTTCAGTATTTGGTATTTGAACATCAAATACATCAACAACATGTAAAGATTGATGGTCATCATTACCATAATTTTCATTATTGTTAACCTTAGGAGATGCATGATTAACTTGATAATTTGCAGTCACATAGTTAGCATAACCGGCATACAAATCAAATGGCACGTACCCCTTATATATATCTATCTCTGTATCAACATTTTCACAACACTTCCCATTAATCATTCCATCATTACTATGAGACGCAACCGACATTAACAACAGAGGATCTTGACTCTCATTCCAATTTGAAGCACATGCATCAACAAAACCATTCGGAACTGCAGAGCTTGATGCACCTAGACACGGAATGATTTGCTCAACTTCACATGGTATTTCACCATTGAAGGTGCTTTGACAAGAAACTATTGCAAACACAAATTTGTTGGCTATCCCAAATTTCAAATTATTTTTTATGTCCCTAGCTGTGTTAAAAGCTTCATACAAGGTTTTGGGTTCTTTGTTTCTCAATAGGAAACCCATCTTCTTACCAAAAGCACTCATATAAATATCCAGACATACCGTATCATCAAACTTATACTTTCTGGAAATTTTAGACAAAGCTTGTGACAATTTGATATTAAATGTTGGTACCAATTCATCTTCCCTGATTTGTATATAAGTGAACTCTTTCATCAAGTCATAATCACTCATCTTTTCATCAAATTGGTCTATGAAATCTGAAACTAGTTCTTCGCATGAGGAAATACAATCTATCGGCAAAAAAGAGAACCAATCCCTTGCATCCTCTTTCAATGACTGAACAAACAATTTCATGCATACATCTTCTTGACAAATTTCGAATTCTCCTATCAAATCTGAAAATATTTTCAAATGTTGACATGTTGATTCTAATTTCTTCCCACTAAAAATTGGGAAATACTTTCTAATTTCTGTGGGTATGGGATTTGGGTAACCCGAAATACCTTCAAAGTTTAGAGCAGCATAATACTTCATACTAAAACTTTTCCTATTACATGGTCATTCTGGTTTACTAGGCATGGTCATATGTGGATAAGATTGGGGGTAAAAGAGTTCACTACACACTTCTTCTTACTCCCACAAATGATTATACAATCTTGGATAAAAACTTCAAGCAAGTACCCTTATACTAAAACTATTTCACAACATTGCTTGACACAAAGATCCTCCTAAATTTGCATACTACTGAAGGTCATAAACACTGGATATTTTCAGTAGCATAGATATGCAAATTAATTTTTTGTGATTCTTCTTTCCCTCTAGACTAGTGTTGTTCACTAAATGGGAAAACAACATTACACATTCAAATTTTCAGAAGAGATGTCTTGCATTTAAAACCTTTGAAAATACTTGGAGATTTGCAACTGTAAGACTTGTAGATCTGGAGATTTACTTCACTTTTAGCACGGTCTTTTACATAAGACTCACCACCTCTTGCACAGAGGATATTATGAACAACAGAACGCCACTCAACACTTATTTAATTCTATGTTTTTCTTTCAATCTTGCAGCAATAAACACTCTTCCAAGCTATTCAACAATGGTATGAACCATTGAGTCGCCACCCAATAAGGAATTGGGGAAAAATTCGCACACAGCTGCAAGAACTTCTTACAACTCTCAACAATATAAATTCACTGTTAGTCCTTCATAAAATATTACATGTAACACATATCACTCTGCAGATCCAGAACAAGGAGCATTTTCTTCACCATAAAACCACTTTCAACTTTGTGCATGTACAATGGACTGACTAACTGGATATGAAATTGATAGGATGAAGAATACATTCCACTTCTAACCATATCAATCAAGCATTTGAATCCATTTAATACCCCAGCAGAGTCACCATTTTTGTTGTTCACCAAAAGTGATAACCCAAGAACACCTGCAATCCTTCTATGAAATGGCCAATTTCAGTCTACAAAACACATCAGGGCTTGGACAACATAACATAGGACCCTAATTGATCCTCCTACACTACAGGTTCTGCTAGACCTAGGGGGGACACCCTTTGATGCTTTGAATACAATGATTACATACACATAACTGCATCAACACTAAGCAGATAGATCATTTCACAAGCTCAACAGGTTAGGAAACACTACGGATTGGCTAGATTTGTAGAAACAATAAGATGGAATAGAGCTTGGAAAGAATGGAACACACACCCCTAAACATGAAGGGAAATTAGATTTTCTTTTAAAATGTGTATCTGAAAACATCCCCGAACTTGCAAGACTAGTGCCTTGTTCATTGGGCAACAGAGTCTCACACAGAATTGCAAATATGTCAATCACAGTTGCAAATTTGTTTTCCTTATAGAATATCCCTGCATTAACACCTTATATTAATGCATTACTCGGATCCATTCACAACATTATCAAATCTGGGACATATTCCATTATTCATGATTGATTACAGAATTTAAAACCTTCATTGAAGGATACCCACAAACAATCACACAACTTCCTTGGACAAATTTCATCCTCCTTGAGGGTTGAATTCATAATACTGAAATGCATACACAGAGACAATATGGTGGGAAATTGAACATGCCTGACACAAGTAAAGCCTACAACTAGAAAACACATCTTGAATGCTACACTCAAATCCTCTATACCCTAAAACCAAACAAAAGCATTTACAAACTTGGGTCAAGATATTCAGAAAATGGAAACCATAAAATCTAGAGCATTTCCAAATTTTTGGAACCCTTAAAAATGAGAAGAATTGGGAATAAGAAGAGGAGGGAAAGATCAGATCTGCAATCGAAATTGCCAAGTGTCTATTTTCTCTAACTAAAATTCTTTACCTTCTTCTTTCCCATGGAAACTTCTCTCAAAACATCCCATATTTGTTAAAATTAACTACCTGATTGGATTTCTCCCTTCGAGAGCTTTCCGGAAACATATAATTCTTCATATTTTGGCCAAAAATACAGCCCTGGGCAAATTAATCATTTATGTGTGCACATCATTTAAATTTTTCATTTTCTTTACATAGTCTCAACTATATAATAAACTAAATTTAACTTTGATTTTTTGCTCTGATTGTACCCTGACACCTTGCCACATGGCAACCTCTGATTAGTTCGCAGGGTCTACTGGGCGCCACCTGGGATGACATCTCATCACCCTTCCACGTGTCTGCTTGCTTGTCGCTTACTCCTCGCCATCTGTGCACCACATCATCACCACCTAGGCGCCATCGAGACAGGACCCGCCTACTGGATATCTGACTATATGTGCCACCTGAGTGCCACCTGTCTTTCGCCATTTCGCCTTTCGCCTTTCGCCATTTTGCGGCCTCTAACGAGTGAGCATCTCAGCTTCGCGAAGCAGCGCAGATCATCTGATCTACTGAAACATGCACGATCTTTACCCTGCTCAATTTTTAGAAATGCTTTTCGCCATTTCGCGGCCTCTAACGTTCGTGCATCTTGCCTTCGCGAAGCCACGCCGATCATCGATCCATCTCGGACATGCTCGCTAGTTAAGTCGGCCTTTCTCTGCAAAATTTTCCCTCTTGCCTCAAGAAACATGCCTACGTGGGGTCCACCTATCGCCGTCTATCACCTCCTCCAGTTGCCTTGGGATCCGCACCCGCACGTGGGCCCACCTTGTGCTCCCAACGGGCACCGTCCGTCAAAATCCTTAAGGCTTTGACATATTAATTGGGTGGAGATTTGCATTTAAACATCAAAACGTTCCTCTCCATAGTAAATGTGGGATAATGTTATTCTGCCTTTAACTGCATTTTGAAGCAATTTCTGGGGTTTTCATGGCTGCCAGTGCATTTTGTTGGAGATTTTAAGGAAGTTTTCAATGACATAGAGAGGGAGGACCATCCTTCATTTGCTATTTGAATTTCTTTAAAAACTTCAATGCACACTTACATGCCATGTTGAGGAAGATCTTCTGCTGTTGCTTCTTCATTACCACATAGAAGCCTGGAGGGAGATGGGGGAATTGGACTACTAAAAGCATTGTTTGAAGTTTGTTCTTGCTGCTACTAGAGGGAGAGCACATGAGAGTGGAAGCCACCGCTGGAGCACTTCAAACACCACGCTGCACTCAACAGGGAGGATGCTTTGACTAGCAATTATTTAATCAAACTGTAAATGCCCCCCTTTTCATCACCATGTGAGCATGGGAGAATGCAGTTTTACATTGCCATCCTCATTTTCTCTGTGTCTTAAACACTTTGAAGGTTTCCATACTCTTTCTCCTCCACCATCCACACAGGGGAGAAACTGGTTTCATTTTGATGGAAGTTTCCATGGCCCCCTTTATGCCATGCCGCTCATTGCATTTTGCTGAAGACATAAACCCATGCCACACATAACAGGGAGGATGATATTGGGTTACTTCCAGCAAACGCCTTTTACCATGTCATGAGAGGGTTCTGGCAAAGGTTGCAGCATTTTGAACATTTAAAATGGCATGCTGCCATGCCACGATTGCATTAGTTTTAAAACTACTAATGCCCTCCTTAACGCCTCTCTCCAGCTTACATTGCTCACAGCAGAGAAGACTGGCAAAGGGGACGTGAGAATTGGCCCAAAGATGCCAAAACATTTGCTATGCAGTTCACAATGCCTTGGTTCAAACACGATAAAGACGCACGTGAGGGGAAAGTTAATTGGTGTTTTATTTGTTTCAAAAGCTTTTGTAACTTCAAAATACCTACGAGCCAATTTGCATTTAGTCTTCAACTTAACGCCCTTCCTCATCCACCACGCATGGGGCTTTATTTGGCATTTGATTTGGGGTTTCCTGTAATCTATTCACCATGCTTAATATCCAGATTGTGTTTCCCACACCTCAAGGGATACATCTCGTTAAACTCAAGTCAATGGATTCTTCAGTGATGGCATGACAACAATCGCATATGCTTCATTGCCATACATGACATCAACCTGCTAAAATGCACTGAAGTTACAAAACTGCTGAACATTGCCCATCTCAATATGTTGTATTTTTCTAATTGGGATATTGTCCACAAAAAACACAGTGATTGCAATTCCAAAGAATGCTATACTCATGGAATTCAGTTGCAGGATCAAACCATCGGTGGAATCTCTCTTCTCGGCCTATATGAACACTTCCATTCCCATAAACATTGGTCTGCAGAACGTTCAACAAGAAATAATAATGACACTTCTATGCAAGCCCATATCTTTATGCATCATGAAGTTATTTACTAAGAACAATTTCGCCATAAAAATAATGCACGGGCCTGAGCCAGGTCGAGCCCTAAAGTGGGCTCGACTAAATTTTTTTTTCGTTTTCATGCAACTGACCTCTGAAATTCTTCAGGAACCTCACACACACCTCTGGAAATGATCGACATCATTTTCGGATCATTAGACTGAATTTTACAACCGTCAAGCGATTATGCCACATTTTCACATTTTATCACGAAGACGTATTTTTCAAAGTGGTCAAAACACCTTTCTGGACCTCGTCGTCTGACAGGCGTGTACTCTGATATACAAGCATGAAATCTACCAAATGGTTTCTCAAGACGAGCCCCGATCAAAGAGATATTAATCACCGAAAATGACAAACTGGCTTTGTCGACATTGCGGACCTGATGAAGTCAATATTCTGGCAACATATGATGCCTTTCTCAAAAATATCAAACAACCTCCGCGGGCCCTCAAATTTGAAACATAGGTACCTTGAAGTACATATTAAAACTTTGGATTCTCAATTTGACCAAAATTCTGACTGGGTACAAATGGCGCGCTCATAAAAACAACTACTTTAACTGATATAGCACTGAAAGTACGGATAACTGAAAATGGTGGCTAAATGAACCCTTTTGAAAACCGATCAAATGGATTGACAGAGGCTTGAAAATCAAAACATAGCTTTTCATTTACACTAGAATTAACTTGAAAGAAACATTCTATCATGATACTTACTGGAGCAACTTTTACACTTGTGAGAAACAGGGCTCCGACTTGCTGTCGAAACAAGGACTTGCCAAAACATAGAAACTGCAAACGGATTGATCTTCAAAAACTGAGCAAATGGATTCATCAAGACTTGAAATTTTGCATGTTGACTCACATTTATGCATAAAATTTAATCCATTTTTAAATTCTTCATGATAATCAATAGGGCAAAAGATATAATCACTCAAATTAAGCTACTCAATAAAAACTGCATTTGTGCCTAAAATGCAGTTTGAGCTCACCCCTCGAAATGGGTACTTGATAAGCTTCTCCAAACTGAATTCTAAAAGTTACACATCACTAAATAGGCCAAATGAAAGGTGTGGGACATGAATCCCGAGCCTTGCCCTCTGAAAATCAACTAGTTCCACTTTCCCTCTCTCTAACTAGGCCATTCAAACTGACTTATTTAGATACTTTTCTGACATGCAGATCAAAATTTTGGAATGGGCCTATAAACTTTGACTCAAATTTAATGAGTCCCAATAGTGGCTCTGACTGGGGATGGTTGATTGCAAGATCAACACAAGAATCATAGAATCAATGGTTAAGCAGACCACCCAAAAACAGATCACTTCTCATTTCTTCTCTTCTCAAAAACTGGGCTTCCTTATTCTACCCAAACAGCAGGGCACTTTATTGAAAACCACACAACTGAAATCAAAGCAACTATAAAATAGATACAAACATGCTTAAAACTGAATATAAGATACTCAATCAATCTTAGCATTTACCTCTATCAAAAATCTGATTCTCATCACTTGATACCATGATCCAAACAAAGACACTTTTTAATAACAGCTGAGCATAATTCTTATAATCAACCTCTGTTGTCTCATTACTATAATAGTTGGTGTGCATACCTCTTATCTGATTCTAAACTTTGTAATCACACACTACTTCAACACAAGTAAAAACATGAGACAATTCACCATAGAGGCCTTCCCACAAGATACCGTACATTTCCCTATCCCAATCAATTCTACCATTAGCAAGGGCATCATCATGTTGAATCTCAAAAATAAAACATTCATTTTCAGCATTGTAATTCTTATCAGCACATGCCTTATTATCATTTATAACAATAGAATGAGGGACACTACTAACCAACTGATGCAAACAAGGAGCATAAATGTTACAACCCGGATGTGATACTTCACTATGTTGATCACACTCTATACTCTCATTGTTTATCAAACTCAAAACTTCCGCATTCTCAATATCCCATTCATGGAAAAGAATGCATACCTCTGGCTGAAGCAAATCCTCAGCTAAATCTTTCTCATTCAGGCTTACATCCATTTGAAAAACTTCCATTTGTGGTCTGAAATAATCATCACATAACCCATGCCGCTTGTCTTCATAATGAAGTAATTTTTTACAACCCATGCTACTGCTGTTCAGAATTTCATCAGCATTACAAACTTGTTCAACACAAGGGGAAATCTCAACATTTTCATCAATGAAATCAGCATGATGGACATTTATACTAAAAACAAAAAACTCCATATCCGGTTCAAGCATATTATCAACATTCACATCCTCTTCATGATACTTCAAATTCTGAAAGCATTCAAATATGGGTTCATTTAAATCTGAAAATAAAACATTATTAGCACTTTCACACATGTTTTTATCTTCACAAATGCCTTCATTTTTAGATTCATAGCTGAGGTACATAACTTGGTTTCCTCCCATATCATCTTCACAAGATGAATAATAAGAATTATCATAACCACTTTCAGCTGCATGACTGGCATTCATTTGTTGATCATAAGAAAGTAAAACACTTGTGCCAAGATCGTTCTCATTTTGAAATTGATCTTCATTGTTCATTTGCATACCTTCAAGGTGCCAGGAATAGAACTCATTGTCCTCATAATCAGCAACACCACTCCATTCTGAAACACATTCATCACTGGGTATACTTGCACTTAACACATCATCAACATCATTCACATTTTCATTTTAAGATTTATCAGACTTAACAAAAATCTGATTTTCATCATATTGCACATCTTCACTTACATAATCAGCAACATTCGGTGATCCTTCAGTATTTGGTATTTGAACATCAAATACATCAACAACATGTAAAGATTGATGGTCATCATTACCATAATTTTCATTATTGTTAACCTTAGGAGATGCATGATTAACTTGATAATTTGCAGTCACATAGTCAGCATAACCGGCATACAAATCAAATGGCACGTACCCCTTATATATATATCTATCTCTGTATCAACATTTTCACAACACTTCCCATTAATCATTCCATCATTACTATGAGAGGCAACTAGCATTAACAGCAAAGGATCTTGACTCTCATTCAAATTTGAAGCACATGCATCAACAAAACCATTCAAAACTGTAGAGCTTGATGCACCTAGACACGGAATTATTTGCTCAACTTCACATGGTATTTCACCATTGAAGGTGCTTTGACAAGAAACTATAGCAGACACAAATTTCTTGGCTATCCCAAATTTCAAATTATTTTCGATGTCCCTAGATGTGTTAAAAGCTTCATACAAGGTTTTGGGTTCTTTGTTTCTCAATAGGAGACCCATCTTCTTACCAAAAGCACTCATATAAATATCCAGACATATCGTATCATCAAACTTATACTTTCTGGAAATTTTAGACAAAGCTTGTGAAAATCTGATATTAAATGTTGGTACCAATTCATCTTCCCTGATTTTGTATATAAGTTAACTCTTTCATCAAGTTATAATCACTCATCTTTTCATCAAATTGGTCTATGAAATCTGAAACTTGTTCTTCCCATGAGGAAATACAATCTACCGGCAAAAAAGAGAACCAATCCCTTGCATCCTCTTCCAATGACTGAACAAACAGTTTCATGCATACATCTTCTTGACAAATTTCGAATTCTCCTATCAAATCTGAAAATATTTTCAAATGTTGACATGCTGATTCTGATTTCTTCCCACTGAAAATTGGCAAATACTTTCTAATTTCTGTGGGTATGGGATTTGGGTAACCCGGAATACCTTCAAAGTTTAGAGCAGCATAATACTTCATACTAAAACTTTTCCTATGACATGATCATTCTGGTTTACTAGGCATGGTCATATGTGGATAAGATTAGGGGTAAAAGAGTTCACTACACACTTCTTCTTACTCCCACAAATGATTATACCATCTTGGATAAAAACTTCAAGCAAGTATCCTTATATTGAAACTATTTGACAACATTGCTTGACACAAAGCTCCTCCTAAATTTGCATACTACGGAAGATCATAAGCACTGGATATTTTCAGCAGCATAGATATGCAAATTAATTTTTTGTGATTCTTCTTTCCCTCTAGACTAGTGTTGTTCACTAAATGCGAAAAAAACATTACACATTCAAATTTTCAAAAGAGATGTCTTGCATTTAAAACCTCTAAAAATACCTAGAGATTTGCAGCTGTAAAACTTGTAGATCTGGAGATTTACTTCACTTTTAGCACGGTCTTTTACATCAGAGTTGCCACCTCTTGCACAGAGGATATTTTGAACAACAGAACACCATTCAACACTTATTTAATTCTCTATTTTTCTTTCAATCTTTCTGCAATAAACACTCTTCTAGGCTATTTAACACTGGTATGAACTACAGAGTCACCACCCAATAAGGAATTGGGGAAAATTCATACATAGCTGCAAGAACTTCTTACAACTCTCAACAATATAAATTCATTGTTACTCTTTCATAAAATATGACATGTAACACATATCACTCTGCAGATCCAGAACAAGGAGCATTTTCTTCACCATAAAACAACTTTCAACTCTGTGCATATACAATGGACTGACTAACTAGATATGAAATTGATAGGATGAAGAATACATTCTACTTCTAACCATATCAATCAAGCATTTGAATCCATTTAATCCCCCAGCAGAGTCGCCATTTTTGTTCTTCACCAAAAGTGATAACCCAAGAACACTTGCAATCCTTCTATGAAATGGCCAATTTCAGTCTACAAAACACATCAGGGCTTGGACAACATAACATAGGACCCTAATTGATCCTCATGCACTTCAGGTTCTGCTAGACATAGGGGGGGACACCCTTTGATGCTTTGAATATAATGATTACAGACACATAATTGCATCAACACTAAGCAGATAGATCATTTCACAAGCTCAATAGGTTAGGAAACACTACGGATTGGCTAGATCTATACAAACAATAAGATGGAATAGAGCTTGGAAAGAATGGAACACACACCCCTAAACATGAAGGGAAATTAGATTTTCTTTTAAAATGTGTATCTGGAAACATCCCCAAACTTGCAAGACCAGTGCCTTGTTCATTCGGCAATAGAGTCTCACACAGAATTGCAAATATGTCAATCAAAGTTGTAAATTTGTTTTCCTTATAGAATATCCCTGCATTAACACCTTATATTAATGCATTACTCGGATCCATTCACAACATTATCAAATCTGGGACACATTCCATTATTCATGATTGATTATAGAATTTAAAACCTTCATTGAAGGATACCCACAAAAAATCACACAACTTCCTCAGACAAATTTCATCCTCCTTGAGGATTTAATTCATAATGCTGAAATGCATACGCAGAGACAATATTGTAGGAAATTACTCATGTCTGAGACAAGCAAAGCCTGCAACTAGAAAACACATCTTGAATGCTACACTCAAATCCTTTGTACCTTGAAACCAAACAAAAGCATTTACAAACTTGGGTCAAGATATTCAAAAAATGGAAGCCATTAAATCTGGAGCATTTCCAAATTTTTGGAACCCTTACAAATGAGAAGAGTTGGGAATAAGAAGAGGAGGGAAAGATCCGATCTGCAATCGAAATTGCCAAGTGTCTATTTTCTCTAACAGAAATTATTTACCTTCTTCTTTCCTATAGAAAATTCTCTCAAAATATCCCATATTTTTTAAAATTAACTACCTGATTGGATTCCTCACTTCGAGAGCTTTCCAGAAACATATAATACTTCATATTTTGGCCAAAAATACAGGCTTGGGCGAATTAATCATTTATGTGTGCACATCATTTAAATTTTTCATTTCCTTTACATAGTCTCAACTATATAACAAACTGAATTTAACTTTAATTTTTTGCTCTGATTGTGCCTGTATGCCTTGCCACATGGCAACCTTTGATTGGTTCGCAGGGTCTACTGGGTGCCACCTAGGATGACATCTCATCACCCTCCGACGTGTCCGCTTGCTTGTCGTTTGCTCCTCACCATTTGTGCGCCACATCATCGCCACCTAGGCGCCATCGGGAATGGACCCGCCTACTGGATATCTAACTGTACCTGCCACCTGAGCGCCACCTATCTTTCGCCATTTCACATTTCGCCTTTCGCCATTTTGCGGCCTCTAACGAGTGAGTATCTCACCTTCGCGAAGCAGCACGGATCATCCAATCTCCTGAAACATGCACGATCTTTACCCTGCTCAATTTTTGGAAATGCTTTTTGCCATTTCACGACCTCTAACGTTCGTGCATCTCGCCTTCGTAAAGCCACACTGATCGTCGATCCATCTCGGACATGCTTGCTGGTTAAGTCAGCCTTTCTCTACAAAATTCGCCCTCTTGCCTCGGGAAGCATGCCTATGTGGGGTCCACCTATCACCATCTATCACATCCTCTGGTCACCTTGGGATTCATGCCCACACGTGGGCCCACCTTGGGCACCCAACGGGCACCGTGCGTCAAAAGCCTTGAGGCTTTGACATATTACTTGGGTGGAGATTTGCATTTAAACATCAAAACGTTCCTCTCCACAATGAATATGGGATAATGTTATTCTGCCTGTAACTGCATTTTGAAGCAATTTGTGGGGTTTTCATGGCTGCCAATGCATTTTGTTGGAGATTTTAAGGAAGTTTTCAATGCCATAGAGAGGGAGGACTGGCCTTCATTTGCTATTTGAATTTCTTTAAAAACTTCAATGCACACTTACATGCCATGCTGAGGAAGATCTTCTGCTATTGCTTCTTCATTACCACGTAGAAGCCTCGAGGGAGATGGGGGAATTTGAATACTAAATGCATTGTTTGAAGTTTGTTGTTGTTGTTGCTAGAGGGAGAGCACATGAGAGTGGAAGCCACCGCTGGAGCACTTCAAACACCATGCTAGACTCAATAGGGAGGATGCTTTGACTGGCATTTATTTAATCAAACTACAAATGCCCCCTTTTCCATCACCATGTGAGCATGGGAGAATGCAGTTTTACATTGCCATCCTCATTTTCTCTGTGTCTTAAACACTTTGAAGGTTTCCATACTCCTTCTCCTCCACCATCCACACAGGGGAGAAATTGGTTTCATTTTGATGGAAGTTTCCATGGCCCCCTTTATGCCACACTGCTCATTGCATTTTGTTGAAGACATAAATCCATGTCATGCATAACAAGGAGGATGATATCGGCTTACCTCCAACAAATGCCTTTTACCATGTCATGAAAGGGTTCTAGCAAAGGTTGCAGCATTTTGAACATTTAAAATGGCATGTTGCCATGCCACGATTGCATTAGTTTTAAAACTACTAATGCCCTCCTTAACGCCTCTCTCCAGCTTACATTGCTCATGGCAGAGAAGATTGGCAAAGGGGACGTGAGAATTGGCCCAAAGCTGCCAAAACATTTGCTATGCAGTTTACAATGCCTTGGTTCAAACACGATAAAGAGGCACATGAGGGGAAAGTTAACTGGTGTTTTATTTGTTTCAAAAGCTTTTGTAACTTCAAAACACTTGCCAGCCCATTTGCATTTAGTCTTCAACTTAATGCCCTTCCTCATCCACCACGCATGGGGCTTTATTTGGCATTTGATTTGGGGTTTCCTGTAATCTATTCACCATGCTTAAAATCCAGATTGTGTTTCCCACACCTCAGGGGATACATCTCGTTAAACTCAAGTTAATGGATTCTTTAGTGATGGCGTGACAACAATCGCATATGCTTCATTGCCATACATGACATCAACCTGTTGAAATGCACTGAAGTTACAAAACTGCTGAACATTGCCCATCTCAATATGTTGTATTTTCCTCATTGGGATATTGTCCACAAAAAACACAATGATTGCAATTCCAAAGAATGCTATACTCATGGAATTCAGTTGCAGGATCGAACCATATGTGGAATCTCTCTTCTCGACCTATATGAACACTTCCATTCCCATAAACATTGGTCTGCAGAACGTTCAACAAGAAATAATTATGACACTTCTATGCAAGCCCATATCTTTATGCATCATGAAGTCATTTACTAAGAACAATTTCGCCATAAAAATAATGCACGGGCCTGAGCCAAGTCGGGCCCCAAAGTGGGCTCGACTAAAAAAAGAATTTGTTTTCATGCAACTGACCTCTGAAATGCTTCAAAAACCTCACACACACCTCTGTAAATGATTGGCATCATTTTCAGATCATCAGACTGCATTTTGCAACCTTCAGGTGATTACGCCACATTTTCGCATTTAATCTCGAAGACGTATTTTTCAAAGTGGTCAAAACACCTTTCTGGACCTCGCCGTCTGAAAAACGTGTACACTGATATACAAGCATAAAATTTGCCAAACGGTTTCTCAAGATGAGCCTCGAGCGAAGAGATATTAATCACCAAAAATGACAAACTGGCTTTGTCGACACTGCGGACCTGATGAATTCAATGTTCTGGCAACATATGATGCCTTTCTCAAAAATATCAAACGACCTCCGTAGGCCCTCAAATTTTAAACATAGGTACCTTGAAGTACATATTAAAATTTTGGATTCTCAGTTCAACCAAAATTCTGATTGGGTGCAAATGGCGCGCTCAAAAAAACAACTACTTTAACTGATATAGCATTGAAAGTACGAATAACTAAAAATGATGGCTAAATGAACCCTTTTGAAAACTGATCAAACGGATTGATAGAGGTTTGAAAATAGAAACATAGCTTGTCATTTATACCAGGATTAACTTGAAAGAAACATTCTGTCATGATACTTACTGGAGCAACTTTTACACTTGTGCGAAACAGGGCTCCGACTAGCTGTCGAAACAGGGACTTGCCAAAACATAGAAACTACAAACAGATTGATCTTCAAAAACTGAGCAAATGGATTCATCAAGACTTGAAATTTTGCAAGCTGACTCACATTTATGCATACAATTGAATCCATTTTTAAATTCTTCATGACAATCAAGAGGGGAAAAGATATAATCGCTCAAAGTAGGCTACTCAATAAAAACTGCATTTGTGCCTAAAATGCACTTTTAGCTCACCCCTCGAAATGGGTACTTGATAAGATTCTCCAAACTGAATTTTGAAAGTTTCACATCACTACATAGGCCAAATGAAAGGTGTGGGACATGAATCTCGAGCCTTACCCTTTGAAAATCAACTGGCTCCACTTTCCCTCTCTCTAACTAGGCCATTCAAACTAACTTGTTTAGATAGTTTTCTGACATGCAAAGAAATTTTTTGAAATGGGCCTACAAAATTTGACTCAAAATTAATGAGTCCCAACACATCGACAAGCACCGGCACCAACAGACACTTCATCGACATTCAGATTACATCGGCGACAACCATACTGACACCCTAGCCGACATGGGATAAAGTTTTATTTATATGAATTGTTTTGTAATGTAATTATCTTTTGTAAAGTCGACATGATATATTGTAAAAGACTCATATACGTATGAGATCTTATAGGTCATTTTAAGTAAGTAGATGGATGAAAGGTATAATGTGTGATAAGGCAATTTTGTTAAGGTGATATAGTTGACAGCGAAGGTTTTGGTTATTTACTGAGCTTAAACTGGTACTAACATGAGAGATGTTATTTTAAGCAGTACATTGTATTGGATTTAATAAACCATTTTGTAGTCAGTGTGACTCTTTATTGAGCAGTGAGCTCTAGGCTGGTGGCCTCCCTGCATGTAAGTAGTATTTATTCATTGGCTAGTGAGTAAATTTTGTGGGTCACAAATCCCACCGAAGTTTTTCCCACACCGGGTTTCCTCATTAAATATCTTGTGTTATGGTATGTTTCTATGATGTCTCTATTATTTATGTTTATTGCAATAATTCTTATTTACCGATACATTGTTTTGGGATGCAAAGTTATTAATAAGTTTAAATATTTTGTAAACCGGTTAGACATTGATTCACCCCCCTCTCTTAGTGTCTTTGGGACTGTCATTGAATCTAACAATTGGTATCAGAGCCTGGTCCTCTATTTTCAAAAGCCTAACATCTTGAGGAAGATTCTATCACCGGTACAGATGGAGAACTTAAGAAAATAGTTGGAAGGAGCCCTTGAAGATTTCAATGCAAAAAATTGAAGAATATCAAACTTGAAAATGATCTGAGGATTGCACAACAATTCTTTAAAGGAATTTAGGAGAACTTTTCTATAGCACAAAGTAAAAGAAAATAACTTCATGAGAAGATGCAAAATGATGATGATGAAAAAGAAACTCTTAGAGACATTGCAAACAAGTTGAGACAAGAAAACAGTAATATGAAGAATGAAATGCAAGATATGACTATGAGGTTATGTAAAGATATTGAAGACAGGAAGAATAATGAAGAAGACTTGACTAGGAGACTTAATGACGCTGAAAATGAAATGTTAAAGATAGACTTGATTCACATGCAACACGATAAAGATGAGCTTATGAGACAAGTTGGAATTCTGGAAAATGAGTTGGCTACTGCAAATAAACACAAAGACAAAATCAAGAAAATTTCAGAAGAACTTGATGACATGCTTAAAAAACAGAAACCTAATGGAGATACTAATGGACTTGGATTTGAACATGAAGAAAATTCCGGTACTACAAACAATCAAGATCAAAACAAACAGGTTAGACAACCTAATGCTTATAAATTTAATGGAAAATGTTTCAATTGCAACAAATATGGTCACAAAGCAAATCAGTGTAGATTTAGAAATAATCAGAATACAAACTCACCCACCGGTCAATGTTCCAAATGCAACAAAGTTGGTCATAATTCAGAAAGTTGTAAAATGAATGTGAAATGCTATGTTTGTGGAAGATTTGGACATTTATCTAATCAATGTAGATCATAAACCAGTCAAGGATATGGAAAGGCTATTCAGAAGAATAATATAACTTGTTATGCTTGTAACAAGATTGGACATATTGCTAAATTCTATAGAAGCAAAAATGCACCGACAAACAACAAAGGATCTAGTTTGGAAGGCAAAGAAAAGGTAGATGAAGTTAAGCAAGAATTTTCAAAACAATGGATTAAGTAAAGTGATCAGAGAACTGATGAAACTGTATCTTCATAGGTAGAACAGAGTGATCCTCCACTGACAGGAGATTCTTCATCTAACTAAGGAACAATCCTTAGGGGGTATTATAGCAAGTTGAAGATCATGCAATCTACCCTCAGTTGATGGTGAGAAGATACATTTCTTCTTTACCGGCAGATGTGTTAAGTTTTCACTTAACCGGCGAGAATTTAATGTTGTTTTAAAGAACTTTTTGGCTATAAAGCACTAGGAAACCCTCATTTCGAACTCACCGAGCATTCAAATGATCAAAGAGCTCAAAATTGAGCAAGGCATTCAAAGGAGAAGCTGCAAAGTGATTTTCAAGCATTCAAAATTTAGATTGAGGGGTATTTATCTTTGAAATGGCTTCCTCATCTTTTGTTCCAGAGTTTATTTCGAACCATACCATTATGGAAAATGTTAAACACCCTAGACCTGTAATTTGGCAACCAACTGGAAAGTCACCGGTAATTGGTTTCTACATGCCCAACATCACAAACTTCATACACCAACATGCATCGGCACTGACAGGCACTTCACCAACATTCAGATTACATCGGCGACAAGCATATCGACACCCCAGCTGACATGGGATAAAGTTTTATTTATATGAATTGTTTTGTAATGTAATTATCTTTTGTAAAGTCGATATGGTATATTGTAAAAGACTCATATATGCATGAGATCTTATAGGTAATTTTAAGTAAGTGGATGGATGAAAGGTATAATGTGTGATAAGGCAATTTTGTTAAGGTGATATAGTTGACAACAAAGGTTTTGGTTATTGACTGAGCTTAAACTGGTACTAACATGAGATATGTTATTTTAAGTAGTACATTGTATTGGATTTAATAATCCATTTTGTAGTCAGTGTGACTCTTTATTGAGCAGTGAGCTCTAGGATGGTGGCCTCCCTACATGTGCAGGCCCCTCATTGTAAGTAGTATTTATTCATTGGCTAGTGAGTAGATATTGTGGGTCACAAATCCCACCAAAGTTTTTCGCACACCGAGTTTCCTCATTAAATATCTTGTGTTATAGTATGTTTCTATGTTGTCTCTATTATTTATGTTTATTGCAATAATTCTTATTTACCGGTACATTGTTTTGGGATGCAAAGTTATTAATAAGTTTAAATATTTTGTAAACTGGTTAGACATTGGTTCACCCCCCTCTCTTAGTGTCTTTGGGACTATCATTGAATCTAACAATTGGTATCAGAGCCTAGTCCTCTATTTTCAAAAGCCTAACATCTTGAGGAAGATTTTGACACCGGTACAGATGGAGAACTTAAGAAAATAGTTGGAAGGAGCCCTTGAAGATTTTGATGCAAAAAATTGAAGAATATCAAACTTGAAGATGATCTGAGGATTGCACAACAATTAATTAAAGGACTTTAGGAGAACTTTGCTATAGCACAAAATAAAAGAAAAGAACTTCATGAGAAGATGTAGAATGATGATGATGAAAAAGAAACTCTAAGAGACATTGCAAACAAGTTGAGACAAGAAAAAAGTAATAAGAAGAATGAAATGCAAGATATGACTATGAGGTTATGTAAAGATATTGAAGACATGAAGAAGAATGAAGAAGACTTGACTAGGAGACTTAATGATGCTGGAAATGAAAATCTAAGACTTGGTCATGAAAATGAAATGTTAAAGACAGACTTGATTCACATGCAACATGATAAAGATGAGCTTATGAGACAAGTTGGAATTCTGGAAAATGAGTTGGCTACTACAAATAAACACAAAGCCAAATTCAAGAAAATTTCAGAAGAACTTGATGACATGATCAAAAAATAGAAACCTAATAGAGATACTAATGGAATTGGATTTGAACATGGAGAAAGTTCCGGTACTACAAACAATCAAGATCAAAACAAATAGGTAAGACAACCTAATGCTTATAAATTTAATGGAAAAATTTTCAATTGCATTAAATATGGTCACAGAGCAAATTAGTGTAGATTTAGAAATAATCAGAATACAAACTCACCCACTGGTCAATGTTCCAAATGCAACAAAGTTGGTCATAATTTAGAAAGTTGTAGAATGAATGTGAAATGCTATGTTTGTGGAAGATTTGGACTTTTATCTAATCAATGCAGATCACAAACCGGTCAAGGATATGGAAAGGCTATTCAAAAGAATAATATAACTTGTTATGCTTGTAACAAGATTGGACATATTGCTAAATTCTATAGAAGCAAGAATGCACTAACAAACAACAAAGGATCTATTTTGAAAGGCAAAGAAAAGGTAGATGAAGTTAAGCAAGAATTTTCAAAACAATGGATTAAGAAAAGTGATCAGAGAACTGATGAAACTATATCTTCACATGTAGAATAGAGTAATCCTGTACCAACAGGAGATTCTTTATCTAACTAAGGAACAATCCTTAGGGGGTATTATAGCAAGTTGAAGATCATGCATTCTACCCTCGGTTGATGGTGAGAAGATACATTTCTTCTTTACCAGCAAACGTGTTAAGTTTTCACTTAACCGACGAGCATTTAATGTTGCTTTAAAGAAATTTTTTGCTATAAAGCATTGGGAAACCCTCATTTTGAACTCATCCAACATTCAAACGATCAGAGAGCTCAAAATTGAGCAAGCCATTCTAAGGCGAAGCTGCAAAGTGATTTTCAAGCATTCAAAATCTAGATTGAGAGGTATTTATGTTTGGAATGGCTTCCTCATCTTCTATTCCAGAGTTTATTTTGAATCATACCATTGTGGAAAATGTTAAACACCCTAGACATGTATTCAAGATTATCCCCAAGATTGCGAAACAAGATGACTCTGTAGGAGATTTTTTGAAAATCCCTAAAGGTGTAGCATTTGTAGAAGACCCTAGAATTTACATACATTTCAACATAGAAAACCTAGGGACTGAAGAGTTGAAGAAAATGTTTAATGAGGTCATTTCTGATAAAAATGGAGTAACCAACCCCGAATATAAGATTGTGGAAAATATAGGTTTTGTAGAGATTCTGAACATTCCTAAATTTCCTAAGGAAGTTGTCAGACTTGTATTGAGCAGAGTCCATGGAGAATTCATGTGGTTAGAATCAGTTTGCAAAATAATCAGGTAAGCAATTAAGGTAGTTACTGGTTTACCTTCAACCGGTAGTAGGCCTGATAAAACCAAGAAGATTCCTAATAAAGTAGTTATGGATTTAACCAGAGCAACATCTGATAATAGGTCACTTAGAGTAAATAATGTTAAGGACATAAATGTAAGATATGTGAGTATGGTACTAGGTTACAAAGATACTCATCCAAATAGCCAAATTCTGTTTCTAGCCTATGTATTCACAGTGCATATGAGATGGTACATAATAATGCTAAGATTGATGTGTGTGAATGGCTTAAAGATGAATTAATTGACAACCTGAAGAACATTAAGGGTGACAAGAAAGGTACTTTCCATTTTGGAAACCTTCTGGTATGTTTGATGATGTACTTTACCAAGGAGATACCCGACATAGGTCACAAGGATTTTGGTTATGACATCCTGGTAGGAAACAGATACAAGATGCTTTCACTGGTATGGGCACTAACAGTGTTAAGAACATTATAGACTATTTCAAAACATTCCAATCTAAGAAAAGAGAAATAGAGAGACTACCACAAAGCATTGTTGATAAATGTGAGAAGGAAATCTGCTTTGTTATTAAGAGAGATGAAACTTGGATAGAAGCAGCAAGTCTTAGAACTATTTGGGTTATGAAGATGGGATATGAGGTAGACTTATCTATTTGGAAACTTATGCTAAAGCTCTACTTGATGCACCAAGGGAGCCGTCTGAAGAATTCTTTGGAAGTGTAGAAACCATAGAGAGTAAGGTGTCTATGCAAAAAAGGACTAAGAGAAGAGAAAAATTCATTATAGATGCCTCCAAGAAGGTAAAGGAAATCAAAGAAAATGTCATGAACATCAATGGTATATCGGCAAGTGAACTTGAAGGACTACAACCTGAAGCACATGTTTCACTAGTTGTAACATCTTCCGACACTGACAGTGGTAAGGCTACTGAATTTAAAAGAGTGGAAAGAAAGAGAAAACCCTCACCGGTACCCTCTCCTTCACCTAAGAAAACCAAGACACTAAGAAAGAAACAACAGGCAGTTAGGGAACCAAAGATGAAACTTACACCTAAGAAGAAATAGACACCAGTTACCCCCACATTGAATGATTTACTGAATGAGATAATAGAGGAAGGTAATTTATCTAATGTAAGCAAATGGTATAACACTTCAAATAGTACTGACAGAAACACCATTGAGGAAAGAATTGTCTTACACTTGGATATATACAAGAAATTTTTGATAGAAGTGATTGATGAGCTACCAAATGATCTCTAAATGAGACTAGAAGAAAAAAGGCTATTAGTGATGGAATTGGATAAGAAATTAAAAGTTGAAGAACTGGTTGTTCATCCAGTAAACTCCAAGGAAGAAATTGATGAACTTGTCATTAAGGCTAACTGATCTGTATTTGTTAGTGGACAATGGCAAGTAAGCCTAATGGCTGGAAGGGTAAAAGATATTGTAGAGGAGACTATAGATAAATGGGATATATTCTTTGTAGAAAAGGAAAAGAAAGAGGAAAAGAGAAGACCTAAAAAGACATTCAAAGTATATCAGAAAGACAAGGACAAGGGTAAAGGAAAAGTTGGTGGTATTCCAAACATAAAGCTTACAGATAACCTTACACTGCCTCCTTTGGATACACCACCGGTACACTCAGAAGATCCACCGGTTACTGATATTGAAGGTGTAGTCACACAAATCTGTCTAGCTTAATTAAATAAATATTCACTATTTATTTGATTAAAAATCCACTAGCCATCAATTAATTAAATTAATATTTAATTAATTCATTCCCAAACATTCTTCTATTAATTAAATAAATTATTCAATTTATTTAATTAATTCACTAAATCAAATTCCAAATCAATTAAATAAATAAAATCTATTTATTTAATTAAATCCCCCTTTTCCTCTTTTAAATAAATTAAATTAAACATTTATTTAAATCATTTATCCCCCCACTTGCATTTTCCTACAAATAAACTTGCACACATTTATTGAAATAAATGAATTTTTATTTTAATAAAATCCTAATTTCCCTCACCCACCAAATCCACTTGCAAAATCTAATCCCCTTCTAGATTCTTCTAACCCCTTCCTAATTAGCCTAATCCATCCCCTAATTATTGTCACATTCCTAAGCAAAATGGAGTCACTTCTCAAAGACTTCAAAAGTCTTTGAAAAGCATTTAATGTTTTGTGTGTTCAACAAATTAACCCCCAAAGTCTTCCAAGACCACTAATGGCTCTTACATGACCATTTATGACTCTTACATAACCATTTATGGTTATTTCAAACTTGTCTCCCCAAGCATTTATTGTTTTGACCATATTTATCCTTTTCACATTTGCACAAGACTTTATCCATTGGATAAAAGCTTTATTCTTTGAATAAAGAGTTTACTCATTCAACTAACCTTGACTTTAACTCCCAAGGTCATATCAAGCATTTAATGCTTATTCCCTCTTCTCTCAACCTATCTCACATTGACACCTGTCATCCTGGGATTGGGTTGAAAGCCCTCACATGGATTTGAAATCATTCAATCCGGAGCCTTGTTGAGATTACTCAATCTCAACCATCCATTGCTCCATTTTTCCTATAAATAGAGCCCATTTCTTCATAATCCAGATCTTGAAAACTTGTATGCATTTAACCTATAGTCATTTTAGAGAGCATTTAGCATAGCAAACTAATATCTTGTCATTTTGGATAAAATAAATCATTTTAGCATCAATAGTATAGTATTAGCTTTTTAGCAAATACTTCAATCTCAATCCTCCATAAGCATCCACAATGCAAAAAGTTGCTGAGAGCTACACTATTTTGGAACTTGGAGAGGAGAGGAACAAGGGAGAAGAAGCCAAGAGCATGTTAGGAGGTATTTGGAGATGCCTCATCATATTTGCTTCTTTAGTTAAATATGCTTTCATGTTTTTAGTATCTCTTTTGATATGCCTATTTAGATTAGTTTTTGATCGACTAACACTAACGATTTTCTTGTGTCTTGTGTGTTGTTTGTCATTAGCCAACCTTGTCCATTGAGCAGCACATCATTAGGTGAACTCGACGTGAATCCAAACACCAAAAAGATCATTTTTTTTTAACCAATAACATATTTGAATGTTGAAAATGTCACACAGGTTGCACTTTGGCGCTATTGAACTCGTTCTAGCGCTATCGATACTTATAGTTTTAGCGCTATTGTTTTTACAATAGCGCTATTGTATCAAGTTCAGTGCTTTTGACACTGTTTTGGCACGTTTGACATTGTTTTGGTGCTATTCACCCTGTTTCAGTTCTTTTGCCTTCTCTGTTTTTCTTTTCTTTTAGCGTGTTTGTGTTAAATAGCACTTCTGTTCAAACACAGACTAGCGCTATTGTAACAGAACGTTGTAAAAAAGATCTTGTAACCAAAAAAGTGAAAAAATTTAGGCTTGTGGAAGCCCCCCCAAACATGGATTTTACTAATCAGTTGTTGTTTGTGCAGGTTTAAAACTCACCATTAAAAACCACAAACTTTCTTTTTGGTGCTTTAAAACTTGAACAAAGAAAATTTCCTTGCTTTCTAGATAGGGTCACTTGTCTTTGGTTCATTAAAACTAAACAAAACAATATTTGTTTTCTTGCAAGTTAGGAAACACACTTCATTTGGGGCTTAAAATCAACAATTCCATTTTCTTGCATCAAACTAAAGAATTTACAATCCACACTTCAAATTTTTGGTGCACATAAAATACACAATCCACTTGTTTTGATTTTTGCAAACGATTTTACTTCATGCAAACATGTTTTTCATTAAGTTGACTAGGATTCCAATTTCTAGATTACAACACATTTTGCCATTGAAGTTAAAAAGAACCCCATGACTATTGGAGCAACATCTCTAAATAGCTAGATCACATTGCAATGGTAGATTAAAAAGAACAAGTGTTTTTCATGCTTGGCACTCTTGTGCAAAAAGTCGGTCGAGTGGTCCTACTTCTAACACACACTATCCTCTCCCTTGGCTTTCATGGTCCTAGGTGCAAGAGAAAAGTGTTAGTAACACTCAAAATTTTATCTTTTTAAGAGAGGTCTGCCAAGAGACACATCACTCTTGGGAACGACCTCATGCGGTAAATCTTTCGAGCCGCTATAGAAATCAGGTGAGAGCAAAAGCTGTAGCCTTGGGTATAGTTGTTCCTACAATGTAACTGGCCGAAAGGACAAATGCACCCCACCACTAGTTACAAGGCTCTTAAGTGAGTCACTGCAGAATGAACTTATGTCCAAAAACATCGAACATGACTAAACACCTTTAAGTAGTACCCCACCCATTCTATTGATTGAGGATATTTGCGATATAATTTAGTGCAAGAGAATAGATGGTTTTGCTCCCAAGATACTCACCATACATATTTCCTTGAGTAGAAACATAGCTTTTTGAAAAGTCACTTGTGACTTGATAAAAGTGGTGACTCCCCCATCATAGGGATCATCTATTTGTTATGCTTGTGCAAGACTTAGTATATCACATCCTTACCTACCACGATGGGATTCATAAGGTATGTAGTACCAAAGTCAAAGAAATATCAAAATGTGGGCTAAAATTATCACAACTAGCCATTTGACCTTAGGGATAAGAAGTGTTTGAAGTGTGTTCGTTTTAAAGACCAAGTGCAAATTGAGCCGACTTCAGGCTTTGGAAATACACCTTAAAAATACATCTAAAGGAAGGGTCATATACAAGTCCAAGGACTGGGTTGATCTAGACCCATACTCATTTGTGCCTTTGGGGGCAACATTCTTGTGTTTGTGTGCTTGCTTTGTTTTCTTGTCAAAGAAAAATCAAAAAATCACTTCCAAAAAAAAAGTATTCATCCAACCAAACATTTTTCAAAACAACCAAACACATCAAAAACAAAGTGCAAACAACAAGAGTATCAAAACTTTATGACCATTCTTCACATTTTGCGAAAGAAGAAGCGTCATCAGAATATCAACTTGAAAAGAAGACCATTAAGCTCAAAGGCTTTGATCAAAAGGAGGAAGTTCTTCTATATAAATAGATAAATCTTTGTCTCACATAGAGTTTTTCTGTGTCACATGCGCCTCTACCTTCAAGGAAAAACAAACAAATTTGATTTAGAATCATTGAACCGCAGAGCTTTTATGCAATATAGAGCTTTGAGTTATCACAAAAACCAGGGAGGTAAGATTAATCCCAACTTTTTCCCAAACATCTATATCACATACAACATAGCTCAAGAAATACCACCAACACCCGAAAGGGAAGAGGTAGAGTTTGTCCCATTTGTGACACAAAGTTTTTATTGAAGTTGAAAACATTTCATCCATTATCTTATTCATACATCATCACTTCATCATCAATCCATCCCAACTCTCAAAACATTAAGAGGTTCTTGTCCCAAGTTCTCTTTTAGATATTGCTTGAATCAAACACATCACATCACTTTTTAGATTGTTTCTACATCTAGGATAAGCTCATCCTAAGAGACACATCTACGCAGGTTAAAACTAGTTCATGAGTGAATCCTCTCATTACTAGGTAGTTAAATCTGTAACACATCTCAGATTTCTCTACACCTTATCACATCAAATCTTATCAAAACAAACAAGCAATTCAAAAAAGAAATTTCGGTTACATCTACCTTAAAAGTGCTAGAGATCCACATACAACACAAATCACCAACCATCAATCTTTCATTTTATCAAAAACTCGTCATCATTTTCACACAACTTCAACAAAAGCTTGTAAGCAAAATGGCTCAAACCCGATCACAGTCAAGGCAACGAGAAATAGAAATAGAAGAAGAAGAAGAGGAAAATCTCAATGAATTTCAAGAAGCACTTGGAGAAAATGTGAATGATGAAAACCCAAGTACTCCTACTCCTGCAACAATAGAAAGGGCCCAGCATAACCCTCTCTTTAATAGACTTTTTGACGAAATACTCAGGAGTAATGCAGATGTTCACTTTTTAAAGCTCGCTCAAGAAGGAGCAAAACTCCCCTCTAACTTTGATCTTGCCCAATTAAGACAAGCATCAAAAAGACAAAGTCACCATGAAGAGGAAAGAGGTGGAGATCCCATCAGATATAACATTCCTTGAGGTAACCCACCAGCTCCTCCTCTAAATGAAATGGAGATGTTGTGGCAACAAGTTGAGAATCTTGCCCAACAACTTCATAGTGGTGTCAAAACTAACCAATTCTCACTCAATGACATCTGTCCCTATCCTTTTGATAGGAATCTTTATATGCCACCCTTTCCATGAGGATTCGAAACACCCAAATTTGAAAAATATAGAGGAAAGGGAGATCCCTGTGATCATGTCAAAGAATTTCATTCCGCTTGTGTTGAAGTGGCATATGAAGACACCTACCTAATGTGCCTTTTTCCCCAAAGCTTGGGAGGAACAACCACATGATGGTTTTCTCGACTATCAGGTGGCATTAGAACATTTGAGGAACTTATCCAGAAATTCCTCGCTCATTACTCTCATAACATTGAACGCGACATCACCATGGCTGATCTGTGCAACACCAAACAAAAACCAGGTGAACTATTCTCAATATTGCTGCAACGATGGCGCCAAATGTCTAGCAGACGTTCTCTTCAGTTACTTGAACGAGAGCTAGTGGAAATATTCATTTCCAACTTAAATGAAGAAATGGAATTTCACCTGGATGTCAAAGACACAGACTCTTTTAACAATATGATCACCAAGGGTTTGAAGTGTGAACGGGCACTCATCAAAATCTATAATGAACCAAAGGATTGTCCTCGCCCACGCTTCAATAGTGATAAACCAAGCTTCTAGAATAAAAACAAGAATATCTTCAACGATGGGGTTATGGATGCTCGGACTATCCAGAATGCACAACCTCTGGTTCGATTTGCAGGACAAAATCCTCCACCTCAGAACAACACAAATGTTCATTTGAATCAAAGTCACATCACATCTCACGATGAACCAAGACCTCGTCAACAAAAACAAAAATGAACACACACTCCCTTAGGGGAACCCATTGAAACAGTATTGCGACAACTCATTTCTCAAAATTTGGTCACTCTCCCTAAAACATCAAACTATGAGCCTCAGGTCAGACCTGCATGGTGGAGAGATACTGAACACTATGATTTCCACCAAGAAAGAGGACACAAGACAAGTAATTGTCACCGATTAAAAGATCTTATTCAGGATCTTATTGACCGAGGAGAAATTGAAATTGAAGGACATGACCCAAAAACAACAAATAATGATCATCTAATGTTCAAAAATCCACTTCCATCACAAGATCAAAGGGGTCCTTCCACTTCCAGGCGAGGCACTGATACCACTGATTATACACAAGCTGTGTATAATTACACTGTAAATCATCTATATGATGCCAGTGAACAAGTTGCAATTATAACCTTCAAAAATCCCAACTCAAATTGCAATGTTGTTACGCGTCGTGGTAAGGTTACCATAAAGGCAGCTCCATAAGGTACCACCTCCATACCAAAGCAATACAATCTTGTGGAACAATTAGACAAAACGCCTATGCTTATATCCATTTTAGAGATATTGCGCCTATTGCCATCTCATAAAACTATCTTGGATCAAGCACTCCAAGAGGCGTTAGTTCCTGCAAATCTGAATACAGACCAATTTCAAGCCATGGTTGGAAGTCTAAAGTCATCACCTTGTCTCACTTTTCCCGAAAGTGACAACTCTTCCTTCTAGCAACCTCATAACCCTTCGCTACACATTGAAGGCTTTATCAATCAGCATAAGATCAAGTGAGTCTTGATCGATAATGGAGCAGGCCTAAATATTTGTACACTATAGTTGGTCACATCATTGGGATATGTGGTAGAATCAGTGGATCCTCATAAGAAGATCACAATCAAAGCCTATGACGATGCAGAACATTCCTCCAAAGGAGTTGTGGTACTACCAATCCAAGTGGGCCCCATGGTAAAGCACATCATCTGTCAGGTTCTGGACCTTCCTCTGCCATACAATCTATTGTTAGGAAGACCTTGGATACATGCCATGCAAGTCATTCCATCTACCTACCATCAATGTATCAAGTTCCCACATAACGGTGTAGAGATCACAATCCTGGGCGATGCAAATCCCTTTGCGTATTTCCATAATATCAACCATCAACCAGAGATTACCATTCCTAATAATAGAGAAGCCATTTCCTCCACATCATATGTAACTCCCGCCTCTCTTGCCAGTTCGAACACCACTATACCAAAGCAAGAAAGGCTTAAGATGAAAGTAGCAGAGCAAGGTCCTGGGGAATACAACTTGAGTCAACTCTTTTGTGTGGGACAAATGCCCACTTCTCCTTGAACACATGGTAAACCACAGGAGTTACTCCAACAACCACTAATCATGCCCACATGTGCTTTGATGCCTTTCATCCTTGGAAATAGTCAAGAAGAAGAAACCCATGATGAGGACTTAGCGAAATGGATCTATAAAGATCCCATCACCACTGATCTACCACAAGTTAAACTTCCTATGGATCAGTATGGCAAAGGTCTCCTCATTATGAAAAGAATGGGGTATGATGGTCAGAGTGCTTTGGGATATAGCAAACAAGGACGACATGAACCTCTACTGCCAGAATTAAAACCCAAAGGTAATACATGCCTAGGCTTTGAAAAAGAGATATTTCCTAAACTCAAATTCAAAGAAAAACCCAGCAAACCATTATGTCAGCCTACTGCAAAAAGGACACCTTTCATTATCAAAGAAGCCTCAAGCACCATCCCAACTGCCCCATCGAGGCTCAGAATCTCAACACAACCATCACCAATACCATTCATCCCACCAAATGAACCAGTAGTCCCATCAGCAACACCATTAGCAGCAGCAACTGTATCAGAACCCGCAGCAGCATCTATGGCACCAACAGTTCCCGCAGAAGCCACTGCATCAATACTACCAATACTCCCTGTACCAGATTCTTTAATCCCCATGGACCTTCCTGCAACACTAATCACTATGAAGATACATCAACCAATCACACCTACAGTATTTAACTCCAAAGACATCCCTGTATGGTATAGTAATCAGATGCTAGAAAGTGACTCAGAGACCGACTCACATGAGTGGGAATTTGATTATGTACAACTTAACACTTCAGATGAGGAAGACACATCACTACCTCCACCATGCAAAGACATCCCTATTTATGGAGAAGCACAGATAAAGACCACTTGGGTTCCTAAACTGGAAACATCTTCCACAGACCCTACATCTCATCCTATGCCTGATTCTGACAGGGAGAGTACCATCAACGACCTTCACCATAATGTCTTAACCCTCACTGATACATCTAACACACTTAACCTAATCGATGAAGTAATGCCCATTATCCACCCTGAACTCATCGAATGGAACCAACCAAATCCCCCATGTCTTGACGTCTTCCAAAATGATGAGGCCATCATTGACTTTTTGGAATTAAGGGATAACCTACCAAGCAGGGATCACAAAGCTGGATTTTCCACTGAACTTAATAGCACATCATACTTTAGGGCGGATGCCAAACCTTTCAGCTGCAAAAATATAACAATAAAACATGGTTCTTCCAGTGAAAACCACACTGTGGCACTGTTTGATTCGACAAAAGTAAAAAGAAAGAGCATATCCAATGGTGAAAACCTCTCTAAGGCGCCTGAGGATGAAGGGTTTGATATTCTCCCTGCTAGTACACAATAGGAATGATCAACAATTCTCATCGAGGAAACCAAAGAATACAATGTGGGGACTCCTGAAAATCCTCATTTCATACATCTGGCATCTCTTCTCACTCTAGAGGAACAACCTAAATTTATAGAGTTCTTCCAGAAGCATCAGATCAACTTTGCATGGTCATATGCAAACATGCCCGGGCTTGATCCTAATTTAGTCATGTATCACCTCACCGTAGCAGAAGGAGCCAAACCTGTTAAGCAGAAGCTTTGTAAGATGCATCCTCAAATCACAGTACTAGTCAAAACAGAACTCAAGAAACTCCTAGATGTTGATTTCATTAGACCAATTGATTATGCAGAATGGATCTCCAATATTGTGCCTATCGGCAAACCAAAAGGGGGCATCCACATTTGTACTGACTTCAGAGATCTGAATAAAGCCTGTCCTAAGGATGATTTCCCCCTTCCAAATATCAACATCATAGTGGATCTGACAATAGGACATGCCATGCTTTCACTCATGGATGGCTTTTCCGGATACAATCAGGTAAAGATTGCACCAAAAGATCAACATAAGATAGCCTTCACCTGTCCATGGGGCACATATTGCTAGAATATAATGCCTTTTGGTCTAAAGAATGCAAGAGCAACCTATCAATGAGTAATGACCACCATCTTCCATGACATGATGCATACCATGATGGAAGATTATGTTGATGACTTACTAGCAAAATCACTTACCAGAGAAGGGCATCTCCACATCTTAGATAAAATCTTTGATAGACTAGAACAATACCATGTTTGACTCAACCCAAAGAAATGTGTCTTTGGAGTAACCTCCGAGAAGCTTCTAGGATACATTGTCTCAAGCAAAGGTATTGCGATCGACCCAGCAAAGGTAAAAGCAATCATGGACATGCCACCACCAAAGAATATCAGTCAGCTAAGGACATTACAAGGGCGACTTCAATCCATTCGAAGATTCATTGCACAATTGGCTGATAAATGTCACCCATTCACACACCTACTACACAAGAACATCCACTTTCAGTGGGATGCCAGATGCTAGCAAACATTTCAGACGCTTAAAGACTATCTCATGAATCCACCATTGCTGATGCCACCAGATCCAAGTAGACCATTGTTACTCTATATCTCACCAACAAATACGGCATTGGGTGTACTACTGGCACAACATAATATAGAAGGAAAAGAGTGTGCTATTTACTACATCTCTCACACACTGGTTGGCTATGAACTCAATTACACCCCTATTGAGCGAGCTTGCCTAGCAGTAATCTTAGCAGCCACTAAACTGAGGCACTATCTATTAACACACAAAGTACAACTCATTGCAAAGATTGATACACTCAAGTATTTACTCAGCAAAGCAGCATTGGCAGGTCGCTTGGCCAAATGGGTAATGATTCTAAGTGAATTTGACATCGAGTATGTGGACCGTAAAGCTATCAAAGGTCAAGTTATTGTAGATCAGTTGGCCGATGCACCTCTCATAGGCAATCATCCTCTCATTTCCAATTTTCCAGATGAAGAGACATTCATGATTACAACAACACAACCATGGAAACTATACTTTGATGGTTCATACACTAGGCACGGCTCGGGGGCAAGCATTCTGTTTATCACACCTCAAGGTGATAGCATCCCGAAGTCTTATAGGCTCACATTTCCATGCACCAACAACATAGCAGAGTATGAGGCCTTGATCACAGGACTCAGGCTAGCCGTACAATAGAAATTACAAGAACTGCAAGTATATGGCAACTCACAACTGGTCATTCGACAAGCAATAGATGAATATCAGACAAAGGATGATAAACTCATGCCATATAAGAAAATGGTGGACAATCTAAAGACATCATTTACTACTATCACTTTTGAGCAGATACCAAGAGATCAGAATCGAGCTGCTGACGCTATGGCTACCATCGTATCTCTCCTAGATCTTCCACAAAATTCAACACACTACGAGTTCTTGGTAGAACAACTTTGGATTCTTGCATATGATATCCCCGAATCCGAAATGATATGTCACCTTGTCGGTTTCGAATCCCCATGGTACGGTGAATTCTACACCTATCTCCGCGATCACACCCTTCCTCCCAACCAATCGAATAACCAACATAAAACCTTCATTCACCAACTGCTCGATATACCATTATTACTGAAACCCTATACCGACACGGTCTTGATGGTACTTTCCTTCGATGTCTGGAACAAGGTGAGATAACAAAGGCTTTGGAAGAAGTCCATGAAGGAATTTGCAGGACTCACTCAAGTGGTCCATCACTAGCCAAGAAACTCCTGCGCAATGGATACTATTGGCCATCTATGGAAAAAGATTCCTACTACTTTGTCAAAAAATGCAAGAAATGTCAAGTTCATGGCGACCTGATACATGCACCAGCCCAAGAACTGCAACCAATAACAACACCATGGCCTTTTTGTCAATGGGGACTTGACTTGTGGGTAAGATTCATCCATCTTCATCCAACGACCATAAATTCATTATTACTACCACCGAATATTTCACAAAGTGGATCAAAGTTGTTCCACTTACCCAAGTCACTGGCAAGCTGATCACATCATTCATCCTCAACTACATCATCTGCCAGTATGGTGTGCCCATGTCTATCATCACAGATAATGGTCTTCCTTTCAAAAATCAGGATGTCCATGAACTTTGTGAGAAATTTCATATCCAACACCGCTTTTCCACTCCCTATTACCCACAAGGCAATGGTCAGGCCGAAGCATCCAATAAAAACATATTAAGAATCCTCAAGAAGATAGTCAATGATGCCGGCCATGATTGGCATGTTCAACTGAATCCAGCACTATGGGCATATCGAACTAGCATTCGGACCCCTACAGGTGCAACTCCTTATTCATTGGTCTATGGTGCCAAATCTATCTTACCTATTGAGGTGGAGATACCATCACTACGAGTTTCCTTGCATAATCTAATAGATGATGAAGCCTACAGAGTATCCCATCTTCAGGACTTAGAGTTACTAGATGAGAAGCGACAAGCTACATACAACCATCTCAAAGCCTATAAGCAGTGCATGAGTAGAAGCTACAATCACCGCATTAGACCTTGTACATTTGAGGTAGGTGATCTTGTTCTATGAGAGAATCCTCGCAATCAACCAAACAGAGAACATTAGGGCAAGTTTGAATCAAACTGGCTGGGCCCATATGTTGTCACTGCTATATTTGGGATTGGGGCATATCAGTTGGCTACATCAGAAGGAGAACCGCTTGCAGATCCAATCAACAACATGCACCTCAAACGGTTTTATACCTAAGCTATACAAAGCATCAGGCTCCCTTGCATACTAGAAAATACCAAAAACATTCAGAAAAATGTCTTGAAGAAATACAAAAACATTCAAAAAAGTAAAAGAAAAATCATGCATCCAAATGGTGAACAACCACTCCGGTGGCACCTTGGGTAAGTGCGATGGTGAAAACCTGGCAAACAAGCGCCACTCATAAAGACAATGGCTCCAGTATCTTTCAGGCTCATTGCGATCATATTCATCCACTCATCCATCCTAACCATGGCTTGTTATTTGATCTATAATCAGAGAAAGTACTTCATGCGTCTTGCATCCCACTCTATCCTAATCATGTCTACACTTGGGGGTAGTACCCTTTAAATCTAGTTGATGGAAGTGGATTCTACATTACTGGTGATTCATTGGCAAAAACATTTAAAAATGTCTCACAAAATCCAAAAACATTCAAAAATGTCTCACAAAATCCAAAAATATTCAAAACTATTCCACAAAATCCAAAAACAACGAAAAACCATCGCAAATCACACAAAACCATGGCAACATCTTGTACATACTCATCCAAATAGATACAAAACAAACATTGACGTAATACTCACACGATGACCATTTACCAATCAAACCACACAATCAACATCAACAAATCAGAAATTGTCTTTCAACAAGGATGCATCCTTCCTTACCAAAACAAAGACAAAAGTGACATTTTCTTTGACAAGAAAATTATGTTAAGCTATCAAATACTTGGTTGATTTGTGAGTACAATCATTCGTTTATCTGTATTGGGATCTTTCAGCATTGTTTGTGTATCTTCGGTGCATTATTCCGATGAAGTTCTGGGGCATGTACTAATGGTGTCTACGTGGGAAGTTCACCAAGCTACATGATCTTATGCCAAATGCAGTCATAGATCATTATGGCTTGCTGACTACAGCATATACCTCGACCATATGAGCATGAACTATTACCAAGGATCCTTATTCTTTATTCTTTATGTATATATTGTTTGTTTGTAGGTACAATGCTCATCTTTGGTTCCTTCTCATCCAAATTGGATAAAGGTTTTATCTCTTAGTACGGTATGCACTTGTCTTAGGATATGATCAGCCTAAGATCAAGGAGGATGCTCCAAGTCATGCATGAATGGAGATAATCCTTGTCTATTCCGCAAGCAATACTCTGGTTGACTTGACCCTTATATCAAGTCATTTGTATTAACTTGCTATATAAAATCCATGTAAGGAATACTCAAGTCATCTTGAATCATTATGTCAAGATGCTTGTATTCTCTTCCAACATTTTAAAGCTCAATGATGAAAATAGAGCACTATGGATCGTCATTTCATCTCATCTGTTTATATCTTGCATTCCGTTGCATATCACCCATCCATTCATTCATTCATATGTAGGCTTTTATATGCAAAAAGTGACCATTAAAAGCTGGTCTTGGATACAATCATGACCGAGTACTCTGAAACATCATCAATGCATCATGCAACATCTTAAAAACCTTGCATTCCTCATGGTCATATCATCATCGCATTTAGGTGCATCTTGCATTAAGTCCATTCATGTCATTTTTAACTTAATATTGCATATAGTTCATTTTTTTTACATTAGTTTTCATTAAATCATTTGCATCATTGCATCAATCATAAATAATTAGATTCATTCATGGGATCAAATTGTCTTTGATTGTTTTAAATCATTTACTAGGCATTCATTTAGTGTCAATTATCCATCATCATTTCATCATCCTTTATCATTTATTATTGCATCCATTCATTAAGTGAAAAAGTGCATTCATTCATCCATTTATTAAAGTATCTTATTATGCTCATTTTAGGATTCATTCACATTGCATTCATTATCCTCTTTTTAATTGCATTAAGGTGTAGTTATTAAAATGATAAGTTATAGTATCATCACATTATCATTTTTACTTAAATCATATTTAAAAGCATTTAGAATCATAAATCCATTTGTTTCCAAACATTGGTTCATACCATTATATATATATATATATCCATTATACATAGGCATTTATTTCGACATTATCATATAAACATTTGTACTTTACATTTTGTTTATCCATATTACATTCATCTAAAAACATCTAGATGCATATCCATACATAAAATCATTCATTCAACCATTGCATTAACATCATCACATAAATTATCATTGCATAGGAAACACCAAAATCCTATTCATAAATCATCATAAAGCATGCATCATCATCATGGCATTACATACATAAAGCATTACATCAAAAATCAAACAAATCATACATATATAAGCCTGCATTCATATGTCAGTATCCCACATCATAAATCATCATAAAAACATGCATATAAGAAACATCTCATCAAATGCATACATGTACACATATCCATCTAAGCAATAACTCATCATCCTGCATAAACATCCATACATATCAACTGCATATCATCAAAATATGGGATCTCCTCATATATATCATCTCATATATCAGAGTACAATGAAGTCTACAAAATTAGCTACCAAGAGCTATCCAAGATATAGTCCAAATAATAAACAAAGATACAAATACATATATGCAAAAATGCTCTCTCAAATGCCGCTCTGGCTAGATGCTGTACCACCATCGCCACCTGCTCCCCCATTGGTGCTTGCACCACTTGATCCATCTCTCTGTGGAGGCCTCATCGAACCCCCACTCACTCCTGCATCCCCTGATCTCTCCCTCCGTAGAGGGCCCATCACACCCCCACTGCTCTGCACCCTCTATGATTGTTCTGATCTAGGCTGCCGCATCTGAGAATAGCTAAGAGCTCGTTGACTAACTGGTACCACCTGCTCATATAAACCCCGCCAATAGTCTATCTCTGCCTGTGCTCATCGCATCTCCCTCATCACCTCCCCTGTAGGCCCCTGTGCTCCTACTCCAATCCGGACTCTCTCCTGTAGCTCTACCAATCTCTCCACTACACTATCCCTCTCCTGCAGCACCACCGCCAGCTCTGACTCCCATGCAAATAGCTGCACATCCCTAGCCGCCACCTCCACCTTCAAATCCTCTACTTAGGTCTGCAAATGTGCTATCATATGATCTTGAAGATATCCAGTGGCTCACTCCTCGGTATCCATTGCAACCTCACCTATACCACCCTCTCCAGTAGCTCTCTCCCCTCTGTCCATTGGGATCTCCCTCTCCATCCCCCTCCCACCCAGCCGAACTTCTCCCTGTATCAATGGTCCCTATGCTATCCCTAGAGGCAGTCCACCTCTCCCTCTCCACTGAATCTGCATCCCCAACCCACCTCGTCCTCCACCTCCTCCTCCTCCTCCTCCACCCTCTCCTCCACCTCCTCCACTTGCCCTTGGTCCTCAACCTCCTGCCCTCCTCCATCTTCGTCCCCTGTCATCCTCAAAATCCGAGATCGGCTCTGCTAGATCGGATATCCGTAGGATCGGGTGCGCTGCCCGGTACTGCGTGTACTCATCTGCTACTCCTGCATCCATGACCCTCGGTTGTATGTCCCACGGTCTCGCCTGTAGCATCCGAAACTCCACCAGTGCCTAGTCATATGGTAGCACTGGCCCCCATGCGTACCTCTCCCGAATAACCCAAGTATACTCTCTTGATCCACTGGGTAGTCCCTGCTACCATCCAAACTATCTCAGCACTCTCCTGGGCACCTATCTCTCCACATGGTATGAGGTCCTCCCAATGAGGAATCAAGTCATAAAAACATAGGGCAGTGCCTCTGCATCATCATCCCATGGCTCACACTCCAGGTATGGTCACCATATAACTGCATCTAGATCATCCAATGCCCGCTACCACCACTCTAACTTCCCCAGGTGGGGATGACTCATCATGCCGCTATACATGAACATATACGGCTGATCTACTGCATGAAATCTTAGACTCACTAGTAGGTGCTCCTAGGCCCAAATATGTAGCAGCGTCACGCCCACTGCTAAGGAACCCCTCCCCTGGTAGACCACCTCATGAAGCTCCTAGTACATGTGTGCCATTACGCATGACCCCCAAGCAAAATGGGTCCCCTCGATAATCATCATCTCGATCACCTGCCCCCATCCCACGGCCAAACCATGTGATCGCCTATCAGGACATAGAAGTCCTCCCATGATACCTGATAGCACTACTGGAAGAGGCTCATATAACACCGCTATCTCCTCCTAGGCAATTGAGCCATCATCAATAAACACGTCCTCATCAAAAAACCTCTGAACTGCAAGGGTCCCCTAGGATCTGTCATATGTGACTAGCTCCCCCCGAATCGGAATCCGCAGGATGCACCACACATCCTCTAGAGTCACTGTCATCTCCCCCTATGCCAGATGGAAGGTGCACGTCTCGTTGTGCCACCGCTCGGCTAACACTGTGATCAAACCATGATTCATCTGAATCACGGGCATGTGCATCACCTCATACAATCTAATAACATCAATACAATCTCTCTCTGCCTCTATCAATCAATCCCGCAACCCCTGTGTCGCAGGATGTCTCTCGCATAACTGCAACATGCCTAGATCCTCCTGTACATGGACATTCATCAATCACCATCAGTTGCTTTTTTTTCAAACTTTCTTAAGTTTAAACCTAGACTATCAACAGATACTTTGATCAAGTATCTTCGGGTCTCAATAGGTAAGCAATCATGGCCACCTAGACTTCAACGGGCATTTATCCTAAAAATGACCTAAGTCTCATCAGGTTGCTATGGTTCAAAACAACTCCCACTTCACATCGCCATCCATCCATCATTGGCATCAGGAGATTTTCTTCATCCAAACTGGGGCATCTCTTTATCCTAAAACAAAAGCGCTATTTTACCAACACAAGTGCTAGTTTCTCAACAATAGCGCTACAACCCTAACAAAAGCACTCAATCAGCTATCCAATAGCGCTTAAACTACAAATGCGCTAAAACAACTACACAGTAGCACTACTTACGAGCAATAGCGCTTAATTAAGCACTCAATAGCGCTTATTAATCAATAGCGCCTAAACATGCATACAATAGCGCCTAAACATGCATACAATAGCACGAAAACATTTCACAAGCTCTCAAACAATAGGCCAATAGCGCCATTGCGGCACCATAGCGCTAGTTCATTGCGCAAAAGTGCCAAAACCATAGTTTCAGCACTCTTGCTTCGACTTGACTTAGACTCAACAAAAAGCCTATCAAAAATGCTTAAAAATTCAAAATTCCAATTTGCGTACCGTTGGTCCGTAGTTGTCTGGCCGCTGGAACCGTCGGACTCGCTCAAATCTGTGCTTTGTAATCGGTATCGGCATCCTGATTGCTGCTCGCTCCTCCAAATGTCACTATCAGAGCTCTGATTTCACACTGGTCGCAGTCACAAATGATCCTGTTTTCATCCCTTTCACCCCATTTATACCCTTCACCATCACCATAACTTCCCCCCGCTCACCGTCGTGGTCCCCGTAAACTTCCCGAGCCCCCCATTTCTCCATTTTTCCCCCGATTTTTTGTATTTTTCACCCATATTGCTCACTTCTTCTCTTCTAACACCCTGCCAATTTTCATTCTTTTTCGAGAGATCGCTCGATTTTTTGAAATTTTTCAGCCCATCTCTCGAGGGGGCATACCACCCATTAAATTAACATTTTATGGGACATTTTCTTCACACCAGTTTTTCTTTCTTTGAAATGACGCGAAAAACCGCACCGTCTCAAAGAGGGGCAAATGTAGTCACACAAATCTGTCCAACTTAATTAAATAAATATTCACTATTTATTTGATTAAAAATCCACTAGCCATCAATTAATTAAATTAATATTTAATTAATTCATTCCCAAACATTCTTCTATTAATTAAATAAATTATTCAATTTATTTTAATTAATTCATTAAATCAAATTCCAAATCAATTAAATAAATAAAATCTATTTATTTAATTAAATCCCCCTTTTCCTCTTTTAAATAAATTAAATTAAACATTTATTTAAATCATTTATCCCCCCCACTTGCATTTTCCTACAAATGCAACTTGCACACATTTATTGAAATAAATGAATTTTTATTTTAATAAAATCCTAATTTCCCTCACCCACCAAATCCACTTGCAAAATCTAATCCCCTTCTAGATTCTTCTAACCCCTTCCTAATTAGCCTAATCCATCCCCTAATTATTGTCACATTCCTAAGCAAAATGGAGTCACTTTTCAAAGACTTCAAAAGTCTTTGAAAAACATTTAATGTTTTGTGTGTTCAACAAATTAACCCCCAAAGTCTTCCAAGACCACTAATGGCTCTTACATGACCATTTATGGCTCTTACATAACCATTTATGGTTATTTCAAACTTGTCTCCCCAAGCATTTATTGTTTTGACCATATTTATCCTTTTCACATTTGCACAAGAGTTTATCCATTGGATAAAATCTTTATTCTTTGAATAAAGAGTTTATTCATTCAACTAACCTTGACTTTAATTCCCAAGGTCATATCAAGCATTTAATGCTTATTCCCTCTCCTCTCAACCTATCTCACATTGAAACTTGTCATCTTGGGATTGGGTTGAAAGCCCTCACATGAATTTGAAATCATTCAATCCTGAGCCTTATTGAGATTACTCAATCTCAACCATCCATTGCTCCATTTTTCTTATAAATAGAGCCCATTTCTTCATAATCCAGATCTTGAAAACTTGTATGCATTTAACCTATAGTCATTTTAGAGAGCATTTAGCATAGCAAACTAATATCTTGTCATTTTGGATAAAATAAATCATTTTAGCATCAATAGTATAGTATTAGCTTTTTAACAAATACTTCAATCTCAATCCTCCATAAGCATCCATAGTGCAAAAAGCTGCTGAGAGCTACACTATTTTGGAACTTGGAGAGGAGAGGAACAAGGGAGAAGAAGCCAAGAGTATGTTAGGAGGTATTTGGAGATGCCTCATCATATTTGCTTCTTTAGTTAAATATGCTTTCATGTTTTTAGTATCTCTTTTGATATGCCTGTTTAGATTAGTTTTTGATTGACTAACACTAACGATTTTCTTGTGTCTTGTGTGTTGTTTTTCATTAGCCAACCTTGTCCATTTAGCAGTGCATCAGAAGGTATAACGCATGATAATACTAACCCTAAGTCTGAGATACTCTTTACAATGAATGTGGATACTCAAGAAGTAAACATTGTTATGGATAAAGATAATTCAGAGGTTAAGGCAAACAATGTTGATAATAGCAAAATTTCAGAGAAACTGGCACAAATAGTTGACTCTCAGGAAACTGAGATACCAACCCAAACAGAGCAACTGGCAGAGACTGAAAAACCTACAGAAGACAAGGGTACTAGCACAGAGCCACCAGAGACTGAGACTCCAGTAGTAGAAATTTTAGAGAAACAAACAGAGGCAGAGGTTCTTGTTGAGACTAAAAAACTGGCAGTTACAGAGACACTGAAATAATCTGAGAAACCATTAAAGGATAAGATGCAAACACATACAGATCGACCAGAGGAAAATAAAAGAAAAATGAATACATTTGATGGAAATAAAGATGAGATACTGAAGGTGCTTGGTCAGACATCTATTGAGATGAAATCTACAGCTGAACCGAGTACATCTACAGGTGAATTCAGACCTACCAATATCATAGAGGTACTTTTGGATTCCATAAAAAGGATAACTTATTGCAATGCATTGGCTTTTAAGGCAATTTATAACACTTTACCTATTCTTAAGATGACTGTACCAAATTGTAACATAGATCACATTAAGGATTCTTTAGGTAAATTGGATACATTGTCCAAATTCATTTCTGATAATGTTATAACTATAGACAAGGTGAATGAGGATATCATAAAGGAGAGAGTTGGAAAAGAGAAAAACACATTCTTTGAGAACACAATAAAAAAATGTACTGATCATGTGGATACTTTTATTGGTACTCAATTCTACAATTTTGGAGTATAAGGAGCTATATAAGGAAGCATGTAAACCTCACTGTTTGACTGAGGACATTGATAAGGAGATAAAGAAGACACATAAAGAAATTGATGACATTGCAGATAATATTATAGGTTCATCCAAACTCATATCAGTTTTTGAACAAGAAATGGTAGTCTTTGAGGAGAAATTAGAAAAACTTAAGAAAGAGAAGGCAAGGATAAAGTCTAATGCCTGGGAAATAAAAGATAAACTTGGTCTGAGGCTGGATAATCTAATTACTCAAAGAACTGAATTGTCTAAAGCAACAGTACAAGGAGAACAATCATTGAAGTAGCAAATGCACTATCTCACTAGTATGATCCAGCAGACTGAGGCAACTTTAGATGACAACAACAAATTTATGCAGTCTGAATATAATTTTGGCGGACATCTTTCAGATTGTAACCAACCGGCTACAAACCTTGAGGTAGCATTTTTGTACTCTTTTGATGGCATCCTTTGTCATTGATGTCAAAGGGGAAGTAGCAGTGCAGAGAAAAATGCATGTATAGAGGAGATCACTTTCTCAGGGGGAGCACATATTTTTGGATTTCAGTTTTTGGATAATAGTTTTGATTTTTCTCATGAGTGTTGCCATCAATGCCAAAGGGGGAGATTGTGTTGGCAAATGTACACTCCAATAAGATATCATAGGTGATTGAAGGTTTTTCCATTGATGGCAACCTTGCAATCATATGATACCGACAAGACAATTTACCGGCACCAGCAACAATAGACTCTATACCAGCACACAGGACACCAACAGTAAAAGGAAGTATACCAGCACCCAGGCTGATAGGAATTTTGTTTATAATATACTTTGTAATTAATTGTAAATCATTGTAAGCCGACTTGGCAAGTTGTAAAATGACTCATATATGTATGAGATCATTATAGAACATTTTGTAAGGTAGTAGATAAGCAAAATAAGGTAGACCTAATATGCGAATTATAGGTTAAAGGTTTATGTATGAAGCAGAGCTAAAACTGGTACTGGATCTGGCATAGTAGATGCTATTTTGAAGCAGTACAAGACATTGGATTTGCATAATCCATTTTGTAAGTCAGTGAGACTTCCCATTTTGTAATTGACCAGTGAACTCTAGGAACTTGGCCTTCCTGCATGTGCAGGCCCCTATTGTAGCAGTAATATTCTCTTATTGGCTAGTAAGCGAATATTGTGGGTCACAAATCCTACCAAGGTTTTTCCCACACTAGGTTTCCCTATTAAACTATTGTGTTATGGTGTGCTTTTTATGTGGTTGTTGTTATCCTTGTTTACTGCATTACTTTTTGTTTACCAGTAGACAATATTGATATGCTTTACATGTTTTAAGTTAAGAAAATTCTATAACTGGTTAGATATTGATTCACCCTATTGGGACTCATTAGATTTGAGTCAAGTTTTGAGGCCCAATTCAAATTTTTGCTTTGCATTTCCAAATGAGTCAGTTTGAATGGCCTAGTTAGAGAGAGGGCAAAATGGAGCCAATTGATTTTTAGGGGGTTAGGCTCAAGAATTATGTCCTACAGCTTTCATTTGGCCTATGTTGTGATGTGCAATTTTCAGAATTCAATTTGGATAAGTTTACTAGGTACCCATTTCGAGGGGTGAGCTGAAAGGGCATTTTAGGCACAAATGCAGATTTTATTGAGTAGCCTACTTTGGGTGTTTGTATCTTTTTCGCTATTGATTTTCATGAATAAATTCAAAATGGATTGAATTATATGCATAAATGTGAGTCGGTATGTAAAATTTCAAGTCCTAACGAATCCATTTGCTCAGTTTTCAAAGCCAAATCTATTTACAATTTGTGTGTTTTGGCTAATCCCTGTTTCGATAGCTAGTCGGAGCCCAATTTTGCATAAGCGTAAAAGTTGCCTCAGTGGGTGTCATGTCAGAATGTTTGTTCCGGACTAATGTTGGTATAAATTATGAGCTATGTTTCAAATTTCAAGCCTCTAGCAATCTATTTGATCGGTTTTCAAAAGGGTTCATTGAGTTGTTATTTTCAGTGATCCGTACTTTCAGTGCTATATCAATTAAAGTAGCCATTTTCATGAGCACGCCATTTGCACCCAGTCAGACTTTTGGTTGAATTGAGAATCCAAAGATTTAATATGTACTTAAAGGTACCTATGTTTCAAATTTGAGGGTCTACGGAGGTCGTTTGATATTTTTTTGAGAAAGGCATCATGTGTTGCTACAACATTGACTTCATCAGGTCCGCAGTATCGACAAAGCCAGTTGGCCATTTTTGCCAATTAATATCTCTTCACTCGGGACTCATCTTGAGAAACTACTTGGCAGAGTTCATCCTTGTATATCAAAGTACACGCCTGTCAGATGGCGAGGTCCAGAAAGATGTTTTGACTGACTTGAAAAATACGTCTTCGCGATTAAATGCGAAAATGTGGCGCAAGTGCCGGAAAGTTGTAAAATGCAATTTTATGATTCGAAAACGATGCCGATCATTTCTAGAGGTATGTTTGAGGTCCGTGAAGCTTTCCAGAGGTCAGTTGTATGAAAATGATTTTTTTTTTAGCCAGACCCAATTTGGGGCCCGACTTGGCTGACCACTTCATGCATTTTTTCAGGCAAAGTTTGAATTGTTGTTTTAAATCATATGTTATATGATTTAAGAATAAAAGAGAAACATTTAGAGGAAGAACGAGCAAACACGAGTTGGAGAGGAACTAGAAAGAACAAATGAATCTTGTTCCTCTATTGACCGATGGAAGGCTCCAGCAGATGCATTGCCAAGTCAAAATGGTAGCAGTATCCCTCTACATGGTGGTTGACCCAAGCGTATACAAATCAAACAAATGCAATAATGGCAAATGCAGCTACATTTGAGGTGGAGTATGGAGGAAATTCAGTAATTTTTTAAAGCTTTCAGAATTTGCCTTTGGCTAGTGTAAAGCCCAGATTTTACAACCTTTCAGCATACTCCTCTCTCCAAGTGGAAATTAATGAAGCCCCTGCATGGAGAGTGGGGAGGTTTTAAACAAAAATGCAATTACCTGGTGTAAAGTCCAGCTCTAGTGCATTTTGCCAATCCTCCCTCCTTCACGTGAGGTGAGTGAAATTTAAAAAAAAACAAAAAATGAAACTTCCAGCCAATGCAAACAGCAGTTTGACCATTTGTGTGGAGTTTTTGGTGGGCAACATTTAACCAAATCAAAGGCAATGACAACATTCTCCTTGTGTGCAAGCTTGAGGATGGAGCATGGTGTGGGAAAAGACAAATAAATTCCCAGCAAATGCAAATAGAAACAACATCCTCTCCTCCTTGTCTTCTGCATGGATGATGATATGAAGTGTCTTTTTTAGCAATTGGCCGGTTTTCAAAGCATTTTCTTCCTGGGGGTAGCGTTGAAAGGATAATGTAAGCAATTAAGATTTCAGCAAATGAAGATAACAACAAATGTATCCATTTTCCATCCTCCCTGTGGCACGTGGTGTTGAAAGAGGGCAATAAAACTTTCTACGAATGCAATGTTGTATGTAGGTGTGAGTGGTTTTCATAACCATGCCACCAAACCCCCTCCCACATGATAGGCTCAAAGCCAAAATCCTCTTCCTACACAGTGGCAAATACAAAAAAGCATTAGAATCTCTCAAACAAAGACAATGAACTTCAAACAACAAATGGAAATTGGCATGTGTTTTCCCTCTGCCAAGCAAGGTTGGAAATGGTGGCATTGGCATTTAAAAGGCAGCAAAATTTTTTAAATGAATTGCAATGCAATCTGCAGTTGTTAGACTTGCAAATTCCCCCTTATGTCATGGAATTAAAATGAAATTTTTTAAAAATGTTTAAAGCCAATGTAATTGGCAGGCTTGAGGCCAACTCTCCCTCCACGTGAAGTCTCCCAAGTCTGAAGCCAACGTCCTACATGGTAGAAGGAGTTTGAAGGAGACAATGTGGAAACCTCCATAGCAAATGCAAATAGCGGGCATTGTGACATAATGGGCAATGTTCAATAGTAGCAAAAAAATCAAGCAAATACAAACAGTCTTCAGCAGCCCCCTCCCTCACGTGCCCTCTAGGCATCCTCCCTCTGTGGCGTGGTGGAATATGTTGAGAGTTTTTAGAAATATTTTGCAAAGGCGCCATTAAAAGGCAACAAAAACCTTCAGAAGTTGCAATCCCAGGAAAAGGTTTTATCCCACATTGCCTGGGCATTGGAGATTTCTGATATTTAAATACAAATCTCCACACATCTAATATGTCAAAGCCATCAAGGCTTTTTACGGATGGTGCCCGATGGGCACCCAAATGGACCCCACGCACATGGGCATGAATCCCAATGCGACCATGTTGGAGAACCAAATGGCGACCAGGTCAACCCCACATAGGCATGGATCTTGAGGCAGCTGGGCGAAATTTTGCAGAGAAAGGCCAACTTTACTAGCGAGCAGGTTTGGAGAAGATCAACGGCTCACGTTGATTCTGAAGGGAAGATGATCGAAAAATACCCTTCACGAAATAGCGAAATCCACATGCACAAAAAACGAGGTAAAAATCGAGCAGGTTCCGAGCAGATCAACGACCCACGTGATTTTGGAGCTTGAAGATGCACGAAGGTTAAGGGTTGCGAAATGGAGAAAGCCAGGTGGCAATGTGACATGGCAGTCTAGCAGGTGGGTCCCGTCCCAATGGCACCTAGGTGGTGATGATGTGGCGCTGAGGTGGCTGACAAGCAAGCAGCCTAGTGGCAGTGACGTAGCCGACAAGTGGCAAAAGATGAGGTGTCATGCCAGGTGGCGCCTGGTGGATTCCATTGACCAATCAAAGGTCACCACGTGGCAGGGCGTTAGGCCAAAAAGGAGTGAAAAATTAATATTAAATGATATAGTTGAAACTATAAAGAAAATTTGAAAAATTTAAATGATGGCCTGTTGTTCAAGATTAATTCGCCCAGGGTTTAATTTTTGGCCAAATGTTAGAAATATTATATATTGCTAGAAAGCTCTCGAGATGAGAAATTCAGTTATGGAGTTAGTTTTAACAAATGTGGGATATTTTGCAAGCAGTTTCCATGGGAAAGAATAAGATATTGAATTTCAGTTGGAGAAAGGGGACACATGGCATGTTCTGACAGATTCTGATATTTTTCCCTCTCCTTCTTATTCCTAATTCTTCTCAATTGTAGGGGTTCCAATTTTTGAGAAATTCTCTAAGGGAGATTTCCAAGAGGGGTTCCAGTCTGGTGCATTTTAATTTTATGTGTTTTAATTGTTGATGTTCTCATTCTTTCTGTCATGGAATAGATACGTTTAGCTGCAAATTCTCACTTGTAGGCCATATATATATGTAAGGCATATATACATTTCCATTAGATTGTCTTCAGGCATTTTTTCAATTTCAATAAATTCAGTATTCAAGGGATTTTGAATTTATCTTCTCCAAGGGAGAGTGTAATTCCTATTTTTAGGCATCCTTTACATAAATGATTTAAATTCAATGAGCAAAAAATGTGAATTCTGAATTAATGTTTGGATTTGTATGATCTTTTGATTTGAAGTTTAGAATGTATTAATGCCAGACATTAATACAGGGATATCTTTTCAGTTAATTTGATCTACTACTTGGATTTCGTTTGTGGCCATTTGTGTTGACTCTATGCCCAGATGAAGGCACTGATCTATTACAATTAGAAGTTATTTGCACAAGAAATTTAAAATCCAACATCAGAATATCTTTCTTTGTTTTATGTTCTATGGGAATATGTCCATCCATCTCATGTTTCAAAACCCTCCTTGTTATTGAGCCCTGGTGAGATCTATCTACTTTTGTTGATGTTGTCATAGGTGTGTAATAGGTTGAATTTTAAGCATCAAAGGTATACCCACCTAGGTTTTGCAGAGCCTGAAGAGTAGAAGGATTCATATTCTTGTCATGTTGTCCAAGCCCCGAGGTTCTTCATAGATTGAATTGGCTACTTCATAGATCAATTGCATGTGTACTTGGGTTAATCACTTTTGGTGAACAACAAAAATGGTGACTCTACTAGGGAAGTGTTGTAATAATTCATGTTGAATCAAATCCCAGAGTTTTGCCAAAATTCATTTGGGGAAGAGTCTTAGAAGTTCCCAAATCTGAAAGTTATTTTCAGATTTGAAAGTGTATACCCTAGAAATCTTTGTTGCTAAGAAATTTCAAAATACTATGTGACTCTGCTATGTGTGGTGAAACCCAAAAATCTGAAAGTGGTTCAAAGTGAAGATCAATGTTTAGATTTTATTCCTCTTCAAGGAGGTGGTGACTCTGTAAGAACGAACCTGAGATTTGGAGGAGTTCTTCAAATTTCCAATCAGAAGTGAAGTGAACAACAACATCAATTATTCTCCAGGTATTCCTCAAGGTATTCATGAAATAATTTTGTTCCTTATGAGGTGAAACAGTCACCATAGAAAGGAAAAGAAAATTTGCAGTATGCATGCTTCATGTTTTGAAATAAATTTCAGTTAAGAAATGGGAGAAGTGTGTATAATTCTGAAAATTAGTGACTGCAATGTTTTGAAAAGAATTTATAAAACAGTAAGATACATGATAATGGTTCAGTGAATGCTATAATACTGATGGATCCAGATGTAGTTCCTAGATCCAAGAATCCTTTGTCAAATCTGAAAGAGATCAATAGAGAAATTATAATATGTCTTCAAATGATCCAAGAGAGATTTGTCTGGTTGTTAAAAAGGAAAGTAGGGACAAGAAAAAAAGAAGAATCATCATATGTTTTTTATGGAAGATTTTTAGCTACATCAAATGAGCTTTCAGTTAATGCTAGACCCCATGAGTCTATTTTGATTGAGTTATTCTTAGAGCTTTATGAGTCTGACTCAGTTAATTGGTCTACTGCCTTCAGAGAAGAATGTGTTGAATGCATTAAAGAATGGATAGATATGATTGAAAGAATTCAATCTGAAAATATACACAAGATTAAAAATAATGAAGGAGATGAGCCCTTGAGTGGATGTACCTCCTAAGTGTTGAATGTGATTATTCTCAGTATGACAGTTTAGATGTGTATTCAGAGCAAGAAGAAATTTGTGAGAATAGTAATTGTTCAACTAATCATGAGCCCGTTGAGGTTTCAGATGCTAATGATGTAGATCACCTTGTTGTTGATTTCAATCCACAAAATGTTGGCAAACAAAGTTTTGAAACTATGTTGCAACATCTAGCAACACATTATGAGCAGTGTGATAAAGGATATGATGCAAATGCAAGTTGTTGTGATGATGGAATAAAAGTGTATAGAGACATGAGCACTACAGATCCAATACCCTTATCAGATTGGGACATTGTTTACAACTTAGAGGATGAAGCCAAGGAAAATGAAAATGAAGAAGGAGGTTCACTAAGTAGTGAACTAATTTCAGAACTCTTAGTTGCTGATTTTCAGAGATGTGGATTCAAAAATGTGCCCAATCTTTCATACCCATTCAGTATATGTTTTGATACTGATGATGTTTTTGAGGGTGTAAAAAATGATACATATGATGTTGATTCTCTTCCTATGTTTGATAGACAAAATGATAATGCATATATGGTTGATAGGTATGGTGATGTAGATTCATATGTTGATATGAACTCTGGCTTTGATATGCATTATGTAGATCTACCTTTTCAAAGACATGACAGATCTGAGGTGTTTTTCTCAGATTTGCAAGGAGGAAATGAACCATTGGCAAGTAAAAATCATGTATTTTCATGTATGCAAAGTGCTGATAGAAATTGTGATCAACAAGTTGAAGTGCAGTCATGTTATGAGGAAGTTTTCCTCTCTAGTTTGCAGGATATTATTATGAAAGAGTGTTTATTATTTCAGCAAACTAGCAATAAGGATATGTCTGATATTCCCAACTTTTAGAGGGAGTCGGATTACTTCTCATTTCAGTAGAGAAGTGATGGTAAAAAATATGGCACTCTTTGCTCACCCAGTGACCAACCCTCTCAGCATGTGTTTGATTTTTAGAGATATCATGATTATAAACATGTTGATGATTATGTTTTATGTGACCAGCTGATTAGAAGTGGAAGTGTTTTTGATCGGGCAGATTGGAATGATGATCTCAACTTATCTCCGGTTAGTGGAAATGAAAATCAAGTGTTTGACAGAGGTAAGAATTGATTTCAGTTTTGATGGCCTAGGACCATTTATAATTTGTAAATCTTGTATAGTTGCTTTGCTTTTAGTTATGTGGTTTTCAATAAAGTGCCTACTGTTTGGGTAGAATAAGGATGCCCTGTTTTTGAAATGAGATGAGAAGAGAAGAATCATCCGTTTTTGGGTGGTCTGCTTAACCATAGATTCTAGATTCTTGTGTTGATCTTGCAATCAACTATCCCTGGTCAGAGCCACTATTGGAACTCATTAAATTTCAGTCAAATTTTGAGGCCCAGTTCAAATTTTTGCTTTGCATTTCCAAATGAGTTAGTTTGAATGGCCTAGTTACAGAGAGGGCAAAATGGAGCCAGTTGATTTTTAGGGGGTTAGGCTCGAGAATTATATCCTACAGCTTTCATTCGGCCTATGCAGTGATGTGCAACTTTCAGAATTCAATTTGGATAAGTTTACTAGGTACCCATTTCGAGGGGTGAGCTGAAAGGGCATTTTAGGCACAAATGCAGATTTTATTGAGTAGCCTACTTTGGGTGTTTGTATCTTTTTCCCTGTTGATTGTCACAAATAAATTAAAAATGGATTCAATTATATGCATAAATGTGAGTCAGTCTGCAAAATTTCAATTCCTAACAAATCCATTTGTAGTTTGTGTGTTTTGACTAGTCCCTGTTTCGACAGCTAGTCAGAGCCCTGTTTCGCATAAGTGTAAAAGTTGCCTCAGTGGGTGTCATGTCAGAATGGTTTTTCTAGGCTAATGTTGGTATAAATTATGAGCTACTTTTCAAATTTCAAACCTCTGGCAATCTGTTTGATTGGTTCTCAAAAGGGTTCATTGAGTCATCGTTTTCAGTGATCCGTACTTTCAGTGCTATATCAGTTAAAGTAGCCATTTTCATGAGCGCGCCATTTACACCCAGTCAGACTTTTGGTCAAACTAAGAATCCAAAGATTTAATATGTACTTCAAGGTACCTATGTTCAAATTTGAGGGTCTACGAAGGTCATTTGATATTTTTGAGAAAGGCATCATGTGTTGCCAAAACATTGACTTCATCAGGTCCGCAGTGTCGACAAAGCCAGTTGGCCAGTTTTGCCAATTAATATCTCTTCACTCGAGACTCGTCTTGAGAAACTACTTGGTAGAGTTCATCCTTGTATATCAAAGTACATGCCTGTTAGATGGCGAGGTCCAAAAAGATGTTTTGACCGACTTGAAAAATACATCTTTGCGATTAAATGTGAAAATATGGCGCAAGTGCCTTAAAGTTGTAAAATGCAATTTTATGATCCGAAAACAATTTCGATCGTTTCTAGAGGTATGTTTGAGGTCCATGAAGCTTTCCAGAGGTTAGTTGTATGAAAACAATTTTTTTTTAGCCAGACACACTTTGGGGCCCGACTTGGCTAGCCACTTCATGCATTTTTTCAGGCAAAGTTTGAATTGTTGTTTTAAATCATATGTTATATGATTTAAGAATAAAAGAGAAACATTTAGAGGAAGAACAAGAAAACAAGAGGAGGAGAGGAACTAGAAAGAACAAATGATTCTTGTTCCTATATTGACCGATGGAAGGCTCCAGTAGATGCATTGCTAAGTCAAAATGGTAGCAATATCCCTCTACATGGTGGTTGACCCAAGCGTATACAAATCAAGCAAATGCAATAATGGTAGATGCAACTGCATTTGAGGTGGAGTATGGAGGAAATTTAGTAATTTTTTAAAGCTTTTAGAATTTGCCTTTGGCTGGTGTAAAGCCCAGATTTTACAACCTTTCAGCATACTACTCTCCCCAAGTGGAAATTAATGAAGCCCTTGCATGGAGAGTGGGGAGGTTTAAAACAAAAATGCAATTACCTGGTGTAAAGCCTAGCTCTAGTGCCTTTTTCTAGTCCTCCCTCCTTCACGTTAGGTGAGTGAAATTAGAAAAAAAACAAAAAATGAAACTTCCAGCCAATGCAAATAGCAGTTTGACCATTTGTGTGGAGTTTTTGGTGGGCAACATTTAACCAAATCAAAGGCAACGAAAACATTCTCCTTGTGTGCAAGCTTGAGGATGGAGCATGGTTTGGGAAAAGACAAATAAATTCCTAGAAAATGCAAACAGAAACAACATCCTCTCCTCCTTGTCTTCTGCATGGATGATGATATGAAGTGTCTTTTTTAGCAATTGGCTGGTTTTCAAAGCATTTTCTTCTTGGGGGCAGCGTTGAAAGGATAATGTAAGCAATTAAGATTTCAGCAAATGTATCCATTTTCCATCCTCCCTGTGGCATGTGGTGTTGAAAGAGGGCAATAAAACTTTCTGCGAATGCAATGTTGTAGGTGTGAGTGGTTTTCATAACCATGCCAGCAAACCCCCTCCCACATGACTGGTTCAAAGCCAAAATCCTCTTCCTGCACAGTGGCAAATATAAAAAAGCATTAGAATCTCTCAAGCAAAGACAATGAACTTCAAACAACAAATGGAAATTGGCATGTGTTTTCCCTTTGCCAAGCAAGGTTGGAAATGGTGGCATTGGTATTTAAAAGGCAATAGAAATTTTTAAATGAATTGCAATGCAATCTGTAGTTGTTAAACTTGCAAATTCCCCCTTATGTCATGGAAGTAAAATGAAAAGTTTTTAAAATGTTTAAAGCCAATGTAATTGGCAGGCTTGAGGCCAGCTCTCCCTCCATGTGAAGTCTCCCAAGTCTGAAGCCAACGTCCTGCGTGGTAGAAGGAGTTTGAAGGAGACAATGTGGAAACCTCCATAGCAAATTCAAATAGTAGGAAATTGTGATAGAATGGGCAATGTTCAGCAGTAGCAAAAAAATCAAGCAAATACAAATAGTCTTTAGCAGCCCCCTCCCTCACATGCCCTCCAAGCATCCTCCCTCAGTGGCATGGTGGAATATATTGAGAGTTTTTAGAAATATTTTGCAAAGGCACCATTAAAAGGCAATAAAAACCTTCAGAAGTTGTAGTCCCAGGAAAAGGATTTATCCCACATTGCCTGGGCATTGGAGATTTCTGATATTTAAATACAAATCTCCACACATCTAATATGTCAAAGCCATCAAGGATTTTAACGGATGGTGCCCGATGGGCGCCCAAATGGACCCCACTCGCATGGGTGAGGATCCCAATGTGACCAAGTTGGAGAACTGAGTGACGACCAGGTGGACCCCACATAAGCATAGATCTCGAGGCAGTTGTGCGAAATTTTGCAGAGAAAGGCCAACTTAACCAGTGAGAAAGTTTGGAGAAGATCAATGGCTCGCATTGATTTGCGAAGGGAAGATGATAAAAAAATACCCTTCGTGAAATAGCGAAATCCACATGCACGGAAACCGAGGTAAAGATCGAGCAAGTTCCGAGCAGATCAACGACCTGCCCGATTTTGGAGCTTGAAGATGCACGAAGGTTAAGGGTCATGAAATGGAAAAAGCCAGGTGGCAATGTGACATGGTGGTCCAGCAGGCGGGCCCCATCCCAATGGTGCCTAAGTGGTGATGACGTGGCGCTAAGGTGGCTGACAAGCAAGCAGCCCAGTGGCAGTGACGTGGTCAGCAAGTGGCAAAAGATGAGGTGTCATGCCAAGTGGTGCTCGGTGGATCCCATTGACCAATCAGAGGTCACCACGTGGCAGGGCGTCAGGCCAAAAAAGAGTGAAAAATTAAAATTAAACGATATAGTTGAAACTATAGAGAAAATTCAAAAAATTTAAATAATGGCCTGTTGTTCAAGATTAATTCGCCCAGGGTTTAATTTTTGGCCAAATGTAGAAGTATTATATATTGCCGGAAAGCTCTCGAGATGAGAAATTCAGTTATGAAGTTATTTTCAACAAATGTGGGATATTTTGGAAGCAATTGCCATGGGAAAGAATAAGACAATGAATTTTAGTTGGAGAAAGGGGACACATGGCATGTTCTGATGGATTCTGATATTTTTCCCTCTCCTTCTTATTCCCAATTATTCTCAATTGTAAGGGTTCCAATTTTTGAGAAATTCTCTAAGGGAGATTTCCAAGAGGGGTTCCCGTCTGGTGCATTTTAATTTTATGGGTTGTACTTGTTGATGTTCTCATTCTTTCTGTCATGGAATAGATACGTTTAGTTGCAAATTCTCAGTTGCAGGCCATATATATATGTAAGGCATATATACATTTCCATTGGATTGTCTTCAGGCATTTTTTCAATTTCAATAAATTCAGTATTCAAGGGATTTTGAATTTATCTTCTCCAAGGGAGAGTGTAATTCTTGTTCTTAGGCATCCTTTACATAAAGGATTTAAATTCAATGAGCAGAAATTGTGAATTCTGAATTAATGTTTGGATTTGTATGATCTTTTGATTTGAAGTTCAGAATGTATTAATTCCAGGCATTAATACAGGGATATCTTTTCAGTGAATTTGATCCGCAGCTTGGATTTCATTTGTGGCCATTTGTGTTGACTCTATGCCCAAATGAAGGCACTGATCTGTTACAATTAGAAGTTATTTGCACAAGAAATTTAAAATCCAACATCAGAATATCTTTCTTTGTTTTATGTTCTATGGGAATATGTCCATCCATCTCATGTTTCAAAACATTGTTGAGTTGTAAGTGTAGATCTAGGCCATCTGCAATACCCTCCTTGTTATTGAGCCCTGGTGAGATCTATCTGCTTTTGTTGATGCTGTCATAGCTATGTAATAGGTTGAATTTTAAGCATCAAAGGTATACTCACCTAGGTTTTGCAGAGCCTGAAGAGTAGAAGGATTCATATCCTTGTCATGTTGTCCAAGCCCTGAGGTTCTTCATAGATTGAATTGGCTACTTCATAGATCAATTGCAGGTGTACTTGGGTTAATCACTTTTGGTGAACAAAAAACCCTTCTCTCAGTATCTTTGGGAATCCTAACAATTGGTATCAAAGCCTGGTCCTCTATTTTCAGAAGCCTGATAGCTTGAGGAATATCTTGACATCAGTAGAGATGGAAAACTTGATGAAGCAATTAGAAGTAGGTCTCTTAGACTATGATACAGAAAAGTTGAAAAATATCAAACTTGAAGATGATCTAAAGGCTGCATAGTATATTATTCAAGCACTTCAAGAAAATCTTACCATTGCAAGAAACAAGAGAAGTGAACTTTGTGAAAAGGCGCAAAATGAGAATGATGAAAAGGAAACTCTTAGTGATCTGATGAATAAGCTGAAACAAGAAAACATGACAACAAAGAATGAGATGCATGATATGACTATGAGATTTTGTAAAGAAATTGAAGATAGAAAGAAGAATGAAGAAGATTTGACTAGAAGACTAAATGATGTTGCAAATGAAAACACAAGACTTAGTTATGAAAATGATATGTTGAAGATAGATCTGATGCACACACAAAATGACTCAAATGAACTTATGAGATAGAAAGGTATCTTGGAAAGAGAACTGGCTACTACAAATCAACACAAGGAAAAATTTAAGAAAAGCTCAGAAGAACCTGGTGACATGCTGAAGAATCAGAAACCAAATGGTGACACTAATGGCCTTGGCTTTGAAGTTGGTGAAAGCTCCGATACTGAAAACACAAATGATCATAGAAAATCAGTAAGACAACCTACTACTTATAAATTTAATGGAAAATGCTTTAACTGTAACAAGTATAGTCATAGAGCAAATCAGTGTAGATCTAGAAATTATCAGAGCACTAATACACCCAGCGGTCAATATTCTAAATGCAAAAAAGTTGGTCATAATTTAGAAAATTGTAGAATGAATGTAAGATGTTATGTTTGTGGAAGATTTGGACACTTATCTAATCAGTTTAGAACACAAACCGGCAAGGATATGGGAAAGCTATTCCAAAAAACAATGTGACCTACTATGCTTGCAATAAGATTGGACATATTGCAAAATTCTACAAAAGTAAGGCATCACCGACAAGTAATAATGGCGCTAGTTTGAAAGGTAAAGAAAAGGTTGAAGAGGTAAAGAAATAATTCTCAAAACAATGGATCAGAAAGTCAGATCTAAATGTTGATAGGAATACTCCTCCATCGATAGAACAGAGTAACACTCCACCAGTAGAACAGAGTAACACTCCATTGACAGAATAGAGTAACACTCCACTAACATGAGACTCTTCATCTAATTGAAGAAAATTCCTTTGAGGGTTTAGCAACCAAATATGAAACATGCTATTATTCCCTCAGTTGATGGTGAGAAGTTGAAATTACTTCTATACCGGTAGACAAGTTAAGTCATTACTTAACCGACAAACCTTAAATGTGGTGGTTGGGGAAATTAACATTATAAAACAAGTGTTTTGGCTCCATTTTTATTTCAACAAGCATTCAAATCTTCGAGAGCACGAAAATTCCGAGCGAAGGCATTCCAAGCAAAGAAGTGAAGCAATTCATCAAGCAATCATTCCTTAAGGCAGATAAAGGTATTTATAACCATGGCTTCTTCATCTGCTCCTGAATTCATTGCAAACCCTACTGTTGTCGAAGTTATTAAGCACCCTACCCGTATTCCAGTTAGTTCCTAAAATTGCCAAGAAAGATGATAACATTGGTGCATTTTCTAAAATTCCTAAGGGAGTAGTTTTTGCTAAAGACTCTAGAATGTATATACATTGTCATATAGAGAAATTAGGTGATGAGAAAATTAAGAATATGTATAAATCTGTAATTTGTGATGAATCCAGAAATATCAAACCTGAACACAAGATAGTTGAAACCCTAGGTTTCACTAAAATTTTCAGTATCCCAGATTTTCCCAAGGATGTTATAAGGATAGTACTAAGCAGGGTACATGGTGAATTCTTCGGGTTGGACTCAGTTCACAAAATCACAAAAGAAGCAGTAAAGGTTGTGACAGGGTTACCCTCCACCGGTAACAGACCTGATAAGACAAAGAAGGTCTCAAATGACCTAGTGATAAACCTAACCGGTGCAACATCTGATAAGAGATCTTTAAGGGTAAATGATGTAATAGATATCAATGTCAAATTCATCAGTATGATCTTAGGCTACAAAAATACACATGCAAATAGGTTAAACTCAGTCTCTAGCCTATGCATTAAAAGTGCCTATGATATGATTAATGATAATGCAAGAATAGATGTGTGCGAATGGCTTAAAGATGAACTGATTGACAATTTGGGAAAGATAAAGAAAGACAAAAAGAGAACATTCAGATTTGGAAACCTACTTGTTTGTCTAATGTAGCACATAACCAAACAAGTACCTGGTATTGGTATTAGAAATTTTGGTTTTGATATACCGGTAGGTAAACAGTTGTTAGATTTACTGAACATCATGGGAGAGAACAGAGAAAATAACATAAATGAGTATTTTCAGGCATTGAAGGCCTGCATGAAGACTAGAGTTAGATTGTCACAAGCAATTGTGGACAAGTATAAGGATTAAATCTGTTTTGTAATAAAGAAGGATGAAATTTGGATGGAGGAAGTTATCCCAAGAACCATTTGGGTTATTGAAATGGGGTATGAAACTGATGACCACATAATAGAAACATATGCAAAAGCCCTCCTAGAAGTACCTAAGGAACCTAAAGAAGAAGTATTTGGCAGTGCTGAGACTATTGAAAAATAAATTCAATCCAAGAAAAATGTTAAAAAGGTTGAGGCAACAGTTATAAAAGGATCCAGGCAAGCAAAAGCTATTAAGGAAGATGTACTTAAACAAACCGGTATTACTAAAGATGAGTTAGAAGCACTTCAATCGGAAACTCACCTTTCACCGGTTGGAAATTCTTCAGAAACTGACATACCAACTATATTCAAAAGAGTTGTGAGAAAAAGGAAATCTTCACTGGTATCTTCACCTTCTCCTAGAAGAATAAGATAGAAACAACAGGCAGTAAAGCCCTAGCAAAGAAATTAGCTCCAAAGAAGAAAAAGGTGACTCCTAAGAAGAAGTCTATAGCTCCTGTTGATAAATTACTAGATGAAATTACTGAGGATGGTAAATTGAAAAATATAAGCAAAATGTATAACACATTATTAGATGATGACAAGGAGAAAGTAGAAAACAGTGTAATCCTACACTTAGATATCTACAAGAAATGTTTGATACCGACAGATCTCTACAATAGACTTGAAGCTAGGAGAGTAGGTATTATTGAGCTTGATAAGAAAATAAAAAATGAAAAATTACTTGTTGTACATCCTATCAACTCACCTGATGAGATAGATAAATTGATCTCAGAGGCTAACCGGTTAGTATTTTCAACTGCTCACCGGCATGTAGCATTAATGGTAGGGAGAGTAAATGAGGCAACAGAAGAAACAACTAATGCATGGGACATATTCCTTGTAGAGAAGGAAAAGCAGGAAGAGTATTGAAGCCCTAAATCCATCAAGGTATATCAAAATGATAAGGGAAAAGGAAAGGTTGGTGGACCACCCAGCATAAAAATAACAAACAATTTATCCCCACCACCTCTAGATACTCCACCGATAGTTACTACTGACAATCAACCGGCTAGTGAGAGTATGGACATACCACATGAGGACACAAATCCTGATTCTGAGGTGTTATATACAATGAACATTGACACTCAGAAAGTCAATATTATGGTAGATAAGGAATCAACAGGGAAAACAGATGTGGCAATTGGGCCACCGGCAATAGGTAGCACAAAAGAAAAATCGGCAGTGGACAACACTAAGAAACAGGTAGAGCAACAGGTTCCCTCACAAGAACAGGTTCATGCAGAGATAGTGCCACCAGCAACAACTGAGCAACCCAAACCTTTTCTTAGAGAAATGCAAACACAAACTGACCTACCAGAGGTCACTACAAGCAAAGAAATTACTCACATCGAGGAATACATATTGTTGGTTCTTCCATTGCAGAAATCAGACCACCAAATGTGACAAAAGTTCTTTTCGATTCTATCAAGAAAATAACAGTGTAGCTCAGAAGCATACAAAGCTATCGATGATACAATCCCAATTTTGAAAATGATAGCACCCAAATGTAATGTGGATAATAAATATTCTTTGAATCAACTTGACACATTGTCTAAGTATATTACTGACAACATTGTGACAGTTGAACAAATAAATAAGGAAGGATTCCAAGAGAAACTAGAGAAAGAAAAACACAAATTCTTTGAAGAGGAAATAAAGAAGTGTATGAGACAATTTGACACTTTTTTACTGGCACTATGTAATACACTCAAAGAGTTTAAAACTTTGTACAGAGATACATGCAAAACAAACTTCTTGAGAGTAGATATAGACAAGAAGATTAGCAAGGTATAGGAAGAAATAAATAAATTAGCTGACAACTTCATTAATTCATCTGAACCATTATTAGTTTTTGAGCAGAAAACAATAGGTTTTGAGGAGGAACTTCTAAAATTTGAAAGAGAGAAGGAAAGTATAAAAGGAAAGGCAAAAGATCTAAAATGGAAACTTAGTCCAAGATTGGACTACTCGCCTCCTTAAGAAAAGAGATATCTAAGGCTCTAGTTCAAGGACTGAAAACACCAAAACAAAAAATGCAACACCTCACCGGTACAATTTAGAGGACATAGGCCACATTAAAGGACAATGAACGGTTCACTTAGAGCCTGAATCTGGTATTGGCAGACCTTTTTTAGATTGTAACCAACCGGTTACAAGGATGAAGCTGAAAACCACACTCAATTGACACTTTGACAACCTTTGTCATTGATGCCAAAGGGGGAGTAGTGGTAATGAGAAAAATAATCAGCAAATGGCTCATCAGCTCTGGGGGAGCACATATTTTTTTGGTACACAATTTTGTGGTAAGACAATTCTGGCAGATTCTTTTTGGATGACACTTTTTGGATTTTTCTCATGAGTGTTGCCATCAATGCCAAAGGGGGAGATTGTTAGCAAATGCACACTCCAATGAGATATTGTAGGTGATTGAAATTTTTGTCATTGATGGAAACCTTGCAATCATATGATACCGGCAAGACAATTTACAGGCACCAGCAACAATAGACTCTACATTGGCACACAGGACATCGACAGTAAAAGGAAGTATACTGACACCCATGCCGACATGAATTTTGTTTATAATATATTTTGTAATTAATTGTAAAATCATTGTAACCCGACTTGGCAAGTTGTAAAATGACTCATATATGTATGAGATCATTATAGAACATTTTGTAAGGTAGATAGGCGAAATAAGGCAGACCTAATATGTGAATTATAGGTTAAAGGTTTATGTATGAAGCAGAGCTAAAACTAGTACTGGATCTAGCATAGTAGATTCTATTTTGAAGCAGTACAAGACATTGGATTTGCATAATCGATTTTGTAAGTTAGTGAGACTTCCCATTTTGTAATTGAGCAGTGAGCTCTAGGCACTTGGCCTTCCTGCATGTGCAGGCCCCTATTGTACTAGTAATATTCTCTTATTGGCCAATAAGCAAATATTGTGGGTCACAAATCCCACCGAGGTTTTTCCCACACCAGGTTTCCTCATTAAACTATTGTGTTATGGTGTGCTTTTTATGTGGTTGTTGTTATCTCTGTTTACTGCATTACTTTTTGTTTACCGATATACAATATTGATATGCTTTACATGTTTTAAGTTAAGAAAATTCTATAACCGGTTAGATACTGATTCACTCCCCCCTCTCAGTATCTTTGGGAATCCTAATAGATTGTTATCATTCTATACTCTTATGAGAATAGTTGATGTTGTCATTGATGGCAACCATTTGGCAACCAACTTTAAAGTCACTGACAATTGGTTTCTACATGCTCAACATCACAAACTTAATACACCGGCATCGACAGGAACTTCACCGATATTCAGATTACATCGACAACAAGCTTATTGGCACCCCAGCCGACATGGGATAAAGTTTTGTTTATATGAATTGTTTTGTAATGTAATTATCTTTTGTAAAGCCAAAATGGTATATTGTAAAAGAGTCATATATGTATGAGATCTTATAGTTCATTTTAAGTAAGTAGATGGATGAAAGGTATAATGTGTGATAAGGCAATTTTGTTAAGGTGATATATTTGATAGCGAAGGTTTTGGTTATTGACTGAGCTTAAACTGGTACTGAACTTGGCATGAGAGATGCTCATTTAAGTAGTACATTGTACTAGATTTAAGAATCCATTTTTTAGTCAGTGTGACTCTTTATTAAGCAGTGAACTCTAGGCTGTTGGCCTCCCTACATGTGCAAGCCCCTCATTGTAAGTAGTATTTATTCATTGGACAGTGAGTAAATATTGTGGGTCACAAATCCCACCAAGGTTTATCCCACACCGGGTTTCCTCGTTAAATATCTTGTGTTATGGTATATTTCTATGTTGTCTCTATTATTTATGTTTATTGCAATAATTCTTATTTACCAGTACACTTTTTTGGGATGCAAAGTTACTAATAATTTTAAATATTTTGTAAACTAGTTAGACACTGATTTACCCCCCCTCTCAGTGTCTTTGGGATTGTCATTGAATCTAACAATGTGTTAATTAATATTGATGAATGTTGCATGTTAATTAATGTTAATCTATGTTATGTGGTAATGAATGTTATGTGATATTAATGAAAGAATTTTATATCTTATTAATGGTATAAAGAATGAATGAATGAATGTTAGATGTTAATGAGGAATTTAGAGTGATGTTAGGGAGGGGGGAGGGGCCAAATGAGCTTCAACCTTCACATGGTTGGCTCTGTTAAGTAGAGAATATTAAACTATTCTTGAAAACCAAGAGAAGCTCAATAAGATAACACACTTTTTAACATTACATTATGTTGCACAATTAATCTTATTGAATCTTAACTGTAGGGTCCAAGAGAGCCAACACGAACAACAACACCATAAGTTGCTGGGTATAATGAACTCCCATATTGTCTTGTATGTACGCTAACAGTATGATTTGCTTCTAGTGTTGATATCCATGGTGGGATTACAAAAGTTATGAATATGCCTCATCCTTGTAAGTTTTTTTATTACTTGACATTTTCCTTAGCATTTTTAAATTTTCCTTATCATTTTAAGTGTAAGCACTTTTATATGGAATTTATTGTTCTAGTTTTTATTACTTGACTCCATAGTTGCTCTGTGTGAGGATTATTATGACTATATGTTGTTATTACTTGGTGATTCATATGGACTATTATTTAGGCATTCTCCTTATCACTGGTATATGATCAACATGGTTGCTATCTTATATTTGTCAACCAATCTTATATTTTCCCTCGATGATCATGTATTTTCTTGCTATTTGTATTCCCCATAATTTGAGTCTTTCTCATACTATTTTTTATATGCTTTATCATCGCCTAGACTAATGTATAAAGTTCTATCATAAGCTAGATAGTCCCTCATTTTTGAAAAGAAAACCTTTGAATAGTAGCATACTATTTTACCATCTTGTAACAAGATGGCTCCCATGACATCCTCAATAGCATTTGTGTAAGCTTAAATGAGAAACAAAGAATTAGGTAAGGTCAACATTGGAGCATTGTGATGCAGAGCATGAAAATTATATTGTCAAACATAATTGACAATATTCAGAGCATGATTCTGCTAGCCTATTGGATGAGCCTGCTTTAACAACTACTCAGTTAGAACTAATGATTTAGCCCTCTTCTTAAATAAATCTAAAATTGAATTGATCTAGCTAGCATTGCATTCTTATGAGTATGCCTTTAATTGCTAAGTGTCTAATATGTTTTGAGCATGCCTACTCCATGGGTGTTTTATATGTACACTTCCCTGGTGTATACCTTGTGCTTGTGCCATTTCTGTCATGTGTCTGGCATATGTGTTTTATATCATATGTGTATTTGTGTTACTTCATGAATGAGATGTTTTTTAGATGTCTATTCCATGAATACCTCTCTCTTGTATGCTTCATGATTGATGTGTCTTCAGCATGTCCACTCCATGAGAACCTTTCTCATATATGCTTGTACCTTATGTGTATTTATGTATTACTTCATGGTTTACATGTATGATTCATGCCTTGCATGTATTCATATGTATGGTTTGTGCTTTACATATCTCCTTCATGCCTTATGAGCATTACTTCATGCCTTGCATATATTCATGTATGCTGATTATTTGCTTACATGTATCCATTATCTTTTGTGTACACTTCACATCTTATGGTATTTATGTATACTTTATGCTACGTGCATGCATATCTTATGGTATTTATGTATAATTTATGCTACGTGTATGCTACATGCCTTAAGTGAATTCATGCCTACACTTCATGCTTTACATGTATTTGTACCTTATGTGTACACTCTATGTTTTGTATGAATGCTTCTTTCCCCAAGTATATTCATGTGTATGCTCTATATGTATTCTTTATGTTTTATGTGCATACTTCATGCTTTAAGTGCATCCATGTGCCTCATGTATATTTTGCTTAAATGCATGTTTTATGTATATATATCTGATAAATTGTGAATATTAATGTGTATGTTATGTCTTCAACATGATTTACTCATTGTATGATTTATACATGCACTTTTTCATATGCGCATTGTACCTTAGCGGGTATTTGTGTGTATTGCTTCATGTCTTGCATGGATGCTTCATGCCCCTGCCTTGCGTGTAACAATATGTATGTTTCATGACTTAAGAGAATTCATTCTCTACATATATTCAAGTATATGCCTTATGACTTCAATGGATTCATCTGGATGCCTCATGCTTTGTGTATGCTTCCTACTTTATATGTTAAGTATATTCATGAGTATGCTTCATGATTTAAGTATTCATTGTATGCTTCATAATTCAAGTGTATTCATTTGTATGCTTCATGCTTTAAGTTCTCATTGTATGCTTCATGCTTCAAGGTATTCATTTAATGTATGTCCCATGACTCATGTGTATTCATTTGTATTCCTCATATTTCAAGTGTATTCTTCATGGCCCATGCACAACATGTGTACTTAAGTGAATTCATGGACACTCTATGTGTTACAATGAACATCCCATGCTTTATAAGATAGCTATATTCACATGTATGATCCTTATTCAAATCATGCCTTAAGTATATTCATGTATTTATGGAACCATCAATTCCTAAATTTGGTGGTATATGGCTAATGGTTTTGACTTAGTTTTGGATACCACTTGTTTTTTAGTTTCATTTTTTATATATTGGAGGCATGGGATAAAGGTTTGTAATCTCCTTTCATAGGTGCTCTTATGTTGTTGAATTATTATCAAGGGAATAATTGATTGTATTGGCATACACATCTTATTGTGATTAATACATGCTTGGGTCTATTTGTTGGTGGATTTTTTTTTCTAAAAGAGTATCTCCATGTATATATGGCATTTGTATGGTTGCAATTTTAATGTTTGCTTCTTTATTAATACATGGATCTTATTAGTTTAATTAGGTTAAATCACTATTTTGTTAATGCACCTCTACCACTTTAATGTTAAACTTTGAAGTCTTTTGTTTTCAATCTCATTTAGTCACTAGCCCTTCGTCAATGAAATTGTGGCTCCAATATCAATAAGAATTATCACCCTTTGTCCTCACAAAATTCCTCTGACATAGAAAGCATGATATCTAGGTGCCCTTGGTAGTACTACAAGTGTGCCTCTTGGATTATCACCTCCTTGGTCATCATGCTCAGCCTCCACCAAAACTATCTCAGGCTTAGGCTCATCATCCTCTATATCCTGATTGGAGACCACCTCTATGTAGTGAATTTATCCCTTTCCCAAACACATATTTCTAGGTTGTCATAGCTCTCTACATGTGAAACATAGATTTTTTCTTCGGAGTTCAGTCTTAGATAACTCAATTTGGTTTGGCTTGGGGGGTAATGCATTAGGTAGAGGCATACTTTTCTGATGAAACTTTTTTGGCACAATAGTAGGTGCCTTCTTGGAATAGAATTTATCCTTAGCCACTGAATCCTATAAGTTTAGAGCTCTCTTGATGGCTTCTTGCAATATACTTGGATCAAATGCCCTTACTAATCCTTTGAGGGGTTTAGATAGACCCTCTACAAAAATGACTATGAGCCTCCTTTTATCATGTTTGGAACCATCATCAAAAGCCTTTGGAATTCTGCTACATAGTTTTCCACTATGCCCTCTTGATTCAGTTGTGCTAGCTTTTTGAAATGAATTTCTCTATCCTTTCTATTGAATTTATTTATCAATGGCTCGCTGAAATCTTCTAAGGTAGTGATTGAATCTTTCCCTTGTGCCATCATGCTATGATACCACCATTTGTGAGTCATTCCCTCAAGATGCAAGTTTGCAAACTTGATGGCCTCTTCTTCAAACTTAGGATTCAGAAGGAAACATGTGTCCATTTTTTGCAACCAAGCTCTTGCTGAAGAGCTATCAGATATAGTAAGGGTGGGAATGGTGGTCTTTCCAAAGAAGTGTCAAATGTCCTTTTGGGGCTTCTCACCACATCTTCTCCTCATATGCACATTCCTTGTCTTCATCTCATAGTATTTTGTAAAGGAAGTGTCTCTTCATATGGAAGCACTTAGGGCATTGTCTTTATCATGAAGTCTTGTCATTTCATCTCCTTGATTGGGTTGCTCTTCTTCCATTGGTGTTGTCCCTTCCTTTTCTGGAAAATTGGCTTTAAAGGCTCTTGTATTTGGGTTAGCTAATTCCCTATTAGCACTAGAGTTGCTCCCTTTCATCCCCTTTTTAATAGGTTTACTAGTACTCAGTGGTTGATACAGTCCTCTTGGGAGTTGGACCATCTCAACCATGGTGCCCCTCATATGTGTATTCTTTTTCTTTTTAAAAATAAATATCATTCGTAATTCTAATGGTAACACAACTTTGCACCGTCAGCCAAACCGTCAGGCCAACAACATCCTTGTCACTGTAAAGTTTCTGGTAGTCATCAGAATTGTGATGCCAATTGAAGAAACATCCAACAAGGATGTTGTATGTCCGATGATACTTTCTTGTTGGATGATCGTCGATGCATATTCGTGGTGAGTGTCAAAATTCTGACGTCCATCCGACGACATTTTTGACTGGAGGAGAGATCATGGCTATCATTGGAAGAGTTCACGATGTCGTCAAAATTCTGATGCTAGATGGAATCATCAGAATGTCCGACAATGAGTTTTCAACAGCTTCATTTGTCGGTAGTCCGATGAAAAGTAGTCAAAATTTTGACAATAGGCCGTCAGAAATGAGCCCCGAATGTACTAGTGCTTCAAACTCTATCCTTGTATTTGCAAACTCTTAATTTTTTTGGGACTATCTATCTGGATAAGATCCTCACTGTCATGGTTGATCCTTCTATCCTTTGAATTGTGATTTAAAACTAGAGACCTTATTGACTATCCTATGCTCTAAAATGTTATAACAATGGTTATAAATTCATAGTGCCTTTTGTATGTTCTAAATACTCCTTGTCTATATTTTTCATAGCATTTTAGAATCTCATTATCATTTTTAATGTCATTCTTTGATTTTTTTGGTCATAATATTTAATGGTAACCTTCCTTATTGGTTGTCTTGAAGAAGCATTATCTTTCATGGTACTTGTGTTCCTCTGAGTTTGGCTTGAAGAGTCTCCTATAGCATATGAACCTTCTCTATTTAATGGCATTGCTCAGATAGTTATCTCAAGTCATAACTAACTCTTGAAGGGTTCATAACTACACTAAGACTGCTAGAATTACTTCAAAATCCGTCTGCTTTGTTAGGCCTTGAAGTGATGTTTATATTATTCAATTAGGTGATGAATTAAACCCCTTTAGTGATTGCATGATAGAGTCTAACTGTTCATATGAACTTCAAGAAGTTAAAATGGTTGGAACTCATTTTAAGTAAACAAAACTTGTTTACCTATTTGTCACTTTCAACTCATATTAAGATATCATTAGAGATTATAAGAATACTCTTTGATGGCTCATGACAGTGATATGACTACTACATAAATAAATTTACTACATAAATAAATTTCAAGCCCCTCTTATGCCTTTGAATTGATTCATGATGATGCAACTAAGCATTAAAGTATTTGCATGATATTTTGATTGATCACTGAGATTTCTAGTATACCTTCAACTAGGCTATTGAATGATCAAAACTCTTGGATCCCACTATTACTCTATTTTAGACTTTCTTTGGGTGGGAATATTGGCTACTACAAGGTCATTTTGCTTATCCTTCATCATACTGTGACTTATTTTCTCATTGTGCTTCCTCATCATTAAAGCTTTCTCTATTTATTTTGCTTCTCTTGTTGATCATTGACATGGCCTTTGTCCCAACAAGATTTCAGACAAATCTTGAGCTACTACTATCATTCTACTATGACTGCTATAATAGTCTAAGGAAAGCCTGCAACTACTCCTTGGTCAGTGTGTATAAATGTAAATGTTCTATCTTCATTAGGCACATATATCATTGTTTTGTCCTCATGCAGTCTTATTTCTAGATCACTGCTTTTTTTTAAATTTTTCATTGCACTTTTCTAAGATTTCAAATGCCTGTATTTTTTGGGTTTATGGCATCTTTTGTTTGACCTTGCACTTCCTATCATTGAACTACCCTTTTAGCAACCCCCATGTTCATTTGTTTCTCTAAGAATTCTCATTATACAGTGATTGTCTTTGCGATATGGATTATGAGGTTGTAGCATTTGATCTCTTTTCATAATAGTATTGTTACTATTATGACATAGTCTTTCATTTTTAGTGTTTTGTCTTCAGCAGAGACTATTCTTTTTTCCTATTTAATAGCCTGTAAAGTATTTTGTGACTGATTCTAGATTGTGTTTGTGCTTTGAAACTAAAACCTTGAAGATGTTTGTTGAAGGTGTTGTACTTAAGTCTATCAACTCACTATAATAGAAGTCTCAAAAGATGCAAGGTTGTTCCTTACTATTCCTTGGGTTCTTATGAATGCAACCTTGCCATTTCTCTATGTGTGATTTTCGATGATCAAGAAAAAGATCTATAGCTTTAATCACTACTCTATAGGTGTTCTTGAGGTCCAAAATCATACTTTAAGATTCTCTTTTCATGGTGCATGCATAGTGTTTCCTTGTCTTTATTGTGGTTTGATAGTGATTTTGTTCTTATCCTCTAACCAATCCTTCAATCTCAACCCTTCAATCTAGATCCATTATCTCTCTTGCTGCACTTTTTCCATTCGGATCATATACATGTAGCTTCTTTATTATTCAACAAATCATTTTGTAAAATCAAATCTTGTTGAAAGAGGATCATATTTTATATTTATATTGAAGAGTTTTCCAAATAGTAAAGTCATTTTAATTTATAATCGCCGATCTTCTTGGCATTGGTAGTCAGAAATATGAAATGAAACTTTAATTGTTTTGCATGTAATTATGACCTAGACGTGCTTTTTTTTTTCTGTTGCTTGTCAATTATGAAATATATTCATTTTTAGCTAAATTAGTTACAGTTTATTTCTTTTTACTTGCTTTTTGCCTTGTTTGTTTAAACTTAAAATATATATTTAGAACTTGCACTGTGTATGAACAATTTTGCATCTTAGCAGGTAATGACATGTACCATATATTTAATTGGATCGTGAAAGTTTAATTGTTTTGTGCATAATTATGACTTGGACCTTCTCGTTTCCCCTCTTGCTTGGCAGTTACAAATTTTCAGCTCAATTAGTTACATCATTTTCCTTATTACTCACTATTTATTGAAAGTAAATACTTAGAATATGCTTCTTGTATCAATCAATAGATAATGACATATATGAAATACTATTATTCCATGCAGGATCTATTTAAATTTAAGATCAATCATTGGTTAATTATTATTAATCAAAAGTATAATCAGAGGCTTGGGTTTAGTTGTATCCCTTTCCACTAGTTGAAAAGGGAATCTGCTTAAGTGTCTTTCTTCAAAGCCAAAATAGGTGAAACAAAGAAGCTCATGTCATAGGATTTGACCATGATGACCCCTAGTACCAATGCTATAGGCAATGGAACTAAGGATTCACACCCTCCTCATCCACCTTTGAATGAAATAATTCTTTCATCCATGTCTCAAAGGTCTGTTGCTACACATCCTTGTCATGATCTTGAGATTGGTAAGGTCCATCTTCCATTTTCTCATTTTTGTTTATACGAACATCTAATTAATACTCTAGCTAGGATATTTGCACATTAAGATGTTTGCATATATAGTCTTATTTTATTAGCATTCAATTATAGGGTGATGTTGGATGGTGTGGATAATGTCACAGTTGTGTATGCTAATGATAACTCAATGTTTGTCTGCTATAATTCATATGTATGAATAAGTTGAAGGCTGGGAATATTTACACTACATGTGTACCATTATATTCTAATGGTAAACACTTTGGTTGCCAATAAACAACTTTTATTGCAAATCCATATGGGATTCCTAGAATATAACTCCCTTCTATTATCCCCTAATTTCTAATAATTGTCTGGTTTAAAAAAATATGGGTGTTCTTTGTCTTGTGGTATCTTCATGTATTCTTTTCAGACTAGGAATGAAGTGCATTTTAATGTTGTTTCTAATGTACCTGTAAGACATAAATTATTGGTAATTCATATTTTTGTTTTGTTTTTATATTTGGATACATCATTTTAACCCCTTTATGTTGAACATTTGGATGCAAGACCTAGAGCTCCTGCAGTTTTTAATTGTGTAAGTACATATTGCATTGTGTAACTTCATTCTTTCTTTCTTTACTCTTTGGGGTTGTATGCCTTTCTCCTATTAAAATTCTTTGGTAGATGTTATTCTTGAATAAATTATTGTCCATATAAATCTACTTGAAAATATGCTCCACAAACATGCATTAGAAAAATTAAAAATTCCAAACATAGTCATGGCTGTCATCATTCTCTTGTCGGATGAGCAGTCATGGCCATCGACAGAAGAGTCCTAGGTGTCGTCAGAATTCTGACGTCCACCTAGGAAACATCCAATGAGGATGTTGCATGTGCGATGACATTCTCTTTCCAGATGAGCAGTCATGGCCGCCATCAAAAGAGTCTTGGGTGCCATCAGAATTTTGACGCTAGTCAATGAAACATTCGATGAGGATGTTGTATGTTCGATGATGTTGTCTCATCAAATGGGTGTCAGAATTCTGACGTCCACCAAGGAAACATCCAATGAGGATGTTGTATGTTCAATGGTATTCTCTCGTCGTACGGGTGTCAGAATTCTAACATCCACCCAAGAAACAACCGACGAGGATGCTCTGTGCCTGATGACATTCTCTCGCCGGATGAGTGGTCATGGCCGTCGTCAGAAGAGTCTTGGGTTTTGATAGAATTCCAATGTTGGAGAGCACCATTAGAATCTCTGACTACAAGTTTTTGATGACTACGTTTATCGACAGTTCGACAAAAAATAGGCAGAATTCTGATGAAAGACTATCAGAATTGAGCACCAAATGTACTAGTGTAGTTACAATAATCAAGAAATTGGTTGATGATGTTAGAATTCCCATAGATACTGAGAAGGGGGGTGAATTAGTATCTAACTGGTGAAGAGATTTTCTTGACTTAAAACATGTAAAGCATATTAATACTATATACCGGTAAACAAGAAATAATGCAATGAACAAAGAAAACAATGACCACATTAAAAAAACACCATAACACAATAGTTTAATGAGGAAACCCAGTGTGGGAAAAACCTTGGTGGGATTTGTGACCCACAATATTCACTTACTGGACAATAAGATAATATTACTGCTACAAGAGGGGCCTGCACATGCAGAAAGGCCAAGTGCCTAGAGCTCACTGCTCAATTACAAAATGGGAAGTCTCGCTAACTTACAAAATGGATTATATAAATCCAATGTCTTGTACTGCTTCAAAATAGCATCTACTATGCCAGATCCAGTACCAGTTTATAGCTCTACTTCTTACATAAACCCTTAACCTATAATTCGCATAATAGGTCTACCTTATTTCACCTAATTACATTCCTCCATGCATACCTAATTGTTCTACAATGATCTCTTATATATATGAGTCATTTTACAATTTTCCAAGTTGGTTTACAATGATTTTACAATAATAAACAAAATAAATTATAATAAAAAATTCTTGTCGGCTTTTGTGCCGGTATGCTTCCTTTTGTTAAAATGTGGCCCTAAAAATGCATGTTATAAGCGGCTGGGATGCTTAAGGCATGGTAAGGTTGATGTACTATTTTTGCTGGAGAATAAGAAAGATTGGACAACTATGTATGATGGATGTAACCCATTCTAGGTGAACCACGTTAAATCTCTGTGCTATCTATGTCCTATTTTATTTCTTTATCTTTTGTATTTAAATCTGCATATAATTGTTAGTTCATATTTGCTTCAGATCTGCTTGAAACCCTAACAATTGGTATCAGAGCGAGGTTTTCTGTAAATTGGCAGGACTTTTAGATTTGAGTGGGAGCAATGGAGGATTCCAAATTCAAGGTCAAAAATTTTAACGGCCAGAATTATCAGTTATGGAAAATGCAGATGGAGGATTACTAGTATCAAAAGGATTTGTGGTAGCCATTGGAAGGGAAGTCAAAGAAAGGATGCTCTCAATCTAGAGGAAAGAAAGATTGCTGGTACTATGGAAAGCCTGGTCATCTAAAGAAATATTGTTGGTCTCGAAAAAACAAAGAAGGAGACAAAAATGAAAATGATAGTAAGGAAGCTAATATTGCAAGTAATACTTTACAAGATGCTTTAATCTTATGTTTGGATAATGTTAATGATTCCTGGGTAATAGATTCTAGGGCTTCATTTCATGCTACACCTCATAGAAAATATTTTCTAGATTATGTTCAAGGTGAATTTGGGCAGGTATATTTGGGTGATGATGAGCCTTGTCAAATTGTTGGAAAATGAAAGATAAAGATCAAGTTGCAGAATGGTAATGACTGGTTTCTGTAGGAGGTAAGACATGTTCCTAATTTAAGAAGAAATTTAATTTCTGCAGGGCAACTAGGTAGTGAAGGTTGCATAGTTACCTTCTCAGATAGTATGTGGAAGGTCACTAAAGGATCATTAGTAGTAGCTAAAGGTGCAAAGGTAGGCACATTATATCTGTGTACTGGTAACACTTACTCTACCTTAGTTGCTACAGATAAAGTTACTGTAGGGAAAACAACAATAAATGTTGCAAGAACAAATTCGATAATGTGGTACCATAGGCTTGGGGACATGAGTGAGAAAGGAATGAAAACCCTTCACTCCAAAAATATATTGCCAGGACTAAAGATGATTTATTTAGAGTTCTGTGAAAACTGTGTTTATGGTAAACAGAAAAGAGTTAGATTTCTCAAGGTTGGGAAAGAGAAGAAGAGTGAGAAGTTAGAGCTTGTACATTCAGATGTATGGGGACCAGCTCAAGTATCATCTCTTGGTGGCTCTTGTTATTATGTTATTTTTATTGATGACTCAACCAGAAAAACATGGGTATATTTCCTAAAACAAAAATCAGATGTTTTTTAAACTTTTAAGAAATGGAAAGCTTTGATTGAGAACGAGATAGGAAAAAAGTTGAAGTGTCTCAGATCGGATAATGGAGGTGAGTATTGAAGCAAATAATTTGAAGATTATTGCTCCTTAAATGGGATTCGAAAGTAGAAGACAGTTCCAGGAACTCCACAAGAAAATGGTGTGGCAGAGAGAATGAATAGGACAATCATAGAACGCGCGAGGAGCATGAGATTGCATGCTGGATTGCCCTTAAATTTTTGGGTAGATGTTGTACATACTACTGTCTATTTGATAAATAGAGGGCCTTCAACCCCTTTGGATGGTGGTATTCTAGAGGAGGCATGGACTGGTAAAAAGGTAAATTATTCTTTTCTAAAAACTTTTGGTTGCGAAGCTTTTGTCCATGTTGATAAAGAAAACAGAACCAAGCTTGATGCTAAATCTCAGAAATGTACCTTCATTGGATATGGGATAGATGAATATGGCTATCGGTTATGGGATTTTGAAAATAAGAAAATAATTAGAAGTAGAGATGTTATATTCAATGAGAAGGTTATGTATAAAGAATAGATGCAAGAAAAGAAGCATGAACAAGACAAACAAGAATATGTGGTGTTGGATGAGATTCCTGAAAATGAAATGCCATAGGTAGCTGATGCTCTGCAACAACAGATTGTCCCACAAACTCCTGCAAGTGTTAGACATTCTACGAGGACAAGTAGACCCCCTGAAATATTTTCTCCTTCTTTGTATTCTATTTTATTAATGGATTCTAGTGAACCAGAAGGATATGAAGAAGCAATGCAGGTAGATGCTAAACAATAGTGGGAGCTAGGCATGAAAGAGGAGATGGACTCCTTGATGAAAAATAAGACTTAGGACTTAGTCCCTTTACCTGCAGAAAAAAAAGCCTTTCCTAACAAATGGGTTTATTGGCTGAAGGAGAAGGAAGGAGGTCAGAAAAGATATAAGGTCAGACTTGTGGTAAAAGGTTTTGCACAGAAAAAGGGTATAGATTATGATGAAATATTTTCTCCAGTTGTAAAAATGACTTCAACTAGAACTGTACTTAGTCTTGTGGCTGCAGATGATTTACATCTTGAACAATTAGATGTCAAAACATCTTTTCTCCATGGAGATTTGGAGGAGGAAATTTACATCTTGCAACCATAGGGATATGAGGTCAAAGGTAAGGAGAACTTGGTGTGCAGGTTGAAGAAAAGTTTGTATGGCCTAAAGCAAGCACCTCGACAATGGTATTTAAAATTTGATAGTTTCATGGCTGAACACGGTTATCATAGATGTCATTCTGATCATTGTGTATATTTTAAGAGATTTGATAATGGCAGTTATATTATCCTGTTGCTTTATGTTGATGACATGCTTGTTGTTGGGTCTAACATGCAACCTATAAATGATCTTAAACAAAAATTAGCCAGGTCATTTGCTATGAAGGATTTGGGTGCAGCTAAGCAAATTCTTAGTATGAGGATTACATGGGACAGGAAAAATAGAACCTTGAATTTGTCCCAAAGTGAGTATATAAAGGTGTTGAAAAGATTTAGCATGTAGGATACAAAAGCAGTTAGTACACCTTTGGCTAGTCATTTCAAATTGACTAAGGAGATGTGCCCAAAGGCACAAGAAGAGGTTAATAGAATGTCTAACATCCCGTATTCATCAGCTATTGGCAGTCTGATGTATGCAATGGTATGTGCAAGGCGAGATATTGCACATGCAGTGGGAGTTGTGAGCAAGTTTATGAGTAATCCGGGTATGGAACATTGGAATGCTATGAAATGGATTCTTCGATATTTGAAAGGAACTACTACGAAGGCGTTATGTTTCAAAGGATCTAATGCTACTCTAAGTGGATTTGTTGACTCTGATCTGGCGGGTGATATTGATTCACGGAGGAGTACTACAGGGTATGTTTTTATTATAGGGGGAACTGCAGTCAGCTGGATTTCTAGGCTGCAAAAGGTTGTTGCACTTTCAACCATTGAAGCTGAGTATGTTTCTACTACAGAAGCCAGCAAGGAGATGATTTGGTTGCAATGTTTTCTGGAGGAATTGGGTCAGACACAAGAGGATAGCCCATTTTATACTGATAGCTAGAGTGCCATTCATCTTTGGAAGAACTCTGCTTTTCATTCAAGGACAAAGCACATTCAGCTCAGGTACCACTTCATCCAGACTATTTTGGAGGAGGGTCAGTTATGGCTTGAGAAGATTCACACAAGTGAGAAACCTGCTGATATGTTCACAAAGGCAGTTCCACAGGAGAAGTTGATTTATTCATCAGTTTCTGTTGGTCTTCTTGATTGATAATTGTGGAATTTATACCAGTTGAGTCCTAGTGTTTTATCCAGCGGATGTTGCATGTATAGTGGTGTCGTGTAGTATCAGTCTCCAAATGGGAGATTGTTCGGTGTGGAGCCTGATCAGTCTCCAAGTGGGAGATTATTAAAATGTGGCGACTGATTAGCAAAGTAATGTACACTCAGCACGTATCCTCGCCGAAGTCTAGGGTTGGGCCAGGGTTTGGGGATGTCAGCCCCCAACAAAAGCGGGGGTTTGAGGGCGGGAGCCCCTGAGAAATTTTTTTTTGCCATTTTTCATTGATGAAAACCGACATTGTAATAAAACCCTAAAAAGGCCGACTTTGTTTGTTGCCCTAAAAATGCATGTTATAAGCGGCTGGGATGCTTAAGGCATGGTAAGGTTGATGTACTATTTTTGCTGGAGAATAAGAAAGATTGGACGACTGTGTATGGTGGACGTAACCCATTCTGGGTGAACCACATTAAATCTCTGTGTTATATGTGTCCTGTTTTATTCTTTATCTTTTGTATTTAAATCTACATATAATTGTTAGTTCATATTTGCTTTGGATCTGCTTGAAACCCTAACACCTTTCACTGTCAATGCCGGTGGTCTGGGTGCTGGTGTAGAATCTGTCTTTGCTGGTGCCGATGGATTGCCTTGCTGGTGTAATAGGATTGTAAGGTTTCAATAAATGACAAAACCTTCAATCACCTACAATGTCTCATTAGAGTGTGCATTTGCCAACAATCTCCCCCTTTGGCATTGATGGCAACACTCATGAGAAAAATTTAGAAGTGTATCCAAAAATTGAAGTCCAAAAAATTGTTACCAAAAATGTGTGCTCCCCTTGAGCAGATGATCCCTAAGTTATTTGATTTTTCTCATACCACTACTCCCCATTTGGCATCAATGACAAAGGTTGTCAAAGTGTCAATAGAGTGTAGTTTCCTGCTTCACCCTTGTAATCGGTTGGTTACAATCTAAAAAATATCCGCTAGAATTAAATTCAGGCTTCCAAGAAACTTTTTGCTATCTTTTATTACTACCTCTGTCTTTTGAACTGTACCAGTGAGGTGTTGCATTTGCTCTGCCGGTGTTTTCTGCCCTTGAACCAAAGCATCAGATATCTCTTTCCTTAGAGTGGCGAGGTAGTCCAATTTTGGACTTATTCTCCATTTAAGATCCTTAGCCTTATCTTTTATTCTTTCCTTTTCTCTTTCTAGCTTTAATAGTTCTTTCTCAAAACCTGTTAGCTTTTGCTCAAAAACTAATAATGAATCAGATGAGTTAATGAAATTGTCAGCTAGTTGATTTATTTCTTCCTGTATCTTGCTGATCTTTTTTTCTATGTCAACTGTCAAAAAGTTAGTCTTACAAGTATCTCTGTACAAAGTTTTGAATTCCTTTAGTGTGCTACATAATTTTGGTAGAAGTGTGTCAAACTGCATTGTACACTTCTTTATTTGTTCCTCAAAGAATTTGTGTTTTTCTTTTTCTAACCTCTCCTTGAATGCTTCCTTCTTTATTTGTTTAACCGTCATAGTGTTGTCAGTAATATACTTAGATAAATTGTCAAGTTGACTCAAAGAATCTTTATTGTCTACATTACATTTTGGAGCTATTGTCATGCCCAAAATTTAGGGCAAAAACGGAATGATTTTTTTTTTTATAATACAAATTAATTAATAAGTTCGCTAACACAACATGCACTAATGTATTTGCCATATCTATATTCGAGCTAATTTTGATGCAAACCAAGTATCAAAATTAATTAAATTTTATTTGCGGAAAACTAAATGATTTAATTTTATTTTCACAAGATACCTAGTCAATAGATTAATTAAAACAAACTCATGAAAACTAGAAGAAGAAGATAAATTAAGTCTCCATTAAGACTATATTGTCTAAAATCCATAATTAAAATAATCATTTAAAGTGTCATTTAATTTAGATAATTTAATTTACACGGGCAAAATTAATTACGAGTAGCTATTAATCGACTTGGAAAGCTAATTAAAAATTATTTTTCTAGCATCCATTCTAACCTCAAAATGAAAGGTGCTTAAATTAATCCCTTTTAAATCCAAACTTAAAATTTAATGCTCTAATTAAATTAACTAGGGCATGATTAAGTATCTATCACACTAAATACATTTAAAATATAAGATTAGGCTTTATTCTTTAAATTTATTTTTTTCAACTTCCTATTTGTATATCATATATGGGTATTTAAATATTTAAATCCCTATATAAATACATACCCAAATATATATATATATATATAATCTCTAAAATATTTTTCCAACTTAATAGCAATTAAACCCTACAAACCCTATTTAGGGATCTTCCATTATAAAATGGCCCTAAACTAAATGAGTTAAACATTTTATTTTATTTTATTACCCTAGCCCTACTCGGGCTAGGGTTTAAAATATATATTTTTTTGCTTAACCCCATGTTGCAGGGCTGAGTTAAGGGAGAGTTAGCGGCGTAGAGGCGGATCAAGGAGAGGCGGGGGTTCTTTTTCTTTTGGAGGTGGCTCGGCCATGGCCACCCACTGTGCATTGCACAGTGTTCGGCCTTGCCGCCCACTGTGCATTTCACAGTGTGCGGCCCCCCCGTCCACTGTGCACTGCACAGTGTGTGGCACCGCCATCCACTGTGCAATGCACAGTGCGTGGCTCCGCTGGCCACTATGCATTGCATAGTGCGCGCCTTGCCCGCCGATCACTGTGTGATGCACAGTGCTCGACCCCTTTCCCCCCATTTTTTTTTTATTTAATATTTTTTTTTAATTTTATATATATATATTTCCCAATATATTTTACAAGCAATTTTTTTTTTAAAACAAAAAAAAAACAAAAGTAAATCATTATGTTATATATATATATATATATATATATATATATATATATATATATATATATATATATATATATATATATATATATATATATATATATATAATGGTATATATACTTAGGCTTACATTTTCTTTTGTTTTGCAGGGTATTTATATGATAAGTTTAATATAAAAGTATATATAAATATATACATGATTTCTAGATGTATATAAATATATATATATATCTATTTATAACTTATAGTATTATTTCTTTTCTTAAACTAACATCGAAATCATGGAAGATTCTGATTTACAATGAAGTATAGTAATAAGTCTGTTTAATGGAGGGATATTTTCTAGAACTATATTGTACTCTATTGATTTACAGAAAACAAAATTATAAAATTATTTTTAAATCTACAATATGCATGCAAATCTAGTTAATGCCTTTCCTATTTATTTTTATTCTAAATGCCTAAAAATGGAATAAGTTTCCTGCTAAACTATTTATCATAACACATCGGATATATATATATATATATATATATATATATATATATATATATATATATATATATATATATATATATATATTCTTTTCTGAACTTAGGAAATACTATATTAGGAATACATTATTCTTTTCTGCAATAAATACATTCACTGATTCTACAATTGATACAACAACTAAATAAACACATTTTTTTTTATATACTTAAAATCTAATAGCAAATACAACTCATATTTTTCTGCAAGTAGAATGAAGACAAATTCACAGATAAGAGAAAAACATTGAATTAAATAAAACTGATTTTCATATTAAAATGACTATTGCATGCAATTCGAAAGTAACTATTTCCAAAACAGAAAATAGAAATATATCTAGCTTTTTACAACACTAAAGATATTCTGCAAAATTTATAGGATGTTTCTTTATTTAACTACAATAACAAATCTCATGTCCATATTTCAAATTTACAACTTGCCTCTCATTTCAACGAATGAGGGTGTATTTCCCCTATTAAAACTAATAACTACAAATGAAATTAGATTTCTTCGACAATAATTTTCTACAACTTTTCACTTGTCCTATTCTTTTCTCCTGACATTCCTGCATAATAAATCACAAATATGACCATGGAGTGCTCACCTCCCAGCCTAAGCTAATTGGTAGCCACCCCCAAGCTCGGAGAACCAAGCCCTAGACGGGTAACAAACATGCAAACACATAGAAGGCAGGAAGCACACAAATTTCAAACACACTCCCAACTTGGCTATACTGCACCACACTTTGGTGATGACCTTTTTAAGGGTGGTAGTGGACCAATACCTTGAGGAGAACTGCAAGTATGGAAAACAAGTAGCCACCTCATGGCACAATAAATACATCAAGAATTTCAACCCCTTATTCCTTATGCCCCCCAAGGCATTCTAGCTTTATATCCCTCCTTATGACCCCCATTGCACAAACAGGCCATGCAGCAAGGGTCACACAAAAATCCCTTGTGATCGCTCTCAAAACGAGAGTCTCTCACTTGAGGGTTGTCACTGCTACCACCCACAAGATCCTCCTCTCTCCCAAGAGTAAGAGGTCTTGAGAAAACTCCCAAAAACACAGACAAAATATAATGCAAAAATACCAAATGAAATTCCAAAAAAAAGTCATACATGAAGATAGAATTCTTACACCAACATACTTTACAACACATGCAAAGAAAAGAAGTCATTTTAAAGATTAATGAAACCAACCTTAATCTGCCCAAAGGTAGGATAATATTTGAGGAAGAGCTGCCCAATCCATGGATCTTCTTCTTCTACCCTTAGCCAAATTTTCTATTCAAATCTATTGTATTCTTTTAAAAAATTCTCTTGTCTCCAAAAATGGAGAGTGGGTGATTACCCTCAAATTTTCAAATTCTTGCTTAAGAAGCTCATTCTCCCAGTTCTCACAAGTTTCTAAAAACTAAAGAGGAAAGTAAGATAGAATGGGAAAGAGAACTCTCATTTGAATAGGAAAGTTTTCAACTAGGTTCAAACTTCTAATTTCAATTTTCGCACAACTCAGAAAAGCCAAATTTTAAAGTGTCTAAAAGATCACTTAGGAGTAGAAACTTGCCTAAAATTACCCCTAACCCTTAGGTATACCTTATGTGCTTTAGGAAACCCTATTAAACTACCCCTAGGTGTTCATTTAACCCATTTTAAACCCCTCTGAAGTTTATTTTCGGGTCAAACATATGTTGACCTCTCCAAAGATTCTTTTCCCAAGGTATTTATGACATCACATTACATTAATTGAAAAAAGCTATAGTTGAACACTTTCCCACCAAGAGACAAAAATAAAACATTTAAACTTAAATCCACAAGTGTCAAGTGACACAAATAAAACACTTTTACAATTTAAAACATGTAATCGTCTCTTGTGGATTTTACACAATAACTTTAAATAACACTTATAACACATGCAGTATATACTATTACGAATAAAATACAACACAAATGGGGTGTTGTCTCTCCAAATAGACAACCCCTGGCTTACGAACATACATAAGTCTAGGTTTGGTTCTCTGTAATTTTCCTTGGTCACATGGTCAACTTTCTATGCATCTCAATTTACACATTAGTACTTTCAAATATCCACATATAATATAATTTCAAAAGAATAACAATACACCTCATTACTTGCATACAATTTACATCTGCACAGATTAAATACATCTCTTATCAAGCAATATCACATAAGCAATTTCATCCTAATTCACATAAACTTAACCATACATCATAGTTGTATTATCATAGTAAAGTCCTGCAAATTCAATAACGACATCTATCATCACAATATCATCTTATCTAATAATCATGTAGTGTTCTATCTCATAAAGCATATAAGTAAATCATCAAAATATAGCAATGTTATCCAAATCCTAAAACCATATCAGTACTAAGTTTCAATATGCATCAAAATAAAGTATCCATGATAGTCATTATATAAAAATCACTGAAATGTCAGACTGAGTCGAGGTGAGGCCTCACACCCTCCCCCTCTAGGCATGAACTTCCTCCTGGAGTTCATCAAAGAGGTGGGGGTACTCTGATCTCATACGTGCTGCGTCCTCCCATGAAGTTGTGACCTCATCATAACAATCCCACTGGACGCTAGCCTGGTCCAGCTCTTGACCTCGAAGGGCCAACGTCTGGCGTGCCAAAATATGAATGGGCTCCAAAGCTAGCTGCCTGTCCGACTCCACCTATAAGGCATCCCAATCTAAAATGTGAGACTCATCATAGATATATTTTCTCAAAACCGATACATGAAACACATTGTGGATGCATGACAAGCTAGGTGGCAATGCTAAATGGTAGGCAACTGGGCCTATCCTCTCAAGAATCTCAAAAGGTCCTACAAAGTGAGGTGCAAGCTTAGAACCCTTTCCGTAATGGATTGGACTCTTATGTGGTTGCACTCTCAAGAAAACTCTGTCTCCAACCAAGTAGCTAGGATCTATCCTCTTTGCATCAGCATATTTCTTATATCTATCCTGAGCCTCTCTGAGACGCTGCCTAATCAAATCCACCTACTATTCCATATCCCAAACTATCTTAGGACCAATAGCAACTCTGTCCTCTATGCGATCCCAACTCAAGGGCATCCTGCAAGGCCTGCCGTATAATGCCTGATAGGGTGGCATCCCCAAAGAAGTGTGATGCCCATTGTTATAGGCAAACTCCACTAAGGGAAGATACTCCTCCCACTGAGTCTAATGATCCATGACGTACATGCGAAGCATATCCTCTAACACTTGATTGACCCTCTCTGTCTGACCATCTATTTCCGGGTGATAGGCTGTACTGAAATTGAGCTTAGTGCCCATAGCTGCCTGTAATGACTTCCAAAAGGAAGAAGTGAAAAGAGAATCCCTATCAGAAATAATCTTGCGGGGCACACCATGAAGTCTAACAATGTCTCGCAAGAACACCTGTGCTACTGCTGGAGCTGTGAATGTAGTACGGACTAGTGAAAAGTGAGCTACTTTGGTCAACTTGTCAACTATCACCAAGATAGCATCATGGCGACGAGAAGACATAGGAAGACCAATGATGAAATCCATGGATATAGTATCCCACTTCCACTCTGGTATATCATGAGACTGGAGCAAACCACCTGGATGGCGGTGCTCCGCCTTTACTCTCTGACACTCGAGGCATCGAGCTACTATCTCAGCAATGAGCTGCCACATTCCCAGCCAATGATATAACTGCCTCAAGTCAGCATGCAACTTTTTAACCCTGAGATGCACTGCATAAGGAGTTCTATGAGCCTCCATGAAAATGAACTCTCGCAACCCTCTGGAGGAAGGTACATAAATGCACCCTCTATGGCGTAACAGTCCATCGGACTCCAAAGAATAATCCACATATTTCCCTTCTAGAGTAACCTGAGATCATATTACCTGACCAACCTTTGCATACCATCCATCTTCTGGCAAGTGCTGTAGTATATGGTGTAAACCTCATGACGTCTCCTACTCAAAGCATCTGCAACTACATTTTCCTTTCCTTTGATGTAGTGAACATCAAAATAATATTCGCACAAAAACTCCATCCATCTCCTCTGACATGCATTAAGGTTCGGCTGAGTGAAGATGTACTGAATAATTTGATGATCTGAATGCAACTTGAAGTGATGACCTAAAAGGAAGTGTCTCCACCTCACAAGTGCATGCACTACTTCTGCGAGCTCAAGGTCGTGAGTGGGATAATTAATTTCATGAGTCTTAAGTTTCCTAGACTCGAAAGCTATGGCCCTACCATCCTGCATAAGAACTGCTCCTAAACCCTCTAGTGAATCATCTATACAAACCATGAAGTCAGCTATAGGATCTGGTACAACAAGGATAGGAGTACTAGTAAGTGCCTTCTTGAGTTCTTGAAAGGCCTCCTCACACTTCTCTATCCACTCAAATTTCTTTCCTTTACGCTGAAGAGAAGTAATAGGGTGTGCCACTCTAGAGAATCCCTTGACAAAACGTCGGTAATACCCTACTAAGCCCATGAAACTCCTGACCTCTATCACACTGGTTAGCGCTGGCCAATCCTTAATATCCCTAATCTTTGATGGGTCAACTAAGATCCCATCATCGGAAATAACATGCCCAAGGTACTTGACCTCAGACCGAAAGAAAGCACACTTCAATAAGCTGCCAAACAACTGGTTATCCCGCAAACACTACAATACCTATTTCAGGTGCTCCTCATGCTCCTTCTCATTTCGAGAATATATCAGTATATCATCGAGAAACACAATAACAAAATGGTCTAGAAATGTACGGAACACCCCATTCATGAGGCTCATAAAAACTGCTGGGGCATTCGTAAGTCCAAATGGGACTACGGTGAACTCATAGTGACCATATCTAGTGCGAAATGCGGTCTTGTGGATATCACTTACCACTATTCTCAGCTAATGGTATCCTGACTTCAGATCTATTTTGGAAAAGACTTTGGCACCCTGAAGCTGGTCGAATAAATCATCAATTCTAGGCAAAGGATATCGGTTCTTGATGGTTACTTTATTTAGCTGTCGATAATCCATACATAATCAAAGAGATCCATTCTTCTTCTTAACGAAGATGATTGGTGCACCCCAAGGGGATACGCTAGGATGAATATGACCCTTCTCAAGGAGTTCCTCAAGCTGTATTTTGAGTTCATTTAGCTGATTTGCGGTCATCCTATAAGGTGCTCTAGAAACTGGCTCAGCTCTTGGTACTAGATCTATATGAAAATCAATCTCTCTACGGGGAGGCATTCCCAGTAACTCTGAAGGAAATACATTTGAATATCCCTTAAGGATAGGATGGTCATCGAGTGATGTTTCTTCTTCTCCCTCTTCTCCTCTGTCACTGATAGTGATAGCAAATAGCTGACATCCCTTTCACATGCTCCACTTAAGCTGCATTACGGAGATCATACAAAGAGATACGGGCCTCTGAATCCCGGTGATAACTATGGGCGAACCATGATCATCCTCACACTCAATCTTTTTCATGCGGCAATCCATCTTGGCTCTGTGGGCATAAAGCCAATCCATGCCAAGTACGATTCCGTAAGATCCAAGTGGGGTCACTTTAAGATCTACTAAAGTGGTGGTCTTACCAATCTATAGCTGACATGCCCTAACCTCTAATTCCACTGACAGTCTAGCCCTTGAAGCTAATTCCACTTCCCAACTGACACCCTATCTAGTTGCCACTAGCCCACAATGCTCCACAACCAATGGAGATATAAAGGAGTCAGTAGCTCCTGAATCAAACAAAATAGATACATTGTTACCTTTGATCATACCTATAGATTCGATAACCATGGCCTGATGCTCAGCCTAGTAGTTGTCAACCATTGCAAATACTGTATGGGACCTGCCCATATCACCAACTGTCGGCTCTAAAGCGGCCATCCATTGATTCCCTGCCACCTGACCCTGAGGGCAATCCCTCGCCATATGCCCCATGGCTCCACACATAAAGCAAGCACCCCGTGCCTGAAACTGGGTGCCCTGAGGCCTAGAGAAAGCCTAACCTCCTGTCCTACTAGATCCGCTGTACCCACCTCTAGAGGACTGTTGAGTCCTCACCGGCTGTGTGTACTGCCCCTGTGCTCTCTGATCATGTCTCTATCCCTGAGTCTACCACTGTTTGGGCTTGGAGCCTTGCTGATACTGTGGAGGCTTCTGCCTCTGGTTCTGTGGTGTCTGTTGTAGAGGAGGGGGTTTGGAGAACCCTTGAGAATTTTGGTTGTTTCCTTTCCAATGTGGTTTCTGGAATCCATAAGTCTGAGGTGCGGGATTTCGGTTCTGAAACCGATCCCTATTGTCCTGTGGTCTGACCTAAATTTCCTTGGCAATCAGTGCCTTCTCCACAGCAACCCGAAGGCTCTCTAGAGTGGACATCCTAACAGGCCAGGCTATACCAGCATTTAACCCTCTGATGAAGTGGTTTACAAGAAGTTTCTCATCCTTTAGATAATCTACATAAGGCAATAGCTCAAAGAATTTACTCTCATACTGGGTTACTCATAAGCCTTTTTGTTGGAGATCGTGAAATTCGTCTATACGACACTGTCTGAAGTGTTCTGATAGGTACCTCTCACAGAACCTCTCTGTGAATATCTCCCAAGTGAGAGTATCAGGAACTGATCCACATTTGTACTCTTCTTGTCTCCACCAAGTGGAGGCCAACCCTCTCAGTAGATGAATTGTGACACGTGCTTTTAGGTTGCTCTCATAAGAACGCAACGCAAAGCACCTCTCAAAACTCAAAAGCCATGCCTCAGCCTCTACCCCATCGGTAGAACCTCCAAAGTATGGTGGCTGGAGGCGCATGACCTCCCTGATAAGATCCCCTGGATCTCGATGAGCTCTCTCAAAATAAACTGGTTCCACTGTTGGAGGTGGTCCTAGCGTATGCATAGACTCTGGCTCATTTCCACCCTGACTCTCTACAGGAATAGGAGCTGGGCTCCTGCTTCGTTCTCTATCAACAGATCTATGACTCCCAGAGTCATGACTTCTAACCTGAGGGTTCTCTGTTGGGATCCTTTCCTGAACTATGCCAATAAGATTCTATATTTCTGCTAAGAGGTCTTGGTTAGGTTCATTTGGCTGTTTAGGAGGTGCTCTTGGTTCTCCTCTGAAACTAATGCCTCCCTCACTACCTCTTTGCATGCTATGCGCACACGTCTAGGACCCCGTCCGCGCTTGTGAGCTTGTCGCGTTGTCGGAGGCATCCTAAGAGGAAAATAAGGCAAAATAATTAATTAATTTCTTTTAGAATAATATTAATTCAATTAAATTCAAATGTCTTATAAAATAAATTTAACAAAATAAATTAAATAATTTAAGGCGAAACGTAAGTGGAGTAAGGTTCCTAGTGTGGAAACCTTGCTCTGATACCAAAATGTCATGCCCAAAATTTAGGGCAAAAATAGAATGATTTTTTTTTTTATAATACAAATTAATTAACAAGTTCGCTAACACGACATGCACTAATGTATTTGCCATATCTATATTCGAGCTAATTCTGATGCAAACCAAGTATCGAAATTAATTAAATTTTATTTGCAGAAAACTAAATGATTTAATTTTATTTTCACAAGATACCTAGTCAATAGATTAATTAAAACAAACTCATTAAAACTAGAAGATGAAGATAAATTAAGTCTCCATTAAGACTATATTGTCTAAAATCCATTTTTAAATCCATAATTAAAATAATCATTTAGAGTGTCATTTAATTTAGATAATTTAATTTACATGGGCAAAATTAATTACGAGTAGCTATTAATCGACTTGGAAAGCTAATTAAAAATTATTTTTCTAGCATCCATTCTAACCTCAAAATGAAAGGTGCTTAAATTAATCCCTTTTAAATCCAAACTTAAAATTTAATGCTCTAATTAAATTAACTAGGGCATGATTAAGTATCTATCACACTAAATACATTTAAAATATAAGATTAGGCTTTATTCTTTAAATTTATTTTTTTCAACTTCCTATTTGTATATCATATATGGATATTTAAATATTTAAATCCCTATATAAATACATACCCAAATATATATATATATAATCTTCTAAAAGATTTTTCCAACTTAATAGCAATTAAACCCTACAAACCCTATTTAGAGATCTTCCATTATAAAATGGCCCTAAACTAAACGAGTTAAACATTTTATTTTATTTTATTACCCTAGCCCTACCCGGGCTAGGGTTTAATATATATTTTCTTTGCTTAACCCCATGTTGCAGGGCCGAGTTAAGGGAGAGTTAGCGGTGCAGAGGCGGATCAAGGAGAGGCGGGGTTTTTTTTTTCTTTTGGAGGCGGCTCGGCCATGGCTGCCCAATGTGCGTTGCACAGTGTTCGGCCTTGCTGCCCACTGTGTAGCGCATAGTGTGCGGCCCCGCCGTCCACTATGCACTGCACAGTGTGCGACAACGCCGTCCACTATGCACTGCACAGTGTGTGGCACCGCCGTCCACTATGCATTGCACAGTGTGCGGCTCCGTCGGCCACTATGCATTGCACAGTGCGCGGCTTGCCCGCCGATCACTGTGCGATGCACAGTGCTCGACCCCTTTCCCCCCATTTTTTTTAATTTAATATTTTTATTTTATTTTATATATATATAAATATATATATATATATATATATATTTCCCAATATATTTTACAAGCAATTTCTTTTTTAAAACAAAAAAAAAAAAAGAGTAAATCATTATGTTATATATATATATATATATATATATATATATAATGGTATATATACTTAGGCTTACATTTTCTTTTGTTTTGCAGGGTATTTATATGATAAGTTTAATATAAAAGTATATATAAATATATACATGATTTCTACATGTATATAAATATATATATATTTATTTATAACTTATTGTATTATTTCTTTTCTTAAACTAACATCGAAATCATGGAAGATTCTGATTTACAATTGCAGGAAAGGAAGTATAGTAATAAGTCTGTTTAATGGAGGGATATTTTCCAGAACTATATTGTACTCTATTGATTTATAGAAAATAGAATTATAAAATTATTTTTAAATCTACAATATGCATGCAAATCTAGTTAATACCTTTCCTATTTATTTTTATTCTAAATGCCTAAAAATGGAATAAGTTTCCTGCTAAACTATTTATCATAACACATCGGATATATATATATTTTCTTTTCTGAACTTAGGAAATACTATTTTAGGAATACATTATTCTTTTCTGCAATAAATACATTCACTGATTCTACAATTGATACAGCAACTAAATAAACACATTTTTTTTTTTTTTTATACTTTAAATCTAACAGCAAATACAATTCATATTTTTCTGCAAGTTGAATGAAGACAAATTCACAGATAAGAGAAAACATCGAATTAAATAAAACTGATTTTCATATTAAAATGACTATTGCATGCAATTCGAAAGTAACTATTTCCAAAACAGAAAATAGAAATATATCTAGCTTTTTACAACACTAAAGATATTCTGCAAAATTTACAGGCTGTTTCTTTATTTAACTACAATAACAAATCTCATGTCTATATTTCAAATTTACAACTTGCCTCTCATTTCAACGAATGAGGGTGTATTTCCCCTATTAAAACTAATAACTACAAATGAAATTAGATTTCTTCAACAATAATTTTCTGCAACTTTTCACTTGTCCTATTCTTTTCTCCTGACATTCCTGCATAATAAATCACAAATATGACCATGGAGTGCTCACCTCCTCACCTAGGCTAACTGGTAGCCACCCCCGAGCTCGAAGAACCAAGCCCTAGATGGGTAACAAACATGCAAACACATAGAAGGCAGGAAGCACACAAATTTCAAACACACTCCCAACTTGGCTATACTGCACCACACTTTGGTGATGACCTTTTTAAGGGTGGTAGTGGACCAATACCCTGAGGAGATTTGTAAGTATGGAAAACAAGTAGCCACCTCATGGCACAATAAATACATCAAGAATTTCAACCCCTTATTTCTTATGCCCCCCAAGTCATTCTAGCCTTATATCCCTCCTTATGACCCCCATGGCACAAATAGGCCATGCAGCAAGGGTCACACAAAAATCCCTTGTGATTGCTCTCAAAACAAGAGTCTCTCACTTGAGGGTTGTCATTGCTAGCACCCACAAGATCCTCCTCTCTCCCAAGAGTAAGAGGTCTTGAGGAAACTCCCAAAAACATAGACAAAACATAATGCAAAAATACCAAATGAAATTCCAAAAAAAAGTCATACATGAAGACAGAATTCTTACACCAACATACTTTCCAACACATGCAAAGAAAAGAAGTCATTTTAAAGATTAATGAAACCAACCTTAAGCTGCCCAAAGGCAGGATAATATTTGAGGAAGAGCTGCCCAATCCACGGATCTTCTTCTTCTACCCTTAGCCAAATTTTCTATTCAAATCTATTGTATTCTTTTAAAAAATTCTCTTGTCTCCAAAAATGGAGAGTGGGTGATTACCATCAAATTTTCAAATTCTTTCTTAAGAAGCTCATTCTCCCAGTTCTCACAAGTTTCTAAAAACTAAAGAGGAAAGTAAGACAGAATGGGAAAGAGAACTCTCATTTGAATAGGAAAGTTTTCAACTATGTTCAAACTTCTAATTTCAATTTTCGCACAACTCAGAAAAGCCAAATTTTAAAGTGTCTAAAAGGTCACTTAGGAGTAGAAACTTGCCTAAAATTACCCCTAACCCTTAGGTATACCTTATAGGCTTTAGGAAACTCTATTAAACTACCCCTAGGTATTCATTTAACCCATTTTAAACCCCTCTAAAGTTTATTTTCGGGTCAAACATATGTTGACCTCTCCAAAGATTCTTTTCACAAGGTATTTATGACATCACATTACATTAATTGAAAAAAAGCTATAGTTGAACACTTTCCCACCAAGAGAAAAAAATAAAACATTTAAACTTAAATCCACACATGTGTCAAGTGACACAAATAAAACACTTTTACAATTTAAAACATGAAATCGTCTCTTGTGGATTTTACACAATAACTTTAAATAACACTTAACACACATGCAGCATATACTGTTACAAATAAAATACAACACAAACGGGGTGTTGTCTCTCCAAATAGACAACCCCTGGCTTACGAACATACATAAGTCTAGGTTTGGTTCTCCGTAATTTTCCATGGTCACATGGTCAACTTCCTACGCATCTCAATTTACACATTAGTACTTTCAAATATCCACATATAATATAATTTCAAAAGAATAACAATACACCTCATTACTTGCATACAATTTACATCTGCATAGATTAAATACATCTCTTATCAAGCAATATCACATAAGCAAGTTCATCCTAATTCGCATAAGCTTAACCATACATCATAGTTCTATTATCATAGTAAAATCCTGCAAATTCAATAATGACATCTATCATCGCAATATCATCTTATCTAATAATCATGTAGTGTTCTATCTCATAAAGCATATAAGTAAATCATCAAAATATAGCAATGTTATCCAAATCCTGAAACCATATCAGTACTAAGTTTCAATATGCATCAAAATAAAGTATCCATGATAGTCAATATATAAAAATCACTGAAATGTCAAACTGAGTTGAGGTGAGGCCTCACAGCTATCCTCTTCAAAATTGGAATTGTGTCATCTATAGCCTTATATGCTTGTGAGCTACAATCTATTATTTTCTTTATAGAATCCAAAAGAACTTCTGTTACATTAGTTGATGCGAATCCTGCAGTTGAAGTGCCAACACTCTGTATCCCATTGGTGGGAGCAATATCCTTGCTTGTGGTGACCTCTGGTAGGTTAGTTTGTGTTTCCATTTCTTTAAGCAAAGGTTTGTCTTGCTCAGTTGATGCCAGAGGTACTGACTCTGTGTGAATCTATTGCTCAACATGTTGTTCTACTTATTGCTCTATGTTACAAACTGTCGGTTTACCTTCTATGTTATCAGTTACTAGTGGCTCACTAGCTACATCTGTCTTACCAGTTGTGTCCTTATCTACCACAATATTAACTTTCTCAGTATCAATGTCTATTGTGTATAATACCTCAGAATTTGGGTTTCTGTCCTCTTGTGGTATATCCATACTCTCATTTTCCTGTTGATCTTTAGTTACTACCAGTGGAGTATCTTGAGATGCTGGGGGAAGATTGTTGGTATTTTGGTATGGTTTTATCATTGAAGTCAAAACCTACTAAACACTTATCAACTCTGGCACTTTGGAGAATCAACAACATTCACTAGCAAGCAAGTGACTCATGCATAGTCACCGGTATCTGGTACACCGACAAGATATAATGATCACCGACACTTGGAATGATATGCAAAACACTTGGTAATGTCGAAGACATCGTTTGGACATCTTGTCCTGGAGTTTATGTTTCATGCACTAATCCTTACCAGTATAGCAATTAACTATTAAAACTGTCTACCAGCATATTGAACTGGTTTACCAGTATTAAGCATTAAATTGGTTAAGTTATTTTTGGTTTGAATTTATTTGACAACTGATTCACCCCCCCCCCTCTCAGTTGTCTCTGGGACTGAACAATTGGTATCAAAGCCTAGTCCTCTTTTGTAGAAGTTTAACAGCTTGAGGAGATTCAATGTCTACTAATTATTTTAGGAAGGACAATCCTAAACTTGATGGAACCAACTATGGCATATGGAAGATCATAATGGAGACACATCTAAATTGCATTGGAAAAGACATCTAGGATGTTACAAAGAATGGTTATACTACTCCTACTCAAAGTCAGCCCACTCCACCCAACTTGACTAAAGATGAGGAAAATGATTGCAAAGCAAGAGAAGCACTTTTGAGTGCATTATCAAATCAACAAATCATGGGACTATCAGATCAGTCTACTACTAAAGCTATTTGGGATCATTTGGAAACACTGAATGAAGGAGATTCCATAGTCAAAATTACAAAACTTGAAAGCTTTCAGGTCAGGTATGAACATCTAAAAATGGAAGAAGATGAAAGGATTTCTTCTTTTATGGAAAGAGAATGAAATTGTTTTGGGTATTAAATTTTGTGGAGGAACCTTAAGTGAAGATGAAATTGTTTCAAAAGTTTTAAGAGGATTGCCACTGGCATATAAATTGAAAGTCACTGCTATAAATGAGTTAAGAACAATGCCTAATACATCAATTACTAGGGATACATTAATTGGGAAACTTTCAGCTTTTGAAATTGAAGAATTTGGTCCTGTTGCTACTATAAAGATAGATTTAGCCTTTAAAGCATCAACATCATCTATTCCATCATTTGACAAATCTGATTGGAAATATTTTTTATGCAAGAGAACTTGAAGAAAGTAGGAAAGAAAATGAAGAACTTGAAGAACTTCAAGCACTATTTGCAAGGAAAATGCCTAAAGGTCCAGTTGGAAGTAAGTATTAAGGTAAAGCACCCTTTAAATGTTTTAACTACAATAAGATTGGTCATATGGCTTCAAGATGCCCTGATAGACATGCTAGACTAAGAGAAGAAGCTAGAAGAACATACAAGCCTAACCCTGAATATCAGAGATATAGATTCAAGAAGAATAAAGACAAATCTTGTTACATTGCCGATGAAGGTGTGACTGATGATTCTGATGAGGATCCCATAGACAATAGATGGGTTTTTGTTTCTATAACAGAAGATCAACTAGCACCCACTGCTCAACCGGTAGAATAGGCCTTGGCAGCTAAAGTTGAAGTAAAGGATGAATGGATCATTGATTCAGGATGCTCACATCATATGACAGGAGACAAAGGTAAATTCTTGAACTTTCAAGAATACAATGGAGGCTTAGTGAGATTTGGAGATGACAAATCTTGTTTAATCAAAGGTAAGGGTACAATATCTCTTGATGGTAAGCATAACACTAACAATGTTTACTATGTTGAAGGATTAAAGCACAATATTTTGAGTGTTGGTCAATTAGTTGAGAAAGGATTTCAGTTACAATTAAAAAATGGAAAATGCAAAATCATGAATAGAACTGGTTTGGAAATTGCAACCGGTAATCAGACTAGAGGTAATTTCTTTCATTTGAATAACAGTGAAAAGACATGCTTAATTGTACATATAGATGAAAGTTGGTTATTGCATAAGAGACTCTGTCATGTAAACTTTGATTGCATGGTGAAGATCAGTACTACTAAGGCAATTAGAGATTTACCTAAAATTGTCAAACCTCAGAATACAATATGTAAGGAATGTCAATTTGGAAAACAAGTTAGAGCTAGTTTCAAAAGTATTCTAGAAAAATCCAATAATGCTCTTGATTTGATTCACACTAATTTATGTGGTCCAGCTAGAACTAAAAGCTTACAAGGTGATAAATATTTTATGCTAATCATTGATGACTATTCTAGAATGTGCTGGGTTACTTTTCTCAGAGAAAAATCAAAAGCACTTGGAAAGTTCAAACTGTTCAAAGCAATGGTAAAAAATGAAACTAGTAAGAAAATCAAATGTCTAAGATCAGATCAAGGAGGATAATTTAAATATAAGGAGTTTAATACATTCTGTGAAGTAAATGGAATTAAAAGACAACTATCAGCACCTCGGACACCACAACAGAATGGAGTTGTTGAAAGGAAAAACAGAACTATCTTGGATACAACAAGAAGTATGTTATCAGAAGAAAACCTACCACATGTATATTGGAGAGAGGCAGTTAGTGTAGTGGTCTATACATTTAACAAAGTTCACATCAAAGGTGAAACTGGTTAGACCCGTTATGAACTATGGTTTGGTAATACTCTTACTCTTAAGTATTTCAGAATTTTTGGAAGTAAATGTTATATCAAAAGAGATGAGTACATTGGAAAATTTGATCCTAGAAGTGATGAAGGAATATTTCTTGGTTATTCATCTAAGAGCAAGGCATATAGATGTTTTAACAAAAGATTGCAGAAAATTGTTGAAAGTACAAATGTAAAGATTGATGAACAATTCAGAGGAACTTCAAGGTATATAGACTCTAAATCGACAACATAAATTTTGACATATGAACGTACACTGAATCCACTGGTACAGAATGAAGATCCAGTTACCCCAGTCTCATCTGAGGATTCCATAGTAACTTAGGAATAACAACAAACAAAGACACCCCAGTATGTAAGACTGAATCATTCTGAAGATCGGATAATTGGAAACAAGTTTAAAGGAGTTATGAAAAGAGGAAGATTGTAAAATGAAGAGGCATGTCTTATTTATCAAATTGAACCATCATTGGTTAGTGAGTCATGTGAAGATAAATTTTGGATTAAAGCTATGGAGGAAGAATTAGAACAAATTGAGAAAAACAACACTTGGACATTAGTTCCCCGACCTAAAGATAAAAATGTAATTGGAACCAAATGGATTTTCAAAAAAAAACTTAATGAAGATGGTAAAGTTGTTAGAAATAAATCAAGACTAGTGTGTAAGGGATATTCTCAGAAGGAAGGAGTTGATTACAATGAAATCTTTGCACCGGTAGCTAGGATTGAGGCAGTTAGATTATTTTTGGCTTTTGAAGCACACAAGAACTACAAAGTTTATCAAATGGATATTAAATGTACATTTTTAAATGGAGATCTTTAAGAGGAAGTGTACATTGAACAACCTGATGGATTTTATTTGACAGATGATAGTGATGATAACTCAATGATGAACGGATAGTACCAAAGCGGTACTGAGAGGGGGGTGGTGAATCAGTATAGACAAAAATCACAATCCTAAACTAGTTTGTCAACAGACACTATGCTTTTATAGACAAATAGTATCTTAAATAGAGTACAACTAGAAAAACCCAGAATAACTGAGACAAGCATAAACCGGTTGACACTTATCTTCTCACACAATATAATACTTCATTTCCATTTCATCCTAGTGCATGAACAGGTAATCTATCATCAAAGACATATATATATATATAAACAACTAGATCAACATGATTCACCGCTTGACAGAAAACAACATATCATCACATGAAAAGGACATCACATATGACACACATATTTTTTACATGGAAACCCAACTAGAAAAAACCACGGTGGGGATGAATACCTACAAGCTTATTTTTGAACTCTTTAGAAGTCTGCTCTATTAGGAGACTTGTCCTGTTAAAGACTGATACAATAGGTTTTGTTAGGAACCGATCCTATTAGGGATCACCCAGTTAAGGGATTGCTAGAATACCCGGTTAAGGGTTAAACCCTATTAAAGGTTACCTTGTTAGAGGATTTCAAGAACTCAATGGTTTTGAGTCACTCTGTTAAAGGATTTACAACAAGCTAATTAAAGCTACCCTATTAAGGGATTTCCTAACTGTTGAAGTGGTTAGAGATCAACAGGTATTACAATGATCTGGTAACAACACTCAATGCCAATGCAGATCTGCTTTATCTCCTCTTCACCTTCTACACTTACACTCTACAAGTATCACTTCACTCTTCTGGTCTGGCAAGAATCACGTATCTCTTCACTTGGATACTCACACACAAATTTTTCCAACAACCTCAAAAAGAAACACAACATTGACCTTATAGGAAAATAGATAGGTCGGTAGCATAGACCCTAAACCCTAAATGTGTTAAGGAATTCAAACAGTTCAATCCTGATCGTTGAGCATATTCCATTAAATGCAACAGTCTTGATCCAATCTCAAGACATTCTCCATCATTCATTTTCCACCGATTTCATGGTGGCTGATAACCCATCACGCATTATCACCATTTACACATTCCTGAGGTAGATAGGAACAATCTCCTTCATGCAAGATCCTTCATGCACACAAGGCTGACATGACACCACGATCTGTTCTTCATTACAATGCTAACTCATCACACAAAGTCACTGATTGAGTCATAGAGGCTTGAGACACTTCAACCAGAAACCCTAAAGTTGTGACTACCAACCGGTAGTCATACAAAGCTTACATGTGTCGGTTCCCATAACCACATGCTGGTTCACCTTAAGAAAACACCCCACTTTACTTTGGCACAAATGCCAGTTCACAGTGTTATACCAGTTCTCATATATCCCGGTTCTCTCTGCTTCAGCATATTGACATCAATGACAACATATAACGTCATTATGTGCTCATACTGGTTCACATAATGCCAATAATCTCCCCCTTTGGCATTGATGGAAATATACAAAGATATCTCTCCACTTCACATCTTCTCCCCCAATTTCTATAGATATCTTCTATGCTTCTCCTGCAGATATCTTCTCTACTTCTCTTCTTCTCCCCCTTTGACAACAATGCCAAAGTGGAGGCACAAACTTCCTTGTTCCATTATGCTGCTCCCCCTGAGCAGTAGCATCCTTCAACACATCAATCCTGAAGAAAATTTTGACTATGCAATACTTGACTGATGTGGAGCATATACCTTTAGTTCACCTCCCGAAGGGGCAACACCCCTAATTCACCTCTTAAGTACATAAATGTAGCCTTTGGGAGAGGCTTGGTGAATATGTCTGCTAACTGCTCCTAATTGGAAACATGTTCCAGTGCAATCTCTTTGTTCTGAACTTTTTCCCTCAAGAAATGATACTTAAGCTCAAAGTGCTTGGTTCTATAATGCAAAATCGGATTCTTGGAGATGTTAATTGCACTAGTATTTGCACAAAATATACTTACCAGTTCAGATACAGGAACTTTGAAGCCATTTAATACATGTTTCATCCAAATTGTCTGAGTGCAGGTCATGAAAGCTGCAACATACTCTGCTTTTGCTGTAGACTGAGAGATACAACTCTACTTTTTACTCATCCATGAGACCAGTCTACCACCGAGAAAGAATGCACCACCAATTGTGCTCTTTCGGTCATCTACATTACCAGCCCAATCAGCATCTATGAACACTCTTAGGTTAAAATCATTATTGTATGGATACCATAATCCATACTCAATAGTTCCCTTCAGATACCTAAGAATCCGCTTGACTGCTGTAGACACCTAAAAATGGTCAACGCTTGCAGAGTCGTACTTTAACATTTGCGCATTGCCTCATTTTAGGTTTTTGTGTCGCATTAACATTTCTCCTATGTCATGCACTTGGTCTTTATCATTTACGAGCATTGAGTCTTTCTTCTGTATTCTTCATTCATCTCGCTCTCACATTAGGTCTTGTTGACAACAATCTTCAGTCATGATTTTGGTCGATCTTTGTCCTTGTCAATCTTGTCATATTGCGATCGATTCATCATCGATCCTTGTCCTTTTCAATCATGTCAATTTGGTCAATTTGTCATTGATTTTTGTCAACCAATCTCAATCAAATCATTTATCAACACTGGTCATTTATCAATTCAAAATCATGATCGAATCAATATCAACTATCCTTTGTCAAGACCTAATTGTCATCCTTGCATTTCTAATTCATCTTCCAAGGTTTTATGATTTGTTCATTTAATCTTGTTTGGCATTTTCCCTCTAGGTTAAATAATTTATTTATTTATCCTAAGTCTTCTTGTCACAATTAAATGTGTATTTAATTGGCTAATTAATTTCCTCCTATTTTTTTAAATTAATTAATGAATGCGAAATTATTAATTAATTTACCTATTTTTCATCAATTTCCTAATTTCCAAGTCATTATTTCCAACTTAATTTTCTAATTTCTCCTAAATGTCTATTTCTATTTCAAAATCTTGCCATAAATCCTTGCATAGCAATTTGTCATAATCTTGTCATAAATTATCAATCAATCAATTTTGCATAGAAAGTGCATAATTTGTCATAATTTGTCATAATTGACATAATTGATTTGCAATTTCCATTTGAATTGAATCATGCTAATTTGATCATTTCTCCAATTTGTCTATAAATTGGATGAATTTCTTCAATCAAGCCCCTAATCACATTATCAATCTAATAATCGCTTGTTTTGAATTACTTTGTTGAATCAATCACGCTTCGAGTACTCTTGAGCAATCATCTTGTCTACTTGCTTTCATATCATGGTCATGCACTAGTAGGTGAGATCCACAACCAAGCTATTTGGAGAAGAAAGAAGGACAATGGAGCTGCATGAAGGAAGCATTCAGGTCTACATTTGGTTTGGATAGTCTTTAGTTTTGAATGTTTTACTTTTCATGTCTTTATTGAATGTGTTTAGGATAGATCATTGCATTTTAGCTTTCATGATTGAGCTAGATTAGTATTTTGATAATGCTTTGATGATTTCCAATTTCCTAGCTACATTAATTGGTGAACCTGACGTGAACACTAACCATCTAACCCCTTAACTATGTTTTTGAGTGCTTTTGAGTTGATTTGCAGGCCAAAAACCCAAAAACAGGGTAGTGCAGGGCTTTCTGGGGACTTCTGCGCCTGTGTGAGACAACCTGCTCCTGTGTCAAGCAACCTGCGCCTGTGTTGAAGACATTTTGCACCTGTGTCATGCATTATGCACCTATGTCATGAGTTATGCGCCTTTGTAAATTCCAAAATAGAGGTAAAAAGGCAGTGTTTTGCTTAAAAATTTGTTTTGTTTTTGCATTCTATTTTCTACTTTTTGGTTTTTGGTACTAATTATCTGTGTAGCATCTTGGCATACACATGGCAAAGAAAACAAATGAAACTACTAACATGTTTTATGCAGAATCGATAGTCAAAGAATAAACACCTCAAACTTCTAACTTGGGTTTTGCAGGTTGCCTTGGAGAAACAACTAAACTTGGTGTTTGCCATTAATGTTATAGGCACCTAGTATGATTTCTAAATAGGTTGTATTGAACATGTTTTTTCTTTGATTGTTGAGTGTGACATTGGAGTAGGAGAGTATGCTCTCATCCTTCTTAGGGTGATCAGAAATCCAAATCTTCGATACTATGCTCATGTCTTTGATTGTATGTCACCTTTAGAGGGTCTACCTTCCCGACCATTTGCTTTTGCAAGCAAGTGATAATTGTGAGAAGGGAATGACCCAAAGTGAGTATGGCTAGAATACCTTGGCATTCTAACTCACTATAAACAAATACATGATGGACGAAAGCTTTGAAGGAAGGGTTACGTGGGAATTGTAGTTACTTGGGAAGTGATAACCCTTGAACTCTTTCTCATATCAACATCTAAGTAGGTCCTCAAGGTCTAAATCATGCTTGCACGACTACATTTGTTTGGTATCTTTGTGGGCTTAATGTCTCAATCACACTTGCGTGACATCAAGGAGTAACGCTTAATAGAAATCCTTACTAAACACCTTGTATTTAGAGGCCAAAAATCCTTCTAGTTGCTTAAGAAGGACAAGTTCGGATACTTGGAAGAGATACTAAGTTTTCCATGGGCATATTTCCATGGGGACTAATGCTTGGCTGCCCTAAGAAGTGAGTGCCATGGAGGGGAGCCCATGGGGTCAAGCATCTATGTATTCTCCTTGAATCTCATAACGAGTCTACCTCTTAAGTACCTACTGCCCTTGCCATCCATAAGAAATGTGTGAATGAGCATGATTGTTTTGAGTCTAAGTTGAAATATCTTGTCTTCTTTGCTTGTCAAAAGTTGAATTGTATCTCATTTCAAAAACAAGCCAAATTGATTCAAAACAAGGTTAAACACAAGAACATTTCATTCAACAAAGTTCAAAACACCTTCAAACATGGTTGTCAAACATTGTTTAGAATCTTGTCTCAACATTCATGTCACTTAGATTTAGGTTCATCCTAGGTTTTCATTTTGCAAAGTCATTGTCAAGTACCAAGGTTAGGTTCCACTTAGGTCATGTTCCTTTGCATATCAATAAAAGTCATCCATTTGCATGTGTCCTCTTGCATTATAGCAATACCATTTCTTAATTCAACCTTAGGTTTTGCCTTAAGTTGACATTGTCATACATTTGCATTTGCATACCCTAGGTCTCTTCATTAAGCTTAGGTCATTATCATATCATATTAGGGTCATTTGCATAGTAATTTTCCCTTTGCATATAGTCTCAAAAACTAGGTTTTGTCACACTTGAGTAATGCAAATCTTTGAATAAACCCTAAGTCATTGTTAGGAAGTCTAGACCTTATCAAACCTTTTCTCTTTTTGTCATTATTGTCATTTGGTCAAACCTAGCTTAGTATCCAAGCATATAGGGGAGACATTGTCATCTTGTCCTTTTGTCACTTGGTCCTTTTGTCCTTTGAGGTCTAGACATCATTTCAATTTCCTAAGGGTCTCTTTCTTAGATTTGCATTCCAAAAGTTTGTCAAAATCTTCAAAAAATAACCAAAAACATAGATTGCATTCTTGCCATAGGTTGCATTTTCATCTATTTAGTTTGCATTTAGTTGCATATCATACATTATCCTTGAAAAATCCCAAAAACATTGCATAGTGACATGTCTATTGAAACAAGGTTCCAAGAACCAATGATGCAACAAAGTTTGATGTATCAACCGACAATGCAATCAAATTTTAATCCAAGGCAATCACAATTATATCCAACCCAACAACAAGGCAATATCGATCAAACTTTTTATGATGAAAGAAGTCTCCAAATACAAAAACTAGAGGAGAAGCTAGCTCAAGAAGAGGAGATATTGGAACAAAGAGTGAAAAACATTGAGAAGAATAGATCACAAATGTCCAAAATGTTTCAAAAATTTCCAAGTCGAAATCTAAAGATTGAGCCAATTGATGTAAGATCTCTTCTTGAACGATCAGACATACCAGCTCTCCCCTCCCAAATAGAGATGATGAAACAATTTCAAGAAAAGAGACAACATCAATTTCAACATTATGTGCCTCCACAACAAGAACAAGAAGGTGTTTACTATCAATCAGATTTTCAACCAATACAACCAATGGTTCAACCAATTGTTCAACATATACAGCCAACACAACCAATGGTCCAATTTCAACAATATGTCCAACCAACTATACAATGTCAACAAATGGTTCAACCAATGGTGGAATATCAATGTCAACAACTACAACCAAACATTCAAAAACAAAGGTTGTAGCACACACCAACCCAAGTTTCAAACATGTCAAAACAATTGAACCAAGTCCAATATCAAAACATGACATTAGATCAGAACCAACACCTTGCCAAAAAAGTTCAAATTCCAGATACAACTATGTCAAAACCTCGAAAGAAAGGTGGCTTTATTGCAATGATCTTAAGGAAACTACCAAGTGAGTTCTTTGAGGAAGATCAAAATAATACACTTATGTCTAGCAATGCCTCATCCCCTCGCAAGCAAATTGACTCTCCAATGGCATCTATCCCTACACCTTTAGAAGTTTCACAGGAACCTTCCATATTGTCCTCACCAAACAATACACCCAAGGATGCAATTAGCCAAGGGCTATCCATAATTGATTGCCAAAATAATCCAATTCATGATGCACATCCTTGTCATGTTTCAGAAATACAAGACCCAATGCCACCATGCACTTTATTGCCATTACCTATTTTAGAGGACCCCATTCAAAGTCCCTCTTCCTCATGTTCAAGCATTGATTCCTTGCCAGAATCCATCACAAATGTTCAAAGTGCATTTCCTTCATCCAAAAACATTGATTCCTTGTCATAATCCTCCATGCATATCCAAAGTCCAACCCCATGTCAAGAGGATAATTTAGAGGATGAAGAAATGTGTCTTGAAACAGATCAAGATCAAGATCCTGAAACCTTATCATCCCATCCAATTGTTGACCAGGACCCCATGTTCCCAGACACTCATGATGATTCCCCTATTCTTGTCCATCCTATCCAAAGTCCTATTGACACTCCATTCCCTAAGCAAGATCAAGATATCCCAATCCATCCAATCCCAAACGATCCCCTTCCATTTCATGAAAAAAATGTCCTTTCAAATCCCATTGGCATTCCACTTTCTGAGAAATATCAAGATATCCTTTCCATCCTTTATGATGATCCCATTTAAAGTCCAGAGCAAAGCACATTTAAAGAGGATTCCAATGATTTTCCTCCTTGTCAAGATCAAATTATTCCTTTAAATCCTCCACAAGATCCTTTTGTTTCTCCATCTCATTGTCTTAATGCTCCATATACACTCCAAGATCATATTTCTTGTGATGATCCCATTATTCCTCCCATTCCATCTCTTGAAGAGCCTGTCATTGAACCATGTCCACAACACAATCCTAGTCCCCCTCATGATCCTAATCCCCCTCATGGTTCTAACGTGTCAGTGCAAGATGTTCATGAACCCTCAACATGCATAATGGGTTCTTCCACTTTGGTGCAATCTGATCCACTTCAAGATCTCATTATTTCTCTCATATCATATCCACCTCATAATGGACTCGTGTCTTCTTCCCAAAGAAAAGAGTATCCTACAAATCAAGATATTCATAAAGGAAAAGGAGTAGATCTCCATAAGAAAGAATCCCTGCATGTTAAAGAAGATCTTAAGGGTCATGTCTACACAACTCACTCTCAAGAGGTTGGTATCCCTCCATCAAAATCAAAACATACACCTTCCCCATCATACCTTACATCCATCTTAGGTCCTTATATCCCTTCATCCTCTATGCAAGGTCATCAAAGGCACACATCCTTGAGTAAATTTCATCCATCCAAAAGAAGTCCATTTCATTCATATCCATCCATGCATTCCTTTCCCCCTCCAAGCAATTTGGATGCCAAGTATAAAAGTCATAAGTCTAGCAATCCACATGTATTCCAGGATCAACATGTCCAATATAATCGACATGTCAAAACAAAGAACAAATTGATCTATAAAGAAAAAGAAATATCCAAAAGGCCACAAAGGCCCACTAAGAAAAATAAAGAAAAGTCAAAATTTATATGGGTTCCTAAATCCCTTGTGCAAGCAATGCACTCTAAGGAACCACAAAAGCATGAAAAATCAAAAACCATGTGGATCCCTAAGCAGCTCCTTGAAGCACAAAAGCCTAAAGAAAAATCCAACTTGGCATCCAAAATTGCTATTCCTCCATCCAAACCTCTCAAATTTGTTCCTCCATCACCTCCTTCTTCCATTTTGGGCCCTTATGTCCCAAAATCCCAAGCTATTCCTTTGTCAAAATCTCAATATCCAAAATACATTTTTCCTCCATCAGTCCATCACCCCTCAAGGTGTGTGCCAATGTCAATCTTACCAACATTTCCATCCACTGAAGCCCAATTCTTCCAATACCCTATCCATTATCCAATGCATATTTTCCATCCTCCCATCCCTTCAGTCCAATCCTTTGCATAAATCCTTGCCTTAGTTTCATCTCTTTTTCCATGTCCTTATCCTACCAACGTCTTTGAGCATTCTTTTAAAGGTCATGGTCTATTTTTTTCAAAGCTACTATCCAAACAAAAAGATGCTTGAGTCCTTTTTCCATCCCCTATCATGTGTCCATCTTCTCTTGAAAATGTCAAAAAAAAAAAAAAAAGACAAAAGACAAAAGAAAGAAAAAAAGTAAAGCAAAAATGATTCGTCCATTGGTGAAAACCTGGCAAATAGGCGCCTTGGGCAAGTACCATGATGAAAACCTGGCAAACAGGCATCATGCATAATCTATGAACTTCTTGCATACCATACTTGGGGGCAGGTTTCCTCCTCCATATCTTATTGCCCTTCATTATCCTATCATACCATGTCATACTCCTCCATTATCCTATTGTCCCTCATGTCCTGTTTCTCTTTCCACCTTTGATCTTGACAAGGCTGAGGATCATCATGAGCATCATGCATCTTGTTTGTAGCTTTTATTCCATCATAGCTTTTGGTCTTTATCCATTTGCTTATTACAACCTTTCATCCATATTGCCCAGCTTATTGCAACTTTCTGCCACTATCCCTTAGCCTACCCCGACCTTCAGTCCATGTCCCTTATCCATTCTTGGTCTTGCTTATCCTATCCATATCTTATCACTATCCATACACTCTTTTTCATTCCTTGACCTTGATCTGACATAAGGACGCAAAATTTAAACATGGTTTCAAAAACCTCTTAACATGTCCCTCATGCCATGTCACTGCTTTACATTGTCATATCCAGTCTCTTGTCCCATCACGCAATAGCCCTTGAAAATTGCATCCGTATTGTCTCCATGATAAAAGGCCTTTGTCTTCCCTCTATCCACCATCATTTCAGTAAGCCTATTTATTCACCTGTCATATTCCTTGCCTTGCTAGACACTGGGGGCAAAATCTTGTAAAAATTGAAAAATGTCCTAAAATAATTGAAAAATGTCCTGAAATAATTTTAAAAAAATCAAATAATGTCCTGAAAAAATCTCATAAAAATTGAAAAATGTCCTAAAATAAATCCAAAAAAAATTGAAAAATGTCCTGAAAAAATCTCAAAAACATTTAAAAATGTCCTGAAATAAATCCAAAAAAATAAATATCCTCTTGGTGCATAAGACGGATCACTAAGTATACATCCAACGACTCGCAATCCAACATCGTACTTTAATGAAATCATGCATAAACAGATGAACTCTTTCCATCAAACCAAACATTCAAGTTGATCACAATTGTCATAGCAATCAACCTAAATATCATTTTGTCTTGTCACTACTATCATGGGTCTTATACAGGGTGTGGTATACTCGAAACCAGACTGTGTCTTGTCTTAAACGGGGTACCGCATGTCCTGAAACCAGACAGCATGATCATCCTATCAGCACTTTCAACTTTTGACAATGAAGATCAAGATGTTTGTTTGATTTGTTGGCATTTGTGCATCTTATCTTTTTACTGATTTATCTTTGGCTTCGATCATGTTCCTATGTTTCTTGATGATGTCACTGAGTGATTTAGAGTGACCGGGATGGATCATGGTCCTTTTCTTTTTGGTTGTGATTGTTGTTTGTCTGTGATGTGTCTGTCTTTTGCAAAAAAGGGTTGCATTTCAGCTCTGGCCTTCAATGCCATGATGCTACACATCCATTTTGCTACATTAAAATAAAGGTTCTCACCTACAAAGTGCATTACTGAAAGTAGGTTTTTCCTCGTCCCTAACTGTCCTCTGTCTCATTTTCTTCTTACTAACATTTCTTCCGTCCGGTCCGATAGTCAGTTTGGTCTAGTGCTCCGATTTCCCCAAACACATATGTTGCATCCTACATCCATTCGGTTAGTACATTTTCATTATATCAAACATCACATCAAGCATCACATCAAGCATTTTATCCATTTCATATTATAAATGCATCAAAAACACATAAAAATGCATCCATACATGTTTCACAATAAACAATGCATAAGTCATCCATACATGAAAAATAACCATAAGTCATAACACATTGCATCCCATCATATCGATGCATATCATATCATATCGGAGTACAAAATTGGACTGTCTGTCCTAAGTATGGCCCGCAGGCTGACTACAAAATGTCAAACTACATAATGTCCACTATCTATCCTAAGGAGCACGTGCCTCTGTCACTGGGTGCTCCCTCTGTCCTCCTCATCCCTGCCATGTCTTGTGAATGATGTCCCTCCTAGTCCTGGCTGTGGTGGTCTCATAGGTCCACTCACCCCCATGCTACTCAATGACCTCCAAGAGCGTGCCCTACTCTTTGTCCTCGATCATGCCCAATATGAAGCTGCTCTCTACTCTGGTGGAACTGCACTCTCATATAGTGTCCTCCAATGGCGTATCTCCTCTCTGGTCTCTACCAGCATCTGTGCCATCTCCCGTGCACTGGCATCCCGAATCGACCCAATATACTCAGTGACTCTCTGTTCTTCTCGCTGTGCCTAAGCTATTGTTGTATCTCAAGCTGCTGTGAGTCTGGCTATCTCCACTCTAAATTACTCATGCTCTCTCTCTAAAGTCACAATGTGATTCTGATGACTCGCTATGGTAGCCCTGCACATCTCCATCTCCTCTGTCCTAGCTATCTCCGGCTCTATGGGTATATCCTTCAATGCCTCCTGCTCTCCATCCTCATCATCCCCATCCTCATCTCCATCCTCATCATCCTCCTCATCCTCATCACCATCCTCATCCTCCTCATCCTCATCATCTCCCTCCTCCTCTCCTATGAGTGGGAAGTCCTCCTGTCTCCTCGGTACTGGAATGTCAGGATCTGTCAATGGCACTGGCCGTCGTCATGCAAACCATCTCTCATACTCCTCTATCGTCCCAACGTCCACTACATCTGATCTCCAATCCCACTATCTATGCTGTAGCTATGTGAAGTCTATATATGCTATGTGTGGCTGAACCATACTCCCCCACTGACTCATCTCTCTATGAGATCGGGCAAAGTGTGCAGTCCTCCTAGGTACATCCCACCTCTCTCCAAACTGTCATCTGACTCTCTCTAGCAGGTACAACTCAATCACTCTCTGGTGATTCACTAGTCACCCAATTAGGTACCTCTCCTGTCTATAGTATGGTAGCTCATCACTATCATCTGACCATCCAGGGCAATCACGATATGGCCTCCATGTGAACTCTCTTAGTCTGTCTAGCTCATGTCATCAATACAATATGTATCCAAATGAACCCTATCTCAGTGCTCCCCCATAGCAGTACACATATGGTCGGTGTGGTACTACCTATCTCCTTGCAATCGGTCGACATATGGCTATGTGCTCAAATGCCCATACCTGCAGCAGTGTAACCCCATAGCTCAAAGTCTGAACTCCCTGATATGCTATCTGATGCAACTGAAAATATAGCATAGCCAATACACATGGTCCCCATGCGTACACCGTACCCTCTGTCACCATCCACTCTAGCACTCTTCCCCATCCAATAGGGAATCCATGTCCTCGTCTGTCCCCTACTAGTAGGCATGCTATCACCACTGCTATCACCACATATCGTCAATCATACTCTGATGCCATGGTCTCCCAGCCAATCTCCCTCTTGACGATATCCAAATCCTCTACGTCACACTCAAATAATCTGCACAATGCATCTCTCCCTATCACTGGGTCATACTCTACCATCTCTCCATGAATCAGAATGTGGAGGATACGTCATACATCCTCTAGTGTCAAAGTCACCTCTCCAGTCGCCAGATGGAATGAGGAGGTCTCTGAATGCCATCGCTCTGCCAATGCAGTAAGCAGCCCTATGTTTGCCCTAATCTCGGGCATGAATGTGACATAGTATATCCCAAGTCCTGCTAATGTATCTCTATCCGTGCTCCTGAGTCTATGTTGTAACATGAAGCAGTCTGGTCGATTCTCTCGCATGATCAATGGATACTGTCGACTCTGCATCACAATTGGGGCACATTTTGTCAGTTTTAGGGTTTGCTCCTACGGGTTGCATTTCCTCATTTCATCCACAAATCAGGGTGTTTCTACTCTATTTTGACCTATCCTATTCTTATCCCCTTTTTCGGATCATTTGCATGTTGTTTTTGACCAAATTAGGGTTCACAATGCACAACTGTGCCTGTGTGATGAGTCTTGCACCTATGTAGCATAACCTGTGCCTATGTACCCTACACAAGTGTAGAAGACCCTACACAAGCACAAAATTCTCCCTACACAAGCGTAGAAGTTAGTTTCTGCATTCCCTGTGGGCCCCGCAATGTCCCACAAGCAAGTCAAATTCCTCAAATTGACAATATGGGTTTTTCAGATACATACCGCTGCTCCCACGTCATTTGGTCATCTGTAGGTGCGTACATGTTCTCCAAGGTGATCTGCCATTGGAATGTTCGCCATCTCTTTGCAAGTGTCCTTTTCTAGAGCAACAAATCCTCCTCTTTGTCTAGTGCAAATGAGCAATTTTCACTCTCTTGGTCTCATTTATAGATCTTTGTCAGTGCCTAGATAGACGTGCACCCTCTTCATCGTATGTTGGTCACAGTCTTTTGCATCTTTAATTGCTTGTCCTTCATGCATTCAACCTTCGATTGTCAGTCTGTTTGCTCCTATCATTTTCTATCATTTTTATCGATCAATTGGCCTCTTCTCTGCATGTTTCCGACCAATTCCTCGAGGGGGCATGCATATGTCATTGTCATTGTCTGGGGCATTTTCATTATTGTTCTTTGAAACAACGCTTAAAATCGCATTGTCTCAAAGAGGGGCAAAATGTAGACACCTAAAAATGGTCAATGCTTGCGGAGTCGTACTTTAACATTTGCGCATTGCCTCATTTTAGGTTTTTGCGTCGCATTAACATTTCTCCTATGTCATGCACTTGGTCTTTATCATTTGCAAGCATCGAGTCTTTCTTCTGTATTCTTCATTCATCTCGCTCTCACATTAGGTCTTGTTGACAACAATCTTCAGTCATGATTTTGGTCTATCTTTGTCCTTGTCAATCTTGTCATATTGCGATCGATTCGTCATCGATCCTTGTCCTTTTCAATCATGTCAATTTGGTCAATTTGTCATTGATTTTTGTCAACCAATCTCAATCAAATCATTTATCAACACTGGTCATTTCTCAATTCAAAATCATGATCGAATCAATATCAACTATCCTTTGTCAAGACCTAATTGTCATCCTTGCATTTCTAATTCATCTTCCAAGGTTTTATGATTTGTTCATTTAATCTTGTTTGGCATTTTCCCTCTAGGTTAAATAATTTATTTATTTATCCTAAGTCTTCTTGTCACAATTAAATGTTTATTTAATTGGCTAATTAATTTCCTCCTATTTTTGTAAATTAATTAATGAATGAGAAATTATTAATTAATTTACCTATTTTTCATCAATTTCCTAATTTCCAAGTCATTATTTCCAACTTAATTTTCTAATTTCTCCTAAATGTCTATTTCTATTTCAAAATCTTGTCATAAATCCTTGCATAGCAATTTGTCATAATCTTGTCATAAATTATCAATCAATCAATTTTGCATAGAAAGTGCATAATTTGTCATAATTTGTCATAATTGACATAATTGATTTGCAATTTCCATTTGAATTGAATCATGCTAATTTGATCATTTCTCCAATTTGTCTATAAACTGGATGAATTTCTTCAATCAAGCCCCTAATCACATTATCAATCTAATAATCGCTTGTTTTGAATTACTTTGTTGAATCAATCACGCTTCGAGTACTCTTGAGCAATCATCTTGTCTACTTGCTTTCATATCATGGTCATGCACTAGTACGTGAGATCCACAACCAAGCTATTTGGAGAAGAAAGAAGGACAATGGAGCCGCATGAAGGAAGCATTTAGATCTACATTTGGTTTGCATAGTCTTTAGTTTTGAATGTTTTACTTTTCATGTCTTTATTGAGTGTGTTTAGGATAGATCATTGCATTTTATCTTTCGTGATTGAGCTAGATTAGTATTTTGATAATTCTTTGATGATTTCAGATTTCCTAGCTACAACTGCAACCAAGTGGGATTCTCTTGGACTTTTCTAGAACCTTGCAGTAATGCCAATTGCATGTGGAATATCCAGTCTGCTATGCCAAAGGTCTTCAACACCTTTTTAACATACTTGAACTGAGTGATAAAGATTCCATCTCTCATCTGTTGAATCTGCAGTCCAATGAAGAACTTAATCTCCCCTATGAGTGACATCTCAAACTCTTTCTTCATCTCATCTGCAAACTCATGACTCATCTTGTCATCTCCACCAAAGATAATATCATCAACAAATACCTCACAAATTAGGATCTGATCTCCTTCAGACTTCAAGTAGATATTGCTATCTTCACTTGTTCTCTCAAATCCAATCTTCACAAGATGGGAATGCAAGTGTTCATACCATGCTCTAGGTGCCTGCTTTAGACCATATAAGGCTTTATGTAGCCTACACACCATGTCACCATCTTCAGATAGGGCAAACCCATCTGGTTGCTCTATATACACTTCCTCTTCAAGTACACCATTTAGGAATGCAGATTTTGCATCCATTTGATATACTTTGAATCCTTTAAAAGCTGCATATGTAAGAAGCATACAAACTCCTTCCAATCTGGCTACAGGAGCAAAGGTTTCTCCATAGTCTTCTCCTTCTTCTTAGGCATATCCTTTGCACACTAGTCTAGCTTTGTTTCTAATCACTATGCCATCCACATTCAGCTTATTTCTGAAAACCCATTTGGTACCAATGACATTTTTATGCTCCAGTCTGGGTACCAAAGACCATGTACCATTTTTCTCTATCTGGTCAAGATCCTCTTCGATTGCCTTGATCCAGTCTTCATCTTTATGTGCCTCTTTGAATGATTTAGGCTCAAATTTAGAGATCAAACATGAGTTTTCTTTGACCTTTCTTCTTGTAAGGATTCCTGCATCCTTATCTCCTATGATCTTCTTAGGATCATGATTCAGCTTGACATACCTAGGAATGGTCTTGATAGATTCCTCTTGCTTTTCTTCTGCATCCTCATATTCATTAGTAAGCATCTACATCTATTGATGTAGGAACACTGTTACTGGTACTTGGTTGACTGACAACCGGTTCCCAAAAGGTTACAACTGGTTCATTTACTGCTTGTTCACTACCGGTTTCCTCAGTTTTCTCAGAGATTTCATTAACTCTTACATTGATGCTTTCCATAATTCTTTGAGTCCTAATATTGAAACACTTGAGAGCTTTGCTATTGGTGGAATACCCTAGGAATATTCCCTCATCACATTTCGTATCAAATTTTATCTGGTGTTTGCTCCTCTTGATGTAACATTTTCTACCAAACACTCTAAAGTAGCTAACCATAGGTGTCTTACTGGTCCAATACTCATAAGGAGTTTTATCCTTACCTTTCTTGATGAGTACCCAGTTCATTGTGTAGACTGTAGTGCTCATCGCTTCTCTCCAAAAGTTGTGGGCTACCTTTCCTTGTATCAACATAGTTCTAGCTGCTTCAACCACAGTCCAGTTATTCCTCTCTGCTAGGCCATTATGCTATGGAGTCTAGGGGGTAGACAATTGCCTCTTGATGCCATGTTCTTCATAGTACTTGTTGAATTCACTAGAAGTGAATTCCCCTCCTTGATCAGTTCTCAGGCACTTGATCCTTTTGTCGCTTTCCTTCTCCACTAATGCTATGAAAGCTTTGAACTTTACAAAAGCTTCAGACTTATCTTTCAAGAATGTGACCCACATCATTCTTGAGCAGTCATAAGTGAGAATCATGAAATACCTATCACCCTGCGTACTCCTAGTTTTCATAGGACCACACAAATCAGTATGCACAAGATCAAGCAAATTGTCAGCAGTGAATGGTTTACCTTTAAAGGTTGAGGAAGACATTTTCCCTAGTTGACACTCTCTGGACAAGGTATTATCTGGTTTGCTTAGCACCGACAACCCTCTAACAGCCTTGATCTTATTGGCCTTTACAATATTATCAAAGTTTACATGGCAAAGTCTCCTATGCCATATCCAACTATCATCAAATTTAGACATAAGACATGTACTTATATTTGCATTCAGCTGAAATAGATTACCTTTAGTTTGCATGCTGGTGGCCACCAATTCACCATTCTTTCCTTTGATTCTACACACTCCATTCTTGAATTCTAGAGTGAGACCACTGTCATTCAGCTAGGCAACACTCAGAAGGTTGTGTCTGAGACCATCAACCCAATACACATTGTCAGTACTACTCTTTCCATTCAGAGAGATGGACCCTCTGGCTTTGACCATACATGGTGCATCATTACCAAAGTGAACCACACCACCATCATACTCTTCCAAGGATAGAAACTTGCTCTGGTCACCAGACATATGGTGAGAACAACCACTGTCAATGATCCACTCATTGGAATTATCAAACTAGGAGAAAAGAGCCTTCTTGTCTAACACATCTTCCTTGATAGCAACAAACACAATATCTTCATTTTCTTCATCTTCTGATTCCTCATATGTGACACCTTCATCAACTGCCACAAAACAGTTTCTCTGGTTTACTCCTTTGAATTTCTTGAACCTTTCCAGTTTGTCCTTGTTGTCACCATTAGGACAGTTTACAACAATATGTCCTATCCGGTTGCAAGAAAAGAATTTCAAAGGGATCTTACCTCTATATTTGCTAGTTCCTTTAGGAAGTTTCCTAGCAAGAAGAGCTTCAAATGCCATCAGACTTTCCTAATCATCCATTTCTCTGCTTTGTCTTGGTTCACCACTAGTGCTAGCTTCTTTTCCTTTTCTGGATGGTACAGTAGAAGCTTTAAAAGCTGATTCAGTCTTTTGAATACTGCCATTAAAACTATTTAGCTCATAGGCTGTCAATTTTGCAATGATGGAATCTAGGGATACCTTAGTCTTGTCTATTGATCTCAACTCCTGAATAGCAGCAACCCTTATTGCATAGACCGGTAATAAGGATCTCAGGACTTTGCTTACCATAGTGGAATCTTCCATTTTACCACCTGCACTCTTGATATCTCCAACAACATTTTTGATTCTTATTCCATACTGTTGAATGGTCTCACCTTCAACCATTCGCATGTCTTCAAAATTTCCTCTAAGGCTTTATTTCTTAGCTTTCTTTACATGCTTATCACTGCCATAGATATTTTCAAGAGTATCCCATACCTCTTTGGGATTTACCTTATCTTGGACATCAATAAACTCAATGTCAGATAAACTACTAATTAGGGCTTCCATCACTTGCCCATTCTCCTGCATCTCTCTCTTTTGATCATCGATGAGAGTACCGGTAGGAGCAACATAGGCATTCTCAACATAACTCTAGTGTTGAGCACCCATGCTTCTGATGTATATCTTCATTCTGTCTTTCCATATGCTAAAATTTTCTCTATTGATCTTTGGACCTTCCCTCTTCATCATTAGACTGGGATCTTTACCTCAAGTGGTTAAGCTTATAACACAGAGGACCTAGAGGACGCTCTAATACCAATTGATAACTCAATGATGAATGAATAGTAACAAACTGGTATTGAGAGGGGGTGTGAATTAGTACAAACAATAATCACAATCCTAAACTGGTTTGTCAGCAGACACTGTGCTTTTATAGACAAACAGTAACCTCGGTCTTAAACAAAGTACAATCAACAAAACCTAGAATAACTGAGACAAGCATAAACTAGTTGACACTTATCTTCTCACACAATCTAATACTTCATTTCTATTTCACCCTAGTGCATGAACAAGTAATCTATCATCAAAGACATATATATAAACAACTAGATCAACATGATTCACCGCTTGATAGAAAACAACATATCATCACATGAAAAGGACATCACATATGACACACATATTTTTCGCATGGAAACCCAACTTGGAAAAACCATAGTGGGGATGAATACCCACAAGCTTGTTTTTGAACTCTTTAGAAGTCCACTCAGTTAGGAGCCTTATCCTATTAAAGACTAATACAATAGGTTCTGTTAGGAACTGATCTTGTTAGGGATCACCCGGTTAAGGGATGGATAGAATACCCAGTTAAGGGTTAAACCTTGTTAAAGATTACCTTGTTAGAGGATTTCAAGAACTCAATGGTTTTGAGTCACCCTGTTAAAGGATTTATAGCAAGCCGGTTAAAGCTACCTTGTTAAGGGATTTTTAACTGTTGAAGTGGTTAGAGATCAACAGGTATTACAATGATCTGGTAACAACACTCAATGCCAATGCAGATCCTCTTTAGCTCCTCTTCACATTTTGCACTTACACTCTATAGGTATCACTTCACTCTTCTGGTCTGGCAAGAATCACGTATCTCTTCACTTGGATACTCACACACAACTTTTGCCAACAACCTCAAAAAGAAATACAACATTGACCTTATAGTAAAATAGATAGGTCCGTAGCATAAACCCTAAACCCTAAACCTGTTAGGTTAAGGAATTCAATCGGTTCAATCCTGACTATTGAGCACACTACATTAAATGCAATAGTCTTGATCCAATCTTAAGATATCTCCATCATTCATTTTCAACCGATTTCATGGCGGTTGATAACCCATCACACGTTATCACCGTTTATAGACTTCGCACATTCCCGAGGTAGATAGGAACATTCTCCTTCATGCAAGATCCTTCACGCACACAAGGCTGATGTGGCACCATGATTTATTCTTCGTTACAATGCTAACTCATCACACAAAGTCATCGATTGAGTCACACAGGCTAGAGACACTTCAACCAGAAACCCTGAAGTTATGACTACCAACCGATAGTCATACAAAGCTTCCATGTGTCGGTTCTCATAACCACATGCTGGTTCACCTTAAGAAAACACCTCGCTTTACTTTGGCAGAAATTCCGGTTCATACTGTTATACCGGTTCTCTCCTCTTCAACATATTGACATCAATGACAACATACAATGTCATTATATCCTCATACCAGTTCACATAATGCCAACAAATGATATGGTTTGCAGGTTAAGAAAAGCTTTGTATGGATTGAAACAAGCTCCAAGAGCTTGGTATGCAAGATTGGATAAGTATCTTTTAAAGATTGGTTTTACTAAAGGAAATGCAAATAACAATTTATATTACAAAATAAAGAATGATGACATCTTGATTATAGAAGTATTTGTTGATGATATAATCTTTGGAGGAGAAGATGGATTATGTAAAGAATTTTCTATTAAAATGCAACAAGAATTTGAAATGTCTATGATTGGAGAAATAAAATTCTTTTTAGGATTGCAGATTTCACAGACTGATAAAGGTATATTCTTGAGTCAATCCAAATACTTAAAAGAGTTACTAAAGAAATTTGGGATGGAGAACTCTAAACCAGTAAGCACACCTATGACAACAAATGACAATATATCACTAAGGGATGAATCTACGCCTGTTAATCCAACTAGATACAAATCTATGATAGGAGGTTTACTGTATTTGACACAAACTAGAACTGATATTATGAATGCAGTATGTATTGTTTCAAGATTTCAAAGTAATCGTAGAGAAAATCATGAATCAGCAGTAAAAAAGATTTTCTGGTACTTACAAGGCACTATAAATCTTGGATTATGGTATCTTAGATATGAAAACTTTGAATTATGTGCATACAAAAGATGCAAATTGCGCAAGAGATGTGGATGATAGAAAAAGAACCACTAACGGAGCATTCTTTCTTGGAAACAGATTAGTTTCTTGGTTGAGTAAGAAACAAAGTTGTACATCTTTATCAACAACAGAATCAAAATATTTTGCAGCAACAACTAACTGTACACAGGTACTATGGCTTAAACAAATGTTGAAAGACATAAAGGTAAAATGCAAGGAACCTATTATTATCTATTGTGATAACACTGCAGCAATTGATATATCTAAGAATCTGGTATTACATTCTAAAATCAAACATGTTTCTATCAAACTAAATTTTCTAAGGGAAAATGTTGAAGCAAAGGAGATAAAATTGGTTTATGTGAATATTAAAGAGAAGATTGCAGATATTTTCACTAACCTTTGCCTAAGGAGACTTTTGAATATCTTAGAGATCAGCTTGGAGTCATACCCCCACTGGTAGAGACTTAGGAAGTTGATGATTGACATCAACCGACAAAATTAATAGATAAATTTTTTTTCTGACTTTGATGGGAAGCTACTTCTCAAGGGGAGTAGTTGGTATATTGAATTGATTGGTATTTTGTATATGAACTTGGTTTTGTTGTAACTTTGGCATTTGATGTCAAAGGGGGAGAGATTGGTATGGAAAAACACAAGGAAACACATGTTTCTCCCAGGGGGAGAGATTATTACTCTCTGTATTTGTATTTTGATTTCTGGTTATGACCTTTTTGGAGATTGTTGGTTTTTGGTATTTGGCATTTCTGTTTTGGCACTTTGATGGTTTTTCCATCTTGTGTTGCCATCAACGCCAAAGGGGGAGATTGTTGGTGTTTTGGTATGGTTTTGTCATTGATGTCAACACCTACTAAACACTTATGAACTCTGGCACTTTGGAGAATCAACAACATTCACCGACAAGCAATTGACTCATACACAGTCACTGGTATCTGGTACACTGGCAAGATATAATGATCACTGACACTTGGAATGATATGGAAAACACTTGGTAATGTTGAAGACATTGTTTGGACATCTTGTCCTGGAGTTTTGTTTATTGGTATATTCATATTTACATATTTGTTGTTACTCGCAAATAGGTCTAGGATTACACTGGCAGGTTTATCCTTTCCAGATCAGTACAACACACTATGGAGATGATTAATTATTGTTGTAAATGTAGTAAGTCAACATGTTCAATCGGTTATTGCATCGGATATTGTATTGTTTGTATAATGTTTTTATTGTAATATCTTGTAGAGCCGACCTACCAAAATTGGTCTTAGGATATGGTATAAATGTAAGATCTTATTTGTAAGATCAAATAGTGGAATGCGAAAAAGGATTGTGTGGAGGTATATGCGAGAATAAGTAGAGCTATGCATGCAGACATCATTTGAAGATTGAAGGAGGGTTTTTGTGAAGACAATCAGAACTACACTGGTACTAAATCCATCATATGAAGATGCTATTTCGTGTAGTACATTCTTATTGGATTTAACCATCCAACTATATTCAGTGTGACTCCCATTTTGTGATTGAGCAATGAGCTCTAGGCGCTTGGCCTTTCTGCATGTGCAGACCCCATTTATGTACACTTACTATTTGTAGTAGTATCATCTGATTGTGGGTAAGGTTTCCCACCGTGGTTTTTCCCCTTACAGGGTTTCCACATACAAATATTGGTGTTATGTGTTGTGGATGACTTTGTGTTTATGTTTCATGCACTAATCCTTACCGGTATAGCAATTAACTGTTAAAACTGTCTACCAACATATTGAACTAGTTTACCGGTATTAAGCATTAAATTGGTTAAGTTGTTTTTGGTTTGAATTTATTTGACAACTGATTCACCCCCCCCCCCTCTCATTTGTCTCTGAGACCTAACAAAGATTATCTGTTATTTTAGTGATCGAAGGTCCACCAACCTTGCCTTTTCCTTTATCCTCATCTTTCTGATATAATTTGATAGGTTTAGGGTTTCTATACTCTTCTTGTTTTTCTTTCTCTACAAGGAATATATCCCATCCATTTGCAGTTTCCTCTGCAACCTCATTCACTCTACCAATTATTAGTGCTACATGTCGGTGTGCAGTTGAGAATACTATCCAGTTAGCCTCTGAGATCATATAATCTATCTCCTTTGGTGAGTTAACAGGATAAACAACAAGTAGTTTCTCAATTTTTATTTTCTTGTCAAGCTCTACAACAACTTGCCTTCTAGCTTCAAGTCTCTTAAACAGTTCTGCCAATAATTCATCTACAACTTGCATCAAAAATTTCTTATAGATATCCAAGTGAAGAATTACACTGTTTTTAACTTTCTCCTTGTCATCAACTGATAATGAATCATATAATTTGTTGATGTTTTTCAGTTGTCCATCCTCTGTTATTTCATCTAGTAGATTGTCAATTGGAGCAATATTTTATTGAGTCCTTTTCTTTGGTGTTAAATTTTTCTTTTTAGGAGTTATCTTCTTAGTCGGGGGCCTTACTGCCTGTTGCTTTTGTCTTGTTCTTCTAGGCGAAGGTGTAGATATCAGTGAAGGTTGTCTTTTCCTCACAACTCTTTTAAATGCACCTGGCATATCACTTTCTGAAGAAGTTTCTATCGGTGAAAGGTGAGTTTCTGGCTGTTGTGCTTGTAACTCATCTTCAGTGATACCGGTTTGTTTAAGTACATCTTCTTTGATAGCCTTAGCCTGCCTTGATCCTCTTCTCACTGTTGCTTCTACCTTCTTTACTCTTTTCTTTGATTGAATTTGATTCTCAATGGTCTCAGCACTGCCAAATACCTCTTCCTTAGGTTCGTTGGGTGCTTTCAGAAGGGCTTTTGCATATGTTTCAATTATATTGTCATCAGTTTCATAACCCATCTCAGTAACCCAAATTGTTGTTGGGATAACTGCTTCCACCCAAATCTCATCCTTCTTAATAACAAATCATATTTCATCCTTATACTTATCTACAATTGTTTGTGATAATCTTACTCTAGTGTTCATCTGAGCCTTCAATGCTTGAAAGTATTCATTAATATTCTTTTCTCTATTTTCACCCATGCTGTTTAGTAAATCAGATAGCTGTTTGCCTACTGCTATGTCAAAATCAAGATTCTTGTTACGTATACCGGGCACCTATTTTGTTATATGTAGCATTAAATAGACAAGTAGGTTACCAAATCTAAATGTCCCCTTTTTGTCCTTCTTGATCTTTCCAAGATTGTCAATTAGTTCATCCTTTGGCCATTCACACACATCAATTTTTTGCATTATCATGGATCATGTCATAAGCACTCTTTATGCATAAACTAGAAATTGAGTTTAACCTGTTTGCATGTGTTGTTTTGTACCCTAAAATCATGCTAATGAATTTGACATTGATGCCAGTCACATCATTCACTCTTAAAGATCTCTTGTTAGATGTTGCACCTGTCAGGTTAGTCACTAGGTCATTTGAGACCTTCTTTGTCTTATCAGGTTTGTTACCAGTGGAGGGTAACCCTGTCACAACCTTTACTGCCTCCTTAGTTATTTTGTGAACTGAGTCTAACCAAAAAAATTCACCATGAACCCTACTCAATAATATCCTTATCACTTCCTTAGGGAAATCCAGTATACTGAGGATTTCAGTGAATTCTAGGGTTTCAACTATTTTGTGTTCAGGTTTCACATTACCAGAATCATCACAAATTAAAGTCTTATACATGTTCTTAATTTTCTCATCACCTAATTCTTCTATGTGGCAATGAATGTAAATTCTAGGGTCTTCTGCAAAAACTACTCCTTTGGAGATTTGAGAAAATGCACCAACATTGTCATCCTTCTTAGCTATTTCAGGAACTAACTGAAATACGAGCCTAGGGTGTTTGATTACTTCGACTACAGTAGGGTTTGCTATGAATTCAGGTACAGAAGAAGATGTCATGATTATAAATACCTTTCTCTGCCTTAGGAATGATTGATTGCTGAAGTGCTTTGCTACTCGCTCGAAATGCCTTACGTCTGGAAGTTTCATGCTCTTCGAATGTTTGAATGCTCGGTGAAGTAGAATGGAGCCAAAACATTGATTTATAATGTTAATTTTGCCAACCACCACATTTAATGCTTGTTGGTTAAGTAATCACTTAACTTTATCTGCCGGTATAGAAGTAATTTCAGCTTCTTACCATCAATAGAGGGAATAATAGCATGTTTTCACATTTGTTTGCCAAACCCTCAAGGGAATTTTCTTCAATTAGATGAAGACTTTCCTATCGGTGGAGTGTTACTTTCTTCTGCCAGTGGAGTGTTACTCTGTTCTGCTGGTGGAGGAGTATTCCTATCACCATTTAGTTCTGATTTCTTGATCCATTGTTTTGAGAATTCTTGCTTTACTTCTTCAACCTTTTCTTTACCTTTCAAACTAACACCATTGTTGTTTACCGGTGAGGGCTTGCTTCTACAAAAGTTTTCAATATGTCCAATCTTGTTATAGGTATAACAAGTCACATTATTTTTCTAAATAGCTTTCCCATAACCTATGCCAGTTTGTGTTCTACATTGATTAGATAAGTGTCCAAATTTTCCACAAACATAACAGCTCACATTCATACTGCAATTTTCTGAATTATGACCAACTTTGTTGCATTTTGAACATTGACCGGTGGGTGTATTGGTATTCTGATAATTTCTAGATCTACATTGATTTTCTCTATGACCATACTCGTTACAGTTAAAGAATTTGTCATTAAATTTATAAGCAGTAGGTTGTCTTACCGGTTTACCATGATCCTATGTGTTTGCAGTACCAGAGCTTTCACCAGTTTCAAAGCTAAGACCATTAGTGTCACCATTAGGTTTCTGATTCTTCAACAAGTCACCAAGTTATTCTGAGCTTTTCTTGAATTTTTCTTTATGTTGATTTGCAACAACCAATTCTCCTTCCAAGATACCTTTTTGTCTCATGATTTCCTTTGAGTCATTTTGTACATGCATTAGATCTGTCTTCAACATATCATTTTCATAGCTAAGTCTGGTGCTCTCATTTGCAACAACATTTAGTCTTCTATTCAAGTCTTCTTCATTCTTCTTTCTATCTTAAATTTCTTTACAAAATCTCATAGTCATATCCTGCATCTCATTCTTTGTTGTCATATTTTCTTGTTTCAGCTTATTCATCAGATCACTAAGAGTTTCCTTTTCATCATTCTCATTTTTCATCTTTTCACAAAGTTCTCTTCTCCTGTTTCTTGAAATGGTGAGATTTTCTTGAAGTGCTTGAATAATATCTTTTGCAGCTTTTAGATCATCTTCAAGTTTGATATTTTTCAATTTTTCTCCATTATAGTCTGAGAGAGCTACTTCTAATTGCTTCATCAAGTTTTCCATCTCTACCGGTGTCAAGATCTTCCTCAAGCTGTTAGGCTTCTGAAAGTAGAGGACCAGGCTCTGATACCAATTGTTAGGATTCCCATAGATACTGAGAGGGGGGGTGAATCAGTATCTAACCGGTGAAGAGATTTTCTTGACTTAAAACATGTAAAGCATATTAATACTGTATACCGATAAACAAGAAATAATGCAATGAAAAAAGATAATAGCAACCACATGAAAAACACACCATAACATAGTAGTTTAATGAGGAAACCTGGTGTGGGAAAAACCTTGGTGGGATTTGTGACCCACAATATTCACTTACTGGCCAATAAGAGAATATTACTGGTACAATAGGGGCCTGCACATGCAGGAAGGCCAAGTGCCTAGAGCTCACTACTCAATTACAAAATGGATTATATATATCCAATGTCTTGTACTGCTTCAAAATAGCATCTACTATGCTAGATCCAGTACCAGTTTATAGCTCTTCTTCTTACATAAACCCATAACCTATAATTCGCATAATAGGTCTGCCTTATTTCGCCTAATTACATTCCTCCATGCATACCTAATTGTTCTACAATGATCTCTTATATATGAGTCATTTTACAATTTGCCAAGTCGGCTTACAATGATTTTACAATTAGAAACAAAATAAATTACAATAAAAAATTCTTGTCAGCTTCTGTGCCGGTACGCTTCCTTTCACTGCCGATGTCGATGGTCTGTGTGCCAGTGTAGAATCAGTCTTTGCTAGTGCCGGTGAATTGCCTTTCCAATGTAATAGGATTGTAAGGTTTCCATCAATGATAAAACCTTCAATCAACTACAATGTCTCATTGGAGTGTGCATTTTCCAACATATGATAATCAATGTTTGTGGCACAAAGAATTGATTGATACTTTGTAGGTAGACAAGATTGCACCAAAAAGAGTAATTAGGTTATCACCTTTTCAACTTCTTATGGTACTAATGCAAAGATTCCAGATACTTTAGAGCTACCAGCTTTGAAGTTGGTAAAGTCTATTAAGGATAATACATATGAGAGTTCACTATATATGCGCATCATGTTCCTCACTGAACTTGAGGATAAGTGAGTTCAAGTGGTGAACCACATTTCAGAACACCAAAATCAAGTCAAGGCTCTTTTTGATAAAAAGGTGAAGCAAATAGATTTCAAAGTTGGAGATCTTGTCTTTCTTTGGGATGTAAGGTGTGAACGTAAAGGAATGCATGGAAATTTTGATTCCTTATGGACGAGACCTTTCACCATTCATCAAATTTGTGGTGAAGGTAGTTATCTTCTTACATACAAAGATAAAAATCCATTCGCTTTGCCACATAGTGGCTGGCATCTCAAGCTATTTTCACAATGAATTTTTGGCAAGTTTTATTGATCTTCCCTTTTTATTTTAAGTATTGTTTTCCCCTATCACCTGACTCTAGCCCAATGGATGGATGAAGGCACATAGAGTGCTGGGATTCTACACCCTTTATTAATTCTTAAAAGTAAAGTTAAAAGGATGTTCCCTAGTCAGAGCCAATGTTATCCTAATTTTTAGTGCTAGCAAAAAATCAAGGGTATCCCACAAATTTTAGCTCATTTGTGGTTTTTCTTGTTCTATGGTTCGCTTTACGAGACTTTTTTTTTGTTGTAAGCATGTTTTTCCCATGTTTACACCTTTTCACTTTTATGTTAATTTCAGGTACAAATCGGGTTTACAAACCCGATTTACACTAAGTCTGGCATTTTAGGTGCAAATCGGGTTCGTAAACCCAATTTTTACTTCTTTTGGTTTGTATCACCTCATAGGTGCAATTCAGGTTCGTAAACCCGATTTATACCTCATAGGTGCAAATCGGGTTTATAAACCCGAATTGCACTTTGAGTTATTCATGGCTTGTTTGAAGACTTAGTTTAGGAGTCTTTTACCTTGGTTTAAGACTTATTTATCTTCCTTTTAACCCTCATTTTAATCTTTCCCAAGTTAATTTCAAAGCTCGAGGGAGAATATTTTGACTACACATTTCAGGTATGTATTCTTTCTTCTCTCTTGTTAGGGTTTTTAAAACCCTTTTTGATTGTTTCTCAAATTTTTGTATGAGTTTTTCACTAGTTTTTCATAGCATGAGATTTCGCTCGGATCATATGATCCCAAGCGATCTTCATTTTATCTCTTCTTTTATCCCTTGGTGTCGTGGCAAGGCCATAGGCCCAACATGCACCATTGAGTCATTCGTGGTAGGTCTACGACCTTGCCACAATACCATGCCTTTCCCTTTCGTGTTATACAGTATGCTTTTCACAGTGTGGTGTGTGGTAGGTCTACAACCTCGACCACACATCATATCCCTTGCATTATACACGTTGAGTGGTGTTGGCAGGTCTGTGACCTCGACCAACACTTGTTTACCCTTCTTTTTACAGTGTTTTATCGGTGGTGTTTGGTGAGGCTTTAGGCCCTCCATCCACCACGAATGGTGGATGGTGGGTCTATAACCCTACCTAACACTATTTTCTTATGCTATGAAGTGTATAGTGGAGTTTTAAACCCACCCTCCTCCATTTGTTTTGACCTTCCTTTCAGGTGTTCAACAAGTTTGTAAACCCAACCAACACTTCTTTGTCATATTATTATTATATGTGTAATTCGGGTTTATAAACCTAAATTACACCTATTTTTTTTTTAAATGTAATTAGAATTTAAAAACCTAATTATATCTTTTAATCCACACCCTTTTGTAAAGGAATTTTTTGAATTTATTTGTTTTAAATTCATTTATTGCACACACGTAAATGGTGATTTTTCATCCAATTTACCATGGAGATATTAATTTTTTGAAAAGGGGTTTTAAGAAAACATAATTTTTTCAAATGCACTATTTTCATAGTTTGTTCAAGTTATACGAACAAAAGAGATGAAATTCAAGAAGCGGGAGCCACACCTAGTTTTTCCACCTTCTTTAGTTACTTTTAATAGTGATCATATTAGAGATATGGAGATAAGTAATGTTGACATAGATGAATTTCATAAAAGGATTGAGAAACCACCTTCATATCATGACATGGAAGCTATTATCAATAGTTGCATTCACTTAGTAGCAAATTTTCCCATGTTGGCTCGGGATCCTGAATTTGTAATGGGAGTGCAAAATAATTTTTATCCAGATAGTAAAAGTGTGAAGGATGAATCTAGAAAGAAATTGACTAGGCTTGATGAAGAGTTATTTGATTCAGTCTTCAAGTGTATTAAGAAATATACTGATATTACTATATAGATAGTTGTAGCCTACTTTGATAGAAATTCAAATAAGTGTAGGCGTAATATGAATGACAACTAACTTAAAACCACAAGACCTAATATGGCAAGATGGACGGAGACTCTTCCCAAATGTTTCTTTATTGAAGAAGTCAATGGTTTGATAACTCTTTTAAGTAGAGTTAAAGGACTACCCACTTCTAATACTTTCTATAAATGGATGGATCAGTATATCCATGGTATTAGACAAAACAAGGATAAGATATTTTAGGGAAAACATATCAGTGATCCCATCTATGAACAACTCACCAAGGTTTCTACCACACTTAAGTTCTATATGACTTCTTACTTGGTGTATGCTACAAATTCAATGAGACATTTTCTTGGATTGTCTACTACTGGCGATAGGAGGTAGATTGAGGTACACAAATACTATTCCTAGTTGGTCCTTCAAGAAAGTCATAATCATTTCGAAAGAGTGTGATGATTTCTTTAGTTATTATATGGTTTTGATGGATAAGAAGTTGTATAATAAAAGAGTGTCTAATCATGATTGGGAAGTAGTGAATCAATATGGATGCATGTTCCTTCAGTTCCCAACCTTCACATATATCAGGGTTGGATGTTTCAATGGTGAGCCATTCATGCTCCCTAGATACCCCTCTGACAAGATTGTATTGATAGAGTTATCTCGTTAGATGAATGTAGTGCATGAGGCCCAATAGGGTTCTCATAAAATAGGTTTGAAGTTCTCTCTTTCTATTTGTAGGTATTCTATCAATTCCATCTTTAAGGCTAAGGCAATGGAGGAGGAGATGAGAAGAGTTACCATGAGGTTCTTTAAGGCTAGAAAGGATTTTGATTACAGAAGAATGAGAAATAACTTGAAGAAGGCATATGTACATGTCCTTTAGATTGAATATGTTTGGGTTGATTGTAGGTTCGAGCATGATGTGAGAAAACTTGATTATTGTCGGCTAGTAGTTGAATGGATTGAGGAATTTGGTCTTGCCAATGTTCCTGAAGATATGGAGGAAGATGATGATATCCTAGATCCAATGTATGAGAAGAACAATGTTTCTTCTACACCTTTTCCTCTCATCCAGTGGCCACAAATGGAATGCACTTCCATCAAGGAACGTTTACGGAGTATTCTTATGAATACTAATATTTGGTTGTCTTTGCATGGTGTTCCTTTTAAACCTTTTGATGATGACAATGTTGGCCCAATGGGAAAGAGATCAAATTAGATTAGAACCAAGAACAAATAGGACCTTGCTACTCTAGCAAAGGCTCCTAAGTTGAAATTCATAGTTGGGTCTAAGAAAAGTAAAACTCAAGGAGAGCCTTTGAGTTCTACTGTTTAGGAAATAACAAAGTTAGAGGTATCAAATGAACAAGAGGAGGGCTATCATCCTGATAAAGACTTAGTCCATGGATAGGAGGATGAGCAAGAAAAAAAAGAATTAGATGTAGAAGAGATGCCACAAGCAAATGAATCCTTACTCCAAGCATCTTCTCCTTCATCTATGTTACAAGTTCCTATTTCTACTTCTGATCCCAAGCCTCCAGTGGTCACATGGATTTCCCCTTCAAGTGTCATTCATGTATCTTCCACTAGTACTAGTGAGTCCAGTTTGGACATGCCACATGACAATATTGAGAATGCATTTTCTGATTTTCCTTCATTGTTTGAAGTATCCGCAACCATGATGGATGATTTTGATAAATTCATGAATGAACAAGTCCCTATATCCAATGAATCATCCCTTGAGAATCTTCACCATGTCGTTACCATGACCTCTCCTATAGTAACCATCACCATTCAGGATTCTATCAATCCCTCTCATGGAATGGTAGCGGGTGAGGATGATGATACAAATTTACCTCCTTGGTTGATGTTGAATGCACCTAAAAGAAATAAACAAGTCGTTTCACCTAAAGACTTTGATTTTAGTTAGCTTTTTCCTATGAAACCCAAGATGGTCAAGAAAGCCAAAACATTGTCAAGGGTAAAAGGTGATAAGAATAGGAATAAATATGTTGAGATTGTTATTCCTCCTTAGGATGCTATCATTGGACAGGTCCAAGACTCAGATTATACCATTCAAAGGATTGAACTAGGTAAGAAAACTCACGATTATGTGGCATAGGACACTTAGTCCACCTTGGAGGCTTTAGTTTCTAGGTATGATGAGGATAAGGTCAAGATAGCTTAGCTTAAGGAATGAATTGAGTAACTCGCCCGAATTCTTATCAAAGTGACCAAGTCTGTAGAAGTTGGTGAACTGGTGGAAACTTCTTTGGATGACCAATTTGTTAAGAGACCTGAGCATGCCACATCAAGAAGCATAGCTATAGGAGAATGGATCGATCGAATATTGAACCAAGGTACATGATTCCTAAGTTCAGCTTCTACCATTGTCAGTAACCTTGATACTAGAAGGACAAAGGTGGATAATACCATAGGAATTTTCTCCCAGGAACTTGAAACACAAGAAAAGGATTTTGAAGCCTAGTTGAAGTTTGAAGATTATGATCCTGATGACCTCATCCAAAATGGTGTCACTCATTCATAGCGTATGTATGCTGAGAAGTGAGAAGCTTTGGAGAACTAGATGAATATTCTTGAGTGCCTAGTTAAGGAATGAGAAAGGCACAAAAAGAATGTGTTGATAAGAAAATAGAGACCATTGCCAAAATCTCTGAAATCCCATGTGATTTCCTTGATGAAAATGAAAAGGTTCTCAATGATGATAAAATAATCAAAGAGTTTGGCTTACTCTTGACTACTGAGGTTGATAGGGAAGACTTCTCTTTGTCCTCCATTGACAAATTACTTAATCTTCAATTAATTCTGCATTTTCATGTTTCACTTCTAAAGAAACATAAGAAGTGTTGTACTGAGTTAGAAGATTCTCTCATAAGGGTCAAAGTCATCATCGCAAACACCTTGGGACCTAATAGAATTCAAATGAAAAATGCTTTGTAGAAGATCGAGGAGTTCCAAAAGTGAGATTCAACTCAAGGGAATGAATCTTAGTCATTTATGTGTTTTTCCAATGGCATTTTATTATGTCTATCGATACCTCAAGTGTCATTTTGTAACTATGCATGTGCACCTATTGAGGACACAAGTCCTAAGTCAAATAAAACTCTTATTTTGACTTAGTCATAGAATTAGTTATAATTTCTTATTTTCATTCTACACCCCTCTCCTATATATATGAGAGCTATCTTTGTAATAAGGATATTTTTTTCCATCTTTGTTTATGCAACAAAACTCTACCAAAGTGAAGAGCAAATTGAGACTTGGTGTTCATTTGTAAGTTTTCCATTTAATCAAGTAAGAGAAGAGCTTGGAATTCAAACTTTGGTTTGAGCTCAATCTTTTATGTGGTATGCATGTTCTTATGTCATTGATATCATATGTTCTTGAATGATTAAAGTTGGTTATAGTTATTAGTGTTGAATATTGAAGAAATTTGAGTGTTTACAGTAATCTTTGAGTTACTTTGGAAATTCATAAATTGGGAATTAGCTTAGAAGGAATTACTTTAAGTCTTTGAGCTTATACAAGTGATCTCTGAAAGTTGTATTTAAAGGATATAAAGTAAAGTCTTTATGCTATACGAACTATCTGGCTAGAGTAGAATATCTTTTAATATACTTTTGAATCTTTGAGATGACAATATATTTGGGTCACAATGGTTGATAGGAATCTTAGTACATAGAAAGAATCTTTAAGTTCTGAAGTGTGCAAATTCTCATCCCTAGGTCATTTTCAGAAAAGGGGAGTAATGAATGACTTTGTTATTTCACGGATACTTTAATTTCCAAGTTAGTTAAGTATAATATTACAGCAAGTTTTCAAAGTTATTTAAGTTAAGAGAAAGTATATTCTTAAAAGAGAATTGGATATAAATGGTTTTGAAAGAAGAGAACCAAGTTGTTATTGTACCCTAGATTAGTGTAAAGTTGGCAGATAGGAAAAATAGAAAATAGTTATAGTTGCAAGGGGGAGCCTTCCCTTATAATTAGGAGGAATTATATCTTGCCTTCTAGGAGATATCATTTTGTGTGATGTCGTGAAAAACACATTTTGTGAACCTTCATCAACTTACAAAATTTTCACCCAACACTATGTAAGGAGTTTGTAAAAGAGATGAAATAATTTGAATTGTCGATGATTGGTGAGTTGTCATTCTTTCTTGGTTTGCAAGTTACATAGCTAGAAGATGGAATATTCATTTCTCAAGCCAAATATGTCAAAGAGATGCTAAAGAATTTTGAAATAGAGAAATGTAAAGTGGTTGCAACCTCCTTGCCTACTAGTTGCAAGTTGAGAAAAGATGACAAATCTCTGAAAGTTGATCGTAAGAAGTACAAGTCCATGATTGGAGGATTGTTATATGTAATATCTTCTAGACCAAATATCATGGAGACTATCTATTTAGTTGCAAGATTTCAGGCTAATCCAAAGCAATCACATGATCAAGTAGTAAAGAGGATTTTTAGGTACTTGAAGGGAACCCCAAATTTTGGTCTATGGTATAAGAAGAATGGAGATTTCATGCTAAAAGAATGCATATATGTTGATTAGGCTAGGTGTTGATGATAGAGAAAGCACAAGTGGAGGTGCATTTTTATTGGGAGACATATTAGTCTTCTGGTAAAGTAAGAAGTAGGATTGATTAGCTCTATCTACTACAAAAGTAGAATACATTGCAACAACATCTTGTTGTACTCAAGTTACGTGGATGAAGAAAATCTTAGAGATATCAGAGTAGTGTAAAATGAAGCTATTCCCATCATGTGTGATAATACTAGAATCATAAATATTTAGAGGAATCCAGTAATGCATTCAAGAACTAAACACATCTCAATCCGATATCATTTATTAATAGAGAAGGTTGCAAAAAAAGAAGTCAGATTGGAGTATGTATCTACAAAAGAACATATTGCAAATATCTTTACTAAAGCATTTGCAAATGATACCTTTGAGTATCTCAAGATAAAATTAGGGTCATTACCCCTCCTTTCTCTAACTAGATGCATAGATGAGAGGCATCTTTCGAAGGTGAGATTCAAGACTTACTCTTTGTCTCCTAGTTTGATGTTATTGCTACTCTTAGGGGGAGAAATGTAGTATGTAGTTTTCTGGTTGTAGGAAAGTAGTTGTAGAGATCAATATATCATGTTGGCTCCCTTTGTCCTTGATGTCAAAGGGGAAGATTGTTGGAAATCTAAGTTATGTTGTCATTTATGTCAAACTTGTTGTTTCAGATGGAGTTTGGTTAAGATATAATCTTATACCAATGTAGGTTTATTTTTCTAGTATTGTTTTTGATTTGTTGACAATCAGAAGTGTATATATTCAAATGTTTATATAATTCTTGGTGAATATATATGTGTAATGGTGAAAAATATTAGGGTTTCCACCATCAGATGTATGAAAATCAATAATATTTTAGGCTTAGGGACCATTACATTAAAAGAGGCATGAACCTAATAGATCTAGACATAAATCAATAAGGATAGGGCTAAAAATTCTTATTAGATTCATTTTGGGGAAGGATCCTCTTTTAAATTGAATTTTTAAAATGCTAAAATTAGGGTAAATGTGTTGATATTGAAGTGAAAATGCATAAATAGTAAGCTATAGTAGTCACATCGAGCCACGAACCAATATATGAGCAATGTAAGAGTGTTTGGATATATTCCCAAAAGGAGCTCCTAAAATATTGAGACCATAATGCCTGTCGCTTTGGTCCTCCATATTTTCCATCGTCTAAAGGGGAACATGTTTGTCTTTGCAAATAAAGATAATTCTAAAGATCACAGCTTCGTAATTGTTCTTGTGCACACTAGAGAAGGGAAATAGGTTGGGAATAGGGGTTTGCCTTAGGTCAAACCTTATTTTTGGAATTAACCATGAAATATAAATGAAATGCAATTGAATTGTGGTAATGAAAGTGAGCTCCTTTTAAAGGAAATGTTAAATAATATCTATAACACTAATGTTGTACCTTTTAATGGAGTGTTTTTTGTCTCCATAAGGAATTAGGGTTTCATGAAGTCTTCATAAACATAGAACATGAATGCCAACTCCAATGCTTGAATCTTGACCTTACTTCTGCTCCAATGCTTGAAAGAAGATTGATTCCTTGCTCACTTGAACTTGAATTCTTGATTGGTTGAACTGATTACATGAATATCTTATGTGGTTATCAAAATGAGAGGGTAGACCTACTTTTATACATGCCTATTGAAAAAGAACTTAATTCCTAACACGAGTCGACATAAGATCTAGGTCCCGACCCCCCGAAATGATGTTACCATTGAGGGCCCCAAAATAGGTCCTTATTAGGAGGACCAGAGCACTAGCGCCTTGGTCTTGACCAATCAGGGACACAAGAAATGGGGTAAGAAAGTGTGTATTCTAAAAAAAATGAATTATTTGCATGATGTGAGAAGAATTGGGGCTTTGATTAGGCCTTAGGATAGGAATGCCAAGGTGAGGGCCCAAATAAGGATAAAATTGTAAGGGAATATAATTTAGGACACTACATTTATCCCCCACTTTAGTAGGAGTATGAGACTAAGCATACTCTCGGTAAAGTACAAAGGTTTACATGAGTGAAATATTGAGTGCATGCCCCCATTTTAAAGCGATTGTGTACACCACAATAGGAGAAATTACAAAGGTAGTATACATGCATCCAAAAGATAAGCAATTTATCACAATGATATGCTCCCAAGAAAGGAAAAATCAAAGGATAATGATCACAAAATACAAAACACATAAGGTTTCTATTTAACTTTGGAGTCATGTTTCTCTTATGATAGATAATGTATATCATGAAAGAATGTTTTCTTTGAATTGACCTCATCCCCCAAAGAAAGTAGAACCACAATGGAAGAATGGCACATGTGTCTTTTAAGTCAACATAGGAGAGACCAAAAGAGATCTCAATGCTTTGCATCTTCCTCAATTAGACAACACTAGGGACAACAAATAGAAGAATTGAGAAACAAATAGAGGAAAGTCACAAACAAGCAAGAGAGGGGAGAGAGAGAATATACGACACACATGAAGCTAATGAAAATAATCATCCACATCCCAATATTGTTGAACATTGTTTTGGGAAGGTGGACAAGATGCAATAGGAGCAAATTTGAGAATGGTAGATGGACCTACCACAAGTTTCAAATAGGGACCATGTTATAATGACGAGTTACTTTATTTGTTACTAGGAGCTAGGATTAATGCTTTTAAAATTTGTTTGGATAAATCATTGTCAATATCAACAAGCTCATATTCATCATTGGAATCATTAGCATCAACATTGTTAGCATGAACATCATTTTCATCCATCTCTTCAACAAGATTAATAAAAATAGGATACTTAACATGAATGGAACATGAACCATCATCTTTCTTAAGAATTTTGAATCTTGATGATTTAGGTTGAACTTCCTCCCTAGGGTTAGGTAAAGGCTAGACAAATGGGATCATGTCAACATTTGGTATCTTTGGGGAGGAAATGAGTTGAGAAGTAATTTTGTGATATTTTGCCAAGATCAAGAGGCAATGGAAAGCACAACTAAGAGAGAACAAAATAGATGATAGAAATAAAGTGTATTCTATCAAGATGAAAATAATGATCAACTGGATCATCAAGCGTTACATACAATGAATATGAACCTGCTTATATAGGAAAGGCTATGTTGGGACTCATTAAAATTGAGTCAAGTTTAGAGGCCCATTTCAAAATTTTGCTCTGCATGTCAGAAAAGTACCTAAATGAGTTAGTTTGAATGGCCTAGTTAGAGAAGGTAAAGTGGAGCCAGTTGATTTTCAAGGGGTAAGGCTCTGGATTCATGTCCTACACATTTCATTTGGCCTATGCAGTGATGTGTAACTTTCAAAATTCAGTTTGGATAAGTTTACCAGGTACTCATTTCAAGGGGTGAGCTAAAAGTGCATTTTAGGCACAAATGCAGATTTTATTGAGTAGCCTATTTTGAGCGATTATATCTTTTGCCTTGTTGATTGTCATGAAGAAATTAAAAATGGATTCAACTATATGAATAAATGTGAGTTATCATACAAAATTTTAGGTCCTAATGAATCCATTTGCACAGTTTTTAAAGATCAATCCATTTGCAGTTTGTGTGGTTTGACTAGTCCCTATTTCGATAGCTAGTCGGAACCCTGTTTCGCATAAGTGTAAAAGTTTCCTCAGTAAGCATCATGTTAGAATGTTTCTTCTGGGTTAATTTTGATATAAATGAAAAGATATGTTTCAAATTTCAAGCCTCTGCCAATCCGTTTGATCGGTTTTCAAAAGGGTTCATTTAGCCATCATTTTTAGTTATCCGTACTTTCAGTGCTATATCAGTTAATGTAGCCATTTTTGTGAGCGCATCATTTGCATCCTGTCAGTCTTGTGATCAAACTGAGATTTCCAAGTTTTAATATGTACTTCAAGGTACCTATATTTTAAATTTGAGGGCCTACAGAGGTTGTTTGATATTTTTAAGAAAGGCATCATGTGTTGCCAAAACATTGACTTTGTCAGGGCCGTAGTGTCGACAAAGCCAGTTGGTCATTTTCGGCAATTAATATCTCTTCGCTTGAGACTCATCTTGAGAAACCACTTGGAAATGTTCATGCTTTCATATCAGAGTACACGCCTGTTAGATGGCGAGGTCCAGAAAGGTGTTTTGACCACCTTGAAAAATACGTCTTCGCGAATAAATGCGAAAATGTGGCATAATTGCTTGAATGTTGCAAAACTCAATTTGGTGATCCAAAAACGTTGCCGATCATTTCCAGAGGTGTGTTTGAGGTGTCTGAAGAATTTTGAAGGCCAGTTGCATGCAAACAAACTTTTTTTTTTAGTCGGACCCACTCTGGGGCCCAACCTAGCTCATGCCTGTTCATTATTTTTAATGACATAATGCTTAATCCTCTTGGAAAATGGCATGTGATGGACAAGAGTTTAGAAGTTTCAGTATATTGTTTTGCTAGTCCACTTTAACAAAAATGATGTTAATTATGGGTATAATTAAAATGTGCAACTCTATGGTAGTGGTTAAATGCATCAAAAGAAGTTTTACAACATTGACAGCCATATGATCTCCATCTACATGTCAATACATTGCTCTGAACAGAGAGTAACATGTTGAAAACAAGCAATTGATAAAGGGAAAATGCTCATGTGGTGTGTTGGAGGGTTTGCAGAGTATGTCTGTGTGGATGGAGAAGGGGTTGCAGGTTTGAAAGATATGAAGCAAGTGCAAAAACTAGTATCCTCCCTCTGCATCATGGTGAAGTCTGGAAGGCAACGTTGAGGTTCATTAAATGCTGAAAGAGATTTATAAACTCTTGACTAATATGTGTTGGCTAGTATAAAGCCTCCTCCACATGGCTTTGCCAACATCCTCTATGTTGAAAGTTGAAACATAGAGCCTCCAACTAAATACATTGGCAACTCCCTGTTTATGGCACGTGGTAGCTGGAGAGGGGCATTTGTAATGCAAAGTTTTGAACAGTAGCAACATCCTCTATTACGTGCTCTCCCTCTAGTTATAACAGCAACAATGGTTGAAACCATCAAGCAAATGGCAATTGTTGCAGTCTCTTATTCCTCATGTGGTTGTTTGGAGGCCACGTTAAAATGCAATTGGTTGCTATAAAGCCATAACCCCCCTTGCTACCATGATAAGATAAGTAAAGTGCAGCAGCCATCACCATTCGAGCTCCCCTAGTGTGGAAATGGAGACAAGGTGTTGAAAACACAAACAAATTCATTGGTAGGTGGAAAGTTTATACACTCCAGCAAATGCAACAGTTGCGTGGTGCTTGGAAGGGGCATAGATAGGTGGAGGATAGACTTTTCAAAGTCTCCAGCAAACACAATAGCAACATCCTATTTTCCCTTCTCCTTGCTGATGAAGGTGTTGGAGTAGGTTTTTAGAAAACTTTGATAAATGCAATGTGGTTAATATGGAGTGTTATCCTCTTCTCCCTTGGCCGTATTCTTCCTTCTGTGAGGCGTTTAAGTTGCAGAAACCTTCAAGCAAATTAAATGACCATGGTGTTTGGGAGAAGCATAAAAGCTTTCGAATGCATAATCCCCAGCCAGGTCCTCATTGTCTTCAGCATGGGAATGGTGTTTGGGTGTTGAAATTTCAATCAAATGCAAAGAAAAATTGCCATTGAAGCTCTGCAGAAACCCCCAAAATGCAGTTCTAGGCTAAAAGGAAATATCCCACATTGACTGGGAAATGGTTCTTTTAGGTGTTTTTATGTAAATCTCCACTAATGTAATATGTCAAAGCCATCAAGGATTTTGACGGATGGTGCCCGTTGGGCACCGAAGGTGGGCCCATGCATGGGTGCGAATCCCAAGGTGACCTGAGAAGGTGATAGATGGTGATAGGTGGACCCCACATGGGCAAGCTTTCCGAGGCAGACAGGCGAATTTTGCAGAGAAGGGTCAACTTAACCAGTGAGCAAGTCTGAGATGATCTGACGAAGCGCGTTGATTCGCAAGCCTAAGGTGCTCGAAGGCTAAAGCCTATGAAATGGCGAAAGCGAGTTGGCAAAAATACACCAGTGGTAAAGATCGAGCAAGTCCGGGTTGATCCGACGATCCACGCGGTTTCGTGAGGCGAAGATGCACGAACGTTAGAGGCCGTGAAATGGCGAAAGGTGAAATGGTGAAAGCCAAGTGGCGATGATGTGGCACGTACAATCAAATGTCCAGCAGGTAGGTCCCATCCTTGTGGCGATGACATGGCACAGAGGTGGCACCTAGGTGGACGACAAGTGAGCGAACAAGTGGTGGTGATGTGGCATACACATGGCAGTGATGAGGTGTCATCCTAGGTGGCACCCAATAGACCCCATCAACCAATCAGGTCCCACCACGTGGCAAGGCGTCAGGGCACAAAAGAGCCAAAAAAATCAAAGTTAAATGCATGTTAATTATATAGTTTAGACTATATAAAAAAATGAAAAATTTAAATGATGTGCACACATGAGGAATTAATTCGCTCAAGGCTCAATTTTTGGCCAAAATATGAAGTATTATCTGTTTCTGGAAAACTCTCGTAGTGAGGAATCCAATTATGGAGTTTGTTTCAACTAAGATCAGATATTTCGAGAGAAGTTTCCACGGGAGTGAAATTCAGTTAGAGAGGAAACACTTGGCCATTTTAGTTGCAGATTTGATTTTCTTCCCTCTCCTTCTTATTCTCAATTCTTCTCATTTTGTAAGGGTTCCAGAATTCTGTGAGAGTGGCTCTAGTTTTCATGGCTTCCAATTCTGAGTTTTCTTCAAGATTGTACAGGGCAGGGCTTTTCTTTCAGTAATGGAGTTCAATTCTTGCTATAGGTATTCTTAGTTGCAGGTTCTTGTGTATGTAAGACATACATAAATTCACACAGGATTGTCTCTAGATTTGTATTTCCATTTTATCAAATCAGATCCTCAAGGAGGATGAAATTTGTTATCTCAAGGAGATAGCTATGATTGTTTGTAGGGATTTTTCAAGGAAGGATTTAAATTCTATAATAAATCATGAAAAATGGAATATAGTTTCAAGATCTAATGATTTTGTGAATGATCTTAGTAATGCATTTATGCAAGTCATTAATTCATGAATATTTAATAATGAAGATGGATTTGCAATCGAAGCTTTCATTTATAGTTTGATGTATGACTCTCTTGCCCTTGGATAAGGCACTGATCTTGCAATTAAGGGGGTTCTCAAATCAATTTAAAATCCAATTAGAATATCATTAGTTTATGTTATGTTTTGAAATGTTTCATCTATCTCATGCTCAAGCATTTGAGTTTTATGTGTAGATCTAGCCCATCTGCAATAAACTACTTGTTTTGGAGCCCTGGTGAGATCTATCTGTTTATGTTGATGCTGTCATAGGTGTGTAATTGTTGGTATTTTGGTATGGTTTTGTCATTGATGTCAACACCTACTGAATACAAGCACTTTGAAGATCCAACAACATTCACTGGCAAACAAGTAAACTGTGCAACAGTTACTGGTATATGGTTCACCGACAGGATATATTGTTCACCGGTATCTAGAATGATATGGAAGACACTTGGTAATGTCGAAGACATCATGTGGACACATTGTTTTGAAGAATTAATCATTGGTATATTCATATTTGCATATTTGCTTTTACCAGCAAATAGGTCCAAGTTATCTAGGGTTACACCAACAGGTTTATCTTTTCCAGATCAGCATGGCATGCTATGGAGATGATTTATAATTGTTATAAATACATTTAGCAAACATGTTTAATTAGTTATTGCATCGGATACTATATTGTTTGTAAAATAATTTTATTGTAATATCTCGTAGAGCCGACCTACTAAAATTGGTCTTAGCGTATGGTATAAATGTAAGATCTTATTTGTAAGATCAAGTGTGGAATGCGAAAAAGAATTGAGTGAAGGAATATGCGAGATTAAGCAGAGGTATACATGAAGACATCATTTGAAGGTGAAGCTAGGTTTTTGTATAAGCATATCAGCATTACACTAGTACTTAATCCAGCATATGAAGATACTATTTTGTGTAGTACATTCTTATTGGATTTAACCATCCAACTGTAGTCAGTGTGACTCCCATTTTGTGATTGAGCAGTGAGCTCTAGGCTGTTGGCCTTTCTGCATGTGCAGACCCCATTTATGTACACTTACTATCTGTAGTAGTATCATTTGATTGTGGGTAAGGTTTCCCACCGTGGTGTTGTTCACTAAAAGTGATAACCCAAGAACACCTGCAAATATTTCTATGAAATGGCCAATTTCAGTCTACAAAACACATCAGGGCTTGGACAACATAACATAGGACCCTAATTGATCCTCCTGCACTTCAGGTTCTGCTAGACCTAGGGGGGACACCCTTTTGATGCACTAAATACAACAATTACAGACACATAACTGCATCAACATTAAGCAGATAGATCATTTCACAAGCTCAATAGGTTAGGAAACATTACAGATTGGCTAGATCTGTACAAACAATAGGATGAAACAGAGCTTGGAAAGAATGGAACACACACCCCTAAACATAAAGGGAAATAGATTTTCTTTTAAAATGTTGATCTGAAACCATCCCCAAATCTGTCAAAGACTAGTGCCTTGTTCATTGGGCAAGAGTCACACATACAAAACTACAAAATGTTAATCACAGTTGCAAATTGGTTTTCCTTACAACATATCCCTGCATTAATACCTTGTACTGATGCATTACTCAATCCATTCATAAAATTATCAGATCTGGGACACATTCCATTGTTTATGACTGATTATAGAATTTAAACTCTTCATTAAAGAATGCCTACAAACAGTCATACAATCTCCTTAAGATGACAAATTATAAGCCTCCTTGAGGATTCAATTCATAACAATTAAATGCATACACAGAGACAATATCATGGGAAATTTACTCATGCCTGACACAAGTAAGACCTGCAACTAGAAAACAATCTGTCATCCTGCAATGTAGCCTCTATACCCTGAATAGATCTATAGAACTTTACAAGTTTGGGTCAAGAATTTCTAAAAATGGAAGCCATGAAAACTAGAGTACTTTCTCATAGAATTCTGGAACCCTTACAACTGAGAATAATTCGGAATCAAAAGAGGAGAGAAGAAAATCAAATCTGCAACTGAATTGCCAAGTGTCTCCTCTCTAACTGAATTTTGTTCCCGTGGAAACTGCTTCTAAAATATCTCACATTTGTCAAAATTAACTTCATAATCAGATTCCTCACTTCGAGAGCTTTCCGAAAACATATAACACTTTATACTTTGGCAAAAAATTGAGCCCTGGGCGAATTAATCCTCAACACGGACCCATCATTTAAATTTTTCGAATTTCTCTATAGTTTAAACTATATCATTTAATCATTTTAAATTTGATTTTTGCCTCCATTTGTGCTCTGACGCCTTGCCACGTGGTGGCCTCTGATTGGTCGATGGGGTTGACTGGACGCCACCTGGGATGACACCTCATCATCACCACGTCATCTGCTTCGTCACTGCCACTTGGCCGTCACATCTTCGCCACTAGACTGCCACCTGTGCGCCAACTGTGTGCCACCTCACCGGAACCCACCTGCTGGACTGCCACCTATCACGACACATGGACGGCTCTCGTTCACTTTCGCTATTTCGCGGGGTTTAAACTACGTGCATCTCCCTTCGCGAAATAGCGCGAGCCGTTGATCTCTCTCGAACTTGCTCGCTTGTTAACTCGGCCTTCGTCTGCAAAATTTTGCCGGTTTGCCTCGGGAAGCATGCCTACGTTGGGTCCACTTGGTCTTCGTCCAGTCAACTCCTCCATTGCCTCGAGAAGTGTGCTCGCACATGGGCCCACCTTGGGCGCCCTCAAGCACCATCCGTCAAAAGCCTTTAAGGCTTAGACATTATACTACTATGCGTTTTTGCATATAAATACTAAAAGCTCCCAGTGCACAGCCAATGTGGGATAATTATCTTATGCCTGGGATTGCATTTTGAAGGTTTTCTTGGTTTTATACATGTCTGCCAGTCTTCTAAAGTGGAAACTTCTTAAACACCTCCTTCTTCAACGCCTCCATTGGAAAAAAAAGGTTCAAACATCTGCCATTTGTAACTTGTTAAAAGCTTTTATTTGCAAAAAATTCTTATTAACACCATGCCATGTGACTGTTTTTTGTGCAACACATGGGGGAGTTCAGACCATTTACATCTGCTTTGAAAGCTTCTGTAGCCCTTTGCCAAAGCCACATTGGGGAAAGATCGATGAATTGCACCTTGCTTTTTTTTTAAATCCAACGCTGCCCTCTCTTCCCATTAACTTGTTTGTTAATGACTTCTCCTGGTTCTTGTCTTCAACCACGTCCAGCAAGAAGGAGAATGGTTGTTGCTGCAAATTGCATTGCTTCAAAGTTTCTAATTTAACTCTCCCCACTCTCCATGCATGGGCAGAGGAAGAGGCACACAAGGGAGGATTTGATTTCCAGCAATCTCTTTTTAATGCCTCTCTCCAGCATAGCAGGGAGGAGAATGCTGTTGCTGCTGGTCATTAATCACATTGCTAGAGCTTCATGTGGGGGGATGCTATGCTGGCACTTACCTTTGCTTTGCAAACTCCAAACACCACGTAGGGGAGTAATTTGGCTATACACCATTTGAATTTACTTGAAACATTTACTGCTTTTGTCATTGGTTTTCCACACTGCAGATTGTATTTGTTTTTAAAAAAAACAACTTTAAGTGCTTTCCTCACCAGCCAATGCATAGTTTCAAATTTGATGCCTCTTACATGCCAAGCCAATGACACTTGCTTTGAAACTCTCAATGGCATATCAACCACGTAGAGGGAAGAGGGATTATGGCTTGGCATTCAACAAAGAAATTGTAAGAATATTTATTCCTTGTTTGGCAGACCAGAAGAAAATGCTACATTCCATTTGGGGCACATGTAAAAGTATTTCTATTTGGAAGCCTAATTTTCCTTCGATTCAACGATCGAAGTTTAGATGCAGACATGTTCCTCATTCAAGCGGTTTCATAGTTCACACTCCAATTTACCATTTTTTTTTTTCGCCAATCGCTATAAAATTAATGCACAGGCATGAGCCAAGTCGGGCCCCAAAGTGGGTCCGACTAAATTTTTTTTTTGTTTTCATGCAACTGACCTTTGGAATGCTTCACTGACCTCAAACATACCTTTGGAAACGATCGGCATCGTTTTCGGATCATTAATCCGCATTTTACAACCTTCAGGCAATTACGCCACAATTTTCGCATTTAATCGCGAAGACGTAATTTTCAAACCTGTCAAACCACCTTTCTGGAGCTCGCCATCTGACAGGCGTATACTTTGATATACAAGGATGACTTCTACCAAACGGTTTATCAAGACGAGTCCCGAGTGAAGATATATTAATTTCCGAAAACGGCCAACTGGCCTTGTCGACACTGCGGACTTGATGAAGTCAATGTTCTTGCAACACATGATGCCTTTCTCAAAAATATCAAACAACCTCTGTAGGCTCTCAAATTCGGAACATAGGTATCTTTAAGTACATATTAAATCTTTGAATTCTCAGTTCGATCACTAGACTGATAGGATGCAAACGGCGTGCTCACCAAAACGGCTACATTAACTGATCTAACACTGGAAGTGCGGATAACTGAATTTGATGGCAAAATGAGTCCTTTTGAAAACCGATCAAACGGATTGATAAAAGCTTGAAATTTGAAATGTAGCTCACCATTTATACCAACATTAGCCCGGGACAAACATTCTGACATGACGCTCACTAGGACATTTTTACACGTGCAAACATCACAAACTACAAACGGATTCGTCAAGACTTGAAATTTTGCAGAGTAACTCACTTTTATGCTTACAATTGAATCCATTTTTAATTTCTCCATGAAGATCAATAGGGAAAAATATATAAACACCCAAAGTACGCTACTTAATAAAATTTGCACTTGTGCCTAGAATGCACTTCCAGCTCACCCCTCAAACTGGGTACCTCATAAACTTATCCAAAATGAATTCTGAAAGTTGCACATCACTGAATAGGCCAAATGAAAGGTGTGGGACATGAATCCCGAGCCTTACCCTCCGAAAATCAACCGGCTCCATTTTACCCCCTTGCTAACTAGGCCATTCAAACTGACTTATTCAAGTGCCTTTCTGACATACAGAGCAAAATTTTGAAATAGGCCTACAAACTTTGACTCAATTTTAAATACTCCCAACACGTGGTTTTTCCCCTTATAGGGTTTCCACATACAAATATTGGTGTTATGTGTTGTGGATGACTTTATGTTTATGTTTCATGCATTAATCCTTACCGATATAGCAATTTACTATTAACACTATCTACCGGCATACTTAACTAGTTTACCGGTATTAAGCATTAAGTTGGTTAATTAGTTTTTGGTTTGAATTTATTAAACAACTAATTCACCCCCCCCCCCCTCTCAGTTGTCTCCGGGACCTAACAATTGGCATCAGACCCTAGTCCTCTTTTGCAGAAGTTTAACAACTTGAGGAGATCCAATGTCTACTAATTACTTTAGGAAGGATAGTCCTAAACTTGATGGAACCAACTACAGGATATGGAAGATCAGAATGGAGACACATCTGAATTGCATTGGTAAAGACATCTGGGAAGTTACTAAGAATGGTTATACTGCTGTTGTAGCTGGTCAGACTGCTCCAACTGCCTTAGCTAAAGATGAAGAAAATGACTGCAAAGCAAGAGAAGAACTTTTGAGCGCATTATCAGATCAAGAAATCATGGGATTATCAGATAGATCTACTACTAAAGCTATTTGGGATCATTTGGAAACACTGAATGAAGGAGATTCCACAGTCAAGATTGCAAAACTTGAAAGCTTCCGAGTTAGGTATGAACATCTAAAAATGGAAGAAGATGAAAGGATTTCTGCTTTTATGGAAAGAGTAAATGAAATTGTTTTGGGAATTAAATGTTGTGGAGGAACTCTGAGTGAAGATGAAATTGTTTCAAAAATCTTAAGAGGTTTGCCACTGGCATATAAAATGAAGGTTACTGCTATAACTAAGTTGAGAACAATGCCTAATACATCAGTAACTAGGGATACATTGATTGGAAAACTTTCAGCCTTTGAAATTGAGGAATTTGGTCTTGTTGCTACTATAAAAACTGATTTGGCCTTTAAAGCATCAACATCATCTGCTCCATCATTTGACAAATCAAACTGGAGAGCCTTTTATGCAAGAGAACTTGAAGAATCCAGCAAGGAGAATGAAGAGCTTGAAGAACTTGAAGCACTATTTGCAAGAAAAATGCCAAAAGGTCCAATTGGAACTAAGTATGAAGGTAAGGCACCCTTTAAATGTTTTAACTGCAATAAGATTGGTCATATGGCTTCAAGATGCCCTGATAGACATGCTAGACTAAGAGAAGAAGTGAGAAGAACATACAAGCCTAATCCTGAATATCAAAGATACAGATTTAAGAAGAACAAAGACAAATCTTGTTACATTGCTAATGAAGGTGTGACTGATGATTCTAATGAGGATCCAACAGACAATGGATAGGTTTTTGTTGTTATAATAGAGGATCAACCGGCACCTACTGCTCAACCAGTAGAACAAGCCCTAGCAGCTAAAGTTGAAGCAAAGGATGAATGGATCATTGACTTAGGATGCTCACATCATTTGACAAGAGACAAAGGCAAATTCATGAACTTTCAAGAATACAATGGAGGTTTAGTAAGACTTGGAGATGACAAAGTCTGTTCAATCAAAGGTAAAGGTTCAATATCTCTTGATGGTAAGCATAACACTGACAATGTCTACTATGTTGAAGGATTAAAACATAATATTTTAAGTGTTGGTCAATTAGTTGAGAAGGGATTTTAGTTACAATTTAAAAATGGAAAATGCAAAATCATGAATAGAACTGGTTTGGAAATTGCAACTGGTAATCAGACTAGAGGTAATATCTTTCATTTGAATAACAGTGAAAAGACATGTTTGATTGCACATATAGATGAAAGTTGGTTAAGGCATAAGAGACTATGTCATGTAAACTTTGATTGCATGGTAAAGATCAATACTTCTAAGGCAATAAGAGATCTACCTAAAATTGTGAAACCTCATAATACAATTTGTAAGGAATGTCAATTTGGAAAACAAGCTAGAGCTAGTTTCAAAAGTATTCCAGAAAAATCCAATAATGGTCTTGATTTAATTCACACTGATTTATGTGGTCCAGCTAGAACTAAAAGCTTACAAGGTGATAGATATTTCATGCTAATTATTGATGATTATTCTAGAATGTGTTGGGTTACTTTTCTCAAAGAAAAATCAGAAGCACTTGGAAAGTTCAAACTATTCAAAGCAATGGTTGAAAATGAAACTGGTAAGAAAATCAAATGTTTAAGATCAGATCAAGGAGGAGAATTCACATCTAAGGACTTTAATACATTCTGTGAAATGAATGGAATCAGAAGACAGTTATCAGCACCTCGGACACCACAGCAAAATGGAGTTGTTGAAAGGAAAAATAGAACTATCTTGGATGCAGCAAGAAGTATGTTATCAGAAGAAAATCTACCACATGTATTGGAGAGAGGCAGTTAGCACTGTTGTCTATACATTCAAAAAAGTCACATCAAAGGTGAAACCGGTAAGACCCCTCATGAACTATGGTTTGGTAACACTCCTACTCTTAAGTATTTTAGAATTTTTGGAAGTAAATGTTATATTAGAAGAGATGAGTATATTGGCAAATTTGATCCTAGAAGTGATGAAGGAATATTTCTTGGTTATTCATCTAAAAGCAAGTCATATAGATGTTTTAATAAGAGATTGCAGAAAATTGTTGAGAGTACAAATGTAAAGATTGATGAACAATTTAGAGGAACTTCAAGGTATATGGACTCTGAATCAGCAACAAAAATTGTGACAAATGAACTTATACTAAATCCATCGGTACAGAATGAAGATCCAGTTACCCTGGTATCATCAGAAGATTCCACAATAATTGAAGTACAACAACAAACTAAGACACCCCGTTCTGTAAGATTGAATCATTCTGAAGATCAAATAATTGGAAACAAATTTAAGGGAGTTATGACAAGAGGAAGATTGGAAAATGAAGAGGTATGTGTTATTTCTCAAATTGAACCATCATCTATCAATGAGGCATGTGAAGATAAATTTTGGATTAAAGCTATGGAAGAAGAATTAGGAAAAATTGAGAAAAATAATACTTGGACATTAGTTCCCCGGCCTAAAGATAAAAATGTAATTGGAACTAAATGGGTATTTAGAAACAAACTTAATGAAGATGGTAAGGTTGTCAGAAATAAAGCAAGACTAGTATGTAAGGGATATTCTCAAAAAGGAGGAGTTGATTAGATTGAAACCTTTGCACCGGTAGCCAGAATTGAGGCAGTTAGATTATTTTTGGTTTTTGGAGCTCACAAGGACTACAAAGTTTATCAAATGGATACTAAATGTGCCTTTTTGAATGGAGATCTTGAAGAAGTATTTATTGAACGACCTGATGGATTTTCTTTGATAGATGACAATGATATGGTTTGTAGGTTAAGAAAAGCTCTGTATGAATTGAAACGAGCCCCAATAGCTTGGTATGCAAGGTTGGATAAGTATCTTTTAAAGATTGGTTTTACTAAAGGAAATGCAGATAGCAATTTATATTACAAAATAACTAATGATGACATCTTAATTATTGAAGTATTTGTTGATGATATAATCTTTGGAGGAGAAGATGAATTATGTAAGGAATTTTCTCTTGAAATGCAGTAAGAATTTGAAATGTCTATGATTGGAGAAATAAAATTCTTTTTAGGTTTGCAAATTTCTCAGACTGATAAAGGTATATTTTTGAGTCAATCCAAGTACTTGAAAGAATTACTAAAGAAATTTGGGATGGAGAACTCTAAACCGGTAAGCACACCTATGACTAAAAATGACAAATTATCTCAAAGGGATGATTCTACACTTGTTAATCCAACTAGATACAAATCTATGATAGCAGGTTTACTGTATTTGACACAAACCAGGCCTAATATTATGAATGCAGTATGTATTGGTTCTAGATTTTAGAGTAATCCTAGGGAAAATCATGAATCAACAGTAAAAAGGATTTTTCGGTACTTACAAGGCACGACAAATCTTGGATTATGGTATCCTAGAGATGAAAATTTTGATCTATGTGCATACACAGATGCAAATTGGGCAGGAGATGTGGATGATAGAAAGAGCATCACTGGAGGAGCATTCTTTCTTGGAAAGAGATTAGTTTCTTGGTTAAGTAAGAAATAGAGTTGTACATCTTTATCAACAACAGAATCAGAATATGTTGCAGCAACAACTAACTGTACACAAGTATTATGGCTTAAGAAAATGCTGAAAGACATAAAGGTAAAATGCAAGGAACCCATTACTATATACTGTGATAACACTACAACAATTGATATATCTAAGAATCTGGTATTACATTCTAAAACTAAACATGTTTCTATCAAACTAAATTTTCTAAGGAAAAAGTTGAAGAAAAGAAGATAAAACTGGTTTATGTGAATACTAAAGAACAACTTGCAGATATTTTCACAAAACCTTTGCCTAAGGAGACTTTTGAATATCTCAGAGATCAACTTGGAGTCATACCACCACCGATAGAGACTTAGACAGTTGATGATTATCATCAACTGACAGAATTAAAAAGACAAATCTTTATTCCAGTATTTGATGAGGAAGCTACTTCTCTGGGGGAGTAGTTGGTATTTTGTACGGTCTTAAATTTTGTAGCTTTGGCATTTGATGTCAAAGGGGGAGAGATATCTATGGAAAAACACATTATCTTTTGAGGAAATATTTGTATTGAAAATAAATCTTTGGATAAACACATGTTGCTCCTAGGGGGAGAAATGGAGATTGTTGATTTTTGGTATTCGACATTTCTATTTTGGCACTTTGATAGTTTTTCCATCCTGTGTTGCCATCAATGCCAAAGGGGGAGATTGTTGGTATTTTGGTATGGTTTTGTCATTGATGTCAACACCTACTGAATACAACCACTTTGAAGATCCAGCAACATTCACCGGCAAGCAAGTAAACTGTGCAACAGTTACTGGTATATGGTTCACTGGCAGGATATATTGTTCACCGGTATCTAGAATGATATGGAAGACACTTGGTAATGTTGAAGACATCATGTGGACACTTTGTTTTGAAGAATTAATCATTGGTATATTCATATTTGCATATTTTCTTTTATTGGCAAATAGGTCCAAGTTATCTAGGGTTACACCGGCAGGCTTATCTTTTCCAGATCAGCATGGCACGCTATGGAGATGATTTATTATTGTTATAAATACATTTAGCCAACATGTTTAATTGATTATTGCATCAGATACTATATTGTTTGTAAAATAATTTTATTGTAATATCTTGTAGAGCTGACCTACTAAAATTGGTCTTAGGGTATGGTATAAATGTAAGATCTTATTTGTAAGATCAAGTGTGGAATGCGAAAAAGAATTGAGTGAAGGAATATGCGATATTAAGAAGAGGTATACACGAAGACATCATTTGAAGGTGAAGCTAGGTTTTTGTATAATCATATCAGCAACTCACCAGTACTGAATCCAGCATATGAAGATGCTATTTTGTGCAGTACATTCTTATTGGATTTAATCATCCAACTGTAGTCAGTGTGACTCCCATTTTGTGATTGAGCAGTGAGCTCTAGGCTATTGGCCTTTCTGCATGTGCAGACCCCATTTATGTACACTTACTATCTGCAATAGTATCATCTGATTGTGGGTAAGGTTTCCCACCATGTTTTTTCCCCTTACAGGGTTTCCACGTACAAATATTGGTGTTTTGTGTTGTGGATGACTTTATGTTTATGTTTCATGCATTAATCCTTACCGGTATAGCAATTTACTGTTAACACTGTCTACCGACATACTTAACTAGTTTACCGGTATTAAGTATTAAGTTGGTTAATTAGTTTTTGGTTTGAATTTATTAAACAATTGATTCACCCCGTCCCCCTCTCAGTTGTCTCTGGGACCTAACAGTAATAGGTTTAATTCTAAGCATCAAAGGTATACCCACCTAGGTTTTGCAGAGCCTGAAGAGTAGAAGGATTCATATCCTTGCCATGTTTTTCAAGCCCTGAGGTTCTTCATAGATTGAATTGGCTACTTCATAGATCAATTGTAGGTGTTCTTGGGTTATCACTTTTGGTGAACAACAAAAATGGTGACTCTGTTGGGGATTTAAATGGATTCAAATGCTTGATTGATATGGTTAGAAGTGGAATGTATTCTTTATCCTGTCAATTTCATATCTAGTTAGTCATTCCATTGTATATGCATAGAGTTGAAAGTGGTTTTATGGTGAAGAAAATGCTCCTTGTTTTGGATCTACAGAATGATATGTGTTTCATATCATATTTTATGAAGGAGTAACAGTGAATTTATATTGTTGAGAGTTGTAAGAAGTTCTTGCAGCTATGTGTGAATTTTTCCCCAATTCCTTATTTGGGTGGCGACTCTGTGGTTCATACTAGTGTTAAATAGCTTGGAAGAGTGTTTGTTGCAGCGAGATTGAAGGAGAAATAGAGAATTAAAACTTGTGTTGAATGGTATTCTGCTGTTCAAAATGTCCTTTGTGCAAGAGGTGGCAACTCTGAGGTAAAAGATAGTGCTGAAAGTTGAAATTAATCTTCAGATCTACAAGAGTTTATAGCTGCAAATCTCTAGGTATTTTCAAAGGTTTCAATGCAAGATGTGTGTTCTGAAAATTTGAATGAGTAAAATAGTTTTCCCATTAAGTGAACAACACTAGTAAAGAGGGAAAATAGAGGAATCACAAAATTAATTTGCATATCTATAATGCTAAAATATCTAGTGTATATGATCTTCCATAGTGTGCAAATGTGGAAGAACTTTATGTCAAGCAATGTTAATGAATAGATTTTAATAAGGATATGTGCTTGAAGTTTTTTATCCAAGATTGTATAATCATTTGTGGGAGTAGGAAGAAATGAGTTGTGAAGTTTTTCAACCCCAATCTTATCCACATATGACCATGCCTAGTAAACCAGAACAACCATGTAATAGGAAGAGTTTCAGTATGAATTATTATGTTGCTCTAAACTTTGAAGGTATTTTGAGTTACCCAAATCCCATACCCGCATAAATTAGAAAGTATTTGCCAATTTTCAATGGGAAGAAATCAGAATCAGCATGTCAACATTTGAAAAGATTTTCAAATTTGATAGGAGAATTCAAAATTTGTTAGGAAGATATATGCATGAAATTGTTTGTTCAGTCATTGAAAGAGGATGCAAGGGATTGGTTTTCCTTTTTGCTAGTAGATTGTATTTCCTCATGGGAAGAATTAGTTTCAGATTTCATAGACCAATTTGATGAAAAAATGAGTGATTATGATATGATGAAAGAGTTCACTTATATACAAATCAGGGAAGATGAATTGGTACCAACATTTAATATCAAATTTTCACAAGCTTTGTCTAAAATTTCTAGAAAGTATAAGTTTGATGATACGGTATGTCTGGATATTTATATGAGTGCTTTTGGTAAGAAGATGGGTTTCCTATTAAGAAACAAAGAACCTAAGACTTTGTATGAAGCTTTTAACACAGCTAGAGACATTGAAAATAATTTGAAATTTGGGATAGCCAAGAAATTTGTGTCTGTTGTAGTTTCTTATGAAAGCACCTTCAATGGTAGAATACCATGTGAAGTTGAGAAAATCATTTCATGTCTAGGTGCATCAAGCTCTGCAGTCCCGAATGGTTTTGTTGATGCATGTACTTCAAATTTGAATGAGAGTCAAGATCCTCTATTGTTAATACCGGTTGCCTCTCACAGTAATGATGGAATGATTAGTGTGTGATGTTGTGATAATGCTGATACGAAGATTGATATATACAAGGGATATGTACCATTTGATTTGTATGCCGGTTATGTTGACTATGTGGCTGCCAATTATCAAGTAAATCATGCATCTCCTAAGGTTAACAATAATGAAAACAATGATGGTGATGACCATCAATCTTTACATGCTATTGATGCATTTGATGTTCAAATACCAAATACTGAAGGATCACTGAATGTTGCTGATTATGTAAGTGAAGATGTGCAATATGATGAAAATCAGATTTTGGTTAAGTCTGATAAATCTGAAAATGAAAATGTGAATGATGCTGATGATGTGTTCAGTGCAAGTATACCCAGTGATGAATGTGTTTCAGAATGGAGTGGTGTTGTTGATTATGAGGACATTGAGTTCTATTCCCAGCACCTTGAAGATATGCAAATGAACAATGAAGATCAATTTCAGAATGAGAACGATCTTGGCACAAGTGTTTTACTTTCTTATGATCAACAAATGAATGCCAGTCATGCAACTGAAAGTGGTTATGAGAATTCTTATTATTCATCTTGTGAAGATGATATGGGAGGAAACCAAGTTATGTACCTCAACTCTGAATTTGAAAATGAAGGCGTTTGTGAAGATAAAAACATGTGTGAAAGTGCTAATAATGTTTTATTTTCAGATTTAAATGAACCCATATTTGAATGCTTTCAGAATTTGAAGTATCATGAAGAGGATGGGAATGTTGATAATATGATTGAACCAGATTTGGATTTCTTTGCTTTTGATACAAATATCCATGGTGCTGATTTCATTGATGAAAATGCTGAAGCTACCCCTTGTCTTGAACAAGTTTGTAATGTTGATGTAATTCTGAACAGTAGTAGCATGGATTGTAAAAATTTACTTCATGATGAAGACAAGAGGCATGGGTTATGTGATGACTTTTTCAGACCACAAATGGAAGTGTTTCAGGTAGATGTAAGCTTGAAAGAGGAAGACTTAGCTGAGGATTTGCTTCAGCCAAAGGTATGCATTCTTTTCCATGAATGGGATCTTGAGAATGCGGAAGTTTTGAGTTTGATAAACAAGGAGAGTATAGAGTGTGATCAGCATAGTGAAGTATCACATTTGGGTTGTAACATTTATGCTCCTTGTTTGCATCAGTTGGTTAGTAGTGTCCCTCATTCTATTGATTTAAATGATAATAAGGCATGTGTTGATAAGAATTACAATGTTGAAAATGAATGTTTTATTTTTGAAGTTCAGCATGATGATGCCTTTGCAAATGGTAGAATTGATTGGGATAGTGAAGTGTATTGCAGATTGTGGGAAGGCCTCTATAGTGAGTTGTCTCACGGTTTTACTTTTGTTGAGATAGTGTCTGATTACAAAGTTTAGAATTAGACAAGAGGTATGCACACCAACTATTACAATAATGAGACAATAGAGGTTGATTATAAGGATTATGCTTAGTTGTTATTGAAAAGTGTCTTTGTTTGGATCATGGTATCAAGTGATGAGAATCAGATTTTTGACAGAGGTAAATGCTAAGATTGATTGAGCAGCTTGTATTCAGTTTTAAGCATGTTTGTATCTATTGTATAGTTGCTTTTCTTTCAGTTGTGTGTTTTTCAATAAAGTGCCCTGTTTCTTGGGTAGAATAAGGAAGCCTTGTTTTTTAGAAGAGAAGAGAATGATCCATTTTTGGGTGGTCTGCTTAACCATTGATTCTATGTTCTTGTGTTGATCTTGCAATCAACCATCCCCAGTCAGAGCCACTATTGGGACTCATTAAAATTGAGTCAAGTTTAGAGGCCCATTTCAAAATTTTGCTCTGCATGTCAGAAAAGTACCTAAATGAGCCAGTTTGAATGGCCTAGTTAGAGAAGGTAAAGTGGAGCTAGTTAATTTTCAAGGGGTAAGGCTCTGGATTCATGTCCTACACATTTCATTTGGCCTATGCAGTGATGTGAAACTTTCAAAATTCAGTTTGGATAAGTTTACCAGGTACTCATTTCAAGGGGTGAGTTGAAAGTGCACTTTAGGCACAAATGCAAATTTTATTGAGTAGCCTATTTTGAGCAATTATATCTTTTGCCCTGTTGATTGTCATAAATAAATTAAAAATGGATTCAATTATATGCATAAATGTGAGTTGTCCTACAAAATATCAGGTCCTAATGAATCCATCTGCTCAATTTTTGAAGATCAATCCATTTGCAATTTGTGTGGTTTGACTAGTCCCTGTTTCGACAGCTAGTCGGAACCCTATTTTGCATAAGTCTAAAAGTTGCCTCAGTAAGCGTCATGTCAAAAAATGTTTCTTTCAGGTTAATGCTGATATAAATGAAAAGCTATGTTTCAAATTTCAAGCCTCTGCCAATCCGTTTGATTGGTTTTCAAAAGGGTTCATTTAGCCATCGTTTTTAGTTATCCGTACTTTCAGTGTTGTATCAGTTAATGTAGCCATTTTTGTGAGTGCACCATTTGCATCCTGTCAGTCTTGTGATCAAACTGAGATTTCCAAGTTTTAATATGTACTTCAAGGTACCTATGTTTCAAATTTGAGGGCCTACGGAGGTCATTTGATATTTTTAAGAAAGGCATCATGTGTTGCCAGAACATTGACTTTGTCAGGTCCGCAGTGTCGACAAAGCTAGTTGGTCATTTTCGCCAATTAATATCTCTTCGCTTGAGACTCGTCTTGAGAAACCACTTGGCATTTCTCATGCTTGTATATCAGAGTACATGCCTATCAGATGGTGAGGTCCAGAAAGGTGTTTTGACCACCTTGAAAAATACGTCTTCGCGATTAAATGCGAAAATGTGGCGTAATTGCTTGAATGTTGCAAAACTCAACTTGGTGATCCGAAAACATTGCCGATCATTTCTAGAGGTGTGTTTGAGGTGTCTGAAGCATTTCAAAGGCTAGTTGCATGAAAACGAATTTTTTTTTTTAGTCGGACCGACTCTGGGGCCCGACCTGGCTCATGCCCGTTCATTATTTTTAATGACATAATGCTTAATCATCCTGGCAAATGGCGTGTGATGGAAAAGAGTTTAGAAGTTTCAGTATATTGATTTTCCAGTCCACTATAGCAAAATTGATGTTAATTATGGGTATAATTAAAATGTGCAACTCTATGGCAGTGGTTAAATGCATCAAAAGAAGTTTTACAACATTGACAGCCATACGATCTCAGTCTACATGTCAATACATTGCTATGAACACAGAGCAGCATGTTGAAAACAAGCAATTGACAAAGGGAAAATGCTCATGTGGTGTGTTGGAGGGTTTGCAGAGTATGTCTGCGTGGATGGAGAAGGGGTTGTAGGTTTGAAAGATATGAAGCAAGTGCAAAAACCAGTATCCTCCCTCTGCATCGTGGTGAAGTCTGGAAGGCAACGTTGAAGTTCATTAAATGCTGAAAGAGCTTTATAAACTCTTGACTAATATGCGTTGGCTGGTATAAATCCTCCTCCACGTGGCTTTTCCAACATCCTCTATGTTGAAAGTTGAAACATAGAGCCTCCAACCAAATACTTTGGCAGCTCCTCCCTATTTATGGCATGTGGTAGCTAGAGAGGGGCATTTGTAATGCAAAGTTCTGAACAATAGCAACATCCTCCATTACGTGCTCTCCCTTTGGTTGCAGAAGCAACAATGGTTGAAACCATCAAGCAAATGGCAATTGTTGCAATCTCTTATTCCTCACATGGTTGTTTGGAGGCCATGTTAAAACACAAGCAAATGCAATTGGTTGGTATAAAGCCATAACCCCCCTTGCTACCATGATAAGACAAGTAAACTATAGTAGCCATCACCATTCGAGCTCCCCTAGTGTGGAAATGGAAGCAAGGCGTTGAAAACACAAACAAATTCATTGGTAGGTGGAAAGTTTATACACTCCAGCAAATGCAACAGTTGCATGGTGCTTGGAAGGGGCATAGATAGGTGGAGGAGAGACTTTTCAAAGTCTCCAGTGAACACAACAACAACATCCTATTTTTCCCTCTCCTTGCTGATGAAGGCATTGGAGTAGGTTTTTAGAAAACTTTGATAAATGCAATGTCGTTAATGTGGAGTGTTATCCTCTTCACCCTTGGCCGTATTCTTCCTTCTGTGAGGCGTTGAAGTTGCAGAAACCTTCAAGCAAATTAAATGGTAGGTGTTCTCAGCCATGGTGTTTGGGAGAAGCATAAAAGCTTTCGAATGCATAATCCCCAGCCAGGTCCTCATTGTCTTCAGCATGGGAATAGTGTTTGGGCGTTGAAATTTTAATCAAATGAAAAGAAAAATTGCCATTGAAGCTTTGCAGAAACCCCCAAAATGCAGTTCTAGGCTAAAAGGAAATATCCCACATTGATTGGGAAATGGTTTTTTTTGGTGTTTTTATGTAAATCTCCATTAATGTAATATGTCAAAGCCATCAAGGCTTTTGACGGATGGTGCCCGTTGGGTGCCTAAGGTGGGTCAATGCGTAGGTGCGGATCCCAAGGCCACCGGAGGAGGTGATAGATGACAATAGGTGGATCCCACGTAGGCATGCTTCCCAAGGCAGACAGACAAATTTTGCAGAGAAGGGTCAGCTTAACCAGTGAGCAGGTCCGAGATGATCCGATGAAGCACATTGATTTGCAGGCCAAAGGTGAAAAGGCTACAAAATGGTGAAATCGAGTTGGCAAAAATGCAGTAGTGGTAAAGATCGAGCAAGTCCGGGTTGATCCGACGGTCCACGCGGTTTCGTGAAGCAAAGATGCAAGAACGTTAGAGGCCGTAAAATGGTGAAAGGCGAAATGCAAAATGGTGAAATCCAGGTGGCGATGATGTGGCAGGTACAATTAGATGTCTAGTAGGTAGGTCCCATCCCGGTGGTGATGATGTGGCGTAGAGGTGGAGCCTAGGTGGACGACAAGCAAGTGGACAAGTGGCACTGATGTGGCATACACATGGCAGTGATGAGGTGTCATCCCAGGTGGTGCCCAGTAGACCCCATCGACCAATTAGGTCCCACCACATGGAAAGACATCAGGGCACAAAAGAGCCAAAAAAATCAATGTTAAATGCATGTTAATTATATAGTTCAGACTATATCAAAAAATGAAAAATTTAAATGATGTGCACACATGAGGAATTAATTCGCTCAGGGCTCAATTTTTGGCCAAAATATGAGGTATTATATGTTTTCGGAAAGCTCTCGGAGTGAGGAATCCAATTATGGAGTTTGTTTCAACTAAGATCAGATGTTTTGAGAGCAGCTTCCATGGGATTGAAATTCAATTAGAGAGGAGACACTTGGCAATTTCAGTTGCAGATTTGATTTTCTTCCCTCTCCTTCTTATTCTCAATTCTTCTCATTTTGTAAGGGTTCCAGAATTCTGTGAGAGTGGCTCCATTTTTTATGGCTTCCAATTCTAAGTTTTCTTCAAGATTGTACAGGGCAGGGATTTTATTTCAGTAATGGAGTTCAATTCTTGCTATAGGTGTTCTTAGTTGCAGGTTCTTGTGTATGTAAGGCATACATAAATTCAAACAGGATTGTCTCTAGATTTGTATTTCCATTTTATCAAATCAGATCCTCAAGGAGGATGAAATTTTTTATCTCAAGGAGATAGTTATGATTGTTTGCAGGGATTCTTCAAGGAAGGATTTAAATTCTGTAATAAATCATGAAAAATGGAATATAGTTTCAAGATCTGATGATTTTGTGAATGATCTTAGTAATGCATTTATGAAAGGCATTAATGCATGAATATTTAATAATGAAGATGGATTTGCAATCGAAGCTTTCATTTATAGTTTGATGTATGACTTTGTTGCCCTTGGATAAGGCACTGATCTTGCAATTAAGGGGGTTCTCAAACCAATTTAAAACCCAATCAGAATATCATTAGTTTATGTTATGTTTTGAAATGTTTCATCTATCTCATGCTTAAGCATAGTTGAGTTTTATGTGTAGATCTAGCCCATCTATAATAAACTACTTATTTTGGAGCCCTGGTGAGATCTATCTGTTTATGTTGATGCTGTCATAGGTGTGTAATAGATTTAATTCTAAGCATTAAAGGTATACCCACCTAGGTTTTGTAGAGCCTGAAGAGTAGAAGGATTCATATCCTTGTCATGTTGTCCAGGCCCTGAGGTTCTTTGTAGATTGAATTGGATACTTCATAGATCAATTGCAGGTGTTCTTGGGTTATCACTTTTGGTGAACAACAGGCTATATAGATATGTGAGCACACAAACATGACATGTGGCTTAATAAGAAACAAGGGTAGGTAGAAAATAGGTGTGGGTAGGTAGAAGAAATAATAAAATATTGCACATGAGGTAGATCACCCACTGAATGTGAAATGTAACAACCAGATAAGTCCACAAAATGTGGAAATTCTCCTACACACACTATCCCAATATGGCACAAACACCCAAGTGTCTCATACCCAAACTACTATGAAATGCATGTACCTAAGTAAACTTAAGTAAGGTGTAATAATATCCAAGATAAAAAATTATTTACACCAACAAATTTAATGAGCCTTAGCATGATGTCTCCATTGGAATTCTCTCACGTGACAGTTTTGTTTAGTTTTAGTAGAGGGTTGTGTAGGTTTAGGATTGATAGGTTTTTTTTCTCTTTTAAAGAAGGAGGAATAGGAGAAGGTCTACTAGGTTTAAAAAAAGGAGATGCCAAATTCTTCCCTTTGTAAGATGCAAGAGGTGGAACTTTAACATATAAAGGAAGAATAGATGGTGTAGGAAGGAGACCAGGTCCATCATGAGGAGGAATACATCTAGGATCTCTAGGCTTACTCAAAGATAAGATCCTATCATTCTTCCACTTTTGATAAGATTGAAAGAGAGAATCACTACAAGGCTTAAGAGTCTCAAAATGTTTAGACCAAAAGTAATCAAGATTAACATCTCCACACTTCACCATGGGTTGGTACATGCTATGATTAATTGCTATAATTTTCTCATTATGATGAAATTTGGATCTTTTATGAATGGTAGAAGGAATCTCTTTCATGGAAGAGATCCAAGGATGTCCCAACTTCACATGAAATTGATCTGATGTAGGAATGATAGAAAACATGACATCTAAGAACTTAGCACCAATCTCAATAGGAAGAGTAATAGAAACAATAGTAGGACAAGATAAACCATCAAAGACCTTAACCACTACATCAAATTTATCATATGTTACTTGATGTACTTGTAAATTATAAAGATATTCTTGTTATCACACTCACCATACAATTTGATCAATGAGAACCCCTCATAAGAGTTTGTCTTTGATCTTTACAGTGATATATAGTGGGCCATTAGGTTCTTCAATAGTCTCACTAGGATCAAAAGTAATGCATAGGTCCTTAAGAGGTATAGGTTTATCAACAAGATTCACCATATTGTTATATTCAAGGCCAAGGTCATTGGGAGAAAATGTAAGATTCTCAGACTCAATGATATTAGTAGAATGGGGAGGCAAAGGATTAGTAAAGATTTGAAGATTTTGATTAAGAGGAGCTACGGATTTGTTTCCTTTGTCATTCATACCAGCTATAGATATGGTATTGTTATCAATAAGATCTTGAATTCTACTCCTTAAGGAATAACACTTTTCAGTGTCATGATCGGGTTGATGAAGATATTGACAAAAAGATTTGGGATCATGATAGTGTGGAAAAGGTTAGGAGGTGTCAATTCGTTTGATGAGAGGAAGTTTCAACACATTTTTGTTTAACAATTATGTCATGATACTATGCAAAGATTCATAAAGAGGAGTAAATTATATTCTAAAATACTTTGATAAAGGAGGCACACCTATTGTTGCAGTTGTTACTTGGGTATTGCTATTGTCATTGAACTTGATGAATCCCTTGTTTAGTTTAAACATCACAAAATATTGTCGAGCACTTTCATTCTTATCAACTAGAGACATTGAAGGAGATGATTCAAATTGACTCACTTGAAGCTAATAATTATGAAGCACTGCATATAACTGCATAAAGGAAATAAAATTAGAAAAAAGAAGCTTATCCCTAATGTAATTTTGTAAATTAGAAATTAAAATTCTCTGAACATCTTGATTAGGCATAAGGTAAGAAATTTGAGAATACAAATGTTTATATCTACCAATCAAATTAGTCACTTTTTCTTTGACACCTTTCTTACAATGAATCAAATCAATCAAAGTAATCTTAGGACCACTATTATTGTGAAATTTTTGAATGAAAGTATTATCCAATTGTTGAAATGATGTAATAGAATAAGGAGCAAAAGAACAATACCATTGCAATGCTTTATCTGTAAAGTTCTAGTACACAATTTAGCCAAAGGTCTTTGATCATGAGCAAAATCACTACACAAAGTTTTAAATGTTTTCACATGAGTCAAGGGATCACCTTTTCCATTATAAAGCTATAATTGAGGGTCTTCAATATGTTTAGGAGAAATAGCATGGAAAATATCATCAGATAATGGGCTCGCTACATCAAATGTGGGCACATTAAACTTGGATTGGTTCATAGAAGCTATTTGTTGTTGTAAGGATGAGACTATTTGGGATAGGTTATTTACAGTTGCTTTGGTGGATGGATTGAAATTGGACATGTTGGATTGGGATAGAGGATTAACATTGTTAAATGAAGGTGGAGGTTGAAAGTAAGGAGATGGAACACTATGATATGTAGGTATGTGAGATGATTGGGTTACAAATGGAAGACTCACGAAAGAAGGTATGAAAGAATTTTGATTATCCACATTGCCCCCTTGACTACCATGTATAGGACTAACATTTTGTGTAGAATTAGGCATGATAGTGGATGTGAAAGTAGGAACACTAGGCATAGATGTAGCCATTGGAATAGAATGATTAACTGGACTAGGTGCTTGAGTGTAACTAAGGACTTCAACACAACTTTTCATAAGCATAATATTAGTGTCAACATTATGAGAAAGGCCACACAAAAAATCAATACCAACTTTATCACTTTGAATCATTCTCTTTAATCCTTTCATCAATGGTATTGCCTCACTTTCTAGGTATTGTTGAGTCATCCATTGTTGAATATTTTTTCAATTCATTGTCAATCTTCTCCAATTCATCAACAAAAACCCTAGCTAGTGACTCACCCTCATCATGATAATTATGTAATGAATGGGGATAAATGATAACAATCACTAGAATAGAAGATCCAACAACATTCTCATGAAAGAAAGTTATCCAAATTAGGCTTCATATCCTTAGTAATTAAACCTTGGGAAGCCTTAATTCTATAACTTTTTCTCACAAGAATATTGTGGGTAGGACTAATGGTAGTATTTGATTCCCAACCTGGTCAATGCTGATATTTCACATGATTTATCAATTTGTGAAGTCTCTAAGAAGATACAAAATTGTAGAAGCTATAGATGATGTAAGTGGCCCAAGAGGAGGGGGGAGACAGATCAACTATGTTAATACCATAGATGTAGCGAATAGAATGAATTAATGCAGTGATCATAATGACCATTATCACTATATACAAAAGACATGAATAAGATACCAAACACAATGATTATAATCACAAGAAACTATTGGCATTTCCATGAAGATTTCATTGATGAACTATTATGTTGTCATTGATGTCAATTATAACTGGTAATGATTTGTAATGATGTTGTTTTGAAACTAGTAGGTGAGCTAGTGAAGGAAATCAGTATTACTTGAGAAGCAGTGAGATCAACTGGTAACCCTACCTATTGATGTGCCAAACCCTAACCCATGGAGCTTGGTGAATCGGTTGTATTGGTTTATGATCAAATGATGAATGATAATGATTATCCCATGTATGCATGTTATATGTGAAGAGTTTCAAATGATTTTTGGCATGTAGAGATAATGGTTTTATCTTGGGAATGAGTGAGCACATTGCATGACGTGGAAACTGTGTGATGAGTTACATGGATCGATGAAGCAGTGATCAAGGAGCAGTCAAGGTTGTCTTGAATCATGTGCAATGATTGTTGTGTAATCCAACAATCATACTTTAACTGATTTGTTTGTAATTTCTATGAGATCTTAGGTTTGTGATATGCTACCAACCTATTGTTTTGCTTATAAGTCAATGAGTTGTTTTGTTGTAGTGTTGGATATATAGGTTGAGTGTAAGAGTGAGTAGTTGTTGAATCAGAAGGTGTATCTAAAATATGTATGAAGGTAGATAGGAGCATGAAAAGGATTTGATGAAGCAGAGTGGTGCTATTTACTAGATCAGCAAACCCTTGTTGTTCTCTAACAATTTCAACAATCAAATCCCTTAACATGGTAAGCTTTAATAGGCTTGGTGCTATCTAAATCCTCTAACTAGGTGATCCATTAGCTTGGATTTCAAATCCTCTACCGAGGTTACTCCTAACAGGGTATTGCTTCTAATAGGGAATTATAGTCAATCCCTTAACCAAGTGGTCCCTAATAGGATTTGTTCTTAACAAGAATTTTTGGTAAACGTTTAACAGGCTTGGCTCCTTATAGGGAGAACTTTAGAAGAAGTTTAGAATACTTGTGGGTATTCATCCCCACCATAGTTTTTCCCATTTGGGTTTCCACATCAAAATCATTTTGTCAAGTGGTGAATGTTTTTGTGGTTATGTTTGCTATGGTTAATTTGCTTAACTGCTAAATCCACTTAGATATGATAAGATGAATGACAGTAATCTGAAATGTGCTTTTACTTTTGTTAGTGAAGTATTTGGGTGTTTTGGTTAAAGTTTTTTAGAGTTTCAAATTTGTTATATTGTTATTTTGTTATGATAGTCAACTGGTATACTTGATAGTGATATTGCATTTGATAGTTCAGTGTTTGAACCAGTCAGTTCAGATTTTGACTTGGGAGGTTGTTTTTGAGTTTTGGAAAAGGTTATTCAGTTTTCTATCTACTGATTCACCCCCCCTTCTTAGTAGTTATGTGGATCCTTATTGATTCATCATACCATCAATTGGTATCAGAGTATTTCAAGTCATCTAGTGTCTAATCCTAATAGCTTGAGGTAAAGATCTAGAAGAACATGATGAAGACAAAAGGTCCAAAGTTTAATAGGGAAATCTAACAAATTTGGAGTGATATAATGCAAATTTATATCAAGAGTCTTGGTAGTCAATACTGGGAACATGTTGTTACTCAATATGTTGCACCTACTGGGACTATGTTTGATGATCAAAAGAAAGAGCAACAAGAAAACAATCAAGCATTGGAGGCCATTATCAGTTCTTTGTCTGATTCAAAGTCTGTTGATGTCCATGGTTTGGAGACTCCTTATCAGGTGTGGAAGAAACTTGAGGAAATCTATAGTGGTGATGAGCATGTGAAGATTGCCAAAGAAGAGAGTCTGAGAGGTAAATTTGATGACATGCGGATGGCTGAAGGTGAGAATATTCAATAGGATGGTCAAAGGATCAAGGAGATAGTTGGTGAGATCAAGAGTGTTGGTGGTAAAGCGGAGGATGTCACAGTGGCTAGTAAGGTGTTGAGAACCCTTCTACCAGTCTATGATATCTGAGTTATAGCCATTGAGGAGCTAAAGTCTATTGATAAAACTAAGGTAACTCTTGACTCCATCATTCATAAGATTATTGTATTTGAATTAAATGGTTATCATGGTAGTGCTCAGAAATTTGAATCTGCATTTAGAGCTTCAGTTTCTAACCCACTGATGAGGATAAACAAAGATGTCAGTCACAGTTATGAGTTTAGATTCAGTAGAGAATTTGATGACGAAGATAGTCTGAATGAGCTTGAAGCATTGTTAGCCAAGAGGTTACCCAAAGGAACCAGTAAGTACAAAGGTAAATTACCTTTGAAGTATTTTGCATGTAATAATATTGGACACATTGCAACTAATTGTCCTAATGGTGACAATGAGCACAAGCGTGAGAAGTACAAGAAGTACAAAGGAAAAGGAAAAAGGGATTGTCTCATTGCAGTTGATAGTGGTATCATTGATGAGGAATTTGAGGGAGATGCTAATGAAAACATTGTCTTTGTTGCCATTAAAGAGGAGACATCTGATCAAAAGGCATTAGTTTCTCACATGTATAGTTTTGATGATTGGATCATTGATAGTGGTTGTTCACACCACATAACCAGTGACCGAAGTATATTTATTACTTTGAAGGAATCTGATGGAGGAGTTGTCAGATTTGGAAATGACTCACCCTGCATGGTAAAAGGAAAGGGAACCATTGTTAGACACAATGCACCACTGAGAGGCGGGGGGTGAATCAGTGGCTCTCAAACTTTTCCCTTTGCCAATTCTAGGTGAGCATATTGGTTCTCAAATTCTAACACAATGCAGACTTACTGATTAGACCACTACAAATGCAAACACAGACAAAGGATCAACACATAACACTAGTATGTACGAGGAAAACCCAAGATGGGAAAAACCTCAGTGAGAAATGCTGCTAGAGTCTATTGCTCCAATCCAACCTCACAATGAATCTCCATTACAATGTTAGGGAACCAACCCAAGGAGCACCAACCCCTGATTTAGGGCACCAACCCAAGGAGCATCAACCCCTAACTTGTTTATGGGCTACAACCCAAGGGAACTACAACCCCTTCACTAAGCTACAACTTAGTGACCACAATGAACATTCAAATACAAAAGTAATATCCTGGTTACAAAAGATTTTTGTAACCTTTACACATAACTTCTTTCTATCGGTGAAATACCTTCTCTGCTACACTAGTTCACTCTTCTATTGCTCTCATCTTCTGTTTCATTGCTGGTTCACCTCTACTCTTCTTCTACTCTGTTGGATCTCCTCCTCACTTGTCTACTCTTCAATCCCCTCAACTATCTTCTTGTCGGTACAAGAACCTACCAGTCATCTCCTCTAATGCAATCTAGCTTCTTTACTGATTGCTCAAACCATACTAGTTAATCCTCTGTTAAACCCTATCATAGGTTTAACCTTCACTCACTCAATAATTTCTCTCTTCTACTATTTTCACTCTGACTGATCTAACTCAATCACTTCACAATAGCTCTATCTTCTCCCATCCAACAACACTTAACAATATCTTTAGCTTGCATATTTATAGCCTAGTCTTCCCGCCAAAATCCAATTCAAATCACGGGCAGTTAGGGTTTCCTCGTCAACCTTGAGGAAAAATAAATCCAATCAGATCTTATCTGATCTGATCGCCCAGACAGATATTTGCACATCACCACCATTGACACACCTTCCAATACACATTTTCTAATCTTAGCAACCATGGCCCTATAACTTGACCTGCCTCTATCAAAATGCCATTAATATTTCTATTGTTTCCTTCTCGAGGTCTTCTCACAATTTGATTTTCTTGCTTTGATTCAAGTGCCAACAACTCCCTGATTTTTCTCTGTCATACATTCTTCCTCAAGGCACACTTCTTTGATTTGATCCACAAATCATGGGATTCATATTAAATGCACACCTATAGAAACACCTATTCCTACACAACATTTTAGTGACCTTTGTGAGCTTGCCACTTCATCTCTATGTGGCATCCATGTCGACCTCCACCTTTGCTAGATCATTTGTGTCGATATGAACAAGATCATTGACCAACCACTCAATTGGTTCTTCTTTTCTGCCACTTTACTAACCCTGCCAGTATCTCACACTTTGTCGGTTAACCTCCATGTCTGCACTTTACTGAACTACAAGTGGAACATCTTAACTGGTCCCTAGACATGTCTATCCATAGCATGCTCATTCTCATCAAGTGGGAAGTCTTTTGCATCTACACCTTGTCAATATTACTGGTGGACTTACATACTGGTAAACACTCTTGATGACACCATGTCATCAACCTTCAATAGACTCCATCTTCAATCCGACCATTTTCCTCTATCTGAATCTGCTCAACCTTGTCTTCTCCCTGATCACCTCAAATCATATCACAACGGGTTTGTCAGAGTGAAAAACTCATCACACTTCATCAATTCCGACAACTTAGCATGCCTTCTCTATCGGTCTAATCCTCTGTTAAACCCTATCATAGGTTTAACCTTCACCCACTCAATAATTTCTCTCTTCTGCTATTTTCACTCTGACTGATCTAACTCAATCACTTCACAACAACTCTATCTTCTCCCATCCAACAACACTTAACAATATCTTTAGCTTGCATATTTATAGCCTAGTCTTCCCACCAAAATCCAATTCAAATCACGGGCAGTTAGGGTTTTCTCATCAACCTTGAGGAAAACTAAATCCAATCAGATCTTATTTGATCTGATCGCCCAGACAGATATTTGCACATCACCACCATTGACACACCTTCCAATACACGTTTTCTAATCTTAGCAACCATGGCCCTATATCTTGACCTACCTCTATCAAAATGCCATTAATATTTCTATTGTTTCCTTCTCGAGGTCTTCTCACAATTTGATTTTCTTGCTTTGATTCAAGTGCCAACAACTCCCTGATTTTTCTCTATCATACATTCTTCCTCAAGGCGCGCTTCTTTTATTTGATCCACAAATCATGGGATTCATATTAAATGCACACCTATAGAAACACCTATCCCTACACAACATTTCAGTGACCTTTGTGAGCTTGCCACTTCATCTCTACGTGGCATCCATGTTGACCTCCACCTTTGCTAGATCATCTGTGTCGATATGAACAAGATCATTGACCAACCACTCAATTTGTTCTTCTTTTTTGCCACTTTACTAACCCTACCAATATCTCACACTTTGCCGGTTAACCTCCATGTCTGCACTTTACTGAACTACCAGTGGAACATCTTAACTGGTCCCTAGACATGTCTATCCATAGCATGCTCATTCTCATCAAGTGGGAAGTCTTCTGCATCTACACCTTGTCAATATTACTGGTGGACTTACATACTGGTAAACACTCTTGATGACACCATGTCATCAACCTTCAACAGACTCCATCTTCAATCTGACCATTTTCCTCTATCTGAATCTGCTCAGCCTTGTCTTCTCCTTGATCACCTCAAATCATATCACAACGGGTTTGTCAGAGTGAAAAACCCATCACACTTCATCAATTCCAACAACTTAGCATGCCTTCTCTATCGGTCTAATGCATATCCCTGATCTTATTCACTTGAGGCATTCTTATCTTCCATCGGTAGATCTGGTGTGAGCCTTCAAATACTTATCTTTACCTCTTCTTCCTTATCTCACAAAACTATAATGCACATTATGCATAATAGGAGATAAGCTCCACTTACCGATGGTAGTTATTTCTTGACATCTACAACCTATAGTGAACTCATGTCGCTTCCCTATTTGTGCAACATGTCTTCAAATAGGCACATATGATCTGGTGTGGGCATATTCGCTGTCAATCATTTCCACATGGTGGTTGTATCTTCATCCGGTGGGAGTCTTGCTATTTTGCAACCACACAACATACCGGTGACCTATACATCCTTCTCCTCCTGTGTTGATGTGATTAAGGTAGCATTCCATCTCTTCATCATAAATAATAGCTCAAGCACCTTACCCTTGCTTCTTGTATATGTTACTACTTATTATAGTTGCCATTAGTTTTATATCCAAAGTCATTCTATATACTCTAGTCGGTATGCATAGAGCAGTCGGCTATAGAATAAAGTAGTCACAGAGCCCAGTATTCACTGAGTTGTCTACCGAGTAACATTCCATGTCTACTGAGTAGAAACAATGATACACCAAGTTGATATACACCAAGTGAATCATGTTATCAGATTCATTGAATCTAGACAAACATGGGAAAATGTGTTACAAGATCGAGGAACATAGAACCATTATCACATTGGAAATTGCACTTAAATATTTTGTATGATTTTGAGGTCATCTATCCAATGAAATATTTTGTATGGTTATTCATTCGATAAATCATGTTTGTAAGATCGAAGTAATGAACCTGATCACCGACATAAGATATCTATTTATATAGCATGAATTGAGGATCAAAATATATATGAAAAAAGAAGAGATGAATGTGTGTGAAGCAAGACACATGTGACAGATAAGGAAGCACTAAGTAATGCAACTGTTAGAGACACAGAGGTCGCTGAGAAGGATTTTAGAGAATAGTCAAAGAATAGAGTAAATAGAAGGATTTACCGAGTTACTTTATGGGTTACCGAGGTATGCTATAAGCAAGGTAATCTCATTTTGACCACATAGAATCTGCTATAACATTCCAGATGTAAAGTTGTAGATATTTGTAAAGATTTTATTGTAATATTTTGAAGTTATAAGAGAAACTTTTAACAGGGCAAAAGACTCTAACAAAGTCTATAAATTGTAAAGCCTTTAACCAGGTGCAATAGTTAGAATAAGTGTTGTAAAATCCTTTAGCAAGGTAGATCTAATGATCTTGATACTCCTAACAGGGTAAGCTATAAGAAATAGATTAACATGTAGCTCTAACCGAGAAACCTTTATTATTGTAGTAGTGAAGTTGTGGGTGCCATCCCCACCGCAGTTTTTCTCTCTAACCAAGAGTTTCTGCGTAACCAAAATATATGTGTTATGGAGTGAATCATGTATGATTGTTATTTATTTGTTTTAGCTTTATTTTATGCTACAGAAGTTTGTGGTTTATGCATAACAATGAATATATTGTTGATAAATGGATTTGAAGTACTGATTCACCCCTCCTCTCTCAGTACATTAGCTTTCCATATTGGGCCTAACAATTGGTATTAGAACTCTAATCTTGGAAAAGGGTTTAACAGCCTAAAGAGAAAGATCTTATCAATGGAAGCTATAAACAATCTCAGAAAATTGTGTATCTGCAAGAAGAGTTAGATCATGCTAATCAAGTGATTGTAGACATGCAAAGACAAATGCAAAAGTCATTGAAAGTTAGAAGGAGATTATCTGATGATTTGCAGGACTCTCAAGAGTTAGTGGAACAAATTGAAACATCATCTAAGAATAGTATATCTAAAGAGACTGAAGAGATGATTGAAGAATGGAAGGAGAAGAACAAAGCACTGACTGATCAGCTAAAAGCAATGAAAAGAGGACATGAACATTTTAGCACACAGATGACTGAGAATCTTGATGCATTGAGGACAACTGAAGATAAAGTAAGAGATCTAGAAAGAGAAAAACAATAGCTTGAAGCATTAGTATCTGAAAAGAATGATGAAATCACAAGGTTGACTGGGATTCAACAAAATCTGTCAGATCAATTGGGCTATGCACATCATGAAGCAAATATAAAAGATGATGAGAATCAAGCATTGAAACTTGAAGTATCAAGGTTGACCAATGAGCTTGAAATAGAAAAGAAATCCAAGGAAACACTAAAAAAGAGTTATGAAGCATCAAAGATGTTGGATGAGCAACTGAATACAAGAAGACCCAACAAAGAAGTAGGACTCGGTTACAAAGGAAAAGACTCTACCGAGAAGGGAATTCATACAACCGAGAGAGAAGAATCATCAAAGCAAGCTCGAAATAAGAAGAATATCAAAGGAAAGAAGCCTGTTTGCAACTACTGTGGAAAATAAGGTCACACTACTAACATGTGCCAAATCAGAAAAGGTAAGCAACCGAATGTCACTAGGTCTAATGGTTATTGTCACAATTGCAACAAATATGGTCACACATCTAACCAATGTAGGACAAAGTCTACTAGCAATTATAAGAAGGCAAAATTCAAAGGGTTTTGTAAAAACTGCAATAGATATGGACATAGTACCGAGGAGTGTTGGTTTAAGTAGAAAAACTATATGTGGTCTACACACCGAGAAAATACTAGAGGCTACCGAACTCACATAGATCCTTACTGATAGTATTCTGCAGTACCATGCAATTACAATACAAGGATATGGTGTGAATGTTGTGGAAGATATGGGCATATAAGTGCCAACTAATTTATAAGGTTTAGAATGAACAACCAAAGATCATGGAGAAATCCTGGTATGGCATGTTTTCATTGTCACAAAGTTGGACACTTGGCTAGAGATTGCAGAGATCAACCTAGACGAGACACTGAGGAAATAAAAGAAAAATTACAGATGATTTGAAAAAAGAAGGAATTTGTGTCAAATGAAGAAAGCACCTTATCTACCGAGCTAGGTGCACCTATTCCAAATTAATCGAGAAAGGTATGAAGGGACTGCATTCTCTCAAAGGTCAAATCTTAACAGTTCCTATTTCATCTTGTACTTAATTCAAAATCTACATAATTAAAGATGCATTAGAAAATTTGAAATTTTATCAAAGTCTTTTGGAAGCCTATCAAGTCGGTAAATGCAGGAAGTTTGGCTACTCGGTAAAAGCATAAAAAGAAGTAGTGGTACCGAGTGCATTTAATGTTTTTTGACCTAACTGCATGAAGCCCAATGAGGTACAATGAATACTTAAAGCTATTGTGCGGTCATTTTTCACTCACCAAGTTTTCAAGAAAGTAGAGTAAAGCGAATCAAAGGTGATCAAACCTCCTACGAAGCAAATTCAAAGGTATTTACATCAATCACAACACATTATCAAGATAGTTTACCGATCATATCAAGTTGTTATTTGCTAAGTAGAAAGAATCTGCTGTTTGAAAGTCTTCAAACCCTAAGGATCTTTTGTTAGTATTTATCTAAAATTTGCAATGACCCCTAAGATCTAGAAGCCCATTGTTGTTGAGAACATTGAAAAGCCCTCACTGAAATACTCTTTAACTCCCAAAATTGCATCTGAACCGAATGAAAAAATTTCATTTTCACTCATTCCGGATAGAGTTTTATTAGTCGAGGATGTGAGATTCTCCACTAAGTATCGAGTTGAGGAACTAGGTCATGTTGAAATCAAAGACACATATGATGAATTGTGTACCGATGGTAAAATGGATAGTAGATATGAACACATCAAAATCAAGGGATTGACCAAAGCCCTAACCTATCCCTGTGTCTTCAAACCCTAATGGGTCAAGTTTGTTCTAAGCAGAATTCATGATGACTTCATGTGGCTAGAAGTGCAACCATTTAAGATCACCAAGGAAATCATTCATTTGATCACTGGCTACCCTATTTATGATCATGCCCGAGCTCAAAAAATGATATCACAGAAGGAATTGATTAGTTTAACCGGAGTAGAATCTGATTGCAGAGGACTGAAATTGAACAATGTCATAGATGCAGAGCTAAAGTTTGCCATTAGAGTAATAGGTTATTGTTTCTTCCAATCGGCAAGGGAAAACAGTGTACCTTGTGTAGCAGTCAACTTAGCATATAAAATTGTGAAGAAAGGCATGAAAATTGATTTATGTGAGGTATTGTTGAAAAACCTGTTTGAGAATCTCAATACCATAAGGAAGCCAAAGAAGAACAATTCGGCTAATACACTAAAATTTGGATCACTTCTGGTATGCATGTTTTTCAATTTTGAGAAATTCTTTCCATCAATTGGTAAAGTCGTTTGGGAACTACACCGACCAATCACCCATCAAATCAATGACTTCATCAAGAAGCTAGGTGATAATTTTAATGATAATATGGATGATTATTTCAGCAAGTTTCAGGAGAAGATGCATAACAGATATAGAATTCCACCCAAGTTAGTGGAGAGATACAAGGATGACATATGTTTTGAAGTGGACACTGATTACTGCTATATTAATGTTGTGGAACCGAGAACTCAATCTTTGCCACCTATGGGTTATGAGATTGATTTTGACATCACACAACAACAGATAGATGCTTTTCTTACATTACCAAGGCATGCTGCCGAGCTAAGGTATGGAACATATGAAGAAGTGAAGGAAAAAGTAAAAATGAGCATTGTAGTGCCCAAGGCTACAAGGAAGGCAACAAAAATGATCAAGGTATTAATGGAGAAATTTGGAGAAGATTCTTCCTGCACACCTGTCAAGGGTACCCTAGCCATCACTGAAGAGGAATTTGAAGCCCAAGAGGTAGCTATAACACTGAGCACCGAATTGCCTAAAGGGAAAGTTTTGAAAAGAAAGAATCAGGATACATCAAAAGTATCACCGACTCCTCCAGCAAAGTGACCTAACACAAGAGCATCTGCAGCATCACCGAGTAAGAAAACAAAGAATGTTGTCGCACCCAAGGTAACAAAAACTTACAAGAAATCTACTCGGAGACTCATTTTGACTAAAGAGTCTAGTGACACTGAATCTGAAAGCAAAAACAAATTTTAGATTGTCAAGAGTACAAAGGTAAATGTACAGTGTTGAATATTTTTGTGCTAATCTAAAGCAATATGGTGGATTTGGATCATTCAGATATGTAAAATATGAATCCAGATCTGACAATGGAAAGAGACAAATAGAAGAAGCTGTCATCTGCACACTATTGAAATTATGATTGGTCCCATTGGAAGTATCTAAATCTCTTCCAAATGAATTATATTTGTATATTGACAATAGGTGGAAGTATGCAATGGACTTAGAGAAATAGATGAGAGAAAGAAGTCTGGTACATCTTTTCCTAGACATGTCGGTAGATGAGATCACCGAACATTTGAAAAACTGCCACACAAAATTCCTAGTCAAGCAAAGAGCCTTGAAATTGATGAATGGCCTTTACTTGGATGTAGAGAATGAGACCAAATAAAAATGGCAGGAAATCTTTCAAATCAAGAATGCTGGTGAGCAAGCTGAAGTTGAAATAGTTGATGTCACCAAGCAAGATCTTGATGTCACCGAGCAAGATCCCGCTGACACTATACAAGTTGATGAGGATATCATGGACACCGAGGCACCAAAACAAGAAATGATAGAAGGGAATGCTTATGCCCAACTTGTATCCAGTGAATCAGTTTTGGAACAAGTTCAGCCCTATCCTTCGGTCAATTATCCTATTTCAACCGAGGCCCCTCAGGATACAAAACAAGGCACAAAAGGTCACAAGTCAACAACAGGAGAAGGTACTTCTCAAAAACTTCTCAAAAACAGACCTCTCAAGCTCCCTCTAGCACTGAAAATGTTACAACTAAGACACCAAGCTCAGAGACACCAAAGGACACTACAGAGGCTAAAGAAACCGACCAAAGTGTTGCCTCTACTGAGCAACCTACCGAGGGTCAAAAAGCCTCCCAAGCCATTGTTTTAGTTCAACCGATGAAAGGTAAAGAAAAGAAAATGAAAAAGCACAGTTTCATATTAGATTTCTCAAAACCAATAGTGTTTCCCAATGTTGATATATCCAAATTAAAAGGGCAAGCACTCATTGAATTTTGGTGAACTATGCAAAGCCAAAGCTAAACAGGAGAAGCAAATGGCTATTCAACAGAAAAATAAAGTAATTCAGAAGCTGAAAGCATTCTTAACCAATATGCTACCTAAAGCAATAGTGACAAAAGATGCCACCATCCACATTCAACCGGATGAACTCCTAACCAAGATAGAGACAGCTGGAGTAGATGCATCTGAATATTTGAACAAGTTAAAGGACAAGGAGCTCACTGCTAAAATGATTGAAGAGGTATAGAAAGCTATTACTATTGGCAAAGTTAAACTTGTCAAATTTATTGCTGAGTTGACCCCTCAACTCAAGCACATTCTCTATTTATTTCAGAAACTCTATACATTTTCTTTATTCATTAAAGATATTAAAAATAAAACTAAAGTGATTGAGAAAGAGATCACCAATCTCTCAAATAAGTTGACCACTGAGCCAAATTCCATTCAGGATTTTTATATAATGTTACAAAAGCTCATGGCTCAACAATTGGAACTCGGGAATGAAAAGCACAAGATAAGGATGGACATAATGACACTTCAAACATTATTCATTCCTCATCTTTCATCTGTCCAAGAACAGATCAACAAAGCTACCTCCCTATCCACTCAGCAAGAGGAAAGCACCTTAGATGGACTAATTTCACTGTTAGCTGACATTATAGCTCAGAATTCACTTATGGACAATGTTAAGGATGCCCTCTCTGCTGCTCTCACCAATGCCAAAATGAATTACAAATCCATTTTTGACCAGTTGCCACCACCGAATGGTAACTAAGTTTTGATGTTTGTCAAAAAGGGGGAGTGAGTATCATATCAAAGTATACAGGGGAATGTAGTATACAGGGGGAGTATACTGAGCAGTGATCACCAAACAGAACCCAGTACAGAATATTGATCATCGAGCATGCAAAATCAGAGTTTTGTACAATATATTGATAATGGGAGTATATCTGAATATACTATTTCATTGACAAAAGTATATGCTGTCAGTTTTGTCAAAATTTTGTAAGTATATAGATTTTTGAGTTATGACTTTGAAAGTAGTTTTGTCAAACATCTCAACTAATGTCAAAAGGAGAGATTGTTACTACTTATTATAGTTGCCATTAGTTTTATATCCAAAGTCATTCTATATACTCTAGTTGGTTACTACTACCAAAACATTCAGTCGGTATGCACAGAGCAGTCGGTTATAGAAGAAAGTAGTCACACAGCCCAGTATTCACCGAGTTGTCTACCAAGTAACATTCCATGTCTACCGAGCAGAAACAATGATACACCGAGTTGATATAAACCAAGTGAATCATGTTATCAGATTCATTGAATCTAGACACACATGGGAAAACATGTTACAAGATTGAGGAACATAGAACCGTTATCACATTGGAAATTGCACTTAAATATTTTGTATGATTTTGAGGTCATCTATCCAATGAAATATTTTGTATGGTTATTCATTCGATAAATCATGTTTGTAAGATCGAAGCAATGAACCTAATCACCAACATAAGATATCTATTTATACAACATGAATTGAGGATCAAAATATATATGAAAAAAGAAGAGATGAATGTGTGTAAAGCAAGACACATGTGACAGATAAGGAAGCACTGAGTAATGCGACTGTCAGAGACATAGAGGTCACCGAGAAGGATTTCAGAGAACAGTCAAAGAACAAAGTAAACAAAAGGGTTTACCGAGTTACTTTATGGGTTACTGAGGTATGCTATAAGCAAGGTAATCTCATTTTGAGCACATAGAATCTGCTAAAACATTCCAGATGTAAAGTTGCAGATATTTGTAAAGATTTTATTGTAATATTTTGAAGTTGTAAGAGAAACCTTTAACAGGGTAAAAGACTCTAACAAAGTTCATAAATTGTAAAGCCTTTAACCAGGTGCAATAGTTAGAATAAGTGTTGTAAAATCCTTTAGCAAGGTAGATCTAATGATCTTGATACTCCTAATAGGGTAAGCTATCAGAAATAGCTGAACATGTAGCTCTAACCGAGCAACCTTTATTATTGCAGTAGTGAAGTTGTGTGTTCCATCCCCACCGTAGTTTTTCTCTCTAACCAAGAGTTTCCACGTAACCAAAATATATGTGTTATGGAGTGAATCATGTATGATTGTTATTTATTTTCTTTAGCTTTATGTTATGTTACAGCAGTTTGTGGTTTATGCATAACAGTGAAGATATTGTTGATAAAAGGATTTGAAGTACTGATTCACCCCTCCCCTCTCAGTACATTAGCTTTCCATATTAGGCCTAATAGTATATTGGTCATGAACTTTCCGATTGGCAACCACTCACATGGTTGATTTGTCTTCTCTATGTCAACACAACACTTTAGCAGCTGACATCCTTTTCTTACTGGTGATAGACTATACTGATAACCTTGTTGGATATTGTTGGCATATGATGAACCGACATGTTGATATGATGATATTGTATGTTGTCATTGATGTCAATAAGTACAAGTAAACCATTATGCAGATTAAAAGAAGTTGGTGAACCGGTATGAAGAGGTATGAAGAGATGTTGTGAACCAGTGTCGGGGTTTCACTAAGCGTGACTACTAGTTGGTAGTCTCAGCTCTAGGGTTTTCGGTTTGGCAATCCATCTTGAGCGATGCAACTGAAGACATCCTATGATGAGTTAGCTAAGAGATGAGAATAAGATCGAGGTGCCACATTAGTTTTGTGTGCGTGAAGGATTTCCTTGAGGATCTTACATGTGAAGATCGATTGCATTAAATGTCTACCTTGAGAATGAACATTCTTCTTAGTGGTATGAGAAGAAAGTGTGATGGGTTAATGATTCCCATGTGCAGTGAAGAATGGATAATGAAAATTGTCTTGTGATATGTTTGAAATTGTATTTCTCTATGCAAAGTGTTTGGATGGTTAGGATTGGACCACTTGTATTGTAAACCTAAGATGCTTAGGGTTTAGGGTTTATGCTACCAACCTAACTCTTGTCTATAAGGTCGATGATGTTTGTTGTTCTAAGTTGTTGGAAAATCTTGTGTGCGTGTATACAATTAATGAGATACTTGCCAGACTAGTAAGAGGAAAACTATAGAGTGTGATTATAGAGTAGAGGAAATGAAAAGGATCTATCTTGGCATGTAGTGTTGTTATTAGATCCGGGTTTTACCTATTGTCTTCTAACCATTTCAACAGTTGGAAAATCCCTTTACCAGGTAGCTTTAACAAGCTTATTGTAAATCCTTTAATCGGGTGACTCAAGATCATTGAGCTCTTCAAATCCTCTAGAGAGGTAGCCTCTAAGAGGGTTTCAATCTTTAATAGGGTGTATAACCATCCCTTAACCAAGTGATCTTTAACAGGATCAGTTCCTAGTAGATCCTTATTGTAAATTATTTAACTAGACTAGGCTCCTAACAGAGGGAGCTTCAAAAGAGTTCAAAAAAAAGCTTGTGGGTATTCATCCCCACCGTGGTTTTTCCCATTTGGGTTTCCACGTGAAAAAATATGTGTCATGAGTTGTGCATTTTTTCTTGTGATGATTAAGTATGCTGTGTTTTAGTGATTATGCATGCAGAGGTAATAGGTTATGGTATTACTGGTTTACCCAATGCATATATTTATGGGTGAAGTTGTTATCAAGTATTGAATGTACTTGAAGTGTTCAGACTTATCAGTTTATGTTGTCTAAAGTCTTACTATGTTTAACCGGTATTGCCATGGTTAAGTTCAGTGATGAAGACATCTGGTTGGTATTGTTTTAACTTGATAAGTTGTTGAAGAAAGTTTTTGTCTGCACTGATTCACCCCTCCTCTCAGTACTGATTAGGGTATTTTTTGTTCATCATTCTAAAACAATTGGTATCATAGCAACTCCAGGTCCTAATTGATATAAGCTTATCCACTTGAGGTAAAAGATCCTGCTGTAATGATGAAGAGGGAAGGTCCTAAGTTCAATAGAGATAACTTCAAGATATGGAAGGACGGAATGAAGATTTACATCAAGAGTATTGGTGCTCAACACTGGAGCTATGTTGAGAATGCCTATGTGACTCCCACTGGCACTCTGACCAATGATCAGAAGAGAGAGATTCAGGAAAATGGGCAAGTCATGGAAGCCCTTATCAGTAGCTTGTTAGATATTGAGTTTATTGATGTACAAGATAAGGACACTCCTAAGAATGTATGGGATGCACTGGAAACCATTTATGGTGGTGATGAGCATGTAAAGCAAGCTAAGGAAGAGAGCCTTAGAGGAAAATTTGAAGATATGAGGATGGTTGAAGGAGAGACCATTCAACAATATGGCATTAGGATTAAGACCGTGGTTGGAGAAATCAAAAGTGATGGTGGAAGAATTGAGGATGCCACCGTTGTTAGTAAAGTCTTAAGATCATTGTTACCAATCTATGCAATCAGAGTTGCTTCTATCTAGGAACTAAGGTCTATTGATAAAACCAAGGTATCCTTAGACTCTATCATTGCAAAGTTGACTGCATATGAGTTGAATAGCTATGATGGCAGTGTTCAGAAGACTGAGTCAGCCTTTAGAGCATCTGCTACACCATCTAGAAAAGGAAAAGAAACTAGTACCAATTATGAATCCAGACAATGCAGAGATATGGATGATGAAGAGATTCTGATGGAGTTTGAAGCTCTTCTTGCAATAAGAATTCTGAAAGGAACTGGTACATATAGATGTAAGCTTCCTTTAAAATGTTTCTCCTACAACAAGATAGGACATATAGCTGTTAATTGTCCTAATAGTGATAATAATGATAAATCGGAGAGGTTTAGAAAGTATAAAGGAGGAAATAGGAGAAATTGTCTTATTGCTGTAGATGAAGGTGTTAGTGATGAAGAATCGGAGGATGAAGAGAGTGAAGATATAGTGTTTGTAGCTGTAAAGGAAGAAGTGTCTAACAAGAAAGCACTTGTCTCTCGCATTGACAACTCCAATAAGTGGATTATTGATAGTGGTTATTCTCACCACATGACTGGTGACCGGAGAAAGTTTCTGTCTCTAGAAGAATATAATGGAGGTGTTGTCAGATTTGACAATGATGTACCTTGCTTGGTAAAAGGTAAAGGATCCATCTCCTTGAATGGAAAGAGCAGTGCAGATGACGTCTACTGGGTAGAAGGTCTGAAGCATAACCTTTTAAGTGTTGCTCAGCTGAATGACAAAGGACTCACTCTGAAGTTCAAAGGTGGAATCTGTAGTATAATTGGAAAGAGTGGTGAACTTATTGCCACTGGTAAGTAGACCAGAGGTAACCTATTTCAATTGAATGCCAAGATTAGTTAATGTCTGATGGATAAGTTTGATGACAGTTGGATATGGCATAGGAGACTCTGTCATATTAACTTTGACAATATTGTTAAATCTAGTAAGATCAAGGCAGTAAGAGGATATCCTTTGCTGAACAAACCTGAGAATTCTTTGTGCAAAGAATGTCAACTTGGGAAGATGTCTTCCTCAAATTTTAAAGGTAAGTCTTTTTTCAGCAAAGAATTTACTTGATCTTGTGCATACTGATTTGTGTGGTCGTATGAAAACTAGAAGTATCCAGGGAGATAGGTATTTTATGATTTTTACTCATGACTATTCAAGAATGATGTGGGTCACATTCTTGAAAGACAAGTCTAAAGCATTCAGAAAATTCAAAGCCTTCAGAGCATTAGTAGAAAAGGAAAGTGGCCAAAGGATAAAGTGCCTAAGAACTGGTCAAGGAGGAGAATTCACTTCTGATGAATTCAACAATTACTATAAAGATAGTGGTGTCAAGAGGTAGTTGTCTTCCCCAAGGACACCACAATAGAATGGCATAGCAGAAAGGAATAATAGGATTGTAGTTGAAGCAACAAGAACAATGTTGATGCAAGGAAAGGTTGCTCACACTTTTTTGAGAGAAGTGGTGAGCACTAAGTCTATATAATGAACTGGGTACTTATCACGAAAGGAAAAGATAAAACCCCTTATGAGTACTGGACCAGGAAGAATCCCACTATGAGTTACTTTAAGGTATTTGGGAGTAAGTGCTATATCAAGAGAAGTGAGCATTTGAGAAAATTTGATGCTAAAAGTGATGAAGGAATATTTCTTGGATATTCCACTAAGAGCAAAGCTCTCAAGTGCTACAACAATAGAACATAGAAGATTGTTGAAAGTATCAATGTCAGGGTTGATGAATCCCCTGAGGAACCTAAGGAAGCCTGCAACAAGCAAGTGGAAGATGAACTGGGTATAGCATTCTGGGAACCGGTTAAGAAAGAAACTAGTAAAGATATCAGAGTTCCTGTACTGGTAGAAGCTATAGTAGGAGAAGAAGAAGAGGTAAGTGAAGGAGAAGAAGATACGCTAGTGGATCAGACTAGAGTCACTCATAGATATGTGAAACTACATCATGATCCAAAGTAAATCATAGGAGATAAAGATGTAGGGATACTCATGAGAAGAAAAGTGAAAGAAAAATCTTGCATGATTTTTGAATTAGAACCCAAGATTTCCAGAGAAGCACTTACAGATGAAGACTAGATTAAAGCAATGGAAGAAGAGCTAGACTAGATAGAAAAGAATGTAACATGGTCTTTGGTACCTAGACCAGAACACAAAATGTCATTGGTACCAAATGGGTCTTCAGGAATAAGCTAAATGAAGAAGGTATAGTTATAAGGAAAAAGGCTAAGCTTGTATGCAAAGGATATGCTCAAGAGGAGGGAGAAGACTATGGAGAAACCTTTGCCCCTGTGGCTAGACTAGAAGGAGTTCCAATGCTACTTGCATTTGTAGTATTTAAGGGATTTAAGGTATATCAGATGGATGTGAAGTCTGCATTCTTGAATGGAATCCTTGAAGAGGAAGTATATATAGAGCAACCGAAAGGGTTTACCCTATCAAAAGATAGTAACATGGTGTGTAGATTACACAAAGCCCTGTATGGATTGAAACAATCACCTAGGGCATGGTATGAAAGGTTACATTCTCATCTTGTGAAGATTGGATTTCAAAGAACAAGTGAAGATAGCAACATCTACTTGAAATCAGAAGGTGATCAAATTCTGATCTGTGAAGTATTTTTAGATGACATAATCTTTGGAGGAGATGATGAAATGAGCCATGCATTTGCAGATATAATGAAGAAAGAGTTTGAGATGTCTCTAATTAGAGAGATAAAGTTCTTCATTGGTTTACAGATTCAACAAATGAAAGAGGGTATTTTTATTACCCAGTCTAAGTATGTCAAAGAGGTATTGAAGACCTTTGGCATGGAGGAAAAAAAACTGGTTGGTACACTGATAGTGATCGGCTGTAAACTGACTAAGGAAGATGATTCAACACTGGTAAATGAAAAGGAGTATCGATCAATGATCGGTAAGACACACTATGTGGTGCACATCAGACTAGATATTGCTCATGTAGTGGGCATAGTAGCTTGGTTTCAGAAATGTCCTAGAGAATCCCACTTGATAGCAGTCAAGAGGATTCTTAGATATCTGAAAGGAACAATTGACTATGAATTGTGGTATCCATATAATGGTGAATTCAATCTCAAAGTGTATACCGATGTTGATTGGGTAGGTAATGTGGATGACCAGAAGAGCACAACCAATGGAGTGTTCTTTCTTGGTGGAAGATTAGTATCATGGACAAGTAAGAAGCAAAGCTGTACTTCCTAGTCTACAGTTGAAGCAAAATATGTGGCAGCATTCATGAACTGCACTCAAGCAATCTGGATGAAACATGTATTGGAAGGTTTCAAAGTACCTGTATCTTAACTGGTGAATATATTTTGTGACAACACAAGCATAATAAATATTTCCAAGAATCCGGTATTGCATGCTAGAACTAAGCACATTGAGCTTAAATATCACTTCTTAAGAGAGAAAGTTCAAAATAAGGAAGTTGTACTTCAACATGTTTCCAGTAAGGAGCAGCTAGCAGATATATTCACTAAGCCCTTACCAAAGACTACATTTACCTATTTGAGAAGTGAATTAGGGGTTCTGCCCCTTGATGAAGTCAACTAAAAGTTGTTTTCTCCATATTAGTTAGGTACTATAGTGACAAATCTTTCAGGATTGATGTGTTAAAGGATGCTACTCCATAGGGGGAGCAACATAGTGGAGTATGGAAGCTTGTACCTCCACTTTGACATTGTTTTCAAAGAGGGAGAAGATATCTGATAATGCAGATACACTAGTCTATGATGTTTACTATTGCAATGCTACACTGAATATTTCCATCAATGCAAAAGGGGGAGATTATTGGATATTGTTGGCATATGATGAGCTGGCATGTTGTTATGATGATAATGTATATTGTCATTGATGTCAATAAGTACAACTAAACTGTTATGTAGATTAAAATAAGTTGGTGAAATGGTATGAAGAGGTATGAAGAGATGTTGTGAACCGATGTCGGGGTTTCACTAAGCGTGACTATCATTTGGTAGTCTTATCTCTAGGGTTTCCGGTTTGGCAATCTAGCTTGTGCGATGCAATCAAAGACATCCTGTGATGGGTTAGCTAAGAGATGAGAATGAGATCAAGGTGCCAAGTCTTTTTTGTGTACGTGAAGGATTTCCCTGAGGATATTGCATGTGAAGATCAATTGCATTAAATGTCTACCTCAAGAATGAAAATTCTTCTTAGCAGTATGAGAAGAAAGCGTGATGGGTTACTAATTCCCATGTGTAGCGAAGAATGGACGATGCAGATTGTCTTGTGATATGTTTGAAATTGTATTGCTCTATGCAAAGTGTTTGGAAGGTCAGGATTGGACTGCTTGTATTGTAAACCTAAGATGCTTAGGGTTTAGGTTTTATGCTACTGACCTAACTATTGTCTGTAAGGTCGATGATGTTTGTTGTAAGTTGTTGGAAAATGTTGTGTGTGCGTATCCAATTGATGAGATACTTGCCAGACCAGTAAGAGGAAAACTGCAGAGTGTGATTGCAACGTAGAGGAAATGAAAAGGATCTGTCTTGGCATGTAGTGTTGTTATCAAATCAGAGTTTTACCTGTTGTCTTCTAACCATTTCAATAGTTGGAAAATCCCTTTACTGGGTAGCTTTAATAGGCTTATTGTAAATCCTTTAGCCAGGTGACTCAAGATCATTGAGTTCTTCAAACCCTCTAGTGAGGTAACCTCTAACAAGGTTTCAACCTTTAATAGGGTGTATAGCTATCGTTTAACTGAGTGATCTTTAATAGGATTGGTTCCTAGTAGAACCTTATTGTAAAGTCTTTAATCGGACTAGGCTCCTAATAGAGCGAGCTTCAAAAGAGTTCAAAAACAAGCTTGTGGGTATTCATCCCCACCGTGGTTTTTCCCATTTGGGTTTCCACATGAAAACATATGTGTGTCATGAGTTGTGCATTTTTTCATGTGATGATTAAGTATTTCGTGTTTTAGTGATTATGCATGCAGAGGTAATAGGTTATGGTATTATTGGTTTACCACATGCATATATTTATGGGTGAAGTTGTTATCAAGTATTGAATGTACTTGAAGTGTTCAAACTTATTAGTTTATGTTGTCTGAAGTCTTGTTGCGTTTAACTGGTATTGCCATGATTAAGTTCAGTGATGAAGACAACTGGTTGGTATTGTTTTAACTTGATAAGTTGTTGAAGAAAGTTTTTGTCTATACTGAATCACCCCCCCCTCTCAGTACTGATTAGGGTATTTGTTTTTTATCATTATACAACAAACCTATCCATTTCATCCACACAAGTCAGACATTAACTTGTGTATTGGTGATTCCAATGGTCATTCCTCAGAATGACATTCTCTCCCTTACCTTACTGGTGTTTTGAAACACAAGGTGATATCAAAGATATCTCAACCTGTACTCATCCATGATAGTGTTGCACATACATCTCTTATACTGGTAGTCATCTCATACTGGTTGACATCAATGACAACACAATGCCAACAAGCATTTCTTTTAATGGAAAGAGCAATGTCGATGATGTCTACTAGGTTGAAGGATTAAATCACAATCTTTTGAGTGTATCTTAACTCAATGACAAAGGTTATCCATTGGAATTCAAGAATGGAATGTGCAAAATCTATGGGAGAAAAGGTGAACTAATTGGAAGGTTCTTACAGATCTCTATGGACCAATAAGGACTAAAATTATTCAAGGTGATAGATATTTTATGATCTTTACTGATGATTGCTCAAGAATGATGTGGGTCACATTATTGAAGGACAAAACAAAAGCCTTTAGTAAGTTCAAGGCATTCAGGGCCTTAGCTGAAAAGGAAAGTGGTAAGAAGATAAAGTGTTTGAGGACTAATCAAGGAGGTGAATTTACTTCAGAGGAACTCACTAGATATTGTGAAGACAATGGAATTGATGCATCTTTCTACACCAACACCACAACATAATGGTATTGCAGAGAGGAACAATCAGTCAGTTGTTGAAGATGCTAGAACGATGCCAATACAAGGAGTAGCAAAAAATTTCTGGAGAGAAGTTGTCAATGATGCTATGATGAAAGAATAAGGATTTGGTCAACTACTAAGAGGGGGGGTGAATCAGTAGATAGAAAAATTGATAAATTTTCACCTAACTCTAAAACAACCTCTCAAAGTAAACTTTAAACTAACAAGTTAAACCATTAAACTATAAATGCAATATCATTGTCAGAATAAACTGTCAAGTTAAACCGGTTGACTGTTACAATAGATAATAGTAAACAACTTGAAACTCACAAACATCCAAATACATTTACTTGACATAAGTAAAACCTTATTTCTGATTTCTGCCTGTTAACATAACTTATCAAAGTGGATTAAGTAGTTAAGAAATTCAACCATAGAAAACATAACCACAAAAAGATTCACCACTTGATACAATATTTTTGACGTGGAAACCCAAATGGTTAAAACCACAGTGAGATGAGACCCACAAGATAACTATTCAAACTCTTCTGAAGTTTGCCCTATTAGGAGCCAAGCCTATTAAAGCTTTTACAAAAAGTCCTCTTAAGAACGGATCCTATTAGGGACCACCCCGTTAAGGGATTGACTATAATGCCTTGCTAGAAGCAATACCCTGTGAGGAGTAACCTTGCTAGAGGATTTGAAATCTAATATAATGGACCACTTGGTTAGAGGATTTGAATAACACTAAGCTTGTTAGAGCTTACCCGGTTAGGAGATTTTACTATTGTAATTGTTAGAAAACAACAGAAGTTTGTTGATTTGTTAGAATAGCACTACACTTGCTTGTTTAGATACTTTTCATGCTCTTATCTACTTTTACACAAACTATAGATACATTATCTAGTTTGACAACCATACACTCAATTAGAACTTTGCCAACACACTAAACAAAACAACTCATCGACCTTATAAGCAAATCAATTAGGCCGGTAACACAACAAAAACCTAATTCTCTCATAGATATTACAAACAAGTCAATTCAGGTATGATCGTTGGATTACATAGCAATCTCTACACATCATTCAAGAAAGCCTCGACCGCTCCTTGATCACCGCTTAATTGAACTTAGTAACTCATCACATGCTTTGCATTACATGCAATATACTTTCTCATTCCCAAGATAAAAATTTTTTATCTCAACGAGCCAAATTTTTTTTGAAACTCTCCTCATACAATATGAATTCATGTCATAATCATTACCGCTCATCATCAAATCATAAACCAATATAATGAATTCACCAAACTTAATCGGTTAGGGTTTATCAAATCAACAGGTAGGGTTTATCGGTTCAACTCTCCAATACATACTAGTTCACTCCACAAACTTACCTACCGCTTATAGTTCCCTTCACTAGATCTTCCTACCGGTTACAAAACATCATTATAACAATATCATTACTGGTTAATTAATATTAATGATAATATAATATTTCATTAATACAATCTTCATGCTGTAAGGCCTTCCCCAAACCAAGCTTTGATTTACTTAGTTGACCCTGTTTGACCTATTGATAAATGCTTTATAATTCAATAGAATGGACTGTGTTAGGCAGATAGGTTTTTGAGAAAGATAATTGAACCAAGTTATAGAGTTATCGCACCTAGTGGTGTACTTTTGATGTGTTATGAAGTTGAAATCCTAAAAGACCCATTGATTGGATAATCTTGGTTTAACGTATGTCAGCTATGTCTGGATGAAGAACTTATATGATTCTGTGATTGGGTAACATTTATGAATGTGGATGCTTCATTTATATGCTTTATTGATACAGAACTCTAGATGATCCTAGAATAGGATAAATTTGAGAGGAGGTATGTCATTATTGAAATTGCAGGACTTTACTATGAATATAGAATTATGATGTAGGGTTAAGTTATGTGAATTGGGATGAAATTTCTTATGAGAATTTGCTTGATAAAAGATGTATTTAATCTGTGCAGATGAAAATTGTATGCAAGTGATGATGTGTATTGTTATTCCTTTGAACTACATTATATGTGGATATTTGAAAGTACTAATGTGTAAATTGAGATGCGCAAGAAATTTACCATGTGACCATGGAAATTACAAAGAATCAAACCTAGACTTATGTATGTCCGTAAGCCAGGGTTTGTCTATTTTGAGAGACAAAACCCCGTTTGTGTTGTATTTTATTCGTAACAGTATATGATGCATGAGTGTTAAGTGTTATTTAAATATATTGTGTAAAAACCACAAGAGACAATTTCATGTTTTATTTTTGTAAAAGTGTTTTATTTGTGTCACTTGACACATGTGTGGATTCAAATTTAAATGTTTTATTTTGTCTCTTGGTGGGAAAGTGTTTAATTATAGTTCTTCTTAAATAAAATAATGTGTTGTCATAAATACTTTGGGAATATAATATTTGGGGTGGTCAACTTATGTTTGACCCGAAAATAAACTTCAGAGGGGTTTAAAATGGGTTAAATGAACACCTAGGGGTAGTTTAATAGGGTTTCCAAAAGCCCATAAGGTATACCTAGGGGTTAGGGGTAATTTTAAGCAAGTTTCTACTTTATAATGATCTTTTTAACGCTTTAAAAATTGGCTTTTTTGAGTTGAGCGAAAATTGAAAATTAGAAGTTAAAACTAATCAAGATTTTTCCTTTTGGAATGAGAGTCTTTTTGCATTTTTGCTTTCTTTCATTTTTGGTTTTTAGAAACCTGTGAGAACTTTGAGAGTGAGCTTCTTAAGCAAGATTTTTGAGGATTGGAGGGTAATCACCCACTCTCCATTTTTGGAGATAGAAGAAAATTTGAAAAGAAAATAATGTTATGGAATAGAAAAATTGATTAAGGGTAGAAGGAAAAAGATTTGTGGATTGGGCAGCTCTTCATCAAATATCATAATACCTTTGGGCAGATTAAGGTTGGTTTCAGTTATTCATTTTAATGTCATCTTCTTGTTTATGTCTGGAAGTTGTTGGTGTAAGAAATCTGTGTTCTTGAAAGTTTGTGTTAGAAAATCTTTTGGTATTTTTGCTTTATGAATTGTTGTGTTTTGGGAGTTTTCTCAAGATCTCTTACTCTTGGGAGAGAAGAGGATCTTGTGGGTGGTAGCAGTGACAACCCTCGAGTGAGAGACTCTCTTTGAGAGCGATCACAAGGGATCTTTGTGTGACCCTTGCTGCATGGCCTGTTTGTGCAATGGGGGTCATAAGGAGGGATATAAGGCTAGAATGCCTTTGGGGGGCATAAGGAATAAGGGGTTGAGATTCTTGATATTACTATTGTGCCATGAGGTGGCTTCTTGTTTATTTCATACTTGCAGTTCTCCTCAGGGTATTGGTCCACTACCACCCTTTTGAAAAATGTTCATCACCAAAGTGTGGTGCTGTGAAAGCCAAGTTGGGAATGTGTCTAAAAAAAAAATCTGTATGTATTTGCCTTTATGTGTTTGCCTAATTGTTACCCGTCTAGGAATTGGTTCTCCGAGCTCGGGGGTGGCTACCAGTTAGCCTAGGCTGGGAGGTGAGAACTCTGTGGTCATATTTGTATTTTTCTATTATGCAGGAAATTCAGGAGAAAGAGAATAGGAACCATGAAAAAGACACGGAAGGTTATTATTGAAGATACTTAAATTCAGTTGCAGATATTTGTTTAAATTTGTTATAGAAGTATGCCTCATTCATAGAAAAGAGAAGCAAGTTGTAATTCTTGAAAATAGACTTGAAGTGTTATTGTTGTAGCCAAACAAAGAAACATCCTGTAAAATTTGCAGAATATCTTAGAGATGTAAGAAGAAAAGCTTGTTTTATGTCTACTTTTGATTTTTAGAAAAAGAAAAGTCATTTTGAGTTGCATGCAAAAGCTTCTTGTATTATGAAAAAAATTAGTTTACAACTAAATTTTATTTATATTCTACTTGTTGAAGATATGAGTTTATTTTTGCTGAAAGATCTTATGTATATAAAAAAAGAAAGTTTTAAGTTATGGCCTTATTAGTTGAAAAATCAATGAATCTATTTATTATAGGAAAGTACATTGCATTTCCTGAAATGTATTTATAAAATGTATTTCTAATTAGTGTTGATTAAAAAGTTTAACATTAGTTTTTGCTTTATTTATTTATCAGCAATTAGAAATAAATAAACAAAAAAAAAACTTAAGTATATATATATATATATATATATATAATACAATGCATTTTCTTTATTAGTTTTGTTTTAAAATTTTTGCATGTAAATCTTATTACAAAAGAAAAATATATTTATTGATTTATTTTTCACCCTCATCATTGTATATTTATATAAATATAAATATATATATATATATATATATAAATATATATATATTTAAAAAAAAAAAAGAAATTGGGTTCCACGCGGACCCCACTGTGTGTATGCACAGTGAGGGCCACGCGGCGCCCACTGTGTGAACACACAGTGCGGGCCGCTCGGCTCCCCACTGTGTGGACACACAGTGGATGGTCGCGGCCGCCACTGTGTGGCCACACAGTGGAGCGAGCCGTAGCGGCGCCCACTGTGTGGACACACAGTGGTGCCGCGGCGCCCACTGTGCGCCCACACAGTGGCGCCACGGCCCTCCCTGCCTCCATCTCCGTAACCTGCACAAAATCATGGCCGCCTTGGGGTTTCGGCCCAGCAAAAAAATTCTCTGTTAAAAGAATATGGATTAAACCCTAGCCCGGGTGGGGCTAGGGCAAAGGAATTTAGAAATATTATGATAATTTAGAATTGATATTATATATATAAAAAAAAATTATAGAACCCTAAATAGGGTTGGAGAAATATTGAGTAATATTTAGAAAGTTATTGTGCTTTTAAAAAAGAATTAAAATATATAAAATATATGTAAATATATATATGTATCTATATATATATAGCTCTGGTCATAATTTGGAGTAAGTATTTAATTATAAATATATATATATATATATATATATATATATATATATATATGTATATATAAATATATATATATATATATTTATATATTTATATTTATATAACTCTGGTTATAATTTGGAGTAAGTAATAAAGAGAAATTTAAAAATGATTGGTTAGACTATATAGTCATATTGGAGATTAAATTAATTTTTCCTCTCCTATTCCTTTAGCTTGATTGATTTAATAAACCTAATGACTAGGTATCTCGTGGAGATAAAAATTAACCAGTTAGTTTCCGCAAATAATATTTGTAGTCACATAAATCTGTCCACTTAATTAAATGAATACTTAGTATTTATTTGATTATTTAGCCATCAATTAATAATTAATTAAATTAATATTTAATTAATTCATCTTAACCCTCTTCTCCTATTAATTAAATAAATTATTCAATTTATTTGATTTAATTCACTTAACCAAATTCATACCATTAATTAAATAAATAAATCATATTTGTTTAATTAAATCTTCTCTCACATTTAAATAAATTAATATTTATTTAAATCCCCCAAAATCCCACCTCTCACATTTAAATAAATTAATATTTATTTAAATCCCCCAAAATCCCACCTCTCACATTTAAATAAATAAATCATTTATTTAAATCACCTTTATCCTCCACCCACTTGTATTTTCCTACAAAAGCAAGTTGCACAACTATTTTAAATAAATCATTTATTTAAATCACCTTTATCCTCACCCACTTGAAACCTTTAATGGTTTCCCTTAAAGTCTTCAAACTTGATGGCTTTAAAGTCTTCAAACTTGATGGCTTCCTTCTATAGTCTTCTTAAGCCTTTAATGGTTTCCCTTAAAGTCTTCAAACTTGATGGCTTTGAAGTCTTCAAACTTAATGTCTTCCCTTAAAGTCTTCAAGCCTTTAATGGTTCCCCTCAAAGTCTTCAAGCATTTTAATGCTTTATCTTCCTTTTTCTCATTTAAATAAATTAATATTTATTTGAATATTTATCCAAATACAACTTGCACACATTTATTGAAATAAATGAATTTTTATTTTAATAAAATCCTATTTTCCCTCACCCACCAAATCCACTTGCAAAATCTAATCCCCTTCTAGATTCTTCTAACCCCTTCCTAATTAGCCTAATCCATCCCCTAATTATTGTCACATTCCTAAGCAAAATGGAGTCACTTCTCAAAGCCTAAAAGTCTTTGATAACCATTAAAGGCTTTCAACCTTCAACCACTAAATGTCTCAAAGTCTTTGATAACCATTGAAGGCTTTCAACCTTCAACCACTAAATGGCTCAAAGTCTTTGATAACCATTGAAGGCTTTCAACCTTCAACCACTTAATCCACAAAGTCTTCAAAAACCATTAATGGTTAACCCAAACCCTCCTACATGGTTAAAACATTTGTTTTGACTCAACCTCTACCCAACCCAAGGGTCTCATCAAGCCTTTAATGCTTTGACCATGATTATCTCTTAATCATTCGCACAAAGGTTTATCCTTGCATTAACTCCTAATCCAGTGGGTAATCCTAATTTAGGCTTGACCCTTACCTTCTAGATAACCATGAGGTCTCCTCAGGCATTTAATGCCTCCAACCTCTTCTCTCAACCCTCTTCTCTCAACCCAATCTTATGTTGACACTTGTCACCATTTCATTGGTGCAAATTGTGCACATGGATCCTCAACTTTCAAGCTTGACCCTTGATTAAACCTTTCAATCCTGGCCATCCATTGCTCCATTTTTCCTATAAATAAGGCCCATTCCTTCATAATCTAGATCCTGAAAACTTGTATGTATTTAGGCTATAGACATTTTTATAGAGCATTTAGCATAGCATAACTAAAATCTTGTCTTTTTGGTAAAATCAATCATTTTAGCATCAATAGCATAGTATTTAGCTTTTCATTTCATATTTGAAGCTTAATATTAAATCTCAATCCTCCATAAGCATCCATAGTGCAAAAAGCTGCTGAGAGCTACACTCATTTGGGACTTGGAGAGGAGAGGAACAAGGGAGGAGCAACTATGAGCATCTTGATTAGCTATTTCATTCTATGTTTATATGCTTTCTATTTCATGCTTAATATCTCTCTTGATATGCCTGTTTAGGATAATCTTTTGTTGCTAACACTAACATTTGTTTCTTGTGCTCTTGTGTGTGTTGCCATCAAACAGATTTTCTAATCCTTTTTGCAGAGCATCAATATTTAACAAATTATCGATGCTTGGTTCGTTTCAGAATTAGCTCGAACATAATTATGGAAATTTCAATAACGCTTGTCGTGTGAGTGAACTTGTTAATTAATTAGTATGTTTTAAAAAAAAATTGTTCCATTTTTGCCCTAAATTTTGGGCATGACACATGCAAATGCCAACAATATCCCCCTTTGGAATTGATGGCAATACAAATATCAATACCATTGATTGTTGTGAGTGTGAATAGGAATCTTGGTTTACATTTTACTATGTACTCCTCTTGTCTTTAGCTGTTACCTAGCAATAGAACAATCATACAATTCTTCACCTCCAAAAATCACATAGTTCTTCTCCCCCTTTGACAACAATGCCAAATTGAAAGTAAAACATGCAATGTCAAACTCATTGTTTAGCATCAACAACCTGCAACTTGATGCTCCCCCTATGGAATAACTCCACTTCTACACCAATCCTATTGTATATTCTGCAAGTAGCTTCGGGACTAATGTAATCTACATCATGCTCAATTCACCTCATGAAGGGGTACAACCCCTAGTTGACTTCTAAGATACTCAAAAGTAGTCTTAGGCAGAGGTTTAGTAAATATATCTGTAAGTTGCTTCTTGGTAGAAACATGCTCCAAAATCACATCTTTACTCTGCACTTTTTCTCTTAAGAAATGATACTTCAATTCAATATGCTTGGTTTGTACGTGCAAAACAGGGTTCTTGGAAATGTTTATGGCACTAGTATTATAAGATGTTTATAGGTTCTGTAAACATTATCTTGAAACCTTACAAAATTTTCCTCATCCAGATAGCCAGGATACAATTCATATAAGCAACAACATACTCAGCTTGAGCAGTAGACTGTGATATACAACTCCACTTCTTGTTACTCCATGAAACAATTCTTCCTTTCAGAAAGAATTCTCCACCGGTTGTGCTTTTCCTATCATCAACATTACCTACCCAGTCTGCATCTATATACACCTTCAAGTCAAATTTTCCTTCATATGGATACCATAATCCATAGTGAATAGTTCCTTTCAAATATATGAATATCCTCTTGGTTGCTATCAAATGTGTTTCCTTAGGATTCTTCTAAAATCTAGCAACTAGATCAACTGCATGAGCTATACCTGGTCTGCTGTGAACAACATAGTGCAATTTTCTAATCATTGACCGGTACTCCCTTTCATCAACAAATGTGACATCATATTCCTTGGAGAAATTACAACCTATAACCATTGGTGTCCCAACTAGTTTACAATCACTCATACCAAATGTCCTTAATACCTCTTTCACATACTTAGAATGTGTAATGAAAATACCACTCTTCATTTGCTGTAGTTGCAAACCTATAAAAAAATTTATCTCTCCCACTAGAGACATTTCAAAATCACTTTTCATTTCATTCGCAAATTCATTTCTCATGTCATCATTTCCTCCAAATATGATATCATCCACAAACACTTCACTAACCAGTATCTTATCTCCTTTAGATTTGAGATATATGTTTCCATCTTCACTAGTTCTCTTAAAACCTATCTTCTTTAGGTGTGAATGAAGCCTTTCATACTATGCTCTTAGTGCTTGCTTTAATCCATATAATTCCTTGTGCAACTTACATACCTTGTCTTTTTCATCAGTCAAGGCATAACCATCTGTCTTCTCAATGTATACTTCTTCTTCCAGTATTCCATTAAAAAATGCAAACTTCACATCCATCTGATATACTTTGAATCCCTTATGAGTTGCAAAAGCCAGTAAAGTTTGGACACCTTCTAGTCTAGCAACTAGTGCAAAAGTCTCACCATAATCTTCTCCTTCTTGTGCACAACCTTTGCAAACTAATCTAGCCTTGTTTCATACTACTACACCATCTTCATTGAGCTTGTTCTTGAAAATCCACTTAGTACCTATCACATTTTTATTCACTAGTTGGGGTACTAGGGTCCATGTATTGTTCTTCTTAATTTGATCAAGCTCCTCCTCCATAGCTCTGACCCAATGATCATCTCCAAATGCTTCCTTAGAAGTTCTAGGCTCAATACTGGAGATCATGCAATAATTCTCTCTAATTTTTCTTCTGGTTAGTACTCCAGCATCCTTATCTCCAATAATCTAGTCAGGATTGTGATTCAGTCTCACATACCTCATAATAACATGATCATTATCTTCAGGTTCATCTTCTTCATTATCATTTTTTTCTTCTGATTCTATCGGTTCTAGTTGAACTGGTACATCAACATTTACTTTACTGGTTTCAGGTTTCATAGGTTCTAGTTCCAAAAATCAAATGCAAGGATCTTCATCCTTTCTCTCCACACTGGTTTCTCCCAAGACTTTAGGAAACTCATCCACTCAGACATCAACACTCTCAATGATTCTTTGTCCGGTTGTTGTAACATTTGTAGGCTTTACTATTGGTAGAATAATCAAGAAATATTCCTTCATTACTTTTAGCCTCAAACTTACTAACATAGTCACCTCTCTTAATAAAATATTTGCTGCCAAATATTTTGAAATAACCAACATTAGGTGATCTACCATACCAGTATTCATAAGGAGTCTTATCCTTACCTCTTTTTACCAAAATCTTGTTCATTGTGTAGAGAGCTGTGGGGACAGCTTCTCTCTAGAAAGTTTTTTCTACACCTCCTTGTATCAACATCATCCTAGTAGCTTCAACAACTAATCGGTTGTTCCTCTTTGCAATACCATTCTATTGTGGTTTCCTTGGTGCAAAAAGCTACCGTTTGATACCATTTTATTCACAATATCTAGTGAATTCCTCAGAAGTAAATTCACCACTTTGATCAGTCCTCAGACACTTTATCTTCTTACCACTCTCCTTTTCAGCCAAGGCCCTAAATGCCTTGAATTTACTAAATTATTTTGTTTTATCCTTCAAGAATGTGACCCACATCATCCTTGAGCAATCATCAGTGAATATCATAAAATATCTGTCACCTTCAATGCTTTTAGTCCTTATTGGTCCATAGAGGTCTGTATGAACCAAATCTAACAGATGTTTCGCTAAAAAGGAATTGCTCTTAAAAGTTGAGGATGTCATCTTTCCCAACTGACATTCCTTACATAGAGCATTAACCAGTTTGTCCAACGGAGGCAAACCTCTCACTGTCTTGGACTTACTCACTTTAACAATGTTATCAAAATTTAAATGAGAAAATATCCTATGTCAAAGCCAACAATCATCCACTTTAGCAATTAAACAGTTGCCGACTTTACGATTTAGGTGAAATAAGTTACCTTTAGTCTACTTTCCAGTTGCAATCAGTTCACCTTTTCTCTCATAGATTTTGCACATACCATTATTAAAATCCAATGGGGATCCTCTTTCATTGAGTTGAGAAACACTCAAAAGATTGTGCTTGAGACCTTCAACCCAATAGACATCCTCTGCACTACTCTTCTCATTAAGAGAAATAGTTCCCTTACCTTTAACCATATAGGGTGAGTCATTACCAAATCTTACAACTCAACCATCAAATTCCTTCAAAGAAAGAAATTTTCTCTGGTCACCGATCATGTGATGTGAACAACCATTATCAATAATCCATTCATCAGAATTATCCATGTGAGAAACTACAACTTTCTGATCAGATGTCTCCTCTTTAATGGCTACAAAGACAATGTCTTCATTAGCATCACCTTCAAATTCCTCATTAGTAATACCACCATCAACTGCAATAAGACAATCTCTTTTTCCTTTTCCCTTGTACTTCTTGAACTTCTCTCGCTTGTGCTCATTATCACCATTAGGACAATCAGCTACAATGTGTCCAATCTTGTTGCATGCAAAAAATTTCAAAGGTAACTTACCTATGTATTTACTAGTACCTCTAGGAAATCACTTGGCCAACAATACTTCAAGATCACCCAAATTGTCTTCATCATCAATTTCTCTGCTGGATCTAGATTCATGAAAGTGACTGACATCTCTACTTTTCCTAATAGATGGGTTAGAAACTGAAGCTCTAAATGCTAATTCAGATTTCTGAATACTACCATCATAACCATTTAATTCAAAAGCAATAAGCTTACCAATGATGGAGTCAAGGATTACCTTGGTTTTGTCAATTGACTTTAACTTCTAAATGGCTACAACTCGGATAGCATAGACTAGTAGCAGGGTTATCAACACCTTACTAACCACTGTGGTATCTTCCACTTTACCACCAGCACTCTTGATCTCTCCAACTATCTCTTTTATCCTCTGACCGTATTGTTGGATATTCTCCCCTTCAGCCATGTGCATGTCATCAAACTTTCCTCTTAGACTCTCTTCATTGGCAATCTTCACATATTCATCACCGCTATAAATCTCTTCAATTTTCTTCCATACCTCATGTGGAGTCTCTAGACCATGAACATCAACATATTTTGCATCAGACAAAGAACTGATAATAGCCTCCAGTGCTTTGTTGTTTTCTTGTTGCTCTTTCTTCTAATCATTAGTTATAATCCCACTAGGTGCAACATATTGATTATTAACATGTTCCCAGTATTGATTTCCAAGACTCTTGATAAAAATTTTCATTTTATCACTCCATATACTATAGTTCTCTCTGTTAAACTTTGGACTTTCGTTCTTCATCATGTTCAACAAGATCTTTACCTCAAGTTGTTAGGCTTAGACCTTAGGGGACCCAAGAAGTTCTCTGATACCAATTGATGGTATGATGAAAGAATAAGGATCTGATCAACTATTGAGAGAGGGGATGAATCAATAGATAGAAAAACTGATAAACTTTTGCCTAACTCTGAAACAACCTCTCAAAGTAAAATTTAATCTAACAAGTTAAACCACTGAACTATAAATGCAATATCATTGTCAGAATAAACTGTCAAGTTAAACCGGTTGACTATTACAATAGATAACAATAAACAACTTGAAACTCATAAACATCCAAATACATTTACTTGACATAAGTAAAACCTTATTTATGATTTATGCCTATTAACATAACTTATCAAAGTGGATTAACTAGTTAATCAATTCAACCACATAAAACATAACCACAAAAACATTCACCACTTGACACAATACTTTTGACATGGAAACCCAAATGGGAAAAACCACGGTGAGATGAGAATCACAAGATAACTATCTGAACTCTTCTGAAGTTCGTCCTGTTAGGAGCCAATCTTGTTAAAGCTTTTACAAAAAGTCCTGTTAAGAACATATCCTATTAGGGACCACCCAATTAAGGAATTGACTATAATGCCTTGTTAGAAGCAATACCCTGTGAGGAGTAACCTCAGTAGAGGATTTGAAATCCAAGCTAATGGACCACCGGTTAGGGGATTTTACTGCTATAATTGTTAGAAAACAATAGGAGTTTTTTGATATGTTAGAATAACACTACACTTGCTTGTTCAGATCCTTTTCATGCTCTAATCTGCTTTTACACAAACTGTAGATACATCATCCGATTCAGCAACCACACACTCAGTTACAACTTTTCCAACACACTAAATAAAATAACTCATTGACCTTATAAGCAAATCAATTAGGTCAAAAACACAACAAAAACCTAATTCTCTCATAGAGATTACAAACAAGTTGGTTCAAGTATGACCATTGGATTACATAACAATCTATGCACATCATTCAAGAAATCCTCTACCGCTCCTTGATCACCTCTTCATCAAACTTAGTAACTCATCACACGCTTTGTATTACATGCAATATACTTGCTCATTCCCAAGATAAATTTTTTTTATCTCAACATGCTAAAAACACTTTGAAACTCTCCTCATACAATATGCATATGTGTCATAATCATTACCGCTCATCATCAGATCATAAACCAATATAACCAATTCACCAAACTTAATTGGTTAGGGTTTATCAAATAAACAAGTAGGGTTTACCAGTTCAACTCTCCAGTACTTAGCAATACCAGTTCACTCCACAAACTTACCTACCGGTTACAGTGCCCTTCACTAGCTCTTCCTACCAGTTACAAAACAAAATTATAACAATATCATTACCAATTAATTGACATCAATGACAACATAACATTTCATTAATGCAATCTTCATGCAAATGCCAACAGTTAGCACAACTGTCTACACTATGAACTGAATATTGGTATGGTAGATCACCTAATATCAATCAATTTAAGATTTTTGGTAGTAAATGTTTTATCAAGAGAGGTGACTTGCACCATCTCTCAATAACACCAGGGGTAAAACCAGTTAAACAAAAACTTTGTAAGATGCACCCGCATGTCACACTATTGGTCAAAGTTGAACTAGAGAAACTACTCAAAGCTGGATTTATCAAAGCGATAGATTATGCTAAATGGATTTCCAACATAGTACCTATGTCAAAGGCAGATAAATCTATCAGAGTTTGTACATATTTAGAGATCTCAATAAAGCATGTCCAAAAGATGACTTTCCATTGCCAAATATTGATATGATAGTTGACATGATAGTTAGGTATGAGATGTACTAACTAATGGATGGATTCTCCAGCTACAATCAGATTAAAATTACTCCTGGAGATCAAGAAAAGACAGCTTTCACCTATGCATGAGGAACCTTTTGCTAGAACGTTATGCCATTTGGGTTAAAGAACATAGGAGCGACCTACCAAAGAGCAGTTACAACTATCTTTCATGGCATGATGCATAAGAATATGGAAGATTATGTTGATGACACTTTAGTGAAGACTATGAAAAGATCAATGCATTTTCAAGAGTTAGGTCCTATACTTGACAAAATGGAAAATTTCAAGCTCCAATTAAATCCAAAGAAGTGTGCATTCAGAGTGACATCTGGTAAACTACTTGGCTACATCATTTCAAAGAAAGGCATTGAGGTTGATCCTGAGAAGGTCCAGGCTATAATGGAAATGCCACCTCTAAAGAACATCAGCCAAATGAGAAGTCTATAGGGATGTCTCCAGTCCATTAGAAGATTTATTTCTCAACTAGCAGACAAAGCTCAACCTTTTACAAAGGTATTAAGGAAAGGCATATTATACAATTGGGATCAAGAATGTGAACAACACCTTTAGCAAATCAAAGAGTATCTGTCAAATCCACCGATATTGATGCCACCTATTCAAGGTAAACCATTAATCTTATACATATCAGCAACTAATTCATCATTGGGGGCACTTTTGGCGCAACAGGATGACAACAAAAAAGAAAGAGCTATTTATTACATCAGCAGGACATTGGTGTCTTACGAAATGAGCTACAGTATAATAGAAAAAGCATGCTTGGCATTAGTCTTTGCATCACAGAAACTAAAGCACTATATGCTCACACATTCAGTCAAGTTGGTGGCCAAAATTGATCCACTCAAGTATCTTCTTAATAAAGCAACACTCACCGGATGATTGGCAAAGTGGGTAATGATCCTTACAGAGTTTGACATTGAATATGTGGAACGCAAAACCATAAAAGGACAAGTAATTGCTGATCAACTTGTTGAAGCTCCACTTGAGGATACTCAACCACTACACATTGAGTTCCCAGATGAATCAATAATGCATCTTACTCAACAACCCTGGAAGATGTTCTTTGATGGGTCCTTTACTCAAAATGGTTCAGGTGCTGGCATACTATTCATTACTCCTCAGAAGTACTCCATTCCAAAATCTTATAAGATTCTATTCCCTTGCACAAACAACATTGCAGAATATGAAGCATTGGTAAATGGAATAAAACTAGCCATTGAATGGAAGGTTGTTGAATTACATATTTATGGAGATGCTCAGCTATTCATCAATCAAATCAATGATACATATCAGACTCGGGATGAGAAATTGATGCCTTACAAGAGGATGGTAGATGATTTCAAGAAGTATTTTGCTTTTGTATCATTCCAACAAATTCCTAGATCAGCAAATAGAGCAGTCGATGCTATGGCTACCTTGGCATCTATACCTGAGCTACAGGAGTCCAATTTTCACTTTGATTTCCTGGTGGAAGAGTTATATTACCCTGCTTATGATTCTCCTGAGACCCAAATAGTCTGTTCTATTATTGAACATGATTCATCCCGATATAGCCACATCTATTCCTATCTTTGTGACCAATTTATCCCTGAAAACCTTACTCGTAACAAGAAAAGAAACCTAACTCAAAATGCTTCACGATATGTTATCATAGCTAACGATTTATTTAGACAAGGTTTGGATGGTACTTTGCTTAGATGTCTAGAAACTGAAGAATCAAAACATGCATTATCGAAAGTCCATGAAGGTATTTGTGGATTTCATTCAAATGGTTTTACTTTAGCTCGAAAACTATTACGGGTTGGCTACTACTAGCCAGATATGAAAAAAGATGCCATAAAATTTGCTAAGACTTGTGAGAAATGTCAGCTTCATGGAAATCTCATACATGCCCCGGTGAGGGATCTCATACCATTCATTACACATTGGCCTTTTCAGCAATGGGCCTTTGATCTCATTGGTCAGATATATCCTGTTTCATCCAATGGACATAAATTCATCATAACGACCATTGAGTATTTCACCAAGTGGGTAGAGGTGATTCCGCTCATCAAAGCAACTAGTAAACAAGTTGCCTTATTCATCCTAAACTATATAATTTGCAGGTATGGGATAACTTCGCCCATCGTGACTGATAATGGAGGACAGTTCAAGAATAAAGATCTGGATGAACTTTGTGAGAAATTCAAAATAAAGCAACACTGGTCATCAGTATATTACCCTCAAGGTAATGGACAACCCGAGGCGTCTAACAAAAACCTATTGACTATCTTGCACAGAACAGTGAACAAATTCGGGAAAGATTGGCATTTGTAGCTCAAGCCAGCACTATGGGCTTATAGAAAAAGTATCAGAACACCTACTGGGGCTACACCTTTCTCTTTGGTGTATGGGTCCAAAGCAGTATTACCTATTGAAGTAGAGATACCATCTCTAAGAGTTTCGTTGCAAGGTCTTGTTACTGATGAAGATCGTAGAATATCTAGATTGCAAGAACTTGAATTGCTGGATGAGTGTCGGTAAGTGGCGTTTAATCATCTTAGAGTGTATCAAAAGAGAATGTCCAGAGGGTATAACAAGAAAGTTCGACAAAGAGAATTTCAAGTTGGTGACCTAGTTCTGAGAGAAAATCCAAAAAATCAACAATTTCAAGACAACAAAGGGAAGTTTGAACCCAACTGGTTGGTCCCTATATCATTACTGCAGTCTTCGGCTCTGGTGCCTATCAACTCTCAACATTGGAAGGAGAACAGCTCTAAGAACCGATTAACACCATCCACCTGAAAAGATTCTTTACTTAGCATTCTCTGCTCCAACAAACTGTACAGCGGAAAATGTCCTAAAGAAATCCTAAAAATTAGAAAATGTCCTAAAGAAATCATAAAAATCAGAAAATGTCCTAAAGAAATCATAAAAATAAAAAAATGTTCGGAAGAAATCATAAAAATCAGAAAAAGTCCTGAAGAAAAAAAAAAAAAAAAGGAAAAAGGAGAGAAAATGCCCTGGTGAAAACCTGGTAAACAGGCACCTTGGTAAAAAAAAAAAATGAATCTCTGCCAAGTAGGTGAAAACCTGGTAAACAGGCACCTCTTGTACTCAAGCACTCCATCTATCAATGCAACGTTGGCATTTCCCGCTTTCAAGTATCTTTTGCTTTCGCTTGTACATATTTTCAGTCACTTTTGTGACATCCTAGTTTGTTGGAACCCTCATGACTTGAAACAGATCAATGTCCTAGTCTTAGGTTACTCGACAGAGCACATTACATATCCTAAGCAGTGTCAACCAAGTCATTATTCTGTCAGTGAAACCTGGTCAGCCACTCCAATTCAGTCACCTGCCTCCTAACTACTACAGAGTTTTTATCACTGAGTTCACAAGCAAAACAACATAACAAAGAACAATTACTAAATAGTTTGAGCTATGAATGGAAAATTTTCTCTGTATGTTGTCTTTTATATTGGTTTTTGATTATTATCCCCCTGAGTAACTCGAGGAAGTCTGTATTGACTAATAGGTGCAAGGATTGGGGGGCATAATTTTTTCTTTGTTTTCTGCTTGTAGGAATGATCCTGATGATCTGGAAACATATAAATTAGCTGGGTGTCTGTGATAAGAGCCTTCACATTAAGGTGAAATCACCTCACATACCTCGACTCCACTTAATTGTATGCTACAGGGAGGTCCATGTCATTTCTTTGTCTGTTTTGAGGGAATTTCTTTATGATGCAATTCAGGTTCCTGCGAAATCTATCCAAGGATATGAACGAAAAAAAAGGGTCATTGCGGACAAGATAATTAATATTGCACATTGAAAAAGAAAGGAACTCTACCTTGACTATTGTGTTCGTTATGCTCAGTGATGAATCTTAAGTATTTTAAATCCAGTGACTAGGTTTAGGTTGCATTTTGCATATCATTTTGCATTTCATTCTGCATTTTAGTGAATCTAGGGTGATTTTGGTGTGATAATAATAATCTCTTTATCTTCAAAATGCGAGCTAAAAGCATCATCACTTCTTACGCTAAGTGGTCTATTTATCATTATTTCTCCAATCGAGTACTTGTGTTTTGAGACATTTAGCTGCATACATAACATTTCATATAGATTCATTCATTTTATTATTAATCATTTGTAGTCATCTTATTACATAGAAAACAAAAAAAATAAAATTTTGCACTGCTCATTTTCATTCATTTATTTGCATATGAAAAGAAACAAAAACATAGACATCCATTATCATTTGTAATACATACATTCATGCTGAAAAAGAAGTGCATACATATAGAATAAAGCATATAGAAACATCTCATAATCAAATTGACACAAGTACAATGAAGTCAAATCAGATCTCATATATATATATATATATATATATATATATATATATATATATATATATATATATATATATATATATATATATATATATATATATATATATATATATATATATATATATCATCTCAAGTCTAAGAGTACAAAATGATGTCCAATGACATGTACAAACTCCCATCGGAGCAAGAATCGTATAGGCTACAAAAAAATGGGTGTGTCTACCAAAACAAAAAAATATATATATATATATCCGAGCTATAAAAAGAATCATCTAGCTGGCACCCTCTCCGTCATCGCTTGGTGGAGGAGGAGGAGCCTGATACCCGGGATCCTGTCGAGGTGCTCGCGCTCCCTCCGATCTGGCCATATACTATGAATAAGGTTGCACCTACTGTGCAATAGGAACTACAGCACTATACACGGCTACATAATAAGATGCCCTACTGCTCTAGAGAAGGACCTCATGTTGTAGAGACTCTATCTCTGCTCTCGACTCTGCTCTCAAAGCCGCAATCTAGTGATCATGCTCAGTCCTCACCTCGGCTAGCTGTCGGTCTCGCTCCACCAGCTGAGTTTGTGCCACTAACAACTGTGACTGTAGCTCTGCAAGACGTGCTCTCATCGACCGACCCATGTCAGCCCCCTGCTCTCTCACAGGCTCTCCACCACCATCTCCACCTATGACTCCGCTTTGCTCCTCTCATCGCTGACAGACCTGCCTCAGAGCTGCTCGGTCCTCCTCTCCTCCACCCAACCTCACGCCTACTCTCCCAAGGGATCCACCCTCACCCCTCTACTATCCAATGTCAGCTCGCACTCTGCTGCTGCTGGCACCAGGATCACCACCAGTCCATCGTGGAGCATCTAGTCTCTAGCTCTGTCCCTGCTTATGACCCTGTCTCTGTGCATGTCCTTGTGCCGGTGCGGGGGCATCATCCTCCACATCCTTGATATGAGGAGCATTCTCTCTAGGATCCGTAAACTAAGGGAATGGATGCTGCTGCAAATAATCCCTATACTGGGGCAATACCCCCGCATCTGCTATATCCTCTAGGTAATCCCACCTCAGGCAGGGTAAACTTGTCAGCTCTTGCATAACCAAGGCATAAGATAGCCTAGGTGCCCAACCCTGCCTCTCCTCATCTGCATACCTAGCATATGTTGTAAACTCTTGTGAGATCCCCTGAGGTCGGCCATACTGCCTCATCACTTGTGAAACGACGAATCGCTCCACAACAGTCTGCAATCTCCCAATCAATGGATGTGTCACAAATAGATCTCTAGCGCACTACCCACCAGTCATCCCATGGCTCTAACCCTCTATATGGTTGCCATATGATAGCTATCAAGTCATCGAGCTACCGTCTCTAGTAGTCTATCTGGCCCAGATGGGGCTGCGTGATATATCCAGCATATCTATAAATGATCGGTTGTCCTGGCTCCCTACTGTCTGTCACTATCGACCAACACACGAGAAGGTTCTCCCAAGCCCACACCTACAAAATGTACACCCCAGTAGCCATTCTCTGCCCCTCTCTATAAACAATCTCATGCATCTCTTGATACATGTGGGCCAGTAAGCAAGAACCCCAGCCAAGTCTCTGAGGGGACTCTATCAATCGCTCAAGCATCCGGCCCCATCCACTCTAGAAACCCTGCTGCCCTCAGTCTAGCATCAAAAAGCACCCAATAAACCTTGCTAAGACACATGCCAGCGAATACTCCTCACTGTACCTGTTCATCAATATATCCCAACTCATAGAATGAGTCAAGATATCTAGATCCCTGAATACATTCCTCAGTGCCTGCAATCTAGGTAACAATGCGCTATCATAGTCCACCTTATCCCTAGCGAAAGGGATATGAAGAATCCTATACATATCCTCAAGAGTGATGGTCAACTCCCCAACCGGCAAATGAAAGGTATTATGCTCTGAATGAAATCATTCTACTAACGTTGTGAGCATCCCGTGGTTCACACGGATATCAGGTAACCTCATCAAATGAGCCAAGCCGCATAAATCAACATGAGCCTGCTCCACCTCAGACAAATCCCAAACTAAAGCCATCGTGGGCGGATATACACATTTGAAGAGCACAGGAGGTAAAGAAACCTGCAAAACCCAACAACGAACATCAGAAAACATTCTAAATTAGCCTGCAAGAGAAGTTAAACATCATGCATATCCAAATAAGTTAAATACAAAACCAAAATTTCATGTTTACCCTTTCAAAAATTGTCACTGTTTTCTGAATGACAAAACACAGTTAAACAGAATTTCGCACGAGTCAGAAATGGCTATAGTACGAGAAAACAGCCTCAAACGACAAATTTTTATACACAGTACGACAAAATGGTTTTTTAATCGACCTATCGTACGACACAAGGGTTGCTCTCGTATGACAATTCTAATGGGTTGAAATGATAAAACACAATTTGCCAATTTCTCGTATGAGATAGGATCCTATCTCGCACGATAAACCGAGAAACCCGACTTCAAACCCGTCAAAAATGTGAAAAATACACAAAAAAAATTCAAATTTGGAAACATACAGAGGCTAAAGATTGATCACTTACCATTGGCTTGTAGTTTTGGGGTTGATTATGTTGTCTCTGCTGCTCGAATCGATGCTGATGAGTAGGGACCACCATTTTTCTTCGCAGAAGGTTTTTTGAATTTTCAAACTTGGAGGGTTAAAATGAATTGAAAATGACACTTTTGTCCTATATATAGCCTAAAACCTAATTTTTCAACTTGCTCCGATGGACATGAAAATTGTACCCTTGGCTAATGTGCCTGCTCTGATTCCATTTTCGGGATCGAAATTGAACTTCGAGATCATCTTGCTAGTCAATTTCACAATTTTGACCACTTAGCGCTTTTTTCCATTAATGCTCATTCTTTCTTCAACTTGCGCTCAATTTCAACGCTGAATCTTAATTCAATTTCAATTCTACACATCCACATTTCAATTCTACCTATCAACTCTACACTCAAATTCTCATCAATCATTGCCAAATCTTCAGAAAAATTCTCAAAATCAATTTGTGCTTAAATCACTTATTTTCACCAAACAATTGCCTATAATCAACTACCCTCGCTATCTTTCAATTTCGCTCCCGAGGGGGCATACTCATGATCTTATGACTTCACATCTCACAAGTCGAGAATTTTTTTTCAAATCTTCATCAAAAGTCAAGCAAAATATTTCTAATTAAAATCCTCATCACTAAGGGGCATCTCAACTTCATCGCTTCACATCAAGTTGAAATCTCTTGATCATCTGAATCAATCAATTGCTAGGGGCATATCAGTTTCATCACTTCAAATCAAGCTGATATTTGTCTTTCATCTGAATTAATCTCTTAACATTAATCAGTTTCATCACTTCAAATCAAACTGATTACTTGTTTAAACTCAATCAAAAGTTTAAAGAGTTTCTTTGGTCATTCTAAATCTAAGTGGGTGTTCAGTATTCATTTCTTGATCAAGCTAGACGGTTTATTCTTCGCTCATCGTGTCTTGATCAATCAAGTTCAAGATCGATTTTTATCATTATTCACTGTATCTAAGATCAATCAAGTTCTAGATCAGTAAGATCCGCTTCTTGATCAATCAAGTTCAAGTTCAGTATCTTTGTTTTCTATCATTCCTCAGTTCAATCAAGTTTAGGATCGATATCACTTTAATCAGACCTCATTTAGCTTTGTCGCTTCGAATCAAGCTAACACCTTGCTTTTTATCTAGTTCGTGATCAATCAAATTTAGAACTGGCATCTCCTGGACATCACACATTCTTTGAATCAAAGCACTGCTCGCACATTAATTCAAAGAGGGGCAAATGTAATACCCTAAAATTGGTCATCTAAACCATGGGCCCCTAATCTCGACAACATCAGCAAGGTCCTATCCAAAGGCAATTAAATCAATCTTGAGCACATTATTAATTCCTTAATTATCAAAAATCACATGGCAAATCAACCACTCAATATTAATGAAATATTTATTTAATTAATTGAATTATTTCAAGAATAATCATTTTGATCAATTATCCCATTTTAATTTATTAAATATCTTTGCATATTTAATTAATTAATAAATTTACCATTCAATCATGCGAAAGGATTAATTTATTACAAAGAGTTGAATTGAAACAAAACAAAAGTCAAAACAAAAAAAAGAATTGAAGAGAGAGAGAAATCAAACTTGAGATATTATTTCTTTTTCTAAATTTAGAACTTGAAATCAGAAAAGCAATTTAATTGAATTGTTGAATTATTCTCTAAAATTGGAACTCAAAGCTTTTCAGAAAAAGAAGTTCAGTTGCATTAAGAAAACTCTTTTCTTGATTAAATTGAGAATTATCTATTTTTATTAGATGTGCATGGAATTAATTTATTATTATTTTCCAATGCAACTTGGACTTCTAATTTGAATGCATTTCAATTAAACTTATAATTGGAATCTATCTCAAGGTTATCTCAACCTGATTTCTTAAGTATTTTTCAATTAATCCTAAATTGAGCTTTTTGTAATTCTCTATAAATTCAGTCTTCAGCTCTCATTCCAATTCACCCCAGAGATTTTTGAGAACACGCTTGGAAATTATTATCACGCTAATTTCGCTCTGGAGTCATTGAAATCATTGTGCTTTTTTAGATTACTTGCATCCATTTTACATTCATTATTGCTTGCATGCATTGTTGCTTGAATTTGCTTGAATTACTCATCCATCTTGCATCCATATAGCTTAATATCATATAGATGAAATCCTTCATCTTGGTGTAGTCTAGTCATTGGTATTACTTATAAAAATCTGAGAGCAATCTTATACTCGCATCTTTTAGAAGGCAATTAGTCGCTTTTCTATGGTTTATTTCTTATTGCTTATTGATTACTAACCATGCATATAATGACTTAATTGAAGTGTTGTGCTTGCAGCTACAGGTTCACTTTTTCACACACACACTTATGATGAGGTAGGGGCTGACCCCATTATCAAATCCACCTATGACATGGAAAATGATCTACGAAAGTTAGCAGAAGGAGTAGATAATGTAGATAGAAAGATCAATTTGTACAAAAAAGAGTACACTGATCAAGTATTTGAATTACTCCCAAGGGGTTTTGCCAATCCAACTCAATTGAAGGACAAACAAATATAGATTAATGAATTAGATGAAAACCTATCATTAAGAATAAAAGGAATCATTGATTCAAATGATACTTCCCTATTTGTCAAAACAATTGAGGAGATAGAGAAAATCAAATCACACTATGGTTTTCTAAATTCACAGGTCAACAAAATGAGGAATTCTTGCAAAAGATTAGCCAAGACAAAGGGAAAAGTGATTAATTTCTCGTGGCCTGCTGATGATGTATACCAGGAATGGACAAGAAAGTACACGATGCTGGATGTAGAGCAGTTAGAAGGGGTTGCAATAGAACAACAAGCAGAGGAAGCCGTAGATGTTAAAAAGGACTTGTAACCACTTCTTGGAAAAAACTCTTGTTTGTAACAAACTTTCTTTTGAAAGGTTCGAAGCTTGTATGCATCCATGTTATTATAAATGGATACCAAGACTTCTAAAAAATGATCGCACGAATTTTTAAGAAAACTCTGCAGAAATATATCTGAGATCTTCTAGCCTTATGGAGAATACTCTGAGTTTTGTAATATTTTCTCAAAATTAATATCAATATACAGACTATCAACTTTCAAGGCTAAATTTTGTGTTGTCTTCTGGTCTACTTGCAAATATTTACTGTTTTCAGTATGAGTAATCTAGGGTTATTTATTTGAGTATGGATTTTAAGGCAATCTTAAATAGAGGCGTTTCTTAGCTTTTCTCTCTAGGAGGGAAATTAAATACGCATGAAGCATTTCTATCAGTAAATTCCTTGTGGGAGATTTTGAATTTGATGAATGCAGTTTAGTTTGATAAGGGTAAATTGTTATGTATGTCAGGCATATGTGGAGTTTTATAGAAGCTGAGGTGATGGGATGTGTGGAGATATTTGATTGTGGGAGTATTGTCTAAATTTAAATGACTCTGTGGCCTGGATAAGGCATTGGTATCAATTGTGGTTATCTATTACATATCTTATAGGTCAATATTGAACATGAGTATAAGCTTTCTTTCTTTTCTTCAGTTAGTTTTGAGGTGATAAGATTCATTGGTTTTCGAACTGGTTTACTGTAGATCTGTCTTTTAAAAAAGTGAAATCAATTCACATAAGGTATACTCGCCTGAACTTTGGATAAGTTCGAAGTGGACAAGGTTTTAAAACCTTGTCATATGTTTCTCTGAAGTTTCCTTCTCTTTGATCTCTCTTCTGCAGATAGAGTTTATCATTTTACTATAAGGGTTTTTAAAGGGAATTAGATTTTGAGAACAACAAAAGTGGCAACTCTGCTGGGCAGAGTCATACTATGAATCTAGATGCAGATTGGTGTTTCAATAAAGTATCATTGTTGTTTTGATATATTCCTTTAAAGAAATCTGCACGATATTTGATACGTGATGGTGCTCTGAAGATTTGCAGTATTTTGTTCAAAGCTTGTTTTAATTTTTCCCATAGATGTATGGGTGGCGACTCTATTAGTTCAACCAATCCTTTAAAATAAGAAAATTTTGAAAAGGAAACAAGCAGAATGCAAGGAGGAAAGAACACTAGCTCCTTGATGAAGAAACATCCTTGTGAGATGTTATAAGAGGGATTACTTGAACAATCACAAAGAAGTCAAAAAAGATCAGTACTACATGAACCATCAAATGTTGCATGGGTGTAGAAAAGTAACAATACTGGTAAGGTTTTTGATAGACCTGTATATGAAAAATCTAATTCTTCTTCTCGAGAATCTTAACATGATGTTTTAGGATGTCATTCTGGATTATTTGGAAATATAGATGATGTTCAAGTTTTAAATCAAGATATATCTCATGCTAGTTTTTCTGGGAAAGATAGAAGTAGTTCTAATGTAGTCAGACATTCTGTGCCTAAAATAGTTGATGGAAACATCAGCTTGATTGACATAGACCAAGTTAATGTATCTAACTTTGAGGAGATTTTCCCTGATGAGGATGAAGTGTCCCAAGAAATAGAAGACCTAAATAGAAAGGTCCATCACTTAATCTCCTTAAGAGCCCAAAAGGAAGCAAATAGGGAGAAGGAAGTCAAAGCAAAATTGGTGGAATGAGATAGGCTACTTAGGAAGATTTTTGATCTTGAATTGTTGGCCCATGAAAAGGAAAAGATTGATGATGGAGGTCCTGTGATTAGGGAAATTCTAGTCCCCAAAGCCAAACCAGCATATAAGTCAGTGATCCAACCAAATAAGGAGGTTTTTAGTGATCCACAGCCTATTAGAAATGTGATTGATAAAGGAAAGCAATAATGCATGGAAGACGGGTCAGGATCAAAGGCTACGGTGGACATCTCTCATAGATTATTAGCACATGAGAGGGAGATGGAAAGAATGAGGAAGGAGAAAGAAGATCTACAAATGGAGTTAGAGAAAGCTTAGTTAGAGGCAGCTAACTAAGAAGTCAAAAGAAAGATTGGTTATCTCAAAACTCCACCTATCATTTTCCCATCAGAAGATCTCAATAAGCCTGTTCCTCAGCAAGTTTCTCTCCCCCCAGTTAAAATTCATCCCACTTTGCCTATCAATACAGCAATAGCTAGTCAAGCCCTTGTAATTAACCAGAATAATGAAATCTCTCAGACTCAAATTCCTACTATGAGAATGAACATGGGTAATAACAATGTTGTTAACCATTTCCAAAGGAGACCCATCAATTTAGAGCAGTACATGCAGTTATTTTTTGATGGAATCCCAGGATATCCCAACCATGTTCCTACTGAGTTAAGAGATAGACTCCCTAAGTTTGTTGGAAATAATGCAATTAGTGCAGAGGAGCATTTAATATCTTTTACTGACTTGATAAATGATTATGAGATAGCAGATGAAGATGTGATAATTAAATTATTTGTCCAATCCCTAATAGATGATGCAAGAGATTGGTATAGAGGTCTCCCTATTAATAACATTGGGTCTTAGGAGGATTTCAAAAATTGCTTTCAAGAACAGTATGGTGGCAAAACAAATGTGAGTTTCATGTTAAATGAATTCAATAATATTAGAAAATCTGATAATGAAATGGTCACCAATTTCAATGCTAGATTTCAGAAAGCCATGCATAATTTGTACCAGGTGATGAGACTAGATGATAACATGTGCCTAAACACTTATTATAATGCATTTGATTCCAAAATGGCTTATATTTTAAGGGATAAGAATCCACATAGCCTGAGAGATGCATTCAGAATTGCTATCAATGTGGAGAGTAATAGGAAAGCATCCAGAAAATTAGTAAGAAGGACTTATGGTAGGCTATGGTAGGAAACAAAACAACAACCAAACAAAGTTGCTAAGGAGGAAGATAAGATAGAAAAGTTAGTCACTGCTATGAAGGATCTAACTACTAAGGTATATAAAAATGATAAGCCTCACTATAATTGGCAAGATAGACCTCCCAGATTGCATGATATGCTTTATAATACCAACTGGAAGGATGGTAAACCTCGGAATGAGAAGCCTAAGAATGCTCAAAGCCAAGACACCCTTGATCCCTTAAAAGGAAAAAATGTTCACAACATAGAGAACACTCCCTGGTGTATTGCTTGTGATGGGCCACATTCTCCTCATCAGTCTGCAGTTGCTCAAGCCCTTGAAGAGTCCCTAAGGCAAGAGGCTGAGCCTGATATTAATATGTTTGAAACCATTGTAGAAAGTGATGAGGAATCTGTACAAAGTGAACTTAGTGACGTGTTGGATAGCAAAAGGTTTGTTCAAGGACAACTAACACTTGATTGGCATCCTACTCTGAATGTGGTAACCATTGAATATGAAGAAGATCATCTTAGAAGGCCTAGTGAGGAAGAAGTGAAAAATCTCACCCAAGGTGCTACAGCTAAGGCAAAGCACAATTATAACCCAAGGAGCACCAAAAATGATAGTGATTAGGGTGAACCTGGTTCTATGTTTATAAAAGAGTTTTTTTTTAAAAAGGCAACAAGTAGTGCTACTACCCCTCAAATGGATCAAGAAAAGAAAGATTAAATTAAAGATGTACCCAAGAGTACATATGATAACAATATAAATGATACAAAAGGAGCTGCCACAACAAAGAAGGCGAGTTAGCCTAAGGTAGAAAGAGTTAAAGCTAATGTTGAGTTGAGCAGCAATTCCACATTTGACATGGCTCAGGCTCTTACACAAATGAAAGTTACTATCCCATTAATGGAGTTACTGAAAATAAAAGAGCATAGAGAAGTTGCCTTGTCTTTGTTTTCTAATATATCTGACAGTAACACAGTACTACCAACTGGTTTAGTTAAAAATGGAAAGGATCAGGAGTTCCAAACCCTAGAGGTTTATGTTTTAACAACTATTACTCAAGAGCCTTCACAGGTAGATCCTTTTTATATCACTTTGTTAGTAAATAATCGGTTGATAAAAAATTGTATGATAGATTCAGGTGCAGCTGCTAATGTAATGCCTTATGAAGTTATGAAAGAATTAGGATTATCAGTGACTACGGTATATGGGAAATGATATGCTATGGATAACAGGGAAGTGCCTGTGATAGGTACAATGAGAGATGTTGAAGTGAAGATAGTAGCATTTCCTGAAGCAACATATAAGATGGATGTTATTGTCACTGACACTAAGCCTCATTATGGCATTTTATTATCTAGGCAGTGGGCAATAGTAGTAGGTAGAAATGTCCAATTGGATTTATCCTATGCTACTATCCCAATCAATGGGAATCAAGTCAAGTTATACTGAGAGCCATGTGTTCCTAGAGTAATTAAGAATGAAGATCCTAGCATGCTCAATTGCATGATTGATGTGGATCTTGACAACTTTAGGGTGCAACCAATTTTACCTCAGTTAAAAAATACTGACTCCATTGTGATTGAATTAGAATCACAACAACATGGTCTATGGCAAATGTATTTTGATGGAGCTTGCTCCAAAGAAGGGTCTAGAGAAGGAGTTCTTTTTGTATCCCCATTAGGTATAACTTTTAAATATTCCTTTGTATTAGCCTTTAAGTGCACGAACAACTTTGCAGAATATGAAGCTCTGTTATTGGGGCTTGAAGTTGCAAAGAGGTATGGGATATAATTGTTGAAAGTTTTAGGAGATTCAGAATTGGTTGTCTCTTAGGTAAGATCCAAATATGCATAAAAAAATAATAGATTGAAAAGATATAAGCATGCAGTTTGGGATATCATTGAGCATTTTAGTGCTTTTTCTATTAATTGGATAGAGAGATCAAAGAATATCATGGCAGACTTTTCGGCCAATGTTGCATTGAAAAATGATCATGCAACACTAACCGGCATATCCACTATGGAAATAAAATCTAGGCCTCACATCCGTGATAATGTGTATAATTGGCAAGTTTTTGCCAATGATGAAGATATTCTTAGGTTCATACAATGCATTGATGATTATGATGGACAAAAAATTGACTGCAATGCATTGGTAGATGTGATTGACAATAGAGAAACAGTATTCGGCAATGACTTGGTTCAGCTAGAAACAAATGAGGTACCAAAAGGGTTAGTAGAGCTTGAGGGCATGTTTAGCTATAATGACAGTCACTTGCACCAGCAATCAACTACCAAATTAGAAGAATCGAAGGAAGTAAACTATGTTTTCTCAAGGTATAATCAGGTGCTAGTGAAGGAATCTAAGCAATTCAAAACCGCTTTCACCACCCCTTGGGGAACATATGTTTATGTAAGAATGCCATTTGGATTAAAAAATGTTGGAGCTACATTTCAGAGAGCTATGGATGTAGCCTTGAAATAATTCATCAACATCATCATGGTAGTGTACCAAGATGATTTAACATGTTTCTCTAAAAGGGCTGATGACCACTGTGGACATTTGGAAAAGGTGTTCAAAAAGGCCTTGGAATTTGGTGTGTCATTAAACCCCAAGAAGTGTCATTTTGTTGTTATTGAAGGGAAGTTGCTAGGGCATATTGTCTCCAAGGAAGGGGTAAGGATAGACCCTGAAAGAATTGAAGCAATAAACAATGTGCCTAAACCAAAAAGTGTTAAAGGCATTCAATCTTTTTTAGGCAAAGTTAATTTTGTTAGAAGATTCATTGCCAACTTTGCAGAGGTGGTAAAGCCCATTGCTAGATTACTCAAGAAGGATACAAAAATTTTTTGGGATCAAGAAGCTTCAAAGGCTTTTGTTGAGAATAAGAGAGCTATTCAGGAACCATCTGTACTGAAATCCCTGGATTATAGTAAGCCCTTTTCTTTATTCTCTTTTGCTTCATATCATACAGTAGCAACAGTATTGTTGCAAAAGGACAATGAGGGACATGAACATCCCATAGCTTTCTATAGCAAGTCTTTACAAGCAGCAGAATTAAAGTATGATATCATGGAAAAATAGGCATATGCTTTGGTTAAGGCTATCAAGGCTTTTAGGCCATATCTTGTAAATGCACAAGTAGTTTCTTATGTTCCACATGCTACAGTAAAGGACATTTTGTCCCAAACTGAGGTTACAGGAAAAGGTGCAGATGGATTAACAAAATTCAAGAATTTGATTTGGAAATAAAGATCACCAAATTGGTGAGAGGTTTAGGCCTGGCAAAGCTTATGGCTGAATCCAATCTTCTTGATGTTGAAATAAACAATGTTGAAGTTGAAAACATTGTAGTCACCAGCATTGAAAAGCAACCTTGGTATTCAGAAGTAGTATATTTTTTGAGAGATGTTACATTTTTAGAAGGGATGACCCAAAATCAGAAAAGGACACTAAAGCTTAAATCTCAAAAATATGTTCTTATTCAGGGTGACCCTTTTTGGAGAAATGGAGATGGGGCATTACTAATGTGTTTAGATGAATTCCAGGCCAAGAAAGTGTTGATTCAAATGCATGATGGAGTATGCGGAGGTCATTACTCTACTAAGACAACTACTAGAAAGATATTCAGGGATGGGTATTATTGGCCTACTTTATTTAAAGATGCTTATGAACATGTTAGGAAATGTGACCTATGCCAAAGGTTTTCATCCAAGCTAAAATATGATGGAGCTTTACCTTTAAATCTGGTCATAGTGGAAGCCCCTTTTGTTCAATGGGGCATTGATTTTATTGGAGAAATTGTTGAAAGATTAGGAAGAGGCCACAGGTGGATCATAGTCGCAATTGACTATTTCACTAAATGGATCGAAGCCATACCCACCAGGAGAGCTACAAGTAAAGTTGTCATCGATTTCCTGGTAGATAATGTTATAACTAGATTTGGAGTCCTGCAAAATTAGTAATGGATAATGCTATGAGTTTTAGGTCTAAAGAGTTTGTTACATTTTGCACTAGTCATGGGCTACTTATGTCCTACTCTTCACCCTATCATCCTCAAGGGAATGCACAAGCCGAATCCAGTAATAAAAGCCTCTTGAACACTATAAAGAAAATCTTAGAAGAGAACAAGAGGTCATGGGATCAAAAGTTGAAATTAGATTTGTGGGCTGATAGAATTAGTGTCAAGAAGGCCATTGGAATGTCACCTTTTGAACTAGTTTATGTTACACAAGCTAGAGTGCCAGTAAACAATCTTCTCCCAGTATATAAATTCCTACAAGCTAAAGACATGGAGTTGTTTGAGCCTATGGAAGACTGAATGATTCAGATGGTGGAAGTGGAAGAAATCAAAACTTTGGCCCATAAGAGAAATTTGAAGATCCAATTGCAGTCTAAGTATCTGTTTGACAAAAGGACATCATTGAGAAAGTTTCAAATCGGTGATGTTGTTCTTCAATGGAATGCAAAAGGATAGGACAAGGGAAAGCATAAGAAGTTTGAGTCATTATGGATTGGCCCCTCTATGGTCTATGATGTGAATGGAAAAGACTCATACTTTCTAAAGAATATGAGTGATGAAGTACAGGAGTTTTCAGTGTATGGACAAATCCTGAAGCATTACTTTTCTTGAAGTCCATGCACAGTAGGTCCTTGTTTGTATATATTTAGGTTTTCTTTAGTGGTTGTTTTTCGGCTTGTGTTTTGGTCTATTTTTCTAGAGTTTTCTATGTTTCTTGTGTTGATCTTGCGATCAACCATCCCCAGTTAGAGCCACTGTTATCACTATTCAAAAAATGGGTATTCTTTTCCCATGATTGGCTAAGTGTATGAAGTTTTTGAGTTAGGTATCGCCCATGTTCTTTAAAAATTGTTTTGAGTCCTAAGGGGTTTAGGGTTTAGGTTTTAAAGTCATTTCAATATCTGAGAAAAACCCCTTCTAGTTTCTAATTTGGCATTACTTTATTCACTTAAGTGGTGGATCCATTTATCATAAAAAGTGTTCCCCCCTTATCATTTACCTAGGCAGTCCCTTTAAATGTTTTAATTTTTGTTCATTTAATCTGCCTTTTCTAAAGTTTGTCGGGCCTTATAAGCATCTTGCAACTTTCTGTTGATCTGACAACCCATGTTGATTCGCAACCAAAAAGTGTTCGAAAGTTAGCTTCCGCGAATTGGCGAAAGGCAAAAGTGGACCTGACTTATAGGTTTGGACTGAAGCTAAACACCGATCAAGTTTCATCTGATCGGACAGACAGTGTGGTTTCATGATATCAAGTTGAACGTGTTTTAACCTTCGTGAAATGGCGAAAGGGTTTGGTGGTTCCCAGAGACAAGGGATCTTCTTTCGTTAAAGAGTGATCGGGTTGGAAAAGGATCAATGGCTCACGTTGATTTGTGACCCAGAGATGCACGAGTTCTACCTTCAACGAAAAAGAGAAAAGGTAAAGGGTCCCACCAAAGGTGGCAGTGAACGTGGTAGGTCCAGCTAGCAATGACAGAGTAGTGACAAGGCATTCAGTTGGCGGTCTGCAGTGGGCCCGAGCACGGTTTCCATAGAAAGGAAAAAAAAATGAGCAAGTTTCTGAGATCAAATGGCTCAAGTGAATTCGTGATGCTAGCAGGTTAACCTTCGTGAAGTGGAAAAAAGACCAGTGCTCCCAAAGACAGGCAGGGCCCGAAGTTAAAGGCTGATCAGGTCTGTTTTGATCTAACAGTTCTCGTAGTTTCATGGCTGCAAGCCAAATGAAGAATAATGTTTGCAAAGTTGTGAAAGATAAGTGGAAATCACGCAAAGACGTGATGTGGCATAACAGCTACCACTTTTTGTAGAGCTCGATAGTGATGTGTCGATTGACACGTGGTTTTAAAAAGTGGTTGAGGGCCCGCCTTGGTGTAACCAGCAATTATGTGCGAATAATAAAGATAACACATGGTGGATTAAAGTTGGAACCCATAAAATTTTCCAAGGCTAATGGTTAGCTGCCATGTGGCATTTATTAATTGGAGAACAAGTGGGGTAAGTATTTTCTGATAAAGGGCCCACTTAAAAGGCATTCATCTCAAGATTGATCCAATGCTTCTCATTGTTTCGTGGCCTGAAGATGCCCACAGCTTAACTTCAGTGAAATGGTGAAAATCATTAGCTGTCAAGATGAGGCGCGGTTAGTAAGTAAGATTGACCTTCCTAGTTGGAGTTAAAGACCAGGTGATTTGAGTCTGATCTAACGCTTGGCATGGCTTCACAAAGGAAAAGTGGATGACTGTTAAAGTCCACAAAGTGGTGAAAAGGAGGTAGGGTCAGGCACTAAAGAAAAGAGAACAAACGGAGATAAAGGCGATGTAAGTTCCCGTGATCCAACATCCAAAATTGTTTCACAAAAGAAAAGAGCACAGGTTTTATGTTCTGTGAAATAGCGAAAGAGAGGAAAGACTTAGAGAAATTATGACCCATTGGAGCTAGTTTTGAATTTGATTTGGCGAATTCAATTCTGAAAAGAAAGCTGAAGCATGTGGAGTTAATTTCTAGAAAACTTAAATGCCAACTTGTCCTGTGGAGTCCACATCAACTTGATTGTTAAGTATTGTTTCATCAAAGTTTGTTGCAGGGCGATTTTCTTCAGGCATATAATCAAATTTTTTGTGCTCTTCTTGATAACTCTTGGTTTGTTCTCAAATACTACTATGTGAATTACTTCATTGGAGGTTTGTGCTAGCTTCTAGTGGTATAATTGTTTGACTAGAATGGCACCAAAAAGAGAATTAACAGGGAAGGTGAATTACCAGGACCAAAATATCTGTGATGATGTTTTAGAGCAATTAGCCATGTCCACCAATGTTGGGGCTAAGGCCAAAGAGCTAGTACCCAAGAACCCTCATCTAAAAATTGGAGATGGCCTTTATGATAAGGGGAATTGGTTGAGGGACCCTAAAATAGGATTGTTAGGCTTAGGAATATTCAAAGTCAGTTTTGGGCAGAGGAATTCCCCAGCTCCTTTGAATGGCATATGGGAACAGGATGTAGGAAAGCTTATGGTCCTAGATGTTTTTATGGATGTAGATCTATTAGCTCTGATTGCACAAAAATATGACCCTATGGCAAGATGCATTAGGAACATAAAGGGATCAATCTTGATTGAGATAAATGAAGATGAATTCAGGAAAGTGTTTAAACTTAGTGAGTCCTCCAATTTGTTAGAGCCTATTGACTTTGACTCATTAGCCCAGGTTTACAACGCACAAAGGGATCATCTTAGAAATGGCCCATTGAAAGAATTCTTTATAAAGATAGGGGGGTTAATAGTTGTAGGCCCTAGTACAATGGAACCATTCTCTCTCAACTTATTTACTATGAGAGCTAAGTGTATTTATTGGGCATTATGCCAGATCTTTGGAGAAGATGCTGAAAAGAATATGCCAACCCACTATATGTTAATGATTGCACAAATTCTAAACCCCTCCATAGCAATAACATTGGATTATGCCTCATACCTTGCTGATGCAGTTCATAAAGGGCTAGTAGGAATCAAGAATGGTAAGGTGGATAGGCCATTTGGATGGTATCCCATGTTAATGTACATGTTTTTGTTCAAGGGTTTTGATTACTTTGCAAAGGAAATGGACCTGATCAAGATAAAGGATATAGAGCAGATGCCCATGCAATTGTGGAGTATGGTTCTATCTTTGGATAGAGAGGATGCAAGTTATCTAAAGTTTGACAGATGCTTTGCATCTAAAATTAGGATTCTTCTATGCGGAGAAAACCCTAGAATCCCTAAGGCTCTCTTGGAGTTTCTTAGACCTAAGGACTTTGCAGAGGATATCAAGATTGTTCACAATTGGGGAGACATATATCTGTACCCTATGTCTACTATTTTTAGAGTGTTTGGATTTAGTGGCACCCCCTATTTACTACCCTATCAAGTCCCATTAAAGATAGGGATTGTTGAAGTATTAAGATAGATTGGGGGAGTGCAGGAGGCTGAGTTAACTAACAGGGGTAAAGGAACAATTTGCCCAACTATTACCATGGCCCACCACTTTGTAATCACTAAGGGTGGATGGAAATATTTTTAATAATTCTTTAAGCCATATAGGTTGTCAACTATAGCGTGAAGATGTGGAGACCCCGAAGCCTTTTTCAATGGCATGTTCAGAAAAAGAGCAGTGTGTAGAGGTAGGCCACATCAATTTTAGTTCCTAGAAGATCTTATTAGAAATGAATTCAACTTAGATGAGCAGGAACTGAGGAAGGAGAAGTGGGTTGGATATAAGAAAGCCCTTGACTTTATACATCAATTTGACACTAGCTATGACCCTCTTTCTAGCTTCAATCCATTTGAGGAGAAAATTAAATTCCTATTCTTTATTTTGAAGGCCTCATGCAGACCTTAAAAGAAAAGAGAGAGGCCATAATGCAAAAGGAGCCCGATAAGGTTAAGATGGTCTTGGCTAAGCTAGCCTTTGCTAGACCTATCCCACCCGGTGACTATGTAATGTGCAAGAAGTCAAAGTACACTATGATGATGCGAGTGACAGATGAGCCCTCCACTTCAAAAGGGAAAAGGAAGGTTGAAGATGTCATTGACATTCAGGATTCCCCTAAGAGACAAAGAGTTGGAAAGGAAATTGAAACTGATGAGCCTCAATATTCTCCATCTCAGTCTCCTATCCACATTGGAGATGAACAAGTTGTGGCTGAACAATTATTGTAGTTAGGGAATCTCAGTGAGATTGCCTATACCTATGAGGAGACCCAAGAGGGGATGCCTGAAGAGCCACCTAGTGCTGAAATGGATTTGACTGATGGTGAGTTAAAGGGTGAAGAATTGGACCTTACTGTTAAGCAAGCTAGTGAAGAATTCCTAGCTAGCAGTAATTTTGTCACATCAGGAGCTTTTATGAAGTTTTTATGGAAGCAAAATATTGATCAATTCAAGATCAGATGTGAGGAAAAGGTAAGTGAACAACCTCTCAAGGATGCAGCCCAAGTGGAGGAAGAGGTTAAGCAAGAAATGATGGGGGAGTTCAAAGAAATCACTCCTAAGAAAGGAAAAGAGATGTTGGATAAAGCTGGTGTGTTGACTCTCCCTAAATGGGATATAGCCGATGCATTGATTCTTGATGCAGTGAGGAAGAAGACAAAACCAATGGAAGGAGTGACCTTTAGCAAGGATAATGTTTCCCTGGTCATGTGGTCTCTAAAAAGAGATGAACATCTGTGTAGGGGAAAAAGCGAGACTAGGTTAATCATGCCCTAATCCTACCTTTTGACACACATTACGGAATATGAAAGAGCCTAGAGATATCGCACAATTGGCTACTTATTTTTGTGAAAGAGAGAGCCATAGGATATCTATTAGGATTTCTATTCCCTTGTTGAAATTGTAAGATCAAGTAATGCAAGTTCAAACCCTAATCCCAAAATGCAAGTATGAACTAATAACAAGATTGCAGAATTGAGATTAAACAATGAACAACTATAAATACAAGGATGAAATAAGAATGCAGATGTGTACCCGGAGTCAAAATCGGACTGAAAATGTTCGAGACAGGGGCACGGGCGCCACTGTCCTGAAAACTGCACCGGAAACTGTTGTTCTGCACTCTGGAACACTGTCGGAAAGCTGTCTGAAAGCTATCTATCCGGACGACCAGGGCACCCAGCGCCTCTGTCCCAGGGACCAGGGCACCTAGTACCCCTGTCCTGGTAGGACCAGGGCACCCAGCGCTCCTGTCCCAGTCTTCTGCTCTACAATTTGATACAGAGTGCTGTCTCGACCTTCTCTCTCCGGATCTGTATCTCGCGGCGTCGTCCGAATCCCGAAACCTGCAATGATATCTGAAAAGGGGTGTATGGGTGGCTATATAGGGTTTTGCCTTAGTCAAACCCCCGCTTTGGTGATTTCCACCTCCACGAATAGCCAAGTTGTTTTGTAAAATGTATTGTGTGTGCAGACCTAGTGTGTGTGCAAGGTCCTAAAATGCAAGAAAGCAAACTAGAGCAACCTAGAAAGTAAACCCTAATTGCTTGTAAATGATAGTGTAAATGCTCTAAATCAAGATGCAATGTGATCTAAAGCATGAATAAATGATGTATTAAATCTTATGTAAAGACATGAAAACAACATGAAATCATACCCAACCCTCAAGGAAGGAGTACAAGCCAATCTTCAGTCGGTAATCTCCTATTGTTCTTCAATGTCTTCCAAGCCCTAAGTGGATGAATGAATTTGATATATGCTTGATAGAAGGATGTTGAATGTTGTTGAAGTCTTCAAAGATCTGCTCTTTTGCTGCATATGAAGTTCTTGGAAACAAAAATCGGATCCCTTCAAATGAGGAAAGAGAGCTCTTATGTATGAAACCCTAGGTCGTAAATTCGTATTTTGGCCGACCTAGAGATTGAATATCCCGCCAATTTCTTGGGGTTAAGCTTTATTTTATGATTGGATCGCGCTCCTAAAATTTCGGGAAAAATGTCTGGGACCATGTGCACTCCGAGCGCCACGGTCCTCACAACTTTTCACCAAATTTTCAGGGCCGTCGGATATGATGATTTTAGAGAGAATCCCGAAGTTACAGGTGATTTCGAGATGTTTTGACCCCGAAACCAAGCCCCCAAGTTCGAAATAGGACTTACTTAGGGTTTTTGATTAAGTGGTGTATTGGAGGAATAAAATGCGAAGGGCACGCTTTAGCGAAAGGGCCCAACTTTATGATGTAGAGGACGATGAAATAGGACCTTAGACCTAATTAATTTGATTAATTAAGTGCTTAAGGAGAAATGCAATGCAGAATGTAAAATGCACTAAGGCGGGTGCTAAACTAGGGGTGAAATTGTACCACCCTAGCAAGTGTGTACAATTTACGATGCTACATTTAGCCCCCACTTTAGCAGTCATATGAGTACTACGTGCACATGCAAGCTAAAGTAGAGAAAAGTAAACATTATTTGAAAAAGGATATATGCATAAGTTGTCGGACGAAGCCCCCAGCGGTATCTGCAGTACACAGTTAGGAACCGCACCTTACAAAACACACGTTAGATCACAAAATCACCTAATGCTTACTAAGAAAAGTGATGAAATCTGTGAGTAGCTATATGCCCCCCCTGTTTCGACTTGCTTATTAGGGAGGTGAAATAGGGTAGCATGTTTACTTGCGACAAATTGTGTAAGAGAGTATTGATGAGGGGTTTTCACTAAATAGGCTTCATCAGAGCACTTTTTGGAACATCTCGAGAGTAAGAGAAGGAAAATACGATTCCAATGCAACAAACGGATCGAAAATCGCATCTCCCAAACTCAAGTTATGATAAAATGAATGATAGAGGAAAGTTAGGGTTTCAAAAGTGAAGATAAACAAATGAGAGTATATACTTTGAAAGTGACACTTACATTTGTCACTTTGTTGATTTCAGAATACTATTCAGTGCAGCGGAGCCCACATAGTCATCATCATGCCTTCATGATGACCGGAGCGTCCCACGAGGATCGAGATCCTGTGCCAGGCCATGATCGACGACGAGCCACTGGACGAGGTGAGTTGACTGAACGTTTGACTTTTGATTTTTTTCGCACTTTGACTTTTTGGTGATCGTATGCGGGCCTTGAAGGTTGATCGGGGCCCCCCCAGGGTGCCATGGTCCCTGAGGGGCGCCCTGGTCCCCCCAGGGCGCCATGGTCCCTGACAGGGGTGCCATGGTCCCTGACAGGGCGCCATGGTCCCCTCAGGGCACCATGGTCCCTGACAGGGCGCCATGGTCCCCAATCAGGGCTTGGCAAGGGGTTTCAGGACTAGCACACAATGTTCAATAGTTTGCATTAGCGATTTTGATGATTGAGTACTGATTACGGTTATGTTTTCGTGTTGCAGGGTCTCCCGTACATGAGAGAGCATACAACGGGACATATTCTTCACAGTTTGCGAGATCAGATTCCGTGACTGACTCAGGCAGAGAGAGACACACTATCGATTGTGGGATTGTGGTATGTGATCCTCATGCCAGCCATTCGGTTCCATCCTGCGATGCTGATGGCATTGATGGAGCGATGGGATCCTGACACATGCACTTTTCACCTTCCAGTAGGAGAGCTGACAGTCACACTCAAGGATGTGTACCGTATACTTCGTCTTCCTATCAGAGGAGAGACTGTTACATACGCGACCGATCGGTCAGCGGAGGATCATCAGAGAGAGCAGATGTATTGCATAGGGAGAGTCATGCTGAGTGAGATGAGAGGTCGCATCATGGTCAGCTGGCTCTTACATCCTACAGGGGAGGTACCCCTTCTGAGACGCCTTATGATAGCCATCATAGCACTAGCCGTCTGCCCTAATGGGTGAGGGACGCACATGCATGGGGGTCTCACATGGTGTATCAGAGCGATGGAGAGACACAGGAGAGTGTATGCTTGGGGTTGGAGTATGCTTGCACATCTCTATCACGACCTTGAGGAGTATGTATTCGGACAGGGGTTCAGTTTGATGACATGCACACTTCTGCAAGTGTGGATTTTAGAGCACTTCACATGCACCAGGCCCGTCGGCTTTCCGCTGAGTACAGCAAGCGAGCGACCTAGGGTGTTCGCTTATCCACTTACCAGCGAGTGGAGATTTGGAGATTTGTTATATTGGAGAGTGATTTTTGACAGACTGACAGCCGAGGTGATAGTGTGGAGACCTTACCTACGGATGCACAGATGGGATGGTATGGAGAGATAGTTAGCATGCCTACAGAGGAACCGCCTACTGCGAGGATGATATGCACACATCATAGTCCCTTTCTACTTCGATCAAGTATGGAGGAAGTTCGGGCTAGAGCAGTGTGTTCCAGCCAATGTGCCCATCTATACTCGACACTCACGGGTCCTTCCCAGACCTAGAGCAGTAGCGAGACCGACGGTAGATGACATTGAGACTACAGACTTAGAGGGATCTGATCAGGATGTAGTCACTGACTACTCTGCAGAGCCTGGAGCATAGTGCAGGTACGTCTCATGGTTTATGAGATCATATCCAGGTCCTATCTTTCCACCAGATCATCCAACAGGCTATCCAGGCCCATGGAGACATGGAGACCAAGATGAGGACCAGGGATCCAGGTCAAAGGAGCCAGAGTTGGGAGAGGATCATGAGGAGGCGGGAGATCCTGATCCACCTACAGGCAATCAGCCCAGTGCTGAGGAGGAGGAGGAGGAGGATACAGATAGAGAGGAGGACGATGAGGGAGATGCAGGTGATGATGCGGATGAGGATGAGGATGAGGATGACGAGGAGGACAATGAGGAGGAGGGTAGAGATGATGAGGAGGAGTCGGATGTAGCTCCCCACCATTCAGGAGATGATACCATAGCTCTGGATCCACCTCTTATTCCCCAACAGGGGGAACATGAGGCGATACGGAGACCTATTCCTAGTACCGTCCAGCCTACACCCATCATGCACAGATTATTCGAGTGAGGGGAGCCTAGTGGTGCCCAGGCACAGATGCTACCATATCATGATCCCTACTGGCATGAGGGAGATCCAGGTATAGTAGTTTTATATTGATTGATTAATGTTTTGATGATATAGAATGGTACTAACAAAAAATCTGTTCTACTACCACAGCTAATGTGCAGGAATGGCGTTCCCTGATTCAGCAGGCAATGACAGACATTTCCATGATAGCACAGATCCCCAGTTCCTCATAGATTGCCTATAGGCCTCAGGGGAACGCGGGTCGGCATGAGTATTTGTTTTCCCCATTCCAAGTACAGGTAGATATATGGAGGGAGAGAGAGAGAGTCCTATCAGAGGACCTTCAGCAGGCGCGGTAGAGAGAGAGAGTCCTATCAGAGGACCTCCAGCAGGCACGCCGAGATCTAGCAGTGGCTCAGGCCGAGGCTACCACCTATCGCGCGATCCTTATGGATAGGGATCGTAGGAGTTCCTCTTGGAGTCACTCACGGTCTGTATCGCACTACACACCCATGGGTCCACCTCCATGGCCAGATTAGGAGGGAGCATCCAGTTGACACTCTCTAGCCACTAGCCCTAGGGATAGGAGATGATTTTATGATGTAAAAGAGAGGTCACATTTTGGATATACAGTGACCTATATTTGTATATGATCCACACATATATATATGTATATATACATGCTTCTCTTTTGTCTCAAATGTGTTATCTTTAATGCTTAAAACAATGTATATTTTGTTTTGATTAAATCTAATACATTTGGTAAATGTACATGCATGTTCAGAATTTAATTTCCATGTGATTGATTTCTCAATGCTCCATGATTGAATTGATACATGTGTGACTTAATTAAATATTTAATCAAGTACTACATTGATGATAAGGAAGACATATGCATTAAGTCTAAGAATCATATAACTAATGTGATTTAATTCTGAACTTAAACACAACATGATATGATTCTACTTAACACATAAAGACACTGTATAATATGCTAGCATAATAGGAATGTAAATCTTTTACAATTTACATAAATGAATTCAAGACAAACTATAAAGTAAGAAGACACGCTTGTCAGGAATGAAGCAATATAGATTAAACAACATAACATTTAATTCTATTTTGCTTTAATTAAGAGATACTAACATATTATCCAATGTTGAAGAATTGAAAAGAAGATAGATGAAGAATGAAGAATTAAGCATAATATCTACGCAAGTGCATAGCATTGATAGGTTCTTTAAGAGGTGTACTGTCTACATCTGCTATCTTGTAAGCACCTAATCCATAATCCTCAATAACGATATATGGTCCAAGCCAATTAGGACTAAATTTTCCCTTTTCTGCAGGTAAGGCATTCACATTGCGCTGATTCTCATAAAGGACTAAGTCACCTACTGAGAAGGAACATTGAATGACCTTATCATTATAGCTTCGTTGTAGAGTTTTGTGATACGCTTGAATATGCTCAAGAGCATTTATGCGCTGGTCATCAAGCATCTCAAGCTGTTGAAGTCGTTGTTCTCTATAAGAGTCATCATCTACTATACCTTTGAGAGAAACCCTAAGTGATGGAATCTCTAATTCTAAGGGCATAATAGCGTCAGCACCATAAACAAGATTATAAGGAGTAGTTCCCGTAGCAATTCGTACACTCGTTCGGTAGGCCCAAAGAGCATAGATTAGCTGGTTACTCCAATCCTTACCATGCTTATTCACAGTTTTGTGAAGAATTTGTTCAATTATCTTATTGGATGATTCGGCTTGGCCATTTGATTGAGGATAGTATGGTGTAGAAAATCGATGTTTGATATGATACTTCTCGAGGAATTTCTTCACATCCTTGTTCTTAAACGATGTCCCATTATTTGAGATAATAGTGGAAGGTATCCCGAATCGAGAGATAATGTTTTCTAGAAGGAATTGACAAATCACTTCAGCAGTAGTAGAGCGAAGGGGAATAGCTTCTACCCACTTCGTAAAGTAATCTATTGCGGTTATAATGAAGGTGTGTCCTTGAGATGAAGGAGGAGAGATTTTTTCGATAAGATCCAAACCCCATGCAGAGAAAGGCCAAGAAGCTACTTGAGAACGAAGTTCTTGGGCAGGAGCATGAATCAGATTATTGTGTTGTTGACATTGATGACATTTTTTAACAAATGAAAAGGAATCCTTCTGCATAGTTTGCCAATAGTATCCCATACGAAGCAATTTATGAACCAAGGATTTGCCCCCAAAATGCCCCCCACAGGCACCTGAATGTGCCTCTTCAAGAGCAACAGGGATTTCCGACTTGTTAAGACAACGAAGGAGAAGACCATCATAACCCCTTCGGTAAAGGACATTACAAAGAATGATATACCTAGCAAACAGCTTGCGGATTCTAGCCCTAGTGTTCCTATTAGCGGAATCAGGAAAGGTACCATCGGTCAAATATCTTACGATATGTGAGTACCATTCGTCTGAGTCTACAAAGTCACAACATGTTACCAGGCTAGAATCATCTACAATAGCTGGAGAAATAAGGTTGTGAATAACAAATTTAAGATCGACCACAGGGTCCTCTAAAGATACCAGAGAAGCCACACATGCCATTGCATCCACATGTCGATTATCTTTTCGAGGAACGGGTTCCATAGTATAAGAATCAAAATTTTGTAATAAAGAGATAGCAAGGTCTTTATATTGTGATAATTTGTCTTGTTTTGCTTGATATATTCCTGTTACTTGTCTTATAATCAATTGCGAATCTCCATAGATATGTATGTGTTTTATATTCAGAGCTAAGGCTGCTTTTATTCCTACTATAAGAGCCTCATACTCAGCAATGTTAGTGGTACACAGGAAATTTAGATGATATGATAAAGGAATGGACTTCTTTGTAGGAGAAATCAGAACAACCCCTGCCCCCGATCCCGTACGACACTTAGAGCCATCAAAGTATAACTCCCAAGTTTCATCTTTCTCTATAGAAAGAATGAAGTCATCAGGAAAAGACTTAGGGTTAGGGAAGGAGAAAGGTGAAGGGGCCTCAACTAAGTGATCGGTCAATGCTTGCCCTTTAATTGCTCTTTGTGAAACAAATTTAAGGTCAAATTCAGTTAACATCATAACCCACTTAGCTAGACGTCCTAATAAATCAGTTTTAGAGAAAAGATGCTTCAAAGGATCAAACTTTACCATGACGTGGACTTTTGAATTTAAAAGATAATGTCTCAATTTCTGAGTCGCAAACACCTAGGCCAAGCATTGTCTTTCTATCGCAGAATATCGGGTCTCATAATCGAGTAAGGTACGACTTATGTAATAAACTGGACAGTCCTTACCATCTTTATCATGTTGTGCCAACAATGCTGTGAGAGCATGAGAGGAAGCAGTTGTATACAGAAGGAAGGGTTTAGAAGGTTCGGCAGGTTGAAGAATAGGAGGACTAGCCAAATACACTTTTAAATCTTCAAATGCTTGCTGACAATCCTCATTCCATTGAAAAGTGATATCCTTTTTAAGAAGTTGAGTAAAAGGAAAGGTACGATCCGCAAGCTGAGACATGAACCTACGAATAGCTTGAATCTTTCCTTGTAAGCTTTTAAGTTGAGACACATTTCTAGGAGGTGGCATGTTGATAATAGCATCTATTTTCTTAGTATCCACCTCAATCCCATGATGTGAAACTATGAATCCTAATAGTTTTCCACTATCCACACCAAAAACACATTTTCGGAGATTCAAGTGCATGTGATATTTATGAATTCTTTCAAAGATTTGACGAAGGACTTTAACATGATCCATGCGAAGAAAGGATTTGGCCAAAATATCATCAACATAATCCTCTAAAATCTTATGCATATAATCATGAAAGATAAGGGTCATCGCTCATTGATAAGTTGCATCGGCGTTTTTAAGTCCAAAAGGCATCATTATCCAACAAAACGTACCCCAAGGAGTAGTGAAAGCCATTTTGAATTGATCTTGAGGGTTAATAAAAATTTGATTGTATCTTGAAAAACAATCCATGAAGGATAACAAGGCATGTCCTGCCGTAGAATCAACTATCATGTCAATGTTTCGAAGAGGGAAATCATCTTTCAAGGAAGCTTTATTCAAATCTTGAAAGTCAGTACACATCCTTATTTTGTTATCTGGTTTAGCCACAGCGACAATATTTGAAATCCATGGGGAATAGTCAATAGGGTGGATAAATCCAGCCTCCAATAATTTTTCAATCTCAGCCTTAACAAGCAGAGCCACCTTAGGATTCATTTTTTGAATCTTTTGTTTCACGGGCTTAGCATCAGGAACTAAGACAATATTATGAGTAACAATCTTAGGATCTATACCAAGCATATCAGAATATGTCCAAGCAAAGATCTCAAGGAATTCATGCAATAGTTCTTCATATTGTTTCTGTTCCTCTTCATCCAAACATTTTCCAATTTTAATAACTTTCTCTTTATTTCAAAGGTCTATCTTAACATCAGTGGTGTCACTTATGACAAGATTACTTTGTTGAGGAGTGTCCTTTAAGTGAGGGAACTCTTTCACAATCTCGTCATTATCAATCTCTTTTCCAAAATAGGCTTCAGTGTTCAAACAATAAGGGAGTCCCCTATTGTGATGATAACGAGGAAGAGTATCATAGGCTCCCAAGAACTCAGCTAAAGCATCGTCGGTAGGGAAGATATCCAAAGCACAATCACCCGAAGGATCCCCATCAATATACTTAGGGTGCTGCATTGATAGAGATGTAGAAATAGCATTAACACTAATGCATGGTCTTTTAGAAGCTTTAGTACGTCTGCAGGGATTATAGCCAAGTCCAAAGGCATAATTGTGAAAATTAGTCTCTAGAGGAACTCTTATCCCCTGTTCATGAGCACCACAATCTTTTCCATGATACCCATGCTTAGCAAAAATGCGAAAACCACGACCATAACGATTAGCCATTTCAGGAAGAGAAGGTGGTTTTTCATAAGACAAAGAATCAAACTCTTCATAATTAGAGATGTGAGGAGAAGAAGTTTGAGAAGCGGCCACAAAATTATTACTCATAGATTCAGGTAAGGTTGATTGATTTTTAGCTTCTTCTTTCTTTTCAACTTTATGATTTTCAGCTTCATCCTTCTTTTCAACTTTAATTTCTCTAGAAGGAACCTTATATTCACCTACAAAGGTAGGGTTAAAATCAAGAGATCCCCAATCATCCTCTGCGAGAACCTTCTCAGGATCAAAATCTTTTTTATGTGTAATTTCAAGTCGAGAAGGATCTTCTTCAGGAGTTCCAGACTCATCCAAAGAATTTTGATCATCGGAGAGCAAGGACTCATCGATAGGTTTCTTGTTTAAAGAGTCATCACTAGACGAGGATGGCTTAGAAGAACCCCCTTTCGAAGTAGATGTTTGTAGACAAGCTTGAAAATTAGTATCACCTATCAAAGTGTATGTCTTATTGTTATAAACGAATTTAACTTGTCTATGCAATGTAGAGGGGATAGCTTGCATGCTGTGAATCCAAGGCCTCCCTAATAATAAGTTATATGTTAAATTTCCCGGCATAACATGGATAGGAGTAGGCAAAGTAACAGGTTCTACTGTGAGAGGTAAGGTGATGATACCTAATGAAGTCTTAGCCACATTGTCAAAGCCACAAATGGGACGAGAGTCAGGCTCAATAAGAGATGTATCCACATTCATCTTATTCAATAGATTAATGCTACACACATTAAGGCCAGAGCCATTATCTACTAGTGTTCGTCTTATAGCAGTGTCTTTCATGATAACCATAATCATCAAGGGATCATATTGTTGTTGAATTTCACTAGTAGGCAACTCATCTTGGGTAAACACAATTTGAGCTTTTGGATTCATCACAGAGTTAACAAAAGATGCTATATTACTAGATGTATTCGGTGGAGGAACATTCAAATCTTTCAAGGCATCTTGTAACATTCCATGATGAGCGGAAGAAGTTTGAATCAAATCCCAAAGGGATATCTTAGCAGGGGTAGCTTTAAGTTGTTCTATGAGATCATATTCCTTACCCATAACTTGCGAAATACGAGGAGCTTGAGGAAGAATTGGTTGAGGATTAGGAAGGGAAACTGGAATAACAGGAGGAGGATTAGGTTGCCTATTATTTCTGGTATGATAAGTATGGGCAACCGCATGATAACTCTCTCTAGTTATTTGTTTAGCATAACTGTAAGGACTTATAGGTTTCCTTCCTTGCACAGTGATAATTGGTTTATTCGGGGTACGAAAGGAATCATGATCATACCTTCCTTGGACAGTAAGGAGAGGTGATTTAGGAACTTGAAAGGTGGGAGAAGGATAAGAACCTTGGACTTCAAAGAGAGGCTTATTATGTTCATTCAAGTTTATCATGTTAACCAATTTAGAGGTCTTGTTCTTGTTTAAAGATTTCGATAAAGCCACAAAGTCATCAAGAGCATCATCCAACAAAGCATGATCATATCGGTTAAAAGGTTTATCTTTTGATTCAAAAGGAGACATCTCCTCATAGAGGGGATTATTGAAAACAACCATGTTACTAGATTCAGGGGAAGAGTTGATAGGAATGTATCCTTGAGAGGAATCATTCGACTTATCTTTCTCATCACACCTAAATGGCATATTAACAAGGTTTATGAGTTTTTGGTAAAATGAAGGTTTGGCATCCTTAGGGTTTAAAAACTCATCTAAAGCTTCATCTATTTCATCTTGGCTATACTCATAATAATCATCAAAAGCATGAACATTTTGCAAATAAAAATCTGACATTTTGAAAAGATTGCATAAAATTTAAACACACAATGCAAAGAAACACACTTTTTTTTTTTTTTTTTTTTTTTTAATGAAAATGAAATGAAAACACACTAAATCTAGATCTAGATTTAACAAATGTAATGCAAGAGGAAGCAATGATAGATTCACGTCGGGTTCACCAAAATGTGTAGGGGAAAAAGCGAGACTAGGTTAATCATGCCCTAATCCTACCTTTTGACACACATTACGGAATACGAAAGAGCCTAGAGATATTGCACAATTGGCTACTTCTTTTTTTGAAAGAGAGAGCCATGGGATATCTATTGGGATTTCTATTCCCTTGTTGAAATTGTAAGATCAAGTAATGCAAGTTCAAACCCTAATCCCAAAATGCAAGTATGAACTAATAACAAGATTGCAGAATTGAGATTAAACAATGAATAGCTATAAATACAAGGATGAAATAAGAATGCAGATGTGTACCCGGAGTCAAAATCGGACTGAAAATGTTCAGGACAGGGGCGCGGGCGCCACTGTCTTGAAAACTGCACCAGAAACTGCTGTTCTGCACTCTGGAACACTATCGGAAAGCTGTCTGAAAGCTGTCTGTCCGGAGGACCAGGGCACCTAGCGCCTCTATCCCAGGGACCAGGGCACCCAGTGCCCCTGTCCTGGCAGGACCAGGGCACCCAGCGCTCCTGTCCCAGTCTTCTGCTCTGCAATTTGATACAGAGTGCTGTCTCAACCTTCTCTCTCCGGATCTGTATCTCGCGGCATCGTCCAAATCCTGAAACCTGCAATGATATTTGAAAAGGGGTGTATGGGTGGCTATATAGGGTTTTGCCTTAGTCAAACCCCCGCTTCGGTGATTTCCACCTCCACGAATAGCCAAGTTGTTTTGTAAAATGTATTGTGTGTGCAGACCTAGTGTGTGTGCAAGGTCCTAAAATGCAAGAAAGCAAACTAGAGCAACCTAGAAAGTAAACCCTAATTGCTTGTAAATGATAGTGTAAATGGTCTAAATCAAGATGCAATGTGATCTAAAGCATGAATAAATGATGTATTAAAGCTTATGTAAAGACATGAAAACAACATGAAATCATACCCAACCCTCAAGGGAGGAGTACAAGCCAATCTTCAGTCGGTAATCTCCTATTGTTCTTCAATGTCTTCCAAGCCCTAAGTGGATGAATGAATTTGATATATGCTTGATAGAAGGATGTTGAATGTTGTTGAAGTCTTCAAAGATCTGCTCTTTTGCTGCATATGAAGTTCCTGGAAACAAAAATCGGATCCCTTCAAATGAGGAAAGAGAGCTCTTATGTATGAAACCCTAGGTCGTAAATTTGTATTTTGGCTGACCTAGAGATTGAATATCCCGCCAATTTCTTGGGGTTAAGATTTATTTTATGATTGGATCGCGCTCCTAAAATTTCGGGAAAAATGTCCGGGACCATGTGCACTCCGGGCGCCACGGTCCCGACAACTTTTCACCAAATTTCAGGGCCATCGAATATGATGATTTTAGAGAGAATCCCGAAGTTACAGGTGATTTCGAGATGTTTTGACCCCGAAACCAAGCCCCCAAGTTCGAAATAGGACTTACTTAGGGTTTTTGATTAAGTGGTGTATTGGAGGAATAAAATGCGAAGGGCACGCTTTAGCGAAAGGGCCCAACTTTATGATGTAGAGGACGATGAAATAGGACCTTAGACCTAATTAATTTGATTAATTAAGTGCTTAAGGAGAAATGCAATGCAGAATGTAAAATGCACTAAGGCGGGTGCTAAACTAGGGGTGAAATTGTACCACCCTAGCAAGTGCGTACAATTTACGACGCTACAACATCAAAAGAAAAAGGATACCCTAGGGTCAAGCTACCATGGAGGCATGATTGTTAAAAGAGTCCAAGACATAGAGGTAGTAGAAGTTGCAAGCGTAGTCCTAGAGGCTCTTTTGGAGTTTCTTAGACCTAAGGAGTTTGCAGAGGATATCAAGATTGTTCACAATTGGGGAGACATATATTTGTACCCTGTGTCTACTATTTTTAGAGTGTTTGGATTTAGTGGCACCCCCTATTTACTACCCTATCAAGTCCCATTAAAGATAGGGATTGTTGAAGTATTAAGATAGATTGGGGGAGTGCAGGAGGCTGAGTTAACTAACAAGGATAAAGGGACAATTTTCCCAACTATTACCATGGCCCACCACTTTGTAATCACTAAGGGTGGATGGAAATATTTTTAATAATTCTTTAAGCCATATAGGTTGTCAACTGTAGCGTCAAGATGTGGAGCCCCCGAAGATTTTTTCAACGGCATGTTCAGAAAAAGAGCAGTGTGTAGAGGTAGGCCACATCAATTTTAGTTCCTAGAAGATCTTATTAGAAATGAATTCAGCTTAGATGAGCAGGAACTGAGGAAGGAGAAGTGGGTTTCATATAAGAAAGCCCTTGACTTTATACATCAATTTGACACTAGCTATGACCCTCTTTCTAGCTTCAATCCATTTGAGGAGAAAATTAAATTCTTGTTCTTTATTTTGAAGACCTCATGCAGACCTTAAAAGAAAAGAGAGAGGCCATAATGCAAAAGGAGCCTGATTAGGTTAAGATGGTCTTGGCTAAGCCAGCCTTTGCTAGACCTATCCCACTTGGTGACTATGTAATGTGCAAGAAGTCAAAGTACACTATGATGATGCCAGTGATAGATGAGCCCTCCACTTCAAAAGGGAAAAGGAAGGTTGAAGATGTCATTGACATTCAGGATTCCCCTAAGAGACAAAGAGTTGGAAAGGAAATTGAAACTGATGAGCCTCAATATTCCCCATCTCAGTCTCCTATCCACATTGGAGATGAACAAGTTGTGGCTGAAAAATTATTGTAGTTAGGGAATCTCGGTGAGATTGCCTATACCTATGAGGAGACCCAAGAGGGGATGCCTGAAGAGCCACCTAGTGCTGAAATGGATTTGACTGATGGTGAGTTAAAGGGCCAAGAATTGGACCTTACTATTAAGCAAGCTAGTGAAGAATTCCTAGCTGGCAGTAATTTTGTCACATCAGGAGCTTTTATGCAGTTTTTATGGAAGCAAAATATTGATCAATTCAAGATCAGATGTGAGCAAAAGGTAAATGAACAGCCTCTCAAGGATGTAGCCCAAGTGGAGGAAGAGGTTAAGCAAGAAATGATGGGGGAGATCAAAGCAATCACTCCTGAGAAAGGAAAAGAGATGTTGGATAAAGCTGGTGTGTTGATTCTCCCTGAATGGGATATAGTTGATGCATTGATTCTTGATGCAGTGAGGAAGGAGACAAAACCAATGGAAGGAGTGACCTTTAGCAAGGATAATGTTTCCCTGGTCATGTGGTCTCTGAAAAGAGATGAACATCAAAAGAAAAAGGATACCCCAGGGTCAAGCTACCGTGGAGGCATGATTGTTAAAAGAGTCCAAGACACAGGGGTAGCAGAAGTTGCAAGCATAGTCCTAGAGGCTCTTTTGGAGTTTCCTAGACCTAAGGAGTTTGCAGAGGATATCAAGATTGTTCACAATTGGGGAGACATATATTTGTACCCTGTATCTACTATTTTTAGAGTGTTTGGATTTATTGGCACCCCCTATTTACTACCCTATCAAGTTCCATTAAAGATAGGGATTGTTCAAGTATTAAGATAGATTGGGAGAGTGCAGGAGGCTGAGTTAACTAACAGGGGTAAAGGGATAATTTTCCCAACTATTACCATGGCCCACCACTTTGTAATCACTAAGGGTGGATGGAAATATTTTTAATAATTCTTTAAGCTAAATAGGTTGTCACCTGTAGCGTCAAGATGTGGAGACCCCGAAGAATTTTTCAACGACATGTTCAGAAAAAGAGCAGTGTGTAGAGGTAGGCCACATCAATTTTAGTTCCTAGAAGATCTTATTAGAAATGAATTCATCTTAGATGAGCAGGAACTGAGGAAGGAGAAGTGGGTTGCATATAAGAAATCCCTTGACTTTGTACATCAATTTGACACTAGCTATGACCCTCTTTCTAGCTTCAATCCATTTGAGGAGAAAATTAAATTCCTGTTCTTTATTTTGAAGACCTCATGCAGACCTTAAAAGAAAAGAGAGAGGCCATAATGCAAAAGGAGCCTGATAAGGTTAAGATGGTCTTGGCTAAGCCAGCCTTTGCTAGACCTATCCCACCTGGTGACTATGTAATGTGCAAGAAGTCAAAGTACACTATGATGATGCCAGTGACAGATGAGCCCTCCACTTCAAAAGGGAAAAGGAAGGTTGAAGATGTCATTGACATTCAGGGTTCCCCTAAGAGACAAAGAGTTGGAAAGGAAATTGAAACTGATGAGCCTCAATATTCTCCATCTCAGTCTCCTATCCACATTGGAGATGAACAAGTTGTGGCTGAACAATTATTGTAGTTAGGGAATCTCGGTGAGATTGCCTATACCTATGAGGAGACCCAAGAGGGGATGCCTGAAGAGCCACCTAGTGCTGAAATGGATTTGACCGATGGTGAGTTAAAGGGCTAAGAATTGGACCTTACTATTAAGCAAGCTAGTGAAGAATTCCTAGTTGGCAGTAATTTTGTCACATCAGGAGCTTTTATGTAGTTTTTATGGAAGCAAAATATTGATCAATTCAAGATCAGATGTGAGCAAAAGGTAAGTGAATGGCCTCTCAAGGATGCAGCCCAAGTGGAGGAAGAGGTTAAGCAAGAAATGATGGGGGAGCTCAAAGCAATCACTCCTAAGAAAGGAAAAGAGATGTTGGATAAAGCTAGTGTGTTGATTCTCCCTAAATGGGATATAGCTGATGCATTGATTCTTGATGCAGTGAGGAAGGAGACAAAACCAATGGAAGGAGTGACCTTTAGCAAGGATAATGTTTCTCTGGTCATGTGGTCTTTGAAAAGAGATTAACATCGAAAGAAAAAGGATACCCCAGGGTCAAGCTACCGTGGAGGCATGATTGTTAAAAGAGTCCAAGACACAGGGGTAGTAGAAGTTTCAAGCATAGTCCTAGAGACTGCAAAGTTCAGTGTTGTAGTGGCAGAGAAAGAAGCAAAGGAAAAGGCAGATATCCAAGCTAAGTTGGAGATATTTTTAAAAGCTTACAACAGTGCCAAGGAAGAGGTAATGGGTAAAGATAGCATTATTAGCAAGTTGAAAAGCCAATTGGCAGGACAATACCATCAAGGTGAGTCCTCAACACTTATGATCACCTCTTCTCCTGCATGGCCTCCACCTACTAGACCCATCATTGAATTCCCACCATTGAATTCCCACCATCTCTAGCACCTTCTAGTTCCCAATTGGTTTAGATCACTCCCCGTGAGTTGGAAAAGCTAAAACAGGCTCAATCCCTATTCGCAAAGAAATATGAAGAGGGAGTGAGGTCTACAATTTTGAGTTTTACTGACACCATAGGGTCCTTATTAATGTACACCAACATGAGCAAAATTTTGGACATGTGGAATGAGCTCAATGGGGACAAGGCTATTCTGATGCCTATTTTTGACAAGTGGAAACCCAGAGAGCAGGATCTAGAACTTATTTGTGTATCTTGTGGTGAGGTAGGGGTTGGCCTCATTATCAAATCCACCTGTGACATGGCAAAGGATCTAGCAAAGTTAGCAGAAGGAGTAGATAATGTAGATAGAAAGATCAATTTGTACAAGAAAGAGTACACTAATAAAGTATTTGAATTACTCCCAAGCGGTTTTGTGAGTCCAACTCAATTGAAGGACAAACAAATATGGCTTAATGAATTAGATGCCAACCTATCATTAAGAATAAAAGAATCATTGATTCAAATGATACTTCCTTAGTTGTCAAAACAATTGAGGAGATAGAGAAAATCAAATCACACTATGGTTTTCTAAATTCAGAGGTCAACAAAATGAGGAATTCTTGGAAAAGATTAGCCAAGACGAAGGGAAAAGTGATTAACTTCTTGTGGCCTACTGACGATGTATACCAGGAATGGACAAGAAAGTACATGTTGCTGGATGTAGAGTAGTTAGAAGGGGTTACAATAGAACAACAAGCAGAGGAAGCCATAGATGCTGAAAAGGACTTTTAACCGCTTTTTGGAAAAAACTCTTATTTGTAACAAACTTTCTTTTCAAAGGTCTGAAGCTTGTATGCATCCATGTTATTATAAATGGATACTAGGACTTCTAAAAAATGATCACAAGAATTTGTAAGAAAACTCTATAGAAATATATTTGGGATTTTCTAGTCTTATGGAGAATACTCTAAGTTTTGTAATATTTTCTCAAAATTAATATCAATATACAGACTATCAACTTTCGAGCCTAAATTTTGTGTTGTCTTTTGGTCTACTTGCAAATATTTACTATTTTCTGCATGAGTAATCTAGGGTTATTCATTTGAGTATGGATTGTAAGGCAATCTTAAATAGAGGTGTTTCTTATCTTTTCTCTCTAGGAGGGAAATTAAATACGCATGAAGCATTTCTATTAGTAAATTCCTTGTGGGAGATTTTGAATTTGATGAATGAATTTTAGTTTGATAAATGTAAATTCTTATGTATGTTAGGCGTATGTGGGGTTTTATAGAAGCTGAGGTGATGGGATGTGTGGAGATATTTGATTGTGGGGGTATTGTTTAAATTTAGATGACTCTGTGGCCTGGATAAGGCACTGGTATCAATTGTGGTTATCTATTACATATCTTGTAGGTTAATACTGAACATGAGTATAAGCTTTCTTTCTTTGTTTTAGTTAGTTTTGAGGTGATAAGATTCATTGGTTTTTGGATTGGTTTACTGTGGATTTGTCTTTTAAAAGTGTGAAATCAATTCACATAAGGAATACCCTTCTGAACTTTGGATAAGTTCGAAGTGTAGAAGGTTTTAAAACCTTGTCATATGTTTCTCTGAATTTTCCTTCTCTTTGATCTCTCTTCTGCAGACAGAGTTTATCATTTTACTATAAGGGTTTTTAAAGGGAATCAGATTTTGAGAACAATAGAAGAATTTGGAGATGATCACTAGATTAAATCTATGGAAGAGGAGCTTGACCAGATTGAGAAGAAAAATACATGGACCCTAGTACCTAGATCGATAAACAAAAATGTGGTAGGTACTAAATGGGTATTCAGGAATAAATTGAATGAAGATGGAGTAGTAATCAGAAACAAAGCTAGACTGGTATGCAAAGGTTATTTGCAGGAAGAAGGAGAAGACTATGGTGAGACATTTGCACTAGTTTCTAGATTGGAAGGTGTTAGGACTCTACTTGCATTTGCAGCATATAATGGTTTGAAAGTATATCTGATGAATGTGAAGTCATTTCTAAATGGAATACTGGAAGAAGTAGTATACATCGAGTAGCCAAATGGTTATGCTTTGACTGATGCAAAGGATATGGTGTGTAAACTACACAAGGCACTATATGGTTTGAAGCAAGCATCAAGAGCATGGTATGAAAGGTTACATTCACACCTAATGAGGATAAGTTTTCAAAGAACCAGTGAAGATAGTAATATATATATCAAGACTGAAGGTGATAAGATGTTGGTTAGTTAAGTGTTTGTGGATGATATCATATTTGGAGGCAATGATGACATGAGTAATGACTTTGCAAATGAGATGAAAAGTGAATTTGAAATGTCTCTAGTAGGAGAGAAAATTCTTCATAGGTTTGCAAATTCAGCAGATGAAGAGTTGTATTTTTATCACATAGTCTAAATATGTGAAAGAGGTATTAAAGACATTTAGAATGAGCGACTATAAACTAGTTGGGACACCAATGGTTACAGGTTGTAAACTATTTAAGGAGGAGGATGCCACATCTATTGATGAAAAGGAGTACAGATCAATGATAGGGAAACTGCATTATGTTGTTCAAAGCAGACTAGATATTGCTCATGCAGTTGGTTTAGTTGCCAGATTTTAGAAGAATCCAAAGGAGACACACTTGATAGCAACTAAAAGGATATTCATATATTTGAAGGGTACTATTGACTATGGATTATGGTGTCCATATGCAGGTAACTTTGATTTGAACATTTATACAGATGCAGAGTAGGCAGGTAATGTTGATGATAGGAAGAGAACAACCAGTGGTGCATTATTTCTTGGAGGAAGACTTGTATCATGGAGCAACAAGAAGCAGAGTTGTATATCACAGTCCACTACTGAAGCTGAATATGTTGTCGCATATATGAATTGTACCTAGGCAATCTAGATGAAACACATTTTGGAAGGATTCAAGCTGAAGATTACAGATCAAGTAAAGATTTTATGTGACAACACCAGTGCAATAAATATTTCAAATAACTCGATGTTGCATGCTAGAACCAAGCATATTGAGCTCAAATATCATTTCTTAAGAGAGAAAGTGCAAAGTAAAGATGTGTTATTGGATAATGTATCTACTAAGGAGCAACTAGTAGATATCTTTACTAAACCTTTGCCCAAGACTACTTTTGAGTATCTTAGAGGTCAGCTAGGGGTTGTGCCCCTACATGAGATCATTTGAGAAGATGTGGAATACATCAATCCTGGAGCTAATTGAAGAATCTTATTGAAAGATTGGTGTAGAGTGGAGTTATTCCATGGGGGGAGCATTGAGTTGTAGATTGTTGATGCAAAACAGTGTTGTATGACACTGCATGTTTTACTTTCACTTTGGCATTGTTGTCAAAGGGGGAGAAGAAATATATTATTATGAGGAGAAGAATTGTATGATTGATAAAGAGAAGATCTATAGCCAGTTACTAGCTGAAAACATGGAGAATTAGTTGAAGGAAACTACATGGTAAAATGTAAAACATGATTCCTATTCACAATCATCACAATCAAAGGTATTGATACTTGTATTACCATTAATGCCAAAGGGGGAGATTTTTGGCATTTGCATGAAGATTTTATTGATAAACTATTATGTTGTCATTGATGTCAATTATAACCAGTAATGATGTTGTAATGATGTTGTTTTGCAATCGATAGGTGAGCTAGTGAGGGAAACCAGTATTACTTAAGAAGCAGTGAGATCAACCAGTAACCCTACCTATTGATGTGCCAAACCTTAACCAATGGAGCTTGGTGAATCAGTTGTATTGGTTTATGATCAAATGATGAATGGTAATGATTATGCCACGTATTCATGTTGTATGTGAAGAGTTTCAAATGGTTTTTTGGTGCATAGAGATAACGGTTTTATCTTGGGAATGAGTGAGTACATTGAATGAAGTGGAAACCACGTGACGAGTTACACTTTACAGGGATCGATGAAGCAGTGATCAAGGAGTGATAAAGGTTGTCTTGAATCATGTGCAATGATTGCTATGTGTAGACACCCAAAATTGTCATGTCTAATTAAATAAATATTTTATTTATTTAATTATCTAAGCTTATTTCTTCTATTAATTAAATAAATCTTTATTTATTTAATTAATTCATTTATCCTCTTCTAGCCTTATTTCTCATTTAAATAAATACATTTATTTATTTAAATTATCCTTTTCCTAAATTAAATAAATATCTTATTTATTTAATTGATCCCACTTCTTCTATTAATTATATAAATCTTTATTTATTTAATTAATTCATTAACCTTTTCTACCCATGACACATGTCATTCATCTCTTAATTCATACACTACCTACCCCTTTCATTATTTTATTATTTCTTTTACCTACCCTCTAATCATAGCCGACCTCCTTTTACACCTCTCAATCTTATCCCTCCATTTCATATAGTGTCTTCTATATAAGGAGATACTTCCTTCATTATCAAACCCTAATCAATCATTCTAACTACTTGATCAATTGACTACTTGGCATATGTGATCCTACTTGCAACCACATTTTGTTCTTTGTTGAGCTCTTGTGCACATAAAATCTGAGAGCAAATATATCAAGCAAGATCAATGGAGATAGGAAGAATGGAGATCCAAACCCTATTGGACATGTGATGGTATAATCTTTGTGATTTCGTTTGATTTGCATTGTCTTAGGTAATCTTCATATGTTATGGTGGATCTTTGTTATTGTTAGGCTAGGGTTTTGTGGTTGAATCTATTTAGCATTTCAATATCGTTATTCTTTTTATCCATTTTCACCATATACATTTTGGCATGCCCGGTGGGACTCTTGTCCCTTTTGCATTTAACATCCTTGTTGCAGATTTTGTATTTTGGAGTTGCAGATCTGACATTTTCGGCAGCATTTTGATATTCCCACGTCTGCGCACTTTCGGATCGCGTTTTTGTTTTTTTGGCACATCTACGACTTCTAGAATCACGTTTGTGTTACTGGTAGTATTTTATTTTGTAGATTCCAGGAAAGCATGTTTATGTTATAAAGTCGCGTCTACGATGTTTTTAGCCGCATCTATGTCCAGAAGCAGTGTCTACATTCTTTAGTCACGTCTGTGTCACAAAGTCACGTCTGTGTTGAGGGTAATCACATCTATGTTCACCAGTTTCAAATTTTCAATTTTTATTGATTCAGTTTTCCGATTTTGCATTTAGGGTTTCAGATCTGGTTTATTTTGAGCTAACATTTTCAGATCTAGCTAACGAAATTGGTGCAGCTTGTCTTGAAAGCAAAATCATTTGGTCGAAGGCCCCTATTTTCACAAAGTCTTTTGGGTTTAAAATTTACCTAACGTGTGTGCTTGCAGGAAGGGGTGATTGTTTCAAACAATCCAAACTACTAACAACTCTTTGTTGCAGGTCCTTGGCAAGGGTTTTTTTTTTTTTTTTATTGTGTGCCTTGTTTTCATAGACTAGCAAACACTTCAATTGGTGCACTAAAATTGAATCATTGTCTTTTGTGTCTTGAGCAATAGGCTCTTTTTGTTTAATCTTTAGAGGGCCTGTCTTCCCGTGTGGTCATTAGGACTACTAGTGAGAAGAGAACGACCCAAGTGGTAGAGAGGAAAACCCACATCTTCTGAACCACTATAAACAAATGTATTCATGGTGAAAACTATGGATAACATGTGCTGATTAGTTCATACTGACACTAAGTCTCCCCATAAACCCGTTTGATCAAATTTATTTGATCAATTGTAGGGCGTAACCCCTACCGACTGGGAGCCTTCTATATTTATAGAGCTGAAAGTGCTGCATGTATGGCCACATGAGCGGATGCCCTTACTAGCACCTTTTTGTTTTAGAAGCCCAAATCCTTCTAGTTGTTGAGGCGGGAGGTCAGACCTCTAGTAGTGGCCCACACACATACGGTTCTTAGTAGAGATACAAAGTTTGCCATGGGGAGTTTTCATGGGGACTGATGCTTGGCTGACCCGAGAAGTGAGTGCCGAGGGTGGAGCTAGTGAGGTCAAGCATCTAAGTATCTGCTCTGAATAGCGTAGCCTTGGGGGTAAAACCCCATGTGGGATCAACAACTATTGTCTTGGCCAGCCATAAGAATTGTGCTTGACTTATTTTAATAACATTCAAATATTCAAGACCAAACAACAAAACATTGTGTCTTTTGTGTCTTCAAGTGTATGCAAAACATTTTTTTCATCAAACAACACACTTTTATTGAGTCATTTTGAGTCTAGAAACTTGCAAACATTGAGTCCTCATCAACACTGTGTCCTCTTATCACGAAAAACAGTCAAACAGTCAGATTTGGTCACAACAAAACAACTTCACAGATTGAAAAAAATTGCACAAATTTTGTAGAAACGTGTTTGTGTCTGACATAATAGTGTCTGTGTTGTATAACCACGTCTGTGAAGGGTAGAATCATGTCTGTGTTCCCAGAATAAACATTACACTTTGCAAAAAATCTCAGAAGCGTGTCTGTGTTGAACAGAGCCAAATCTGTGCTGGGAAACCACATCTATGAAGTATACAGGCACGTCTGTGTTCAGAATTGAAAAACTGTTACAGTCCAGCAAACAAACACAGTTAGTTTCAGAATTCTTGAGCTTCCTAGGTCATTTTTCCAGGGTTTCATTTAGTAGTCAACCTGTCCTTGGGTCTCACAAAGTCCATCATTGCTTCACATCTCACTTTACATTCACAATTGTCTAAACTTGAGTCAAAAGGTCACTTGCTTGTCCTCATCATACTTTTTCAACACACTACATACAACAACACTTTGCTAAGTGGTCCCTCGTCAAGGTTTCTTACCTTTGGGTCTCATTTGGTCTTACTTAGAGTCAAGGTCAACTTACCTCATCAAGAGAAACTATCCTCTCTTTGGAAGTCACACCTACTCTACTACATACATACTTGGTCTTACACTTTGGACATTGCAAGTACACCTCAGATTCATTTACATTCCATCCAACTCTTGGTCTTCCATACTTTTTCCATTTTTCATTTAGTCTCACACACCTCAGTCAATACCTAGTTCATGGTTGAAACCCATCTTCAAAAATCTTGGAGAGAAACTAAAGAGGCTCAAGAGTCCGCAAACATGAGTTCTTATGAGTATGAGAATGATATCTTTTTCAATTCTGGTCATACTACATTACCTGACATGGATGCCTATAGAAACATTCCAAATGTTGAGAACATGGACACTACAAACAACAATGATACACACAATGATGATATGGACAACTTTTTAGTACATTCAGCAGATGTGGAAGAATCCATTATGGATCCCCGTTTCAATAGATTGGTTGAGGAAATAATGAGAAGGGATAGACAATACTTCTTACAAATGATGGCACAAAGTGGAGCCAAGATCCCTCATGATTTCGACATGTCTCAAATAATGGAACATAGACCTTTGCAACAAACTCACTCCAACATGGATCAAAGGAGACCAAATAGTGGAGGCAATAGAGGACCACATATGGTACCTAAATCACCATCATCTTTGTTTCAAAAACTAGAGGTCCCACATACACATGGTCAAGCATATGATACTCACCTTCGTAGACCATTATGGAAGTCTTATGCAGAAAGATATGCTCAATCACATATCAATGCTAAGGATCAACCACCAAAGCAATTGGATATTCAAAGGCATGCTCAAAATTTGGACATAAGGAAACCCCATGTCAAATTTGGGGGCAACACATTAGAACATGACATGCCTGTAGAGTATGGTATACATGGACAAAATAGATATTTCATTCCTCAACATGAATCTATACCAAGTGGTCCATATATGCAGCATCACTATAGACCTCCTCCATATGAACATGTGTATGATCAATATCATCCATATATGCAACATTCTCCTCCTCCAATTGGTGCCTCAAGCATGGGGTATGGTCCAAGAAGTCGATCTCCATCTAAGAACAATTTGGAGCAACAAATTAGGGACTTACAAAAGAAAATGGAGGACATAAATACACTGAAGCCAACATACACAATGAGAGACATATGTCCTTATCCATTTGACAAGAGCATTCCAATGCCTCCTTTTCCTACATACTTTGTGACACCTAAGTTTGATAAGTATAGAGGAAAAGGGGATCCTAAGGCACACATAAGATAGTTTTTCACATCTTGCATTGAGGTAGCAGCAGAAGAGACATATTTGATGAGATTATTCCCACAAAGCTTAGGTGATCAAGCTATGGAATGGTTCTCCCAACTTCCACCTAGAATTAAGTCATGGGGTGATCTAGCAGAGGCATTTATTCAACATTTCATCTACAACATAGAGATAGACATATCAGTCACTACTTTGTGCAACACCAAGCAAAAAGAGGGAGAGTCTTTTGCATCATTTTTACAAAGATGGAGGAATCTAGCCAGTAGATGCTCTTGTGAAATTCCGGAAAAACAAATGGTAGAGATGTTCACACAAAATGTTAACAAAGACATTGGCTATGATCTAAGGAAAGCTTGTTTTTCCACCTTCAAGGACGTCATTGAAAAAGGCTTAGTGACAGAAAAGGTCCTAATTGAACAAGGAGTCATTAAGATATTCAAAGAAAACAGGGATGACTTTAAAGGAAAAGATAAGCCAAGATTTTGGAATAAAAACAAGAACATAGTCAATGATGGTGTTGTTGATGCCAATACAGTGCAACCCAAATTCATTTTTTCTGGATCATGTTCTACAAACAATCAAGTGAATACTCAAACAACTTCCAGATCATGAAGGAAGTACACTCGATTAGGAGAACCACTTGAGTCAGTTTTCAAAAAGCTAGTGGCAAACAAGGTAATCACTATTCCATATTTTCCTCCATATGAGCCAAAGGTTAAACCAAATTGGTGGAATGATGATGAGTATTGTGAATTTCATAAGAGCAAGGGTCATAAGATAGGAAATTTTCATCGACTGAAGAACATCATACAAGATCTCATTGATAGAGGTGACATTGAGATTGAGGGACACTCATCCAATCAACAACATGAGATGTTTAAGGAACCATTCCCAAAACATGACAAAGGAAAAGCTAAAGCCACAGATGACTAGACCAACTATACCAGAGCATCCTACAACTATGATTCAACTATCAATCACATCTCGATGGACAATTATGTCTCTACCATTATCATCAAGGACAAAACATTTGAGAATTCTACTCAGAGACCCAGGATTGTCCTAAAAGGTGTTGGATCTTCTTCTGAACCTACCTCTGAATGTAATGTCACAACCCGCCGATGTAAAATCACTTTGCAAGGTTCTCCAACTAAAAACACTAGTTCTTCATCAACTAAACCTAAGTATGACCTTGTCGAATAGTTAGGGAAGACACCCGCGCTAATCTCCATTCTTGAACTCTTACGCATATCCCCCGCACATAAGGCAATTCTTGACAAAATCTTGAGAGACACCGCTGTTCCTACTGATCTAAACGTGGACTAGTTTCAAGCCATGGTGGGATACCTTTCCATTCCACATTCACTCACATTCACAGAAGCTGATGACGCCTCCGTAAGTCAGCCACATAATGCACCATTACATGTTGAAGCCTTCATACACAAACATTGAATAAAATGAGTCCTGATAGATGGAGGAGCTAGTATAAACATTTGTACATTGAGCACTATTAAACAATTGGGATATTCTGACAAAGCTATGAATTCTAAAAATCAAATCACCATCAAGGCATATGATGATGAAGAGCGTTCATCCAAGGGCACAGTCACCTTGCCTCTCAGAGTTGGGCTAGTTACAAAGGATGTGGTTTGTCAAGTCCTGGATCTAGACCTCACTTATAACATATTGCTAGGACGCCCTTGGATTCATGAAATGAGGGCAGTCCCATCTACATATCACCAATGCATTAAGTTTCCTCATAATGGAGTGGAAGTAACAGTTAATGGTGATCCTAATCCATTCATATACTGCAATAATCTGAGATCAAAGACTAAGACCATCATTCCCAGTAATCGTGAAGCTATTCCTCCCTCAGCATACATTGATCCTGAGTCATTAAAACCTTTGACATCAAAACAAGGTGAGCTTAAAGGCAAGTTTCAGGACAAAGGCATGGGGGAATATACTTTAAATCAGACCATGTACTTACAACAAGTCATGAGTTCCCCAAAAGAATATGGAAGACCACATCCTAACAAGAAAGTATCCATCATGATACTCAAATGGGACCCTACTACCTTTCAAATATGGGGTGAACTAGAAGAGGAAGATTTATACAAAATTCTTTACAAAGACAACGAAGAGGACACACAAAATCACATCAGTCTACCATGTGAGAAATCTGGCAAAGGCTTCAAAATTCTACAAAAATTCGGATATGATGGAAAAAGCCCTCTTGGGTTACGAAAGGAAGGCATCATTGAACCTTTACAACCTGAATTGACTTTCAAAAGGGAACGCTCGAAAGGACTTGGTTTCCTGACCTCCAAGGTCCACATTCAAAGGATAGAAGAAGCCTTACAAATCAAAGCTGCCAAAATTAAACAAGAAGATCGCTATTCCATAGATTCCAACAAATGGGAATGGGGTTCAGACAAGTCCTCTAGTGACTATGAGCTCACCGAGACATTCAGAGAGCCAGATGAACCAACGGAAGAAGAGGGATTTTATAACAAGTTTAGAGTTGGTCAAGAAACAACCCATGAGGATTCCACGTAGTCCTTATCTCAAGGTTCTAGGTTGAAATAACATAGGATGAGAACACCTATCCCAGAATGCGCTACTAGTGATGATAATTTGGATTCATTCGCAATCGAGACTGATGAGGAGAGTGTTGTTGATGACCTCGATAATTACCTTGACATACCCGAATATAACTGCATCTTCACTCTTAGCCCCGTTAACTTTGAAGACATTAATGACCTTCCCCTTGTTCACTACCAACTCATTGATTGGGATCATGAAGGACCTACACAGTTTGACACATTCCAAAATGATGAAGCTTTTATTGACTATATCGACATACGAGGTGATCTTCCTCCTGGGGACCATAAAGCATGATACACTATAGAACTCAATAGCATGGCATATTTTGGTAAGGGTGTCAGACCTTCCAGTCGCAAAAATGTGAAAATAAGAACAAACCAAGGGTCTTATGGCGAAAACCACATTGTGGCACTGTCTGACACCAAAAAAGTAAAAAGAAAGGACGTATCTAAGGGCGAAAACCTCTCTGAGGCACCCAAAGATGGAAGGCTCGACATTCTCCCAACATCATACGAAGAAAAGTCATCCATGTTGGTAGAGGAGACTATCAAAATAAACATTGGTATAGAAGAGGTTCCACACAACATATTCCTAGCTCAATCATTGATAGAGTTTGAAAGGTCAAAATTCATAAGTTTCTTCAAAGAATGACAAATCAACTTTGCTTGGTCATACGCTGATATGCCTGGATTAGATCCGGATTTGGTAATGCATCATTTGACAGTTAAACCAGGGGCAAAACCAGTGAAACAGAAATTGAGAAAAATGCATCCACAAGTGGCATTATTGGTCAAAACAGAACTTGAGAAATTACTGGATGTTGGATTCATACGCCCAATTGATTATCCCGAATGGATCTCCAACTTGGTACCTGTTAGTAAACCAGATCGTAGCATCAGAATATGTATAGATTTCAGAGACATCAACAAAGCTTGTCCAAAGGATGACTTCCCATTACCAAATATTGACTTGATTGTTGATCTCACCGCAGGTCATGAAATGTTATCATTAATGGATGGATTCTCTAGCTATAATCAAATAAAGATCGCGCCCAAGGATCAACACAAAACATCAATCACTTGTCCGTGGGGAACTTTTTGCTGGAATGTCATGCCCTTCAGGCTAAAGAATGCAAGTGCTACATATCAAAGAGCCATGACTACTATCTTTCATGATCTCATGCACGTAACCATGGAAGATTATGTTGAGACCTCTTGGGTAAATCAATAGACAGAAATACACATTTGGACATACTTTCAGTTGTCTTTGATCAGTTGGAAAAATACAAGGTAAGATTAAACCCCAAGAAATGTGTCTTTGGAGTAACCTTCGGGAAGCTCCTAGGATTCATTGTATCCAAAAGAGGAATTGAAGCTGATCCAGCAAAATTCAAAGCCATCTTGGAAATGCAACCACCCAAAAATATCAGTCAACTTTGATCCTTACAAGGCAGACTCCAGTCCATATAAAGATTCATAGCACAACTTGTAGATAAGTGTAATCCTTTTTCAGCACCTGCTACATAAAAACATCAAATTCAAATGGGATGATAACTGTCAACAGGATTTCCAGACACTCAAAGATTATCTTCTAAACCTGCCAGTTCTGATGCCACTAGTTCTAGATCAACCACTGTTACTATACATATTAGCTACTCCAACAGCACTGGGGACACTCTTAGCACAACAAATTGTTGAGGGCAAGGAAAAAGTAGTATACTATATCAGTCGCACATTGGTGGGATATGAGCTAAATTACACACCAATTGAGCATGCATGTCTCACCGTGGTCTTTTCTTCACAGAAATTATGACATTACATGCTCACTCATAAGACTAAGTTGATTGCAAGGATAGACCCATTGAAATACCTTCTCAATAAAGAAACACTTACTGGGTGACTGGCCAAATGGGTAATGATCTTGAGTGAATTCGACATTGAGTATGTGGACAGAAAAGAAATAAAAGGACAAGCCATTGCAGATCAATTAGTAGATGCTCCCATGATAGATGATGTTCCTCTAAGTTCCGAATTTCTAGATGAATCTATTTTGACAATGTCACATACAAAGCCATGGCAACTGTACTTCAACGGCTCATACACATAGCATGGGGCAGGAGCTGGCATCCTATTTATAACTCCTCAAGGGGATTCTATACCAAAATCATATTGCTTATCATTTCCTTGCACTAACAATATAGCGGAATATGAGGCATTAACAACAAGATTACGGATTGCAGTTTAGTGGAAGATCCAGGAACTTCGTGTTTTTGGGGACTCTCAACTTGTCATCTGTCAACCAACTGATGATTACCAAACAAAAGATGAAAAATTAATGCCTTATAAACAAATGGTGGATGATCTAAAACAACATTTCACAAAGATAGACTTTGAGTAGATACCAAGAGAGTAGAATCGCATTGTAGATGCCATGGCTACAATTGCTTCATTGATTGATTTACCTCCAAACAAGACCCGCTATGAGTTCTTGGTGGATAACCTTTTGGTTCCTTCATATGAGATCATGCCTACTGAGATGATATGTGTTGTCGGTCCCGAGTCCCAGTTATATGGTTCCATTTTCACATACCTTCATGACAATACCCTACCTCCTGATCTATCACATAACCAACGTCGCACTTTTATTCGCCAATCCTCTCGATATGTCATTTTAGCTGATATCCTATACCGGCGAGGTCTAGATGGCACTCTTCTTAGATCTTTAGAAAGCGACAAAGCTCAGATTACGTTACGTGAAGTGCATGAAGGGATATGTGGTCCACATGCTAGTGGTCCTACTTTGGCCAAGAAACTCATCAGGACTGGATATTACTGGCCCAATATGGAAAAGGACTCATATCAGTTTGTCAAGAAATGTAAGCAATGTCAAATTCATGGAGACCCCATACATGCGCTAGCACAAGAACTTCAACCACTTGCGTCTCCTTGGCCCTTTTGTCAGTGGGGACTCAATCTCATAGGCAAGATTCATCCTCCTTCCAATGGTCATAAATTCATTATCATTGCCACAGAGTATTTCACAAAATGGATTGAAGCCATGCCTCTCACACAAGTCACTGGAAAATAGATTGCTACATTCATCCTCAACTATATCATTTGCCGATACAGTATTCCTGTTTCCATTATCACTGATAACGGGTGTCCCTTCAAAAATCAGGATGTTCGTGAACTCTGTGACCACTTCCATATTTCTCATCATTTCTCCACACCATATTATCCCCAAGGTAATGGTCAAGTTGAGGCATCTAATAAAACAATTCTGAAAATCTTAAAGAAGACAGTCGATGACGCTGGCCGTAATTGGCATATCCAACTGAATCCTGCACTTTGGGCTTACTACACGAGTGTCCACACACCTACAGGAGCTACACCCTATTCACTTGTCTATGGCGCTAAAGCTATCTTACCTATTGAGGTCGAGCTACCCTCTTTACGGGTCTCTTTGCAAAACATCATCAGTGATGAAGACTATAGGGTCTCTCGCTTACAAGAGCTAGAACTATTGGATGAACGAAGACAAACTGCTTTTAATCATCTCAAAGCTTACCAACAATGAATGAGTAGCATCTACAATCACAAGGTCAAGCCTCACACATTTGAGGTAGGTGATTTAGTTCTCAGAGAAAATCCTAAAAATCAACAAGATAGAGAGAAGAAGGGCAAGTTCGAACCAAATTGGCTTGGTCCTTACATCATTACAAAAGCATATGGATCTAGTGCATATCAGCTCTCAACTACAGAAGGTTAACCTTTGGAGGATCCTATCAATAGAATGCACCTTCGCAGGTTCTACACATAGCTCTTTGGAATATCCTAATTCAAAAAATACAAAAAAATCAAAAATTTCAAAAATACAAAAAAATTATAAAACAAAAAAAATCGTTACTTGGTGAAAACCTGGCAAACAGGCGCCTTGTGACACAAAAAACATTGAAAAATCGAAAAAAGTAAAGAGAAATAATTTCGTCCAATGGTGAAAACCACTTCGGTGGCACCCTGGGCAAGTACCATGGTGAAAACTAGGTCACCAGTGCCATGCGTAGAGACATTGCTCCTCCCTCCTTCATGATTCTCTTTCATCACTTCACTTTGCACACACTCACGACCAATTCATCCATAATAAACTTACCCATTCCCATCATGGCTTGTTATTGATCTCCCTAAGATTGGTTAGCCATTCATAATAAACCTCCCTTTCCATCCATAATAAATCAGATCCTATATGTGGCTAAGGCAAATCCTACGTCTAGTAATGGGTGTGGAATTGAGAACATCACATGTTTCGAGGAGTATAGTTTCTTCCAGCTTCCTTCAGTCTATCCGCGCACAATCCGTAATAAAGGAACATTTGTATCACAGATCCGGAATAAAGTTTCATCTTCTCCACAATAAAGTATTAGTTTCATGGATTTAGTCAGTTTCAGATGAGACACATCAGCAACAATGGGCTTCAACAAATCAGATCTTTCAACAGACTCAGACAACATTATGGTTTAGTGCTATCTATCCTTTCTGTGAAAGTAAACATTGTGACCACAATCAAATAAGACTTATACAAGTGACAAGAGATACTAAACTTGAGGACTACAGTGGATGTTGGTGTCGAGTCTTGGTTTTCTTTTGATTTTATCTTTTGGTGACATGTCTTTTAGCTTTTTCAGGATGTCTCTGAGTAGAGATTCTATCTCTAGGATGTCTTTGACTAGAAAGGCAAGGATGGGGTATTGTCACCTACTTGTATTTGCTGTCTGTGGATTGTCTCTTAGTAATGCTATGACTTGTCCAAGGCTATGAGGACACTATGAGTCTAGTGTGAACTGGGGCATTCCTTGTTTGTGACTGTCTTATCTCCGTGCAAATAGGTACAATGACTTTCTGGGTCGAACATATGCCTCGATTGTCATAACCTACTTGCCATAATAAAGCTCAATGATGATAATGCACAAGAAGCTCTTTCACTTTCATATCTTCTATCTTCCATCCCCCTTTCTTGATTGACTTCCATCATCCTTCTCGAGTCCGCATAGCCTGCTATCACATGATTGAGCATAATGACACACCAAAAAAATTTGCATTTCATGTAGTTGCACCTGCATTACCACATATAAGCATTTCATACATACATATAGATATCACAACTACATCACATCCTGCACACAACACCTATTAGCACAATTTACATTTGCATTATCATATTCATCTGCATTACATACATTCACATTTGCATCATGCATACACATATAAAACATAAAAGAACAAAAAAAAAATATTTCATTTCATCATATACATATTTGCATCCATATCATAAGCATCACATAAGAACATCTCATCACATATGTACACATGCATATAGCTGCCACAAAGATGAATCATCTCATATATATATATAAAGTGTCATGATACAATGATGTCAAAATCATATGGCTACAATCACCCGTAGGTGTCTACATCATCATACAAAAATGGTACAATACTAATACATAGGGAGCCCTCTACGGCTATGATGATCTCCCTCCCTCAGAGTTGGCTGGCCTCGACAGAGTCTGAGCCCTAGAAAGACCCGCCCCAAGATCATCTCTCCTGGCCCCTATGTCCTCTGCAGCCACCCCTCATGTCACCCTATCTGAATAGAGGAACCCACTGATAACTCCTGCCAACACTGTTGGTAGTGCTAATCCTGTCCATGTCATGGTATCCTATGCCACATGTCCCACCCTCATCTCCAATCCTAGATCCTAGAACACTCATCTAAGGGCCTCCCTATCTCCATCTCAATCATATGGGATCAGCTCCCCATCGATCGATATCCGTAGAATCCTGTATACATCCTCAAGGGTGACTGTCATCTCACCCATTGGCAAATGAAAAGTACATGTCTCGGAGTGCCATCTCTCCACCAGCGTAGTCAATAGTCCCATGTTTGCCCAAAACTCAGGCACATATATAACATGTCTCAATCCCATCTCCTCAATAGCAGCTCGCTCCTCAAAGGTTAGCTCAGGTCGCAATCTCTGAGTAGACGGGAATCTCTCCCGTGACTCCAGCATCAGCAAATACTCCTACAGTCAAGCAAATCACTCATGTCAGTCATAGTGGCATTCCCTGTTTATCACAAAATGCTACTTTTTATCTAAATGCATATGGCTATCTATCCTAGTGACACTCACTGTTCATCACAAAGTGTTTCTTTTATCCTAGTGGTACTCCCTGTTCATCACAAAGTACCATGTGTGTGACACTCACTGTTCATCACAAAGTGTTGCTCACATTCACACTCACTGTTCATCACAAAGTGCCTTGATCTATCCTAGTCTTCCTAGAGGACTTGCTTGAGTGTATCCTCTCAGCAGCTTATCCAATCGACAGTATATGTTCATCACAGAACTGCTGATTTGACCTAGAAGACAAAACGTCACACTTTTTAAACACAAACGCGCTTACTTGACATAAACATGCTTAAAGACTGCACAGACGCGCCTGACAAACATAGACGTGCCTATGCTCTGCACAGACGCACCTGGGTGACATAGACGTTCCTTCTTGGCATAGATGCGCTTGACCATCACAAACGCGGCCGCATTTGACATAGATGCAGTTTCAAACGTAGACGCGCCTGGCACAAACACAGACACGCCTCGCGAGCACAGATGCGCCTGGCACCAACGCAAATGCGCCTGGACATTTTGGACATTTTTTGGACCCTAGTCTAAGTGCATTTATTACCCTACTGACCATGCATTAATGACAATATTAAATGCATCAAAGTACGAGGAGGTTTTGTGGTACTCACCGGCTCTCCTGCCTCTGCTGGCCTTTGGAATCGGCGAACGTGGTCGAATCTGTGAGCCAAAGCCATCACTGCTGACTACTGCTGTTCTTTTCTCTCTCTGCACTCTAATCTCTTGGAGGTGTAGATGACAATGAGGATGTATTTCCCTCATGGTCTATCTTATAGACTACCCTAGCCCTAGCCCTCGCCTCCCGAGTCAGTCTTCATTATCCTATGACTCTGTCACTTTATCCGGTTAGTCCATTCTATCCTATCTTTCTTATCAAGAGATTGGTTGCAATCTTTTCAAACATTTTCATCCAATCTCTCAAGGAGGCATATCATTCCCATCTTGGGGAAAATTCGTATCAGTTCATCTTATCTTCTTTGAAACAACGCGACAAGCCGCATTGTCTCAAAGAGGGGCAAAATGTAGACACCCAAAATTGTCATGTCTAATTAAATAAATATTTTATTTATTTAATTATCTAAGCTTAATTCTTCTATTAATTAAATAAATCTTTATTTATTTAATTAATTCATTTATCCTCTTCTAGCCTTATTTCTCATTTAAATAAATACATTTATTTATTTAAATTATCCTTTTCCTAAATTAAATAAATATCTTATTTATTTAATTGATCCCACTTCTTCTATTAATTATATAAATCTTTATTTATTTAATTAATTCATTAACCTTTTCTACCCATGACACATGTCATTCATCTCTTAATTCATACACTACCTACCCCTTTCATTATTTTATTATTTTTTTTACCTACCCTCTAATCATAGCCAACCTCCTTTTACACCTCTCAATCTTATCCCTCCATTTCATATAGTGTCTTCTATATAAGGAGATACTTCCTTCATTATCAAACCCTAATCAGTCATTCTAATCAATCATTCTAACTACTTGATCAATTGACTACTTGGCATATGCAATCCTACTTGCAACCACATTTCGTTCTTTGTTGAGCTCTTGTGCACATAAAATCTGAGAGCAAATATATCAAGCAAGATCAATGGAGATAGGAAGAATGGAGATCCAAACCCTATTGGACATGTGATGGTATAATCTTTGTGATTTCATTTGATTTGCATTGTCTTAGGTAATCTTCATATGTTATGGTGGATCTTTGTTGTTGTTAGGCTAGGGTTTTGTGGTTGAATCTATTTAGCCTTTCAATATCATTATTCTTTTCATCCATTTTCACCATATACACTATGTAATCCAATGGTCATACTTGAACCTATTTTTTTGTAATCTCTATGAGATCTTAGGTTTTTGATGTGTTATTGACCTGTTGTTTTGCTTATAAGGTCAATGAGTTATTTTGTTGTAGTTTTAGAAATTTATGCTGAGTGCAAGAGTTATTGGTTGCCGAACTAGAAGGTGTATCTGTAGTATTGTGAAGGCAAATAGGAGCATGAAAAAGATCTGATCAAGTAGAGTAGTTCTATTTACCAGATCAACAAACCCCTATTGTTCTCTAACAATTATAACAGTCAAATCCCTTAATAGGGTAGGATTTAATAAGCTTGGTTCTATCTATATCCTCTAACTAGGTGATCCATTAGTTTGGATTTCAAATCCTCTATCGAGGGTACTCCTAATAGGGTATTTCTTATAATAGGGCATTATATTCAATCCCTTAACCGGGTGGTCCCTAACAGGATCTGTTCTTAACAGAACTTTTTGTAAAGCTTTAACAGGCTTGGCTCCTTACAGGGCAAACTTCAGAAGAAGTTAAGAATACTTGTGGGTATTCATCCCCATCGTGGTTTTTCCCATTTGGGTTTCTACATCAAAATTATTGTGTTAAGTGGTGAATGTTTTTGTGGTTATGTTTTCTATGGTTAATTTGCTTAATTGCTAAATCCACTTAGATATGATAAGATGACTAGTAGTAATCTGAAATGTGCTTTTACTTTTGTCAGTGAAGTATTTAGATGTTTTGGTTAAAGGTTTTGAGAGTTTTAGAGCTGTTATATTTTTATTTGTCGGGGTCCAAGAACACTGAGAGGGGGGATGAATCAATGTTCTATCGGTAAGATATGATTTTACCCATTTCTAGCATACACATATAAACTAGTAAATGAAGAAATATATAACTTGAAGCAAATAAACCATCGACATAAATGAACACCATAACACACAACATTTATACATGGAAAACCTCAAAGAGGAAAAACCATGGTGGGATTTGTGACCCACAATATCAGTTCACTGGCCATATGAAAGGATATTACATAAAATGGGGCCCTGCACATGCAGGAAGGCACATTGCCTAGAGCACACTGCTCACCACAAAAAGAGTCTCACTGAGTACAAGCTTCTACTGAAATGAAATAGTAATAATAAAATCACACAACGCATCTGCTATGCCAGAAAGAGTTCCAGTTATAGTTCTACTCTCTACTAGTTCATAAACCCTGAACACTTCTACCAGTATCTCTTCTCCTCCAAGAATGATTTCCAAACTATCTAGAGATCATTCTATGATATAAAATTTGCATACAAATGATCTATATACTTATACTTCACATTATACAGTTCTGCTATATTCTCCTATGTCACCATATTCAAAATGACCGAGCAGACTGACCTATATACCCTTACAAACAATAAGCCTTATGCCGGCTCACAATATATTACAAAAGATATACAATAAAATGATTTTACAAATAAAACTTCCTTCGGGTCCAAGCCTGATGTTGGTTTCATTGAAGTGCTAGATGCCAGTGCTAGTACTGGTGCCGGTGTAACCCTAGATTCTCTAATGCCAGTGTCTACCGGTGAATGCCTCCTAGTGTCGGTGTAAGCTTCCTTACGAATCTTGTTGCCAAGTAACCATGTTTTCATGTTGCCATCAATGACAACATATGAATCCAATGAGAGTCAATTGCCAACATTATTCAGTTATGATAGTCAACCGGTATACTTGATAGTGATATTGCATTTGATAGTTTAGTGTTTGAACCAGCCAGTTCAGAGTTTGACTTGGGAGGTTGTTTTTTATTTTTGGCAAAGGTTAGTTAGTTTTCTATCTACTGATTCACCCCCCTCTCAGTAGTTGTCCGAATCCTTATTGATTCATCATACCATTAGAAACCACTATCATGGAAGATTAAATAAGATAACATATTCGCTTATCATAAGATAAATATTGGTTAAGGGTAATTGTTAACTAAATTAGTAATGAAGTGGTGCATTAATATAAGACATGTCTTCTGGAAACATAACTTATCAGCCCCATGAAGATATAAGAAGGCATTCACAATAATCCCAAGATGCATGGTAGAAGTTGTCGATAAAAGATGACAACACTTGGTAGAACCCCGTTGCATATTAACATGACCTAGACTAGAGAGAGAAACATCCATTGGTGCAAGCATACATTTCCAGATCAGAACAACAACCAATCACTTGGGGAAACATCAATATATTTGCAATTACTTATATATTGATATACCAAATATAGCAAAGACATAAGTGGACATTGATATCACACTTATCAATCCCTCTATATAAATTTAGGAGAACAAGGAAGGTTTATCATCCTTACCAAATATTTATTGCATACTCATATCAAAATATCAGAAAAGGGCTCATATTTCTCTATGTATATAAATTGCAAATCTAGAAACTATCACTTTGCAAACTATTAAGGGTTATATCACGTATTGCATCCATTTGTTCTCCAGTTCACATATTGTTCCTTTGAATATTATTATTATTATTCAATGAATGTGTTCATTTGCAAAAAGGAAAATATCTCTTATTAATAGATAATTGTCCCTACTTTCTTAATAATCAAATAAGGAGATATTATAGTGTTATCAAAGCAAGTATCTTGTCATCTTGTGGTAACTTAGTGGATGCAAAACTATCAATGTAGGAGGGTCCAAGTATCCATGGCGGAGCAATTAGAAAAAGAACTAAGAACATTCATGGATAAAACCAATGACAAGTTTGAGAAGACAAACCAGCCGATCCTCTGAGCTATCCAAAGAATGAACAACAACAATACAAGGGCTAGTTGGAATCCAAGGAGAGACACTCAATCCAATCAATATGAAAACAAACATTCAACTCAAGCATCTATTCTTAGACCTACTATGTCATTATTTTTGTCTAGAGAAGAACCCATGCCCAATGAAGAAGAACTTGTAGTTAAAAGTGTAAAAGAAATAACAACAATCAATGCAAGATTAAATCCTGAAGTGCAAGACCGCATTCCCTTTAAGGAGTAATATGAGGTTAAAACACAAGTCAACCCCAATAGAAAAAGGAAACACACTGACAAAGACCTCAAGACAAGGCTGAGTAAAATGTCACTACCCTACTTTGATGGTATAGAGAAATTTACTGCCCAATAATGGGTCTAGAAACTAGACACATACTTATCACTAAGCCCTGTGACATAGGAAAATGCCATCAAATTTGCTACTCTTCATCTAACTGGGATGGTACATGATTGGTGGCATCATGGCCTTGTCACTCATGATAATCAAAACATCACCACCTTTAGTGAATTCACTCAAAGGCTCCTCATGAGATTTAATCAAAGGCATATAGAATGGTACTTCAAGGAATTAACTCTACTCTCACAATAAGGAATGGTAGAATATTATGCCAATGAATTTTAAATTTAGCAGTAATGGTTCCCAACCTCTCTTAATGAAGGCTTACCTATCTATTCATGGAAGAACTCAAGGGGTCAATCAAGAAAATAGTAAACCCCTTGGAACCCCAACATTTAAGTTGAAGCAATACAAAGGGCCATTAAAGTTGAAGCCAACTATTCCAAAGAAAGACCGAGATGCATGGCTTCCAAGGCATATCCTAAGAATGCTTGTAGAGATGAGTACCATAGAGAGAGAGGGACTCTATGCCATTTCTACAAAGAAATATGGAAATCGGGACATAGATGTTGTGAGGCCTCACCTCGACTCAGTCTGACATTCAGTGGATTTTATATTTTAGACTATTATGGATACTTTATTTTGATGCTTTTTGAGACTTAGAACTTATATGATTTTAGGATTTGGATAACATTGCTATGATTTGATGATTTACTTATATGCTTTATGAGATAGAACACTACTTGATTGTTAGATAGGATGATATTGCAATGATAGATGTCGTTATTGAATTTGCAGGACTTTACTTTGAATATAGAAATATGATGTATGGTTAGTTTATGTGAATTGGGATGAAATTGCTTATGTGAAATTGCTTGGTAAAAGTTGTATTTGATCTGTGCATTGTTATATTATTGAATTATATTATAATTGGATATGTGGAAGTACTAATGTGTATATTGAGATGCGCAGGAAAATTTACCATGTGACCATGGAAAATTACGGAGAATCAAACCTAGACTTATGTATGTTCGTAAGCCAGGGTTTGTCTATTTGGAGAGACAACACCCCGTTTGTGTTGTATTTTATTCGTAACAGTATATGCTGCATGAGTGTTAAGTGTTATTTAAATTTATTGTGTAAAAACCTCAAGAGACAATTTCATGTTTTATTTTTGTAAAAGTGTTTTATTTGTGTCACTTGACATGTGTGTATTTAAATTTAAATGTTTTATTTTGTCTCTTGGTGGGAAAGTGTTTAATTATAGTTTTCTTAAATAAATTAATGTGTTGTCATAAATACTTTGGAAATATAATATTTGGAGTGGTCAACTTATGTTTGACCCGAAAATAAACTTCAGAGGGGTTTAAAATGAGTTAAATGAACACCTAGGGGTAGTTTAATAGGGTTTCCTAAAGCCCATAAGGTATACCTAGGGGTTAGGGGTAATTTTAGGCAAGTTTCTACTTTATAATGATCTTTTTAACGCTTTAAAAATTGGCTTTTTTTAGTTGAGCGAAAATTGAAAATTAGAAGTTAAATCTAATCAAGATTTTTCCTTTTGGAATGAGAGTCTTTTTGCATTTTTGCTTTCTTTCTTCTTTTTGGTTTTTTTTTTAGAATCCTGTGAGAACTCAGAGAGTGAGCTTCTTAAGGAATATTTTTGAGAATAGGAGGGTAATCACCCACTCTCCATTTTTGGAGACAGAAGGAAATTTGGAAAGAAAATAATGTTATGGAATAGAGAAATTGAATAAGGGTAGAAGGAAAAAGATTTGTGGATTGGGCAGCTCTACATCAAATATCATAATAACCTTTGGGTAGATTAAGGTTGGTTTCAATTATTATTTTAATGTCTTCTTCTTGTTATGTTTGGAAGTTGTTGGTATAAGAAATCTGTGATCTTGAAAGTTTGTGTTAGAAAATCTTTTGGTATTTTTGCTTTATGAATTGTTGTGTTTTGGGAGTTTTCTCAAGATCTCTTACTCTTGGGAGAGAAGAGGATCTTGAGGGTGGTAGCAGTGACAACCCTCAAGTGAGAGACTCTCTTTTGAGAGCGATCACAAGGGATCTTTGTGTGACCCTTGCTGCATGGCCTGTTTGTGCAATGGGGGTCATAAGGAGGGATATAAGGCTAGAATGCCTTTGGGGGGCATAAGGAATAAGGGGTTGAGATTCTTGATATTATTATTGTGCCATGAGGTGGCTTCTTGTTTATTTCATACTTGCAGTTCTCCTCAGGGTATTGGTCCACTACCACTCTTTGAAATTGTTCATCACCAAAGTGTGGTGCTGTGAAAGCCAAGTTGGGAATGTGTCTAGAAAATCTGTATGCATTGCTTTCTATGTGTTTGCCTGTTTGTAACCCATCTAGGATTTGGTTCTCCGAGCTCGGGGGTGGCTACCAGTTAGCCTAGGCTGGGAGGTGAGCACTCCGTGGTCATATTTATGTTTATCTATTATGCAGGAAAGACAGGAGAAAAAGAATAGGAACCATGAAAAAGACACTGAAGATTATTATTGAAGATTCTTAAACTCAGTTGCAGATGTTTGTTTAAAATTGTTATAGAAATATGCCTCATTCATAGAAAAGAGAAGCAAGTTGTATTTTGTGAAAGTAGACTTGAAGTTTTATTGTTGTGACTATTCAGAGAAACATCCTGAAAATTGGTAGAATATCTTAGAGATGTTTTAAAAAAGAAAGGCTTGTTATTTCTACTTCTGGTTTTTAGAAAAAGAAAAGTTAATTTGTGTTGCATGCGAAAGCTTCTTTGAATTATGAAAAAAAAAAAAATTGTTTTCATTTAAATTTTATCTATATTTTACTTGTGGCAAAATAGAAGTTTATTGATGCTGAAAGATTTTAAGTATTTTAATAAAAAAAGTTGTTTTATGTAAATATTTTATTAGAGGAAAAAAAAACAATGAAATTCTTTTTATTCCAGAAAAGTATATTGTATCTTTTAAAAAGTATTTTAAATTGTATTTCAATTAGCATTGATTTAAAAGCTTATTTTATATATATATATATATATATATATATATATATATATATATATATATATATATATATATATATATATATTTCTGAATAAACTTAATGCCTTTCCCTTTATTATAATAGTTTAAAAAAAAATTTGTATGTAAATCTCTTTTAAAAAATATATATATTCATATTGAAATATTTTCACCATTTTTAACTGTGGATATAAATTTATATAAATATAAATATATATATATATATATATAAATTTATATTTATATATATATATATATAAATTTATATTTATATTTATATATATATATATATATATATATTTATATATTATATATATATATATTTTTTTAAAAAAATTTAAAAAAGGGAGAATGTTATTGGGTCCTCGCGGACCCCACTGTGTGTACGCACAGTGGAGGGTCACGCGGCGCCCACTGTGTGCACACACAATGGAGCCGCTTTCAGCTCCCACTGTGTGGACACACAGTGGACGGCCACAGCCGCCACTGTGTGGCCACACAGTGGGGAGCTGCTAGCGGCGCCCACTGTGTGGGCACATAGTGGTGCCGCGGCGCCCACTGTGCGCTCACACAGTGGCGCGCGGTCAAACCCGCCTCCCTTCCTCTGCAGCCTGCAAATAAAAAAAAACATGGCCGCCTTGGGGTCTTCGGCCCAGCAAGAAAATTGTCTGTAACAAAAAAAAAATGGGTTAAACCCTAGCCCGGGTGGGGCTAGGGCAGATTGGTTTAAAAAAATAATATGTTAATTAGTTTAGATAATATATATGTGAGAAAATAGAACCCTAATTAGGGTTGGGGAAAAATATGGAATAATATTTAGGAAGTTAAAATGGCTTTTGAATTAGAATTAAAATATTTAACATATATGTAAAATATATATATATATATATATATATATATGTATCTATATATATATATGGATATATATATATATATGTATATATATGAATTTCGATCATAATTTTGGATTAAGTATTTAATTATAAATATATATATATATATGTATATATAAATCTATATATATATATATATATATATTTATATAATTCTGGTTATAATTTGGAACAAGTAATAAAGAGAAATTTAAAATGGATGGATAGACAATATAGTCATATGGGAGATTAAATTAATTTTCCTCTCCTATTTCCTTTAGCTTGATTAATTTAATAAACCTAAGGACTAGGTATCTCTTGGAGATAAAATTAAACTAGTTAGTCTTACGCAATTAAAATTTAACAATTTATCGATGCTTAGTTCGTTTCAGAATTAGCTCGAATTTAATAATGGAAATTTCAGTAACGCTTGTCGCGAGAGTGAACTTGCTAATTAATTTAGTATGTTTTTAAAAAAAAAATTTGTTCCGTTTTGTCCTAAATTTTGGGCATGATAGATGTCAAACCAAAGATAGGCTAACAACAAAGAGAGGAGTTGAGGAGAAAAAAATTATGTTTTACGTGTAAAGAACCATGGAGATTCAATCATCAATGCAAGAGGGGCCAAATACACCAAATAAAAGAAATCGAGGATGAAAGGGTTGAAGGGAACCCATGCAAAAGGCTTAGATTAGAAGAGGAAGAGAATTGAACATTGGCATTAATTTACAAAGAACACATCAACATAGACAATTAAGACTTAAAAGAACTCTAAAGGGACAAAAGGTGATTCCTTTGGTGGATAGTGGGGCTTCCTACAATTTTATTAGAAAAAACTTGTTGTCAAAAAGAAAACTAAAAGCTGAAGAATTTAAAGGATTTAAAGTGGCCTTAGAAAATGGAGCCATTAATAATTTCACCAAGGTCATTCCTCAACTAGAGATCAAGATGGGAGATCACACCATCAAGGAGAAATTCTATGTAAATGTTGTCACTCAAATTGCACCCATAATGCACAAGTTGAAAGCTCAAGAAACTTGGTGACACATGGGATAATTCTCAAGCCTGTGGGTTGCCTATAGTGAGAATTAACCTCCAGATGAAGGGTTGGTTCCTTGTGAATAACTCTAAATCTTAACCAAGAAAAGGGATAGGAAAAAAAATATATGAAACTAGAAAGACTTTGCAAATGCTAAACCAAGGTGAAGAATCAATAAGACATCTCAAAATGATAGAGATACACTCCTAAAAACACCAATCTGCACAAATGCACTTTTGGTTCATAACACAAATATTTCAAGCAAAGGATTTAAACTTCAAGAAATTTAAAGGAAAGAAAACTTTCACAATCAACCAAATGAACTAATTTATCACAATGTACAACCTGTGACTTATAAATGAGACAAAAAATTTAAAGGTTATTTAAACAATAACATAATAAACTAGCTCTCAACCATGAATAAGAAAATGAATTGTAGAGACATAAGGCATAAGCTGATAATTTTTATTTAGTATTCTGTCATAAAACTGCACAAGAGCTACAAGAATGTATTCTCTGCTAAAACCAACAAGAGAATTATGAAGAACTAGAGAAGAAAGATAAAACTTTTTTCCCTTTATACAAAAAGCTTCCAAAAGGTAGAGGAAAGATAACTCTAGAATGAGTGAAGATGAACTCCCACTGATAAAAAATCTCTTCTAAAAACTGATCCTCGCGTAGAAATAAAAGCCACCAAAAAAGGCTCAAAATCATGAGAAAAACTCATGCAATTCAGTTCAAACTCTTAGTAAATTGCCTGCATTAATCGGATGACTTCTTATTTTGCATGGATCCCTGGATGCTACCTTCCCTGCTGCCACTTTCGGTTTCTGACTGTAACTAGCATTTATTTCTTCATCAAGTCATCGGGTTAGCATTGAAACACTTATTTTGATGGCCGATGATGCACTATCCTCAGTCGCTGGGTCATGATGGAAATCCTAACGAGCAATTTCCCACTGCGACTTGGAGACTACCACCAAATCTTCTTTGATTGCCATCGATCAACTATGATCTACTCGACCTTTAACTCACCTTAGTTGCTCTCCTCATCTATCAGGTCCACCACGTGTCACTTCCTGATTGGTTTCGGGGCTCCTACCCTGCCATCTTAGCATGGCCTAGACTCATCGCCAGAATGAAGCTCTTCCATTCGATCAAACTTAATCTGCATTCTTTATTTCTTCCTCTAAATTGATTCCTTAGTAGGCCCCACTACTTGGTTGCCCAGTCATGATGAATAAACACTGCACATCTTTTGATCGTGGTATAGTGACCACCACTAGATCTTTAGGAACCTGTTTAGTATTTATCTCTTCTGAGTTGCTCTCTTCGACTGTTCCATGTGTCAACCTCTAGTTCGCTCATGGGTCCACCTTGTCTACCATCTGGACTGCCATCTTAACCACCACTAGACCTGGTCTGCCTTGGTTCCTGATCTATTCTCTCCTACGTGGCACATTCTCATTCATTCTGAGCCCACCTAGATGACCACCTCAAATGCCATGTTGCCAGTCGCTATGTCACAGGGGGTAACTATCAAGCATCTTCATCATGTGGTATAGCAACAATCATTGATCTGTCCTCAAACTACTCGATCTTTAGCACCTTAGCAGCTCACCTTTTCTGCATGTACTTTGTCGCCAAGTCACGGAGATAACTGGTGAGCTTCTTTCTATAGCGGTATAGCAACCACCGTTAGATCTCTCGCATCACTGTTGATCTGCCCTCAACTTGCTCGACCTTTAAACTTGGCTGATTTTCTCTCTTGTGTCATGTATCAACATGTGTCACCCTCTGATTCACTCCAGAGATTTGCCTGGGCACCACCTATCTGTCGGGCCTACCACGTGTCTTGTTTTGTCGGATATCATTCTTTCAACCAAACTAGTCCCTTGGTGAGCCATTTACAAGTCTCATCGAACCTGTAGTTTCATCGATATTATTCTTTCGGTAGGACTGCTTCTGATTTCTTTGATATATCCTATGTCAATGGAATCGAGCCTTTGGTGAAACCTTTTGGAGATTCATCATGTCCAAGGTTTTCTTGATAAGTCACCCATCCATGCCATGTCATAAGCCACTGGAGCGCCACATGTCTGCCACTTGTCCTTGGTCTTATACTCTCTTCTCTACCACGTCATCAGTTGCCAAGTTGCGATGATATCTGGCTAGCATCTAACCATCATGACATAGCAACAACCATTAGATCACCATTGATCTGCATTTGATATTCCTTACTTGCTCGCTCTTTAACCTCTTCCTACCAGCCGGTCACAAAATTAGGATGCCTTGAGATGCACATGCATGTGAGGTCCACTAGGCGATGAGCCTCTTCTTTCCAAAATCCCGTAAACTTTGACACTATAGTTATATGTGACCTTAGTTTTAAATACAAAAATGCTCCTCCCCACGACCAATGTGGGATGAATGTTCTTCATGCCTGGTGACTGAAAATGCTTGGAAGTTCTCTGGCCTTTTCAAAATCCTCTTTGGTGCCCAAGTAAAAACTTTACACAGGCCGATTGCATTTGCTCTGAGTTTCTTTTGGCCTTTCATCAGCTACACAGGGGATTCGGTGATACACTGGCCAACATGAATTTTCTTGAAGGTTTTAATAGGCCACACTATTTCATCTGCAATGGAGAAAAAATATCTTTGTAATCTACAACATGCTGAGCTCAATCCTCGTGGGAGCCACATTTTAACCCACATACAGTCTCACTTTTCCTGTATCTGCACATGAAGAAAACAAGTTAGACAGAAAGAGTTTATTTTTGATTTCTCATTCATGATTTGACCTTTTCAAAATGAATGAATGCAAGGCTTCATTAGGTCACCAAATTTAGCATGTGCAAAAATTTGGTAACATTTTTGGCGACCTTTGTGGAGTGATTGCCTGCTAAACACTATAGACCAGTCATGGCTTATCCATTGGGCTTATGGAGTCATTTCAGCCCTATCTCCAAATGGAACTTCTTGAATTCCAACTGCTCCGCAGCATGACAGCAAAACAAAAATAGGAAAACTAGGAAAAAGCAAGTGGTGCTGCCTAAAACAGAAACCACAAAACTATGCATAAACACTTATTAAAAAATAGAAAAACAAAACAGAAAACAAAAAGTGCATCGACACTTATTAACTAAAATGAAATCTCAAAGACAAGCTTTGAGATGAATCCCATTAATTGGGATTGGAAGGTTTTCACCATTCAATTTTGAAAGTTGAAAAACATTATGTTTCTTTTTCTCAGTAATGATGTATGGGCCATCCCATATGGCATCAAATTTAGTATTCTTTCCAGACTTACTCTTTAATTCATCCCACCTCAAAACCAAATCTCCCTCATTGAAAACTCTCAGAGTTGCCCTCCTGTTGAAAGTCCTCTTCATCTGAGCTTGATGGTTCTCAATAGTCAACAATACTTGCTTCCTTGCCTCCTCCAACTCCTTTAGTTTTGCCAACCTAACCTTCATGGGTTCTTCTTGCAACATTTCTAGCTCTCTAATCAAAGTTAGTGTAGGCATTTCAATTGAAATTGGGAGTCTTACCTCTTTACCATAAATGAGGACATAGGGAGATATACCTGTAGCTCTCTTAGGGGTGATTCTATCAACCAACAACGCATGTTTCAAATGAGTGTGCCAATTTCTCTGATTATCTTCAATTGTCCTCTTGATTATCCTAATCAAGTTCTTATTAGTAGACTCAACTTTTCCATTACCCCAAGGGTAATAATTGGATGAAGTACCAAAAAATATGTTGTTCTGGACAACCCAATTAGTAATCTTAAATCCTACAAAAGCCAATGCATTGTCTAAAATAATAGAATCAGGAATACCAAATCTTGCTACTAAGTCCTGATAAAAGTTTAGGACTGAATTTTTGTTTTCCTCCTTTGAGGGTACAACTTTAGTCCACTTGGTAAAGTAATCAGTGGCTATCAAGATCCATTTATGCCCAGAACTTGAAGGTGGATTGATAACTCTAATAAAATCAAGACCCCACTTCATGAATGGTTGTTCAATTTGAACAGGTTGTAGGGGTAAAGTTGCCATCTTCTGTTTGCCTACAAATAATGCACAATTCTTACATTTCCTTACCCAAGCATATGCATCTTCATGCAAATCAGGCCAAAAATATCCTACCCTCGTGATCTTTAATGTTGTAGTATGTGGTGCAAAGTGACCACCAGCTGGTCCATTATGAAATTCCTCTAATATTCTCCCAGTTTGATTTGAATCTATGCATCTTAAGAATACACCATTAAAATATTTTTTAAACAAAATTCCATCCAAAATGATATAAGGGATAGCTTGAAGTCTATAGTATCTTCATTTAGCATTGTTTAGGCCTTTAGGACACTCACTAGTCTGAAGAAAATGCATCATTTCATGCACCCAACTTGTAGGAGGTGTTGCTACAACAATTGGTTCATTATCTTCATGAACTAGGAGAACTTCTTCATTCTTTTGTTTGGTGTTTTCGTTGTGACTAGCAGGTTGTTCACATATTCCCTTACCTCTAATAAGCTTCATTACCTTGATATTGACATCATACTCCATCACTTTCATGATCCAACCAACTCTTTTGTCATTAAGATCTCTATTCAACAAAAAATATTTTATACTAGGATGAGCAACCATTAGGTGAATTTTGTTATTTGAAAGCATGTGTCTAAATTTCTTTAGACTTCTAACAACTACTAATGCATGTTTCTCAACAAAAGAATAATTTTGTTTGTACCCTTCTAGGCCTTGGCTGAAGAATGCTATTGGCTACTCCAATCCCTCATCATTCTGTTGAATCAACATAGCTGAAATACTATCAAAAGTACCAAAAGAATATAATATAATATCCTTTGCAAAGTCTGGATTAATCAAACTAGGAGCTGATGCTATGGTAGTCTTAATTTCTTTAAAATTATTCTTAGCCTCTTTGAACCAACTGAAAGTAAAAAAATTCTTAAGCATGCTAATCAATGGCTTCAAAATAAATGCTATATTGGGGATGAATCTCCTTACAAAATTGATTTTGCCTATAAAGCTTTGAAGGCCTTTCTTATGTGCAGGTAAAGGCAAAGCTAAAATAGCACTTACCCTCTTTGGATCTATGGTTATTCCATGTTTGGAGACAATATAGCCTAACAACTTACCCTCATGTACAACAAAAATGCACTTTTTGGGATTTAAAGATACTCCATATTCTCTACACCTTTCAAAAATTTGCCTTAAGTGAGAAAAGTGCTCTTCCACATGCTTTGAAAAAATTGTTATTTTATCAAGATAAACCAAAACAAATTTATTTATAAGACCTTGGAAGGCCATATGCATTGGCCTCTAAAAGGTTGCTCGTGCATTAGACAAACCAAAAGGCATTTTCCTATATGCCATTGTTCCCTATTCTGTAGTAGAGGCAGTTTTAAATTGGTCATCCTCTTTTACTAGAATCTTATTATAACCAGAGTAACCATCAAGTAGTGAAAATCTATCTGAACCTGAAACTACTCGTAAGATTTGCTCCATTGAGTGAAGTGGGTAATGATCTTTTAGAGAAGCTTTGTTAAGATCTCTAAAGTCTACACAAAGTCTAAGCTCACCATTCTTCTTTCATACGGGAACCAGATTTGAAACCCAAGATGTATGCTTTATAGGAAAGATGATATTACCTTGGATCATCTTGTTTAGTTTTGTCTTCATGAGATGCTCGAGCTTTGGATTAAGGGGCCTTTTCTTTTGTCTCATAGGCTTGGCATCAACTTCCAACTCTATGGTGTGCTGGGCTAATGCGGGGTTAAATCCCTTCAAATCTTCATACTGCCATGCAAATATGTCATTGAACTCTTGACAAAGCAAAACAAATGCCTATTTCTCTTCAACTGTAGATACCTTTCCAAGCTTTAATAACTTATCTCTGAAGATCTCAATAGGTTTTTAGTGCTTCTCTTTAACCATGAAGGACAAATGGTAACCTTAAAGGGACTACCTAATAGAGCTCCAAGAGTGGTTTCATGTGAGAGCATGGAATGAATCATTCAACATAAGAAAGGAGAATGAATTTCTCAATGTTTGGTCTTAGATAAATCGGACCCAAACAAACCTATGATCCACATAGATATCCAACCCATATTGAGGAAGTATAATAATATCTTTGAAGATATCCCACCTGGGATTGCACCAAGGAGAGGGTTTGAATACTCCATAGATCTTAAAGAAGGAGTCAGGCCATTGATTACCATCCCCTATAGACACCCTCAAAGGTTCAAGGAGGAGATTGAAAAAACTATCAAAGAACTAATAGAAATGGGGCACATTCAACCAAGGATGGCACCATGAGAATGTGCATCTAGACTATCGAGCCCTCAACAAGAAAACAATCAATAATAGGTACCCTATACCAAGGATAGATGAGTTGATTGATGAGCTTCATGGGGCAAGGTATTTATCCAAGATTGACCTATAGATAGGCTACCATCAAATAAGAATGAGGGAGGAAGATGACCCAAGACAACCTTCTGATGTCATTATGGGTAGTTCAAATTTTTGGTTATGCCCTTTGGCCTTACAAATGAACCAGCTACTTTTCAATCATGTATGAACCATATTTTTCATCAACAATTGAGGAAATTCTTACTTGTATTTTTTGATGACATACTCATATACAACCAAATTTGGGAAGAGAATCTCTACTAGAAACAAAATCCTTATATGCTAAGGATTCAAAATGTGAATTTGGTATGAAGGAAATAATCTACTTGGGCCGTAAGATTAATGAATATGGTGTGAGGACTGGTGAGGAAAAAATCAACTCTATCAAGGAGTGGTCCATACCCAAAACCTTGACCCAACTTAGGGGGTTTGTGGGGCTATGCAACTATTATAACAAGTACTTTGTTAAAGGTTTCTCCAAAATGGAAGCCCCTCTCATAGATCTAACCAAGAAAGGAGCCTTCATATGGGATGAGAAAGAACAACAAGAATTTGAAAAATTGAAAGAAACTATGAGCTCATACCCAGTCCTAGCTATTCTGGATTTCACCCTAGACCATTTAAATTACAATGTGATGCTTTAGGGGAAGGTGTCAGATGATTCCTCATGCAAAAGACACATCATGTAGCATTTTAAAGTAGGAAATTGATAGAAGTGGAAAGACATTATTCGATTTATGATAAAGAGATGCTATCTATCATGCATGCCTTAGCAAAGTTTTGACAATATCTAGTATGTGGGAAATTCCATGTCAAGATGGAACACGATAGCCTATGATATTTTATGAATCAAAAGGATTTGAATGATCACCAATAGAAGTGGGTAAGTAAGATTCAATCTTATGACTTTCACATCGAATATGTCAAAGGATCCAATCATGTGGTAGTAGATGCACTATCAAGGCAACCTTGCCTAAACACCATCACAAGCATCATAGAAAGGTGGAGAAATTACATCATCGCAGAATATGCCAAAGGCCCCCATGCCAATGAAATTCTAGAAGGGAAGATAAAAAATTATGAATACAAGGTATGTGAAGACATTATCCTATACAAAGACAAAATATATCTCCCATACAGTGAAGGATGACAGATAAAATTATGAGGGAATACCATGACAATCCTCTAGCCAAGCATCAAGGTTACTAAAAACCATACAAACAAATCTAGGAAAGATATTCATGGAAAGGTTTCAAGAAAGACATCCTTAAACATGTGCAAGAATGTATAGCAAAACAAGATAGAACAAGGCCACCCAACAGGTCTATTACACCTACTGCCCATTCCATATTAGAAGGAAAAATATTTCCATGGATTTTCTAACCAGTCTACCCAAGGTAAATGGTGAGTATTGCATTTATGTATAGTAGGTAGACTTACGAAGTATGATCATTTCTTTAAAATATCTACCGATTACAATGCAGTTCAAATAGTGGAAGTATTCTTTAAAGAGATTTGTAGACTCCATGGTTTGCCCAGAAACATAGTTAGTGACAAGGACAACCACTTCCTTAGCCAATTTTGGAAAGAAATTTTTTGATTAGCAACTGCAAAACTCACACCTAGCACTAGCTACCATCCCCAGACTAATGGACAAACCAAGATTGTTAATAAATGAATAGAAGGATATTTAAGGAGCCATGTTATAGGGCAGTAGAAAGCATGGCTTAAATGGCTACTCCTTGGGGAGTATTATTATAACACCACTCATCACATGTCCATAGGGATGAGTCCATTCAAGGAATTGTATGGGTATGAAGCCACATCATTTGGGGATCTTATCCAAGATAGAAAAGTACCCGAAGCTAAATATTTTTCTCAAAAAAATGTCAACGTCATGAATGCCCTTAAAGAGAACCTCCATCAGGCTCAAAATCAGAAAAAAAAACTATACACTGATAGGAACTATGTGGAGAGATCATTCGAAGAAGAGGACCTAGTGTTCTTGCGGTTACAACCTTACAAGAAATCAATCAAATCAAGTGGGATAGAAAAACTCAAACCCCAGTTCTATGGTCCCTACAAGGTCTTGAGGAAAGTAGGTGGAGTAGCTTATGAATTGGAACTCCTTGAAGGCAAAAATATCCATAACATATTCCAGGTATCCAGGTTGAAAAAGGTCCTAGGGAACAAGTTGTCCTGTGTACAGAATGGCCCCTGTTAGGATTCCCAAAGATACTGAGAGGGGGGATGAATTAGTATCTAACTGGTGAATAAATTTACTTGACTTAAAACATGAAAAGCATATTAAACCTGTGTACTGGTAAACCACAAATAATGCAGTAGCACACCATAACACAATGTTTTAACGAGGAAACCCGGTGTGGGAAAAACTTTGGTGGGATTTGTGACCCACAATATTTGCTTACTAGCCAATAAGGGAATATTACTCTTACAATAGGGGCCTGCACATGTAAGAAGGCCAACTGCTTATAGCTCACCGCTCAATTACAAAAGAAGTCACACTGACTTACAAAAATGGATTATACTAATCCAATGTCTTGTACTATTTCATATCAACATCTGCTATGCCAGATTTAGTACCGGTTTAAGCTCTGCTACAACATAAACCCTTAACCAACATTTCACATATTAGGTCTACTTATTTCACATCCTATTACAAAATGATCTCATACATATATGAGTCATATTACAACTCGCCATGTCGGCTTACAATGATTTTACAATTAATTACAAAATATATTTTAAACAAAATTGAAGTTAGCCAAGGTGCTAGTATCCTTCCTTTCACTGTCGATGTTCTGTATGCTGGTGTAGAGTCTGTCGGTGCCGGTGCCGGTATCTTTGTCCTTCTGGGGTCATATGATTGCAAGGTTGCCATCAATGAAAAAACCTTCAATCACCTACAATTTCTCATTGGAGTGTGCATTTGCCAACAATCTCCCCCTTTGGCATTGATGGCAACACTCATGAGAAAAATCAAAAGTGTCCAAAATGATATCCAAAAGTAGTTTGCCAAAATTCTCTTACCAAAAATGTGTGCCAAATAAATGTATGCTCCCCCTGAGTATATGATGTCCTCTCTTTTGACCATTTTTCTCATCCCACTACTCCCCCTTTGACATCAATGACAAAGGTTGTCATTCAGTGTCAGTGGAGTCCTGTCTGGATTCTTGTAACTGGTGGGTTACAACCTGAAAAATATCTATCAAAATTAAATTTATACCATTATTGAATGTTTTGTTGTCTTCTATTGCCTCTTTTGTTCTCTGCATTGTACCGATGAGTATGTGCATTTGATCTTCCAGTGTCTTTAGTCCGAGAACCAGAGCCTCAGATATTTCTTTTCTCAAAGAAATAAGGTATTCTAGTCTTGGACTAAGTCCACATTTCAAGTCCTTTTCTTTATCCTTTATTCCCTGCTTGTCATTTTCTAGCTTCTTGATTTTCTCTTCTTGCTCTGCAATCTTCTTCTCTAACTCCAAAAACAAGTCTGATGCACCTGTCAAATTGTCAGCAATATTGTTTATCTTATCTTGTGCTTTGCTGATTTCCTTGTCAAGGTCTTCTATTAAGACATTTGTTTGTCAAGTGTCCTTGTATAGTTTCTTGGAGTCAAGAATTACTTCTCCAAGTTCCAGTAAAAGGGTATCCATTTTCTACTTGTTCTTATTTACAATATCCTCAAAGAATTTCTCTTTTTCCTTTATCATCCTTTCCTTAAACGTATCCTCATTTATTTGATCAATAGTCAATAAGTTACCGGTGATGAACTTAGACAATGTGTCTAGTTGACCTAAAGAATCTTATTATCAACTGTGCACTTTGGTGCAATCAATTTAAGAATTGGAATTGTATCATCAATAGCCTTATAGGCTTGTGCATTGCATTCTGTGATCCTCTTTATTGAATCTAACAAGACCTCTGTTACATTTGTAGGTCTGAATTCTATCATAGATGTACCAGATGTTTGTCCAATAGTCTTTTTAATAGCCATGCTACCGGTTGTGGTAATTACTTTACTTGATTCGATCTCTGGTAGGTCAGTCTGTGTTTGCATTTCCGCAAACAAAGTTTTTTGCTTTTTAGTTTGGGTTGGTGGCACTGTGTCTATCTAAACTTGTGCTTCAACCTGTACCTATTTTGGTTTCTCTATCTGTGTCTCAGAGGGTTTCTCTGAGCTTTTAACTACTGGTTTCTCAGATGTAATCTTAGTTTGTACCTCTGAACTCTCTTTTTCCAATTCTTCAGATGGTTTTTTTTGTTGTATCTACCAGTTTCTTTGTGGTATCCTCTGTCGGTTGCTCAGTCTGTGTAGGTTTCTCTATTTTCATCTCAACCTCTGTAGCCGGTGACTCAGTAGTCACATTTTTTACCTTATCCTTAGTGGTTTCTCTGTCAACCACAATATTAACTTCCTATGTGTCTACATTTACCATATACAAAATTTCAGAATTAGGATTTGTATCCTCTACCGGAGTTTCCATACTCTCTATGGCTAGTTGTCTATCAATAGTGTCTATCGGTGGAGTATCTTAAAGAGGTGGGGGCACATTGTTAGTTATTTTCAGGCTTGGTGGTCCACCTACCTTACCTTTCCCTTTATCTTTGTCCTTTTGATATACTTTGATATTTTTTGGCCTAAGTAATTCTTCCTCTTTTTCTTTTTCCACAAAGAATATATCCCATCCATCTATTGTTTCCTCAGATACTTCATTTACTCTACCAGCCATTAGTGCTACATGTCAGTGAGCAGTGGAGAATACTATCCGGTTTGCTTCACTGATTGATTTGTCTATTTCATTAGGTGAGTTAACTGGATGCACTACAAGTAATTTTTCAATCTTAATTTTCTTATCCAGCTCAACAATGGCTAATCTTCTAGCTTCAAGTCTCCTATATAGATCATTTGGAATTTCATCAACAATTTGCATCAAAAATTTCTTGTATATATCTAAGTATAGAATTACACTATTCTCTATGCTTTCCTTATCATCAACTGATAGTGTATTGTATATTTTGTTTATGTTCTTCACCTTACCATCCTCTATAATTTCGCTAAGAAGTTTGTCTATTAGAGCAATATCTTGTTTTACCTTCTTCTTCTTAGGAGTCATTTTCTTAGCTGGAGGCCTTACTGCCTATTGTTTTTGTCTGGTTCTTGTTGGTGTAGGAGAGGGTACTGGTGAGGGTTTTCTTTTTCTTTCAATCCTTTTAAATACTGTCAGTATATCACTCTCAGAAGAAGTTCCAACCGATGAAAGATGAGTTTCCGGTTGAGGTGCTTCCAACTCACTTTCACTTATACTAGTTTGTCTCAAAACATCTTCCTTGATTGCCTTTGCCTGTCGGGTTCCTTTTCTTATAGTTTCTTCGACTTTCTTAACCCATTTCTTAGATTGAATAGTACTTTCTATTGTTTCAACACTACCAAACACTTTCTCTTCCGGTTCCTTTGGATCTTCAAGGAGGGCTTTTGCATAAGTTTTTATTCTATTGTCATCTATTTCATAGCCCATTTCAGTTACCCAAATAGTTCTAGGGATAACTGCCTCCATCCAGATTTCATCTTTCTTGATCAGAAAATAGATTTCTTTCTGATACTTATTCACAATAGCTTGTGACAATCTTACTCTAGTTTTCATTCGAGCATTCAATGCTTGAAAATACTCATTTAGATTTTTCTCCCGGTTCTCTCCCATATTGTTTAGTAAATCTAACAATTATTTTCCTACTGGGATGTCAAAGCCAAACTCTCTAGCACCAATACCAGGTACTTGTTAGGTTATGTACAACATCAAACAAACAAGTAAGTTTCCAAATCTAAATGTTCCTTTCTTATCTCCTTTAATCTTTCCCAAATTGTCTATCAACTCATCTTTAAGCCATTCACGTATATCTATTCTTGCATTATCATTGACCATATCATAGGCACTTTTGATACATAGGCTAGAAATTGAATTTAACCTATTTGCATGTGTAGCCTTATAACCTAAGATCATACTGATAAATCTGACATTAATGTCTTTTACATCGTTTACCCTTAAAGATCTTTTATCAAATGTTGCACCAGTTAGGTTTATCACTGTGTCATTTGGGACCTTCTTTGTTTTGTCAGGTCTGTTATTGGTGGAACGTAACCCTATTACAGCTTTTACGGCTTCTTTTGTGATTTTATGAATTGAGTCCAACCAGGAAAAATTCACCATGTACTCTGCTTAACACAATCCTTATGATATCCTTGAGAAAATCTGAGATACTAAGAATTTTAGTAAAACCTAGGGTTTTCACTATCTTATGTTTAGGTTTGACATTTCCAGATTCATCACAAATCATAGACTTATACATATTCTTAATCTCATCATCACCTAATTCCTCAATATGACAATGTATATACATCCTAGGGTCTTCAACATATACTACTCCCTTAGGAATTTGAGAAAATGCACCTATGCTATCATCTTTCTTTGCAATTTTAGGAACCACTTTGAAAACGGGTCTAGGGTGCTTAATAACCTCAACAATAGTAGGGTTTGCAATAAATTTAGGAGTGGATGAAGATGTCATAGCTATAAATACCTCAATCTACCTTAGGGATGAATGCTTTGATGGATTGCTTCACTTCTTCGCTTAGAATGCCTTCGCTTGGGAATTTTCTCACTCTCAAAGATTTGAATGCTTGGTGAATGAAAAAGGAGCCAAAACATTTTCTTTATAATGTTATTTTCTCCAACTAACATATTTAATGCTCACCGGTTAAGTCACAACTTAACTCATCTATCGATATAGAAGTAATTTCAAATTCTCACCATCAACCGAGGGAATAATAGTAAGTTTTTCATTTTGTTGCTAAACCCCCAAAGGATTTTTCTTTAGTTAGATGAAGAGTCTCTTGCCGGTGGAGTGTTACTCTATTCTACTAGTGGAGGAGTATTCCCATCAACATTCTGATCTGACTTTCTGATCCATTATTTTGAGAATTCTTGCTTTACCTCTTCAACCTTTTCTTTACCTTTCAAACTAGGACCTTTGTTATTTGCCGATGATGCCTTACGTCTAAAAATTTTTGCAATATGTCCAATTTTGTTACATGCATAACAAGTCACATTGTTCTTCTAAATAGCATTCCCATATCCTATGCTAGTATGTGTTCTGCATCGATTAGATAAGTGTCCAAATCTTCCACAAATATAACATCTTACATTCATTCTGCAATTCTCTGAATTATGACCAACTTTGTTGAATTTAGAACATTGATCAGTGGGTGTATTAGTATTCTGATAATTTCTAGATCTACACTAATTTTCTCTACGATCATACTTGTTACAGTTAAAGCATTTGCCATTAAATTTGTAAGCAGTAGGTTGTCTTACTAGTTTTCTATGATCATGATTGTTTGCAGTACCGGAGCTTTCACCAACTTCAAAGGCAATGCCATTTGTATCACCATTAGGTTTCTGATTCTTCAGCATGTCACCAAGTTCTTCTGAACTTTTCTTGAATTTCTCCTTGTGTTGATTTGCAGCAGTCAGTTCATTCTCCAAGATTCCTTTTTGTCTCATGAGTTCAGTTCTATCATTTTGTGTGTACATAAGATCTATCTTCAACATATCATTTCCATGACTGAGTCTTGTGTTTTCATTTCCAGCATCATTTAGTCTTCTAACCAAGTCTTCTTCATTCTTCTTTCTATCTTCAATTTCTTTACAAAATCTCATAGTCATATCCTACATCTCATTCTTTGTTGTACTGATCTCTTGTCTTAGCTTGTTTAGCAAATCATTAAGAGTTTCCTTTTCATTTTCCTCATTCTGCCTCTTTTCACAATGTTCTCTCCTCTTGTTCCTTGCAATAGTAAAATTCTCTTGAAGTGCTTGAATAATATCCTAAGCAGCCTTCAGATCATCCTCAAGTTTGATATTCTTGACTTTTTCTGCATCATAGTCTGTAAGAGCTATTTCCAATTGCTTTCTCAAGTTTTCCATCTCTACTGGTGATAAGATCTTCCTCAAGCTATTAGGCTTTTGAAAATAGAGGACCAAGCTCTGATACCAATTGTTAGGATTCCCAAAGATACTGAGAGGGGGGGTGAATCAGTATCTAATCAGTGAATAAATTTACTTGACTTAAAACATGAAAGGCATATTAAAATTGTGTGCCGGTAAACTAGAAATAATGCAGTAACTAAGAACAATAACAAAAACATGAGAAGCACACCATAATACGGTGTTTTAATGAGGAAACCCAGTGTGGGAAAAACCTCGGTGGGATTTGTAACCCATAATATTCGCTTACTGGCCAATAAGGGAATATTACTTTTACAATAGGGGCCTGCACATGCAGGAAGGCCAAGTGCCTAGAGTTCACTGCTCAATTACAAAATAAGTCACACTGACTTACAAAAATGGACTATACTAATCCAATGTCTTGTACTGCTTCAGATCAACATCTTCTATGCTAGATTCAATAGCAGTTTAAGCTCTGCTACAACATAAACCCTTAACCAATATTTCACATATTAGGTCTGCTTATTTTGCATCCTATTTCACACATTTCCTATTACAAAATGATCTCATACATATATGTGTCATATTACAACTCACCATGTTGGCTTACAATAATTTTATAATTAATTACCAAATATATTTTAAACAAAATTGAAGTTAGCCAAGGTGTCGGTATCCTTCCTTTCACTATCGGTGTTCTGTATGCTGGTGTAGAGTTTGTCGGTGTCGGTGCTGGTATCTTTATCTTGCTAGGGTCATATGATTGCAAGGTTGCTATCAATGACAAAACCTTCAATCACCTACAATTTCTCATTGGAGTGTGCATTTTCCAACAACCCCCACTCAATGATGAAGGGAAGATCATATTGGAAGCAGAGATCATCTCAGACATTAGAGAAAGAAGATTAAGAAATAAAACTATCACCGAGTTCTTAATCCAATGGAGAGGTTTACTAGAAGAACATGCCACATGGGAAAAGGAAGAAGATATTAAAGCATTCCAAAAGGAGAATAACATTAGCTTGAATAAGGATATATAATGTTTTACCAAGCTATGTTATTATAATTAAAATCATGTGACAATGATGCAAGAATGCTTAGATCCAAAATTAATGAAATACTAATACATGTGTAATTAGAATGTAATGCACATCTAGATTGGATTCAGACTACAATCTGGATTACATGAACTGCAAATATAGCATCTACTAATACTTGATAATAGTTCTAGTTAAGCTCATTTATCTAACTTGCAACAATCTCTGCTCAATACACCATACCAGAGGATAAATTTTCTTATGCACACATACACCACTCTCTGATAATGTAGACACGACATCGAAACCCAAATTACTTGAATATAACACCTATTTATACAGATCATCAACCTTGACTACAAGGTCGGCCAAACCCTCAACCCTTAATTACAAAATTACATCACATGATACATAAATAAACCACTAGACCAATGCAATGCCATAGAGGACATAAAATGGACCTAAACCAAATCCTCAAAGATACAACACCACCAAAAATCTTGCCAATATCAATCGCAACATGCTACACCTCCAAAAATACCGCATAACATGAAGAATATTACTAGACCCATAAGATCTTCAATAACATGCACAAGAATCAACATGGACCACAAAAACAAATAGAACATGATCAAGACACATCAACAAGCACATTAGAACCATCCGCAAAGCTCCACCGACACCACTTAATCAAATCTTCATTGATCAACACGCTAACACTCAAGAACACTTAACAACAATAATTCAGACTAGAAAGATAACTTGTAGAGGACCAAATCATGAACTATCTGAAATAAAGATGTTAGTCTCAAATTTTGATTTCCCTTCTATCCTTCCTGTAAGAAATAAAATAACTTTGTTTGCATATGAAGAGATCAAGGAAATAGAACTCAAGAGTAAAAATATAACAAGGTTTTGAGACCTTCCACACTTTGAACTTATCCAAAGTTCAAGTGGGCATACCTTCTGTGAATATTTTCACACTTTAAGACTAAGATCCATAGTTAAGCAGTGCTGAAAAACCCATGGATTTCATCACCTCAATGAAACTGAAACATTAAAAGAAAAAATTGTATTCATTTGCAGTATTGATCTTCAAGAAAGATAGAAAGACTCCCACAATTAGATACAATGCCTTATCTCGGGCTACAGAGTCACCCAAATCAAATTAAAGCTCCAAAACTAAATAAAATCATACGTTTCATCACCTCGACCTTGTGTTAACCCCATACATGCCTTACATATACATGAATTTTATCTTCTTAAAACTAAAACCATTCATCAAATTCAAAATGAGAAAACAATTCATTTACTGATATAGATATTTCATGCATTTTAACTCCTCTTCCTTGAAGAGAAAAGCTAGAAACATATCCATATGACTGCCTTACAATCCATGTTCAATCAAATAACCCTAGACTATTCAAATGAAACCAGCAAATTAATGAATGCACACTAGAAGACAATATAGATTTAGGCCTAAAAAGTATTGATCTGTATCTTTATATTCATTTTTGAAAACATTTTTACATGACTCAAAGTGTTATCTATAAAAGCTAGAAAAACCCAGATATATTTCTGCAGAGTTTCTTTACAAAAATTCTTGTGATCCTTTTTTACTAGTCCTAGTATCCATTTATAATATCATGGATGCATACAAGCTATAGACATTCCTAAGAAAAGTTTGTTACAAACTACAATATCCTTCAAGAAACAATTACAAGTCCTTTTCAGTATCATCGACCTCTTCAGTTTGTTGTTCCACTGCAACATCTTCTAACTATTATGGAATATCTTCTCTTTATCCAGCATACTTTTCCTTCCACTCCTGGAACATGTCATCACTTGACCAAGAGAAGATAACAATCTTCTTCTTTATCCCTTCTAGCCTTTTCCAAGTGACCCTTAACTACCCAATTTCTGTCTCTATGAAACCATAATGTGACTTTACCTTTTCAATCTCCTCAATTGTCTTGACAAATAAGGATGTGTCATTAGTGTTGATAATTTCATTAACCCTTTGGGACAATTTGTGGTCCAGCTCTTCCAACCATGCCTTCTCCTCTTTTAGCTGAGTCGGACTAACAAAACCCCTGGGGAACAACTCATATTTGTGATCAGAATATTCCTTCCTATACAATTGGACTTTTCTCTTCACACCTACCCTTTCTTCAGAGAGTATATTCATTTCTTTTATAAATTCATAGGTGGATCTGAGACTGTTATTTGCCTCTGCATCTGCATGGGATGTACACATAAGCTCTAACTCCTTTCCCCTAGGCATCCACTAACTCGGAAGTGGTTCCAAGGTGGTCTCATCTTCTCTTAATTCAGTCAAAATATTTAGAATCCTCTTCATAGAAGTATGCACAATAGAGGCCCTAACTGAATTAGCAAATTTCAAAATTGTAGCCTTTACCTTTTCCTCATATTTGCTTGCAAACAGGGCTTGAGCCTATTTCAACTTTTCCAACTCATGTTGAATAGTTTTAGCTAATTGGAAACCAGAAGGCATAGGAGAAGGGGGATATTCTATGATAGGACTTGTAGGTGGAGGTCTTGTTGGAGAAGAAGCTATCATTAGAGTAGAGGACTCACCTTGATGGTGTTGTCCTGCCAACTGACTCTGAAGTCTAGCAATGATGCTATCTCGGTTAACTATTCCCTCTTTGGCCTCATTATAAGCCTTTAAGATTGTTTCCAATTTCAATTGGAGATTAGCTTTTTCTTTTGCCTCCTTTTTTGCCACTGCTACACTAAATTTTTCAATTTCCAAAACTGTACTAGCAGCTTCTACCACCCCTGTATCTTGGAATCTTTTCACAATCATACCTCCTAGGAAACTAGAATCTAAGGCATATTTTCTTCTTCTATTTTCATCCTTTTTCAAAGACCACATGACTAAAGAAGCATCATCTTTGCTGAATGTCACTCCTTCCATAGGCTTGGTTTCTTTCCTGACCGCTTCAAGTACCAGAGCATCAGCTATATCCCACTCAGGGAGGATTAAAACACCAGCCTTTGATACCATCTCTCTTCCCTTTTTTAGGAGTAATGGCCTTGAATTATTCAATCATTTCTTGTTTTACCTCTTCCTCCACCAGAGTTGCATCTTTGTGAGGCTGCTCACTCTTCCTTTTTTCACATCTGGCCTTAAATTGTTCCATATTCTATTTCCATACAAATTGCATGAAGGGCCCTATTGTAACAAAGTTACTATCAGCTAGGAACTCCTCACTGGCTTTCTTGACAATTGGGTCTAACTCTTTACCTTTGAGCTCACCTTCGGTCAAGTTCATCTCAGCACTAGGTGGCTCTTCTGGTATCCCCTCTTGTGTTTCCTCATATGTGTAGGCAATCTCCCCGAGACTCCCTAATTGTAACAACTATTCAGCCACCACCTGTTCATCCCCTATGTGGATGGGGGATTGAGATGGAGAATATAGAGGCTCATCGGTTTGCACTTCCTTCCTTACTCTTTTCCTTTTAGGAGAGTCTTGGATGTCAATGACATCTTCAATTTCTCTTTTCCCTCTTGAAGTAGAAGGCTCACCAGTCACTAGCATCATGACACTGTATTTTGATTTCTTGTGCATTACATAATCACTAGGTGGGATAGCCTTAAAAAAGGCAGGCTTAGCCAAAACCAGTCTAACCCTGTCAGGATCATTTCTCATTATAGCCTCCCTCTTTTCTTTCAGAGTTTACATGAGGTCTTCAAAATAAAGAATTAAGAATTTTATTTTTTCCTCAAAGGGATTAAAACTAGAAAGAGGGTCATAACTACTATCAAATTGATGAATGAAGTCAAGAACCCTTTTATATGCCACCCATTTCTCTTTGCTCATCCAAATTTAATTCATTCCTAATCAGATCTTCAGGGAAATGAAATTGGTGTGGCCTACCTTTACATACTGCTCTCTTTCTAAACATGCCATTGAAAAAATCTTCTGGGTTTGCAAATCTTGAAACCACAGTAGACAACCTATATGGTTTAAACAATTCTTCAAAATACTTCCAACCACCTTTGGTGATCACAAAATGATGAGCCATGGTAATAGTTGGTAAAATAGTCCCTTTACCTCTATTTGTCAGCTCTGCCTCTTGCACACCTCCAATCTGCCTTAAGACTTCTACAATTCCTATCTTCAGTGGGACTTGATAAGGCAATAAATATGGAGTGCCTCTGAAACCATAAACTCTGAAAACTATAGAAACAGGGTACAAATACATATCACCCCAATTATGAACAATCTTAATACCTTCAGCAAACTCCTTGGGCCTAAGGAATTCTAAGAGAGCCTTAGGGATCCTAGGGTTTTCTGCATATAAGAGAATCCTAATTTTAGATGCAAAGCACCTATCAAACTTTAGGTAACTACCATCTTCTCTATCCCAGGACAAAATGGTGCTCCATAATTGCACTAGCATCTCTTCACCATCTTTTTTTATGACCAAATCCATTTCTTTAGCAATAATCAACTCCTTTGAACAAGAACATGTGCATTAGAAGAGAATACCATCCAAAATGTTTATCCACCTTACCATTTTGTATCCCTACAAGCCCTGCATGAATTGCATCAGTGAGGTAAGGTGCATAGTGAAATGTTACTGCTAGAGAGGGGTTCAAAATTTGTGCTATCATAAGTGTATAATGAGTTGGCATGTTTCTCTCAGCATCTTCTCCAAAAATATGACAAAGTGCCCAATACATACCCTTGGCCCTTAGAGTTAACAAGTTCAGGGGGAAAGGTTCCATGGTACTGAGGCCTACAACAATTAACCCTCCTATCTTGACATAAAACTCTTTCAGTGGGCCACTCCTAAGGTGATCTCTTTTCACATTGTAGACTTGTGCAAGTGTCTCAAAGTTGATAGGCTCTAGATAATTGGACACTTCAATGAGCTTGAAAACCTTCCTAAACTCATCATCATTAATCTTAATGAAGGCTGCTCCCTTTATATTTGTGATACATTTGGCTACAGGGTCATAGTTTTGTGCAATCAAGGTCAACAAATATATATCCATGAAGACCCTTGGGACTATAAACTTTCCCACATCCCATTCCCATATACTATTTAATGGGGTAGGGGAATGTCTCTGACCAAAACCTACCCTGAAAATTCCCAGGCCTGACATCCCTATTTGTGGATCCCTCAACCAATTGCCTTTGTCATATAGACTGTCTCCAATTCTTAAATGAGGGTTTTTTGGCACCAATTCTTTAGCTTTGGCCCTGACATTGGTAGACATAGTTAGTTGTTCTAGGAAGTCATCACATATATTCCTATCTTGGTAATTTACCTTCCCTGTGAAATCCCTTCTTGGCGCCATCCCATTAATGCAATTATCAATTGAGATTTACACAAAACTCTAACGAAGCAATTCACACAGTAACACCAATTTTCAGACTGCAATTAGCAAGAAAAAACACGAAAACCTATTACTCACCTAAAGAAAATCGCTCTGCATCAGCTCCTCTACAACAAACTTTTCGAAATGGTGCCAGTACTCAATTGATGTGGACCTTAACTCAGCAACTTGGCATTGAGTTGAGGCATTAATCTCGCATGCTTCAAACATCACCTCGGAATTGAATTCGCAAATCGAATTCAAAAATGGGCTCCAATGGATCACAAACCTTCTGAGTATTTCCCTGCTTCGTTGTTTTGTAGAGTTTAAAACCCCTGCACTTTTCTTTTGTGAAGCAACGATGATCGTTGGATCTCGGAAACTTGCACTACCTTTACTTTCTTGGGTCATTCTATATTAGTAATGGGCCCCACCTTCCTTTTGCTACTTCATGGACCTTAAACCTTGTGCACTTTTACCACACAAAATAGTGTTGGCCATTAGATCATCATCTACTTGCTTGATCTTTACTTCCTACATTGACCACTAGTCTTCTTAACTAATCGGGCACAACCATGATGGCTAACAGTTTTCGCCATTTCGGGAAGGCTAAACTACAGGCATCTTCGGGCTACAAAGAAATGACAACTATTGGATCCTCCTTGAGATGAACACCATTTAACATGCTCAGACCTTTAAAGTGGGCCCTCAGCTTGGAGACCACTTGCTTTGTTTTGTCATTGGCTAATAAATGTCATGTGGCAGTCGGCTATTTGCTCAGATAATTCCATTGGGTTCCATTCTAAAGCTGCCATGTGTTTGACTTTACCATTTTCAACATAACCACCGGTTAAAACAAGGTGGGCCCTCAACTACCCTTCGGAGCCACATGCATCTGACAAGTCACTAATTATTTCCATGAAACAACCCATCTGTCCTACCAAGTCATCCTCCATGTGACCGCCACATCATTTCGCTATTTCATGAATATTAATCTTCATTTGATTTGAGGCTGCAAATCCACATGAGCCATCTAATTAACTTCTACTTAATTGGTCTTTAAAAACTATGACCTTCTTGTCCTTTGGGCCCACTGACCTTTTTGCTACTTCATGGACCTTAAATCTCAGGCAACTCTTCTTCACGAAGCAACGACCACCGTTAGATCTTAGAAACTTGCTCGTCTGTTACCCTTGTTGTGATCACCTTTCCCTTTCCCTCCACCTTTTCACTACTTCGTGAAAGATAAAACACATGCATCTTTCGGCTTTGAATCAACGCCAGTCATTGATCTTTTTCTGAATTGATCGTCCTTTAACCAATGGAACTGCACACCTCTGGGACCCGCCAAATCTTTCACTATTTTGTGAAAGGTAAATCATGTGCATCTTCGGCTAGCAAAGCAACACGAGCCGTTGGATCCAATACAAGATGCAGTCTTTTAATTTGACAGACAATCCTCTGGTCGGGCCCACTTACCCTTTTCGCCATTTTGCGAACACTAACCTGCAAGCATCTTCACCCAGTGAAACAACGATGACTGTAGGATCAACATTGACTTGCACAATTATTAAGGAGCTCGACAAAGATTAAAACCGAACATAGGTAAAGGCATAATGATTGAAAATATTTGAAAGACCACCTCAGGAAACCCTATGGGAGGGACACTTTTCATGATAGACCGACCCTTTCTTAAGTGGAAAAAGTAATGCAGGAATAGAATGTGAAGGTTTAACAAAACATAGGCAAGGGTTAAAATTCAAAAACCTTAAACCCTCTTTTGACCCAAGAAATACAGGGGCAACAACGCCATACCAAACACACTTTTGCAGATTTTTAGCCGACAATGGGACAAGAGTACCCAGTTTTCTAAATAGTGATAATAGAAGATAAATGTGAACATCCAAAATACTCCCCAAGGTTTGTAACTGTAGACACCTAAAAATGGTCAACGCTTGCGGAGTCATACTTTAACATTTGCGCATTGCCTCATTTTAAGTTTTTGCGTCGCATTAACATTTCTTCTATGTCATGCATTTGGTCTTTATCATTTGCGAGCATCGAGTCATTCTTCTACATTCTTCATTTGTCTTGCTTTCGAATTTGGTCTTGTCGATAACAATCTTTAATCATGATTTTGGTCGATCTTGTCAATCTCTTATCAACTTGTCAATCTCGTCGTTTTACGATCGATTTGTCATCGATCCTTGTCCTTTTCAATCATGTCAATTTGGTCAATTTGTCATTGATTTTTGTCAACCAATCTCAATCGAATAATTTATCAACACTGGTCATTTATCAATTCAAAATTATGATCAAATCGAATCGGCATTAATTATCTTTTGTCAAGACCTAATTGTCTTTCATCAAGACCTAATTTCATCTTCTAGGGTTTTATGATTTATTCATAAAACCTAATTTGTCATTTCTTCCTCTAGGTTAAATAATTTATTTATTTATCCTAAGTCTTCTCATCGCAATTAAATATTTATTTAATTGGCTAACTTATTCCTCTTTTTGTGAATTAATTAATAAATGACAAATTATTAATTAATTTACCTAATTTTCTAATTTCCTAATTTTCCTATTTTTCCTAAATTTTTAATTTCCACCTATTTTCTAATTTTCCTAATTACAATTTCCACCTAATTAACTTGTCTCTAGTTCTCCCTATTTTTGTGCTTCATGCGTCATACTCTTGACATAGCAAGATGTCATAAGGTTCTAGTTCTCTAAGCTTTGCATTGGCAATATGTCATAATTCATGACATAGAAGGTGTCATAACCTTCTTCTTTCCACTCAATTTTCCCATTTTGAAATCAATTGCCTCTAATATCCATTTCATGCTAATTTGATCTTTTTCTCCAATTTATCTATAAATTGGATGAATTTCTTCACTCAAATCCCTTGATTCTTAATCCCTGATCAGACTATTGAACTTACGCTTCGAGTATTCTTGAATGTCAATCTTGCTTTCATAATTAGGTGTATGCACTTGAAGGTGAGATCCACAGCAAACCTATTTGGAGAAGAAAGAAGAACAATGGAGCCGCATGGAAGAAGCATCCAAATCGTCATCTAGTTTGCATAATCTTTCATTTTTGTATGCTTTGTTTTCATGTCTCTATTGAATGTGTCTTAGGATAGATTCATTGCAATTATGCATTTGTGATTGAGCTATTGCGTTTTATCTTGTTTGTGATGATTTCCTATTTCCTAACGTACATTAATTGGTGAACCTGGCATGAATTGTAGCATAGGAAATAGGATCAGACAGAGGTTCACGTCGGGTTCACCAATTAATGTAGCATAGGAAATAGGAAATCATCACAAGTAAGTACAAAAACATATTACTCATTATTAGCTCAATCACAAACACACATTGCAGTGATCTAATCCTAAGCACACTCAATAGAGACATAAAAAAAAGCATTCAAAAGTAAAAATCATGCAAACCAGATGACGATTTGGATGCTTCTTCCATGCGGCTCCATTGTTCTTCTTTCCTCTTCAAATGGATTTGTGGATCTCACCTACAAGTGCACATACAATTGAAAGCAAGATTGACTTTGATGAAAAGCTCAAGAGTACTAGAAGCATAAGTTCAATAGTCTGATAGGAATTATTAATTAGCCTTGATTGATGAAGATCATCCAATTTATAGAGAAATTGGAGAAATGAACAAATTAGCATGATAGTGATTCGAATGGAAATTCAAATCAAGAATAGCAAAATTATGACATGTTGCTATGCAAAGATTTATGACAATTTTATGACAAATTCTATGACAAATTGCTATGTCAAGACAAATTCTATGACAAATTGCTATGTGAAGACAAATTCTATGACAAATTTCTATGTCAAGAACTTATGACAATTTATGACAAATTTCTATGTCATTTCCATAAATTTAGGAGAGAAATAGGAGGAAATTGAATTTAAGAATTAAGAAATTAGGAAAATTAGAAAAATAGGAGGAATTAGGAAAATTAGGAATTAGAAATTAGGAAATTAATGAAAATTAGAAATTAGTGAATTAATCAATAATTTTTCATTTATTAATAATTCACAAAGAGGGAAAATTGATGAAAGATTAGGAAATTAGGTGAATCAATTAATAATTTTTCATTTATTAATTAATTCACAAAGAGAGGAAAATTGATGAAAGATTAGGAAATTAGGTGAATCAATTAATAATTTTTCATTTATTAATTAATTCACAAAAAGAGGAATAATTAATTAGCCAATCAAATGAAACATTTAATTGCGACACGAAGACCTAGGATAAATAAATAAGTTATTTAATCCTAGAGGAAGAAATGACACACAAGGTTAAATGATTAAATCAAAAACCCTGGAAGACGAATTAGGTCTTGAAAGATAATTGACTCGATTTGATTTGATTTTGGATTGATAAATGACCAATGTGATAAATGATTTGATTGAGAAATGCGCCAATTGACAAGGAACAATGACAAATTGATCCAAATTGACATAATTGAGATAGACAACGATCGATGACAAATCGATCGCAAAATGACAAGATTGACAAAAAAGACAAGAATCGATGACAAAATAGATTGCAAGACGACAAGATTGAAAATGACCACGATCAATGACAAATTGATCGCAAAATGACAAGATCGAACAATGACAACGATCGATGACAAATCGATCGCATGATGACAAGATTGAAAAGAGGACAAAACCCTAATTAGGATTGACGATGTCCAACATGATGACAAATAAGCACGCTCATTTATGCAACAAGATAAAATCGATCAAAATCATGACTAGATAATGTTGTCGACAAGACCAAATTTGAAGGCGAGATGAATGAAGAACATAGAAGAATGACTCGATGTTCGCAAATGATAAAAACCAAGTGCGTGACATAGGAGAAATGTTAATGCGACGCAAAAACCTAAAATGAGGCAATGCGCAATTGTTAAAGTATGACTTCGCAAGCGTTGACCATTTTTGGGTGTCTACATTTTGCCCCTCTTTGAGACAATGTGATTCTGAGCATTGTTTTAAAGAACAATAATGAAAATGCCCCAGACAATAATAATGACATATGCATGCCCCCTCGAGGAATTGGCCGAAAACATGCGAAAAAGAGGCCAATTGATCGATAAAAATGATAGGATTGAACAGACTGACAATCGGAGATCGGATGCATGAAGGACAAGCAATTTAAGGTGCACAAGACCGCGACCAACATAAGATGGAGATGACACATGTCCATCTATGCAATGACAAAGAGCTATAAATGAGACCAAGAGGGTGAAAATTGCTCATTTGCACTAGCTAAAGAGGAGGATTTGTTGCTCTGGACAAGGACACTTGTAGATAGATGGTGAAAATTCCAATGGTGGATCACCTTGGGGAACGTGTACGCACATTCAGACGATCAGAGGATGCAAGAGTAGCGGTATGTATCTCGAAAACCCATGTGTTGAATTTCATGAATTTGACTTGCTTGCGGGACATTGCGGGGCCCACAGGGGATGCAAAAGAAGACTTTTGCGCTTGTGTGGTCTAATTCTGTGCTTGTGTCAGGTGTTCTACGCTTGTGTAGGAAGACACAAGCACAATTTACCTAACACAAGCGCAGTTTCTCTGACACGGGCGCAAGAGTCCATAAATGACTCACTTTTGATTCGAAACTACATTCAAATGACCTGACAAGGGGGGAGAAGGGTAGGATAGGCCAATGTAGATGAAAAACACCCTGAGTTAGACATGAAAAGGAGGATATGCACCCCATAGGAGCAAACCCTAAAACTGACAAAAAGATGCCCCGATTGTGATGCAGAGTCGACAGTATCCATTGATCATGCGGGAGAATCGACCTGACTGTTTCATGCTACGACATAGACTCAAGAGCATAGAGAGAGACACATTAGCAGGACTGGGGATATATTACATCACATACATGCCCAAGATTAGGGCAAACATAGGATTGCTTACCGTATTGGCAGAGCAATGGCATTCAGAGACTTCCTCATTCCATTTGGCGACTGGTGAGGCGACAGTGACTCTAGAGGATGTATGGCTCATCCTCCGCATTCCGATACATGGGGAGATGATAGAGTACGACCCAGTGACAAGGAGAGACATGTTATGTAGGCTATTTGAGTGCGACGTAGATGATCTAGACATTGTCGAGAGGGAGATCGGCTAGGAGAGCATGGCTTCCGAGTATGACCGACGATATGTGGTGATAGTAGTTGTGATAGCATGTCTTCTAGCAGGGGATAGACGAGGACATGGATTCCCTATTGGCTGGGGAAGGGTGCTAGAGCGGATGGCGACAGAGGGGACAATGTATGCATGGGGACCATGTGTACTGGCGATGTTGTATTTCCAGCTGCATCAGATAGCGTATCAGAGAGTGCAGACACTGAGCTGTGGAGTCACATTGCTTCAGGTATGGGCATTTGAGCACATAGCCATATGTCGACCGATTACAGAGAGACAGGTTGTACCACACCGACCATATGTGTATTGCTATGGTGGAGCACTAAGACAGGGTCCGTTTGGATACATATTATACTGGCGACATGAGCTGGACAGACTGAGAGAGTTCATATGGAGGCCATATCGAGATTGCCCCAGATGGTCAGATGATCATGATGAGCTACCATACTACAGACAGGAGGGGTACCTGATTGGGCGACCAGTGAACCGCCAGACAGTTACCACCAGACAGTTTGGAGAGACACAAGATGTACCTAGGAGGACTGCATGCTTTGCCCGATCTCATAGAGAGACGAGTCAGTGGGGGAGTATGATTCAGCCACACATAGCATATACCGACTTTGCACAGCTATAGCAAAGATAGTGGGAGTGGTGGTCAGATGTGGTAGATGCTGGGACGGCAGAGGAGTATGAGACATGGTTTGCACGATGACGGCCAGTGCCTTTGACTGATCCTAATATTCCAGTACCGAGGAGACAGGAGGACTTCCCACTCACAGGAGAGGAGGGAGATGATGAGGATGAGGAGGATGCCGAGGGTGATGATGATGATGGAGACAAGGATGAGGGAGATGGGGATGATGGTGGGGAAGATGATGACGGAGATGATGGTGGGGAGGATGATGATGAGCCAGACGCAGCGGATCAGGAGACATTGCAGGATATTCCCATAGAGCCAGAGACAGCTAGAACCGAGGAGATGGACATGTGCAGGGCTACCATAGCGAGTCAGCGGGATTATAGTGCAACATTGGAGAGACAACATGATCTGTTCAGAGTGGAGATAGCCAGACTCATAGAGGCTCGAGATACAGCCATAGCTCAGGCATAGTGAGAGGGACAGAGAGTCACTGAGTTCATTGGGTCGATTAGGGATGCCAGTGCACGGGAGATGGCACAGATGCTGGTAGAGACCGGAGAGGAGAGACTATATTGGAGGACACTATATGAGAGTGCAGTTCCACCGGAGCGGAGAGCACCTTCATATCGGGCACGATCGAGGACAGAGAGCAGGTCACGTTCTCGGAGGTCATTGAGCAGCATGGGGGTGAGTGGACCTGTGAGACCACCACAGCTAGGACCAGGAGGGACATCATCCGCGAGACATGGCAGGGATGAGGAGGACAGAGGGAGCACCCAGTGACAAAGGCACGTACTCCTTAGGACAGACAGTGGACATTATGTATTTTGACATTTTGTAGTCAGCCTGTGGGCCATACTTAGGACAGACAGTCCGATTTTGTACTCCGACATGATTGTGATATGTGATATGATATGCATCGATATGATTGGATGCTATATGTTATGATTTTTAGTTATTTTTTCATGTATGAATGATTTATGCACTTTTTATGAACATGTATGGATGTATTTTTATGTATTTTGATGCATTTATAATATGAAATGGATAAAATGCTCGATGTAATATGTGATGGAATGCAAATGTACTAACCAATGAATGCAAGATGCAGCATATATGTTTGGAGATCGGAGCACTAGACCGAACTGACTATCCGACCAGATAGAAGAAATGTTAGTAAGAAGAACATGAGACAGAGGACAATTGAAGAAAAACTTGCTTTCAGTAATGCACTTTGTAGGTGAGAACCTTTATTTTTATGTAGCAAAATGGATGCGTAGCATCATGGCATGGAAGGCCAGAGCTGAAATGCAACCCTTTTTGCGAAAGATAGACACATCATAGACAAGCAACAATCACAATCAAAAAAGAAAAGGATCATGAACCATCCCGGTCACTCTAAATCACTCAGTGACATCATCGAGCGACATAGGAATATGATCAAAGCCAAAGATAAATCAATAAAAAGATAAGATACACAAATTCAAGCAAATCAAACAAACATCTTGATCTTCATTGTCAAAAGTTGAAAGTGCTGATAGGACGATCATGCTGTCTGGTTTCAGGAAATGTGATACCCCGTCTAAGACAGGACACAGTCTGGTTTTGAGTATACCACACCCTGTATAAGACCCATGATAGTAGAGACAAGGACAAATGATTTTGATACTGATATTCGAGGGATATGACAATTTTGATCAGGTTGAATGTTTGGTTTTGATTGAAAAAGTTCATCTGGTTAAAGCATGATTTCATTAAAGCACAGTGTGAAATGGATTGCGAGTGTCATGGGATGAATGCTCAGTGATTCGTCTTATGCACAAAAGGAATAATGTTATTGCAAAATGTGTGTTTTTGTTTTTGGAGTTTTACAATTTTTTTGTGTTCATTTTTTTTCAGGACTTTATATGATTTTTTTGGTTTTATTTCAGGACATTTTTCGATTTTTTTTGAATTTTTTCAGGACATTATTCAATTTTTTTGGATTATTTCAGGACATTATTCAATTTTTTTGGATTATTTCAGGACATTATTTGATTTTTATGATTTTTTTTAGGACATTGTTGGATTTTTAAACGCTCCAGTGATTGATCATGACGAGGGGAAGGCATCCAATGCACACTTGAAAGACACATAGACTGGGACCAAAACATATGTGCAAGAAACTGGAGTAGGCAAGACAGTGATGTTGACCAATAACAGGCCTGAAATAGAACATTTGGTCGAGACGAAGATAGGCATGATAAACCGGTTGAGAAAGAACATAGCTAGAAGTCATGATAGATGACGAAGCAATAATCTCATTACTCATGGCGCCTGATTGCCAGGTTTTCACCATGGTACTTGCCCAAAGCGCCTGTTTGCCAGGTTTTCACTAGAGGGCAAATCATTTTTTACTCTTTGTTTTTTTTCTCTTTTTTTCTTTTTTTCTCTTTTTTTGCGTTTTTTGATTTTTTTCATTTTTTTTGTATTTTTTCAGGATCATATTTAAAGAAATATCTGACAGAAAACTATGCCCAGTATTTGCGAAGATGCATGCTATTGATAGGATCAGACAGAGGTTCACCTTCTGGAGTACCCAGTGACAGAGGGGCAAAATGTAGACACCTAAAAATGGTCAACGCTTGCGGAGTCATACTTTAACATTTGCGCATTGCCTCATTTTAGGTTTTTGCATCGCATTAATATTTCTTCTATGTCACGCATTTGGTCTTTATCATTTGCGAGCATCGAGTCATTCTTCTACATTCTTCAATCATCTCGAGTCATTCTTCTACATTCTTCAATCATCTCGTCTTTATCATTTGCGAGCATCGAGTCATTCTTCTACATTCTTCTATGTCACGCATTTGTTCTTTGAAACAACGCTTAAAATCGCATTGTCTCAAAGAGGGGCAAAATGTAGACACCTAAAAATGGTCAACGCTTGCGGAGTCATACTTTAACATTTGCGCATTGCCTCATTTTAGGTTTTTGCGTCGCATTAACATTTCTTCTATGTCACGCATTTGGTCTTTATCATTTGTGAGCATCAACTCATTCTTCTACATTCTTCAATCATCTCGTCTTCAAATTCGGTCTTGTTGACAACACTATCCAATCATGATTTTGATCGATTTTATCCTATCTCATCAATGTGCGTGCTAATTTCTTATCATTTTAGACATCGTCAATCCTAATTAGGGTTTTGTCCTCTTATCAATCTTATCATCAATCTTATCATTTTGGACATCGTCAATCCTAATTAGGGTTTTGTCCTCTTATCGATTTGTCATCAATCTTTATCATTATCAATCTTGTCATTTTGTGATCGATTTGTCATCGGTCGTTGTCATGTTCAATCTTGTCATTTTGTGATTGATTTGTCATTAGTCGTGGTCATTTTCAATCCTGTCATTTTGCAATATATTCTGTCATCGATCGTTGTCCTCTTATCAATTTTGTCATTTTACGATCATTTCGCTATTGATCATTGTCTGTCTCAATTATGTCAATTTGGATCAATTTGTCATTGTTCCTCGTCAATTGGCGCATTTTCTCAATCAAATCATTTATCACATTGGTCATTTATCAATCCAAAATCGAATCAAATCGAGTTAATTATCTTCAATCAAGACCTAATTGTCATTCTCATTGCTAATTCATCTTCTAAGGTTTCATGATTTCATCATTTAACCTTGTGTGTCATTTTCTTCCTTTAGGATTAAATAATTTATTTATTTATCCTAAGTCTTCTTGTCACAATTAAATATTCATTTAATTGGCTAATTATTCCTCTTTTGTGAATTAATTAATAAATGACAAATTATTAATTAATTTACCTAATTTCTAATTTTCATCAATTTCTTAATTTCCTAATTTCTTATTTCCTCTTTCTCTAATTTTTCTAATTTCTTAATTCTTAATTTCAATTTCCTCCTATTTCTCTCCTAAATTTATGGAAATGACATAGAAATTTGTCATAAATCGTCATAAGTTCTTGACATAGCAATTTGTCATAGAATTTGTCTTGACATAGCAATTTGTCATAGAATTTGTCATAAAATTGTCATAAATCTTTGCATAGCAACATGTCATAATTTTGCTATTCTTGATTTGAATTTTCATTCGAATCACTATCATGCTAATTTGTTCATTTCTCCAATTTCTCTATAAATTGGATGATCTTCATCAATCAAGGCTAATTAATAATTCCTATCAGACTATTGAACTTATGCTTCTAGTACTCTTGAGCTTTTCATCAAAGTCAATCTTGCTTTCAATTGTATGTGCACTTGTAGGTGAGATCCACAAATCCATTTGAAGAGGAAAGAAGAACAATGGAGCCGCATGGAAGAAGCATCCAAATCGTCATCTGGTTTGCATGATTTTTACTTTTGAATGCTTTGTTTTATGTCTCTATTGAGTGTGCTTAGGATTAGATCATTGCAATGTGTGTTTGTGATTGAGCTAATAATGAATAATATGTTTTTATACTTGTTTGTGATGATTTCCTATTTCCTAACGTACATTAATTGGTGAACCCGACGTGAACATGCTTGGATCTAATATCTTTTTGAATGTTTTGTGAAGTTGAAGATTTTTTTGTGGAGAAATTGCAGATTTTTCTTCTAAGAAAAAAACAGTCATAATCAATTGATCACGTAAAAAATTTCGTGCAGAATTAAAATAAACAATTTCTGGGTATATTAGATCACGTTTTTACCTTTCCAGATCATTTTACAGTTTGTGATTTGGATAAATATTGAGGAAGTTATGACATTTTTAATTACACTTCTGTAAATGGTCAAAATTTTCAAAAAAACAAAATCATGCAACTCTCATCTAGATTAATTTAGCTTGGCAAATTAATCATGCATTCATGCAAATTTTATCTGGATTAATCTAGGGTGGTAAATTTGATAAATTTCACATAGATTAATCTAAGAGGACAAAGAATCACAACTTTTATGGATTAATTTTGATGGTGATTCATTTCTCTTGATTCTCTAACATTATTGGTAGCTTTGTGGCGAAACGCTTGACAAAGAATTATTTCACAAACTACTAATGAATTATTTGTAGGTTCGCTAGTCAAAGACCAAACATATCAAACTTCTAACTTGGTGGTTTTGCAAGTTGCCTTGGAGAAACAATCAAACTTTGTGTTTGCATTTAATTATTAGGCACCTAGTGGTTTCTAAATAGGTTGGAATGAACATTTGTTTGCTTTGATTGTTGAGTATGACATTGGAGTAGGAGAGTATGCTCTCATCCTTCTTAGGGTGATCAGAAATCCAGATCTTCAATACCATGCTCATGTCTTTGATTGTTTGTCTCCTTTAGAGGGCCTGCCTTCCCGACCACTTTGCTTTTGTAAGCAAGTGATAATTGTGAGAAGGGAACGACCCAAAGTGAGTACGGCTAGAATTCCTTGGCATTCTAACTCACTATAAAAAAATACCCAATGAGCGAAAGCTTTGAAGGAAGTGTTACGTGGGAATTGCAGTTACTTGGGAAGTGATGACCCTTGAACTCTTTCTCATATCAACATCTAAGTAGGGCCTCTTGGTCTAAATCGTGCTTGCGCGACTACATTTGTTTGGTATCTTGATGGGCTTAATCTCTCAATCATGCTTGCGTGACATCAAGGAGTAATGCTTAACAAAAATCCTTACTACATACCTTGTTTTTAGAGGCCAAAAACCCTTCTAGTTGCTTGAGAAGGACAAATTCAGATACTTGGAAGAGATACTAAGTTCGCCATGGGGAGATTTCCATGGGGACTGATGCTTGGCTGCCCTGAGAAGTGAGTGCCGTGGAGGGGAGCCCGTGGGGTCAAGCATCTATGTATTCTCCTTGAATCTCATAATGAGTCTACCTCTCAAGTACCTAATGTTTTTGCCTACCATAAGAAATGTGGAAATGAGCATGATTGTCTTGAGTCTAAGTTGCAATATCTTGTATTCTTTGATTGTCAAAAGTTGAATTGCATCCCCTTTCAAAAGAAAAACACATTGATCTAACATAAGATTAAACATAAGAGTATTTCATCCAATAAAAGTTCAACAAGGTTCAAAACACAACTTAAAACATGGTTATCCAACATTGTTCAAAGACTTGTCTCAACATCTATGTCACTTACATTTAGGTTCATCCTAGGTTGCATTTTGCAAAGTCATTTGTCAAGTACCAAGGTTAGGTTTCACCTAAGTCATACTCCTTTTCATGTCAATAAGAGTCACCCATTTGCATGTGTCCTCTTGCATTCAAGCCATACCATTGTCATACATTTGCACTTGCATATCCTAAGTCATTATCATATCATATTAGGGTCACTTGCATAGTAATTGTCCCTTTTGCATATAGGCTCAAAAACTAGGTTTTGTCATCCTTGAGTAATCCAAATCTTTGATAAACCCTAAGTCATTGTTAAGAAGTCTAGACCTTATCAAACCTTTTGTCCTTTTGTTATCAATGTCATTTCGTCAAACCTAGCTTAGTATCCAAGCATATAGGGGAGACATTGTCATCTTGTCTTTTGTCAATTAAGTCCTTTTGTCCTTTGAGGTCTAGATATCATTTCAATTTCCTAAGGGTCTCTTTTTAGATTTGCATTTCAAAAATTTGTCGAAATCTTGAAAAACAACCAAAAACATAGATTGCATGCTCGTCTATCTAGTTTGCATTTAGTTGCATATCATACATTATCCTTGAAAAATTCCAAAAAATATTGCATTTGCATAGTGACATGTCTATTGAAACAAGGTTCCAAGCACCAATGATGCAACAAAGTTTGACGTATCAACCGATGATGCAATCGAATTTTAATCCAAGGCAATCACAATTATATCCAACCCAACAACAAAGCAACATTGATCAAACTTATCATGATGATGTAAATGTCCAAATACAAAAACTAGAGGAGAAACTAGCTCAAGAAAATGAGATTTTGGAACAAAAAGTGAAAAACATTGTGAAGAATAGATCACAAGTGTCCAAAATGTTTCAAAAATTTCCAGGTTGAAATCCAAAGGTTGAGCCAATTGATGTAAGATCTCTTCTTGAATGATCAGACATACCAGCTCTCCTCTCCCAAATAGAGATGATGAAACAATTTCAAGAAAAGAGACAACATCAATTTAAACATTATGTGCCTCCACAACAAGAACAAGAAGGTGTTTACTATCAATCAGATTTTCAACTGTCACAACCAATGGTTCAACCAGTTGTTCAACATATGCAACCAACACAACCAATGGTCCAATTTCAACAATATGTCCAACCAACTATACAATGTCAACAAATGGTTCAACCAATGGTGGAATATCAACAAGTTCAAGTTCAATCAACATATCAATATCAACAACCAAAACCAAACATTCAAAAACAAAGGTTGCAGCACACACCAACCCAAGTTTCAAACATGTCGGAACAATTGAACCAAGTCCAATATCAAAACATGATATCAAACCAAAAACAAGTTCAAATTCCAGATACAACTATGTCAAAACCTTGAAAGAAAGGTGGCTTTATTGCAATGATCTTAAGGAAATTACCAAGTGAGTTCTTTGAGGAAGATCAAAATAATACACTTATGTCTAGCAATGCCTCATCCCCTCGCAAACACATTGACTCTCCAGTGGCATCTATCCCTACACCTTTAGAAGTTTCACAAGAACCTTCCATATTGTCCTCATCAAATAATACACCCAAGGATGCAATTAGCCAAGGGCTATCCATAATTGATTGCCAAGATAATCTAGTTCATGATGCACATCCTTGTCACATTTCAGAAATACAAGACCCAATGCCACCATGCACTTTATTGCCATTACCTGTTTTAGAGGACCCCATTCGAAGTCCCTCTTCCTCATGTTCAAGCATTGATTCCTTGCCAGAATCCATCACAAATGTTCAAAGTGCATTTCCTTCATGCCAAAGCATTGATTCCTTGTCAAAATCCCCCATGCATATCCAAAGTCCAACCTCATGTCAAGAGGATAATTTAGAGCGCGAAGAAATGAGTCCTAAAGAAAATCAAGATCAAGATCCTGAAACCTTATCATCCCATCCAATTGTTGACCAGGATCCCATTTCCCTAGACACTCGCAATGATTCCCCTATTCTTGTCCATCCTATCCAAAATCCTATTGACACTCCATTCCCCGGGCAAGATCAAGATATCCCAGTCCATCAAATCCCAAACGATTCCCTTCCCTTTCATGAACACAATGTCCTTTCAAATCCCATTGACATTCCACTTCCTAAGAAAGATCAAGATATCCCTTCCATCCTTTATGATGATCCCATTAAAAGTCAAGAGCAAAGCACCTTTAAAGAGGATTCCAATGATCTTCCTCCTTGTCAAGATCAAATTATTCATTCAGATCCTCCACAAGATCCACTTGTTCCTCCATCTCCTTGTCTTAATGCTCCATATACACCCCAAGATCGCATTTCTTTTGATGATCCCATTATTTCTCCCATTCCATCTCTTGAAGAGCCTATCATTGAACCATGTCCACAACACAATCCTAGTCCCCCTCATGATCTTGATCCCCTTCATGATTCTAACATGTCAGTGCAAGATGTTCATGAACCCTCGACATGCACAATGGGTTCTTCCACTTTGGTGCAATCCGATCCACTTCAAGATCTCATTATTTCTCTCATATCATATCCACCTCATAATGGACTCGCGTCTTCTTCCCAAAGAAAAGAGTATCCTATTAGTCAAAATATTGATAAAGGCAAAGGGGTAGACCTTCACAAGCAAGAACCCCTTCATATCAAAGAGTATACTAATGGTCATGGCTACAAAGCTCACACTCAAGGTGTTGGTATCCCTTCAAAGTCAAAATCCAAATGTCCACCTTCCTCATCATCCCTTCCATCCATCTTAGGTCCTTATATCCCTTCATCTTTGTCCTCTATCCAAGGTCAACAAAGGCACACATCCTTGAGTAAATTTCATCAATCCAAAAGAACTCCACTTCATTCCTATCCATCCATGCATTCCTTTCCCCCTCCAAGCAATTTGGATGCCAAGTATAAGCATCATAAGTCTAGCAATCCACATGTATTCAAGGATCAACATGTCCAATATAATCGACATGTCAAAGCAAAGAACAATGTGATCTATAAAGAAAAAGAAATATCCAAAAGGCCACAGAGGCCCACTGAGAAAAATAAAGCAAAGTCAAAATATATATGGGTTCCTAAATCCCTTGTGTTAGAAATGCACTCCAAGGAACCACAAAAGCATGAAAAATCAAAAACCATGTGGATCCCTAAGCGGCTCTTTGAAGCACAAAAGTCTAAAGAAACATCCAACTTGGCATCCAAAATTTCTATTCCTCCATCCAAACTTTCCAACTCTATTCCTCCATCACCTTCTTCATCCGTTTTGGGCCCTTATGTCCCAAAATCCATAGTCGTTCCTTCGTCAAAATCTCAATATCCAAAATACATTTGTCCTCCATCAGTCCATCACCCCTCAAGGTGTGTGCCAATGTCGATCTTGCCTTCATTTCCATCCAGTGAAGCCCGATTCTTCCAATACCCTATCCATTATCCAATGCATATTTTCCATCCTTCAATCCCTTTGATCCAATCCTTTGCATAAATCCTTGCCTTAGTTTCATCTTGTTTTCCACATCCTTATCCTACCAACGTCTTTGAGCATGCTTTTAAAGGTCATGGTCCATTTTTTTTTTTCAAGGCTACTATCCAAACAAAAAGATGCTTGAGTCCTTCTTCCATCCCCTATCATGTGTCTGTCTTCTATTGAAAAAGTCAAAATACAAAAAAAAAAGTGAAAAAAGTGAAAAAAGAAAAAAAAAAGGAAAAAAAAGTAAAGCAAAAATAATTCATCCACTGGTGAAAACCTGGCAAACAGGCGCCTTGGGAAAGTACCATGATGAAAACTTGGCAAACAGGCATCATGCGTAATCAATGAACTTCTTGCACACCACACTTGGGGGAAGGTTTCCTCCTTCATATCTTATTGCCCTTCATTATCCTATCGAACCCCTATCATTACCCTTCATATCCTATTGTCCCTCATGTCCATTTCCTCTTTCCACCTTTGATCTTGACAAGGCTGACGATCTTCATGAGAATCATGTATCTTGTTTGCAGCTTTTAGTCCATCATAGCTTTTGGTCTTTATCCATTTGCTTATTATAACTTTTCATCCATATTCCTTGTCTTATTGCAACTTTCTGCCACTATCCCGTATCCTATCTCAACCTTCAGTCCATGTCCCTTATCCATTCTTGGTCTTGCTTATCCTATCCATATCTTATCACTATCCATACACTCTTTTTCATTCCTTGATCTTGATCTAACATAAGGACGCAAAATTTAAACATGGTTTCAAAAACCTCTTGACATGTCCCTCATGCCATGTTCCTGCTTTACATTGTCATATCCAGTCTCTTGTCCCATCATGTCATAGCCCTTGAAAATTGCATCTGTATTGTCTCCATGATAAAAGGCCTTTGTCTTCCCTCTATCCACCATCATTTCAGCAAGCCTATTTATTCACTTGTCATATTCCTCATCTTGCTAGACACTGGGGGCAAAAAATTCAAAAAAATTGAAAAATGTCCTGAAATAAATTCAAAAACATTTAAAAATGTCCTTAAAAAAAAAATCACATAAAAATTGAAAAATGTCCTGAAAAAATCTCATAAAAATTGAAAAATGTCCAGAAATAATCATAAAAAAAAATTGAAAAAGGTCCTGAAAAAAATCTCATAAAAATTGAAAAATGTCCTGAAAAAAATCTCATAAAAATTGAAAAATGTCCTAAAATAATCCTAAAAAATCATATAAAGTCCTGAAAAAAAAATGAAAAAAAAAACATTAAAATCCAAAAACACGCTTTTTGCAATAAATATCCTCTTGGTGCATAGACAGATCACCGAGTATACATCCAACGACTCGCAATCACACACTGCGCTTTACTGAAATTATGCGTTAACAGATGAACTCTTTCAATCAAACCAAACATTCAAACTGATCAAAAATTGTCATATCAATCAACCTCAAATCATTTGTCCTTGTCTCTACTATCATGGGTCTTATACAGGGTGTGGTATACTCGGAACCAGACTGTGTCCTGTCTTAGACGGGGTACCGCATGTCCTGAAACCAGACAGCATGATCATCCTATCAGCACTTTCAACTTTTGACAATGAAGATCAAGATGTTAGTTTGATTTGTTGGAATTTGTGCATCTTATCTTTTTACTTATTGATTTATCTACACTCATGTTCCTATGTTGCTTGATGATGTCACTGAGTGATTTAGAGTGACCAGGATGGTTCATGGTCCCTTTCCTTTTTTTTGTTGTGATTGTTGTTTGTCTGCGATGTGTCTGTCTTTTGCAAATAGGGTTGCATTTCAGCTCTGGCCTTCAATGCCATGATGCTCCCCATCCATTTTGCTACATTAAATAAAGGTTCTCACCTACAAAGTGCATTACTGAAAGCAATTTTTCCTTCATCTCTAACTGTCCTCTGTCTAATTTATGCTTACTAACATTTCTTCCAATCCCCGATTGTCAGTCCGTTCGCTCCTATCATTTTTATCGATCAATTGGCCTCTTTTCTGCATGTTTCCGGCCAATTCCTCGAGGGGGCATGCATATGTCATTGTTATTGTCTGGGGCATTTTCATATGTCATTATCATTGCCTGGGGCATTTTTATTATTGTTCTTTGAAACAACGCTTAAAATCGCATTGTCTCAAAGAGGGGCAAAATGTAGACACCTAAAAATGGTCAATGCTTGCGGAGTCATACTTTAACATTTGCGCATTGCCTCATTTTAGGTTTTTGCGTCGCATTAACATTTCTTCTATGTCACGCATTTGGTCTTTATCATTTGTGAGCATCGAGTCATTCTTCTACATTCTTCATTTGTCTCGCTTTCGAATTTGGTCTTGTTGATAACAATCTTTAATCATGATTTTGGTCGATCTTGTCAATCTCTTATCAACTTGTCAATCTCGTCGTTTTACGATCGATTTGTCATCGATCCTTGTCCTTTTCAATCATGTCAATTTGGTCAATTTGTCATTGATTTTTGTCAACCAATCTCAATCGAATAATTTATCAACACTGGTCATTTATCAATTCAAAATTATGATCAAATCGAGTCGGCATTAATTATCTTTTGTCAAGACCTAATTGTCTTTCATCAAGACCTAATTTCATCTTCTAGGGTTTTATGATTTATTCATAAAACCTAATTTGTCATTTCTTCCTCTAGGTTAAATAATTTATTTATTTATCCTAAGTCTTCTCATCGCAATTAAATATTTATTTAATTGGCTAACTTATTCCTCTTTTTGTGAATTAATTAATAAATGACAAATTATTAATTAATTTACCTAATTTTCTAATTTCCTAATTTTCCTATTTTTCCTAAATTTTTAATTTCCACCTATTTTCTAATTTTCCTAATTGCAATTTCCACCTAATTAACTTGTCTCTAGTTCTCCCTATTTTTGTGCTTCGTGCGTCATACTCTTGACATAGCAAGATGTCATAAGGTTCTAGTTCTCTAAGCTTTGCATTGGCAATATGTCATAATTCATGACATAGAAGGTGTCATAACCTTCTTCTTTCCACTCAATTTTCCCATTTTGAAATCAATTGCCTCTAATATCCATTTCATGATAATTTGATCTTTTTCTCCAATTTATCTATAAATTGGATGAATTTCTTCACTCAAATCCCTTGATTCTTAATCCCTGATCAGACTATTGAACTTATGCTTCGAGTATTCTTGAATGTCAATCTTGCTTTCATAATTAGGTGTATGCACTTGAAGGTGAGATCCACAACAAACCTATTTGGAGAAGAAAGAAGAACAATGGAGCCGCATGGAAGAAGCATCCAAATCGTCATCTGGTTTGCATAATCTTTCATTTTTGTATGCTTTGTTTTCATGTCTCTATTGAATGTGTCTTAGGATAGATTCATTGCAATTATGCATTTGTGATTGAGCTATTACGTTTTATCTTGTTTGTGATGATTTCCTATTTCCTAACATACAGTAACCCAAAATATAATCATACCAGAGCACAACGGATCAAATACCAAACTCTGCCAACCACAAAACAGAAGAATAGTCTTCATACCAGAATCTGCAACTCAACCAAATCACCACATATCATCATGAAATCAATAAAGAATGAAGTATCTCTAGTTGTTTCAACATCCCAAATAGATAAATCAACTGGATCAACTCACTGCAAATACCAGATCACCAAACAAATCTCTACAATACCAAAACACAAGAATATGCTGACATCAATGATAACAACATATCCTAGTAGCAACAATATCCAAAAATCTCCCCCTTTGGCATTGAGGGGAACATATGAATATGAAAAAAAATCAATGCAAAGGAAAGAATCAACACCAGCGATCTCCAACAAAATCCCCCTAAGATCGTGCACACAAAGCTCCAAAGCTCCAAAGATAAAGCAGTTTTTCAAATGCTTCTCTCCTTCTTTGACAACAATGACAAAGACAAAATATAGATCGTGGTTCTCTCCCCTTTATAAGATAATTTATCCCTCTAAGAAGGATAATCTCTCCTTAGGATAAACTCACAACTTTCAACATCTGAAATACTGTCTGACTACTCCGACTAAGTAGTAGCACCAACTCATCAACCCGGATAAAAAGATAAGGCTTTGAAATCCACCGGATTGATACATCTCAAATTCCTTCTTATAATAAAGAAAATCCATTTGGTTTGTCAATATGGACTTCCTCTTCCAAATCACCATTCAAAAAGGCTAACTTAACATCCATTTGATACACCTTATAATCCTTGTAAACAACATCCATTGTTGGAAAGAGACATTGTTCTGGTGATGATTTGTTCATGATAGATGTTTAGAGGTTGTCATTGATGGCAACTCAGTTTGTAGATCACATTGTTGGCATTTCAATTGAAAGGAGATTGTTGATATAATTGAGAAAGGATGATTACTGTCATAATAATATTATTTTGTCATTGATGTCAAGGAATTGATTTTCTGATTCAGTATGATGTTGCCATATCTTGAGAAGTATGTTTTGATGAGTATTAAGAGGTTAGTAAGTGACATAGAAAGAATGTGATAATAAAGGGAAATAATAAGTTATTCAATGGGCAACTATTACTGAGTTAGACAATGATGAGATCATGTTGTTTTGATTGTTTTGATATCCTACATATGTTGTTGATTATAAGTTTAATACTGTACTATGTCACCGAGCAAAGAACCTAGTTGGTAAACTCTAAGGTTATCGATATCGATTAAAGAAGGCAGAATGTCTACCGAGTGAAGTTCAGTATTTACTGAGTAACAACCAAGTTATAATTGATCGCATTGGATGAATAAAAGCATTATTTAATGAAGGATGCTGATGAGCTGGAGATGAATAAATTATTGGTATGTCGTGCAAGAAGTTTGTTAAGAATCTATGGCAATGAAAAATCAAGAGGAAGATCTACAACACAGATTGAACCACAATAACCTAGCACAAGTTCCAAGGAAGGAATGCAAGTTCCAAGGCGAGGTAAAACATTTTCAGATTGAAGGATACATTGAACCTAGTCAAGTTTGATGATCTGATGGCTAAGATTGATCATGAGAAATGTGATCAAGGAGATTAAGTGGTTAGAAATTGTTTATAAATGAGGAATTGTTGATGAACAATGTATGCGGGCAAATGTATGCACAATGATGCTACAGTAATGTTTATTGAACACAGAAGCTTGAAGATCTGGTTGAAGAACAAATTGAGAAGCCCAGCAAGCCCAACAAGGGACATGATAAGTCTTATGACAAGATTGTTTTGAGCACATAGAATCTGCTTTAGCATTTTAGATGTGAATTTGTAGATATATTTATTACTGTTATTTATTCTGTAAGTGATAGGAAATCTCCTAACCGAGTGGACCTAACAGTCTTATTTGTAAACCCTCTAGCAAGGTAACATTCTAAATGAGTGTTTGAAATCCTTTGACAAGGTCACTTCTAACAAAGTGCAAGACTCTAACAAGTCTGAGGGAAATCCCTTAACTGGGTCACATATAGAAATGTGTTTGTAATCTTTAACAGGATTAGCTTTTAACCGAGCATACTCTAGAAGGGTATATTTCTTAGTGGGTCCGAAATCCCACAGTGGTTTTTCCCTATTTGGGTTTCCACATTAAATCTGGTGTTATATGTGTTGTGATGTTATCTGTTCATGAGTTTGAATGTTTCATAGTTTTGGTTATATATTATGAAGTATAAACTACCAAGGTTGAATCTGTGGAATATATTGTGAATTAAGTTTGTATGATTCACCCCCCCTCTCATCTTATTATCTATTGGCATCAGAGCTTTACACACATATGGTGTATATAGATTTGGTTCATCAGAAGCTATATTGTTCATAGGCATAAGTCTGGAAGGTGGAACACAGTAAATAGTAAAGCATGAGATCATGGTGCACATCTTGATTTCAGTGATGTATTTTGGGTTATGGTGATCAAGACAATTGATTCAAGGTTCAAGACAAATTATCTTGTGATCTTGATATCTGGTGTCAAATTGTGTGCAAGTTTAGAGCTTTGGTATCTGGTAATTCAGTTAGGCCAGAGCTATTTTGGTGTAACGTGTGCTATAGAATCATTGTGTTAATTCCAGTGATCAATTTCATGTTTGAGGTGATTGGGCCGACTTATGGGAAGCATTTTATCATCTTTTTTTGGTTCGCATTTGGATTTGTGATTGGATTGAGCCAACTTGGTGTTACACATTTCATGTTGCGTGTTATGCAGTTTTTGGAAGCCGATTTAGTAAATGATTCTTTTTGTTAATACAAATATATAAGATTGATTTGGTTGATCATTTTGAAGTGTGTTATGAGTGAAGGAATTTTGTGTGAGCAAATTTGTAAGTTTAGTGAATATTTTGTTGCTCCGATATGTGACAGAATAGAATGATAGATTAGTTGCAAGAGATAATTTGAGCCTAATCAGAAATATATTTTGGCATAGTTAGATGCTATACTTTAGTTCATTTATCATTGTAAACATTTTGTAATCGCTTGTAAGGAAGTGAGCCTTCCTCCGGGTTGTAGCCTTTTTTGTAATTGAGCAGTGAGCTCTAGGCAATGTGCTTGAATGCAAGTGCATTCACCTTTTGTAATATTGTTCTACTACTAGTCATAGTATAATAATATTATGGGTACTCAATATCACCGTGGTTTTTCCATTTCTAGGTTTCCACGTAAATATCTTGGTGTTATGGTTGTGTGGTTGTTTACTTTATGTTTCTGCACTTTGCTTTCCTTCTTATGCATCTGATGGTTTAGGAATTAGATAAGCAAGTTTCAAAATTGTAAAACACTAATTCACCCCCCGTCTTAGTGTTGATTGATTCCAACAATTGGTATTAGAGATTAGTACCTTGGAAGAAGTGTAACAACTTGAGGAAGATCTAAAAGATTGAATCAATGGACTCCTATTTGTAGAGACAACTTAGTGTGGCACTTGAAGATCTTGATGCAACAAGAAAAGAAATACATTCCCTAAAAAGCAACTTGAATGTAGCTGAAGATTTCATTCAAACACTGAAAGATCAAGTAAGCATATCAAGAGAGAAGAGAAAATAATTGATGGATAAGCTGAAGGAGTAAGAAGAATAAAGTGTTGAAAATCAAGCTCTATAAGACAAGACGGATGAATGTGAGAAGTTGTCTAGGGAGAATGTAGTTTTGAAGAATGAGATGCAATTAATTGTAATGAAGCAGACCAAGGAGATTGAATATTGGAAGAAGAATGAAGAAACCTTGACTCAGTCATTGAAGGACAAATCTAATGAATGTTGAAAATTGACATATGAGAATGATCATTTGAAGCTTGAATTGGTACAAACAAAGAATAATGGACAAGAACATGAAAGATAGATCATAATTCTGAGAGATGAGCTAACTACTGCTAATGAGTACAAATAAAAATTCAAATCTAGTTTAACCTGATTGGATGAGATGCTGGAAAGTCAGAGACATGTGAAAGACATGCGGGGACTTGTATTTGAGAAAGGAGAATCCTCTAGTTTTGGTCAAAGCAATCATCAACAAAAGAACAAGAAACCTTTGGTAAGACATCCTAATGCCTATAAATTCAATGGTAAATGATTTGTTTGTTGTAAATTCAGTCACATGGCAAGTCAATGTAGAAGTAGGATGAATAATTGAATGATGAATAAAGTGATGAACAATGGTTCTACTTTTACCGATCAATGTTTCATATGCTACAATTTTTCTCACAAGTTAAACATGTGCAAAACAATAATAAATATTTTTCAGATTAAGAGATTCTATGCTTGTGGTATGTGTTGTAACCTCAAAATTTCATACACAAAATAGTGCCTAATGCCCTTGGCTTGTTAGTCATACCCAGGATTTCATATTTAAAATCGCAAAAGAGTGAAGCTACAAAAGTTTTCTTTTACCTGGCATAGAGTCCACACACCACCTTCATTATGCCTTGATCCCATATTAGAAATGCCTACCAGACCCAAGAAAAATTAGTGAAATAACCTCTATTGAGCAACATTTCTTCTAATTGTCAGAATAACTAACCCAATCTAATAAATCACAATTGTACACTGATATCGGGATAAGATTACCGAATAGGAGGTCAAAACTACATATCAGGATAGCTAACAAAGGCATAGTAGCAATTTTGTGTAATACCGATAGAATAAATTATCCCCATATTACTATCGGTACAACTCAACCAAATGGAAGACTGAGGATGTCTATTGGAGTAACTGTCAAAGGTAGAATAATAAAATTTCTATAATCCCGATAGACTAAACTATTCCGATATATGCATTCAATTGGAATCACATACAAGATCGAGACAAGTCTAAATATTACCTAGATAATACAAGTTATCCCGATAAAGGAAAATAAAAGAGAACTTATCGGTGATTATTATGCAAGCTTATCTCTATAACTAATGAAGCTGGAAATGCAGATTTTAGAGACACTGATGGTTAAAGTAATGCCAATAGGGACTGTCTGAAAGGTTTTTGGCATAGTTAACCCAAAAAATAAGAATCAAACTAGTGATGCCTCATCGGTGTAACCTCTACCGAAGTGACATGAAGAAAAAATAGTTATAACATACATCAAAATGTTACTATATTTATCTACAATGACAACTGTAGAAGTGGTGCCAACTTTACAGGTATCAACAAAAGTAAATTATGTTGATAGCACATGGCAATGAAGCAATTCAAATTTTGAAAAGACTGCCATATTGATTAACAGGTTGGGACATTCAGCTACACAAACGAAATTCTTTATGGATACATTCAGGTTAATTTCACACTAGAGCACATTGTTCGACAAAAATTGATGGCAAAATAGGAGTAGGCAAAGAAGAAGCGATAGAAACAAGTAAGTTTTTCAAAAGTCTTTCTATAATCTCCTAAAATAATTCAATATTGCATATATAATGGAGAGTTTAAGCACTACCAGAAAGAGATAGAAAGGGGAAATAAGAAAAACTAAGGGCAAGAAAAAAAAACAAAGGATATAACCATGAAAATAGAGAAAACTAAAGTAGAAGAAAGGAAGTTAATTTAGGACTTGTTAGACCAATTTCCCGGCTCCATGCCTAAACCTAAGAAGTCTACACAATGGAAATTGGAGGACAATTATAACAATGTGGGGGACATTTACACTTCCATTTGAGGCCATGAACTCTTTATGTTTGATTACCATAGGCAAAATAGTCCTAAGCCAATATGTAATACAAGGAGGTTAAACCTAGGGATACTTGTTGTTCCGAATGTCTATGTCAATATAGACATATTGAAATTATTGGCACAACACTATGACCCAAAAAAGAGGGCATTTTGCAATGAAGAGGAGGAGCCCTATTTTTATGTCTCAAGAGAAGAAATTCCAGAGCTGTTTAATCTAACTGGTATCTATGATCACCCCATTGTTATTTAAGACTTGGAAAAAGAATATTATAGGTTAGATACCACCTAAACAAGATGGAGGCTACCACTTCACATGCTAAAACCTGATACGCCATTGGAGATAGAGGAAGGACCTACATTCCATGTAGACCTATTTAAGACCTATTTCAAGTATACATACTACTTAGTTGGTCAGGTTATTGGTCTTCATACTCCAAAATTCATGATGATAGAGCCCATGGTGATTGTAGCAGATGTTCAATATCTAAATGTGAGGGAGCTTGATTATGCTACATTTATAGCAAGGCAGATTGATTTAAGCCTTAATTCTATTAAGAAGGATCCAACCCAATTCCACTTTCCACATTACTCTTTGTTGATGCATATGATATTTTTCTATGGCCAAGAGCTGGGCATCTATCCTAAGGAGATGAGGATTAAACAATTTGATAGTGAGGATCAACCTTTGCCAATTCAACTATGGACTTCAATATGGGATTGCAGATTTGTTAGGTCAAATTATGTTTATTTTGAAGAATACTTTGTGAAGAGCTTGTACAAATTTATGGTCACCCGTGCAATTATGCATTCATAAATGAGGTAAATAAACTCCTTAGGCTTGCAGACTTTGGAGGACCTGAGGCAGTTAAACACAATTGTGGTGATTGGTATTGTTTTTCAGATGTAACAATGATTAGAGTTTATGGTTTTGAGGAGTCTCCACTTCTATTACCCAAATTTGTGCCAAATAGGATAACTTATTTGAAGATCATTAGGCAGATGTGAATTTCTAGTCACACACATTTGGGCTCACATGACAAATAGGCTTTCATGGTAGGGACTATATTCTCTGGTGAATTATAAACTCTGCAAGGAGAAAACAAAATCTTTGAAAATATGTACATGTTCCACTTGTGAGGGATGATCTCATAAGAAACTTGGATGAGAAGGAGGCCGAAATAGCCATTGATAGTCATGATAGAAAGATAGAATAGAAAATGAGAGAGGCTTAAAGGATTGATGTAGTGTCTTTGAGAAATGAAGAATCATCAAGTGAAGATGAAGCCTCATTTGAGCAGATCTCTATGGTGATAATTGAAGAGCTAGTGTCTCCTATTAGGGATCAAGAGGAAGAAGTGATAATTGAAGAAGATCTGAGACAACCAGCCTACAAGGATTTTGTGTCTGATAATAGTTTTGTGAAGTCTTCAGAATTCAAGTCTTTTCTATATAAGATGAAAGGTAAGGCAGTCAGAGAGAGTGTTGGAGAAGTAAATGCCATCAATGAAAATTACTTATTGGTTACCCTAAAAGGAGAAGTTGAAAAGGAGATAAGCCAAATGACCCCTGAAAGAGGAAGGAAGCTACTTGAGGTTGCAGGTGTGCTCATCTTTCCTGAATGAGATCTAAATTCAACTTTAGTATTTGACAGTTTCCTTCATGATATTGATGCCAAACACAAGTTGTCTCTAGAAGGTGTAACCCAGGTATATATAGGTTCTGTATATAATCTTGATGAACACTCCATGATGATTTGGTCTCTCTACCCCCCACACAAGAAACCAATGATAATTGATACTTAGAAGGCATTTGGGCATATCATGACACTGAAAGTTGGTGAGACAGATCTTGTAGTTACAACTGATTTGGCTGTAAATGTTGCTAAGCTAAACAAAGGTCAGATTCAATTGTTGCTAAAAGAAAAGGAATCTTGTAAGGTGGAAAACATCAGATTGGTCAAGGAAATTGATCATTTAAAAGAGTTATTGAAGCAAAAGGAACCAAAAAAATTGTTGACACAAGGTGAAAGCTCACAGCCTAAGACTAAGGCCAGCAAATTCAAAGAAGAAAACCTCCAACTCTAGGCCCAATTAAAAAGTGTCAAGACTGATACATTATCCATATTTGTTCAAAAGAGAATTACTAACTTGATGCTGTGGATGGATAAGTATTGTGAGATTTATTCCAATAATGAGTCGGTCATCATGGAACATGAAAGGTTAAAAAAATGGATTCAAGATAAGCTTGAGGAGATCCAAGCCAAAGATGATCTTCAAGCTATAAAAAACTGTGAAGAGTTGATCAAAGCCCATGAGGAGTATTTGAAAATGCTATTCTAAAAGTTGACTTCATAGGTGATGGAGAAAATGGTATCCCACACCTACTTAATGAGCATGTAAATCAAAAGGAAATAGTAGATTGGAATCGAGAGTGTCAATTGGTATTCAGAGATGCTATGAAAGTGACCAAGGTTGGAAATACTGATACATTGGTGGATTGCTTAGAGGACATGGTGTTGATGGACGTCAAGGTGAGGGATACAGTGCATGATTATGACACTCACTTCAGTCAGGAGTACTTGGAGCACATGACAAAAGAATGCACATTGCTTGATTAGTTTATAGTTAGTTCTATTTGAAGTTAATCTTTAGTTAATTTCCAAAAGACTTTTTAAAAGGTCAATGATCCTATGCTATGTTATAAATATTTGATGTAATCATTTGAAAAGGGGGATCATCAATGGTTTTTATTTTCAAGGAGTTGTAAAAGATTCTTATTTTAAAATCAATATTGAAACAAGTTCTCTTATTTGCATATTGTGTTGTGGATTCTTTCATTTTCAAATCAGTTCTCTGTTATAATTGTATATGGTTGATAATTACTACTGTAAGTCACTGTGTGAAGAAATTGTGTTGTTACATAGTTGGAGCATAAAGATACATCTGAGAATCGATTTGTCTGTTGTGTCTTGTCTAATTGGTCTTTCACAAGGAAAATTAAATTCAATTAGACTAACTATGAAGAATATCATACAATTTTATAGAATTAGAGGTTGGGTAGTTGACAAATCCATCCAAGGGAAGGTTTAAAAATTATCTTTCAGAGTTATATGTAGGGCTTGCAAGTGAATGACTCTATTGTCCAAAATAAATAAGGCACTAGTCATCTAAAACATTAATTAAAAAAAAACAATCAATCTCATTTTATTTCAAGTTATAGTAGGAGATATAAGTAGAACTTAGGAGTAAGAATAGTTGGAGGATCAGATTAGAAGTAAAATAGGAATTAGATAGAAGCAATCAGTTGAATAAAATAATCAAGAGAGTAAGGGAAATCAGACAATTTAAATTAGTAAGATAGTTCATCCCAAAGATATATGCCACTTTGAGATAAACATTAGGAGTAGAAGATACAGTGTGCAATCTGCTATAAAAAAGCACCAATTTGGAGAAACTAGTTGATGAGTAGGTACGCCCACCTAGTTTCTATAGAGACTGAAGTTAGGGAGTTAGCAACCTTTAAACCTTCACTCTATTAGTTGGCCATATCAATTGGAGGATTTGAGTATTGAGTAAAGCATACTCATAAATTTTTCCAATCGGTTGATTTGAGAACCAACAGTATGTGTGGGAACATTTCTAACTAATGCAGGATGAGATCAAATCAAATGAACTTCAAACCTATGCAAAGAAGTATTGTTTGTCATGCATGCAACAAACCTGATCATATTGCAAGATATTATAGAAGCAGGAATGCTCTGGTATGTTAAAGTAATTGGGTATTTACTTGATTAATTAAACAATATTTGTTTAATTCTTTAAGTTCCCTATTATCTTTTTACACTTAAACTAACATTAGGTGCATAATAATTAATTCTTTTATTAATTATTATGTGCAAGCCTAGGTTTTCCCTTTTAGGGTTTCTTGACCTATTAGAGGTTATTTTTATTTTCTTTCTATTATTATGACACTACATATTTTTGGTGAATACTGAGCTATCCTCTTTTGAGCATATTTTTCCTGTGTTTTGTTCTTCAGACTGCTTTGCTTCATTGCTTCTCCTTGTAATAGATTATTTTAGCTTACAAAAGATCTTTAGGCTCCTATGGTGTTGTGTTTCTCAACTCCAACTTGGTATCAGAGCTCAGATCTGCAGCTATATGTTCCTATTTTTGAGAATTTTTGCATTGGAAGCAGATCTGGGGTTTCAAGCATTTTTTTTGTATGCTTATGGATAGGCCTTTTTATGAGCACTTTGGGCCTAAATGTACCTCACCATCATGCTCAGAAGGCCCAAAATCCCTTATAGTCATATAAAATTTGTCTATTTTTGACTCTTGAGCATTTGGGTGATTTTTTTCTCCAAAACCATGCCGTATAACTTTGGCACGCAAATCGAGAAAAAAATTCAATTTTTTTTTCCTTTTTACGGCATGCAGGCTGAATTTTTGATTTTTTTTAAAAAAAATCAACAAAAAAAAAAAAATCCCAAAGGCAAAACAAAAAGAAGGGTTATAAAATTTATTTTTTTTCGAAGTTGGGGTTTCCCGCAGGTACCGACGACCTAATAGTTTGGCCGCCATACAGCGACCGAACCTGTTAGTCTGGCCCCCCCTACCGGCCTAACCTCGGCAACCAGCAGCCCACCCTTTGGTTCCCACCGGCCAAGCTCCCGCCGCACTTCAGCCCCCGCCAGCCCCTGCCGACCCTCCGGTCACCACTGTTGAAATAGTCTGCCACCTTCCCAGCTGGATTTTCTCCACCACCGCCTAGATTATCTCCACCACTGCCCAACCCAACCACCACCGCCACTGCCATCCGACCACCTCCTCCTGGCTCCTCCATCAGACCACCACTCTCTAGCCTTTTGAGGGGGGTTGGTTTTTTGGTCCTATCTTTCACATCTAGAGGCAAAGCTAAGGTGGAAGAGATAAGAGATCAGCATAAGAAGATGTGGGTAAATAAAGAAGATTCTACTTTTCAAAATGGCTCCACACCTGATTCCAATGTAGGAACCTCATCTGGTAACTAAGGCCTAATGCCTTAGGGGGAATATTTTCATGCAAATCTTTAAAACCCCCTTTTGGAGATCTTGAAATGGTCAAGGATGGTTGTAGATGATGTAGATTAGATGTGAAGATGATATCTGGAAGATGTCATGGCGGTTTGGGATTCCACAGAGTGAATTCATGAAAAAAAGAGCATCTGAAAGCCTTTAGGGATGTGCAATTATTACAACTTAAAATTTGGTTTTTGGTGGATAAAAAGGCATTTCAATAGCTCATTATTCATAATGCAAACAAGAGAAAAGAGAAAAGCAGCAGAGTGAAAAAGATTTAGCAGCGAAATCCGAGCTTGCAATGATCAGTAAGAAAATTTGAGCATCTAGTTGTGATTCAAAAAGGTATTTTTCATTTGTGAGTCATCTTTCCATACCCTTATTTCAAAATGGCATCTACATTTGCATTTAGTGTTGCAACTCCATTGGTGGTGGAAATTACTAAAAGAGCTATGCTCATATTCAAGAGGCACCCATTCAAATCTACTGAAGATGATCCGAAAGGTGCATTTTCTTCTATCCTATATGGTGTACTTCATAATGAAGACATTAGGGCATACATCCACTGCAAAATTGAAGAGATTGGGAATACAGATATGCTCTCACTTTACACCAAACATATGATGGATGGTATGGGAAATTTGAAGCCAAAATTCAAGTCATTTCACAACAAGGGTTTCATCCAATTAATTCACTTCCCTATGTTCGATGAACCCATATAGGTCCGATACATTTTGAGTCGAATCTATGATGAGTTAATGTGGTTGGATAGACCTCACAAGATCACCAAGCAAGCCATTCTGGAAGTTACATGTTTAAATGTAACTGATGAGATCCCTAAATTGAGGAAAGTACAGAGTACAATGGTAACAAAGGTTACCAGATCTCAACATGATAGTCAGTCAATGACTATTAGTGATATCATAGATCATGATGTTAGATTTTACTTAATGGCAATTGGATATAAAGTGTATCAATCCAGTAGGCAGAATTTTATATCCGACACCACTATATTCATAGCCTATGAGATGCTAAAGGAAGGCAAGAGGTATGATCTTTTTTTAGATCTTCTTAGTGAGCTATTGAGCAATCTGAAGAAGATTAAGAAAGATAAGAAACATTTATTTGTTAGAATATTTAATCTTTACTTGGCTTAGGTTTATTTGTATTTAGTTTGGGATATTTCTTTGGAATCGCTAAGTGTAATTTGTCCTCTAGTACATGTGTGAGGACAAGTCATTTCTTTTTATTTCCTTTATTAAGGAATATTAGTTTATCCTCCTTAAGAGGATGTTGACACATTTCACACACATATTATTAATGATGGAATTCATAGATTTGGGAGTTACTTTGTATCTCCTCTCCTCATCTCTATTTAAGAGATGCTTCTCCTCTCATTCTTCACTTTGGATATCATTGTAATGAGCCTCTCTCTCTCTCTCCTTCCTTTTTTTTTTAGGATTTTCCTTCATTCATAATACATAAGGGGTTTTTCTTTGCTTTTCCCCTTTCAAAAGCTCTTGTGTCTCCTCTTCAAGTTTTGGGTGATTGCTCTCAAGATGTTCTCTACTTTGGTAACATTACTTCAATCAACATACTTACTTGGATTTATTTTTAATTTTCTTGCTCTTGTATTTCCTTTCATGGTATCAGAGTAGGTTACTAATCCTTGTTTAAGTGGAAGTTGATGAAGGTTGCCATTGTTCATTTTGTGGAGCTCACCTTTTTTGTAGGCACTCTTTGAGAGAAGAGTATAAGTTTATTCTCTAATCTATTTTGTGCAGGTTTTGGTTTCAGTTTTAAATTATTTTTTTCAAACTTGTTAACAAGTTTGCATGCAAGATTAATCCATTTAGATTCTATAGGAAATTTTATTTTCTTTTAGTTTTGGAAGGATTGCCGCAAAAAATATTTTGCTAACCTCTTTTCCTGCATTCTTTGATTTATTTTGGTTTTGGAAGGATTGCCACCAAACCCTTTTTTGTATATATTTGTTTTGGAAGGCTTGTCGCCAAAAATGGTTTTTCATAAAATTGTATCTTTGTTTTATTTGCAATTTCATTCTAAAAAAAATCTCAATAAGTTTCCTAAACTATTCGTTCTAATTCATTGTTTGCGTTAATCCAATCTATACTAGACTATGTATGTATCATATTCTTTACTTACTCTTATCATATTAGAGAGAACGAACAACAACGTTTGTGAGTTTGTATCATATTTTTCCATATTCCTTCCATTTTCTTTCTTCTCATTTTGTTGACTCTAGCCTCTGTCAAGTCTTTTCATGCATGTTTGTAACATCCCTTCTCTATAAATATTTTCTGCATTTTTTTAATGTATTGATCATTAATTCTATCCTTCGTGTAACATCTTCCCTGCTAGGCTTTCCTTGTTACGTGTAGCTTCTTTTCTTTTTATTCTATCAATTTTTTATTCCTATCGCAATCTAATCAAAACAAACCATATATTTGTTTTGTTCTTTAAAATTTTAACATACCTATAAAAGTAAAGTAATCTTGTATTACAATCAAGTTTAAGTACTTTAACATAAATTTGAACTTACCTTTTTTTAATATAAAATTTTAAACTTTTTAAAAATAAAGGATATGTGCACAAACATGGTGGTCAGAAAGTGGACACCACCTAAAAAAAGGTGAAAAAACAAGCAACGCATATGAGGTATTAAAATTTGAAATCACCGTGTACATGCTTAGGTCCGTTGTTCCCAAGCCTAAAGAAAGATACAGTGTACGCGGTGTTTTTAGGAAAGTGAGCGCATACGCGGTTTTTTTAGGAAAGTGAGCACATACATAGTTTTAAGTCCTAAAAAACCGCATACGCGATACCTATCAAAAAAAGCTTTTTAAAAAACGACTGGGTCTTATTTTCCCCATGACCGCGATGTTTTTTCCTCTATTTTCTCCATGAAACCGTGAACAGGCTGCCACATTTATCCACCAAACACTATGGATCAAGGTTAGTTTTTCTTAATTTTTGTCTTTCTTTCTCGTTTATTCAATTTATTTTACGTTTTAAATTTAATTTCATTTATTTTGATTAGGTTTTTTAATTTTTTGTTTCAAAAAATAGATTCTGATAATCCACAACAACAACAACAAGATGCACCTCCTGAAAACCCCAAACAAAACCCACAAGATACACCTCCAGTTCCTCCTTTTGATCGTACACGTGAAATACAGGAGCAATTGATTAATCAGTTAGGGAAAAACATGTCTAAAATAAATAGACTGATTAATAAATTTAAAATATCTGAGCTTGAGCATCATAAATCCCTCGCCACTATCCTAGAAACATTATCTAGTGGTGCTACAACCGGTTCCACACAAATTAAAAAATGGGGAAACTTTAGGGATATGTGTCATCAATACTATGCTAGTGGGTTATCATACGAGGGAGTGAAAAACAAAAATATTAGTAAACAACAAATATGTGCCATTTTTGTTGATCCTAAAACTAGTCTGTTGTTACCTCTTAATGCAAAGAGGTTTCCCATACATTGGTGTACCGATATGCATATGAAGAAACTTTTTTGGCAGAGGTGGTGGATGGTCTTTGATGATCCACCTTGTAATAATTATGAGGTGCCATTGTATTTTTTGAGAAAAGTATACTTTGATTTTGTCCTCAATGTGTGGCCAAACTATTTTGACATGAGAGAGTTCCATAGTAGAGGTGGTGGCTCTATCCAAGATAGACCTGGAGCCAATAGGCGATTAGCCTTGGAGAGTTGTCGCCCCCTAGCACCCAAAACCAAGGTGCATTAGGTTGTCCTAGTAGAGCTAAAAGAGTCAATGGAGCTATAGACTCTTCAGGCAACCACAACATTGACTGGTGTCATCATCCAACATGGGACATGGTTAGCACACCCTCTTGTACTGGATGATGAACCATTAGTTGCTCTAGGTGGCGAAAAAGAGCCCATTCAGTATGTGTGTGTTAGTTGCCATAACCTTCAAAAATCCCAACTCAAATTGCAATGTTGTTACGCGTCGCGGCAAAGTTACCATAAAGGCAGCTCCACAAGGCACCACCTCCATCACAAAGCAGTACAATCTTTTGGAACAATTAGATAAAACGCCTGCGCTTATATCCATTTTAGAGCTATTGCGCCTATCGCCATCTCATAAAACTATCTTGGATCAAGCACTCCAAGAGGCGTCAATCCCTACAAATCTGAATACAGACCAATTTCAAGCCATGGTTGGAAGTCTAAAGTCATCACCTTGTCTCACTTTTTCCGAAAGTGACAACTCTTCCTTCCAACAACCTCATAATGCCTCACTCCACATCGAAGGATTTATTAACCAACATAGGATCAAGCGAGTCTTGATCGATAATGGAGCAGGCCTGAATATTTGTACACTACAGTTGGTCACAGCATTGGGATATGCGGTAGAATCAGTGGATCCTCGTAAGAAGATCACAATCAAAGCCTATGACGATGCAGAGCGTTCATCTAAAGGAGCTGTGGTACTACCAATCCGCATTGGCCCTGTGGTAAAGCACATCATTTGTTAGGTTCTGGACCTTCCTCTGCCATACAATCTATTATTAGGGAGACCTTGGATACATGCCATGCAAGCCGTTCCATCTACCTACCATCAATGTATCAAGTTCCCACATAACGGTGTAGAGATCACAATTCTGGGCGATGCAAACCCCTTTGCATTTTGCCATAATATTAGCCATCAACCAGAGATTATTGTTCCTAATAATAGAGAAGCCATTTCCTCCACATCTTATATAAGTCCAACCTCTCTTGCCAGTTCGAACACCACTATACCAAAGCAAGAAAAGCTTAAGATGAAAATAGCAGAGGAAGGTCCCGGGGAATACAACTTGAGTCAACTCTTTTGTGTGGGACAAATGCCCACTTCTCCTCGAACACATGGTAAACCACAGCAGTTACTCCAGCAACCACTAAACATGCCTGCATGTGCTTTGACGCCTTTCATCCTTGGAAAGAGTCAAGAAGAAGAAACCCAAGATGAGGACTTAGCAGACTGGATCTATAAAGATCCCATCACCACTAATATACCGCAAGTTAGACTTCCTACAGATCAGTATGGCAAAGGTCTCCTCATTATGCAAAGAATGGGATATGATGGTCAGAGTGCTTTAGGATATTGCAAACAAGGACGACATGAACCTCTGCTACCAGAATTAAAGTCCAAAGGTAATACAGGCCTAGGCTTTGAAAAAGAGATATTTCCTAAACTCAAATTCAAAGGAAAACCCACCAAACCATTATGTCAACCTACTGCAAAAAGGACACCTTTCATTATCAAAGTAGCTTCAAGCACCATCTCGACTACCCCATCGAGGCTCACAACCCCAACACAACCATCTACAATACCAATCATCCCACCAATCAAACCAGTAATCCCATTCGCAGCAGCCATTACATCCATAGTACCATTAGCAGTAGCAACTATATCAGAACTCGCAGCAGCATCTATGGTACCAGCAGTTCCCGCAGAAGCCACTGAGTCAACACTGTCGATACTTCCTGTGCCAGATTCTTTTATCCCCATCAGACTTCCTGTAGCACCAATCACTACAAAGGTACATCAACCAATCACACCTGTAGTATTTAACTCAAAAGACATCCCAGTATGGTATAGTAATCGAATGCTGGAAAGTGACTCAGAGACCGACTCACATGAGTGGGAATTTGATTCTGTACAGCTTAACACTTCAGAGGAGGAAGATGCATCACTACCTCTACCATGCAAAGATATCCCTATTTATGGAGAAGCACAGATAAAGACCACTTGGGTTCCTGAACTGGAAACATCTTCCACAGACCCTATGTCTCATCCTACGCCTGATTCTGACAGAGAGAGTACCATTAACGACCTTCACCATAACGTCTTAACCCTCACTGATACATCTCACCCACTTAACCTAATCGATGAAGTAATGCCCATTATCCACCCTGAACTCATCGAATGGAACCAACCAAATCCCCCATGTCTTGACCTCTTCCAAAACGATGAGGCCATCATTGACTTTTTGGAATTAAGGGATAACCTACCAAGCGGGGATCAAAAATATGGATTCACCATTGAACTTAATAGCGGAGCATACTTCGAGGTGGATGCCAAACCTTTCAGCTACAAAAATATAACAATAAAACATGGATCTTCTAGTGAAAACCACACTGTGGCACTGTTTGATCCAACAAAAGTAAAAAGAAAGAGCGTATCCAATGGTGAAAACCTCTTTGAGGTGCCTGAGGATGAAGGGTTTGACATTCTCCCTGCTAATGTACAACAGGAACGATCAACGAATTCTCATTGAGGAAACCAAAGAATACAATGTGGGGACTCCTAAAAATCCTCATCTCATACATCTGGCATCTCTTCTCACTCTAGAGGAACAACCTAAATTTATAGAGTTCTTCCAGAAGCGTCAGATCAACTATGCATGGTCATATGCAGACATGCCTGGGCTTGATCCTGATTTAGTCATGCATCACCTCACTATAGCAGAAGGAGCCAAACCTGTCAGGCAGAAGCTTCATAATTTGCATCCCCAGATTGCAGTGCTAGTCAAAATAGAACTCAAGAAACTCCTAGATGTTGGTTTCATTAGGCCAATTGATTATGCAGAATGGATCTCCAACATTGTGCCTATCGGCAAACCAAAAGAGGGCATCCGCATTTGTACTGACTTCAGAGATCTGAATAAGGCATGTCCTAAGGATGACTTCCCCCTACCAAATATCGACATCATAGTGGATCTGACAGCAGGACATGCCATGCTTTCACTCATGGATGGCTTTTCAGGATACAATCAAATAAAGATCTCACTAGAGGACCAACATAAGACAACCTTCACATGTCCATGGGGCACATATTGCTGGAATGTAATGCCCTTCGGTCTAAAGAATGCAGGAGCAGCCTATCAAAGAGCAATGACCACCATCTTCCATGACATGATGCATACTATGATGGAAGATTATGTGGATGACTTACTAGCAAAATCACTCACCAGAAAAGGACATCTCCACATCTTAGATAAAATCTTTGATAGACTGGAACAATATCATGTTCGACTCTACCAAAGGTAAAAGCAATCATGGACATGCCACCTCCAAAGAATATCAGTCAGCTAAGGACATTACAAGGATGGCTTCAATCCATCTGAAGATTTATTGCACAATTGGCTGATAAGTGTCACCCATTTACACACCTGCTACACAAGAACATCTACTTTCAGTGGGATGCCCGATGCCAGCAAGCATTTCAGACACTTAAAGACTATCTCATGAAACCACCATTGCTGATCCCACCAGATCCAAGTAGACCATTGTTACTCTATATCTCAACAACTAGTACAGCATTGGGTGTACTACTGGCACAACATAATGCAGAAGGAAAAGAGTGTGCTATTTACCACATCTCTCGCACACTGGTGGGCTATGAACTTAATTACACACCTATTGAGCAAGCTTGCTTAGCAGTAATCTTAGCAGCCACTAAACTGAGGCACTATCTGTTAACACACAAGGTACAACTCATTGCAAAGATTGATCCACTCAAGTATTTACTCAGCAAAGCAGCATTGACAGGTCGCTTAGCCAAATGGGTGATGATTCTAAGTGAATTTGACATCGAGTATGTCGATCGTAAAGCTATCAAAGGACAGGTTATTGCAGATTAGTTGGCCGATGCACCACTCATAGGCGATCATCCTCTCATTTCCAATTTTCCAAATGAAGAGATATTCATGATCACAACAACACAACCATGGAAACTATATTTTGATGGTTCATACACTAGGCACGGCTCAGGGGTAGGCATTCTATTTATCACACCTCAGGGTGATAGCATCCTGAAGTCTTATAGGCTCACATTTCCATGCACAAACAACATAGCAGAGTATGAGGCCTTGATCACAGGACTCAGGTTAGCCATACAATGGAAATTACAAGAACTACAAGTATATGGCGATTCCCAACTAGTCATTCGACAAGCAACAGATGAATATCAGACCAAAGATGATAAACTCATGCCATATAAGAAAATGGTGGACACTCTAAAGACATCATTTACTACTATCACTTTTGAGCAGATACCAAGAGATCAGAAACAAGCTGCTGACGCAATGGCTACCATCGCATCTCTCCTAGATCTTCCACAAAATTCAACACGCTATGAGTTCTTGGTAGAATAGCTTTGGATCCCCGCTTATGATACCCTTGAATCCGAGATGATATGTCGCCTTGTTGGTTCTGAATCCCCATGGTATGATGAGTTCTACACCTATCTCCGCGATCACACCCTTCCTCCCAACTAATCAAATAACCAACATAAAACCTTCATTCGCCAAACTACTCGATATACCATTATTGCCAAAACCCTATATCGACGCGGTCTTGATTGTACTCTCCTTCGATGTCTAGAACAAGATGAGATAACAAAGGCTTTGGAAGAGGTACATGAAGGAATTTGCGGGACTCACTCAAGTGGTCCGTCACTAGCCAAGAAACTCATGCGAGTTGGATATTATTGGCCATCTATGGAAAAGGATTCCTACTACTTTTTCAGAAAATGCAAGAAATGTCAAGTTCATGGTGACCTGATACATGCACCGGCCTAGGAACTGCAACCAATCACAACACCATGGCCTTTTTGTCAATGGGGCCTTGACCTTGTGGGTAAGATTCACCCATCTTCATCTAACGGCCATAAACTCATTATTACCGCCACTGAATATTTCACAAAGTGGATCGAAGCTGTTCCACTTACCCAAGTCACCGGCAAGCAGATCACCTCATTCATCCTCAACTACATCATCTGCCGGTATGGTGTGCCCATGTCCATCATCACAGATAACGGTCTTCCTTTCAAAAATCAGGATGTCCGTGAACTTTGTGAGAAATTTCATATCCAACACCGCTTTTCCACTCCCTATTACCCACAAGGCAATGGTCAGGCTGAAGCATCCAATAAAAACATATTGAGGATCCTAAAGAAGACAGTCAATGATGTCGGTCGTGATTGGCATGTTCAACTAAATCCAGCACTATGGGCATATCAAACTAGCATTCAAACCCCTACAGGTGCAACTCCTTATTCATTGGTCTATGGTGCAGAAGCTATCTTGCCTATTGAGGTCGAGATACCATCATTACGGGTTTCCTTGTGTAATCTGATAGATGATGAAGCCTACAGAGTATCCCATCTTCAGGACTTAGAGTTACTTGATGAGAAGCGACAAGCTGCGTACAATCATCTCAAAGCCTATTAGCAGTGCATGAGCAGAAGCTACAATCATCGAGTTAGGCCTCCTACATTTGAGGTAGGTGATCTTGTTCTACGAGAGAATCCTCGCAACCAACCAAACAAAGAACATCAGGGCAAGTTTGAATCAAATTGGTTGGGCCCATATGTTGTCACTGTTGTGTTTGGGTCCGGGGCATATCAATTGGCTACATCGGAAGGAGAACCGCTTGCAGATCCAATCAATAGCATGCACCTCAAACGGTTTTATACCTAAGCTGAACAGAGCATCAGGCTCCCCTGCATACCGAAAAATACCAAAAACATTCAGAAAAATGTCCTGAAGAAATACAAAAACATTCAAAAAAGTAAAGAAAAATCATACATCCAAATGGTGAACAACCACTCTGGTGGCACCTTGGGTAAGTGCGATGGTGAAAACCTGGTAAACAGGTGCCACTCATAAAGACAATGGCTCCAGTGTCTTTCAGGCTCGTTGCGATCACATTCATACATATACACATCCATCCATCCAAACCATGGCTTGTTATTTGATCTGTAATCAGAGATAGTACTTCATGCATCTTGCATCCCACTTTTTTTCATAGTGATGTCTACACTTGGGGGCAATACCCTTAAAATCTAGATGATGGAAGTGGATTCTACATTACTTATGATTCATTGGCAAAAACATTCAAAAATGTCTCACAAAATCCAAAAACATTCAAAAGGGGCTCGCAAAATCCAAAAACATTCAAAACTGTTCCACAAAATCCAAAACATCGAAAAACCATTGAAAATTACACAAAAAACATGGCAACATCTTGTACATACTCATCCGTGTAGATACCAAACAAACATTATGATATACTCCACAAAATGACCACTTATCAATTGACCAAACAATTGACATGAACAATCAAAACTGTCTTCAACAAGGATGCATCCTTCCTTACCAAAACAAAGACAAAAGTGACGTTTTCTTTGACAAGAAAATTATGTTAAGCTGTCAAATACTTGGTTGATGAAGTTCTGGGGCATGTACTAATGGTGTCTACATGGGAAGTTCACTAAGCTATGTGATCATAGGCAAAAATACAGTCAGAGATCACTACGGCTTGCTGACTACAGTGTATACCTCGACCATATGAGCATGAACCATTACCAAGGATCCATATTCTTTATTCTATATATATATATTATTTGTTTGCAGGTACAATGCTCTTTCTTTGGTTCCTCCTACCTCATCCAAACTGGATAAAGGTTTTATCTCTTATTACGGTATGCACTTGTCTCAGGATATGATCAATCTAAGATCAAGGAGGATGATCCAAGTCATGCATGAACGGAGATAATCCTTGCCTATTCTGCAAGAAATACTCAGGTCAACTTGATCCATTATATCAAGTTGCTTGTATTAACTTGCTATATCAAAATCCATGTAAGAAATACTCTGGTCATCTTGAATCTTTATGTCAAGTTGCTTGTATTTTCTTACAACATTTTAAAGCTCAATGATAAAAAATAAAGCACCATGGATCATCATTCCATCTCATTTGTATATATTGCATTCCGTTGCATTCCTTCCATCCATACATTCATAAATAGCTGCATATCATTCATACATAGTAATGACAATGGATACTCTATTTTCCTCTTCTTCCATAGGAATGTAATAGGTCCTCCATTTCTTCTATCTAACATTGAACCCCCCCACCCTCCCCATCTCGATAATCACCATCACATACCCTTCATCGTGTCCCATCAAATCAATCAAGCCACATTCATCACCATCCATCTCTAATAGGAGGGACTGCGTTTCCCATCCTAAGTCATCCACAAAATTAAGCCAGTTACTATGTCTACATAGATACATCGACTCCCACACACCTAGACTATCAACAGATACTCTGATCAAGTATCTTCAGGTCTCAACAGGTAATCGATCATGGTAATCCTAGATTACATTAGGCATTTATCATAATGACCTAGTCTCAACGGGGTTGCCATGATTCCCCACAACCATCCATCACACGCACACACTATCAATTAATCAACCAATCAAACACAATCCAACGGACAATTACATCAATTGTCTACGTCTCAACGAGTATTTTGCTTCATATACCTTGACTTCATCGGGCAATTACATCAATTGTCTAAGTCACATCAGGTCACTTTGATTCACTTACTCAGACTTTATCATGTCCAAGCGACCAACTGACATCAACTGTCACGCTTTGACTTGATCGGGGCAATTAAACCGATTGCACCAGATTGTCCAACCAATTTTGATCAATTGTATAGCATCAATCCAAACCCCACACTACATCTGCTATGTATCTCTTGCATGACCTCAGGGTACTCGCTGGCTTGTTGTTTCTTCATATTCACTCCATTTTCTCCCATTCTTTCATCATTAGTTCTAATTTCTTCTATTCTACCTCCCCTCCACTTTTCATTCTTTTTCGAGAGATTTCCCGATTTTTCAAAAAAAATTCGGCCCATCTCTCGAGGGGGCATACCACCCACTAAATTTACATTTATGGGGCATATTTCTTCACACCTATTTTTCTTTCTTTGAAACGACGTGATAAAACTACACCATCTCAAAGAGGGGCAAATGTAATCACATAAATCTATCCACTTAATTAAAATGAATGCTTAGTATTCATTTGATTATTTAACCATCAATTAATAATTAATTAAATTAATATTTAATTAATTCATCTTAACCCTCTTCTCCTATTAATTAAATAAATTATTAAATTTATTTGATTTAATTCACTTAACCAAATTCAGACCATTAATTAAATAAATAAATCATATTTATTTAATTAAATATTCTCTCACATTTAAATAAATTAATATTTATTTAAATCCCCCAAAATCCCACCTCTCACATTTAAATAAATTAACATTTATTTAAATCACCTTTATCCTCTACCCACTTGCATTTTCCTACAAATGCAAGTTGCACAATTATTTTAAATAAATAATTTATTTAAATCACCTTTATCCTCCACCCACTTGTATTTTCCTACAAAAGCAAGTTGCACAACTATTTTAAATAAATTATTTATTTAAAATCCTATTTATCCTCACCCACTTGAAACCTTTAATGGTTTCCCTTAAAGTCTTCAAACTTAATGGCTTCCTTCTAGAGTCTTCTTAAACCTTTAATGGTTTCCCTTAAAGTCTTCAAACTTGATGGCTTTAAAGTCTTCAAACTTAATGGCTTCCCTTAAAGTCTTCTTAAGACTTTAATGGTTTTCCTTAAAGTCTTCAAGCCTTTAATGGTTTCCCTCAAAGTCTTCAAGCATTTTAATGCTTTATCTTCCTTTTTTTCATTTAAATAATTAATATTTATTTGAATATTTATCCAAATGCAAATTACACCATTTAATTGAAATAAATGATTTTATTTTAATTGAAAATACCAAAATTTCTCCCACTTGCATTTTCCTACAAAATCCACTTGCATGCCTAAACACCTTCTAGATTCTTCTAAACCTTTTCTAATTAACCTAATCCATCCCCTAAATATTGTCACATTCCTAAGCAAATTGAAGTCACTTCTCAAAGACTCCAAAGTCTTTGAAAATCAATTAATGCTTTGTGTGTTCAACAAATTAACCTCTAAAGTCTTCCAAACCACTTATGGCTCTTACATGACCATTAATGGTTAATTCCACTTGCACCCATGGTTAAGGACTTTGACCCCTAACTTAACCCTCATGTAACCCATGTGTCTCTTCAAAGCATTGATTTCTTTGACTAGGGTAACCATCATGTCCCCTCAAGCATTTAATGCTCCTTTTCACTCCTCTCAAGCCTCCTCATGGTGACACTTGTCAACATGGGATTGGGTTGAAAGTCTCACATGGATTGAATATCTTTCAATCCTAACCCTTGTTAAGATTACTCAATCTTAATCCTTCATTTCCCCATTTCTTCTATAAATAGAACCCTTCTCCTCAAGCAAAAAAAGGAAGCATTAGAGTATTGTTGTTATACTGGCATTAGCATAGAGTTTTTTCATAGCATCACTATCTACTCTTGCATAGTATTTGCTTATCATATTCAACCATCTTGAATCTCCATATGGCATCCATGGCTAGTGCTAAAAGCTGAGAGCTACACTCATTTGGGACTTGGAGAGGAGAGGAACAAGGGAGGAGCAACTATGAGCATCTTGATTAGCTATTTTATTCTATGTTTATATGCTTTCTATTTCATGCTTAATATCTCTCTTGATATGCCTGTTTAGGATAATCTTTTGTTGCTAACACTAACGTTTGTTTCTTGTGCTCTTGTGTGTGTTGCCATCAAACAGATTTTCTAATCCTTTTTGCAAAGCATCAGTATCATATTTTGTACACCCTTTTTTAGGCATTGTTTTGATAGAATATGCCAATCATTTAATTTTAGATTTTTAAAATTATGTTTAATATATTATCTGTACTAATATCTCATGTTAAATTTTGTTTTTTTAGGGTACCCCCTCCACATCTAGGCCTCGTAGCAAAAGAATTCCTTGAAGACACCAAAACATGGAAAGAAGGTAATTGAACATATTTTTAGTTGTACAATTGTTTGAAAATGTTGAAATTCTCTTAGTTGGGATTTGTAGATTGATTAGTTTTTTTTGTCTATTTTACATGTAGAGTAGCCATTGAGCTATGTGGATTTGTTGAATGCACCTGATTCAGACGTGGATCGAGAGAGGGCAGAGGTATGTATCTCTACTTTATTTTCTAGATTTAATGATTATATGCATGTGTACATGTGAACTTGTGATAAATTATAATCTTATAATTTTTTCATACAGAAATATACATAGCTACTTCATCAATGGTGAGCCCTCCTCCGTGCACTGGAGAAGCATCTCAGGATCTGGTACACTTTTGTTTAATATATTACATTAATTGTTTTTAACCTACAATAATTATCATTATATTAATTGTATCTAATATTTGATCATTTTTTGTATAGGTAATAGTGATAGTTTCTCCATCAATGGTGAGCCATCCTCAATCCATTGGAGAAGCATCTTAGGCACCGATACATCATTATTATTTATATTATAGATTTTAAGTGTTTTTGATGTATTTATGTTAGTACATTGTATTAATTGTACATTTAATATACAATATCCCCATTCACGGTTCGACCATAACGTGGATCCTTTTAAGTTTGTCTTCAAGAAAACTCCTAAGACTGACAAGGAGAGGAGAGCGAAGACATTAGATTCGAGATCAATCGGTGAGGTAATCTACATTTAAATTGAAAATAAATTATAGTTAAATGCATAGTTATTTTGTTAATTGTGAACTATTTTCTACAAAAGAATTTTAACTTGGCTTTTGAATTGTGGTTTTGCAGCCATCTACAGAGTCGCATACTGCATCGAAGAGGATCGGTTTTGATGATCCACCACAAGTTTAGGATCATATAGTATTAGTTGTGGTCAGAGAATGACCAATACATGTAGATATATTCTACATTTTTATTGTATATCAATTTAGACATGACATATGCCACATTTTTTTAATACTTGTATTGACTTGGTAGACATACCTTTTCTTGATATATATATAAATGTTGATATTTGATCCAATAAATGCGTACTGAGTTCATTATTGTGTATTCGTTGTATTTTGTGGAAACCCTTTTATAAAGATAATTGATCATTTTCCTATGTAATAAACAATATGAATATAAACAACAAAAATCTATGATATAAAACATTGCAATTGTGGAATATGATTTGATAAAATTTCTAAAATGTTGAATTAACCCTACAAAACTCCTTGTATTCAATACATTATTGTGTATTCACTATATTTGGTGGCTTCCCTTTTATAAATTTAAATGAATATTTGCCTATGTAATCAACAATACAAATATAAACAACAAAAATTGACAATATGAATATAAACAACAATATGTGTGTGGTGCAAGAGTACCCTCATGCTCGCAATGGTCAAATTTTGGTTCTCGTGTTTGGGGTCATTTGGATCAAAGATGTTAAAGTTGCTCAATTGTTGTCAAAGTTTCTCAATTATCATTAAAGTTGTCAAAGCTATCAAAGTTGACAAAGTTTGGCTTCATTTGGATAAAAGATGTAAAATTTTCTCAGTTGTTGTCAAAGTTGCTCACTTGTTGTCAAAGTTGCTTAGTTGTTGTCAAAGTTATCAAAGTTGCAAGATAGGCTAGAATTGATTCAGTTCATCATGTGCACAAACCACCATCATGAGTGCATCCAGGTGGGTAGGTTTATGCTATGAATTCTCCTCTCATGCATTCCAAAGCATCGAAACATCAAGTCATACCCTACCGACGTGATCTCTCAAGTGCCCCGAGTCCAAAAAACTATCAAACTTTGATAGATCATTTCTTCCAATCCAGGACTCATAAGGTTGATTTTTTTGAACGTGTGGGGTCACACGAGGCTCCTCTACAATGGCCTATCTCGGTTTCTAACGACTCACAGCCATTTTCAATCGGTAGCATTTTTTTGCCTACTACAAAAACCGGCAGTTGTATGCAATGCAAAGTTGTAGGATAGGCTAGAATTGATTTGGTTAATCATGTGCACAAACCAATGTCATGAGCACATCTAGGTGGGTATTTTTATGCTAGGTATGCTTCTATCATGCATCCCAAAGCATTGGAACATCGAGAGTCATACCCTACCACTGTGATCTCTCAATTGCCTTGAGACCAAAAAATTGTCAAACTTTGACAAACTATTTCTTCCAATCCAGGACACAAATGATCAATCCATTTGAACTTGTGGGGATACGTGATTCTCCTCTACAATAGCCTATCTTAGTTTTTAATGAATAGGAGCCATTTTCAATTGGAATCATTTTTTTCGCTTGTTGCAAAACCCGTCAGTTGTATGCAACGCAAAGTTGCAATATAGGATAGAATTGATTAGGTTTGTCATGTGCACAAACTGACATCACAAGTGCATTTGGGTGGGTAGGTTTATGCTAGGCATGCTCCTCTTGTTCATCCCAAAGCATTGGAATGTCAAGAGTCATACCCTACCAACGCGATCTCTCAAGTGCCCTAAGTCCAAAAAATTATCAAACTTTGACAGACTATTTCTTCCAATCCAAGACACCTATGATCAGTCTGTGTGAACTTGTGGGGTTGCATGAGGTTCCTCTAAAATTTCCTATCTTGGTTTTTGATGATTCAGAGCCATTTTCAATTGGTAGCATTTTTTCGCCTACTGCAAAAATCATCAGTTGCATGCAATGCAAAGTTGCAAGATAGGCTAGAATTGATTCGGTTAGTCATGTGCACAAACTGACATCACAAGAATTTCTAGGTGGGAATTTTTATGCTAGGAATGCTCCTTTCCTACATCACAAAGCATCAGAATGTCGAGAGTCATACCCTACCGACGCAATCTCTCAAGTGCATTGAGTCCAAAAAATTGTCAAACTTTGACAGACCATTTCTTCCAATCTAGGAGACATATGATCAATCCATTTAAACCTATGGGGTCATGTGAGGCTCCTCTACAATCACCTATCTTGGTTTTTGACAACTCAAAGCCATTTTCAATTCGTATAATTTTTTTGCCTGCTGCAAATATCGTCAGTTGCATGCATACAAAGTTGCAAGATAGGCTAGAATTGATTTGGCTTGTCCTGTGCACAAAATGACGTCACGAGCACATCCGGGTGGGAAGTTTTACACTAGGAATGCTCCTCTCATGCATCCCAAAGTGTTAGAACGTCAAGAGTCATACCCTACCGGCGCAATCTCTTAAGTGCCTTGACTCCAAAAAAATGTCAAACTTTGACGGACTGTTTCTTCCAATCCAGGACACATATGATTGATCTGTTTGAACCTGTAGTATCATGTGAGGCTCCTCTATAATGTCCTATCTTTGTTTTTAATGACTCAGAGCCATTTTCAATTGGTAGCATTTTTTTGCCTACTCCAAAAACTATCAGTTGCATGCATTGCAAAGTTGCAAGATAGGCTATAATTGATTCGGTTCGTCCTGTGCACAAACCAACGTCATGAGCCCAATGGTATAATTTTTTTCACCCTATACATGCTTAGAACTCATAACTGCATACATGCTCCCATGCCTTAAAAATGTTGTGGCAGGGTAGTGAACTAATAGGCTCAGTACCTCATACACACTATTTTTAGTTACTAAAATGTGAAGGAAAAGGGAGGGAGGGAGATAGAGAGGGAGAGAGAGGGAGACGGGGAGAGGGAGAGAGGGAGAGAGAAAGATTGGGGAGGGAGAGAAGAAGAGAGAGAGGGATGGGGTATGGAGGAAGGGAGAAGGGGAGAGAGAGAGAGAGATAGAGAGAGGGGGGAGAGGGGGAGAGAGGGAGAGGGAGAGGGAGAGAAAAAGAGGGGATGGAGAGAAGAAGAGAGAGAGGCATTGGGTATGGAGGAAGGGAGAAGAGGACAAGGGGAGAGAGAGAGAGAGAGAGAGAGAGAGAGAGAGAGAGAGAGAGAGAGAGAGAGATGATGCACAATGGATTTTGTACACTAAGTCAAATGGTAAGTCTATCAAGGAAAGCATAGCCTCTCAAGCTCAAACTGTGGACCTTGGGATTATTAGGTCTACTGTTCATCCAAATGGTGACCACTACATGGTAGACCTAATTGCAATACAACAATATAAAGTAAGGGAGATAAAGGGGGTAGGGAGAGAGAAAGAGTGGGGAGGGAGAGAAGAAGAGAGAGAGGGATGGGGTATGGAGGAAGGGAGAAGGGGAGAGAGGGAGAGAGAGGGAGAGTGAGGGAGAGAGAGAGGGAGAGGAAGAGATAGAGAGATAGAGAGAGACAGTACACATACATACACACACATGTGTGTATATATATATTTAATATATTATATATTACTATATACATATATACATATATATATATTATATATTATATGTATATACACATACTATATATACAATATCATATTATACATATTATACACACTCCCAAATTTTAAACAAAAGTAGTGTGTACGTGCTTCTTATACCATAGGTACCTCGTACGCACTTTTGACTATTTAGGCTTGGAAATAGGCCTGGATGGCAAAGCTACGGGGTGGAAGTTTTATTTCCCTCCATTTCTCTCCTTTTTGACGTGTTTTATTTTATCAACTTGGTTTCTTGACTTTGTCATCATCAGGTTTACACTTCATTAAGTGGGTATTTCTAAAATTGCCACCATATTTTCACCCATCTTCTGAGCTTTCTAACCATATTTTTTAAAAAAAAATTTGAACAACAATTACATATTATTATTGAATTTCTTTTACCAAGGTATCCATAGTTCTCATAGACATATGTGTACCATTCTTTTTAATAACTTTTGATCTACTTATCCAGATTTTAAAAACTTTATATATTATTGTAGTACACTTGATTCTTTACAATTAAAAAAATAAAATTGTATTTTCGAGTTTTTTAGTGCAATTTATGCTTCGCACATGAAGATGTACCTAATTTTCAGGATGTGCTCAATTGGAAAAATCATAAAAAAAAAATACTCAACAAAAAATTACAAAAAAATACACTACTTCTAGTGCTTACTCTTAACCATTTTTGTGCCAGAGGATTACTATGACTTTTTTGATGCACACGTGAGACACTATGTTATATTTTTCAGAAAAAAATCAGGGTCTATTTTTCATGCGCGAAGGATTTGACCCCCTTAATCTTATCCAATTTTTTAAATGTTTAGTAGTTTGGAAACTAGATTCAGAGTACTACAATATTTGTTCTTTGATTATCTTCATATCTTGAGTGTATGACTTTCAAATTTTGCCTCCAAGTTCAGGTTCACTTGATTTCTGAAAAAAAGTGTCCACTTATACCCCCTTTTTGACCACCATCTTTGTGCACTTACCCTAAAGTAAATTTTCTTTAAATAAAGTTTTTCATATAATCAAAGATAATATTTTTTTTAAAATCTTAAGCTGTAAATAGAATTTTTAAACAAATATAAGTTTTTAAAATTTTTTTATTTTATTTTAAAGTTATTTGAAAATAAAGCTTAACTAAAGTTTTTTATATTTTTTTAAATTTTGTTATTTCTTTTTAAAAGTTATTATTCAAGTTTGATTCAAGTTTAATGAAGGAGGTTACTTTTTTGTTTTTAATCCAAGAGGGTATTTTTCAATACGAATCTTAATTTGTTCATTATTTTGTTATCATGTCTACATTAATTCCTGAAATTAAATTAAATAGTAGTAATTATCATTCATGGAAAACACATATTTCACTTATTTTTCATTTCAAGCACATTTTGGATGTTGCTACTGATGAAACCTCTGAGCATGCTACAACCACTCCTCAAGCTGACCAAGATAGATGGAAGGCTCAAAATGAGGAAGCACTTGGTTTAATTGGTATTTCAATGATCCCTGAATTGTATGTTCTCATTGGAAATTGTACAAAAGCTTATGAAGATTGGGAAATTTTAAAAACAAGTTATGATAGTTCAAATGAATCCCGCAAAATTCAGCTTCAAGATCAACTTGAAGAGTCAGGTATATGAATTTTAAAACCATGGATGAATTCTTATAAAATTTTGATTCTATTAATAGTCAATTAACTGGTTTAGGAGTTAAACTAGCTGATATAAGTTTAATTCATCTTATTCTTAAAAAATGTCTTCCTCGTCAATTTCAGCAATTTATTACTAATATTCATGCTCAGCTTGATATTCCTAGTTTAGCTACTCAATTAACTTATGGTATTTTTTGTAATTTATTACTTCAAGAGGAAGCTAAATTAATTCAGTTTGGTACTCTTAAAAGTAGTGAACATGCTTTATGTCTAAAAATCAAAATCACAATAATCATTATAAATCCAATAATAATAATCATAATAATCATTATTCTAATAATAAATTTCTAATCAAAGATTAATTATTGATCTAAGAGGCTACATTGTATGTATTGTGGTAAGGATGGTCATGTGACTAATAATTCTTTTAAGAAACAAAATGGTAAAAAGCCCATGAGCTAAAATAATCAACAACATAAACCTAATTATAAGAAAGGTAATCATAATGGTAATTCATCTCATCGTGCATTTACTTGTAGTTACAATGTTTCAAAGCCTCTTGAGTGGATTATTGATTCTGATGCATCTCAACATGTTACTTCTCATATAGAATTTTTTTATTCTATGCATCCCGATACTTCAAATATTCCTATTCAACTTGCTAACAATTATACTTGTAAAGTAGAAGCTATTGGTGATATCAACGTTCTTAATGGTAAATTACATGATGTTCTTTATGTTCCTGAATTAAAATTAAATTTGCTTTCTGTTGCTAAGATTTCCCAAGATTATAAGATTGAATTCTATAAGGATATGGGTTATATCATTGATCCAAAGCATAACCAAGTTATTGCTAATTCTAAACTGGACAGTGATAACTTATTCAAATTTTATGAGTTTGCTCATTCAAAGTATTCTTTACTTACTACCATTGATTTTAATGTTTGGCATGAAAGACTTGGCCACATAAATTCTAATAATATTGCCTTGATGCAAAAAGAAAATATGGTAGATGGATTGTCTAACATTGTTCCTTCTAAAATTGTATGCACGGGATGCATGAGTAGTAAGATGCATAGGGAGCCCTTTCCTCATGGTCAATCATGGAGGGAAAATCATAAATTGTAGCTCATTCATAGTGATCTTTTGGGACCCATGGAGAATATCTCCATCCAAGGATCAAGGTATGCACTTACATTTGTTGATGATTTTTCTAAGAGAACTTGGATCTATTTCCTTCATAGTAAGGATCAAGTTCTTGATGTTTTTACTAAATTTCATATGTTTGTTGAAAGGCAATCGAGTTTTAAGATTAAAATCCTTAGAATTGATAATGGTAAGGAATATGTTAATAATGTATTTAATGGTTATTTGAAATCTTTTGGTATTAAATATGATCTTACTATTCCCTATACACCTCAAAATAATGGTGTAGCAGAAAGGAAGCATATAACCATTGTTGAAATGGCTAGATGTTTATTGCATGCTAAGAATATGCATTATAAATTTTGGGTTGAATCTATGGCTTGTGTTGCTTATTTCATTAACAGAACACCTACCAAAGCCTTAAAGGATATAACTCCTGAAGAAGCTTGGTTCAATAGAAAGCCAAATTTAAAGCATTTAAGGATTTTTGGTTCCATTTCTTATGTTCATAAACCTAAATAAAAGAGGCAAAAATTAGATTCTAAATCTTCTCCTTATATATTTGTTGGTTATGATGAACATTCTAAAGCATATATAGTTTACAATCCTATCACTAACAAAGTTGAAGTTGCTAGAGATGTTTGTATTGCTGAAAATGGTATTGATGATTGTTCTAATGTGCAGGATAATGAATTTGTTGAAAGTAAGGTTGTGATTGTGGAGGACAAACCTCATTCTCTAGACCCTACTCCTTCTCTCAACCCTACTCCTAATGCATCTATTTCTAAAAGTGATAGTGATGATGATCATGATAATTATACTCCTAATGATTCTTCTTCTAGTGATGATTCTATTACTTCTAAAATTAGGAAGCCTAAATGGTTTAAGACTTTGATTCAAGAAAGTGATGATTATTTAGCTAGAATGGATAAACTTAAGGCTAGAAGAATAAATTATTGCAATTATGTTTTGATGTCTACTATTATGAATTTAAATGATCCTAATTCTTTTCAGCAAGCTAAAAATCAACCTCACTGGTAAAAAGCTATGCAAGAATAATATGATACTTTGCTTGCTAATCAAACTTGGGATTTAGTTCCTTTACCTCAAGGTAAAAATCTTGTTTCTTGTAAGTGGTTATATAAAACTAAATTGAATGCAAATAATGATGTTATTAAGTTTAAAGCTAGATTAGTTGCTAGAGTTTTTTCTCATATTGAAGGCTTAGATTATAATGAAACTTTTGCTCCCATTGCTAAAATGCCTACTATTAAACTTGTTCTTTCTTTAGATTCTAATATGAATTGTCATATTCATCAAATGGATGTTAAAAGTGATTTTATAAATGATGATTTACATGAGGAAATTTATATGTCTCATTCTCCTGGTTTTGTTAAAGAAGGTAATGACCATTTAGTTTTCAAGTTAAAGAAATTAATTTATGGTTTGAAACAATCTCCTAGAGAATGGTATACTGAGATAAATGCATTCTTTCTTTCTCAAGGTTTCATAGAAGCAAAAATTATCCAAATTTATATATTAAACATAGTGAAGATGGCATTGTGATTATTATTCTATATGTAGATGATTTAATTCTAACTTCAAGTTCCAATAATTTGATTTCTGAACATAAGTTTCAACTCAATCAAAAGTTTGGAATGATTGATTTATGACTCTTACATTATTTTTTGTGAATTCAAATTTGGCAAACAAGTAATGGTATTTTTTATCTCAAAGCAAATATTCTCAAGATCTTTTAGACAAGTTTAAAATGAATGATGCTAATCACGTTTCTACTTCTTGTGAATTAGGTACAAAGTTAATGCTTGATATGAATACTCCTTTAGTTGATGCCACTTTATATAGTCAACTAGTTGGAAGTTTAAATTATTTAACTCTTACTAGACCAGATATTGCTTATAGTGTGGGTTTAGTTTCTAGATTTATATCTAAACCTCAACAAACTCACTTTAAAGTTGCAAAAAGAATTTTGAGATATATTAAAGGAACTCTTAATGCTAGTTTATTTTATGATGCAAATAATGATTTTACTTTAAAAGGATTTACTGATTCAAATCTAGGGGGAGATCCCAATGATGGAAAATCTACTTGTGGATATTATTTCTTTGTTGGTTCAAGTGTCATCTTATAATAGTAAGAAACAACAATCTACTTCACTTGGTTCCACCGAAGTTGAATATAAAGGATGCACTAATGCTGCTAAAGAATCTGTATAGCTTAGAAGATTGCTTGAATATTTGGGGATACCTCAACAAGATCCAACACCTTTGTATTGTGACAATCAAAGTACCATTGTCTTGGCTAAGAATCCTATCTTCCATGCAAGGACCAAACAGATTTCTCTCTAACACCACTTTATTAGGGAACAAATTGAAGACAAGCAAGTTTCACTTCTATATTGCAAGGGAAAAGATCAATTTGTTGATATTTTAACAAAGTCACTTTGTAAAGAAAATTTCTAATTTCATTGTAAAAATATTGGATTGCAACCCATTAAAGGGTTTGATGTAAAATCCCCAAGTAAATCTTAAAGGGGAGTGTTAGAATATTTAATCTTTACTTGGCTTAGGTTTATTTTTATTTAGTTTGGGATATTTCTTCGGAATCCCTACATGTAATTTGTCCTCTAGTACATGTATGACAACAAGTCATTTCTTTTATTTTCCTTTATTAAGGAATATTAGTTTAACCTTAAGAGGATGTTGACACATTGCACACACATTTTATGAATGGTGGCATTCATAGATTTGGAAGTTACTTTGTATCTCCCCTCCTCATCTCTATTTAAGAGATGCTTTTCCTCTCATTCTTCACTTTGGATATCATTGTAATGAGCTTCTCTCTCTCTCTCTCTAGGCTTTTACTTCCTTCATAATAAATACATAATGGGTTTTTCTTTTCTTTTCCCCTTTCAAAATATCTTGTGTCTCTTCTTAAAGTTTTGGGTGTTTGCTCTCACTTCTCTCTACTTTGCTAACATTACTACAGTCAACATACTTACTTGGATATATTTTCCATTTTCTTACTCTTGTATTTCCTTTCAGTATTCAAATTCGATTCCTTGATTATTTTTTTAGCATTGTATTTCCTAAATGAAATCCCCAGTATTGGAAATATTCAGTAGGCTTATGATAAACCAGTGGCCATTTAGATCAAGGAAGGATTGTAGGGATTAGGTCATACTATTGAGAAAAAATCTTCTTTATGGGGATATTTTAAATCCTTTCAAGCAACAATGCAAAGTAGGGAAAGGATTCCTAAAGAGATTGTTGAGAAGTATGAGAAAACCATTTGCTTCATGGTTGATAAGGACCAATGTCACATGGAGGCAGTTGAATCGAGGATTGTCTAGATCATGCCCATGGGGTATGAGGTGGATTCCACCCCACTTGATACATATGCTCAACATTTATTGAGTTATCCAGTGGATGATAAGGAGGAGAGGAGTGATGGTATGATGGAAGAATAAGGATCCGGTCAACTATTGAGAGGGGGTGAATTGGTAGATAGAAAACTATATAGAATTTCACCAAACTCAAAATCAACCTCTCAAAGCAAACTCTAAACTTACTGGTTTCAACACTGAACTTCAAATGCAATATTACTGACAAGTTAAACTAGTTGACTGTTATAACAGACTAATAGTAAAACATCTTTGAAACTCTCAAAACCTTTTAACTGAATCATTCAAATACTTTATTGACATAAGTAAAAGCATATTTCTGATTTTTGTCGATCATCATATCATATCTAAGTGGATTTAGCTGTTAAGAAAATTAACCATAGTAAACAGAGCCACAAAAACATTCACCATTTGACACAATATTTTGATGTGGAAACCCAAATGGGAAAAACTACGATGGGGATGAATACCCACAAGTATTTTTAACTCTTCTGAAGTTCACCTTGTTAGGAGCCAAGCATGTTAAAGCTTTACAAAAAGTCCTATTAAGAACAGATCCTATTAGGGACCACCTAGTTAAGGGATTGACTATAATGCCCTATTAGAAGCAATACCCTATTAGGAGTAACCTCGGTAGAGGATTTGAAATCAAAGCTAATGGATCACCTGGTTAGAGGATTTGAATAACACTAAGCTTGTTAGAGCTTACCTAGTTAGGGGATTTGACTATTGTAATTGTTAGAAAATAATAGGGGTTTTCTAATTTGTTTGAATAACACTACACTTGCTTGTTTAGATCCTTTTCATGCTCCTATCTGCCTTTACACATACTATAGATACACCATCTGGTTCGGCAACCACTCACTCTCTTACTCTCAATCACAAATTGCCAACACTTCAACAAAATAACTCATCGACCTTATAAACAAAACAATAGGTCGGTAACACATCACAAACCTAAGATCTCATAGAGATTACAAACAAATTTATTTAGGTATGACCATTAGATTCTATAATAATCATTGCACAACATTCAAGATATCCTTGACCGCTCCTTGATCACCACTTCATCGATCTCTGTAACTCATCATGTGGTTTAAATTACATGTAATAAACTTGCTCATTCCTAAGACAAAAACCATTATCTCTATATGCCAAAAATCATTTGAAACTCTTCTCATACAACATGCATATGTGGCATAATCATTACCACTCATCATTACATCATAAACCAGTACAACCAATTCACCAAGCTCCATCGGTTAGGGTTTAGCATATCAAAAGGTAGGGTTTTATCCTAACATTAGGTGATCTACCATACCAGTATTCATAAAGAGTTTTATCTTTACCTCTCTTTACCAATATCTAGTTCATAGTGTAGACAATTGTGCTGACAGCTTCTCTCCAGAATGTTTTTGCTACTCCTCCTTATATAAGCATCATTATAGTAGCTTCAACAACTAATCGGTTGTTCCTCTCTACAATACCATTCTACTATGGTGTTCTTAGTGCAAAAAGATGCCTCTTTATTCCATTGTCTTCACAATATCTAGTGAATTCCACTGAAGTAAGATCACCACCTTGATCAGTCCTCAGGTACTTTATCTTCTTACCACTTTCATTTTTAGCTAAGGCCCTAAATGCCTTGAACTTCTCACGCTTATGATCATTGTCACAATTAGGATAATTAGTTGTAATGTATCCAATCTTGTTGCATGCAAAACATTTCAAAGGTAATTTACCTTTCTACTTACTGGTACCTCTAGGAAATCACTTGGCCAACAATGCTTCAAGCTCAATCAAACTGTCTTCATCATCAATTTCTCTACTAGATCTAGATTCATAACTGTGACTGACATCTCTAATTTTCCTCATAAAAGGGTTAGATACTGAAGCTCTAAATGCAGATTCAGATTTCTGAACACTACCAACATAACCATTTAATTCAAATGTAGTAAGCTTACCAATGATGGAGTCAAGGGTTACCTTAGTTTTGTCAATAGATTTTATCTCCTGAATGGCTGCAACTTAGATGGCGTACACCCATAGAAGGGTTCTCAATGCCTTACTAATCATTGTGGCATCCTCCACTTTACCACCAACACTCTTGATCTCACCAACTATTTCTTTGATCCTTTGACCATACTGTTGTATATTCTCACCTTTAGCCATCCGCATGTCATCAAATTTCCCTCTTAGACTCTCTTCTTTGGATATCTTCACATGTTCATCATCACTATAGATTTCCTCAAGTTTCTTCCATACCTCATAGGAAGTCTCTAGACCATGGACATCAACATACTCTGCATCAGACAAAGAACTGATAATGGCCTCCCATGCTTGATTATTTTCTTGTTTCTCTTTCTTCTGATAATCAGTCATAATCCCACTAGGTGCAACATATTGAGTACAACATGTTCCCAATATTGACTTCCTAGACTCTTGATATAGATTTTCATTCTATCACTCCATATTTTGTAGTTCTCTCTATTAAACTTTGGACCTTCTTTCTTCATCATGTTCTTCAAGATCTTTACCTCAAGCTATTAGGCTTAGACCTTAGAGGACCTGAAATGCTCTGATACCAATTGATGGTATGATGAAAGAATAAGGACCTGATCAACTACTGAGGTGGGGAGGGTGAATCATTAGATAGAAAACTATATAGACTTTCACCAATCTCAAAATCAACCTCTCAAAGAAAACTCTAAACTGACTGATTTAAACACTGAACTCCAAATGCAATATTACTGACAAGTTAAACCAGTTGTATGTTATAACAAACTAATAATAAAACATCCTTGAAACTCTCAAAACCTTTTAACTGAATCATTCAAATACTTTATTGATATAAGTAAAAGCATATTTCAGATTGTTGTCGGTCATCATATCATATCTACATGGATTTAGTTTTTAAGCAAATTAACCATAATAAACATAACCACAAAAACATTCACCACTTAACACAATATTTTGACATGGAAACCCAACTAGGAAAAACCACGGTGGGGATGAATACCCACACGTATTCTAAACTCTTCTGAAGTTCACCCTGTTAGGGTCCAAGCCTATTAAAGCTTTACAAAAGGTCATGTTAAGAACAAATCCTATTAGGGACCACCCGATTAAGGGATTGACTATAATGCCCTATTAGAAGCAATACCTTGTTAGGAGTAACCTTGGTAGAGGATTTGAAATCCAAGCTAATGGATCACCTGGTTAGAGGATTTGAATAACACTAAGCTTGTTAGAGCTTACCCAGTTAGGGGATTTGACTATTGTAATTGTTAGAAAACAACAGGGGTTTGCTAATCTGTTTAAATAGCACTACACTTGCTTGTTCAGATCCTTTTCATTCTCCTATCTACCTTTACACATAGTAAAAATACATCATCTAGTTCAGAAACCACTCACTCTCTTACTCTTAATCATAAATTGCCAACACTTCAACAAAACAACTCATCGACCTTATAAACAAAACAATAGGTCGGTAACACATCACAAACCTAAGATCTTATACAGATTACAAACATATCAGTTCAAGTATGACCATTGGATTACATAAAATCATTGCACAACATTCAAGATATCCATAACGGCTCCTTGATCACCACTTCATCGATCTTTGTAACTCATCAAGAGGTTTACATTACATGCAATGAACTTGCTCATTCCCAAGACAAAAACTGTTATCTCTATGCACCAAAAACCATTTGAAACTCTTCTCATACAACATGCATACGTGACATAATCATTACCGCTCATCATTAGATCACAAACCAATACAACCAATTCACCAAACTCCATCAGTTAGGGTTTATCATATCAACAAGTAGGGTTTACCGATTGATCTCACTTCTTCCCTAATAATATCAATTTCCTTCACACTTACCGGTTACAAAACAACATTATTACAACATCATTACCAGTTATAATTGACATCAATGACAATATAAAAGTTCATCAATGCAATATTCATGCAAATGCCAACAAGGAGATGTACCTGCAAGGAAAAAGATCTTGATTTGCATGAGACATTTACCAGACCTACTAGGAAGAGGAAAGTTAGGAAGGAGGTAGAGGAGCTAGTAGAACAAATGGGTATATCCAAGGAGGTTGTATAAAGGGCTAGAGAAAATAATATATTGAATGAGGAGGACATGGCAAAGCCCATGAAGTCTAAACCTATTTCCACTCCTTTGAAGTAGGCAAAGCCAAGACAATCTCAGACTGCACCTACTTCCGATGTGAAGAAGCCCATTCCTCCACCCAAATCACAATCAACATCATCAACTGGTGGAGTGGAGAAGAGGAAGAAGGAGAAACCTAAAAGAGTGTATGTTGTTGTTGTTGGATATTGTTGGTCATTTCTGCTGCTAGGATATGTTGTTTTCATCGATGTCAACATATTCCTATGATTTTCTCTAGTGTTTGTTGATTGGGAAGATCTTATGATTTGGTTTTACAGTTTTGTTTTGCTGATCATTGTTTTGCAAAGTTCGGTATTTCCTCCGGTATATTTCGGTGTGATCAGATATTTAGCTAAGATTTTGGGATATTGTTTGGGATGGTCTTGTGTATCTTCATTTCAGATGGTTCATGATTTGGTGCTTTGCAAATTATCTTTCTTCATGATAGTTGTTGATTGGTTGTGTTCTTGAGTTTTCAGACATTGATAGATGAAGATTTGATAAGTGGTGTTGGTGTAGCTATTTTTGGTGATTCTAACATTCTTGTTGGTGTTTTCTAGTCATGCCCTATTCATTTTGATGATCCACATTGATCATTGTGCAATTTTTTGGTGATTTTGTTGAACCAATGATGATTTTCATATTATGCAGTTTTGCTGGTGGTGTAACATGTTGCAGTTGATCTTGGTGTGATTTATGGTGGTGTTGAGAATTTGGGAATTTGAATTACATCCATGTTATGTCATGTAAATCATTATATTAGTTTGGTGGTCGATATTTGTATTGTGTGATGTATTTTTTTAATTATGAGTTGAGGGTTTAGCCAACCTTGTTGTCAAGGTTGATGATCTGTATATATAGGTAATATATTCATGTAATTTAGGTATTGAGGTTGTGTGTGCATTATCAGAAGAGTAGTTTATGTGTGAACAAGGATTCATCCTTTAGTGTTGTAATTGAGGAGAGATTAGTGTTGCTGAGCAGACAACTATGCTTAACCGAAACTGTAATTAGGCATTTGGAGAAGATATTCTTTCAATTCATTTCTTCTAAATTGTAGTTTGAATCTTGTTGTAAGTTAGTGAGACTTCCTTAAAGGTTGTATCCTTTTGGGTCATTATATTTTGAGCAGTGATCTCCAGGTATTGTGCCTGAATGAATATGCATTCCCCATTGTAATATTTTCACACTCTTGTAGAGTATCATATTACTATGGGTAGGTTCCCATCGTGGTTTTTCCCTTAACTGGATTTTCCACGACAAAATCTTGATGTTGTGAGTTGTTCTTTAAATTTTCTTATCTTTGTTATTACTGTAGTTTATCAAATCTATATTTTTTATTAAGTTTGTAGATCCGATGAAAAATGATTCACCTGCCCCCCTCTCAGTTTTCCTCCTCTTTGCTGATAACAATGGGTATCAGAGCTAGATCCTCTGGAAGAAGATTAATCACTTGAGGAGATCTAGGATGGTAGTTAGAGGTGTTATCTTGAAAAATGATAGTCCAAGATTTGATGGAAGTAACTATGCTACATGGAAGAACTAGATGGAAGTGCACTTGAAATATATTGGAGAAGATTACTGGAAGATTACAAAGAATGCCTATTCTTCTCCTCTGAATGGACCTGTTGTTGCTAATGAGATCAAGGAAACAGAACATAATATTAGAGCTAAGGAAGCATTGCTTAGTGCCCTAACTAATTTTGAAATAACAAATGTAATGGGACTTCAGACTATACATGAGATCTGGGAGAAGCTTAAAATCCTATATGAAGGAGATAAACAAGTGAGAGTCTCTAAGTTACGAAGTTTGAAAGGGAAGTATGAGATGCTGAAGATGGGAGATGATGAGAACATACACTCTTTCATGGATAAGGTGAATGATCTAGTCCTAGGTATTAGATGTGCTGGTGGAACCCTTGAAGAAGATGAAATTGTTCCTAAGGTGCTAAGATCTTTGCCTCCTGCTTATAAACATAAGGTTGCTACTATTGATGAGATCTAGAATGTGACTATAGTAACAAGAGATATGTTGGTTGGAAAGATTTATGCTTTTGAGCTAAGAGAATTTGGAGAGTCACATGGAAAGACTGAGACAACATTTAGAGCATAAACATCTATATCTAAAAAGCAGAAGTATGATCTTGATGAGTGAAGAATATCTAGATATGAAAGGGAGAGAAGAGAGATGGAAGAGAAAGAAAAAGAGTTGGATGAGCTTGAAGCATTGATTGCCTAGAGATTGCCCAAAGGAGCCGATAAGTATGATGGAAAATTGCCTTTGAAATGTGTCTCTTGAAATAAGATAGGACATTTTTCTTCTAGATGCCTGGAGAGAATGGATAAGTATGAAAATCATGATAGGAATGATAGATATGAGAAGCATGAGAAGTATGACAAGACTTACAAGCCTAACTAGAAGTATAGGAATTAGAAGAACTCTTATTATGTTGTTTATGAAAGTGTTAGAGATGATGGATCTGAAGGGGATGAAGTTGTATTTATTTCCATTAAGGAAGATAGACCTATGCCTATTGATTCCACTAGCTGTACTGTTGAGGAGAAAGCATTAGTTGCTAAAGTTGAAGAGAAAGATTAATGGGTGATTGACATTGGTTGTTCACATCATATGACCGGTGATAAAAACAAATTTATGAGTATGGAAAGGTATAATGATGGAATAGTTATATTTGGAGATGACAAAGCCTGTGTGATCCATGGGAGAGGTTCTATCTCTTTTGATGGTAAGAATAACACTGATGATGTCTTGTATGTTGAAGGTTTGAAGCATAATCTTTTGAGTGTTAGATAGATGGTTGATAAAGGTTATGATCTACAATTCAAGAATGGAAAATGCAAGATCCTAAATGCCTCTGGTATAGAGATTGCATCTGGAACTAAGACTAAAGGTAACATTTTTTTTTTCAATGCTAGTGAGAAAAGTTATGTGATTGCTTAGATTGATGAGAGTTGGTTGTGGTATAGGATAATGTGTCATGTAAATTTTGATACAATGATTAAGATTTGTTCTACACAAGTTGTTAAAGATCTTTCTAAGATTCTTAAGCCTATTAATCTGGTATGTAAGGAGTGTCAGTTGGGTAAACAAACAAGAATCTCTTTCAAGAGTAAACAGTGTTCATTTGATGTAATTCTAGATCATGTGCATACTGACCTATGTGGACCTACAAATGTTAGAAGTGTGAAGGGTGACAGGCATTTCATGTTGCTAATTGATGATTATTCCAGGATGATGTGGGTTGTCTTTTTGAAGGAGAAATCAAAAGCATTGGACAAGTTCAAGATATTCAAAGAAAAGGTGGAGATTGAGTCTAGTTTGAAGGTAAAGTGTCTGAGATGATAGAGGTGGAGAATTCTATTCCGGTGAGTTCAATTCATTCTATGAGAAGCATGGAATTAGAATAAAATTATCTGCTCCTAGAACCCCTCAGCAGAATGGAGTTGTTGAAAGAAAGAACAGAACTGTCTTGGACATTGTAAGTGTCATTCTTGTGAAGTGTGATACCTGGAGCTGCAACACAAACACTCAATAGATCATTACAAGCATGGTTAGAAAATAAGAACCAAATGAAGATGAACCATGACAAAGCGACCTATCGCCTCCTAAGAGATGCGAGTGTGGATTTTTCTCTCAGATCTGGATAAGCAATCCCAGTGACTTGACTACACCTAGATGAAGGATTTGAAATGATAATGCTATTAAAAGATGACATTGATTATGTTAGATTGATCCAAGAGACTAATTAAGCTAATGATATGCATGATTAAGCTATGATGATGATGCAATTAAGCTAGAAAAGAGATTGATTAAGCTACATGATTCAATGCTAGAAAATGATCAAATTAGACTAAATCTAAGATGCAATTACCTATAATAATAATAATAATCAAATGATATGCCTATAGTAACAATGCCTAAATTGATAATGAGATGGCATCCTTTATGCTCCAAAATGGGGGATATTTATAGGATTTCCAAGGCCAGGGGTGAGGTGGCAAGAATCAACTGTCAAGATTGAGTCTGAAGATATCAAGGGTGAAATTGGAGGAGGTTGGAGAAGAGGTTCGAGGAAGGGACACTTGTCATCTCTATAGTGACAAGTGCCAAGGAGCCTTGCTCATAAAAAGGCAAGTGTCCAAGAGAGGAGACATGTGGCCAAAGTGCCATGTGTCTCAAGGGAAGAATATCCACACCATAGGAGGTTAGGATAAGGAGGTTAGAATGTGCAAGATAGGATAGGGTTGGTTGAACCCAAGGTTAGTTGGAATGGGTTAGGTTAGAGGGATGGTTAGGTTAGGTGGTTAGAAGTTAGGAGGCATGTGGTTAATTTGAATTTAAAAATTCAAATAATAGAAAAAGACTACTTAATTTTCAATAACTCATAAATTGATTTGTTTTTATTAATTAGGAGATTAGAAGAATTGATTTAAATGAGGGGAGGATTAATAAATTTGAATTAATTAATCAAAGGGGACTATTGAAATGAACCTATTAAATAAATCCTTAGATTTATTAATAAGTAGATGAAAGGGAGAATTTAATCAAATTGCCTAATGAATTCAATTAAATTAGGAAGGGGGATTAATTAAATAATTGCTTATTTAATTTATTATCTTCAAACCATTTTTAGGTGTATAAATTTTGCCCCTCTTTGAAGCGAGGTGTGATGACACATTGATTCAAAGAATAATCTCATTTTGATGATGATATTGGTTTGATAGGATGCCCCAACTATTGATTGATAAATTGCGATATGACGATGCCCCCTCGGGAGATGAATTAAGATAATTAACCTTTGGAGTGTTTGGATCTTTGCGAAATTGATATCCCAATTAGAAATGATTCGATGTCTGCAACTGTGGTTGATGAAAGTGTGAGTTCTATGATCATAGTGATGTGGATAAAGCTTGATTGATTAGATTGATAAGATCGAGATTCAGTCTGGTTTCAGGAATGACACCTCATGTATAAGACAAAGATGATCAAAGTGTCTAGTTTTGGGAATGATATATCTTGTATAATACTTGATCAAAACGTCTGGTTTTAGGAAAGATACATCTTGTATAAGACATAATAGGATAGATTAGATGTGATCAGTTGATAGAATTGATAAGGTTGATTAGATAAAGAACTGACAGTTTGTTGATATCAAGTTGCAAGAAGATTCAGATATGCTTATGTTGGTTCTGTTGAGGGGGGAATATAAGATTTTTGCTGGGTCAACAATATCTGGAGAGAGATAAGTCATCATTCTAATTGCGTATACACTCATGATGATACCTTGATGATTCCTATGATAGATTTTACCTTGGATAAAGTGAGCATGTGGGATCCCATGCAAGAATGAAATGCAATCTAAATGCAAATGCCAATGCAAAGCTATGACCGGACTAGTCACTAGGTTATTGCATTTTGTCATCATTGAGCCTTTTTAAATGTGGGAAGTCAGTGCAAACATCAATGGTATAATTAAGCCATGATGACCTGAGCACAAGTTTCCTAGATTTTGATATTGCAAGTTAGCACAAGCATCAAGGTATAATTGAACCTGTTGTCACTGAGGATTGCACCTGTGATGCTAAGTTCGAAAACAAGCAATCCTATGAAACATGGAAACACCTTCGAGCTTGTGGGTTGCTCAAAGTGAAGGTGAATCTCCAGAGATCAGGCCGGCTTCCTGTTTGGTGAATCTCTTGTAAATACCTTTGATAAGAAAAGGGATAGAATTAAAAATATATTCTAATGAAGGTGATGCACCAAATATCTTATCTGAGATTTGCAACCTACTTAACTCACAAAACCTTCAATAAATAACCTTGATAGCTTCACAACTCAGCTGAACATATAGATGCATAAACATTTCCTAGAAAGGGATGAATTTAATGCATGCATGAAGGAAAACAACAAGTTTTCACAACTTCAAGCAATTAAAATCAACTAACACAAACTAGAACCTGTAACTAACATGTATCTCCTTGCACCACAAACTGAGTGAATGAGATAAATTAGAGGATAAAAATCACAAGAAATTATCAAAAAATTCATTCACTAGATAATAAAAGAAGTACCAAAAAGGAAATATTTTGCTATATTACTGAAAATAAAGGAGTGTTGTTGTTACAAAACTCAAATACTACTGAGCTACAATGCTTTTTTGCAAAAAGGTGTATGCAAAAAAGAAAGAACCAGAGGGAAAAAAGAAGGAGAGAAGGAATATATAGAAATCATGATAAATCCCCTTCAAAACCCTAAAAATGATTGCATGAGAAAATCCTTAGGCGAATCTACCCCAAAAATGGCATAAAAACTCATGCGTAATACTGTAAAATAATAATATTTACTACTCAAAAGGACTACCACTGATCCTCCTATTTAAAAATCTACATGTCTAAATGCGAAAAATAGCTATCCCCATGTGAAAGTTGTGTGATGAGCTGAACTGTACCTGCATGGAAAATAAATCCCACTGAAAAAATCTTATGCATTCCCTAGCAACTTCTCTTTGTGTTGAATCCTCTATTCACGAGCTTTCTAATGATATGTAACACTTGCATATTTAGACAATCAATAAGCATCTGCATTAATCTTTCATGTAGAAATTCATTTCCTTTCTTGGCGGGCTTTTCATCATTCAAAAAACTAGTTCTGAGTCCACCATGCAATTTTTTATTATTGCCAGCCATTGGATCACCTGCATTAACTATTTCATTTACTTCCTAGCAGGCCCCACCGTTTGTCACCAAATCTGCATGATTATCCATCGAGCAGTTTCCAACTACGGTTTGGCAACCACCATCTGTTCTGTTAGGAACCTACTTTCTTTTTACCTCTGCTTGTTTCTTTTATCTCTCTTGTTGCTCTCTTCATCTTGGGCCCATGGGAATGAGCGACGATAATGAATTTTGAACCATTGAATCACTTTGAAGCGTTGAACCACTTTGAACTGGTTCAAATTTCAAGTTCAAAGTTGACTTAAAAAATATAGACATTCGCTTGTCTATAGACTTTTTCCATGTGTCAGCCTCTGATTTGCTCATGGGTCCACTTTGTCTGCCATCTGGACCTGGACCCACCTTGTCACCAAGTCGCAACGATAACCTAGTGTGCAGTTTTCCATTGCGCCTTAGCAACCACCGTCTGATCTTTTGCTTGACCGTTAGATGTGATCAATCTGCTCGATCTTTAACCTCAGATGATTTTCTCTCTTGTGTCGCATGTCAACATGTGTCACTGCTTTTGGATCCAACTGGGCACCACCTTAAATTCCATGTCATTAGTTGATATGTCATAGGAGATAATCAGTGATCATCTTTTCATTGCGACATAGTGACCATCGTCAGATCTCTCGCATCACTGTTGATCTTTCTTCAAATTGCTCGACCTTTAACCTTGGTTGATTTTCTCTCTTGTGCCACGTGTCAACATGTGTCACCCTCTGATTAGCTCATGAGATATGCCTGGGCACAACCTATCTGTCAGGCCTACCACACATCTTGCTTTGTCAGATATCCTTCTTTCAGACAAAGTATTCCTTCAGCGATCCGTTTACCAGTATCATCAAACCTACAGTTTCATCGATATTATTATGTCGATGAAACTGAGCCTTCGGTGAAACCTTTTTGGGACTCATTGCGGCCAAGGTTTGCTTGATGTCAATAGAACTTAGCTTTCGATGAAACCTTTTTGAGACTCATCGCAGCCAAGATCTGCTTGATAAGTCACCCATCCATACCATGTCACCAGCCACTGGACCACCATTTGTCTGCCACCTATCCTTGGTCTTATACTCTCTGCCCTGCCATGTCATTAGTCGCCAAGTTGCAATAATATCTGGTGAGCATCTAACCATCGCAACATAGTGATAGCCGTTGGATCACCTGAATCACCATTGATCTTTCTTCAACTTGCTCACTCTTTAGTCTCTTCCCGCCAGTCGGTCACAAAATGAGGTTGCCTTGAGATGCATGTGCATGAGGCCCACTAGGCCACGAGCTGCCTCTTGCCAAAAACTTTCAAGCTTTTGATGCTTGATATGTGTACGACTTTAAATTTAAATAGTGAAGAGTTCCTCCCCACTACCAATGTGGGATAAGTTCTTTTCATGACCCCTATTGTTGTATGTGGCTTGCACCTGAGCGTTATTCATGAAAACCTCTGAGCCTTTCTTTGCCACTACTTCATCAGGTGGCAAAGTGAATTCAGCATTCTTAAATCAACATGCTGAGCTCAACCTCTTTAGGATCCCATTTTAACCCACATGTTGCATTGCTTCTCCTATATCTGCACATGAAGCAAACAGGTTAGAGAAAAAAAGGTGTATTTCTGATTTCTTGCTCATGATTTGGACCTTTTCAAAATGAATGCAAGGCTTCATTAGGGCACCAAATTTGGCATGTGAAAAATTTTGATAACAGAACCAAGATGACCTGAGTATTGCTTGCGTAAAAGAGGCGGTATTAACCATTTCTATACACAAATCAGAAATGTCTTCGATGATACTCCGATGATCATGTCCCGAGATAAGTTTTCCCATATTAATGATTAATTTACAAACAACAAACAAGAAAAATATCATGTTCCTTCCTTGTTCCTCTAGTCAAAGACATCCTACAGTCACTCAAAAATCATGATAGTGAAAATCAAGATAGAAAAGTTGAACAATCATGCTAAAATCATTATCCAAAAGATACCATCCATTAAAAAGTGTGTGATGTACTTAGACTGACTTTGTGATAGTTTGATAGTTGATAATTTTATCTCGTGTTCAACATTGGATGTGTCTTAGTTTTCATTTGATAAGGGTTGCCTAGCTGTTGTTCTTGTTTGATTAAGCTCAAAATGATCAAAAAAAATTTGCCCCCAGCTAAGTGCAGGATTTTGCCCCAAGCCTAGAAAAAAATTCAGTATGATAAACCCAATGATCCAAACCATGGTGAGAAGCCACCTAGGATGCCTGCATATGTACGAAGGCTTTATTATGGATATGAACAATGCTGACTAAAAGGAATGCAAGTGGAAGGATGCATGAACTAATAGATGGAAGAGCTAGTAGATAGATAGCACTGGTTTGCCAGGTTTTCACCATCTATTTTATTGCACTTTTTCTCATATTTGATTTTTTTTTTCTGCTTTTTCACTTTTTGGGGATTTTCTGCTTTTTCAATGTTTTTGGATTTTCTACTTTTTCACTTTTTTTGGATTTTTCTTCTTTTTCCCTGTTTTTGGATTTTCTTCTTTTTCAGTCTTTTTGGATTTTTCTACTTCTTCAGATGCATGCTATTGATGTGTTCTTCGAGCTAATCCCCATCATGTGTTTATAGCTGATATGCTCCTGACCCAAATACTGTTGTGACCACAAACAGACCTAACCAGTTTGGTTCAAACTTTCCTTTCTTTTCTCGTTCTGCCTAGTTGCGTGGATTTTCTTTGAGTACTAGTTCCCCAACTTCAGATGTTCTTGGTTTTACCTTGTGATTATAACTTTGGCACATTCTTTGCTTATATACCTTTAAATTATCAAAGGCATTTTGTCTTCATTCATGGATCAATTCTAACTCCTGCAATCTAGATACTCATTGTTTTTCATCTGGGATAAGACCTTTTAATGATACTCATAGAGAAGGTATCTCTACTTCTATTGGTAGTATTACTTCTAATTCATAAACTAGAGAGAAAGTTGTGGCACTTGTTGGTGTGCGGATACTAGTATGGTAGGCCCATAGAGTAGGATTCAATTGAATATGCCAATCTTTGCTAGCATCATTTACTATCTTTTTGAGGATTTTCAAAATAGTTTTGTTTGATGCTTCTACTTACCCATTCCCTTGTGGATAATAGGGTGTGGAAAATCTGTGTTGGATCTTGAATTTCTCACATAGCTCTTGGACATCCTGATTCTTGAACGGTCACCCATTATCAGTGATAATGGTCATGGGTATTCCATAGTGACAGATGATGTAGTTCAAGATAAATGCAACAATTTGTTTTCCTATGATATTTGTGAGAGGTACTGCCTCAATCCATTTTGTGAAATATTTTGTAGCTACAAGGATGAATTTGTGACCATTAGATGAAGAATGATTTATCTTTCCTACTAGATCAAGACCCCATTGACAAAAAGGCCAAGATGTTGCCAAAGCATGAAGTTCTTGCACTGGTGCATGAATCAAATTCCCATGGATCTAACATTGTTTGCATGTTCTAGCTATCTGAAAAGAATCTTGTTCCATAGTTGGCCAATAATAGCCCAAGCGTATGAGTTTTTTTGAAAGAGTAAGACCACTTGAATTAGTGCCACAAATTTCATTATGGACTTCATGTAAGGCCTTCTCAGATTCTTCTTGTTTGAGACATCTTAAAAGAGTACCATCTAAACCTCATTTAAATAGGGTATCCATGATGAGAGTATAATGGGAGGATTGGCGAATAAAGTTTCTTTTTTGGTTTTTTGATAAGTCAGGAGGGAGGATATTATCTTTTAGGTATGTGTAAGTTTGGCTATAGCGGGAGGAATCATTCCCACCAAGGTGACAAATAGTTTGGGAATTAGGACAATTATGAGCAGGGTAAAACAACTCTTCCACTAGGAATTCATAATGCTGTTGATTTTCTTGTGTCTGAAGGAGAGAAGCAAGTGTTGCCATGGCATCTGCTCCTTTGTCGTTATTCCTTAGAATCTGCTAAAAGTTATTTTTACAAATTATTTCTTGATATCATCAACCATCTTTTTATAAGGCATTAAATTTTCATGCTTTGTTTGATAATCGTCATTGATTTGATTGATGATGAGCTGAGAGTCTCCAAAGACTTGAAGTTGTGTAATGTTCCATTCTATAGCCATTTTGATACCTATAACCAAAGCTTCATATTATGTTATATTGTTGGTGCATGTAAAGCTTAATTTGTATGCTTTTGGAATTGTATGACCTTGTGGTGTGATGAATAGAATATCTACTCCGGATCCATGCTATGTATATGAACCATCAAAGTATAATTGCCATGTTTTTGTTGTGACTATTAGGATATCAACATCAGGAAATTGAATTTGCAAAGGACGATTATCCTAAAGCGGTGCCTCGGCTAGTTGGTCTGCAATGACTTGCCCCTTTAGAGCTTTTGTGTCAACATACTCAATATCAAACTCAATTAGGATCATGATCCATTTTGCTAGTCATCTTGTTAATGTTTCCTTCCTGAGTAAATACTTCAACGGATTGATTTTAGCTATCAGCTTGATGGAGTGAGGTAGTAGATAGTGTCTTAATTTTTCAGAAGCAAAAACTACCGCCAAGCATGCTTTTTCTATTGGTGAATAGTTGAGCTTGTATCCCACTAGTGTTCTGCTAATGTAGTAGATGGCTCATTCTTTTTATTCATTATCTTGTTGCGTAAGTAGAACTCTTAATGATACTTCGGTGGTTGATACATAGAGTAACAACAACTTTCCTGGAATTGGTGACATTAGGATAGGTGGTTGCATGAGATATGCCTTGATCTTGTTGAATGTGTCCTCACATTGATGGTCCCACTTGAAATGAACATTTTTGTGTAACAGATGAGTAAATGGTTAACATTTATCTACCAGTTGAGCAACAAATCTTCTGATTGACTGGAGTCTACCTTGGAGTGATCTGAGTTGACTGATATTCTTGGGAGATGCCATTTCCATGATTGCTTTGACCTTAGCGAGATCTACTTCGATACCTCTAGCTAAAATAATGTATCCCAATAGCTTGCCTAAAGTGACACCAAAGGTACATTTCTTGGGATTGAGTCATAGCTTATACTATTCTAACCTGTCAAAGATCTTTTTGAGTATTCCTATATGGTCTTCTATGTTGTATGATTTTTCCAAGATGTCATCCACATAATCTTCCATGAATGTATGCATCATGTCATGGAATATCATTGTCATATCTCTTAGATATGTAGCACTTGTGTTATTTAGTCCAAAAGACATGGCGTTCCAGCAGAAAGTACCCCATGGGCATGTGAAAGCTATCTTTTCTTGATCTTTAGGTGCTATTTTAATCTGATTGTATCCAGAGAAACCATCCATTAGAGAAAACATGGAGTGTCTAATAGTTAAATCTACAATGATGTCAATGTTAGGCAAAGGAAATTCATCCTTTGGACATGCATTATTAAGATCTCTGAAATTTGTACATATTTTGATACTTTTATCTGGTTTGGAAATAGGAACGATGTTGGATACCCATTGAGGATAAGCTACAGGTCTGATGAATCTGACATCCAATAATTTCTTTAATTCTGCTTTGACTAGAAGAGCAATATGCGGATGCATTTTCCTTAATTTTTGTTTAACTAGTTTGGCTCCTGGACTAACATTTAAGTGATGCATAATAAGCTCTGGATCCAACCCTGGCATGTCTGCATATGACCAAGCAAAATTGATTTGTCATTGTTTGAAGAATTCCATATATTGTTGCATTTCTTCTTCTGATAGAGAAGTTGCTGGATGTAGGATCTTTGGTTTCTCTATTGTCCCAATGTTAACCACCTCTATTGGTTCAATCAAAATGGATCACCTTTCTTGATAGTGCATAGGTAAAGTGTGAAATCTCCCATCTTCCAGTGCCTCAAGGAGGTTTTCACCATTAGATGCGTCCTTTATTTTTACTTTTTCCTGATCTAATGTTGCCAAGAAATGGTTTTCAGCATTAGACCTGATATTGTTTTCTTTATTTTCCTTTTTGTGACTAGGAGATTTGGCACCCACTTGACTGGAAGATAAATTGCTGAAATTCCTGGTGAATATTGTTGTAGGCTTGATTGCATTAAGATATATGGATATGGCATGGTCATTAGGAAAGGTATCATTGACAATATGTCCTTCATTTTACCAATCAATAAGTTCAGGGTGGATTAGAGGTAGAGGGTCATTAGATTGAGATGTTTTGAGAGTATCAAGGGTCATGATGAATGTATCAAAGTTTTTGATATGCATGTCTATGTCTAGAATGGTACTTTCATCAGAATGACCTCGCACAAGGAGGTCTTGATCATCCTCGATTAAGTCCAAGTCAGCTGAATGTGATTCTAATTCAAGTGAACTAGTTCCTAATGTTTTCCCTGCATACGTGTGAACTACATCAACTCCTACTTCTTATTCAAAGCAATTTTCTTCAACTGATTCTTCAGAGTGATAAGAATCCCATTCCCATTCGTTAAAATCTATCTCACTTGCAGCTTGCAATCTACAAATTTGTTCATATAGTATTTGATTTGTTTCTTTCGCTTTTCTTGCTATATCTTTTTTTCTTTCATATTTTGTTGGCATATGATGAAGCGATGACAATGTATGTTGTCATTTATGTCAATAAGTGCTCAAGTAGGTGAATTGGTATGCACTGGTATTAATATTGGAAGCAGCTATGGTCAACCAGGATGGAGTGGACTAGTGTCGAGGTTCAGTAAGTGTGACTACCGGTTGTTAGTCTCAGTTCAGCTCTAGGGTTTCTGGTTTGACTTGTGCAATGCAACCGATGATGTTTTGTGATGAGTTAGTTAAGAACAAGGATAAGGATCAAGATGCCACATCAGCTATGTGCACGTGAAGGACTTATTAGAGGATATTACGTGTGAAGATCAAATACTTTGAATGTCTACCTCAGGAATGTGCATTTTTCTTAGTGGTATGTGAAAAGCCTGTGATGGGTTACTGTTTTCCAAAAGCGGTGAAGATTGGATGATATAGAATGAATTGAGATCTATTTTAGATCATTTCATTCTATGTAATGTATTTGATGCTCAGGATTGAACCTCTTGTAATTGTAAACCTAAAATGTTTAGGGTTTTGGGTTTATGCTACCGATCTAATTGTTGTCTATAAGGTCGATGAGTTTTGTTACTATAGTTGTTGGAAAAAGTTGTGTTTGTGTCCGCATGTTTTGATACTTGCCAAACCAGAGTGAGGAATCTATAGAGTGTGATTGCAAAAGAAAGGAACTAAAAGGATTTGCCTTAGCAAGGAGTGTTCTTATCAGATCAAATTTTTACCTATTGTCTTCTAACCATTTCAACAGAAGGTAAATCCCTTGACCAGGTAGCTTTAATAGGCTTTGTTGTAAATCCTCTAACTAGGTGGCTCAAGTTCATTGAGTTATTTAAATCCTCTAGCGAGGTAAATCTTAACAGGGTTTCAACCTTTAACAAGGTATATAGCCATTCCTTAACCGGGTGATCCCTAACAGGATCGGTTCCTAACAGAACCTTTATTGTAAAGTCTTTAACTGACTAGGCTCCTAGCAGAGTGGACTTCAAAAGAGTTCATGAACAATCTTTTGGGTATTAATCCCCACCATGGTTTTTCCCATTTGGGTTTCCACGTGAAAAATCTGTGTGTTATGGGTTGTGAGTTCTTCATGTGATGATTATGTGATTATGATTAAGTTAGATATGCATGAAATGTTAAATGGTTGTGATATTATTGATACAACTCATGCATGATTATATCGGTGAAGTATTCATCAAGATTTGAGATCTTTTGAATGTTGTCTAAAGTATTTCTATTTAACCAGTATTGCTATGGTTAAGTCTAGTGATATATGACAACCAGTTATCTATATTTTGATTTGTCAAAGTATCTAAGAAAGTTTTTGTGTGTAATGATTCACCCCCCCTCTTAGTACGAGTTAGGACCTTAGTAGTTCATCATTATTCATCAATTGGTATTAGAGCCCATCCAGGTCCTTAGTGATATAAGCTTAACCACTTGAGGCAAAAGATCCCATTTTAATGATGAAGAGGGAAGGTCCTAAGTTCAACAGGGACAACTTTACAATATGGAAGGATAGGATGAAGATATAAATTAGGATTTTGGGTGCACAACACTGGAGCTATGTTGATAATGCCTATCTAATCCCCAATGGCACTCTAACCAATGATCAGAAAAGAGAGATACAAGAAAATGGGCAAGTCATGGAAGCCCTTATTAGCAGCTTGTCCGATGTAGAGTTCATTGATGTACAAGATAAGGACAATCTAAAATATGTGTGGGACAAACTGGAATCCATTTATGGCGGTGATGAACATGTCAAGCGGGCTAAGGAAGAAAGCCTTAGAGGAAAGTTTGAAGATATGAGGATGGTTGAAGGAGAGACCATTCAGTAGTATGGCATAAGAATCAAGATAGTGGTTGGAGAGATCAAAAGCACTGGTGGAACAATTGATGATGCCACTATTGTTAATAAAGTTCTGAGATCACTTTTACCAGTCTATGCAATCAGGGTTGCCGCTATTCAGGAGCTAAGGTCTATCGAAAAAACCAAGGTATCTTTAGACTCTATTATTGTAAATTTGACTGCATATGAATTGAATAGCTATGATGGTAGTGTTTAGAAGACCGAGTTAGCCTTTAGAGCATCTATTTCCTCCACACTGATTAGGAAAGGAAAAGAGGTCAGTACCAGTTATGAATCTAGGCCAAGAAGAGATATGGGTGACGAGGAGATTCTGATGGAGTTTGAAGCTCTTCTTGCCAAGAAACTTCCAAAAGGAATTGGAAAATATAGAGGTAAGCTTCCTCTGAAGTGTTTATCCTACAATAAGATAGGACATATAGCTATTAACTATCTTAACAATGACAATATGGATAAACCAGAGAGATTTAGGAAGTATAAAGGAGTAGGTAGGAGAAATTGTCTTGTTGCAGTGGATGAAGGTGTTACCAATGAGGAATCTAAGGAAGAAGAGAATGAGGATATAGTGTTTGTGGCTGTCAAGGAAGAGTTGTCTGACCAGAAATCTCTTGTCTCACATATTGACAACTCTAACGAGTGGATCATTGATAGCGAGTGTTCTCACCACATGAACGGTGATTGGAGAAAGTTTCTGACTCTTGAAGAATATGATGGTGGTGTTTTCCAATTTGGTAATGATGCACCTTGCATGGTGAAAGGAAAAGGATCTATCTCACTAAATGGAAAGAGCAGTGCGGATAATGTCTACTGGATAGAAGGCCTTAAGCACAACCTTTTGAGTGTTTCTCCGCTGAACAACAAAGGACTCATTCTAGAGTTCAAAGGTGGAGTCTGCAGAATAATTGGAAAGAGTGGTGAATTTATTGCCACCAGTAATCAGACTAGAGGAAACCTATTTCAGCTGAATGCCAAGATTACTCAGTGTCTGATGGTGAAATTTGATGACAGTTGGATATGGCATAGGAGACTTTATCATATGAATTTTAACAATATTGTAAAGGCTAGTAAGATCAAGGTAGTAAGAGGATTGCCTTTGCTAAAAAAAATGGAGAATGATTTGTGCAGAGAATGTCAACTTGGGAAGATGTCTTCCTCAACATTCAAAGGTAAGTCCTTTTCAGTAGAGAATTTACTTGATCTAGTGCACATCGATCTATGTGGTCTGATGAAAACTAGAAGTATTCAGGGAGATCGGTACTTCATGATTCTTACCAATGATTTCTCAAGAATGATGTGGGTCACATTCTTGAAAGATAAGTCTGAGGCATTTGGAAAGTTCAAAGCCTTTAGAGCATTGGTGGAGAAGGAGAGCGGTAGAAGGATAAAATTCCTAAGAACCGATTAGGGAGGTGAATTCACTTCTGATGAATTCAATAAGTACTACAAGGAGAACGGTATCAAGAGGCAATTGTCTACCCCAAGGACACCACAATAGAACAACTTAGCAGAAAGAAACAACAAGACTGTGGTTAAAGTGGCAAGAACTATGTTGATCCAAGGAAATGTAGCTCACACATTTTGGAGAGAAGCAATTAGCACTGTAGTCTATACCATGAACCGGGTACTCATTAAGAAAGGTAAAGACAAAACCCCTTATGAGTACTGGAATGGGAGAACTCCCAATGTAAGCTATTTCAAAGTGTTTGGGAGTAAATGCTATATCAGAAGAGGTGAGCACCTGAGAAATTTTGATGCTGAGTGATGGAGGAATATTTCTGGGATATTCCACTAAATGCAAAGATCTCAAGTTCTACAATAGGAGGACTCAGAAGATTGTTGAGAGTATCAATGTCAGGGTTGATGAATCCCTTGAGAAGCTTGAGGAAACTGGTAGCAAGCAAACAAAAGAGGAACTAGGTTTAGCCTCCTGGGAACCAGTTAAGAAAGAAACAAGTGACAAACACTACAAAGACCTTAGTGTTTGTGTACCAATAGAAGCTTCAGTAGGTGAAGAAGAAGATGAAGCAGAAAAAGAAGAGGAAAAGCAAGCTGAACCAACTACGGTCATTCCTATGTATGTAAGATTGCATCATGATCCGAAGCAAATCATAGGAGACAAAGATGCAGGAATACTTACAAGGAGAAAAGTGAAAGAAAATTTTTGCATGATTTCAGAATTTGAACCTAAGACAGCTAGAGAGGCACTTACCGATGAAGACTGGGTAAAGACAATGGAAGAGGAGTTGGACCAGATAGAGAAGAATGCTACATTGTCCTTGGTACCTAGACTAGAACACAAGAATATCATAGGTACCAAATGGGTCTTTAGGAATAAATTGAATGAAGAAGGCACAGTGGTAAGGAACAAGGCAAGACTTGTATGCAAGGGATATGCTTAGGAAGAAGGAGAAGACTATGGAGAAACCTTTGCCCCAGTGGCTAGACTGGAAGGTGTCCGAATGCTACTTGCATTTGTAGCATTCAAGGGATTTAAGGTATACCAGATGGATGTGAAGTCTACCTTCTTGAATGGAATCCTGGAGGAAGAAGTGTATATTGAGAAACCATATGGGTTTACTTTGTTAGAAGATAGTGACATGGTGTGTAGATTACACAAGGCCATGTATGGATTGAAACATGCACCAAGGGCATGGTACAAATGGTTACACTCTCATCTTGTGAAGATAGGATTTCAGAGAACAAGTGAGGACAACAACATCTACTTGAAATCTAAAGGTGATCATATTTTTATATGTGAAGTATTTTTAGATGATATAATCTTTGATGGAGATGATGATATGAGTCATGCATTTGCAGATGAGATGAACAAGGAGTTTGAGATGTCTCTGATTGGAGAGATAAATTTTTTCATTGGTCTACAAATTTAGCAGATAAAAGAAGGTATCTTCATTACCCAGTCCAAGTATATCAAAGAGGTATTGAAGACCTTTGGCATGGAGGAGAGAAAACTAGTTGGAACACCGATGGTGACTGGCTGTAAACTAACAAAGGACGATGATACAACGTTGGTGGATGAGAAGGAGTATCAGTCGATGATCGGTAAGCTGTAGTATGTGGTGCACAACAAATCGGATATTGCTCATGCAGTGGGCATAGTGGCCCATTTTCAGAAGAGTCTGAGAGAATCCCACTTGGTAGCAGTAAAGAGGATTCTTAAGTATCTGAAAGGGATAGTTGATCATGGATTGTGGTATCCATACAATGCTAACTTTGATCTCAAAGTGTTTACCAATGTAGATTGGGCAGGTAATGTGGACAATCGGAAGAGCACAACCGGTGGAGTGTTCTTTCTTGGTGGAAGACCAATCTCGTGGATGAGCAAGAAGTAGAGCTGTATTTCCCAGTCTATAGCTGAAGTGGAGTATGTGGCAGTATTTATGAACTGCACTCAGGCAATCTGGATGAAGCATATACTGGATGGCTTCAAAGTGATGATATCTAAACTGATGAGTATTTTTTGTGATAATAATAGTGCAATAAATATTTCCAAAAATCTAGTATTGCATGCTAGGACCAGGCATATTGAGCTCAAGTATCACTTCTTGAGAGAAAAGGTTCAAAATAAAGAGGCTGTATTAGAACATGTTTCTAGTAAGGAGCAGCTAGCAGACATATTCACTAAGCCCTTACCGAAGACTACATTTACCTATCTGAGAGGTGAATTAGGGGTTCTGCCCCTCCATGAAGTAAATTAAAGATGTGTGCTCCACATCAATCAGGTAATACCGTGTCAGATCTTATAGGGTTGATGTGTTGAAGGATGCTACTCCATAGGGGGAGCAACATATTGGAGCTTGGAAGCTTGTGCCTCCACTTTGGCATTGCTATCAAAGGGGGAGAAGATATATGATGATGAAGATATATGGGGGAGAAGATATAAGTGTGAAAAGTGATTGAGAAAAGTGCACACTGACCAGTATAGGTGGTGGTGGTGATCGTTAAAGTTGAACTAGTATATGCTATTCAAAATGGTGCAGATATTAAGCACTGATACATTGAGCCTTGCCATCAATGCCAAAGGGGGAGATTGTTGGCATATGATGAAGTGGTGACAATGTATGTTGTCATTGATGTTAAAAAGTGCTCAAGTAAGTGAACTGGTATGCACCAATATGAAGATTGCAAGTAGTTATGGTCAACTGGGATGGAGTGGACCGATGTTGGGGTTCACTAAGTGTGGCTACCGGTTGGTAGTCTCAGTTTAGCTCTAGGGTTTCTAGTTTGGCTTGTGTAGTGCAACCGATGATGTTTTGTGATGAGTTAGTTAAGAACAAGGATAAGGATCAAGATGCCATGTTAGCAATGTGCACGTGAAGGAATTCTTCAAGGATCTTACGCGTGAAGATTGAATGCTTTGAATGTCTACCTCGGAAATGTGCGTTTTCTTAGAGGTATGCAAAAAATGCATGATGGGTTACTATTTTCTAGATGTGATGAAGATTGGATGATGTAGAATGACTTGAGATCTATTTTAGATCATTTTATTTTATGTAATGTATTTAACGCTCAATATTGAACCGCTTGTAATTGTAAACCTAAAATGTTTAGGGTTTAGGGTTTATGCTACTGACCTAATTATTGTCTATAAGGTCAATGAGTTTTGTTACTGTACTTGTTGGAAAAAGTTGTGTTTGTGTCCGCACTTTTTGATACTTGCCAAACTAGAGTGAGGAATCTACAGAGTGTGATTGTAGAAGAGAGGAACTGAAAAGGATCTGCCTTAGCAAGGAGTGTTGTTATCATATCAGAGTTTTACCTATTGTCTTCTAACCATTTCAACAGAAGGTAAATCCCTTGACCGGGTAGCTTTAATAAGTTTTGTTGTAAATCTTCTAACAAGGTGGCTCAAGTTCATTAAGTTATTTAAATCCTCTAGCGAGATAACTCTTAATAGGGTTTCAACCTTTAACAGGGTATATAGGATTATTGTGTGATTATGATTAAGTTAGATATGCATGCAATGTTAAATGGTTGTGATATTATTGATACAACTCATACATGATTATATCGGTGAAGTAGTCATCAAGGTTTGAGATCTGTTGAATGTTGTCAGAAGTATTTTTGTTTAATCGGTATTGCTATGGTTAAGTCCAATGATATATGACAACTGGTTATCTGTGTTTTGGTTTGTCAAATAATCTGAGCAAGTTTTTGTGTTTATTGATTCATCCCCCCCCCCTCTTAGTAGTTCATCATTATTTATCATATTCAACATCTTCTGGACTGAGATTGAGTTCTCTCAACCTTGCTATGAGCTCTCCTTGATTAGTACCAGGTTCATTCTTGTTTTGATTGAGATTTAAGGCTACTTGGGAGGTGCTTTTAGTTTGTTTTTCCTATTGATTTGAAGCTTGCTTCTTTTCCCATTTCATGTTTGCTTGTTCTCATTTCTTAGTTGATGTTTCTTCTCTTTCAATTGCTAGTTGTTCTTGTCCATTTTCATATTCTTCTTGTTGTTGGCTAAAAGATGTGTCTTCTAGTAGAGTAACTTGTCCATATCCTAAGCTTGCTTTGTTTGTAGCCTCCAGAGTGTAAAGTTGGATAGGTTCTAATATACCTTCTTTTCTTTTCCCTATAGGACTTTTTCCAGTGTATCCCATTTTTCTGAGAATGTTAAATCCTTTTCCATACTTTTCAGTAGGTATACAGACATTTTTGATCTTTTGTTGAACTTCTTTGTCTTTGTATAGCCACTGTAGCACATGTTTGTCTTTTGGTTCCTCTGATAAGGTCCTGGCACTAATAAATGCTCCATCAAATATCAGAAGATCTTAGCTGCATTTGTTTTTCCATACTTGACAAAACTCAAGCAAATAATTTTTGTTTAGATTGTGTGTTTGAAGATGATGCCTCCCTATTATGAGGAACAATGACTTCTTGAGCTATTTTGAGATTACTACAATACTAAAATGGATTTGAATCTGCTGAGATTGTGATTTTCTACCCATTGTAGGGAAACTTTAAGCACTAATGATATGTGGATGAAACAACTTGTATGTCATGTATCCAAGTTCTTCCCAAGAGTATGTTGTATGATAAGTCCAAATCTAGAACTCGGCATGCTGTGTCTTTCTATAAAGGTCCCACTCTTATGGGTAACATCACAATTCCTTTAGAGGAACACTCTTCTTCATCATAAGCTTTAATGGTGATCTTTTTCTGGGGATCAACTGCATCTTTTGAATAACCTAGAGCATTGGCTAGACTCAAAGAACAAATGTTTAAGCTAGCTCCTCCATCTATTAGGACACGTTTAACTTGCATCTTATGAATGACGACTTCTATATGCAAGGGAGCATTATGGGGATATTGCAAGGACATGTCATCTTCTTCACTGAATGATAAGCAATGAGGAGTTGTGAGGTGTCCCACCATGGTTTGGAATTGATCTATATCCAGATTTTTAGACACTGTTGTATCTACTAATGCTCATTCAAGAATTTCTTTGTGTGCAGGTGAAAGATTTAAAAGTTCTAAGATGGATATTTGCGTAGGCATTTTCTGCAATTGCTCCACTAGATTATATTGTTTTGTAGTGGATGACGTGTTTGTTGTGTTGGTGCCCAAAATGACAGATTGAAAAACCAAAAGACTTGTGAAATCCTCAAGTAGTCCAATTAGCCTTGGCCAACGAACAGGGATGGTCAAAGACCAAATCCCTCTACACTTTAGGCTCCACTAAACCTAGGTAGGTATGCCTCTTCCTCTCTAGCACAAATAAGGTTATTTATAGTGTATTTAAAACTTTTAGCAAGTTTACACAACTGTCAAATTATTGTTCTACAACTATGCTTTATTATGTGCTTTAATTGAATGCTTTGAAAAGAAATGATTGTGAATGTATATTGAGAATGATATTGCTTTTGGGACTTAAAAGAAATATGCAAAGATCAGTTCATATAGGATTTGGGAAGAATGTTTCTCTACCAAGGACCTTGAATGCATATAGATCAAAACCTTAAAAGATAAATAATAGACTAGTGCATCTATCCAAGGATATTTATGACACTATGTGGACAAGAAATCTTATCAACTCTAGAGACACTATTAATCATCAACTATGAAGGTTTCAATATATGTCACACAAATAATGAAAACCTAATCTCACATTTAATGTAACAGCATGTGATGGCACATCATAGAAAATCTATAAACAAATTTATTAAGAGGACAAAGATAACCATCAACACAAAAGTGTACACAATATTTGGAAAGAGAAACAACGAACCCTATATATTAATCTTTAAGAAATAGTTACATACATAAGCTACACTTGTAGATACTCTATTACAGATTGCTTGCACAAAATGATACTTCTTCTTCCTATAGACTTCTCTAATACAAAATGATATTCAATCCTTACAACAGTATTTTTGTTCTTATGACTCTCCCTTTTACATGTAAGAACGACTCCCTATAAGTACATAAATCAAAAAGCATATATGAAAGGACACACCCTTTCATACATAGAAGGGAGTTACGGACAATTGCATTCCAAAGGACACACCCTTTGTTTTAACAAAATTTACAAATTAAAACCCTACTAAATGATGCTTCAATAATGTGTGCTTTATTATCCACCTTGATAAAATTCCTCAGCAAGTATTCATTATTTTAGATTTTAGTTTGAAAATAGTTTGTTTAAAATAATTCATTAAAAACACAGTATTTACCTTTAAAAATATTTTGCAATCAAAGCATCCGTTCATATAAAATAATACCTTACCCTAAAATATATATTCAAGGCACTTTATTCAAGATAAATACACATAAAATTCATCTTTAATGCACTTTCAAATAAGAACATAAAGTAGTGTGATACGATAAGAAATACTTCCCTTTTATTATTCTTTCGGCCAAATTTCCTCCCTCGGCAAGTTGTTCTCAGGTCCTATCGATTCTGTACTTTCATTGATATCTTTTATTTTTGATGGGACTGCTTCTGATTTCTTTGATGAACTTCATGTCAATGAAACTGCTGCTTTTGGTGAGTACTTTTAAAGATCCATCGTAGCCTAGGTTTGTTCGATAAGTCACTTTTTGGTGACATGCCACCTGATTGCCACTTCACCTACTTACTCATTTTGACTGGACCCACCACGTGTCACCTTTGGATTGGCTCTAGGGTCTCTCTCCTACTATCCCAGCATGGCCCCACTAACTGCTAGAATGAAGCTTTCCCTTGTCGCCTAGTAGCAGTTTCATCTCACCCGAACTGCTTCCTTAGTGGGTCCCACCACTCGGTTGGCATGTCATGGCAAATAAACATCGTACATCTTCCAATCATGGTATAGAGACTAGCATCAGCTTGACTCAGTCAATAGTCCAATATTCCTTATCTACTCAGCCTTTAACCTTGCCTAAGCAGCTCTCTCTTCTATTTATCCATCTATGTCGTGTGTCACTCTTTGGTTCACCCACGGATCCACCTACCCACCATTTGGACATGGGTTCTTCTTCTACGCTCCACCATGTGACACATCCTGATTCACTTATAGATCTACCAGGACAACACCTCATCTCCCACCTTGGCAGTCGCTATGTTGTAGGGGATATGCATCTGGTCAATAGCGTAGCACATTCAGTTTACTATTCAGCGCATTGGGTCCATCATCTAGCACGTCAAGTCTATTTATTAGCACATCAGAATACTAAAATTTTCATGTAGGTCTCAGCGTGGGAGAAAAACAAAGCAGTGCTTCCAAAACACAGAGTAGCTCATCCCAAAAATAGTGTAGCGCATCACCAATTTCTTTTAGCGCATCGTTGTTATTTTGTAGCGCGTACAATTTGTTCTGTAGCGCATATTGATAGACAGAAATAAAAAATTCAAAATATGTAACCGGGGATAAAAAGTAGACTTGTTGAAGTCCACCAATCATCTAACGTTTTCCTCTTGTTTCCTTGTAGGATTCTAACAAATTTGTTGTAGATGGGAGCTTAGTTTTAAAATATTAAGATAGTTAGAAATTTCACTAACTTAGTTAAGTTAGTTTAAAATCTGAACTTCTTTTGTTCTTAAAATTAAACTCATTTTTTTTGGGCTATAAAAGGAACCACAAATCAGAACATTTCTTGCTTTCATAGGAGAAATTTTTTTCTTTTTTGGGCTTTAAAAAGAACCATACAAACCTTCCTTTTTGCAAAAATAGCTATAAAAAGAACCTCACCATCCTTTGGTGTATAAAAGGATTCATTTCTAACTTTTGCAAAGGAAAGAACCACACTTGTGAAGTTTTGTTACAATTGAAGGAGGGAAGTTATTCCCCTTTCGCCGGCTTCCTTTTGTTATCCAAAATCAAACTTTTGCTTTGTTGACTCGATTATTTTCTTAGATTAAATAATCACTGATTTGGGGAAAGTAAAATTGACACCATGCTTTTTGGAGCAACATCTCCCAATAGAAGTTAGCAAATCATTTATCTTGAAAGGATAAAAAGAAAAATTGTTTGCCTTGTCTTGAAAGTGGAAGGAATATGCTCTCCCCTTAACTAGGTGATCAAAAATCTAGACCACTCTTAAAGCTTTCTTTACTTCAAGCAATAAATCCTTTAGCAGGCCTACCTTCCCGAGGAGTTGAAATCAACTCTTAAAGCCATTTATGGCTAGTCTGAAGGGAACGACCTAAGTGGGAAATGACTTTGACGCCAAGTATTCCTACCCACTATAATCAAAAGTCGAAAGTGACAAAAGTCCTTTTCAACGGTTGCACGCAGGGATTAGCCTTCCCCCAGTATCCTCGAGATACGTAAAGCCTTTGTTCTAAAGGTTGGGAAGCCTCCTGAGGGAGTTTATCACTGACGGCCGAACAGGAAGCCTGATTACGAACCATAGAAATAGAAACCTTGAGCCGAGTCAGTAACCAGACATTTATAACATCATAGTGCAAGGGTGGGGAAGAATCCTCCCCCAAGATCATTCACCATATATCTCCCAAGATAACTACTCAATTGTGACGCAATTCACTTTGAGTTAATTTCTAGCAAAAGGCAAAAAAACGGACACCCTCTAGGGGGTGACACGGCTATTTGAGCTGACGGAGTATCAAGACTAGTGGGCTATGATGTTATTTATGAACTTTGAATAAAGAGTCTTCTTGAAGTGTATTATTCGTATCCAAACCTATTAAAACATTGGGGATTTGAGCACATCCTCACAAAACATACACTTTTTGTTAGATTAGGCAAAATGGTTGTCATTTTTGTGCTGTGCTTGCATTTACTACTTCATAAAATCATCCATCAAGACTAAAAAACTCACAATCAAATCCGAAGATTACAAAGAAACCAACCAAAGGAAAAATCAAGGCAGTTTAGTGCATGAGAACAACTTCTTAGTGCGTAGGGTACTTTTGTTAGTGCATCAAAGCATAAAGTTAGTGCATCTGGTCAAAATAGTAGCGTTTTATCCAAAATTTAGAAATAATGTTAAACAGTTAGCGCATCTAGAAAATAGCCTAGCGCATTGAAGCATTAGCTTAGTGCGTAGGAGTCAAACTTTAGTGCGTAGGGTTTAACAGTTAGTGCATAGTAGACCCATACTAGCGCATAACTTTTTGAGCCTAGTAGAAAACAAAATTTAAGCAGTCAAAAACTTTAGCGCGTGGCAAGGGGCAACCTAGCACGTGTGGTCATTCTTCTAGCACATGAAGTGAATTTAGTAGCGCATCTTGTCTTTGTTTTAGTGCGTGGCCAAAAACAGAAAAATAGGGGACAAAATAGTGAGGAATTTTGAAAATTTGGAAAACATCTTCAGAAGTCTCTTTTGATCAGCATCATTTTTCATCAAAGTAGAGTAGCGAAAACAAAGCTGTAAAAACCATTTCTTGAGCAAAGTTTGTGTCAAACAAACATTGTAGAATCCAAAACTGATTGCAAGGTAAAGCATATCTATCCTATCAAAATCTGGAAACATCATCAAAAGTATCAAAAGGATCCTTTATCAGCTCATGGATTTCATCTCAAAAACACTTGTTTAAAACCTTAGGTGGTCAAATCAAGTTTCCATAGCGGGAGACTTTATCCATATCATTTGACACGCTTTGTCATGAAGGGGCATCTAAACCTTCACTTTGATAAAGTAGAACTTGAGTTTTCAAAACAAGATCAACTAAATCCAAAACAAATCAAAAGGAAACCATTGATCACTTATGCATGACTAATCCCCATATTTTGAGAAGAAAGAATATTTATCGTAACACCATGTTAAGGAAACAACAACCAATTTTTTCCAAATTTATCAAGAGAAACAATTTTTTATACATTAATCATCAACTCTTCAAATCTCATCGAGTATTCCTTCATCACATCAAATGTTATATCCAAAACAAATCCAATGAATTTGACAAAGAGCTTTTAAAGACTAGGGCATATTGTCAAAAATCTGCTTTTAATCAAATCATAAACCGTGGAGGAAGGATCAATCAGATATTCTTGTCCAATGAGTGTATCACTTATAACACACCCCAACCTGAACCACCAACCCCCAAGCGACATATCGAAGAGGATTTTTTCCCCTTCGTCACTAAAAGTTTCTAGTAAAATGCTTGTTACTCGCTCTCAACAAAAACAACAAAGCGAGGCACAAGCAAAATCTAGTATGAATCAAAGGTTATCAAATCCTTTTGAAGGTCCACATCTAGAGGATACTAAAATTTCTATAGAACTTCTTCAGGAATGTCAGGAAAATGCTTCATTCCAAAAGCTTGTAGAAAGGCTCATGGAAAATGACAAAGAAAAATACTTGCTCATGCTCACAAGCGAAGGAGTCAGACTCCCTGAAAACTTTGACGCAGATGTGTTTAGAATGAGACCTCAACATTATGAATATCAAGAACGACAACAGGAAGGGGAAGCATGCAACCCTAAACAAGATATCCCTGATCAAAACATATCGGAACAACACACACCCAGACAAAACATCCCGGATCAAAACATACCAGAACAACACACACCAAGACAAAACATCCTGAATCAAAACATACCAGAACAACACACACCAAGACAAAACATCCCGGATCAAAACATACCGGAGCAACATACACCAAGACAATACATTCTCGAGCAAAACATACCGTTCCATACACCATTTCAACCCAGGATCAATACAAGGGAAGAACTTTTTTCTTAGCAAAATAATGCGCCTTTGGTTGCCCTTACTCAACAAATGCAAATGTTACAAAGACAAATGCAAGACATGAAACAAGGGACAACAGTGCAGTACTCTTTAAATGAAATTTGTCCTTATCCCTTTGACAAAAGATTGCACATGATCCCTTTTCCTCCAAACTCAAACATGCCTAAATTTGACAAGTACGATGGGAAAAGCGATCCCCATGATCATGTCAGAGAATTTTGTACCATGAGTCTTGAATTTGCTCATGATGACACATATCTAATGAGGTTGTTCCCAAGAAGCTTGGGAGGACAAACAATGGAGTGGTTATCCAAAATTACCCTGCCTGTCAGATCATTTGATGAATTGGTTAACAAGTTCATAACACAATATTCCTATAACATTCAACATGTTATAACCATGCTAGACGTCTGCAACATCAAATAGAAAAACAATGAAACATTCATGATATTCCTTCAACGCTAGTGACGTATGGTATCACGATATCCTCGAGATATTCCTGAAAAAGAGAAAATGGAAATCTTCATCAACAACTTGAATGGTGAGATGAGTTACAGGCTCAAACTCCAATGCATCCCGTCTTTCACTAAATTGATTGAAAATGACATTCAAGTAGAGAAAGCATGTGTCAAAAAGGGAATGCTCAAATTCTTCAAAGAAGGAACAAATTCATCAAACTACAATAACCAAAACAACAACAACTTAGACAAGTCTCGATTCTAGACTTGAAATAAAAACAAAGGCAACAATGAATCGCATGATCCAAAATCCAAGCAACCAGTGCTCGCATTATCTGGAAATCCTCAAGCTACGAAAAATCCTAAAGGTGCTAATCCAACTGCTAACACATATGCACCAAATACCAATCAAGGTCAACCCAATGCAAACAACACCAACGATACTCAAAACAAAACCACGAATCAAGGACATAATAACAATTCACGTGACAAAACTAACAATTTCTAGAAGCGTGTCTTCACACCACTGGGACAATCACTAGAATTAACATTTAGAGAGCTCCTAGTGAACAAGATTCTCTCTTTGCCTGCAATCAGCAACTATGAACCCCAAATCAAACCACCTTGGTGGAATGATTCACACTATTGTGATTTTCATTGTAACAAAGGTCATTGAATGAACGAGTGCATGAGATTGAAAAACATTGTTCAGGATATGATTGATCAAGCTGATTTAATGGTAGATGGTCTCAAAACAAATGGTGACCATAGAGCCTTTAAAAATACTCTTCCAAACTATAACAAAGATGGAGCTTCAACCTCAAATTATACACGAGGAGCTCATATCAACCATATCTACAATAACACCATCAATCACATATCAGCTGAAGACCATCATGTGAATGTCATCACCATCTGAGACCAGCATAATCATGAATCTATCAATGTCACAACTAGAACTCAGAAATATGTCTTGAAGGGACATACTGTGCCTACAACCACTACACCAAAAATCCAATATGATTTAGTCAGCCAACTACGCAAAACTCTGGCTCAGATATCTATACTAGAATTGCTAAAACTATCACCAAAACACAAAAACATATTGGAGCAAGTGCTATTAGAAACCAATGTACCTCAAGATCTAGATGCAGATAGATTTCAAGCCATGGTCTCTCATATGACAAGGCCTCATAATCTCACCTTCTCAAAGCATGATAATACTTCCTTGAGTCATCTACATAACACTCCTCTCCATGTTGAAGTCAACGTTTATAAACACCGAGTAAAAAGAGTATTGATAGATGGAGGAGCTGGACTTAATATATGTACCTTAAAACTTATTTGTGCATTAGGCTTCTCAGAGGAGTCTATTGATCCACGTAAAAAGATTACCATAAAGGTGTATGATGATGAAGAAAGGTCATATAAAGGAACCGTGATGTTACCCATTCAAGTAGGACCAGTGCAAAAGGGTACTATGTGTCATGTCTTAGACATAGACCTCACCTACAATATTTAATTAGGTCGACCCTGGATACATGAAATGCAAGCAGTGCCTTCTACGTATCACCAGTGTGTCAAATTTCCTTATAATGGACAAGAGGTCTCTATATCTATTGATCACAATCCATTTCAACATTGTAATGCAATGGGGGCAGCCCAAGACAGTTTGGTTCCTCATAATAGGGAAAAATAGAGATCCTCAACATCAGATCTATAGACGACAAAGCCTGAATCATTACCTAGAGATTTCAAGCAGAAAATGCAAATCAAAGAACAAGGTATGGGAGAATACTCTTTAGAACCTATGTGTTTGGCCAAATTACCAACATCACCCAGATCTCATGGATTGCCCACTCCATCAACACATCAGGTAACTCAGCCCATCACCAAATTTGATGGTACCTTCATCCAACTAGGCACTCTAGCACATGAATCAGAAGAGAAAGACATTCTTATCTAGTTATACAAAGATGAGGAAGAAGGTAATAGAGCAGCTGCTCTAGATATAGTTCTACCAACACACCTATATGGAAAGGGCTACTTAATCATGCAGCAAATGGGATATGATGGTAAAGGACCTATTGGAAAATGCAAAGAAGGAGTCACTGAGCCCATAGACCTTCCTTCATAGCCCAGTAGAGACAAAACATGATTGGGTTGTAAACTCACTTTCCTATTAAGAAGGACACCATGCATAACTCCAAAACCTCAATGGAAAGCAAAGAAAAAGTACAAAGAAGAATCCTGGCAGGAAGCACTATTTGAGTCAGCAGAAATAATCCGCAAGGCACGTGAACGTCAAGAACAAAAGCAACATCAGGAAAAGTTTCTAAGTCACAAGAAGGCCATATCTGCAATAGTATCTCATATTCAAATGCCAATATCTCAAGAACTGATAATATCATCTCTTGATACCATTATTATTCCCCAAGGAGGCACAGTCTATGAACAAATACAGAAAGTAGAAGTAGGATCCGACACCAAATCAACAAAAACTATCAAACTGGTATCCATTATCAGAGATCTATTTTCACCCTACAACATACCTATTCATAGCACTGATAGAATCTGGGATGATGCCTCAGAGACTGATTCCAATGAATATGAATGGGGTAGCTGCTCAAATGCCACTGTAGATATCACTAATAATACTAGTACCATATCCCTTTCTCAGGAAGAACATAACGCAAATGATAGACCTCTTGAATTTGGACCGCAAAATATCTATGACGCCAAGGAAAGTGAACAGAAACATTATGAACAAGTCTATATGGAAGATAATACCATCGAAGACCTCGATGAAATCCTTGACTTCTTTACTAAAACCAATCATGATGAAACCTCTGTCTTGACACTTATAGTAGCAGAACTTGATCCACCGAATGATTCTTTACCGCTTGTCTTTCCTGACCTCATTGACTTGGATGAACCTGAAATACATGATATACCAATTTTCCTCGATGATGAATCTATTGTCCACTACCTATGTACCGTTAACCTAGAAACAAGCTCTACCAGTGAACGAAGTAACGATGTCTACAAGCCAGGGAGTGCCAAGTCTCTCAATTGCAAAAATGAACCAAATAAAAGATCTGATGCTGAAAACCAGTCAATGGCAGCTCTAGATCATGAAAAAGTAAAAATAAAGGATGCATCTGAGGGTGAAAACCTCTTTAAGGCACCTAAGGATGGGAGACTTGACACTCTTCTAGAACACTTTCACGAGTGATCACCCATATTGATTGAGCCCACTCAATTAATCAACATTGGTACCACAGAAGCGGTCAAGAACATACACCTTGTAGAATCTCTGACAGAGGAGGAACGATCGACATTTCTCATCTTTTTTAAAGAAAAGAAAATTAAATTTGCTTGGTCATATGCAGATATGCCCGAAATTGATCCACACTTAATCATGCATCACTTGTCCATCTCTCTAGGAGTTAAGCCAATCAAGCAAAAACTATGAAAGATGAATCCATAGGTGGCACTCATGGTCAAAGCTAAACCAAAGAAATTATTAGATGTCGGATTCATCCGACCCATTGACTATGCAGAATGGATCTCCAACATAGTGCCAGTATCAAAACTAGGCGGTAGTATCAGAATCTGCACTGATTTCAGAGATGTCAATGAAGCCTGTCCAAAAGACAACTTTCCTCTGCTCAGTATCGACATAATTGTAGACCTCACAGCATGCCATGCAATGCTCTCACTAATGGATGGGTTTTCAAGCTATAATCAGATAAAAATAGCCCCAGAAGATCAAGATAAAATAGCGTTCACCTATCCTGGGGGAACATACTGTTGGAAAGTTATGCCTTTTGGCTTAAAGAATGCAGGAGCTACTTATCAAAGAGCAATGACAACAATCTTTCATGATATGATGCACACATTCATGGAAGACTATTTGGACGATCTATTAGCTAAATCATTCACCAAAGTAGAACATCTCAACATCCTAACAAAAATCTTTGATCGATTGGAAAAATTCCAAGTCAGGCTCAACCCTAAGAAGTGTGTCTTTGGGGTTACATCAAGAAAGTTACTAGGCTACATTGTTTGTCTCAACTAAAGGTATTGAAGTGGATCCAGTAAAGGTACAAGCCATTATGGAGATGCCACCACCAAAGAATATCAGTCAACTCAGACCTCTACAAGGACAACTCCAATCAATAAGGCGATTCATCACTTAACTAGCTAATAAAAGTCTACCATTCAATCATTTGCTCCATAAGAATGTACCTTTCAGATGGGAGACCAAGTGTGCAAATTTTTTTTATCAAATCAAACAGTATCTGATGAACCCACCAGTTCTAGTACCACTAGTCGCAGGAAAGCCCCTTATTCTATACATTTCAACAATAGATATATCACTGGGGGCACTATTAGCACAAGAAGATCAACAAGGAAAGGAATGAGCCATCTACTACATCAGTAGGATATTGAATGGCTATGAACTCAACTATACATTCATTGAGAAGGCTTGTCTAATAGTAGTCTTTGCATCTCAAAAGTTCCGACATTATATGCTAGCACACACAATTAAGCTAGTAGCAAAAATTGATCCTCTCAAATATCTACTCCGCAAGGTAGCTCTTACTAGCCGATTAGCTAAATGGGTCATGATTCTCAGTGAATTTGACATCCAATACATAGAATGAAGAGCCATCAAAGGACAAGCAATTGCAGATCAACTAGCTGAAGCACCACTACTAGGAAAACAAACTATGGAGATTGAATTTTTGGACAGGGATGTTCTTTCTATTTCTACCACACAATGGACCCTATACTTTGATGAATCCTAAACCCAACATGGTTCAGGTGCTGGCATTCTTTTCATCACTCCTGAAGGACACACTATACCAAGATCATATCGGCTTATGTTCCCATGCACAAATAATGTGGTTGAATATGAGGCAATGGTTATAGGCATCAAAATGGTCATAGAATGGAAAATCACAGAGTTAATGGTCTATGGAGATTTGCAACTAGTCATCAATCAAATCAACAATGACTATCAGACAAAGGATGACAAGCTAGTACCCTACAAACGAATGGTGGATGACTTCAAATAGTATTTTGTACACATCACTTTCGAGCAAATACCAAGGTTGAACAACAAAGCAGCCGATGCCATGGCTACTATTGCTTCATTACTAAAAATTCTAGAGCAATAGAGTCATTATGAGTTCCTAGTAGAGCAACTATTCTCCCCAACCTATGACCACTCTGAATCCCATGTTGTCTATGCCTTAATCGGTTCGGATTTGCTTGTGTATGGACCGATATATGATTATCTAAAGAACAATATCCTACCCATTGACTTATCCCGTAACCAAAAACATAATTTTATCTGACAAGCCATCCATTATGCCCTTACTGCTGATACTTTGTACCATTGAGGTCTCGATGGTACTCTTCTTCATTGCCTTGATCGTAATGATTCTAATTCCACTTTACACAAGCTTCACAAAGGTATTTGTGGCACACATTCAAGTGGGACTACTCTTCCTAAAAAGATTCTAAGGATGGGATATTATTGGCCTACAATGGAGAAATATTCTTACCACTTTGCCAAAAAGTGTCCTAAATGCTAGATCCATGGCAATCTGGTACATGCACCACCACAAGAACTGCAGCCATTTACAACATCCTGGCCCTTTTGTCAGTGGGTACTAGACTTGGTCGGCAAAATTCATCCTTCATCTTCAAATGGACACAAGTTCATTATAACTACAACAAAATACTTTACCAAGTGGATAGAAGCAGTCCCAATGACCACAATCATTGGAAAGCAAATTGCGTCTTTTATCCTGAACTATCTGATATGTAGATATGGTATTCCAAGTTCCATCATCACCGATAATGGACAATCGTTCAAAAACCAAGATTCTCAAGAACTATGTGAGCAATTCAAAATACAACATCGGTTCTCTACACCATACTACCCCCAGGGAAATGGTCAAGTGGAAGCATCCAACAAAACAATACTGAAGATTCTCAAGAAAATAGTAAATGATGCAGGCAAAGATTGGCATATACAACTCAATCCAGCACTTTGGGCATACAGAACTAGCATCTGTACACCTACAGGAACCACACCTTTCTCATTGGTCTATGGATCCGAAGCTATTTTACCACTAGAAGTAGAAATTCCATCTCTTAGAGTATCTCTAAAAGGCTTAATCTGAGATGAAGAGTATCAGGTCAACTGACTGCAAGAACTGGAACTATTAGATGAAAGACATCAGCATGCTTACACTCATCTCAAAGCATATCAGTAACGCATGTGCAGAAGCTACAATCACAAGGTCATCCCTTGCAATTTCAAAGTTGGTGACCTAGTCCTCAAAGAAAATCCAAGAAATCAACAAGATCGAGAAAAGAAAGGGAAATTTGAACCTAACTGGTTGGGTCCCTATATCATCATATCAGTCTATGGATCAGGTGCTTATCAGCTCACAACCTCAGAAGGAGATGAGCTCAATGAACCAACTAACAACATTCATCTGAAGAAATACTACACTTAAGTAGTCTAATGCATAGAAAAAAAGCAAAAACAAACAAAAAAATCAAAAAAATCAAGAAAAAGAAAATAAAAAGGTACAATAAAAGCAACTAGTGAAAACCTGGTAATAGGTTCTATTGTGAAAGAACAACTCCTCCATCTATATCTATACATTTGTAGTAAAGTACTATAAGCCATCGCCCAACACTTAGCAAATATCTAGTTAGGACATACTTAGTGTAGTCACTATCCTGGTCTATCCATATATCCTTTTACCATATTTCACCATGGCTTGGTAATCACTGAATGTATCCACATCAAGAGGCACACTCAACTAGGGGCAATAAATCGTCAAAACTTGCAACATGTTCAAGACAACAAAACTATTTGCAAAACTCAGAAACATCACATCCAACAACCAAAAACTTCACTCCATCGCAGAGCAAAACATTGGATCACTAAAACAAAGAATCACAAAAATACCAAAGATGGATGATTTTTTCAAGTACTAAATGTTGCATTATCGCATAAAGTCTTGACTATTTTTGCATTTGAACTTTTTAAAATTATTGGATTCTTTGCATTTTCTCACTAAATGCTTCAAAGCTAGAGATCATGGGGAAACTCCAATATTTTCTTAGTCTTCTGTCTGTGAGGTGATCATTTGTACTATGTAAATACTTGTCTCAAGATGTGATACATTGAATATCACTGAAGACATGATTCCACTTTATGCATACAAATGGTTTAATCTTGTCTGTTTATACGCAATCCGCACTCTAGTCGTCCTGGTTCAATTATACCTTGACGCTTGTGCTATCTTGCAAAATCAAACATCATGTAAATTTCTCTCAGGTCATTATGGTTCAATTATACCATTATGCTTGTATAAATTTTCAACATATCCCAAACAAGTCAATGCTCAATGATGATACCTATATTGAAAGCAAATAACATATGGTTATATCAGGATGACAAATGCAGAATGAGGATGCTCCAAAAACAAATAGTTGCGTATCATTTTAAAATAGTTGCATATCATTTTTAAAATAGTTGCATATCATTTTAAAAGTAGTTGCATATCATTTTTCATATCATTATCATACATCTCATTTTCAAGATACATCTCATAGCATATCAAAACATACATCATACATTTACATCATGCATCATATCATCTATCTAAGCATTGCATCATCATAAAGTAAAGAAATAGCATATAGAACAAGCATCCATAAAAACATCACATGATCAAGGAAAATGGTGTCATCTATATATATATATATATATATATCAAAAATGATCCAAATGTACAAAATTTGTCATGTCTGTGCTTAGTGCAAGCAAAACAATGATCTAAAAATACAATAGAGACATAGTCTCTTAGGTATGACTGTCTCCTGAGGGGGATGGTCTTGTAGCTGATGTCCCAGCTTCTGGATCTCCAAGAGGATCTTGTCTCGAGGGCCCTGTCACGCCTCTGCTCTCTAACTATGTCCCAGTATCTTGAGAATGACTCGATCTCGCTTGCGTGAAGCTCTGTACTCTATGCTCCCTAGGCACAACATCCTCATAATGGTGTCTATAATACTTTGCCTCCCTCACTCTCGAGGATAGCTCCCTCATAATATCTCTCATTGGGCCCCCTGCTGCCACTTTTTGAATGCTCGCTAATAGCTCCTCCACCCGACCGCACCACTGTATCTCTATATCTTGCTCTAGAGTTAGCTGAGTAATCTGACACTACTGTGCCAATAGTTGTGCCTACAGCTGCTAAACTGTCAACTGCAGGGTCCTGATCTGAGCATCCTCCACATGTGTCAAGACTTGGACCCATAGGGGCACCTGTGAAGGGGTACCCCCTATCCCTCTGCCTGTCCTAGGTACTGGTGGAGGTAACTCATTAGTCCTCCTCCTCTATGTCAGCTACCTCCACTCATCTATCCCTCCTACTACTACCATCACCTCTCCCATTGTCCTCTCCTCCCCTACTCCAATCACCAGCCCTCCACTCCTCCTGTCCATCATATCTTGCTGAACTACTCTCTCCACTCAACCTCCCCCATCCCTACCCCTGTCTCCTCTCCTCCCCTGATATCCTCTCCCCCATCGTCCACCTTCACCTCCATCATCTCCATCGTCTCCATCTCCCCCAACATCCTCCTCATCATCATCAAAGGCCGGTCGCATCTCCTCAGGATCTGATATCCTGGCAATAGCACAAGCTGCAAACAAACCAGCAAACTCATGGGTCATCCCTGCATCTAATATCTCAGGAGAAAAGTCCCATATCTGACCCGCTAAGTTGGAGAACTCCTCTATAGCTGCTCTGCTATCAATGGTAGGACCCCAATCAGGTACGTCCTATCTCCGATGTTCATACAAGCAGGTCCTCTGTGGTATACCCTGCTGCCGACCATACTGCCTCAAAACCCTGCTTGCCTGGAATCTCTCTATCACAAAGGGTGTCCGCCCTATCAAAAACTGGCTCATAAAAACATAAGGCATCTCTAGTCCATCCTCTGCCCAGACCTCACAATCTGTATAAGGTTGCCAGATAACCGTATCTATATCAGCCAAGACCCTCCTCCAATACTCCAGTTTGCCTAGCTTACGCTGGACAACTAGACCCCTATAACCATAAGCATATGCCCGCCCAGCAGGCCTATCTCTGTCCACCAGTGGTCTCACTGCTGGAATGTGCTCCCAGCACCATACCTATAAAAGTGTCACGCCAACTAACAAACTGTCGTAATCCAAATACATAACCTCATGCAGGTCCCTGTACAAGTGGGCTAGCATGGCTAATCCCCAAGCAAATCTATGGCCCTAGGTCACCATCTCCTCAAGAACCAGTCCCCAACCCATAGAGAATCCCTTTGACCTAGGATCAAGAAAAAGGAATCCACCGATAAACCCGGCTAGTACTGAAGGGAGAGGTGTATAATCTAAATCCAGGAACTCCTACCATGGGATCTCATACCCGCATACCGTCTCATCATGGAAAATATGTCGTAGTGCCTTGGTACCACCCTCCTCCATCTACTCATATGGAAATAAAGCACCTACTACGGGAATTCATAAGATCCTATAACAGTCCTCTAGAGTGACTATCATCTCGCCAGTAGCAAAGTGAAAGGTGTTCGTATCACTGTGTCACCTCTCAGCAAGTGCTGTAAGTAGAGCCCGGTTCACAGTGAACCAAGACATGTCTAGCAAAGATGATAGGCTACATCTCTCGATCACATCTAGGTCAGCCTGTGCCAACCGTGGTATCAATACCCAAGGTATGGGAAACTGCTCCCACGATTGCACCACTCCCAATCACTCCTGTCAAAATGCAAAATGAATTCAATATTAGTGTCCACATCAAAACAAAGATATCAAAATCAAAACCACATCAAAAGCATGAAACAATTTTCTCATCTAATCAAGTTCAACATCATATCATATCAACTTGTAACACAACTCAAGTTTTCAAAACACCATATCAAAACTTGTAAAACAACTCAAGTCTCCACATTACATAAACTTGTAAAATAAATCAAGTTTCCCACCCATATCAGCTTGTAACACAAATCAAGTTTCCAACTCATATCAGCATGTAACACAAATCAGGCTCCACACATTTGAACTTGTAAACAGTGCAAAACAAATCATGGTTCAATCAAAACAACACATTCATATCTACATCAAATAACTTGAAACAAATCACAAATTAAATCAAGTTATATCAACACTCATATTGGACACATTTTCAAAAAACCGAACAAATGGCAAAAATCCATCCCCCAGACAAAGTTGACCTTTTCCTATAAAATCTTTCACATCCAAAAATCATCTAAATCTTGCAAAACCCGATCCATGTGTTAATTAAACTTGGTTGTGCGCTAAACTATACCCATGCGCTACCCTGTTTTCTCCACATGCTATTATATCTACCCTATGTGCTAGACTACCTCTATATGCTATCCTTTGTTCTTCATGCACCACCCAACCTCCCCTAAGCACTAAAAAAGACTTATGTGCTAACCTATTCCATGCTTGTGCTACCTATATAACCCTATGCACTAGGTCTAACCTACACGCTAAATCCCCCTACCCATACAACCCCTTGTGGACCCTATGCACTAGGTTTGACCTATGCGCTACCTTTTCAACCTGACGCGCTACCCTATGTTCATCATGCGCTAACCTAGGACTATGCACTAACCTAAAACTTTCATGCGCTACCCTATTCATTTTTAGATGCTACCCTAAAATGCTACCCTATGCGCTACCTAATTTATCGTATGTGCTAATCTAAGACCCCTATGCACTAAAACGTTAAAATAGAATTTCAAAAATAAAAAATGGGCCAAAAATGATCAAATGAAAAATCAAAAAGGGGTCAAAAGGGTTGACTTACCGGTGGTCCATATGCGGCAGGTCTCCGATGCCTTCGAATGCGCTCAAATCGATGCGTGGAATAAGGAATAGGCATTTTGTCTTCTCTCCAAAAGTCTCTTTCTCCAAAGTCAACAAGCACAAATGAGACAAAACAATGCACTTTTTCCCTTTTATAGGGTAAAATGAAATTAGGGTTAGGGAAATGAGCATGTAATTTGCTTGCAGTCTCCCTCATACCCTAAAATGCATCAATTATGAGGAGATGAATCAATTTAAATGTTTCAACTAACCAAAATCTTGCACAGCAAACGCAAATTATCAAATCAAATCAAATTTTTCAAAATTTTGATTCATCTCTCGAGGGGGCATTAACACCATTGTTTATCAAATCTGGGGCATCACACATCAAATCTGGGGCATAACATAAAAATCATAAATGACGTCGATCATAAAATCGCAACGACACATCATTTTCTTTGAAATAACATGTGCACACACATCACTTCAAAGAGGGGCAAAATGTAGACGTATAAAAATGACCATATTCCTAAATGAATATTTTATGTTCATTTCTCTATTTAATTAAATCCAATTTAATTAAATAACCCGCATTCCTCTATTTAATTAAGTAAATTACTCAATTAAATTCACTATACCATTTAATAGGATAAATTCATTTTATTCAATTAAAGCCCCTGTCCACTTTTTAATTAAATTCAAATTTAATTAAAATAGTTATCCTAAATTAAATAAATCTAATTTATTTAATTGCAACCAAATTGAATTAAATTCAATTAAAACCAATTTTCCCTCACCCACTTGCAAAATCCTACACCTCCCACTTGCATCCTAACCCTCTTTCTAACCTCTTCTAGATTCTTCTAAACCCAATTAATTAACCCAAACCCATCCATTATCCCTTTTCCCTAAATTTGAGGAGGTCACTTCTCAAATTTGGAGTAAAGTCTTCAAATTGCATTAAAACCTTTATCCATTCAACTTGTTGAATGCCCCCAAATTTTGAAGGACTCTTACAAAGTTATCCCCAAAGTCTTCATAACCATTAATGGTTAACTCAACCCTCTTACATGGTTAAAGAATTTCCATAAACTCAACCTCCATCTAACCCAAGGGTCTCATCAAGCATTTATTGCTTTGACCATGGTTATCCTTAAACCTTTGCACAAGAGTTTATCCTTTGGGTAAAAGCTTTATCCAATGGATAACCCTAACTTAACCTTAACCCTTAACCCCTAGGGTAACCATGACGTCTTCTCAAGCATTTAATGCTTCTTACATCTCCTCTCAACCAACCTTATGTTGACAATTGTCACCATTTCATTGGTGCCAATTGCAAACATGGATTCCCAACTTTTAAACTTGGCCCTTGATTAACTCTTTCAATCCTGACCATCTATTGCCCTATTTTTGTTATAAATAGAGCTCTCATTCCTCCATTTCCATCATCCAAGTCTTTAGCATCACACTTATACTTAAATCTATTCAAGCTTTCATATCTCATTTTTAGTTCATCATTTAGCCTCTCTTTTAAATAGGAATTAATCTAAATATGCTAGTTTAGAGTATGTTCCTTATCATTTAGCTTAAATTAGGAACTAATATAGAATGCTAGGATAGTCTTGTTTACTAACCTTGTCATCTTATAGCTAGTTTATTGCATTTGTAGCATCATGCATAGCTTAGGATGCATCTCATCTTAAAATCAACAAAAGCATCCCTCATTCTTGCATTTGCCATCTCTAAACCATTTTGCTCAGTGATCTGAGAGCAAAAACATTGGTTTGAGGGACCATGCAAGATAGAGAACCATGGAACCATCCTTGGGAAGCTGAGCCATACTTCATGACTCCATAGCTTGCACCAAGAAGTCATGTGGGTGTGTGAGCAAGGCTCCATAGAGCTCCATTTTTCACATATTGAGTTCTATCGGCCTGCTTTTCCCACATACAGTATCTACTCTCTTCTCTTGTCTATCAAGAATCACCTCACATACAATCATTTGCCAACAAACTCAAACAAAAATCATCATCGACCTTATAGACAACAATTAGGTCGGTAGCCAAAACCTAAAACCCTAAGCATCTAGGTTAACAATACAATTGGTCCAACTTACTATTTAATCACATTACATGGGGTAAAACAATCTTGAACAAATCTCAAGATGTTGTCCATCGTTCATTCTTCACCGCTTCTAGAAGTTGATAACCCATCCATCATTTACTAGGATTTTGCACATTCCCGAGGTGGATAGAATCAATGTTCTTCATGCAAGATCCTCAAGAAGATCCTTCATGCACACAAGGCTAATATGGAAATGCGATCTAATCTTCATTTCAATGCTAACTCATCACCAGATGTCGTCAGTTGAATCACACAGACTTGGAATACATCAACCAGAAACTTTGAAGCTGAGACTACCAACCAGTAGTCATATCAAATGAAACCCCAATACAAACTTTGCATATACCGGTTCACATTCCAACATACCGATTCACCTTTTCGCATATATCAATTCATACCATCATACTAGTTCTCTTTCCAGTTTGTTACTTCAATATACCAGTTCACTTCAGCATATTGACATCGATGACAACATACACCATCATGTCATCAAACTCTGCACATATGCCAACACATACAGCAGTATTAATAAAACAAGGCAACTGACCAAGTTTATCATTTTTTTGCATTCAAGAGAAAAAAGGGTCATCTCCTTTCCTATATATTTGGACATGAAGTCTTTGAGGTCCTGAGGTCATTCATTTTCAACATCACCTTGTGATGATGCTTTATTTATGGCTGGGTAGTGATTTCACTATTTCAGACTTGTTAACCCAAAATATATCAATTGTTATATCTCAAACACATTAACAAAATCTCTAATTCATTCTAGACACCTAGTTGATCAGATGACCAATGAAAAATCTAAAATTCTACTTCAGTGCCACTGTAATTGTCACATCCAAGTAGGTTCCATTACTTACAAGTCAAGGAAAGAAAATAAAAAGGAAAAATGTTATGGCAAATATTCATCTCAAGGCAAAAGAGCAATGATATATAACTGAAATATCATGCATGCAGATGCAAAAAAAATATTGACTATGGGAACATGCGAGTAACTCCATCAAGGCTATGAACACTTGATAGCAATGGAGTAATATTTGTGAGATTATAGTCTATAACCTCATCGGAGCTCTAAAAGCTTGCTGGCAGTGAGGCTCTATTTGAGAAGCTTTTGAAGTTAGAATAATCCACGTAGCTAGTCATATAGGATGCTAAGGATCTTTAGTGAACACAAGAGTAGGAATTAACTCATTTTCACTCACATGGGCAAAAGAAGATCAAAGTTTCAAGAACCAATGGGGAAGTTGTCTGCATCTCCATTTGTAAATCCTAGTCACTAAATGTGTTAATTAGGATGTTCCAAGGGACCTTAAGGATCGATTGACCGCTTATCTATGAAATAGTTTTGTACCTCCAATTCAATTGGTGTATTTAAAAATGATAAACAAACACGGTCATCCTTGTTCGAATAGGAAATGCATCTTCATCATGTATATTACATTAACATAGGTCATATCGAAAAATAATTGTCTCCACATGCATTCTACAAATCATCATGTCATATAGGTTTGCATACTGGAGGCATAGCTACAAAAAACATCATAAAAATCATAAAATGTCCTAAAAAAAATAATTAAAAAGTCACTAAATTAAAAAGTGACAAAATCAAAGCAAGAAAGCATAGACCATCCTTCAAACCAAATCAACCAAAGACAAACTCTCAAGGTCTACTATCAAACTTATCGCATGTCCTGTTAATCAATCTATCAAACTCTATCAAACATCAACATGTCTTATACAAGGAAGGGTACACTTGAAACCAGATAGATCAGTCTTATACGGGGTACTTACTCTTTGAAACCAGACATTCCTATCAATGATAAAATCAAAATAATGACATAGAAAGTATGGATGTTGTATTTTGTCCAGGTTGGTCTTATCTCTTGTACTGAAGTGCTTCATTTTTGCTTTATCTTTTTGTCGCTTTTGTGACATCCTGGTTCTTCTTTTGGAACCCTCATGACTTGAAACCGATCAATGTCCTAGTCTTAAGGTAATCAACTAGTCAATTTACATGTCCTAACTAGTTTAACCAAGTCATCTTTCTATCAATAGTACTAGGTCATTACACTCTGAGTCGGTCACCTATCTCCACACTACTGCAGAGTTTTATCACTGAGTAAACAAGAAAAACAAGACTACTGAAAACAATCTTTAAACTGTTTGAGATATGATTGAAATTTTTTGTGTGTTGTCTTTTAAATTGGTTTACGATTATTATTCCTCTAAGTAACTCGAGGAAATATATCTTGACTAAGAGGAGAAAGGATTAGGGGCATAATACTTTTCTTTGTTTTCTTCTTGTAGGAGTGATTTTGATGATTTGGAAACATCTAATATGCTAGGTGTCTGTGATAAGTGCCTTCACATCAAGGTGAAATCACTAGACATACCTCGACTCCACTTATTTGTATGCTACAGGGAGGTTGGAGTCATTTCTTTTCCTATTTTGAGGGAATTTATTTAATGTGCAATCAGGATGCATGCATAGTCTGTCCAAGGATATGAACGATAAAAGGGTCATTGCAGACAAGATAATTAATATTGCATATGAAATAGAAGGAACTCTGTTTTGCCTGCTGTGTTTGTAAAACACTCGGTGATGAAAAATTAAGCATACCAAATCCAGTGACTAAGTTTAGGTTGCATTCATTCTAAAAATCTATGCATTTTAGGTGATTTAGGTATGATAACAATGATCTCTTTATCTTTTGAATCAGAGTCTGAAGCAATTGTCATTTCTTAGCTAAGTGGTACCCTTTTTTATCACCATTTCTCCAACCGAGTACTTATGTATTGAGATGTTAGCTGCATACATGAGCATCTTATATAGATCCATACATTTCATTATATACTTATTTGCATTCATATTATTGCATGAAAAATAAACATTTGCATTACTCGTTACTCATTTTCATCATTTATTTGCATATGAAAAAGAAATAAATAATATCCATATTCATCCCCATTACATACATCCATACTAAAAAGATATGCATATATATAGAATAAAGCATATAAAAAGATATCTCATAATCAATCAACACAAGTATGATGAAATAAAATCAAGAGCTTGTATATCTCGTCATAATCTCAGTGTCTAAGAGTACAAATTATATCAACTGTCATACACAATGTCTCATCAGTGCAAGAATCGTATAAGCTATAAAAAAAAATATAGGAGGTATATAAATCTATCTCTCTGCCTCTCCCTCATCGTCGGGTGGAGGAGGTGGTGCCTGGGTACCCTAGCTCCCTCAGATCAAGCCATATACTAAGAATAGGGAACAACTTGTTGTGCTACTAGGACCACTATGCTATAAGTTGTAACATAATAAGCTACATGACTCGTGTGATGCAAAACCTCTCACTAAAGGGCATCTCGTTTTGCTCTGATCTCAATGAACTGTCGATCTCACTCTGCTAGCTGCGTCTACACCACTGTCAACTGTGACTGCAAAACTATCACCCTCTCCCTCAAAGACCATACTATGTCTAGCACTACCTACTCTCTCCCCATCTCCCCATCTCCCCCTCTCCACCTCCCTTCTCATCCCTTCACTACCTAACATTCTTAGGAGCCTCTCTCTCCTCCTCACCTCCAACCTCTATTTCCCTAGAACTGCTAGTCTCAACCCCAATAGCTCCTAAGGATCCACCCTCTCCTCTCTATTGCTATCGACTTCCCATGGATGCCCTAAATCCTACTAGCACTAGGATCACCTCCTGTCCATCTAGATACATCCTCTCTCCATCCCTGTACTTGCACTCATCCCTTTAATTAACCTAGTACCTATGCCTATACTAGTGCATCCTCCTCAACCTTATCTATAAGAGGTTCATGCTCTCCAGGATCTGTAAACTAAGGAAAAGGATGTCTCTGAAACCAATCTCTATACTAGGGCAATACCCCTGTGTCTGCCACATCCTCTAGGTACTCCCATCTCTGTGGCTATAAACTTGACAACTCTTGCATGCTCAATGCATACGATAGTCTCAGTGCCCATCCTCATCTCTCCTCCTCCCCATATCTAGAATACACTGTCAACTCCTGGGATATACTCTGCAGTCTCGCATACTATCTCAAAACCCTAGATACTACAAATTGCTCAATAATAGAAGTCAAATTATCGATCATAGGTCTATTCATAAACATATCTCTCCGCTTTCCCCTCCAATCATGCCATAGCTCTAGACCTCTACATGGTCTCCATACTACAACCATCAAGTCATCCAACTACCTCCTCCAATAATCAGTCTTACCCAAGTGGGGTTGTGTGACATAACCTAAATATTGGTATAAGATAGGCTGTTGTGCCTCCCTTGAATCATCCACAATAGGTCTACAAACCAGGATATGCTCCCATGCCCATATCTATAAAACTAGGACACCTACTGCCATGCTCTTCCCCTCATGATAAACAATCTCATGGTACATATGCACGAGTAAGCATGAACCCCACCCTAATCTAACTGGATGAGTCAACAATCACTCTAGCATTCTATCCCATCCACATAAGAATCCTTGTTGTCCTCTGTCTGGCATAACAAAACAACCAATCATGCCAGCCAAAACATAAGCAAGAGGGTAATCTACACCATACCTACTCATCAAATCATCCTAATTGATAACATGATCAAGGATAGTCTCATCATGATACGTCTAAGAGCCTCAATTCCCGACCATGGAGTAGAATCATAATCTACCTTATCTCTAGCAAATGGAATCCTCAATATCCTATAAATATCCTCCAGAGTGATCATCATCTCTCCAATCGGAAAATGAAAAGTGTTATGTTTAGAATGGAAACACTCAACTAATGCAGTTAACATACCATGATTCACATGGATATCGGGCATCTGTAATAAATATCCAAATCCACACAACCTTATGTGACCTCTCTATGCATCTGGCAAATCAAACACTACTGTCATCATCGACGGAAATGTACACTGAAACTAAATAACCAGCAACTGAATCTGCAAAATCAAACACACAAATCGTCAGTACATGATCAACTTTGTGCTCAGAATGTGTTAAACATGCTAAAGAATTCAAAAATACAACATTCAAAATCAAAAATTGCTCTTTAGACCTTCAAAAACTACTTGTTGTTTTTCATACTAGTTACCATAGTCAAGCAACAATTCATTTGAGAAAACACAACGATTGGCACGAGTAAATAGACTGAAACGACAATTAAATACTTGTTGAACAATTAAATGGTCTCTCAAGAATGTACTCATATGTTACAAGGGTGAACACCATATGAGAAACCCTAGTTGACCATACGATAAAACAAACAAATGCCAGATACTCGTACGAGAAAGAGTATGACACTGAACGATAAAACGATACACCACAACTTCAAACGATATTCAAAATGACAAATTCAACAAAAATTCAAAAAAGTATAAATTCAAAAGGCTTAAGATCGATCATTTAATATTGGGGGATAGTTCTGTGGTCGATTATGTCATCTTTGGTGCTCAAATCAATGCTCTTGAATAGGAATTGTGTCGTGCCCAAACTTTTGGGCACAAAAATGGAACAATAATTTTTTATTTTTTTTTCTATTTCCTTCCTTAACTTAAATTTGTAGAAATAAACATGGCAACAGAAATGCTTTTTTTTTTTTGAGACAGAATTTGATACAATTTACAACAACATAATAAATGTTCAGAACTTAAATAAAATTTACTTTGCTTACAGAATATTTAATTACAATGACCCATATTTAAAATGGGTGAAATAATCCAACCAGTCTCTCATTCTTAATGATGAGGGCTTGATTTAAAAGAATACATTTCTTTAAAAAGAAATAAAAGAAAACAACTTAAAACTCTCTCTAATATTTTCCTGGAACAAACACATGGTATCATTTCTTTTTGCTTTTCTGCATCTGAATAAAAAATCTGTATCTGAATAAAATCTGCAACCAAACAAATCTGCAACACCTAGATTCTTTTCCCAACAACTTGCATATAAAATTTTAGGGTTGTGACCATGGGGTGCTCACCTCCCAGCCTAGGCTTACCAGAAGCCACCCCCGAGCTTAGAGAATCAAGACCTAGATGGGGTTACAACCAAGCAACACAACAAGCAAAGGGGAAAAATTAACACAATAGACACATCCCTTCCCAAGCTGAAACTCCATCACAAAATGTGATGTCTTATTAGGGTGGAAGTGGACCAAGTACCCTAGGGGAGAAATCTACTAGATAGAACTTACAGCCAACTCATGGCATCCATGAAAGCATAACCAAAAATCATCCTTAATCCCTACACCCTTATGACCCCCAAAAAGGCAACCATGCCATATTTGCACCCCCTTATGACCCCCAAGTGAAATAACACAAAAGAAAAGCAGCAAGGGTCTCATGGACAGACTCTTGAGATCACTCTCAAAATGAGAGCCTCTCACCCTAAGGGCTGTCAAGCTCCTTCCACCCCCAAGACCAATCTTTCCTCCCAAGGAAAGGATGGTCTTGAACACTCCCCAAACACAACAATACATAAAATAGAAATAAGCAAGAAATCACATATATTTTTACAAGTACAACACAAATAAAGAAATAAAACAATTTCCATTCAAGCATTCTAGAACATTTTTACATTTACATAAGAGGGAAAAGTAACACCAACCTTGACCTGCCAAGGAAAAACTAGGGGAAAGCTTGATGAAGAGCTGCCCAATCCTCAATCTTTTTCTACAATTCCTTAGCCCCAAATTTACTATTCCTAAAACTGGTTTTCCTCCAAAATTTCTCCAAAAATATCTAAGGATGGAGAGTGGGTGATTAGCTCACTAAGCTTCCATTCTTAGCCTAAGAAGGCCTCTCTCACTCCTTCCAACCTCTTGGATAGAGTGAGGGATCCCTCATTGGGTTGGTCTTCCCTAGGTCTTACACACTCCCTAACCTAGGTACCTAGAGAAGGGAAATGGAATGGGGAAGAGGGATTACTCCCTTCAAGAAGGTTATCCTACCAAGGATGGCACTCCTATAGATGGAATTCTTCCATCTTGGGAAAACCACTTTTTTGGGTGGTTAAACAAGTCCTAAGGGAAAGACACATGGCCAATTTTGGCCTTCACCCATAGGTACCCCATGAGGCCTAATAGAAATGCTCTAAAATTGACTCTAGGAGTTTATTTGACCCTCAGAAAGTCCACCTAAAGTTAACCTACGGGTCAACTCTGAGTTGACCCTCCTTGTGGCTCACTAACCTATATTTCTTGGTTCCTTCAAGGATAATTAGGAGATATAACAATTAACAAAAATAAAACTCTCCAAAAGGGTGACATGACAAATTGCCAACACAACATACTACATATGTGTCAAGTGACACTACAAAATAATTCCACATCACAATACACATGTGGCAATTGTCCCTTAAATGATTTAAACAATTCAACAAATACAATTTACACTCATGCAACATTTTACATTTATGAATAAAATACAATACATATGGGGTGTTGCCTCTCCAAATAGACAACCCCTGGTTTTACGAATGCACATAGGCCTAGGCTTGATTCTCCATAATATTTCCATGGTCACATGGATAATTTCCTACACATCTCAATTTAAACATTAGTACTTCCCAATAGCCTCATATAATATAAAACACATAATTAGAATACAATACATTCATTCTGCAAAGACTTGTCATTATAAAATATGATTTGTCACAAATCAAAGCAATTCATCATAATCCTCAAAATTTGATCCATCTACAGAATATGCAAACATATTTCTATCATTATAACAAATCCTAAAATTCAGATAATAACATACATCATCACAATGTTACCCTAATCTAGAATCATATAATATTCTATAACCACAAGGCATAGAAATGAAGCATCAATACATATATCAATGTTACCAAAATCGTGGGACCATATAAAGTTCTATATCCATAGTGTGTCAAAACTAGCATCCATAATAGTTCAATATGAAAATAACTGAAGAGATAGGATGGGTCAGGGTAGGGCCTCATACCCTCCCCCTCTAGGCATGAACGTCCTCCTGGAGTTCATCAAAGAGATGAGGGTACTGTGATCTCATACGTGCTGCATCCTTCCATGAAGCTGTAACCTCATCATAGCAATCCCACTGGACCCTAACCTAGTCCAGCTCTCAACCTCGAAGGCCCAACGTCCAGCAAGCTAAAATGCGAATGGGCTCCAAAGCTAGTTGCCCATCTGACTCCACCTGCAAGGCATCCCAATCTAAAATATGAGACTTGTCATAGATATACTTTCTCAAAACTGACACATGAAACACATCATGGATGCGTGACAGGCTAGGTGGCAAAGCTAGGTGATAAGCAACTGGTCCTATCCTCTCAAGGATCTCAAAAGGTCTGACAAAGCGAGGTGCGAGCTTAGAACCCTTTCCATAGTAGATCGGACTCTTATGCGGTCGCACTCTCAGAAAAACTCTGTCCCCAACCATGTAACTCAGGTCTATCCTCTTTGCATCTGCATATTTCTTTTACCTATCTTGTGCCTCTCTAAGGTGTTGTCTAATCAAAATTACCTACTGCTCCATATCACGAACCATCTCAAGGCCTATGGCCACTCTATTTTCAATACAATCCCAACTCAAAGGTGTCCTACATGGTCTGCCGTACAAAGCCTAAAAAGGTGGCATCCCTAAAGAAGTGTGATGCCCATTATTATAGGCAAATTCTATTAAATGCAAGTACTCCTCCCATCGGGTTTGATGATCCATGACGTACATACAGAGCATATCCTCTAACACTTGGTTAACCCACTCTATCTGTCCATCCATCTCTAGATGATAGGCTGTGCTAAAATTGAGCTTGGTGCCCAACGCCGCTTGTAATGCCTTCCAAAAGGAAGAAGTGAAGAGGGAATCCCTATCAGAAATAATCTTGCATGGAACACCATGAATCTTGACAATGTCTCGCAAGAACACCTGTGCCACTGCTGGAGCTATGAAGGTAGTCCGAACTGGTGAGAAGTGGGCCACTTTGGTCAATTTGTCAACTATCACCAAGATAGCATCATGGCGACGAGATGACATAGGAAGACCAATGATGAAGTCCATGGATATATTATCCCACTTCCACTCTAGTATAGAATGGGACTAGAGTAACCCACCTAGATGGCGGTGCTCCGCCTTGACTCTCTGACACTCAAGGCATCGAGCTACTAACTCGGGGATAAGCTACTGCATTCCTGGCCAATGATATAACTGCCTCAAGTCAGCATGCACCTTCTTAACCCTGGGATGCACTGCATAAGGAGCTCTATGAGCCTCCATGATAATGAAATCTCGCAAACCCCCAGGAGAGGGTACATAGATGTGCCCTCTATGGTGTAATAAACCATTAAACTCTAAAGAGTAGTCCACAAAATTTCCCTCCAGGGCCTCCTGAGTTTAGATCCTCTGACAAACCTCTAGATACCATCCATCCTCTGGCAATCACTGCAAAATATGGTCTCTCAAATCTGTGCTCATGGATATGGTGTAAACCTCATGTCATCTCCTACTTAGGGCATCTGCGACCATGTTCTCCTTCCCTTTGATGTAGTGGACATCAAAATCATACTCACAAAGGAACTCCATCCATCTCCTCTGACGTGCATTAAGGTTAGGCTGGGTGAAGATGTATTGCAAACTCTGATGGTCTGAATGAAGCTCTAAGTGATGACCTAAAAGGAAGTGTCTCCACCTTACAAGTGCATGTACAACTACTGCAAGCTCTAGGTCATGTGTAGGGTAGTTAAGCTCGTGAGTCTTAAGTTTCCTAGACTCGTATGCTATAACCCTACCCTCCTGCATAAGAACTACTCCCAATCCATCTAAGGAAGCATCCTTGCATACCATGAAGTTGGCCATGGGGTCTAGCACAATAAGAATAGGTGCACTAGTAAGTGCCCTTTTCAGATCCTGAAAAGCCCTCTCACACTTCTCTGTCCTCTCAAATTTCTTCCCTTTTCACTGGAGGGATGTGATGGGGTGTGCAACTCTGGAAAATCCCTCAACAAAGCGTCTATAGTATCCTACTAAACCCATGAAGCTCCTAACCTCTATCACACTGGTAGGCTCCGACCAATCCATAATGGCTCTGATCTTTGATGGGTCAACTGAGATCCCATCACCAAAAATAAAATGCCCTAGGTACTTGACCTCTGATCTAAAGAAAGCACACTTCGACAAACTACCGAACAACTGGTTGTCCCTTAAACACTGCAAAACCTACCTCAAATGCTCCTCATGCTCCTTCTCATTCCAGGAATAGATCAATATGTTGTCGAGGAACACAATCACAAATCAGTCAAGGAAGGTGCAGAATACCCCATTCATGAGGCTCATGAATATAGCTGGAGCATTCGTAAGACTGAATGGGACCATAGTGAACTTGTAGTGGCCATATCTGGTGCAGAACACGGTCTTGTGGATATCACTTTCCACAATCCTCAACTGATGATATCCTAACTTCAGGTCTATTTTGGAAAACACTTTAGCACCCTGAAGCTGATCAAACAAGTCATCGATCCTTAGCAAGGGATAGCGGTTCTTGATGGTTACTTTATTCAGTTGCCTATAATCCATGCACAACCGAAGGGATCTGTCCTTCTTCTTCATGAAGATGACTGGTGTGCCCCAAGGGGAGATGCTAGGATGAATGTGACCCTTCTCTAAGAGTTCCTCTAGCTACATCTTGAGCTCATTAAGCTCATGAGTGGTCATCCTATAAGGTGCTCTCGAAACTGGCTCGGCTCCTAGTACCAAATCTATGTGGAAGTCAATATCTCTGCTAGGCGGCATACCGGGTAGCTCAGCTGGAAACACATCTACAAATGCCTCAAGGATGGGATGATCATCTAAAGAAGGCTCCTTCTCATTTTCTTCCTCTCTATCACTGATTGTGATAGCAAACAATTGGCATCCCTTCCGCATGCTCCGCTTAAGCTGCATAGCGGATATCATACGAAGAGACATGGGTCTCTGAATCCCAGTGATTACTATGGGAGCACCATGATCATCCTCACACTCAACCTTTTTCAAGTGACAATCCATCTTGGCTCTGTGGGCATAAAGCCAATCCATGCCAAGTACGATGCCATAAGATCTGAGTGGCATAACTCTAAGGTCTACTAAGGTGGTGGTATTAACAATATAGAGCGGACATCCCCTAACCTCTGAATCCATTGACTCTCTAGCCCTTGAAGCTAACTCCACTTCCCAGCTGACACCTTGCCTTACTGCCACTAGCCCACAATGCTCCACAACCAATGGAGATATAAAGGAGTCAGTTGCTCATGAGTCAAATAATATAGAAATACTACTACCTTTGATCTTACCTGCAACCTCGATGACTGTGGCCTGGTGCTTTGCCTGGTGATTGTCAACCGCTGTGAAGACTCTATGGGACTTTCCCATATCCCCAACTATAGGCTCTGATGTTGCCATCCTCTGATTTCTTGTCATCTGACCCTATGGACACTCTCTCACCATGTGCCCCATGGCTCCACATGTGAAGCAAGCACCGTGTGCCTAGAACTGTGCGCCCTGAGGCCTGGAAAAAGGATGCCCACCTGTCTGGCTAGAACCACTGTACCCACCCCTGGAGGATTGCTGAGCCCGTGTCGGGGGTGTGTATGTACCCTATGCTCTCTGGTCATGCCTAGGACCCTGTGACTGCCACTACTTGGGCTTGGAGCCCTACTATCCCTGAGGGGGCCTCTGTCTTTGACTCTGCTGTGACTACTGCAGAGGAGGGGGTTTATAGGACTCCGAAACATTTCTCTGGTTGCCTTTCCAATGGGGTTTCTGAAACCTGAAAGAGTGGGGAGTCGGGTTTCGGTTCTGGAACCGATCCCTCATGTCCTGTGGCCTGATCTGAATCTCCTCAGCTATAAGGGCCTTCTCTACAGCAACTCGAAGGCTTCCTGGAGCGGCCATCCTCACTAGTCCTGCTATCCCAGCATTAAGTCCCCTGACAAATCGATTGACAAGCAGCTTCTCATCCTTCAGGTAATCTACATAAGGTAGGAGCTCAATAAACTTTCTCTCGTACTGGATCACTGAGAGACTCTTCTACTAGAGGTCGTGGACGTCATCGATCCAATGCTGCCTGAAGTGCTCTGACAGGTACCTCTCTCTGAACCTCTCTATGAAGATTTCCCATGTGATGGTATCTGCAGTGAGTCCACACTTGAATTCCTCTTGCTTCCACCATGTGGAGGTTGTTGATCTCAGAAGGTGGACTGCAACTCATGCCTTCAGATTGCTTTCATAAGATCGCAATGCAAAGCACCGATCTAGGCTCAAAAGCCATGCCTCAGCCTCTACTCCATCAGTAGATCCTCCAAAAGATGGTGGCTAGAGGCACAAAACCTCTCTAATCAGATCTCCTGGTTCCCGACGTGCTCTCTCAAAGTACACAGGTGCTGCTATTGGAGGTGGTCCGAGTAGGTGAACGGACTCCAGCTCATGCTCTGCCTCGCCCTCTATGGGATTAGGAGGTGGACTCCTACTCCGTTTCCTATCTACTGACCTATGACTCCCTGAGTTCTGATTGTCTGCATGATGGTCCACTGCTGGAAGCCTATCCTGCACTATCCCAATCAAGTTCTGAAGAGCTAGCAAGATGTCTCGGTTAGGGTCAACCGGTGGTTTGGGAGGCACTTCTGGGTTCCCTTCTAGAACCAGTTCCTCCCTATCAACATCCTCGCGTGCCATACATGTATGCTTAGGACCCCTTCTGCGCTTGCAAGCTTGTCGCATAGTCGGAGGCATCCTAATGAGAAAATAAAAATAAAATAAATAAACAAATAATTTAATTTTTTTTTTTTTTTTTTTGGGAAAATTTTTAATTAATTTAGATAATTAAAGCAAAATGTAATGGAGAAAGGTTCCTAGTGTCGGAAACCTTGCTCTGATATCAAAATGTCGTGCCCACACTTTTGGGCACAAAAACAGAACAATAAAATTTTTATTTTTTTTCTATTTCCTCCCTTAACTTAAATTTGCAGAAATAAACATGGCAACAGAAATCCTTTTTTTTTTTTGAGACAAAATTTGATACAATTTACAGCAACATAATAAATGTTCAGAACTTAAATAAAATTTACTTTGCTTATAGAATATTTAATTACAATGGCCCATATTTAAAATGGGTGAAATAATCCAACCAGTCTCTCATTCTTAATGATGAGGACTTGATTTAAAAGAATACATTTCTTTAAACAGAAATAAAAGAAAACAACTTAAAACTCTCTCTAATATTTTCCTAGAACAAACGCATGGTATCATTTCTTTTTGCTTTTCTGCATCTGAATAAAAAATCTGTATCTGAATAAAATCTGCAACCAAACAAATTTGCAACTCCTAGATTCTTTTCCCAGCAACCCGCATATAAAATTTTAGGGCTATGACCATGGGGTGCTCACCTCCCAACCTAGGCTTACTAGAAGCCACCCCCGAGCTTGGAGAATCAAGACCTAGATGGGGTTACAACCAAGCAACACAACAAGCAAAGGGGAAAAATTAACACAACAGACACATCCCTTCCCAAGCTGAAACTCCATCACAAAATGTGATGTCTTATTAGGGTGGAAGTGGACCAAGTACCCTAGGGGAGAAATCTGCTAGATAGAACATACAACCAACTCATGGCATCCATGAAAGCATAACCAAAAATCATCCTTAATCCCTACACCCTTATGACCCCCAAAAAGGCAACCATGCCATACTTGCACCCCCTTATGACCCCCAAGTGAAATAACACAAAAGAAAAGCAACAAGGGTCTCATGGACAGACCCTTGAGATCACTCTCAAAATGAGAGCCTCTCACCCTAAGGGTTGTCAAGCTCCTTCCACCCCCAAGACCAATCTTTACTCCCAAGGAAAGGATGGTCTTGAACACTCCCCAAACACAACAATACATAAAACAAAAATAAGCAAGAAATCACATAGATTTTTATAAGTACAACACAAATAAAGAAAAAAAACAATTTCCATTTAAGCATTCTAGAACATTTTTACATTTACATAAGAGGGAAAAGTAACACCAACCTTGACCTGCCAAGGAAAAACTAGGGGAAAGCTTGATGAAGAGCTGCCCAATCCTCAATCTTTTTCTACAATTCCTTAGCCCCAAATTTACTATTCCTAAAACTGGTTTTCCTCCAAAATTTCTCCAAAAATCTCCAAGGATGGAGAGTGGGTGATTAGCTCACTAAGCTTCCATTCTTAGCCTAAGAAGGCCTCTCTCACTCCTTCCAACCTCTTGGATAGAGTGAGGGATCCCCCATTGGGTTGGTCTTCCCTAGGTCTTACACACTCCCTAACCTAGGTACCTAGAGAAGGGAAATGGAATGGGGAAGAGGGATTACTCCCTTCAAGAAGGTTATCCTACCAAGGATGGCACTCCTATAGATGGAATTCGTCCATCTTGGGAAAACCACTTTTTTGGGTGGTTAAACAAGTCCTAAGGGAAAGACACATGGCCAATTTTGGCCTTCACCCATAGGTAGCCAATGAGGCCTAATAGAAATGCTCTAAAATTGACTCTAGGAGTTGATTTGACCCTCAGAAAGTCCACCTAAAGTTAACCTACGGGTCAACTCTAGTTGACCCTCCTTGTGGCTCAGTAACCTAGATTTCTTGGTTCCTTCAAGGATAATTAGGAGATATAACAATTAACAAAAATAAAACTCTCCAAAAAGGTGACATGACAAATTGCCAACACAACATACTACATAGGTGTCAAGTGACACTACAAAATAATTCCACATCACAATACACACGTGGCAATTGTCCCTTAAATGATTTAAACAATTCAACAAATACAATTTACACTCATGCAACATTTTACATTTACAAATAAAATACAATACATAGGGGGTTTTGCCTCTCCAAATAGACAACCCCTAGTTTTACGAACGCACATAGGCCTAGGCTTGATTCTCCATAATATTTCCATGGTCACATGGATAATTTCCTGCACATCTCAATTTAAACATTAGTACTTCCCAATAGCCTCATATAATATAAAACACATAATTAGAATACAATACATTCATTCTGCAAAGACTTGTCATTATAAAATATGATTTATCACAAATCAAAGCAATTCATCATAATCCTCAAAATTTGATCCATCTACAGAATATGCAAACATATTTCTAGCATTATAACAAATCCTAAAATTCAGATAATAACATACATCATCACAATGTTACCCTAATCTAGAATCATATAATATTCTATAAGCACAAGGCATAGAAATGAAGCATCAATACATATATCAATGTTACCAAAATCGTGGGACCATATAAAGTTCTATATCCATAGTGTGTCAAAACTAGCATCCATAATAGTTCCACTATGAAAATAATTGAAGAGATAGGATGGGTCGGGTAGGGCCTGATAAATTGCCATTTTTCTTCGCAGGAGGTTTTTCAAATTTTTAACTTTGAGAGGTAAAAATGAATTGACAATGACACATTAAACCCCTTATATAGACCAAACCCTAATTTTCAAACTTGCTCTGATGGACATAAAATTTGTACCCATGACTAAATCGACTGTCCTGAGTCCATTTTCAGGATTGAAATTGAAATATGACGTCAATTTTCTAGTCAAAATTTCACGACATTGACCACTTTGCACTTTCATCCTCAAGTCACTTCTAGAATCATTCAGCACTCAAATCAATTCTGATTTTAATTCTTCAACATCAATCTTTGTGCTCAAGATTATGATTGCTAAATAGTATGTGTATAGTATACAAATGGGGTCTGCACCTGCAAAAAGGCCAAGCGCCTAGAGCTCACTGCTCAAATACAAATAGGAGTCACACTGACTACAATTGGATGGTTAAATCCAATAATGATGTACTGCTCAAAATAGCATCTTCATATGCTAGATTCAATACCGGTTCAGTTCTGATATACCTTCACAAAAACCTTCTTCACCTTAAAATGATGTCTGTGTGTATATCTCTGCTTATTCTTGCATATATCTTCTTATAATTTCTTTTCCTAATCACATATCAATCTTACAAATAAGATCTTATATATAAACCATAACCTAAGACCAATTTTAGTAGGTCTGCTCTAAAAGATATTACAATAAAACAATTACAAGTAAATCAATAACCAATGCAATATCCGATTCAACATGTCGGCTTAATGCATTTACAATAACAACAAAATCATCTCCAAAGCATGTTGTTCTGATCTGGAACATATAAGCCTACCGGTGCTTACTCTGGATGTATTTGCCGGTAACAACAAATATGCAAACACGAATATGCCAATGAACAAATCTCCAAGACAAAGTGTCCAAATGATGTCTTCGACTTAACCAAGTGTTTTCCATGTCATTCCAAGTGCCGGTGAACCAGATACCGGTGACTGTGCATAAGTCACTTGCTTGCCGATGATTATTGTCAATCCTCCAAAGTGCCAGAGTTGATAAGAGTTAATAGGTGTTGACATCAATGACAAAACCATATCAACATATCCAAAATATGAACAATCTCCCCCTTCGACATTGATGGCAACACAAGATGGAAAAACCATCAAAGTGCCAAAACAGAAATGCCAAATACCAAAAACCAACAATCTCGTAAAAGAGATCATAACCAGAAATCAAAATTGAGATACAGAGAGTAATCAATCTCTCCCAAAGTAATAATCTCTCCCCCTAAGAGTAACATGTGTTTTTCCATATCAATCTCTCCCCCTTTGACATCAAATGCCAAAGCCAATACAAAATACCAACCAATTTAGTATACCAACTACTCCCCCTAAGAAGTAGCTCTCCTCATCAAAGTCGGAAAAAGATTTCTTTGTTAATTCTGCTGGTTGATGACAAACATCAATTGTCTAAGTCTCTACCAGTGGGGGTATGACCCCAAGCTGATCTCTTAGACATTTAAAAGTCTCCTTAGGCAAAGGCTTAGTGAAAATATCTGCAATCTGCTCTTTAGTATTCACATAAACCAGTTTTACTTCTTTTGCTTTAACATTCTCTTCCAGAAAATTCAGTTTGATAGAAACATGTTTAGTTTTAGAATGTAGTACTGGATTCTTAGATATATCAATTTCTGTAGTGTTATCACAATAGATAGTTATATGTTCCTTGCATTTTACCTTTATGTCCTTCAACATTTTCTTAAGCCATAATACCTGTGTACAGTTAGTTGTTGCTGCAACATATTCTAATTTTGTTGTTGATAAAGATGTGCAACTTTGTTTCTTACTCAACCAAGAAATTAATCTATTTCCGAGAAAAAAATGCTCCACCGATGGTGCTTTTTCTATCATCCACATCTCCTGCCCAGTTTGCATCCGTGTATGCACATAATTCAAAGTTTTCCTCTCTAGGATACCATAAGCCAAGATTTGTAGTGCCTTGTAAGTACAAGAAAATCCTTTTTACTACTGATTCATGATTTTCTTTAAGATTACTCTAAAATCTTGAAACAATACATACTACATTCATAATATCAGGTCTTGTTTGTGTCAAATAAAGTAGGCCTCCTATCATAGATTTGTACCTAGTTAGATTAATAGGTGTAGATTCATCCCTTAGTGATAATTTGTCATTTGTAGTCATAGGTGTGCTTACCAGTTTAGAGTTCTCCATCCCAAATTTCTTTAGTAACTCCTTCAAGTACTTGGATTGACTCAAGAATATACCTTTGTCAGTCTGTGAAATCTGCAATCTTAAAAAGAATTTTATCTCTCCAATCATAGAGATTTCAAATTCTTGTTGTATTTCAATAGAAAAGTCTTTACATAGTCCATCTTCTCCTCCAAAGATTATATCATCAACAAAAAATTCTATAACCAAGATGTCATCATTAGTCACTTTATAGTATAAGTTGTTGTCAGCATTACCTTTAGAAAAATCAATATTCAAAAGATATTTATCCAATCTAGCATACCAAGCTCTTGGAGCTTGCTTCAACCCATACAAAGCTTTCCTTAACCTGCAAACCATATCTTTGTTATATGTCAAAGAAAATACATCAGGTTGCTCAATGTAAACTTCTTCTTCAAGATCTCTATTCAAAAATGCACATTTAATATCCATTTGATATACTTTGTAGTTCTTGTGTGCTGCAAAAGCCAAGAATAATCTGACTGCCTTAATTCTAGCTACCGGTGCAAAGGTTTCATTATAATCAATTCCTTCTTTTTGAGAATATCCCTTACACACTAGTCTTGCTTTATTTCTGATTACCTTACCATCTTCATTAATTTTATTTATGAATACCCATTTTGTTCCAATTACATTTTTGTCTTTAGGCTGGGGAACTAATGTCCATGTGTTATTCTTTTCAATTTGTTCTAGTTCTTCCATAGCTTTAATCCAGTGCTTATCTTCACATGCCTCATTAATTGATGATGGTTCAATTTGAGAAATAAGACATACCTCTTCATTTTTCAGTCTTCCTCTTGTCATAACTCCTTGATACTTGTTCCCAATTATCTGATTTTCAAAGTGATTCAGTCTTACATACTGGGGTGTCTTCGTTTGTTGTTATTCCTCAGTTACAATGGAATTTTCAAATGATACCGGTGTAACTGGATCTTCATTCTATACCAGGGGGTTCAATGTAGGTTCATTTGTCAATATCTTTGTTGCCGGTTCAGAGTCTATATACCTTGAAGTTCCTCTAAACTATTCATCAATCTTCACATTTGTACTCTCAACAATTTTCTGCAATATCTTGTTAAAACATCTATATGCTTTTCTCTTAGATCAAGAACCAAGAGTAGGAGTAATGCTTTTCCAATATACTCATCTCTCCTAATATAGCATTTACTTCCAAATATTCTAAAATATTTAAGAGTAGGAGTAATGCCAAACCATAGTTCATGAGGGGTCTTACCGATTTCACCTTTGATGTGAACTTTGTTGAATGTATAGACCCTTGTGGTTAATGCCTCTCTCCAGTATACACATGGTAGATTTGCTTTTGATAACATACTTCTATCTGCATCCAAGATAGTTATGTTTTTCCTTTCTACAACTCCATTTTGTTGTGGTGTCCGGGGTGCTGATAACTGTCTTCTGATTCCATTCACTTCACAGAATATATTAAATTCCTTAGATGTGAATTCACCTCCTTGATCTGATCTCAGACATTTGATTTTCTTGTCAGTTTCATTTTCTACCATCACCTTGAATAATTTGAACTTCCCAAGTGCTTCTAATTTTTCTCTGAGAAAAGTAACCCAACACATTCTAGAATAGTCATCAATGATTAGCATGAAATATCTATCACCTTGTAAGCTTTTAGTTCTAGCTGGACCACATAAATTAGTATGAATTAAGTCAAAAGCATTATTGGATTTTTCTAAAATACTTTTGAAAGATGATCTAACCTATTTTCCAAATTGACATTCCTTACATACCAGATTGTGAGGTTTAACAATCTTAGGTATGTCTCTAACTACCTTAGTAGTACTGATTTTCACCATGCAATCAAAATTTACATGATAGAGTCTCTTATGCCATAGCCAACTTTCATCAATATGTGTAATCAAGAATGTCTTTTCATTGTTATTCAAATGAAAGATATTATCTCTAGTTTGATTACCGGTTGCAATTTCCAAACCAATTCTGTTCATAATTTTGCATTTTCCATTCTTGAATTGTAACTGAAATCCTTTTTCAACTAATTGACCAACACTCAAAAGATTATGCTTTAAACCTTCAACATAGTAAACATTGTTGGTATTATTCTTACCATCAAGAGATATAGTACCTTTTCCTTTGATCAAACAAGCTTTATCATCTCCAAATCTTACCAGACCTCCATTATATTCCTGAAAGTTCAATAATTTACTTTTGTCACCAGTCATATGATGTGAACATCCTGAATCAATGACCCATTCATCCTTAACTTCAATTTTAGCTGCTAGGGCTTGCTCTACCGGTTGAACAGTAGGTGCCGGTTGATCTTCTGTTATAGCAATAAAGATCCATCCATTGTCTGTCGGATCCTCATCAGAATCATCTGTGACTCCTTCATCAGCAAGATAACAGATTTGTCTTTATTCTTCTTAAATCTGTATCTCTGATATTCAGGGTTAGGCTTGTATTTTATTCTAGCTTCTTCTCTTAATCTAGCATGTATATTAGAGCATCTTGAAGCCATATGACCAATCTTATTATAGTTAAAACATTTAAAGGGTGCTTTATCTTCATACTTACTTCCAACTAGACCTTTAGGCATTTTTCTTGCAAATAGTGCTTCAAGTTCTTCATTTTCTCTCCTACTTTCTTCAAGTTCTCTTGCATAAAAGGCTTTCCAATCAGATTTGTCAAATGATGGTGTAGATGATGTTGATGCCTTAAAAGCTAAATCTGTCTTTATAGTAGCAATAGGACCAAATTCCTCAATTTCTAAAGCTGAAAGTTTTCCAATCAATGTGTCCCTAGTTACTAATGTATTAGGCATTGTTCTTAACTCATTTATAATAGTAACTTTCATTTTATATGCCAGTGGAAATCATCTTAAAACTTTTGAAACAATTTCATCTTCACTTAAGGTTCCTCCACAACATTTAATACCCAAAGCAATTTCATTTACTCTTTCCATAAAAGCAAAAATCCTTTCATCTTCTTCCATTTTGAGATTTTCATACCTGACCCGAAATCTTTCAAGTTTTGCAATTTCGACTATGGAATCTCCTTCATTCAATGTTTCCAAATGGTCCCAAATAGCTTTAGCAGTAGATCTATCTAATAATCCCATGATTTGCTGATCTGATAATGTGCTCAAAAGTTCTTCCCTTGCTTTGCAATCATTTTCCTCATCTTTTCCTAAGGTAGGTGGATCAGGTTGACTTTGAGTAGGAGCAATATAGCCATTCTTTGTAACATCCCAGATGTCTTTTCCAATGTAATTCAGATGTGTCTCCATCCTGATCTTCCATATGCCATAGTTGGTTCCATCAAGTTTAGGAATGTCCTTCCTGAAATAGTTAGTAGACATTGGATCTCCTCAAGTTGTTAAACTTCTACAAAAAGAGGACTTGGCTCTGATACCAATTGTTAGGTCCCAGAGACAACTGAGAGGGGGGAGGAGGTGAATTAGTTGTCTAATAAATTCAAACCAAAAAAAACTTAACTAACCCTAATGCTTAATACCGATAAACCAAACTTTATGCCGGTAGACAGTTTATCAGTTAATTGCAGTACCGGTAAAGATTAATTCATGAAACAGAAAGACAATAACATCCACAACACATAACACCAATATTTGTACATTAAAACCCTGTAAGGGGAAAAACCACAGTGGGAAACCTTACCCACAATCAGATGATACTAATGCAGATAGTATGTGTATACAAATGGGGTCTGCACATGTAGAAAGGCAAAGTGCCTAGAGCTCACTTCTCAAACACAAATAGGAGTCATTGACTACAATTGGCTGGTTAAATATAATAATGATGTACTGGCCAAAATAGCATCTTCATATGCTGGATTCAGTACCAGTTCGGTTCTGATATGCCTTCGCAAAAACCTTCTTCACCTTCAAATGATGTTTGCATGTATAGCTCTTCTTATTCTTGCATATACCTTCTTATAATTTCTTTTCCCAATCGCATATCGATCTTACAAATAAGATCTTACATATATACCATAACCTAAGACCAATTTTAGTAAGTCGGCTCTAAAAGATATTACAATAAAACAATTACAAGTAAATCAATAACCAATGCAATATCTGATTCAACATGTCGGCTTAATGCATTTACAATAACAATCAAATCATCTCCAAAGTGTGTCGTCCTGATCTGGAATAGATAAGTCTGTCGATGCTTATTCTGGACCTATTTGCTGGTAACAACAATTATGTAAACACGAATATGTCAATGAACAAATCTCCAAGACAAAGTGTCCAAACGATGTCTTCAACTTAACCAAGTGTTTTCCATGTCATTCCAAGTGTTAGTGAACAATATATCCTGCCAGTGAACCAAATACTGGTGACTGTGCATAAGTCACTTGCCAGTGAACATTGCCAATCCTCCAAAGTGCCAGAGTTGATAAGAGTTAATAGGTGTTGACATCAATGACAAAACCATATCAACATATCCAAAATACCAACAAACTCTAGCTTAAATCTTTTCAGTCAAAGAAAATCAATTAAACCTTGTTACTAGGGGAATCTTAACTAAATCACGTTGTATTAGGTTGAGATTCTTCGATGTCAAATAAACCAATCTTTAGGGGCATAACAATTTTTGTCCTTATATGAATCAATCTTTAAATCGGTGTTCAGTTTCATCACATCAAATCAAGTTGGACATTCTCGCTTTGCTAGTTGGTTCTTGTTTAATCAAGTTCGGAATCGATTTTATCTCTCGCTTAGTCGATTCTTGTTCAATCAAGTTTGGAATTGGTTTTATCTCTCTCTCAGTCGATTCTTGTTCAATCAAGTTTGGAATCATTTTTGTTTCTTTGCTCAATCTAGTTCAATCAAGTTCTAGATCGATGCTCATTTCTTGATCAATCAAGTTCAAGAATAGTATCTTGCTCTGCATTGATTCTTGTTCAATCAAGTTTAGGATCGGTATCGCTTTAATTCAATCTATTTAGTTTCATCATTTCAAATCAAGTCAAATATCTCTCTCTTCATCAGTTTGTGATCCATCAAGTTCAGAACTGATATCTATTTAACATCAACTATTCTTTGAACCAACGTGTTGCTTGCACATTAATTCAAAGAGGGGCAAATGTAATACCCTAAAATTGGTCACCTAAACAATGGGCCCCTAATCTTGACAACATCACCAAGGTCCTAGCCAAAGGCAGTTAAATCAACCTTGAGCACAAAATTAATTAATTCTTCAATCAATAATGTTACATGGCAAATAAATCACTCTATATTAATTCAATATTTATTTAATTAATTAAATCATTCCAAGTAAATTGTTTTGATCAATTATTCTATTTATTAAATTAAATATCCTAGCATATTTAATTAATAAATCAATTTGCCATTTAAATCAAGAAAAAAAGGAATTAATTTAAAGAAAAAGCTGAATAAATTTACAAAAAGAGATTAATCACAAAAAGAGGAATTAATCCACAAAAGAAAGAGTTAAATTAATCTGCAAAAGAAAAGAATTAAATTGAGAGAAGAAATCAAACTTAAGATATTTCTTTTTCTAAAATTGAGATAACTTGAGAAATTTCAAAAAAGCAATTAAATTGAATTAATCATTTTCTCTAAATTTAAAGCTCAAAGATTTTATTGAGGAAAGAGGTTCAGTTGCATTGAAAAGGGTTTTTTTAAATAAAAATATTGAGCAGATTAAAGAAATGTGCATGGAATCAACTAATTTTATCTCCAATGCAAACTCAGACTTATAATCTGAATGCATTCAATCAAGCTATAATAGAATCTATCTCAAGATTAACTTAATATGATCTCTCACTTATTTTAATTAACCTGGATTGTGCTTTTTCTAGAGGAATCTCAACTGCTCATTGTTAATCGATCTTGACTGTTGGTCTCTCTCTTGACTCTCTATAAATTTAGCACTTCATCTCTCATTCAAGACACCCTAGAGATTTATTGTTATTGTGCAGTTTTTGCTCTGGAGTCATTGAAATATTGTGCTTTGAGATTATTGTATCTTAGTTTAGCTTTTGGCATACTTAGTTTAATCATGATTGCTTGAATTCATCTAGCTTAATATTCATTCATCTAGCTTAATCTTTATTTGTCTAGCCTAATCTTCATTCATTTAGCTTAATATTTATTCATCTAGCTTAATCTTGCATCCATTTATCTTAATCTTGTGCTCATATAGATTAAATCCTTCGTCTTGGTTTAGTCTAGTCACTGGTATTGCTTAGACAAATCTGAGAGAAATTCTATACTCGCATCTTTTAAAAGGCAATAGGTCGATTTGTTATGGTTTTTTATATCCATGATTATATCTATCTAACCATGCATGCAATGACTTAATTAAAGTGTTGTGGCGTATAGATTGCAGACTTTATCCACTTTTCACACACACAAGACTATGATGTTTCCAACCTTTTTGGTACTGATAGTTCGAATGATTTGTCAATTTTGTGAAGTCTCTAAGAAGACAAAATTATAGAAGTGATAGATGTTGTAAGTGGCCTAAGAGGAAGGGGGAGACAGATCAACTATGTTAATATCATAGAGGCAACAAATAGAATGAATTAATGTAGTGATCATAATAATCATTATCATTGTATACATAATGCACGAATAAGATACCAAAAGAAACAATTATAATCACAAGTAACCACTACTAATGTAGATTGAATATGATAACGTATGCACTTATCATAAGATAAATATTGGTTAAGGGTAATCACTAACTAAATTAGTAATGAAGTGGTGTGTTAACAACATACATGTCTCTTGGCAACATAACTTATCAGCTCCACGAAGATATAAGAAGGTAGTCACAATCATCCCAAGAGGCATGGTCGAAGTTGCAGATAAAAGATTACGACACTTGGTAGATTCCCATTGCATATTAACACAACCTAGACCAAAGAGAGCAACATCCATTGTTGCATGTATACATTTCCAGATCGGAACAACAACCAACAACTCAAGATGACATCAACAAATTTGTAATTACTTATATACTGACATACTAGATATAGAAAAGACATAAGTGGACATCGATATCACACTTATCAATCCCTCTACATTGATTTGGGAGAAAAAGGAAGGTTTATTAGCCTTACCAAAGATTCATTGCATACTCATATCAAAATATCATAAATGGGCTCATATCTCTGTATATATATAAATTGTAGATCTAGATAATATCACTTTGGAAACTATTATGGGTTATATCACACATTTCATCTATTTGTCCTCTAGTTCATATATTGTTCCTTTGAAGATTATTATTATTGTTCAATGGTTGTATTCATTTGCCAAAAGGAAAATATCTCTTATTAATAGATAATTGTGTTTAACACAATGTACCACTGAAAGGGGGGGATGAATCAATGGTTCCTAATCTTTTTCCTTTTAAATCAGCCTTAGAATATTGATTGTTATCCTAAGCTATAAAAAATCAAACCGGTAAGACAAAAGAGACTATCAAAAGGGACAATCACACAAATGCAACCCACAACACCAGATATATGAGGAAACCCCAATATGGGAAAAACCTCATTGAGCAATGATGTTGGAGACTACTCTAACCCAGCCCCACAAATGAAACACTGAATTACAAAGATTTACGGAACCAACCCAAGGAGCACCAAGCTCCAGCTTGGTGAGGTATATTGAAATACAATTTTGATATAGTTATATCTTCTTGTTGCAAATGAGTTCTGCAACTCTTGAACAAATAGGTCTCTATCGGTTCATAGTCTTCTCTTCTTTACTAGTTCTCACACTACCAGTTAACAAATTTCTCTCTCTACTTCTTGGCCTCTCTTCTCTCTTTTCACAACCTCTCAACACACTGCATCACACTGTGATACCTTCTTGATCAATCACATCTCACTAGTTAGCTTGACTGTTGGACCTGCTATAGTTTACCAGTACTCTATCACAATCGATTAAACCCTCTCACTAGTTTTCTTGTTAACTTGCTCTGCAACTTTCTTAAAATAAATTCTAAGGGAGATGATCCTTCTCTACACTCAAGTTCTCTTCACTCTTCTTCTTCTCCTCAAGCATCAATCTTTTTCTGTCTCGAGCTCCTCTATTTATAATCTTGGATTCCTGCCTAAAACCACATTCAACAATGTTGTGTTAGGTTTTGATTTCTCCAAATCAAACCCAATCAGATTTGATTTGATCTACTTTTTCAGGGATATGATTTTCATGAAAATGATCAATACTAGCCAATCTTCGCATTTCAATGTGCATTTTCTAAATTTGGAGGTCTGCAACATGCTTTTCTATTTTTCTCTTTCATTTGACATTAATGGATTTGTTGTTTTCTTCACCAAACAGGTACAAGGATCAAATATTCTTGCAGGATCAGTTCAGTCACTTTGTCAGCTTGCCTTCCTCAAGCCACAATCCATTGGCTTCCTCTATGACTTGTGGGTTCCTCATAAAAGCTGGCCTTCTTGTAGAATTGTTATGTTGATGCACACTCCACTAACCTATGAAATCCCTCCTCCACCTTGCATCCAATTATCATGCTTGTCGACATCCACCTCTGCTTGGATTCCTATGTCAATTTGACATTCTTTGTCCACCAAGGTAGACTACCTGTTTAGTTCATCGTACCAGTATGACCATAAAACATCCTCTTTGTTCTACTCACTAGTTGTTGTGCCTTCATAACAACCAAACAACCTTCATCCCAGTTTGTGCCTTACCGGTAAGATTTCTTTCTGTCTGCTCCCTCTCATGTGTATTACCATCATACTGGTCACCACTTCTTACTTACCAGTGACCTTGCCAAACTAGTTGACATCAATGACAACTTAATACCAATAATTCCAACAATATCCCCCTTTGGCATTGATGTCAACTTACTGCAAGACATCTTGCCAATACATTTCTCCCCCTTTCATACAATGACAAAGGGTACTATCCACTCCCCCTTTGATCCATACCAAACTCCCCATTTGACTGCTACCAGTGATTGTAGTCAGTACTGAGATTTGGTTCAAGAGTTATAGATGCTTTTATGAACTCCCCCTAAAGCATATAAATCCTTCATTTTTCAAGTGCATAAGGCAGATGACACAACTCCCAACTTGTGTCTTAGGTACTCAAAAGTTCTTACCAGAAATGATTTAGTGAAAATGTCTGCTACTTGTTCTCTAGTAGGGACATAGTTCATATTTACTTCTTGTCCTTCAACCTTCTCTCTGAGAAAATGATACTTGATGGCTATATGATTTGTCTTAGAATGCATCACTGGATTCTTGGCTATCTTGATAGGACTCAAATTATCACACCAGATGAGTATAGGATCAATGATGTCCACTTGTATGTCTTTGAGGGTTTTCTTCATCCAAAGTACCTAAGAGAAGCATTTAGCAACAACAATGTATTTTGCTTCAATAGTTGATAGAGAAACTAAGTCCTACTTCTTTCTATGCCATGAGACCAACCGATCACCTAGGAAGAATGCACCACCACTTGTGCTCTTCCAGTCATCAATGCAACCTGCCTAATCAGCATCAGTGTATGCTTCCAAGATGAATTTCCCTTGTTTAGGGTACCATAATCTATAACTGAGTGTTCCTTGGAGGTACCTAAATATTTTGCTTACAACATTCATATGTGACTGCTTATGTGTAGCTTGGAATGTGGCCACCATGCACACTGCCTAAACTATATCTGGTCTAGAAGCAGTTAGATACAATAGACTTGCTATCATGGATCTATACAATGTTTGATCCACCACTGGTAATTCATCATTCTTTCTTAATTTTCTTATAGTCACCATGGGGGTACTTACTGGTTTACAATCCTCCAGTTGAAATTTCTTCAACATATCCTTTGCATACTTGGTTTGTGAGATAAAGATTCCCTTATCTTGCTGTAATATTTGCAAACCAAGGAAGTATGTTAATTCACCAAGCATTGACATCTCAAATTTTGACTGCATCTGATTAGCAAATTCTTTGTATAGGGTGTCCTTATTGCCTCCAAAAATAATGTCATCTACATACACAACCGCAACGATCATGTGGTTTCCATCTTTTTTTATGTATAAATTGCTATCAGCACTCCCATTTTTAAATCCTTACTCCTTCAGGTATGGATCCAATCTTGAATACCATGCTCTAGGAGCTTTCTTTAAGCCATGCAGAGCCTTCTTCAACTGACACACAAAGGTTTCATCATCATGTAGCAGAAACCCTTCTAGTTTCTCTATGTACACTTCTTCCAAATTTCCATTTAGGAAGGCAAATTTTACATCCATCTGATATACTTTATAACCCTTGTAGGTAGAAAAGGATAGAAACATCCTAATTGCTTCTAATCTCGCTACCAATACCAAAGTTTCTTCAAAGTCAATGCCCTCCACTTGAGAGTATCCTTTGCACACAAGTCTAGCTTTATGCCTAACAATTTTACCTTCTTCATTCATCTTCTTACAGTAGACCCACTTATTGCCAATGATGTTCTTGTCTTCTGATCTAGGGACTAATTCCCAAGTTTTGTTCTTCTCAATCTAGTGCAGTTCTTCCTCCATGGCATCTATCCATTCTTTTCTTTTGCTGGCCTCATTGAATGTCTTAGGTTCTACTTCAGTCATGAGGGAGAAGTTGACTTGTTCATCATTTTGGGCAAGTCTTCTTCTAGTCTGCACACCATCACTCTTATTTCCTAGAATTTTTTCTTCTGGGTGATTCATTTGCACATACCAGTCGGGAGCCTTCTTGGATGCTTCTTCTAGTTCATTGTCTGACTGAGATTCCTCACCTTCATCACTAGAATCATCATACCTTTTTACCTATGGTTGACTTCCTTTGTGCATATCCTCATCAACTTTTACTTGCACACTCTCAATGACTCTTCTTAGTCTTTTGTTATATCATTTGTAGGCCTTGCTATTAGATGAGTAACCAAGGAAGATTTCTTCATCACTCCTGGAGTCAAAGCTACCTAGACCATCCATATATATTTTGATAACACTTACTTCCAAATACTTTCTAGTATTTGACTGATGGCTTCAGATCATACCATAACTCATAAGGTGTCATTCTTCTATTTGTTATTAATTGAACCCAGTTTGAGGTATATGCAACAATATGAATGTTGGCATTGTGTTGTCATTGATGTCATCGGTATGGAATGACTACCGGTATGAGTGATTTATGTGCAACACTATCAAGGAGGATTATGGGTTGAGATATCTTTGATATCATCTTGTGTTGCAAGACACCGGTAAGGTAAGGATGAATGACCACTGGAGTCATCGGTACACAAGTTAGTACCTGACTTGTTTGGGTGGAATGGTAAGGTGACTGGTGTACAAGCTAGATGGCCAAGGTGCTTGAGCTGTTGTTTATGATGAAGAGGCAGAATGTTACCTAAATCACATCAACACCAGAAGAGAAGAATGAACAGGTCACCAATATGTGGTAAGGTTGCAAAACAACAGGACATTCACCGGATGAAGATGCAGTCATCAAGAGAAGGAAAGGCTGAGTAGATGCAAATAAGGGAATGTGGTCTAACTGAAGATTGAGTCTAATAAAGGTTGATGGCATAGTGTCATCAAGAGTGTTTACTGGTATGTAAGTCCACTGGTAATGTGGACAAGGTGCAGATGCATAAGACTCCCCATTTGATGAAGTTGTGCATAAGGCAGGTTTAGCAAGAGTGTTGACCGACTGAGTAGTCCACCTGAAGAGAAGCAGAGTGCAAGGTTGATGACAAACTAGTTTGAGGGTTTAACCGGTAGGGTTAGTATATCAGTAGATGAACCTAGTAATGGAATTGGTCAGTGGTCCAATCCATATGGACATAGTTTTTCAAGCAAAGGAGGATGCCAACATGGAAGCCACATGGAGATGAAGTGGCAAGCATGCAAAGGTTGGTGGAGTGTCATGTTTCTATAGGTGTGCACTTAATATGGATCCCATGATTTGTGGATCGAATCAGAAGAATGTGGCTCAAGGAAGAATGAGCGACATAGACAAATCAAGGAGTTGTTGGTGCCTAGATTTAAGCAAGAAGTTCATATTGTGAGAAGACCTTGAGAAGGAAACAACATAAATATTAATGGCATTTTGACAGAGGCAGGTTGAGAGACAAGGTCATGGTTGCTAAGATTAGAAGATGTGTATTGGAAGGTGCATTAATGGAAGAGATGTATAATTTGCTGTCTGGGAGATCAGATCGAACAAGATCTGATTGGATTTGGTTTTCCTCAAAGATGATGAGGAAACCCTAACCGCCTGAAGTTTGAATTGGTTTTTAGTGGGAAAACCAGTCTATAAACATGTAAGCCAAAATCAGAGAAGATTGTCGCTAGATGAGAGAGTAGAGATACTGCATAGAAGAAGATGGTTCTATTGCAAAGTGATTGAGTGTTACTCCTGCATGTAAGAGAAAATCAGTCAAGTGCTCAACAAATATCTGAGAAGATATTGAGTTTGAGAGAGAACCAAGTTGAAGTGTTCAACCAGTAGTAGTGTAGAACTGGTAGTGGTTATATCAACAGAGCAAAAGTGAAGAGAGCTACATAGAAGGTAGACAGTGGATCAACAAAGTGTAGTATCGGTGAAGAGAAGAGAAGTGAGGAGAAGATCCAGTAGAGTAGAAGGAGAGTAGAGGTTAACCCATAGAGTTTATCAATAGTGAAGCAGTAGATGAGAGCAACAGGAGAAGTGTACCGATGTAGCAGAGAAAGTATCTCACCGACAGAGTAAGATATATGAAATTGTTACAAGATTCACTTGTAGCAAGATAAATACTTTTGTATTTGATGTTTTTATTGTGATCATTGAGTTGTAGCTCAATGTAGGGGTTATAGCTCAATTGGGTTGCTTCCCATAAAGAACTTAGGGGTTGGTGCTCCTTGGGTTGGTACCCTAAATTAGGGGTTGGTGCTCCTTGGGTTGGTGCCCTAAATTAGGGGTTGTAGCTCCATAGGTTCATGCCCTAAACATTGTAACAAAATTTTGATTGTGAGGTTGGATTAGAGCAGTAGACTCCAACAACATTTCTCACCGAGGTTTTTCCCATCTAGGGTTTTCCTTGTATATGCTGGTGTTATGTGATGTCCCCTTGTATGATTGCATTTGTGATTAGTCTCCCCACTAACTAATAAGTTTGTTCTAAGTTAGATCTAGTAATCTATATACTCACATAAGTCAATTAAAAAGAAAAGTTTGAGAACCATTGATTCACCCCCCCTCTCAGTGGTGCATTGTGTCTAACAATTGGTATCATCACATAGGTTCCCAGTTAGATGAGCTTACTCCATCTTGGGTAGATTTTGGCTTAAGGACACAATGGTTTGTTTAGTGTCAATCCCTACTCCAATCCTCAATGGATCAAACTATGCCATTTGGAGTTGCAGAATGGAAATCTACCTATCCTCCCTAGGTTATGATGTTTGGATGGCAGTTGTTAATGGGCTTCCTAGGAATATCAGTCCTCCCACTAGATCTGAAGAAAAAAGAAGATGCTTGTGCAATGAGGAAGTCATGAAGGCCATATTCAGTGGGCTCACCAATGATGTCTCCTCACTGGTGGATAAGTGCAAATCAGCAAAGAGTCTATGGGATAGACTAAGGAAACTCTATGGAAATGAATCCTGTACCACTAGACCAGCTTGTGAGAGTGAGAAGAACAATGTTGAAGATACATGTGAAGATGACAGAGGTAGTTCAGATTGTTGCTACAATATTGGTGATGTGGAAACTCATCTCTTCATGGCCTATGAGACAAACATTAAGAATCACTCATCAAAAGGGGATAGTGCAGATAGATCGTACCGGTATGATGTGTTTGAAATGATGATGATGTAGAAGTAGATCTTGAGTGTGAACCGGTAAGTGCTCTAGAGGAGCTTCAAAATGTTAGAAATGATTTTAAAATCTACAAAAGATCAGTTCATGAGGATTGCAACCAGTTGAGATCCTTCCTTGAAGTATTAAACCAAAAGGTTGTTTTATTTACCACTCAACTAGAAGAGACAAAAAGATTGATTGATGATTTGAAATCAACCTTGGACTCCAAGGAAAGTGAAATGGAGAATCTGAGAAATGAATACAAGCTATTCAAGAATGCTACTATAGTAGAGCAAAATCGGCTAACAAAATGCCTTGAGGGATCTGAGACATGCATCTCAGATTTGAAGTCTCAAGAAAAGAACACCAAGGTGTACCGGTGTGAAGATATAGCATTTAGGCTAGAAGTTAAAGATAAAGAATATCAGAAGCTACTTGGAGAAATGGAGTTTCTCCGAAATGACCTTGAGAAGTGTCAGGATGAGCTCAAGGTAAGAATCCGGTTTGATGGTAGCAGTGAGTCCTTGGAAAAAATGTTGAAAAAGCAAAAGCATGCCAAGGACACTGAAGGATTAGGAAGTGGTGCTGGTGAATGCTCCACTAGCAAGAATATCCCCCACAATGACATTTAGTTTGTCTCCTCAAATGAAGAAAACAAGGGACAAACCTTCACATTAAAAAATGCTCCTCAGAAGAAGGTTGACCTAAGAACAACCGGTGAAGACATGCAGATAGAAAGGAAGACTGGTCCTACAAGAAGAAGGAATAGTGTAGATCCCAAAGGTAAAGGGAAGATGGGAGAAGACAACTTCACTAGAAGTAGGAAAATGAGGAAGCAACAAAGAAGACCTCCTACTGGCAGAGGACAAAGAAATGCTACCACCCATAGGGAAAAGCAAGTGTAGGAGAAGAAGAGACCAGATAGAAGAGCTGCATAGAATGGACAACCAATGATCCATTCTCAAAGAAGAAGAAATGGGGATACAAAATTGGTAAGATCTCCTCATGCATGGAAAAATAATTTTGTAAGGCATATGCCATCCTTTACCAGTTACTTCTTTGCATGTAATGTTTATGGCTATAGGGTACATGAATGTAGAAAGAGATCTAGAAAGAACAATATAGGATCTTATGGACATCATGCATATGCGAAAAATGTATCTAGGAGTAGATAAATGCATGTCCCCTCTCCCGGTTATGTTAGAAAGAATCCATTTGATGTTGTATGTTATAACTTCAATGGATTTTTCCATAGAGAGATTTACTGTAGGAAGAGGAACCTATAGTCACATGAAGGCTGGTATAACTATGCTCTGTAGAAAAGTGAATACAGAGCATATGGAAGTCAGAGACCTACATGGAACCAAAGGAGAAATGTCCCTACAGGAACAAGAGGTCCACCGGTTTCGATTGCCAATCACAACAACATGACTAGAAGAAGATGGTCAAACCGATATGTCAAAAGATTCCCCAATCATGAAGTTGGGATGGATGTTGTGTGCTACTATAGCACTACTTCTGGCTATGATGGAGAATCAAGAAATGGAAGGACCCATCAATAAAAGAAGGAAAGACCTACTCCCAAGCCTGAAAATGGGAAGATGAATGAGACGAGGCAAGTATGGAGGAAGAAGACCATGAACCGACACTATGCATCCAATGCACTAGTGATATCTCCTAAGGCCTAAAGGAGATGCAGAACTTAGGGGAGTTACATATTGATCGAATCATTCACCCCCTTAGTGGAAGTACACTTGGAATAACAAGGTGCTACTAGTATGAAAGAAGAAAATGAGATGATAAAGTGTGTAGAGGTTGCCTTAACTACACACCTACATATCAGAGATGGATCACTATTGTTGTGTCAAAATTTAATGTGTTTAACAATTGGTATGAGATAATGATTGGAATCAAAAAAAAAATGACACAAAGGTCAAGAGTCATAAGAAGGTGATTCAGTAGTGATAGTGGACTAGTACAGGAAATCGATATGTGTAGGATGTTACCGTCATAGATCCTAACAGGTACTTGCAGGTTATGTAAGACAATGAAGTTGGAGATCATTACAATAGCCCCGGTAGCATTGAATTTGAAGTTCATGTCTTAGGTGATATTGGAAAAGACCTAAAAAACATATGTTGGCCTAGTGGTTGACTATGTAGGCATGCATGTTTGTGGGCTAACCGGTTAGAATTATGACTTCATGATGATATTGTATGGCATTGTGTTTGTCCAGGATCATGTCATAAGCTATGAAGAAATAATGAAGCTAAAATATCATCAGATGATCTCACCTGCATAGCTCAACCGGTACATGGAGATGATTGGAGGTCCCGGTATTAGACCTCACCAAAGATGAGGACCTAAGATGTATGACTCAGGGGGAGTTCAAGTGGCTATGATGCAAAGCTGGAATGCTTGAACTTGGAAGAGTAAGTGTACTAATTGCCTAAAATTGCAGATGATGAAAAGTTATAGTAGGAATACCCAAGAAAATTTCATTATAAGGGGTATCTACCTATCATTTGGTTGGTTGTATTCATACTAAAATCACATTTGATTCCTACTTGTCAGTTGGTTGGTTGTATTGGTAGTACAATCACATTTGATTCCTCAAGAAATTTGGGATCAAATGGGAGGTGTGCGGTTTGACCAGTAGGTAAGTAGTGCTCACTGACACATCCCTCTACAATTGAGTATTTTATCAAATAGTATAAAACTTGCATGCTCAATTGTTGTCAGTTGATGGTTGAGTCCTCCGTCTCAAATGTCGTGACTTGAGAAAATGTAACAAAATGCAACAATTCATATCAAAGAAGGAGAGACATCTGGTAAAGACAAAGGAGGAGAAAGAATTCTATCAGTGACCAATACATATAGGAAGGAATGATATCCTAACAGTGCCCTTTTCCATTGTTTTCAAAGGGGGAGAAGGATTCTATAGTATACAACATACTACATGTGTTGAGAATCCATAGACTAGAGAAAGGGGGAGAAGGAGTATGTAGTATGTCAGATACTACATGAGTTGACATCAATGCCAAAGGGGGAGATTGTTAGTATTGTGGTGTCATTGATGTGACCGATATGGAATGACTACCAGTATGAGTGATGTATGTGCAACACTATCAAGGAGGAGAATAGGTTGAGATATCTTTGATATCATCTTGTGTTGCAGGACACCGGCAAGGTAAGGATGAATGACCACTCGAGTCATTGCTACACAAGTTAGTGCCTAACTTGTGTGGATGGAATGGTAAGGTGATAGGTGTACAAGCTAGATGGCCAAGGTGCTTGAGCTATTGTTTATGATGAAGAGGCAGAATGTTACCTAAATCACATCAACACTAGAAGAGAAGAATAAAAAAGTCACCATTATACAATAAGGTTGTAGAACATTAGGACTCCCATCGGATGAAGATGAGTTCATCAAGAGAAGGCAAGACTGAGCAGATGCAAATAGAGGAATGTGGTCTGACTGAAGATGGAGTCTAATAAAGGTTGATGACATAGTGTCATCAAGAGTGTTTACCGGTATGTAAGTCCACTGGTAATATAGACAAGGTATAGATGTAGAAGACTCCCCATTTGATGAAGATGTGCATAAGGAATGTTAGCAAGAGTGTTGATCGACTAAATAGTCCACCTAAAGAGAAGAAGAGTGCAAGGTTGATGATAGACTGGTTTGAGGGTTTAGCCGGCAGGGTTAGTATACTGGTAGATGAACCCGGTAATAGAATTTGTTAGTGGTCCAATCCATATCGACATAGTTCAAGAAGAGGAGGATGTTGACATGGAAGCCACATGGAAATGAAGTGGCAAGCATGTAGAGGCCAGTGGAGTGCCGTGTAGAGATAGGTGTTTATAGAAGTGTGCACTTAATATAGATCTCATGATTTGTGGATCAGATCAAAAGAGTGTAGCTTGAGGAAGAATGAGCGACAAAGATAAATCAAGGATTTGTTGGTGCTTGGATCTAAGCAAGAAGATCAGATTGTGAGAAGACTTCAAGAAGGAAATAATAGAAATATTAATGGCATTTTGACAGAGGCAGGTCCAGAGATGAAGTCGTGGTTGTTAAGATTAGAAGATGTGTATTGGAAGGCGTATTAATGGTGGAGATGTACAATTTTTTCTATCTGGGAGATCAGAATGGACAAGATCTGATTAGATTTAGTTTGCCTCGAAGATGATGAGGAAACCCTAACCACCTAAAGTTTGAATTGTTTTTGGTGGGAAAAATAGTCTATAAATATGCAAGCCAAAATCAGAGATGGTTGCCACTGGATGAGAGAGTAGAGCTACTGCATAGAAGAAGAGAGTGCTACTATCAAGTGATTGAGTGTTACTCCTGCATGTGAGAGAAAATCAGTCAAGTACTTGATGAATATCTTAGAAGATAGTGAGTGTGAGAGAGAACCAAGTTGAAGTGTACAACGAGTAGTAGTGTAGAATTGGTAGTGGTTATATCGACAGAGTAGAAATGAAGAGAGCTACAGAGAAGGTAGACAGTGGATTGGCAGAGTGTAATACTAGTGAAGAGAAGAGCAGTGAGGAGGAGATCTAGTAGAGTAGGAGAGTAGAGGTGAATCGGTAGTGAAGGAGCAGATGAGAGCAGCAGGAGAAGTGTACCGGTGTAGCAGAGAAGGTATCTCACCGACATTGTAAGATATATGAAATGGTTACAATATTCACTTGTAACAAGATAACTACTTTTGTATTTGATGTTTTTATTGTGATCACTGAGTTGTAGCTCAGTGTAGGGGCTATAGCTCCTTTGGGTTGTTGCCCATAAATAAGTTAGGGGTTGGTGCTCATTAGGTTGGTGCCCTAAATCAGGGGTTGGTACTCTTTGGGTTGGTGTCCTAAATCAGGGGTTGTAGCTCCTTGGGTTGATACCCTAAACATTGTAATAAAGTTTTGATTGTGAGGATATATTGGAGCAGTAGACTCCATCAACATTGCTCACTGAGGTTTTTCCCATCTTGAGTTTTCCTCATATATGTTGGTGTTATGTGATGTCCCCTTGTGTGATTGAATTTGTGATTGGTCTCCCCACTAACCAGTAAGTCTGTTCTGAGTTATATCTAATAACCAGTATACTCACATTAGTCAATTCAAAAGAAAAGTTTAAGAACCACTGATTCAGGCCCCCTCAATTGTGCATTGTGTCTAACAATAAACAACTTTCTTCCAATATGTGTCTAGCAGACTAGCCTCATTTAACATGGTTTTGGCCATCTCTTTGACTGTCTTGTTCTTCCTTTCTACTACACCATTTTGATGTGGTGTCCTAGGGGTTGATTATTTCCTTCTAATTCCATATTTTTCACAATAGTCTCCAAATTCATTTGATGTGAACTCTCCACCCTGGTCTGATCTTATACATTTTAGCTTGCACCCACTTTCCTTCACCATATTCCTAAAGATCTTGAATATGTTAAATGCTTGTGACCTATCTTGCAGGAAAGTGACCCAAGTCATTCTTGAATAATCATCAATAAAGAGTATAAAATATCTTTCACCAGCAAGTTCTCTTGTCCTAGTTAGACCACATAGATCTGTATGCACAATTTCAAGTGGTCTTGAGGTATTGTGCTCTTTTGTCTTGAATCTCACCTTAGTTTACTTTCCTTTCACACATTCATCACAAAATGTGCTTACAAGTTTGATGATGGGTGGGATATTCCTCACACACCCCTTTCTACTTACTATAACTAAGTTGTCAAAAATTATGTGGCCTAATCTTTGGTACCACAACCAGCTTTCATCAACCTATCCTATCATGAATTAGGATGCATAGCATTCCTTGAAGTTGTAAACATTGCCATTTGTTCTTTTTCCTTCCACCACATCCTGACTGGTACTGTCTTTCTTTATCTAGCAACCGATTGAGTCAAAGGTGAATTTATAACCTTTGTCACACATCTAACTCACACTTAGTAGATTGTGCTTTAGGCCTTCCACATAATATACATCATGTGTCTTCAATTTTACAACAATATTTAGAGTACCTTTTCCCTTTATTTTGATGGACGAGTTGCCACTGAATCTTATTGAACCATTATTCCATTCTTCAAGTTCAATAAATTTCTTTTTAGCACTGGTCATGTGGTTGGAACAACCACTATCTACAACCCATAGATTTTTCCTTTCAGCATGTAAGGCAGTCTACAATATCAGACTTAATTCTACCTTGTCCTTTTCTTTATCAATCCATATCAGTTTGGTTTCCTTCTTCTTGTCAGCGCTATTTTGTGCTCCAGTTCAACTACCGATTCTTGATCAAGAGTTGTCTTCTTTTGCTTGATCTTCCTGTTTTTACAAAATTTTGCTATATGTCCAAACTCTTGATAGTTATAGCATTTCACATTTATCATTTAAAGAAGAATCCTTAAAATTATTGTAGGGCACCAGTTTATTCTTCCTACATTCAAAAATCCTATGACCATATCCATTGCACTGATAATAGACAACATTCATATCCCAGAGTGCATTAAGAGTATTTTTACTTTCATAACTCATTGAGGACTTATTGGTTAATCTATAGTTAGTTATTCTATTCCCAAATTTGTTACACTGGTAACTGTAACCATAAAAGTTTGAAACATACAAGTTAGGTTGCCTTGGTCCTACAAAGGGCTGCCCCACCGGGGGTCTTCCCTTCGTGATGTTGACTCTTGTGAATCCTTCATGGTCAACTCTTTCATTTCTCCTTGGATCTACATGTTGGTACAATGGGTGTGTCCTCTAATTCATTGCTTGTGTATATTGGCTTGTGTGGAGATTTCCAACAACATTTGCATGTGTCTTTTTACTGGTATCCTTGCTTATAGTGAATGTCTTCTTCTCTTCACCTTCATTTGATCTCAAATCGGTATGTGCCAGTTGAAGTGCTACAGTTTGAAACCCTAGAGTCAGTAGGGAATTCCTTGGGATCCTTCATAGGAGTAGAGGATACGAACCCATGTTGGTGCATGTTTAAATTTATATTCAACTGGTTTAAAGTTTTTCTACCAATTTAGAAAGAAGAAATTGTAACCTTCGTAAAAGATTGGAATATTTCTTGATCGGATGTGTCTTTTCTATTTGAACTTTGACCTTCTTCAAAGCCTAAGCCACCAGTATCTTTGGATTGCTTCTATTTTCTCAACATCTTGTCTAAGGCTTGGGTGTTGCCTTCATATTTGCTTCATACTTTTATTTCTTCCTTGCTTTCTTTAAGTTTCTTTCTGAGCTTCAGTATTTTTGCTTCCAAATCTTGATTCTCATTTTCCTTCTTCATCAGATCAGAGGATGTAACTTCACATATCCTCTTGGTTTCTTCCAGCTGCAGTTTCAAGTTAGATTAAACCTGATTGGACTCATCCAGGGATTGCTTCAAGAGACCTTGTTAATCTACTGCAGCAAGCTTGACCTTCTTGAGTTCTCTTCTTTTTTTACTCAACTCCTCAAGAGAACTTATAAGCTCTCCTTCTAAATCCACTTCAGCCTCAATATCCTCTTATTCCTCATCTTCACCAATTGGTTCATCAAGTGCCATTAAGCACTAATAAATTTGGTCTAGAATTCCAAAGGAGGTTTCCAATGGAGAAGGTATATTGTGACCAATTTTTATTTTTTTTAAATGCCCGAATTCATCGAAATTCTGACAATAATTTTACATTTGGTTTCGACGGAGAGGGCTTAGTAATGAAATTTATTTTTTTTGAAAAAAAGTGTCAGCGTTCATCAAAATTCCGACAACCACGAGAATTACTTTAAAAAAAAAAGAGTCCAAGTCATTTTCTCAATCACTCCCATGCAAGCTTTGTCAACCTCTGGCAATTACCTGCATGCAAGCTTCGTCAACCTTGGCAACCTTGCATCTCCTAAAAGGTTAGGGTATTTTGCATATGAATTTTTATTTGAAATTTAATCTTCTTAAGTCCTAAGGTTTCTATCTTGAATATTATACCCTGGTGCCCAATTTCTCCTCGATCTAGCTACATCCACCTGCCATGGATTCCTCTGATACACCCACCTGAATAGATGCCTCACCAATATAGTGGATTTAAATTATTGAAAGAGGGGAAGAGTTGATAGAGATATCATTGGAGGAGATCGGGTTGTGCATGATCATTTATTGAAAGAGGGAAGAGGAGAAGAGGGAGCAGTTGATGGAGGAGGTCGGCAAGTGTCCCAAGTAAGTTTTGACCTAATAAACTAACAATTGCTTACTGTCATTGTCACCTAATACTTTGCCCTACACATTGATCTATACTAACCAACATTTTCCCAAGGCTAAATTTTCTTTGTTGTAGGATTTTGGAGACAACAAATTTTAGTAGCTAGGTTTGTAGAATTTGATAAGATTACATGTACTATCAATGTAAATGAGCTTGATAAATATTAAGAGATACAACAAATGGAAAATTGTTTCCACATTTCCACAAGAATTGCTTGGATATATGGTTTGATAATGATTATTAAACATGCGCTCTTTGTAGAACCTGCCTAATTCCAGAAAGATCTAAGAAGGATTACGTAAATAGATTGTAGGAGGTAAAGCAGTTGTTACAATTATTTGACAAAGGCATGGTATTCCAATCATAAAATACAACCCAAATAGAGGATCGTATACTAGTAAAAAGGACAGGATACCTTTGTTTAACACATATTTTGCACTGAGCATCTCTAATACTAATATTGTATTGGTGGGCAAATTACAACACCTGTAAATAAAATAACTGATGGGGATATTAAATAAATATAATGTCCACATGTTTGATCAAATCAATAATCATCTAAAAAAATGAAATGCTAGGGAGAGACATAAATGTGAAGACAAAAAGCAATTGAAAAGGCATAGAAGGTGAAATGAACCACTAGAGGAATTATTGTAATTCAAAACATGAAAGGGTATCAAATTGGAGAAGATACAATATAAGATGTATCAACCAAGGATGTGGAGGTGTGTGGGCATCAGCCAAGATTGGCCAAGAGAGATATAGGTATTGTGTAGAGAGGATTTATTGGAGATTGTTAATTGCATATTTGAATAAATATTTTGTTGTAATGTTTATGTCAATTCAATTTGTGTGCAAAGAATCTATACATTTGTGATAACTATTATTTAGTTTCTAAGTTAGGTAGAGGAATATTTATGTGCTTGCATCAAATGGCATAAGAGATTAGAAAGTACTATCTATAATTCATAAGATGGCATACTTTAGTACTTATAAAATAGTCTTATGAATTAGAAATTATCATGGTTTTAGAGCATAACATGTCTACCCAATTAAGACTGAGGAGAGATCAATCTACAATAGCAAGAGATCAGTCTGTAGTGGCAACAGATTGATCTGTAGTAGCAAGAGATTGATCTGCATAAATTTTGTCCTTTGAATCGATCTTCAACAGAATGCCAGAGATCGATATGCAGATTTTTGGTGCTTCAGATCGATCTCTACCTTTCACAGCTAGTTCTCAATGAATAGAAGGGTGGGGAATTAGGAGAAATATAACCCCCCAACAACTATCTCCTAACCATAGTCATAAAAAAAATTCAATACAGTAACTAGAGTATAAAATTCTATCAAGCCAAATAAAAGAGTCATTAAAATAGGCTCATATAATTGATCATGTGTTTCTCTATATGGCTGTCATTGAAATGTGGTGTTATATTAAAGAGTCAATATGTCAAACAATGGTATGCTTTGGATGGACACACTAACTAAATTTGTTTGGCTAGATGTACTAAAATATATGAGATCTTGTTCCTTCTGGATAGGGAGAGTAAAACTAGAGGTAACTTGTCGCCCTTGGTAAGTAGAGAGTGAAGATAATAATTAGGATTTGAATCAAGGAACATTTTAATTACTTGCATCCCTTTAGTATATTATAAAAATTCATATATGTCTTCCAATATAGGAACTTGATGAAGATCTTTTATCAGCACCTTTGAAGATGAAAATAAAATATTTTGAGATTCCTCTAGAGATAGTAAATGTGAAGGCATTACACACTTAAATTCCTCTTGACTTACCTCCAAGTTTTTCTTATGTTTTAATTGTGTGGTTTTCAAGTATAAATTTCAAGTTTGCAAGTTTGAAGTTTGTCCAAAAGTTTCCTATTTTATAGGTGTGAAATCGTGATTGTGTGCCTGATTTGGAAGTTTTCTTAAAAAGAATGATATTGAACAAAAGCACAACTAGATTGTACAAAAGTGTAGAAAAATAGTGCAAAAGCATCATTCAAGGTTACAAATGTGTAAAAGAATTGGACAAAGGAGCAATTCTAGGTTACATATGTGCTCCTTCCCTTGAGACATTGAGCTTAAAATGCAATTAACAACCCTCTTAGATGTGCCATCAAATTTTAAAATTAAATTATCCATTAGAGAAGGAATTCACTTGACCCTATTCTCAATTTTGGACCACTAGTGTCTTAGTCACCAATCTCAAGAGATTCAATCAATTGTTGAGCATATCATCTTAATGGCAGTTATAGACAAGATTTATGGCCTTGACAAATGGGGGTGCCAAATAAATAATTTTCCAACAAACATTTTCAATTTTCCATTACATTTATCCTTATTTGAATGCTCATTTCAACTTCCAAGGACACTAGTTAGTACTAGTTGTGATGATTCTTTGGTTCCACCAAGATCCCTAATTAATATACTACTTTTAGTAAGTTTTCCTTTTTTTGAAAGCTATATAGTGGCTGAAATTGAATCATGTAACAAGAATAGAAGGCATTCATCTCTACTACAAAGCTTACCCATTTTGTAAACACACACGATTAAAATAAAGATCATTTTGTTCAGCTATATTGTAATTATCAATTTTGTGTTTTATTTTGTTTAGCTATATTGATATTGAAGAACTAGCTACCAACTCCTTGATTTCCTTCAAGTTGTTGATCTAGGTGGCTTGAGGAAAACAAATATCAAGGATGATGAACTAATTTGTGCTAATGCTCCGAAGTAACCAAAATAAGCAGTGAGCCCCATTGGAAAGGTCATTTGACAATTGGACTCCATTCAAAGCCTAGGTAAGTTGTGACATCCCTAAGTTTGACAAGAAAATTGATGTAGATGTTAATGATGATTATATTTCTAAATTGGAGGTGTATTTTTTTGTAATTTCTTAGATTAGAGAAAATTAGTAGAGCCCTACTTAAATTAGAATTCCAGTTCAACAATGTTGGATTGCTAGCTTGCTAGCCAAGGAGGAGTCGAAGGAACTCCACTTGATTTAGTGATGGAGGTGAATTTCAGTTTGGGTGAATAATTAGACCTGAAGAAGAATGGAAAGTTCCAATAGATACATGTGCTCAAACACCAACAATAACTACACAATAGAAGCAGATGGAGCATATGCTCTCAAGGTATAAATACATGTTGATTTTGTTGATGGGTGCACCTTTGCATTGTTAGGTAAAGATTTCAATTGATAATGTCCTTGACACACCACTACTAAATTGGCCACCATATAAATGACCATTTTTGGACAATGATGATTTCTAACATAGTGTGTAGGCACCTAAAATATGATAGATATTTATGCTATTGTTTAGGTCTACATATAATGAAAGGTCTACATATTGAAGGAGACAATAATCCATACTTATTATAAGCTTCTGTAGCTGATGTAGACTCAAGAAGAGTTACAAAATGACCATCAAAGGTGCTCCATGTACCTACAATGGTGAGCCATTTCTAACATAGTGTCATTTGAGACTTTTTCTATTTGCCATAACAAGATGTTTTATAACATAGTGGGTAAGTACCTAAAATATAATAAAGAGATATATGCTATCATTTAGGGTTGTATGCAATGAAAGGATTACATTTTGGGTAAGGAGATAGTCATGCATACTTATTACAAGACCTTGCAGTTCATGTAGACTTGAGGTGAGTTTTAAAATTACCATCATCAAAGGTTCTCCATGTACCTACAACTTTTTTTTTCAATTAAACATTTGACACAAGAATGGGAGTATTGGTAAGGTTGTTGACAACTTGAATTATCTTTCATCTGTAGCTTTGATAACAACACTTGGTTCTTGCAAACATGAAACATTAGAATGACCTTAACTTAACATTAGAGATCTTGAATTCTTTGACATATACAAAAAATTCACAGTTAGGTGGTAGGTTCTTGATTTTCACATAGAAAATGAGCTCCTATGCTACATGAGACACATTTGTATTCCCACTAAGGAACCACCAAAGATGATTTGGGACTTTCACTATAGTTGGGTGAAAATATAGTGCTATTGCTAATTTTACAAAATTATTCCTTTTGTCTGCAATAGGGTCACAAAAGTGTAGTTTCAAGTGACACATGCAAAATAAGAAATTGTAGGTAAAGAGCAAAACAAATAAATAGGGATAACCTCCTACTCTTAGTTGTCTTGTTATAATTATTTTTTGTTTTGAGCTATTGTCTTGTTTGGACTTTGGGATGTAACTCTTTCCACTTACCTTTATTTTTGTGAATATGCATAACACTATTTTAGAAATGATAATATAGATCCCCATCCATTAAAAAATAATTATAATGGTAAAATTAATAGACCTTGCGTAGCATCCTCCAAGCCTAGAGTAAGGAGTTTGAAGCATAGATAAATTGATTTGGCCTTGTGGCCATCAATGAGTCTTGACCCAATAGGAGATGTCTTGAGATTGAAAATTTTGGAAGTGTGGCATTGTTGAAAGCCAACACTTAGGTGCGAACCCTATCTTCACAAATTATGATCAGTTGCCATGATACTTGACCCTATCCTCATGGTGTTATCTTAATTCATATTAGTTTTCCCAAGTCTTGAAGACAAGTAATGTATCCAAGGGTGTCTAGAAGAATGGAGTGCATGATCATTGACTTTGTATGTTGAAACCATTATACATGCCCCTCCATTGAGGGTATTGAGGAGGATTGGGAATAGTGTATTTTGGTAAAGAAACATGATGTGAGAAGTTTGATGCAGAGGCAAGGGTATAACTCAGTATTTCATATTAGGACAACAACCACATTGATTAGGAAAGTCAAATAGGGTCTCTCCATTGTTTAGGCACTAGTACATTTGGGCCTAATTTCCGATGGACAATTGTCGGTAGTCTGACGACAAAATGTCAGACTTTCGACAAATTTAACAGTCTAAAACTTGTCATCGGTCTTTCCGATGATGCCATTGGTGTCAGACTTCTAACAACTTTATGAACTCTTCCAATGCTGGCTATATTTGCTCCCTTGGCCAAAAAATTACACAGATTACCATTGGAATTCTGACGAATACCCTGTTTTCTCCTCGATGACAGTCTGACATGGAAGTGACGTCGGATGTTCTTTAGTTGTCATCAAAATTCTAACAGTATCAGATACTGTGGGTCTGATAGCTTTGTCATTGGTGCATGAAAGCATTGAACGAGTTCTAGTTTTAAAAATTGCATAAAACAATTTTTTATTTATTCGATTCAGTGGTATTTGAAAAAAAAGATTATCAATGATGTTTCCTTTCTCCAAGAATTGTCTAGGATCTTTTCGTCAGATAATATGTAACATCCAATGACTAAATCTTTTCTTTACAAATACTTATTTTATTTTATTATCATCTGAGTGTGAATTATAATTTATATCTGTGTGGTAGCAGAAGATACAAGTTGAAGACTCATGTGCATGTAAATTTTGTAAAAGAAAGCAAGCAATCATTATCTTGAATGACATGGAAACAAGCTCATCAGCTTCCTAGAAGAGAGTGATTGGAGAAAAGTAGAGGACAGTGTTAAAGGGTGATAAATACATAGAGAGTATGCAATACAAACAAACAATGTCTAGAGTGTGTGATGTGACATCTCTAATTTATGTCCGGAGGGACTAACTAGTTTTGGAGTTCCTGGGAAACCTATTGGGCCATGCTTGGAGGAAATCAATGTGTTCATGCAAGGACCACCTTTTTTCTATTATGAGAATGATGCTTTTGCATCGAACGATATTTGGAAGGCAATATCTGACAATTTCTATAGTGTGGAACCAGAGTTGGTGGATTCAAAGTACTTTTCGGCTTACAGAAGACCAAGAGGTTATGTACACAATCTTGCAATAGAAGGGTGATTTCAAGAATTACCTCTCCCCCATTCACTATTCAGGAAGCACTTCCTCAGACAAAGGACTATTGGCCTCCATGGGATCAAAGAAAAAAATTGAATTGCTAGACTGTAGACAATGTGGTTGTGTCCTTCGTAAAGAACTCTACACTATAATTGAAAATTCACAAGGGAAACTGCAAGATAGTGAATAGAAATACATTCTTGAAAAGTGGGAAGAATGTATCTTGGTTTGGGTGGGGCCAAGTTAGGTGGCTCCTCTAGAGGTTGATGAGATAGAAATAATATTAGGATTTGAAAAAGATCACACTCGTGGAACTTCGTGTGCAACTGATCGATTGTGTTGTTTGGGTATTGCATTCCAAATAGATACAGTTATCTATATGCAACTGTATATATTTGGAATGCATTACCCAAACAACACAATTGATCAGTCACACACAAAGTTCCACGAGTGTGATCTTTTTCAAATCCTAATATTATTTCTATCTTGTCAACCTCTAGAGGAGCCACCTGACCTAGCCCCACCCAAACCAAGATCCATTCTTCCCACTTTTCAAGAATGTATTTCTATTCACTATCTTGCAGTTTCCCTTGTGAATTTTCAATTATAGTGCAGAGTTCTTCACGAAGGACACCACCACATCATCTACAGTCTAGTAATTAATTTTTTTTCTTTGATCCCAAGGAGGCCAATAGTCCTTTGTTTGAGAAAGTGCTTCCTGAATAGTCATGGGGGGGGAGAGGTAATGCTTGAAATTTCCCTTCTATTGTGAGATTGTGTACATAACCTCTTGGTCTTCTGGAAGCCAAAAAGTACTTTGAGTCCGCCAACTCTGGTTCCACACTATAGAAATTGTCGGATATTGCCTTCCAAATATCCTTCAATACAAAAGCATCATTCTCATAATAGAAAAAAGGTGTCCCTTGCATGAACACATTGATTTCCTCCAAGCATGGCCCAATAGGTTTCACAGGAACTCCAAAACCAATTAGTCCCTCCGAACATAAATTAGAGATGTCACATCACACACTCCATACATTGTTTGTTTGTATTGCATACTCTCTATGTATTTATCACCCTTTAATGCTTTCCTCTTCTTTTCTCCAATTGCTCTCTTCTAGGCAGCTGATGAGCTTATTTCCATGTCATTCAAGATAATGATTGATTGCTTTCTTTTACAAAATTTACATGCGCACGACTCTTCAGCCTGTATCTTCTGCTTCCACATAGATATAAATTTTATTCATGCTTAGATGATAATTAAATAAAATAAGCATTTTTAAAGAAAATATTTAGTCATTGGATGTTACATATTATCTGACGGAAAGATCCTAGATCCAATTCTTGGAGAAAGGAAACATCATTGATAAACTTTTTTTCAAATAACACCGAATCAAATAAATTACAAATGTTTCATGTAATTTTTAAAAGTGGAACTCATGCAATGCTTTCATGCACCGATGGAAAAGCCATCTAACCCACAACATTATCTATAATAGAACAAATCACTATAATAGGCTATTATAAAGAATCTATACAAAAATATGAAAGAACATTAAATTACCTCCAAAAATAGAGGAGATATTTAATAAAGATATCATCTTTTAAATTAAGAAATGGGTAGGAGATTAAGAATACAAACCTTCCATATTGCACACAAGGTATATTCAAACCTATTTGACCTAGGAAATCCCCCATCAACAAACCTATTTTTGTCATTTTGAGTGTAGGAAATTGATTCAGGAGTTACGTGTGAAGAATTTGGCAAAGTAAATGATGACAATCAAACTCAAATTTTGATGGCATGAAAATAAGAAGAGTAGGCCAGTTCCATACACCTTCCTTTACTATTTTAAAAATATCATCGACCAAAATATTGTGCAGCAGTAGTATGGAGTGCATTTCATCTATTTTATGCCCAAATATTTCATCATACCACTTTATTTTCAAATACGACTGATCGATTGCGTTGTTTGGGTAATGCATTCCAAATAGATACAGTTGCATACCATTTGTCTGTCTTGAAAGCCTTTTATCCTGATGGTATTAAATTAAAGTTCTTTCTCTATTTTCTGGTGATCTCTGAAGTAGAGGTTTCTTTGCATCGACCTGGGATACATTTAACTTGTGTTGTATCTGCGGAAATATGTATCCTAGGTCAATGCAATGCAACCTCTGCTCCACCAATACCAGATAGAAGAGAAAGTACTTTAATTTAAACCCATCAAGATAAAATGCTTTCAAGACATATACTAGGTATAAAAGGAATCCTACCCTTTCATTTGAAGGGGTTTACCTACAATTCAAGTGATCTCTTAATTATAAAATCAATTCAATTCCAAGTGAACAAGCAATCAAGCATTCATCAAGAATTGAAGGAGAATTCAAGTTAAAGCACACCATTTTGCATGACATCCTAAAACCTTGTGTGAGGATTCAAGAAAGATTCATCAAGGTATCATGTTCAATTTTAAGCATTTTTAGATTAGATCTATCCTTTCCCTCAAAAGGAAAACATTATACTTCAAGGTTAATTCACAACCCGAGGTTTGACCTAGGAAAGCCCTCATCAACAAACCTATTTTTTGTCATTTTGTGGGTATGAAATTGATTCAGGAGTCACATGTGAAGAATTTGGAAAAGTAAATGATGACAATCAGACTCAAATTTTGATGGCATGAAAAGTATAAGCATTCATTTTGTCTACATACAATAGGTGGAGGATCTAGTCGATCCACACCTCCTAGTCCCAACAATTCTACTTGAACACTCTGCCACGGAAGAAGAGATATGTCTTCTAGGTCTACTAAGAAGATGCTTACTATTAGTCATATGATAAGAGAAAATAGAAAAAACGTGAATACTACTAGCTAACAAGTTGTGTAATGTTGGGTGATTCATCTTACATCATGGATTTCATTGGCTTGTAAGTTGTGTTATGCTAGGTCATCCATGATAGAGAAGATTAACAAACAAAACCATTTGTTCGCAAGGCAATCCAAAAACTCTACTACAAAATGGTTGTTGTGGTGACACAAAACACAAACAACAATAATAACCAACACTTGCAAAGGTGTAAACAACAACAATGGTCACACTAGCATTAATCCATGCTATTCTAAGTAACAAATCTCAAAAAAATAATGAACATGCCCTAGGAGCGCTATGTACCACAACACTTCTAGTTTGAGGATACAACATAAATGAATTAACACGAGAAAAGAGGAGATCTCATATGCCTCCCCTTAAGATGTCAACATACCTCTAGGTTGATATCTTAAGGTAGATAGCAATCAAGGCCGATAAGCACCTTCAACACCAAGAAGATACCCTTAATAAACATACATGCATTCCAAGCTAGGAAGAAATATCCTTGTATATGCCTCATTGCTATAAGAAAGGAAGAGATAGTTGTAAAAGAGATATTATGGAAACATTAAACATAATTTAAATGAAGGCAACCAAAAGAATGCAGAGAGATAAAAAAATTTATAGAGCAACTATTTTACATACCTCAAATACAAGATTGTAGGGTGGAACAATAAAAAATGGCAAATCAAGGAAAGAATGAAAGATCCACACCAAATTCTTATACAATGCACTCCAGTTGAAGGAGTTTCATTCAACACAAGATAGTGAAGGGGTCATTATGATGATTTATGTGAAGGTTCATAAGTTAAAGGTAGTCACTAACATATAAAGAGTGAATAAATTGAAGAGCCCGATGAATTGCCAACATAGCATGAGGATGTATGATGTCAATAATAGCAAAATGATATTATGATGGTGGTAAAACTACAAAAAGTTTTGATCATATTTTTATTGAGCATGAAAGCAACCACCTTGAGCTCATGAATGATAGTGTAATGCCCCTACCCAAGTCGGCCTTGTAAAACCCTTTTGACCTTAGTTGACTTCCTATGTGGCATTCTTGAATGGTTGATTTACAGTGATGTAATGTTGTAGATTAGATAATATAAATAATTGTGCATACCTATTATTGTGCTTTTGCATCGATTCTTGTGTAAATGTAATTAATCCCTAATTCTTGTTATAAATCTCGAGCTAATGCCTTCATTGCATATGTATATATATGTATTCTTGTGTGACTCATGGTTGCAAGAGATTGCAGGTACTATATCGCCTAGGGCAAGGTTCAGCTCCACCAGGATTCACAGGGTTGAGTATACCTCCTTCATCCTTAGAATTCGGATTAGGTGGTCATAAAACTCTCGTCTTGACTAAGCCATGATCAGGTGAGCATCGTGTGTGGTCTATAGGGTTCCTTTGTTGTTTGGGTTGCGTATCTTGTGATTGGTGGACTTTCTTGGTTTACGTGCCTTGCGTGTGGTAAATGAAGTATTTTATCCTAAGTATTTAATTGAATTTAATGTGTTGATTTACACATTAGAAATTGAGAAATTTAAAATAAATAGGTTTCTTTTAGGTGATTAATCATTAATTAAAAAGATCGCTTTATTTATGTTGTAGCGAATTTAATTTAATGGTTAGTTTTAAAAATAATGAATTTAATCTAGTTTATGCGTTTTGAAAAAAAGAAATATTTAAAGTTATTTGAACTATAATTAATTTAATCTCTTTTGCATATTGGAAAAAGAAAGGTTAATTTTACTTATTTAAGAAAATCATATTTTATAGAAAAGCAAGTTTAATTTATAAGTAAATTTGATATAGTGTGAAAGATTGATTTTGAGAATTAATTTAATTAAATATTTACCCTTGACAATATTGTGAAAATATAAATGTTGGCTTAATTAATATTGAGAAATTAAAACTTAATAAGAGAGAAGCATTTAAATTAGAAAATCAAGTTAAATTAATTAAATAGTTTGAAAAGAATTATTATTTCCTTTTTATTTAAAAAATGCTTAAATTCAAAATTAGAAATTACATGAGGGAGAGAAAAGCATTTTTGATTTAGTTAAAAAAAAATAAACAAAATGCTCTTTTATTAAATATTTAATTATTGGAAAATATTTTTGGGGAGAAAACCTAAAAAAGTTTAAGTTTCATATATATTTAAAAAAATATATATTTTATTTGGGAGGAGTTCACGGGAAAGAGGCGGAGCCTATGGAAAAGAGGAAAATCTTCATTTTTTTTTATGCAGGTTGGAGGAATAAAAATCTGGAAGGAAGGTGGGTGTGGATTTCTGGCTGCATGAGCTCTTCCTCAAGATCTTTCAGGAAAGCTTCCAAGGTTGGATAGCTTCTGCCTATATTTATTTTTTGGTTATTTATTAGCTTAATAAATTTATTCTTCTCTGCAGTTTTGTGTCTTTCAAAATGAATAAATGAAAATTGGTTGTCTTCCATTTCTGGTTGTGCTTTTCTTTGTGTAGGAATAAATGTTTTGGTTTTCTAGTTTGAATTCACAAGGGTTATGCTGGCAAAATTTTGCCAGGATTTCCCTCTTGTGCTTACAGCCTTTGTATTCCTTTGATAGATTTGTTAAAATAAAATAATTATATTCCTCTTTCCCATTCTTGTGTTGCCTAATCTCTGGGTATATTATTTTGCTAGTATTTATTTAATGAGTTATTGTTTTGATTTTATTTATAAAAAAAAAATGGTGTAAATTTAAGAAAACTTATAGTTTTCTGGAGAAAGAATTATTTTTTTTAATCTCCATGAGACTAGTTTTCCTTTTGGTTGTGACCAGTAAATAAAATTAAAAAAATAAAAATAAAAATAAATAATAATATAAAATAAATGGGGGGGCAGCATGCTACCCTATGGTAACAAAGCTACTAGGCAATATTTTACATGCCTCCAGCATGTGGTGTTTTGTATATATATATATATATATATATATATATATATATATATATATATATATATATATATATATATATATATATATATATATATATATATATATATATATATATATATATATATCCTTTTATATAGTTTGTTATTTATTTCGTTATGTGGGGAAAGGATAAAGTAATATTTTATTTGGAAGAACTTGGAAATAAAAGGATAAAGAAATATTTTATTTGGAAGATCTTGGAAATAAAAGGATAAAGTAATATTTTATTTGGAAGATCTTGGAAGTAAAAGGATAAAGAAATATTTTACTTGGAAGATCTTGGAAATAAAAGGATAAAGTAATATTTTATTTGGAAGGTTTTGGAAATAAAAGGATAAAGTAATATTTTATTTGGAAGATTTTGGAAATAAAAAGATAAAGTACGTTTTATTTTAAAAAGTCCATTTTATTTTTAGTGTTAAATATTATTATTATATAGCTATTAACAAGGGTTAATAAACATATACTATTTAATATTAAGTTTGAAATCTATGATTTATTCAATTCGTTTATTAATATATATATATATATATATATATATATATATATATTGTAAATGATATTAATATATATATATATATTTTTTAAATGATATTAATATATATATTTTAATAATAATTAAGTGAAAATCATGTATTATTAAATTATTAATTGATTATATTTTATTATCCAGAGGCTAATAATTATATAATGATTAATATTGAAGTTGGGAACTTGTTTTAATGAGGAAATACTCCTTTGGGAATAGATAGAATAACTCTCTTTCATTGGAGATGTATGAAATAAATCATATTTATTATTCAGAGATGTTTAAATTTACATATTATCCAAATGCATATTATTTTTGAATTTAGATGTTATAGGACATATGGGAAATTGTCATAGTTGGTCAAGTCCCTAGTTAGAGTATCGTCTGATAAGAAACCCCTTGTAATTGATTTAGATGTGTTCAGATGGATCCGCTTCTATGAAGGGATCATTTATGTATTTATTGGCCGAAGTGGTCGTTGTATAGTGGTTGTGTTCGCCTATAAGGCTGAGATGTAAATGACATGAACCTTATGTAATCTTAACTTAAATAATTGCCAAAGGGGTCTTGCAGTTGAGCAGACCCAGAGATGTAGCCCTCTAGGGGTGAACTCTGAGATCATATCTGTGTTATGTGATGCTTTTGTCTCTCATGTTTCTTACTTAGAGCTACCATGTATGGTTGCATTTTGTAAGTGTATAATGGGGATTTAATGAAGTTAATTCTTGAACGCATGAATATAGTCATCTTGTTAAATGTAGTAATTAGGGTCATAAAAGATTGTAAATATGATTATGGAAAGTATTTTGTTAATGTTAATGAAAAGAAGTAAGCATGGAAAGAAACTCACTAGGTTACCATTATTGGATTAACTTGTTATAAAGCTTGTAAATTGAACGTATTGAATGGGTAACTAATATTGGATTAACTATCATAATATCTAAATTGAAATCTAATGGATGAACCTCATTCGGCTACTTACCGTATTATCTTAATAAATGAACATCATCATGTTAGGTATATTTCACTAAATTGGATGAATTTATTTAGTTGTTTATGTTTTATTCTAAACAAATAATCTTCACCAAATTAGTTTTATAATTGGATGAACTCAATTGGTTACCCACATTTTAACCTCTATAAATGAACTTCATCATAATAGCTATAATTGAACTAAAATGGGAGAACTCATTTAGTTGTTTATATCTTAATCTTAGCAAATGTATTTCTTCATATTAACTTTATTTTAACTAAAGTTAGTGAACTCATTAAGTTAGTTATATTTTAACCCTAATGAATGATCGTCACTATGTTACTTACATTTTTAATCCTTAACGAATGAATATCATCTTACTAATTATATTTTAATTAAAGGGATGAACTCATGTGGCTATATTACATTTTCACCTTAATGAATGAACTCCGTCTCTTAGCATTATTTTAATTTCAATGGATGAACTCTTTTGGCTATTTACATTTTAACCATCTATAAAAATAAACTTCGATAAATTAGTTATATTGTATCTAAAATGGATGGTCTCGCCAAGTTAACCATATTTAAACCTTAATGGGAGAATTCTTAAGATGCCTACGTTTAAAATACATTGAGTAAATATCCTCATGTTAGCCTTATGTCCAATCATAATAGATGAACGCTTCCTAAATTATAAAATGTCAATTCTTCAAACATATTTTATCCATGTCTAAAGCATTAACTCGTAATTAAGATATCCAGCTTAATTGGATCAAATGTCACGAGTTGAGTTAGGTGTAAGGTTACGTAATCATATTGGGAAACTCCTTAGGTTCGTTTAGTCTTCCGCTGTGTTATCTAAGCGTTAGATAAGTCCAATGTATCTTGATGTTGTGTCTTATTATTAACACTCTTATTAGTATTAATATATTATTTAAAAAATATATATATTTACACTCCATTGAGTGTTTTAGCTTAATTCCTTTTGGGTTTCCTGGCGGGGCATTACACTTTGTATCAGAGCTCATGTTGCAACACTGGGATCTCTGGTTATGTTTGTGCCTTTAGTTGGTGTGTGGTGTGTCAACCTTATGTTGTATGCTTGTCCTCCTTGATGTGTGAGTGTGATTGAACAAACCCTACTTGTGTGTAATGTGTGTGTTCACACCTTGTTGTCACCTTCTTGATGTGGGTGTTTTGGAATGATTATATGTGCTTTATTTACTTATTGCGGTCTTGGTCTACGATTCTGAATTGTTTTACTCTTTTGACTAATCCGTCTAGGTTGGTTGGTATTGTCTTGAATCTAAAAGTACGAAATGTGCTTGTTATAGTTATGATCTATCTTAGTTTTGTCCACTTGAAGGACTAGTATGGCAAATATTAAATGCTTATTATGTAGTAAATTGAATGATTATCACCCTTTCTCTTCTCTCTCTCTAGAAATTTAAAATGCTTGTTATATGTGTAACTATCCCTTAAATATGAGTTTTCTCTTTGCAAGAGAAAGGTTGTGACTCCTTGAGCCCTTGTGTGAGCCTTATAACACTATGTGTTTTTAGATTGTGAAAGGGATTTGGTTGGAAAGTTAATATTGGTTATTGAGAGAAAATTGTATGTTTACATTAAGGATTCTCCATGTGCTTGGTAGGAGTAATATAATTAAATTTCCATCTTAAGTAAGGTACATTAATATGCGCATAGCTGATTTTGTGAAAATTGTTTTATTGTGAAAGAAGTACCAAAAGAGAACATGTTATAGTAGCTTCAAGAGTGTATTAATGTGTTTTTTTTTTGAAAGATTGTTTTATGTGCTTCTTCAAACCAGTTTGATTTAGGACCTATTTTAGCAATGCTCCATTTAACTTGCCTTTGGATATAGATAATTGTCTTTTTGTGTTTAGAAAGATCAAATGAAAGACTTGTTAATTTGTATGCATTAATGTGTAATATTTAGTAGATAGCTCCTCATTTACCTTCTTGTCGTATTTTGAATTTTCAATGTTAGGTTTGAGGTATTATTGTATTGTATTATGAATAGTGAGTGTTCTCAAGAGGACTTGTATTACCAAAAAATTGTTTGTCTAGATTTCTTGATTCGGAAAACTAGAACATTATATTGCAACAATAATAATTAGAAATGTCATGTTAGGTTGCTTTGGCACCCTCCTAAAAGATAGCGAAATGAAAACCGTGCAACTAAAATGATAGACTTATATCTAAGCATATAGTGTGATCTTGTTGATCTTGTGTATTCATAGGAGATAGTTGATTTTCCAACTCTCTTCCTCCTCTTGTCTAAATTATAGGATTTTTTGTTTTTGAAATACTATTAAGAATGCAGTGATTTAAGACGAATTTTTATAACGCATATGAAACTGTATGTTTGCTTTTGGCTTCTAATTGGAAGAGGAAAGTTTTTCGCTTTGGAAAAGAAAATTGCATAGTTAGTAATGTGAATGAAAATGCTTAGTGGAATTTGAGAAAGATATTAGAATGATGTTATTTCCTTGTGTAAATTTGAATTGTTAAGAATTTCAGAATGTGTATCTAGAGTAAACTTTATCTAGTGATTCATGTGAAAAGAATAAATAAAACTTCCCTTAAGTAGATGATAGCATATTGAAAAGTATTCCCCGTAAATGTGACTAAACCAGTAATGGTGCTATTCCTTGTGTGTTGTAAGAAACCCATACTTGCTATGTGTGCCCATGGGATGGTGAAGTAATCAACCATGGGGGATATGTTTTCTTATGAGTATGGGAAACCATACTATTTATGTGATGTTGCATATTTGTTCCCTTACTGAGTGCCAACCCATGGGTTGCTGATAAGTCAGTATGTGAAGGGGTAGTATTAGAAGTCACCATTCCTTGAATAGTATGAATAGTGTATGAGTAATGTCGATGCGAAGCGACTTTAGCTTCCCTATCTCGAGGAAAAATATAGTTATATAATGAAACTGTATTATAGGTGTACTCAATACTTTCCCTTATGATGAATCGATTTATGAGGTTCATGTGTGCCAGCCTAATTCCTATCCTTTATTTTGAACATATAGATGACAGTTCTTGAGCATAATGATGGATTTTATTGGAGCATCTTTTGCCTTGTCTTCATGAGAGGCATGTTATTTTTCACATGAGCTGCCAATTGACTAGTGTTGGTAGACTTGTGGGTAGATCTTAGCCATGTATACCTTTGGCTTACAGCGGGTATCCTGAGAGGAACATCGCTATGTGGGGTGTGATCGGCACATGCCTTATCCGCGAGATACACTGCCATGCAGGATACATCCATTATGTGCCCTATCTGCTTGGAGTATTTCCATGCCATGCTGAGACACGATGCGGGATGTAGTAGACATTGCCATGCGGCCTACCGATAGGTATAGGGTAGAGCCATGCCACATGATGATGTGATGCGGGGTGATGTCGAGGTGCACACTGCCATGCCATGCGGATGTGTGACTTGGCCACACCACATGATGAGCTATTGTGATAGCTAGATGATTATTCCTTCCTTCCTCATTGGTGGCTAGCTGCTAGTCATATAGTGATGTAATGTGCACTTATGATTTTCTTTTATTACTTATTTATTTATTTATTTCCGTGTGGGCCAACAAATTTATTTTATTTTGACCTTGAAGGTTTAGCCACGATCTTGCAATCTTGTTCTTACTTTACTTGATGTTGCAATTATGGAATTATTTTCTTGCCTTACTGTTGGAATTGATGATTATTATCTTTATTCTTCTATACTTTGGTGGCTAAACTGGTTTATCATTATTGTTTTCGTAAGCTGGTCTTGTGTTACAATGTAAATTCCTCTCCAAGAATGTAGGAGATAGTGTTGGATGAGTGTATACGAGGAAGTAGACATAGGGAACATTGAGGATGGAGGTATGTGAGGCTGTGAGATAGCTAGGATCCACTACCTACCTATGAGTGGGGAATATCTCTTGGAGGCTAAACACCTTACACAACAAGGGATGTTCACAAGGGTCTTGTATGGAAGGTAGCACCGCTATGGTGTACCCTAGCACCACAAGCCCTTGAGTGAGATGTTGGATATTGATGATCATGTTATTTGTTCTGAGAGTAGGCATAGAGATGTTGATCGTGCATGTTATCTTTGACCGAGCATCAAACATGCTCACATGTGGCCTTTTGTGTTGTGCAAATTTCAGTTATGTGGATGGTTATTATGTGTAATCATGGATTAAATGGTGTTAACTTGTCACTATGTTATGGGACATAGTCATTGGAAAAGTTCTTATATGCCTGGAAAGTGTAAACAATTGAGTTATATACATTGCTCTTATTTCATGAAAGTTAACTTGGTTGTAGAAATTTATATTTGAAGCTAGTACTATGGGATAGAGTTTTGCTAAAAGAGATATGGGTGAAAGAATTTGATCTTGATGACATGTTTTCTTGTCATGTTGGATAGATGAGTATGGTAAGTGTTGTCTATATCTTGTAATGCATTAATTTGGTGTAATGAAAGGAAGAAAAAAATTCTTGTTTCTCTACTATGATTGTGTGTAAATTTTAGAATATTTTAAGAAGTGTATGATTTTAGATGCATTCTATTAATGGATAATGACATTCATAGAGGATTTATAAATAAGGTTTTAAATTGTTGACAAAATATTTATTTATGCAAATTGATAATTGTAATTGAGTTTTAGGGCTAATACGTGTTGTATGATTTCCGCTTAGCCTTGCAACTTCCAGGAGTAAGTTGGAGCCTAGGGGGGGAAAATGTAATGCCCCTAACCTAGTTGGCCTTGTAAAACCCGTTTGACATTAGTTGACTTCCTATGTGGCATTCTTGAATGGTTGATTTACCGCGATGTAATGTTGTAGATTAGATAATATAAATAATTGTACATACCTATTATTGTGCTTTTGCATCGATTCTTGTGTAAATATAATTATTCCCTAATTCTTGTTATAAATCTCGAGCTAATGCCTTCATTGCATATGTATATATGTGTATTCTTGCGTGACTCATGGTTGCAGGAGATTGCAGGTACTATATCACCTAGGGCGTGGTTCAGCTCCACCAGGATTCACAGGGTTGAGTATACCTCCTTCATCCTTAGAATTCGGATTAGGTGGTCATAAAACTCTCATCTTGACTAAGCCATGATCAAGTGAGCATCGTGTGTGGTCTATAGGGTTCCTTTGTCATTTGGGTTGCATGTCTTGTGATTGGTGGACTTTCTTGGTTTGCGTGCCTTGCATGTGGTAAATGAAGTATTTTATCCTAAGTATTTAATTGAATTTAATGTGTTGATTTACGCATTAGAAATTGAGAAATTTAAAATAAATAGGTTTCTTTTAGGTGATTAATCATTAATTAAAAAGATCACTTTATTTATGTTATAGCGAATTTAATTTAATGGTTAGTTTTAAAAATAATGAATTTAATCTAGTTTATGCGTTTTGAAAAAAAGAAATATTTAAAGTTATTTGAACTATAATTAATTTAATCTCTTTTGCATATTGGAAAAAGAAAGGTTAATTTTACTTATTTAAGAAAATCATATTTTATTAGAAAAGCAAGTTTAATTTATAAGTAAATTTGATATAGTGTGAAAGATTGATTTTGAGAATTAATTTAATTAAATATTTACCCTTGACAATATTGTGAAAATATAAATGTTGGCTTAATTAATATTGAGAAATTAAAACTCAATAAGAGAGAAGCATTTAAATTAGAAAATCAAGTTAAATTAATTAAATAGTTTGAAAAGAATTATTATTTCCTTTTTATTTAAAAAATGCTTAAATTCAAAATTAGAAATTACATGAGGGAGAGAAAAGCATTTTTGATTTAGTTAAAAAAAAATAAAACAAAATGCTCTTTTATTAAATATTTAATTATTGGAAAATATTTTTGGGGAGAAAACCTAAAAAAGTTTAAGTTTCATATATATTTAAAAAAATATATATTTTATTTGGGAGGAGTTCACGGGAAAGAGGCGGAGCCTATGGAAAAGAGGAAAATCTTCATTTTTTTTTATGCAGGTTGGAGGAATAAAAATCTGGAAGGAAGGTGGGTGTGGATTTCTGGCTGCATGAGCTCTTCCTCAAGATCTTTCAGGAAAGCTTCCAAGGTTGGATAGCTTCTGCCTATATTTATTTTTTGGTTATTTATTAGCTTAATAAATTTATTCTTCTCTGCAGTTTTGTGTCTTTCTAAATGAATAAATGAAAATTGGTTGTCTTCCATTTCTAGTTGTGCTTTGCTTTGTGTAGGAATAAATGTTTTGGTTTTCTAGTTTGAATTCACAGGGGTTATGCTGGCAAAATTTTGCCAGGATTTCCCTCTTGTGCTTACAGCCTTTGCATTCCTTTGATAGATTTGTTAAAATAAAATAATTATATTCCTCTTTCCCATTCTTGTGTTGCCTAATTTTTGGGTATATTATTTTGCTAGTATTTATTTAATGAGTTATTGTTTTGATTTTATTTATAAAAAAAAAATGGTGTAATTTAAGAAAACTTATAGTTTTCTGGAGAAAGAATTATTATTTTTAATATCTATGAGACTGGTTTTCCTTTTGGCTGTGTAAGTCATAGTAAATAAAATTAAAAAAATAAAAATAAAAATAAATAATAATATAAAATAAATGGGGGGGCAGCATGCTACCCTATGGTAACAAAGCTACTAGGCAATATTTTACATGCCTCCAGCATGTGGTGTTTTATATATATATATATATATATATATATATATATAGTTTGTTATTTATTTCGTTATGTGGGGAAAGGATAAAGTAATATTTTATTTGGAAGAACTTGGAAATAAAAGGATAAAGAAATATTTTATTTGGAAGATCTTGGAAATAAAAGGATAAAGTAATATTTTATTTGGAAGATCTTGGAAATAAAAGGATAAAGAAATATTTTACTTGGAAGATCTTGGAAATAAAAGGATAAAGTAATATTTTATTTGGAAGGTTTTGGAAATAAAAGGATAAAGTAATATTTTATTTGGAAGATTTTGGAAATAAAAGGATAAAGTACTTTTTGTTTTAAAAAGTCCATTTTATTTTTAGTGTTAAATATTATTATTATATAGCTATTAACAAGGGTTAATAAACATATACTATTTAATATTAAGTTTGAAATCTATGATTTATTCAATTCATTTATTAATATATATATATTTTTTAAACGATATTAATATATATATTTTAATAATAATTAATTGAAAATTGTGTATTATTAAATTATTAATTGGTTATATTTTATTATCCAGGGGCTAATAATTATATAATGATTAATATTGAAGTTGGGAACTTGTTTTAATGAGGAAATACTCCTTTGGGAATAGATAGAATAACTCTCTTTCATTGGAGATGTATGAAATAAATCATATTTATTATTCGTAGATGTTTAAATTTACCTATTATCAAAATGCATATTATTTTTGAATTTAGTTGTTATAGGACATATGGGAAATTGTCATAGTTGGTCAAGTCCCTAGTTAGAGTATCATCTAATAAGAAACCCCTTGTAATTGATTTAGATGTGTTCAGATGGATCTGCTTCTATGAAGGGATCATTTATGTATTTATTGGCTGAAGTGGTCATTGTATAGTGGTTGTGTTCGCCTATAAGGCTGAGATGTAAATGACATGAACCTTATGTAATCTTAACTTAAATAATTGTCAAAGGGGTCTTGCAGTTGAGCAGACCCAGAGATGTAGCCCTCTAGGGGTGAACTCCGAGATCATATCTATGTTATGTGATGCTTTTGTCTCTCATGTTTCTTACTTAGAGCTACCATGTATGGTTGCATTTTGTAAGTGTATAATGGGGATTTAATGAAGTTAATTCTTGAACGCATGAATATAGTCATCTTGTTAAATGTAGTAATTAGGGTCATAAAAGATTGTAAATCTGATTATGGAAAGTATTTTGTTAATGTTAATGAAAAGAAGTACGCATGGAAAGAAACTCGCTAGGTTACCATTGTTGGATTAACTTGTTATAAACCTTGTAAATTGAACGTATTGAATGGGTAACTAATATTGGATTAACTATCATAATATCTAAATTGAAATCTAATGGATGAACCTCATTCGGCTACTTACCGTATTATCTTAATAAATGAACATCATCATGTTTTCTATATTTCACTAAATTGGATGAATTTATTTAGTTGTTTATGTTTTATTCTAAACAAATAATCCTCACCAAATTAGTTTTATAATTGGATGATCTCAATTGGTTACCCACATTTTAACCTCTATAAATGAACTTCATCATAATAGCTATAATTGAACTAAAATGGGAGAACTCATTTAGTTGTTTATATATTAATCTTAGCAAATGTATTTCTTCATATTAACTTTATTTTAACTAAAGTGAGTGAACTCATTAAGTTAGTTATATTTTAACCCTAATGAATGATCATCACTATGTTACTTACATTTTTAATCCTTAATGAATGAATATCATCTTACTAATTATATTTTAATTAAAGGGATGAACTCATGTGGCTATATTACATTTTCACCTTAATGAATGAACTCCGTCTCTTAGCATTATTTTAATTTCAATGGATGAACTCTTTTGGCTATTTACATTTTAACCATCTATAAAAATAAACTTCGATAAATTAGTTATATTGTATCTAAAATGGATGGTCTCGCCAAGTTAACCATATTTAAACCTTAATGGGAGAATTCTTAAGATGCCTACGTTTAAAATACATTGAGTAAATATCCTCATGTTAGCCTCATCTCCAATCATAATAGATGAACGCTTCCTAAATTATAAAATGTTAATTCTTCAAACATATTTTATCCATGTCTAAAGCATTAACTCGTAATTAAGATATCCAGCTTAATTGGATCAAATGTCACAAGTTGAATTAGGTGTAATGTTACATAATCATATTGGGAAACTCCTTAGGTTCGTTTAGTCTTCTGCTGTGTTATCTAAGTGTTAGATAACTCCAATGTATCTTGATGTTGTGTCTTATTATTAACACTCTTATTAGTATTAATATATTATTTAAAATATATATATATATATTTACACTCCATTGATTGTTTTAGCTTAAACCCTTGGGGGTTTCGTAACGGGGCATTATAAATAGACATCATGTTGTAGGGTATCAACCCTTGTTGAACAAGGGTGTCACATTTTTGAGGCTCGATCAGTGCAAGGAGACATTTTGTGTATATGAAGTGCTTTCAATTAGCCATTTTGTGTCCGAGCAAGGAGAGAATTTGGATTCAAGACAATTCTATGTAAGAAAGGATATCAAGTTATAAAAGATAAAAATCAACAAAGGTAAAGTGGATCCTTAAAAAAGAGGAACAATTGACAACTATTATTCTCACTCCACAATGTAGAGACAAGAATAACTAGGCTATTATGTTGCCTCCCAAGTATGATTGCACATGAAATCGTTGTACCATGAATGACAATGAGTCCCTAATAGGTAATTAAGCTACCAATGTCATATAGAAAGATAAAAACATAATAGGTTATAAATGTCATTTAGAAGGGATATTATGAGTGTATAACTCATTGTCACCTATTATTTAAATGTTACTAGAACTACAATAAGTTGTTGAATTTTAAGAGTGGATCTAAAAAGTTGAAGCCATGGTTTTATGGCTCATTTAGGATTTCCAAGAGGATTAGAGAAGTATCTTATAAGTTGGAGCTACTAGAAAATAGTAAGGTGCATAATATTTTTCATGTATCTCACCTCAAGAAAGTGTTGGAACACAATGTAGTTCCATCTTTTGAGTTACCACTATTGGGTGAGGAAGGGAAACTTATTCTTATTCTTGACGCTATTATTGATGTCAGGGAGCATACTCTTAGGAGGAGGACTATCAAAGAGTACTTAGTGAAGTGGAAGAACTTACTAGTTGAGGATGCTACTTGAGAGAGTGAGAAACCTTTGCAACATCCAAAGTTGAAATTGCTTGGAAACAAGCAATTTTGGGGAGGAGGGATTTTTTTTTTTTTAAAGCTAGTTGCATCTCTAGCTAGCCATCTCATTGTTGAAGGTGAGTTTTGGGGAATTAAGAAACTGATTAGAGGTTCTTAGTCACTGGAGTATTGATGTAGAGCTCACAGGGAAGCACATCATTCACCATGACACAATGTCATTTCTTCAACTTTGTTTTGTAACAATACTCACCCAATTGGGTTCTCAAGAGGAACTATTCCAAAATCTTATCAAACTTAGGTTGTAATAACATCCACACAGAAGAATGGATCCAATGATTGATCCTATTACTCATTGTCACCTATTATTTAAATGTCATTTAGAAGGGATATGATGAGTGTATAACTCATTGTCACCTATTATTTAAATGTTACTAGAACTACAATAAGTTGTTGAATTTTAATCTCCAAATCATGGCATTCATTACTGGAATAGTTGATGATGCTTGAAAAAAGGATTGTCCTAATTTTGTTTATGGTTTTTTCTTCAATTTTTCAAGGGGAGAGTAATAAAGTTGGCTTTAAGAAACTCATACAAAACTATCTCTTGTTGTGATATTAAAAGTTGTTGGAAAAGTCATAGATATATTAGACAATGGGGGAGGGGATGTCAACAAAGGAGGAGGATATAAACCCAAATCGGTGTATATCACTTAACAAACCACCTGATACTTAATTTTCTATCATATGCAACACAACCGATACTAATTAGTATGTATTAGTTAAGCCCGATAACAATCAATGCTCACAGTTAATATATTAACCGATATTAATCGGAGTGCATTGGTTAAGCCCAATAACAATCGGTGTTCATAGTTAATATGTTAACCAATATTAATCAAAGTGCATTGGTTTTAATGTAAACTAATACCAATCGGTATTCTGTGCTATGAGATTTACAACCGATGATTACTGGTAGTTCAGCATTGATTGAACTTTTCAAGTATGGTTGAATATATACAAATTGAAGAATGATCATCGATCAAATGAAGGAACAATAGCTTGAAGTCTTCATCATAGTTTATCGATAGGATAGATGATTAAATGAGAGACTTCATTTATCTCTCATTCAAACATTTATATTACCGAGGCTATCATGCATTAACAGGATAGAGGGACCTTATATCAAATTAAGGAAGGCATGAGTGATATATGTATTAGTGTAATTATTATACTTTCTGAATATTTATCCTTAGTTACATTCAAACCAAATTACAAGTTACATTCAATATAGGACCACAAGTTACATCACCCAATTAGGGTCAAACCAAATTACAAGTTACATTTATAGGGCCTGTCCTATTCGAGCTAGCTACTATTTCAACACATTCTAATACATGTATCTATTTCTATGCAATAATTAGTAGTAGCTACATAGACTAGCATGGTACATAAGTTCTTTTCTAATAGTGCCCTTCATATGCAATTCCTTCAAGATTATTTAGTTGTATCTACCTTCTTAGGTTATGAAAATGGAGATTAGATTGGGTTATGTATCTACTTTCTTGCTCTGTAATTCTCGTTGTGTTTAATAAATTTTTATCCCTTTGGTGAAAAAAAAGGAGGTTGATGATAAATATATATGTTGTCTATTACTTGATTCCCATGCCAAAACTTATCACATAAGCTGGAATATGATAATCTTCATTAAAAATTCTCATACAGAAGAATAATGAGTTATGTCTTAAGTTTCATTACATGGTGTTATGTGACATTGGATAAGTTCGCTACTGTTAATCATGAAAGATGATGGACTAATCATGGATGGTGCTGAAATTGTTATAAAAAACCCAATGGAGCCATGGTTTACTCACAAGGTTGATCAATATGAAATTTCAAGCAGCTTCCTAAGTTCCATAACAATTGTAGTTGTGGTCTACTTCACTCAAATGTACATGAAAATAAAAAGTGTTAAGATCAGAAAAAACCTCTCCTTGCATGTCCACTTTGAGGATGGCCCGGATGATTGCTATTGGTAAATGCCAATGCCCACCACTTGAGGGTGGGGGGTTGGGAATGTTGGGTTTAGACTCAACAATTACCCCCAACAATGCTTTGACGACCAGCTTATACATGATATATTATGCTGCTTCCTCTGCCTAGAAAAAACTGGTCGTGGCTGGGGTTTGTCACTATATTGTTCCTTCCATGGCCACGAAGTGGGGGGGCTTCAATCCTTGTTTGAGTTGCTTCCATGGATGAGTGAAAGATCAATCAAAAACTAGTTCCTTCTTTGACGCTTTGTTCTAGTTCTTGTAGGAAAATTCCACCATAAAATTGAACAAAAACTAGTTAATCGCTTGACCATGAGTGGTTCCCACCTAAACAACTATGACCAGAAACAAGCTATGAGTAGTGGCAGAGGAAACGCTGGGGGATTCTAGTAAATAGAGGTGGAATTATGGGCGGGAATACACTGCTGGGGCAACAACAAGAGAATGGGAAGAGGCCACAGAAATCATTTGAAATGTCTTGGTCTTTTTCTTTTTTTTTAAGTAATGCCTGTTGTCGTCGGAATTTCGACGAATGCGGGCACTTTTTGTAAAAAACACAAATGTCGTTGCCAATTCCTTCTCTGCCACAAACATATATTGAATGATCATCAAAATTTCGATGAATGCAGGCAATGTTCCAAAAAAAAAATCAAATTTGTTCACAATATACCTTCTCCATCGGAAACCGCTGTTGAAATTTTAGGACAAATGTATTACTGAGGATACACAAGGGAAGAATTAGTCATGTAAGTATGCATGAGCATGGGAATGGATAGTTACTTTCCTTTTAGACTAATTTGGGTCTATGAATCTCAATGGTGTTCATCCCAAAAGTAAATGTAATACCATTCACTTGCACCCAAGGTGTGACTGAGAATTTGGTCTTACTTGTCACTGATTTGGACAGTATTGAGAGGATTCTATAAGGATGACTATCACCGTACTATTGATGACTTCACAACATTGATAATGAATTCACATTAGACACTCATGGATTACCCCAATTAGACATTGGTCAACTTAAGATATGATACAAGGATTGCATACCACAAATCCATTATCATATCACCTTCTCTAAATCTCCACAAAGCCATTAGATATGTTTTGAGATGAAAAAGAAGAGTTAATTGGTTTTAGTTTAATTTGCATTATTTCTATGTTCAAGTAATTTAATTTGGTATAATATTATACCAAAATGTGATTTCATTACTAACATTTCAACTTATATATAACTAGTTCTATAGCCCAATTTTTTTGCCTGTGAAGAAAGACCATGTTAGACAATATCAACGAACAACAAAATATGGAGACAATTGCTAGATCGTTGTCTAACTTCAAAATAAAAGGTGATGGAAAATGTTATTGTCCCTGCAAAATTTGTAAGGGGTTAAATACTAGAAGAATTTTAATGAAAACAACTAAGAAACATTGTAGGTTGCATGTTCACATTGAAGGGGGACATGATTATCATCCATTGGTAAGTTTTTCATTATATCATTTTAACAATTTATATACATAAGAAATCACTTGATGATGAGATCATGATCATGGTTTATTTATGTTTATCAATTTTATATAGGTCTAGTACCCCGGAGCACATGATATGGATCAACACAACCTGAAGAATATGGTTTTTGAAGTGGAGGAACATGGAGGTGTGAATATCAAAGCTGAAGATAATGATCCCATGGAAGATGATGATCATGAGCCACAAAACACAATTGAAGATGATGGTACAATTACATTTGTAAGGCCTTCCCCAAACCAAGCTTTGATTAACTTAGTTGACCATATTTGACCCTATTAATAAATGCCTTATAATTCAATAAAATGGACTGTGTTAGGCAGATAGGTTTGTGAGAAAAGTAATTGAACCAAGTTATAGAGTTATCACACCTTGTGGTGTACATTTTGATGTGTTATGAATTTGAAATCCTAAAAGAACCATTGATTTGATAATCTTGATTTAACGTATGTCAGCTAGGTCTGGATGTAGAACTTATTGTTGGCATATGGACACTCCAATGAGACATTGTGTGTGATTGAAGGTTTTGTCATTGATGGAAACCTTGCAATCTTATGGCACCGGCAAGACATTATACCGGCAAAGCATTACATAGGCAACCTTGCAATCCTATGGCACCAGCAAGACATTATATCGGTAAAGCATTACACAGGCAACCTTGCAATCCTATGGCACCGGCAAGACATTATACAGGAAAAGCATTACACAGGCAACCTTACAATCCTATGGCACAGGCAAGACATTATACTGGTAAGGCATTATTCAAACAAGATAGTGCACCAGCATCAGCAAGATTAATCTACACCAGCACTGGCATAGAAGAGTACATGTATACCGGCATAGAGGCCGACAAGATTTTTGATATGTAATATTTTGTTTATTATTGTAAACCGACTTGGAAAATTGTAAAATGACTCTTGTATATAAAAGAGATCATTGTAGTCATTTGTAGGATATGGATAGGAAGCAAAAAGAAAATTATAAGGCAGACCTAATGTGCAAATTGTAGGTCAAGGGTATATGTAAAGAACAGAGCAAGAACCAGTACTAAATCTGGCATTGAAGATGCTATTATAAAGCAGTACAGAATATTGGATTTGTGTAAATCCTCATTGTAAGTCAGTGTGACTTCTTATTGAGTAGTGTGCTCTAGGCAGTTGGCCTTCCTACATGTGCAGGCCCCCATTGTAAGTAGTATTCTCTTATTGGCCAGTAAGTGAATATTGTGGGTCACAAATCCCATCGAGGTTTTTCCCACACTGGGTTTCCTCATTAAACATCTTGTGTTATGGTGTTATTTTCATATGGATGTTTTTGATTCTGTTATTTACATTAATTCTTGCATACCGGTATACTGTTACTTTATGTTCTGCATATTCAGTTTTAAGAAAATCTCATTACCGGTCAGATACTGATTCACCCCCCCCTCTCAGTATCTATGGGAACCCTAACAATTGGTATCAGAGCTTGGTCCTCTATTTTCAGAAGCCTGACAGCTTGAGGAAGATCTTGACACCGGTAAAGATGGAAAATCTGATGAAGCAACTTGAAGGAGCTCTTACTAACTATGATGCAGAGAAGTTGAAAAATATCAAATTAGAAGATGATTTAAAAGCAGCTCAGGACATTATTCAGGCACTTCAAGAAAATCTTACTATTACAAGAAATAAGAGAAGAGAACTTTGTGAAAAATTACAAAATGAGAATGATGAAAAGGAATCACTAAATGATATGATAAGCAAATTGAAATAAGAGATCATGACAACAAAAAATAAAATGCAGGATATGACTATGAGATTTTGCAAAGAGATTGAGGATAGAAAGAAGAATGAAGACGAATTGACCAGAAGACTAAGTGATGCAGCAAATGAGAACACAAGACTTAGCTATGAAAATGACATGTTGAAGACAAATCTGATGCATACTCAGAATGACTTGAATGAACTAATGAGACAAAAAGAAATCTTGGAAAGGGAATTGGAAACTGCAAATCAACACAAAGAAAAATTCAAGAAAAGCTCAGAAGAACTTGGTACCTTATTGAAGAATCAAAAACCCAAAGGTGATACTTCTGGAATTGGATTTGAAGTTGGAGAAAGATCCGGTACTACAAATACCCAGGATCACAACAAACTGGTAAGACCTTCTAATACTTACAAATTCAATGGAAAATGCTTTAACTGCAATAAATATGGTCATAGGGCAAATGAATGTAGATCTAGTAATTATCAGAATATCAATCCTCCCACCGGTCAATGTTCCAAATGCAACAAAATTGGTCATAACTCTAAAAATTGCAGAATGAATGTAAAATGTTATGTTTGTGGAAGATCTGGTCATTTATCAAATAAATGTAGAACACAAACTGGCATAGGTTATGGGAAAGCTATTCAGAAAAATAATGTAACTTGTTATGCATGTAACAAGATTGGTCATATTGCTAAATTTTGTAGAAGTAAAGGTACACCAGTAGATAACAGAAGTACTGGCTTGAAAGGTAAAGAAAAGGTTGAAGAGGTTAAGCAAGAATTTTCAAAGCAATGGATTAGAAAAGGTGATCTAAATATTGGGGATACTCCTCCACCAGTAGAACCAACAAATGCTCCACTAGTAGGACAATATGATGCTCCACCAGCAAGATAGAGCAATTCTCCACCGGTAGGATGTTCTTCATCAAAATGAAGAAAATTATCTTGAGGGTTTGGCATTCTAATGACACATGTGCTATTATTCCCTCGGTTAGAGAAAAGAAGTTGAAAATCATTCATTACTGGCAAATAAAGTTGAGCTAATACATTACTGGCAAGCAATTAATGTGGTAGGTAGTAGAAAAGACTTTATAAAATAAGGTTTTGGCTCCATTTCATTTCATCATGAATTCAAACTTTCAAAGAGCGGGAAGATTTCTGAGCTAAGGCATTTCGAGCAAAGAGGCAAAGCACTTCAGCAATCAATCCATCCAAAGGAAAAAAAAGGTATTTATCATCATGGCATCCTCCTCTGCACCTGAATTCATAGCAAACCCTACAGTAGTCAAAGCTATAAAATGACCTAGGCCCGTGTTTTAGCTAGTTCCCGAGGTAGCTAAGAAAGATGACAACACGGGTGCTTTTTCAAAAATTCCAAAAGGTGTTGTTTATGTAGAAGACCCTAGAATGTATATTCATTGCAACATAGAGGAATTAGGTGATGAAGAAATCAAAAACATGTATAAGTCTGTTATATGTGACAACTCTAGAAATGTGAAACCTAAACATAAAATTGTTGAAACCCTAGGATTCACTAAAATCCTCTGCATTCTTGAATTTCCCAAGGAAGTGGTTAGGATAGTTCTGAGCAAGGTACATGGTTCATTCTTTTGGCTTGAATCAGTGCATAAAATTAAAAAGGAAGCTGTGAAAGCAGTAACAGGGTTACCTTCCACCGGTAATAGACCTGACAAAACCAAGAAGGTCTCCAATGACTTAGTAACAAACTTAACTAGTGCAACATCCGACAAGAGATCATTGAGGGTTAATGATGTAATTGATACAAATGTTAGATTTGTTAGCATGATTTTAGGTTACAAAGCAACTCATGCTAATAGGCTTAACTCAGTTGCCAGTTTATGCATAAAGAGTGCTTATGACATGGTTAAGGACAATGTAAAAATTGATATCTGTGAATGGTTAAAGGATGAGTTAATTGACAATTTAGCAAAAATCAAGAAAGATAAGAAAGGAACCTTTAGATTTGGAAATTTACTTGTATGCTTAATGCTACATATAACCAAACAGGCTCCCAGTATAGGCAACAAGGATTTTGGATTTGACATACCGGTAGGAAAACAATTATCTGACTTATTCAACAACATGGGTGAAAACAAAGAAAAGAATATCAATGAGTATTTTCAAGCACTAAAAGTCAGAATGAATAAAAGAATCAGACTATCACAGGAAATTGTCAACAAATACATGGATGATATATGTTTTGTAATAAAAAAGGATGAGATCTGGATGGAAGCAGTCATCCCAAGGACTATCTGGGTAACAGAGATGGGGTATGAAACAGATGACCACATAGTGGAAACTTATGTCAAAGCACTTCTGGAAGCCCCCAATGAACCAAAGGAAGAAGTATTTGGTAGTGCTGAGACCATAGAAAGTCAAATTCAATCTAAGAAGAGAGTGAAAAAGGTTGAGGCATTTGTGAGGAAAGGATCCAGACAAGTAAAAATCATAAAGGAAGATGTACTAAAGAAAACCAGCATAACTGAAGATGAGTTGGCAGCCCCACAACCTAAAACTCATCTATCACTGGTAGATACTTCCTCAGAAGGAGATATGCCAGCAACCTTCAAAAGAGTTGTTAGGAAAAGAGACCCCTCACCGGTAACCACTCCTTCACCTAGAAGGACAAGACAAAAGCAACAAGCTGTGAGATCTTCGATCAAGAAAGTCACACCTAAGAAGAAGCTGACCCCCAAAAAGAAGAAGAAGACAAACACTGACTTGGCCCCTCTTGATATATTACTGAATGAGATCACAGAGGAAGGTAAATTGAAAAACATAGGGAAAATCTATGACACCCTATCAGATGATGAGAAAGGACAAGTTGAGGAGAGTGTTATATTACACATGGACATGTATAAACAGTTTTTGTTGCAAGTCTTAAATGAAATTCCTGATGAACTATATAAAAGACTTGAGGCCAGAAGGCAAGGAATAATTGAGTTGGATAAGAAAATTAAAATAGAAAAATTGCTTGCAATATACTCGGTTAACTCACCTAAGGAAATTGATGATATGATAGCTCAGGCCAACCAGATAGTTTTTTCCACTGCACAACGGCAAATTTCACTAATGGTAGGTAGAGTTAGAGAAGTTTCAAAGGAAACAAAAAATGGTTGGGATACATTCTTAGTTGAAAAAGAAAAACAAGAAGAATATAGGAATCCCAAGCCCATTTTGGTATATCAGAAGGACAAGGATAAAGGGAAAGGTAAAGTTGGTGGACCACCAAGTATCAATATTAGAGACAACTTACCCCCACCTCCTTTAAATACTCCACCGGTTAAAACAACAACTACAAAAGATCAACCGGCAGCTGAGAGTATGGATACAGAGGATAATAATCCTAATCCTGAAGTCCTATATACTGTGAATGTTGATACTCAGAAGATCAACATAGTGGTAGATAAGGATATAGCCAAAGAGCCTCCGGCAATAGGGAAACACAGAGAAAATGGCAGCAGATACAGAGAAAAAGATGGAATCTGGAACACAAACAGAGAAACCAATAGAGCTAAAGGCTCTAGAACAGATGCCACTGGTAAGAAATGATGCAGGAAAACTAGTGCTTAAAGAGATGGAGACACAAATAGACCTACCAGAGGTCAATACTAGCATGGTCACTTCCACTGGCACTCAGTTTGTTGGGTCACCATCAAATGTAACAGAGGCATTGCTTGAATCTATCAAGAAAATAACTGATTATAGCTCACAAGCTTATAAAGCGATAGATGATTCAATTCCATTTTTGAAATCAATAGCTCCTAATTGTAATATAGAAAATAAATATTCTTTAGGCTAGTTGGATACACTTTGTAAATATATTTTTGGAAACTTTGAGCAAACAAAGGTAGAAATTATAAAGGAAAATGTAGAAAAAGAGAAACAAAAATTCTTTAAGGAAGGAATAAAGAAGTGTAACAGGGAATTTGACACACTTCTACCAGAACTGTGCAATTTATTGAAAGAGTACAAAACTCTATACAAAGACACCTGTAAGATAAACTTTTTGACCATAGATGTAGACAAAAAGATGAGCAAGGTACAGGAAGAGATCAATAAACTTGCAGATAATTTTGTTAACTCACCTGATACATTATCAGCTTTTGAGGAAAAGATAACAAATTTTGAGGAAGAATTGCTCAAATTAGAAAGAGAGAAAGAGAAAATAATAAACAAGGCAAAATTCTTGAGATCTAAACTAAGTCCAAGATTGGACTATTTAGCATCTCTGTGGAAGGAAATCTCAGAGGCACTAACACAGGAAAGCAAAACATCGATAGAGCACTTGGAGCATCTCACCGGTACAGTATACAGAACTGAGACAACAATAAAAGATAGAAAGAAGTTTATGGATGGTATAAACTTAATTTTGGGAGATATTCTTCAGATAATAACCACCCAACTACAAGGTTGAGGTTATGGATTGGTACAACTACAAAATCTACTAACCTTTGTCATTGATGCCAAAGGGGGAGTAGTAGGATGAGAAAATTCAAAACACAGGGATCACATGCTCAGGGGGAGCTCTCACATTTTTGGTAACATTTTTGGTCTACACATTTTGGATATCTTTTTGAAATTTCTCATGAGTGTTGCCATCAATGCCAAAGGGGGAGATTGTTGGCATATGGACACTCCAATGAGACATTGTGTGTGATTGAAGGTTTTGTCATTGATGGTAACCTTGCAATCTTATGGCACTAGCAAGACATTATACCGGAAAAGCATTACACAGGCAACCTTGCAATCCTATGGCACTGGCAAGACATTATACTGGCAAAGCATTACACAGGCAACCTTGCAATCCTATGGCACTGGCAAGACATTATACCGGCAAAGCATTACATAGGCAACCTTGCAATCTTATGGCACCAACAAAACATTATACCGGCAAAGTAGTACATAGGAAACCTTGCAATCCTATGGCACTGGCAAGACATTATACCGGCAAAGAATTATTCAAACAAGACAGTGCACCAGCGTCAGCAAGATCAATCTACACTGACACCGACATAGAAGAGAACATGTATACCGGCATAAAGGCTGATAGGATTTTTGATACGTAATATTTTGTTTATTATTGTAAGCCAACTTGGCAAATTGTAAAATGACTCTTGTATATAAAAGAGATCATTGTAGTCATTTGTAGGATATGGATAGGAAGCAAAAAGAAAATTATAAGGCAGACCTAATGTGCGAATTGTAGGTCAAGGGTATATGTAAAGAATAGAGCAAGAACCAGTACTAAATCTGGCATTGAAGATGCTATTATAAAGCAGTACAAAATATTGGATTTGTGTAAATCCTCATTGTAAGTCAGTGTGACTTCTTATTGAGCAGTGTGCTCTAGGCAGTTGGCCTTCCTACATGTGCAGGCCCCCATTGTAAGTAGTATTCTCTTATTGGCCAGTAAGTGAATATTGTGGGTCACAAATCCCACCGAGGTTTTTCCCACACTGAGTTTCCTCGTTAAACATCTTGTGTTATGGTGTTCTTTTCATGTGGATGTTTTTTATTCTGTTATTTACATTAATTCTTGCATACCCGTATACTGTTACTTTATGTTTTGCATATTTAGTTTTAAGAAAATCTCATTACCGATTAGATACTGATTCACCCCCCCCTCTCAGTATCTGTGGGAACCCTAACACTTATATGATTCTGTGATTGGATAACATTGATGAATGTTGATGCTTCATTTATATGCGTTATGATAAAGAACTCTATATGATTCTAGAATAGGATAAATTGGAGATGATGTATGTCATTATTGGATTGCAGGACTTTATTATGATAATAGAATTAAGATGTATGTTTTATGTGTGGACCAAAATTATGAGAATTAGGATAACTGCTTATGTGGATTTAATTGGATATGAGATATATTGAATTGTTCAAATGAAAATTGTATGCAAAGTGTTTGATGTGTATTCTAATTCATGTGCCTTATATTATATGAGATTATTTGAAGTTACTAATGTGTAATTGAGATGCACAGGAAGTTATCCATGTGACCATGGAAATCTTACATAGAACCAAACCTAGACCTGTGTATGTTTGTAAAGCTAGGGTTTGTCTATTTGGAGAGACAACACCCCGTTTGTGTTGTATTTTATTCGTAATAGTAAATGATGCATGTGTGTTAAGTGTTATTTAATTGATTTTTGTAAAATCCACAAGAGACATGATTTCATGTATAAATTTGTAAAAGTATTTTCTTTGTGTCACTTGACACGTGTGTGGATTTATGTTTCAATTTTTAAATTTGTCTCTCAGAGGGAATTGATTAACTATAGCTTTTTCAATTAAGGTAATGTGATCCCATAAATGTCTTGGGTAAAGAATCTTTGGGATGGTCAACATAGGTTTGACCCGAAAATAAACTTCAGAGGGGTTAGAAAAGGGTTAAATAGACACCTAAGGGTAGTTTGATAGGGTTTCCTAAAGCCCATAAGGTATACCTAAGGGTTAGGGGTAATTTTAGGCAAGTTTCTACTCCCATGTGACCTTTTAGACACCCAAAAAAGTGACTTTTCTAAGTTGTGCGAAAATGGAAATTACAAGGCTTGAACTGAGTTGTAAACCTTCCCTTTCGAATGAGAGTTCCCTTTCTCATCTTACATTACTTTCTGTTTCAGATTTAGAAACTTGAGGGAACTCACACTAGTGCCTTCTTAAGTAAGAAAAAGAGATTTTGGGGGTAATCACCCACTCTCCATTTTTGGAGACAAGAGAATTTTGAAAAGAATAAGCTAGATTGTTGAATAGAGAATTTTGCTAAGGGTAGAAAGAGAAGAACCGTGGAATTGGGCTGCTCATCCTCAACAAAACTAACCTACCTTTGGGCAGATTAAGGTTGGTTGTATCCTCCTTATAATGGTTTTCTTATTGTATGTGTTTGAAAGTAATGGTTGTGTAAAAGATTGTTTCCGTGCATGTTCCCCTGGAAATTCACTTGGAATTTTGATTTTATACATTGTATGTGTGTTTGGGAGTAATCAAGAACTCCTACTCTTGGGAGAGAGGAGGATCTTATGGGTGGTAGAAGTGACAACCCTCAAGTGAGAGACTCTCGTTATGAGAGCAATCACAAGGGATTTTGTGTGACCCTTGTTGCATGGCTTGTTATGCATTGGGGGTCATAAGGAAGGAAATAAGGCATGAATGCCTTCGGGGGCATAAGGAATAAGGGGTTGCTGTACTTGATGTATTTTGGTTTGCCATGAGGTGGCTACATGTTTTTCCATATTTGCAGTTCTCCTCAGGGAACTTGGTCCACTACCACCCTTAAAAAAACTCATCACCAAGGTGTGGTGCAGTGTAGCCGGGTTGGGAGTGTGTTTGAATTTGTGTGTATTCTATCTTTCGTGGTTGCATGTTTGTTACCTATCTAGGGCTTGGTTCTCCGAGCTCGGGGGTGGCTACTAGTTAGCCTAGGCTAGGAGGTGAGCACTCCATGGTCATATACTTGATCTTATTTGCAGGTTATTGAAAGAAAGGGATTAGGAATGAGTGGAAAACTCGATGGAGTTATTTGTTGCAGAATCCATTTGGAAATATGTTACTATTCTGTTTTAAAATTTCCTCATTATAAAAGTTGAGTGACCTATTTGTAAAATGACTTTAGTGTCTTTTAAAGTAATTCCTAGAAATGTAATAGTTATTTGTTATATTGCAAAAGATGAAATGAATAATTCTGGAACAGTTTTCTAAAGTTTTGTTTTCTGAATTTAATTATTGTTGAGTATATTAATAATGTGGGAAAGCAACTAAATTTATTTTACCCCTTTATGCATGTGAAATAAATCCAGGAAATAAAGAAAGGAATTAATGGTTGTATGCATGCTGTTGTGAATAAAAATATTGCAGTTTAAATTCCAAATTTCATGATTTAAGTTTAAGGATTCCAAATAATTATAGTTGCAGGAAATAAAATCACATATATAGTTGCAGAAATAAAACCTAAAGTAGTTATAATTATTTCTATGGTTTTAATTTAATAAATTCTAGATTTATTAAGTTGCTGTTAAATTTATCGATTTCTGGAATTTACTTAGTTGCAGAAATAGAAATCTAGAGTAAATAGTTATTCGATTTAAATAAAATTCATAGTTCTATAGTTGATGTTTAAAGTTTATTTAATCATGTTATTTACTTTTGTTGTAGAAGTAAATCAAAGTTTAAAGGGTCTATCTATTTCAAATAATAACGTATTTATATAATTGTTGGTTAAGCTATTAAAATCTGTTAGCTAAATATTTGTAAAAAAAAAATAAACAAAAAAATATATATATATAATTTAAATACATAGTAATGTTAACTCTAATTGTCCTTGTTCATTGAATGTATATAAACATATACTTATAATTATATTTAAAATACATTTGATTATGCATTATAATTATATATATAAATATATATGCATATATATTCATATATATTCATATTTAAATAGATATACTTATATATATAATATATTTAAATATATAAATTCATATAAATATAAATATACATATATATATATATATACATATATACATACTTATATATATACATATATATATATATATATTATATTCTATTAAAATATATATATATATATATATATAAATAAAGGAAACAAAAAAAAAGTGCTACCGTAGGGTTTTGGGGAGGGGAGCCGAAACCACTGTGAGTATACATAGTGGGCTAGCGACAGCTCGAGCCACCACTATGGCCCCCCATAGTGGATGGCATGTAGGCCGCCACTGTGGGAAACCACAGTGGATGGTCGGGGCTCCGCTTTAGGGTTTCCGGTGGCATTCGGGTGGGGCAGTCGGCGCCCTCCGCTCCCTCCTTCGCTCCTCCTTCCTTTCGTTGAGGACTTCCATGGCCGTCGTTCCTCTTTCGGCCCTGCAATAAAGCATAACACACACAACACCCAAACCAAAGAAAAAAAAAACAAGTAACAACAAAATAATAATAGTTATGCCCTAGCCCGAAATTAGGGTTAGGGCAATAAAATGAAATGAAAGTAAAATGAATTAGTAGGTAGGGTTTAGTTTATTTGGGAGTTAATTTGGTTGCATGAGTTTGGTATTAGAAATGTTAATTAGAAAATAATAACTATCCCATGGTTTAAATATTATTGTTTAACAATTAAATATATATATATATATATATATATATATATATATATATACCTAGGTAGTTAATTATACGAATGTATTAATCTATCCTTAGGTTAAATTCTTACTTATACATTCAAATTTTAAAGTTGATTATATGAACTTTAAATATGAAATTTTAAATTGAAAATTAACTATGGGAGATTGATTTCTTAGGAACTTATAATTAGGAACTTATAAAAACATGATACGTTATTTCGACTATATGGGTTTATTTAGCCACCTAAAAGTTAAGCTTTTCCATGCTAAAGTTTATAGGGAAATATTCATTATGGCTTCAACTGACTGTCGATCGAAAAAGTTTAACCACATTTCAATTAGATGTTAAAATAAAAATATAGAAGTATTAATAGTCTAATTGTTGGGACTAATCCATTTAGTCCTATAATCAATTGATGATTATTGGAGGTTAATATTATCTTCGTTAATTACTTAGAGAGTTTTGATTTAATTAAGTTAATGTTTAAAATCGATGAATTCATAAAATAATACTTTAGTATTCCGCATTTGATTTAAATTGTCATCACTTATTTTAGTTAGTGGTTAGAGATAACTCTCACATAGTTAAAACAAACTTGCTAGTAAAATTTCGTATTAGCAAAAATATTGTTATATAGTTGTCATTTAAAAAAAAAAATGTTCCCATTCTTGCCCTAAATTTTGGGCATGACATTTTGGTATCAGAGCCCTAGGTTCATACACTGGTGAACATGGGCTACATTCATAACTTAGTTGAAAACAAACTATGGTTTGAAGTATAACACCTAGGTGGAAAACTTGCGAAAGTAACATAGTGAAACATAAGTAAAAAATTCTTGTAAATCAATAAATCAACAAATATCAATTCAAGGGGTTCCAAGGGTCACTAAAAGCCCTAAAATTTGAACTTATTAGTCATAAGGTTTATGGCGTAATAAAACCCCAAAGGTTGCAAAATATTCAGCTATTTATTCATATGAAGTAATTGCAGTATTATTAATGGAGTTTAGTTCTTTAGTACGTATGAGGTTACCATTCAATTTGAACCTAAACATAATGATTTTCCTAGTCAAATCAATATGAGGAGTTAATTCTTCAGTAAAATACCTCAAATGGTAAACTAACAGGATGCCATCAATCAAGATATGTACTTGACATGGCAAGTCAAACAAGATAGTTAGACCTACGATGAAGGAACCATAAACAAGATAAATAAGAATCGAGATAGTTCAAAATAAAATTTTAAGCTGTGTGAAATTATGGTGGTTAAAAAGATCAAGGCCGCCATTGGAGACAACAAGGAAGGAGAGTTAAGAGGTACACTTGCGAATATTCGAAAGAAGCATTAACCTATCCAAATGAATAGGTACCTTAAGAAAGTGGTCATGATAAATTTATTATTAAGAGCATTTGTTAGATAATGATTGTAGCAATATAGTGGAGCTAGAGTTGGATAATCCTGCAAGTAAGAACTAAACTGATGTATGACAATCCCCTTGATCAGAAAACCCTAGTGATACTATAGGTGAGTTAAATAAGAAGAAAGGAGGCATGAACTTCTTGGGTAAAAGCATGTATTTACAATAAACCCTAAGTTCATCTGAGGTTATATAATTGGGGAACAAGCAAGTAAAACCTCAACTAGTTCCTTTATGAGAAGATAATCTTGAAGAAAGTAAATAATGGAAGAGAGAGTAGAGTTGACTTAGGAATCATACAAAAAATCCCCATTGAAGTGCAAGGAGTGTAAAAGTATTAGGATCCTATAATCTAGGAATGTGTAACTAGATGTTGTTCAGAAACTAAGAAGGAAAGTGCAACCCAATCATGGTTAGTCGCTAGGTGCAAGACAATATGTAACACAATTTAACTGCTAGGCACCATCGAAGAAGTTTTACAATTATGGCACTCAATGTAAAGGTACGCGAAACACATTGAGTATGGATGGAGTAACATGCGGATAGAAATGGCTTATGGAAAGATTGTATAATGATAATATAATACTAAAGTTTTAATGAGAATTAGTTGGCAATAGAAAATATTTTATGAGAACATTGATAAGGAACCGGATTATGTGGTTAGCAAAGGGAGATCTAGGAAGGTTACGGGAGTCCTAAGACATTGGTAATTATTGGACATCCTTATGTTATACCATAAATGGGTAGCTGGATATTAAGATGGTTTATTTAGATTGAAGAGATCGAAGGTGTGATATGTTGGATTTGGCTAGTAAGTAAATATAAACAAGTAATATGGAATGAGATAACTTCCCTTTTTACTAAATTTTAATTAAAAGGATGGGTGTTGGCCACTTTTTGAGTGCACACCCCCTTGATTTCAAAGTTGCTTAAGTAAAGTAGGAGAGAATAAGTCCACTCTTCGAGTTGTTTGAATTATGTCATGAAATGTGTGGGTTGGAATTGTTGTCAACCATTATTGACCTTACTTAACAATAATTCCACCCCAAATGGCTCTTACCCATAAGTGTTAGTAATTTTGGCAACAAGCTCCCACCTAATGAAGGCAAGTGAATATTAGAGTTGAAAATATAAGGAGTTGGCATAAGATGTTAAGAAAAACAAATGATGTCCCTAGTAAAATTATATGATTACATTATACAAATCCTCAGTGGTCCTAAGTAAACAAGTGTCAATTTTGTACCGAACTATCAACCGAGTGTGTAAGACATGAAAGTGTCGATACTTGAGCTGCCACGTATCACTGAATCAAGGTTTAGCATATTAAGATAATTAATAGGAGCCATAATAAATTCAGTTATTAAGGAAGGATGCATTAACATGATGGAGGAAACTGGATATTTATTAAATAATGGATATTGAACCAAGTAACTATATAGAATATCTATTTAGTAGAAGATGGCCTAATTAAGTACTATTAAATGCAACTGTAATGGAAGAGACTTTTGAGTGAAATTATAATTTCCCTTATTAAATTTATTCGATCCAATTGAGAATAGGAGTTATCGTACTTGTTACATTAGTAATTTTCTTAATCCTATCGCCTAGGAGCTTTATCAAGACCTAAGGTTTCGTTGGATCAGCTTGTTAAGCTTTAACTTCTAATTAAGCATAGATTGCGTATAATTAAGTGTTCAAAAGGATTAGTCCAAGAGGAATGGACAGAGAATGGTAGAGTTAGTGCAAACACCTGTTAGAATATAATTAAGGATGTTAATAACCCTGAATAGATAGTGATTATATCAGAAAGTGTTGCTTGAAATAGTAAGCACACGAAGGTTAAAATGGAACATGATTAAAAAAAATAAAAAAATGAATGCGATCTCATGTATAAGAATGTATTTCATAAATCGATAAAGGATTTTAAAGAATCTAAAATCTCAAGTGTCTAATAATCACTTCCTAACACACTCAGGATACGTGATCTTGGGTGATGTGCTACGGTTACTCCCTATAGCATGGATAGAATGGTCATCTTGTTTCGAGTTTGATTCAACATTAATTTTGATTTTCTTTGAAAAGTATATTGTGACACTGGGGATAGAACTTTCTTTTTATTTATTTTGTTTATGAAGAGAGGACCACTAAATTTATGTTTCTTTTTATATGAACTATGGCACTTGCCATGTTTCTAGTTTTAATATTTTTCAATTGTCGGCATTTTTCTTCTTTTTATTGGACTTGGCAGAAGTAACTTGTATTTTTGAAAAGTGTCAAGTGGTCATTTTGATGGTTGATATAACTAGCCCTAGTGATGTGATTTGTGTAATATCTATCATGTTCGTGGAACCACTGACAGCGTGTCAAGGGACAATACCGCAAGGAGTGAAATTAGGCATAAGAATTAACAAAGAAAGTGTTTTATCAAATTAAGATAAAGGAAGGAATATCCTCCTAAGTAAAATTAATTGTGTGTAATTTGAAAGAGAAAATTTATAACAATAGTGTGACCTAGACCTAATGAATTGCGAAAGTAATGATTGTCGACTGGTAAGGCTGGCATGGGTATGGAGATGATTGCGTGGATGATATCTAAAATAAGTTTTAATAACTTCCATCACTCCCTTGGAATGGGATTGTTGTGTACCTTAATGTTTGGAAATGGTGAATGATGCTCCCTATAAAACTTAAACCTTGGAGCCTAGAAATATAAAAACATTTTAATCCCTAGTGGTAGAAAACTACCCTATATAAGGGCAGAATTGAAGAACCTAAATTTGCTTTTGCCTTATCACCTAAGAAAGTTGGAAGAAATTATGCACCTAGGACGATTTTGCAAATATTATATTAACACCCTAATGAGGTGCCTCGAATGTAGAATAAGTAGATTCATTGTGGTTAAGTGTGATGTCAATTTTCTTAAGTAACATGCATGGATGAGAATACAGTAGGATAAACATGCTTTTAAACAAATCCTAAACAAAGTAGAACTCCTAGAAAATTCTATATGTGTAACCTTGAATTATGATTTGGAGGGTGCAATAATGTAAGTCGTTGAAAGATAGAACTTTGCAAACACCTACCTGAGATCGAAGGGAAATGTAATAAAAATACTAAAAATTTAACCTTGTGAAGATAGTAAGTTGATTTTGGTATTTCATCCTTCTAGTAGGCAAGTTAAGATTCTGAGTAACTCATAGAAAATATGGGAAATTTTATGTCCCTACTTCGTTATTCTACTCATGCAACTTCCAGGAGTAAGTTGAACTCTAGGGGAGGAGGATGTAAGGCCTTCCCCAAACCAAGCTTTGATTAACTTAGTCGACCATGTTTGACCCTATTAATAAATGCCTTATAATTCAATAAAATGGACTGTGTTAGGCAGATAGGTTTGTGAGAAAAGTAATTGAACCAAGTTATAGAGTTATTGCACCTTGTGGTGTACATTTTGATGTGTTATGAATTTGAAATCCTAAAAGATCTATTGATTTGATAATCTTGATTTAACGTATGTCAGCTAGGTCTGGATGTAGAACTTATATCATCCATGATTGGATAACATTGATGAATGTTGATGCTTCATTTATATGTGTTATGATAAAGAACTCTATATAATTCTAGAATAGGATAAATTGGAGATGATGTATGTCATTATTGGATTGCAAGACTTTATTATGATAATAGAATTAAGATGTATGTTTTATGTGTGGACCAAAATTACAAGAACTAGGATAATTGCTTGTGTGGATTTAATTGGATATGAGATATATTGAATTGTTCAAATGAAAATTGTATGCGAAGTGTTTGATGTGTATTCTAATTCATGTGCCTTATATTATATGAGGTTATTTGAAGTTACTAATGTGTAATTGAGATGCGCAGGAAGTTATCCATGTGACCATGGAAATATTATGGAGAACCAAACCTAGACCTGTGTATGTTCGTAAAGCCAGGGTTTGTCTATTTGGAGAGACAACACCCCATTTGTGTTGTATTTTATTTGTAATAGTAAATGATGCATGTGTGTTAAGTGTTATTTAATTGATTTTTGTAAAATCCACAAGAGACACAATTTCATTTATAAATTTCTAAAAGTATTTTCTTTGTGTAACTCGACACGTGTGGAGTTATGTTTGAATTTTTAAATTTGTCTCTTGGAGGGAATTGATTAACTATAGCTTTTTCAATTAAGGTAATGTGATCCCATAAATGCCTTGGGTAAAGAATCTTTGGGATGGTCAACATAGGTTTGACCCGAAAATAAACTTTAGAGGGGTTAGAAAAGGGTTAAATGGACACCTAAGGGTAGTTTGATAGGGTTTCCTAAAGCCCATAAGGTATACATAAGCATTAGGGGTAATTTTAGGCAAGTTTCTACTCCCATGTGACCTTTTAGACACCCAAAAAAGTGACTTTTCTAAGTTGTGCGAAAATGGAAATTAGAAGGCTTGAACTGAGTTGTAAACCTTCCCTTTCGAATGAGAGTTCCATTTCCCATCTTACCTTACTTTCTTTTTCAGATTTAGAAACTTGAGGGAACTCACACTAGTGCCTTCTTAAGCAAGAAAGAGAGATTTTGGGGGTAATCACCCACTCTCCATTTTTGGAGACAAGAGAATTTTGAAAAGAATAAGCTAGATTATTGAATAGAGAATTTTGCTAAGGGTAGAAAGAGAAGAACCATGGAATTGGGCTGCTCATCCTCAACAAAACTAACCTACCTTTGGGCAGATTAAGGTTGGTTGTATCCTCCTTATAATGGTTTTCTTATTGTATGTGTTTGAAAGTAATGGTTGTGTAAAAGATTGTTTCCGTGCATGTTCCCCTGGAAATTCACTTGGCATTTTGATTTTATACATTGTATGTGTGTTTGGGAGTAATCAAGAACTCCTACTCTTGGGAGAGAGGAGGATCTTATGGGTGGTAGAAGTGACAGCCCTCAAGTGAGAGACTCTCGTTATGAGAGCAATCACAAGGGATTTTGTGTGACCCTTGTTGCATGGCTTGTTATGCATTGGGGGTCATAAGGAGGGAAATAAGGCATGAATGCCTTCGGGGGCATAAGGAATAAGGGGTTGTTGTACTTGATGTATTTTGGTTTGCCATGAGGTGGCTACATGTTTTTCCATATTTGCAGTTCTCCTCAAGGTACTTGGTCCACTACCACCCTTAAAAAAACTCATCACGAAGGTGTGGTGTAGTGTAGCCGGGTTGGGAGTGTGTTTGAATTTGTGTGTATTATGTCTTTTGTGGTTGCATGTTTGTTACCTATCTAGGGCTTGGTTCTTCGAGCTCGAGGGTGGATACTAGTTAGCCTAGGCTGGGAGGTGAGCACTCCATTGTCATATCCTTGATCTTATTTGCAGGTTATTGAAAGAAAGGGATTAGGAACGGGTGGAAAACTCAATGGAGTTATTTGTTGCAGAATCCATTTGGAAATATGTTACTATTCTATTTTAAAATGTCCTCATTATAAAAGTTGAGTGACCTATTTGTAAAATGACTATAGTGTCTTTTAAAGTAATTCCTAGAAATGTAATAGTTATTTGTTATATTGTAAAAGATGAAATGAATAATTCTGGAATAGTTTTCTAAAGTTTTGTTTTCTGAATTTAATTATTGTTGAGTATATTAATAATGTGGGAAAGCAACTAAATTTATTTTACCCCTTTATACATGTGAAATAAATCCAGGAAATAAAGAAAGGAATTAATGGTTGTATGCATGTTGTTGTGAATAAAAATATTGCAGTTTAAATTCCAAATTTCATGATTTAACTTTAAGGATTCCAGATAATTATAGTTGCAAGAAATAAAATCACATATATAATTGAAGAAATAAAACCTAAAGTAGTTATAATTATTTCTATGGTTTTAATTTAATAAATTCTGGATTTATTAAGTTGCTGTTAAATTTATAGATTTCTAGAATTTACTTAGTTGCAGAAATAGAAATCTAGAGTAAATAGTTATTCGATTTAAATAAAATTCATAGTTCTATAGTTGATGTTTAAAGTTTATTTAATCTTGTTATTTACTTTTGTTGCAGAAGTAAATCAAAGTTTAAAGGGTCTATCTATTTCAAATAATAACGTATTTATATAATTGCTCATTAAGCTATTAAAATCTGTTCGCTAAATATTTGTAAAAATAAAATAAATAAAAAAATATATATATATAATTTAAATACATAGTAATGTTAACTCTAATTATCCTTGTTCATTGAATGTATATAAATATATACTTATAATTATATTTAAAATACATTTGATTATGCAATATAATTATATATATAAATATATATCCATATATATATGCATATATAAACAGATATACTTATATATATAATATATTTAAATATATAAATTCATATAAATATAAATATACATATATATACATATATACATATATATATATACATATATACATATATATATATACATATATACATACATATATATATATAAATATATATATTATATTCTATTAAAATATATATATATATAAAAAAAAATAAAGGAAACAAAAAAAAAGTGCTACCGTAGGGTTTCAAGGAGGGGAGCCAAACCCACTATGAGTATACACGGTGGGCCGGCGGCAGCTCGGGCCGCCATTGTGGCCCCCCACAGTGGACGACACGTAGGCCGCCACTATGGGAAACTGCAGTGGACACAGTGGACAGTTGGAGCTCCCCTTTGGCATTTCCGGTGGCATTTAGGTGGAGCTGTCGGTGCCCTCCGCTCCCTCCTTCGCTCCTCCTACACTCCTCCTTCCTTTCGTTGAGGACTTCCACGGCCGCCGTTCCTCTTTCGGCCCTACAATAAAGCATAACACACATAGCACCCAAACCAAAGAAAAAAAAACAAGTAACAACAAAATAATAATAGTTATGCCCTATCCCAAATTTAGGGTTAGGGCAATAAAATGAAATGAAAGTAAAATGAATTAGAAGGTAGGGTTTATTTTATTTGGGAGTTAATTTGGTTGCATGAGTTTGGTATTAGAAATGTTAATTAGAAAATAATAACTATCCCATGGTTTAAATATTATTGTTTAACAATTAAATGTTGATTTAAATTGTCATCACTTATTTTAGTTAGTGGTTAGAGATAACTCTCACATAGTTAAAACAAACTTGCTAGTAAAATTTCGTATTAGCGAAAATATTGTTATATAGTCATTTTAAAAAAAAATGTTCCTGTTCTTGCCCCAAATTTTGGGAATGACATTATTGATCTATGACACATTTAGTACTGGCACAACTGATCATGATGATGAAGATGACCTTGATGTTGTTCATGATGTCCCTCTACTTGAGAAGGCATCTAAGGCCCTTTATGAAGGCTACCAGACAAATCTTCTCTCTATTGTATTGTTGTTGGTGAACTTGAAGGTTATGAATGGTTTATCCAACATAACAATCTCATGTATGTTAAGGTATGTCATATATGTCATTATAGTTAATAAATGGTGAATCATGTATCATTAATTTTCTTTATATTAACAAATTATATTTTTTTGTTGTAGATTGATAGGTGATTTTTTCTTACCACCATCAAATATTCTACCTCGCTCATATCGAGAATTATCTGCCATTATGAAAGATATTGGAATGGACTATCAAGCAATAGATGCTTGTCCCAATGATCATATTATATATCACAAACAACATGAATTTCTAACAGAATGCCCTAAATGTCATATCAATAGATATCAAATAGATCAAATAACAAAAAGGGTGCCTCACAAGGTTCTTCGTTATATTCTTATTATTCCACGTATGCAATGATTATTCAAGTGCACTAGCTTGGCACAATTTATGGATTATCATACATGCAATAGAAGTTGAGATGACATTATTTGAATGTCTATGGATGGTTCAACATTTATGGACATAGAGGAAAAGTGGCCACACTTTAAAGAAGAACCTCATAATCTCATGATTTCATTGGTAGTGGACGGTGTCAATCCATTTGGAGAGTTGATATTTGTTTACTCAATGTGGCCTGTTTTTATTATCAACAATAACATTCCTCCATGGATGTTAATAAAGAGGGAGCACATAATTTTGGCAATGATTGTTCTGGGTATTTTATCATTTAATAGTCATCTACATTTAATTATAAATATTGCAGTAAAATGGTCATAATAATTATGCAATGTTTTTGTTCATTCGATTAGGTAAGTACCAAGTTAAAGATATGAATGTATATATTGAGCCTCTTATCGACGAGTTGCTGGAGTTATGGAATGGTGTCACTATGTATGACATCTCTAGACCAATAGGACAAAGACAATTTCAATTCCATGCTTGTATGGACAATACATGATGCCCCAGGGCTAACACATTTTTGTGGTATGTTATAGTGTTCAAGTTGCGCATGATAATTATAATTAAAAAAATTAACATATTTAATCCAATTATACATTATTTTGTAGGTCTTCAAACAAAGGGAAAATTTGCATGTCTAGTTTATGGTCCAAAGATGAAATCTCATCATTCAAAAAGTTTAGGAAAGCTGTCGTGCCCAAACTTTAGGGCACAAAACGGAACAACAAATTTTTTTTTTACATCATGAACTCGCTATAAATCCTAATGTATATCAACTTTATTAAAGTTTTGTCTCATCTAGGATGTAAATAACTTACTTACTAAGGTTAAGTTAATTAACCAACTCGGGTGAGCGACTTGCTTGGTGGAGATCAATTTGCATCGTGGATTAGTTAGCTAGCTCAGTTACCTAAGACAAGTTGTCGCTAATGAAATCAAGGGATAATTGGTTATCTTAATGTATTAAATCATTCCAGGTCATATAATGATATTGCTAATGGTTATTTGATGCTCATGCAAAATTTATTATTTAAATCCAACCGATGAGGGTTTGAATTACTACAATGCCATTTGCCCACAAAAAACCGACAATAAGCTAAGGCCAATTCTAATTTTCCCTAACCTCTTAATTTGACGATTAAATTAAATTCAGCCCAAGCTGACCCCAAAGGTTTATGGTCCATAAAATTGATTCTACAATTTCTCCTTTTAAATTTTCCTAATGTCCAAATATAATGAGGGAAATCTATTGATTAATTAAATAAATTAATCGATTTAATGTATGGTGTTTCCAATTATGATAACCCCTTCATTCTTAAATCCCTTTAAAATTTTACTATTTTAAAATTTTAAATCTCCTAGAGAGTAAATGGACATGTAATAATTCTATCATTAAAATAACCCCATTACATATATTAAAAATCAAGGTTTTAAATCCCAATTTAAATTCCTTATATATATATATATATATATATATATATATATAAAATCATATATATAGATTCTTAAATACTAACCCTCATTATAATTTAAAAATCAATTATAATGCTCCAATCTAAATCTCTTATATATATATATATATATATATATATATATATATATATATATATATATATATATATATATATATATATATATATATATATATATATATATATATATATATATATATATATATATATATATAAAGTTCTTATAATGCTAACCCTAACCCAAAATTGGGTTAGGGTTGCATTTTTATATGTTACACTTGTTTTATTTTATTTCCTTTATCATATTATACCCTAACCTATTTCGGGTTAGGGTTTATAACACCATTTTCTTTGTTTTTGTTTTCTTTCTTTTTTTTTTGTTTAGGGTGTGACTGCAGGTATGGAGGCGGAGAGGGTTTCACATTGGGAGAGGCGGAGGAAGTAGGGAGAGGTCTCGGGTGCCGCTGTGCATACGCACAGTGGCGGCAACGCCACCCACTGTGTGTACACACAGTGGCGGACGGCTTAGCCGCCGCCCACTGTGTATACACACAGTGGTGGGCGCCGTTCACTGTGCGTAGCACAGTGGCGGCTGCGACCGCTCCACTATGTTACACACAGTGCCGTGCCCTTCGGCGCTGCCCACTGTGTGTAGCACAGTGGCTCGGCCGTGGCCGTCCACTGTGTTACGCACAGTGGCCCGCGTTTCCCATTCTTTTTTTTTCTTTTTTTTTTTTAAAACATTATAATGCATAGTTCGTGGGGGTAAATATTATGTGATGTGTTTTTTTTTTAATATCAAATGTATATTATGTATATTATATATATATATATACATATATATATATACACACACACGGTGCATAATATCATTTATGAATATGAAAATATTTTCTTCTACAAGCATCCACAGAGTATATTTTTAGATGCAAATATATATATATATATATATATATATATATATATATATATATATATATATATATATATATTAAGAAGTTTATTCTGCATTACATTTTAAACATAGCAGTATATAATCTTTTATATATTCTGTAACAGGGATGCACAAGTTTAGAATGTATCTTTTATTTCGTTGTTATAGGGGTATGCACATACAGGAAGCTTATATATATATTTATATATATATATAGGTATATATTTTCAATATATATACTTATATACCTATAGATATATATAATTATATGTTGGAATAATAGGGCTAAAAACCCTTATATTGATTTGAGATTTTAACCATTTACATTCTATTTTTTTTAGTCTTCTAACAGCATTTAGAATAGGTCTATTTTCTTCTTCCTTTTATTTAAACTTTCTACAGAAATAAAACAATTCTGGTTCTCCCTTTTTTTTACAGTCATAAAATAACAGAATTTAAACTATGCAAGTAAATAGGGAGTCCTAATGCATTTTTCTTTTCCTTTCTTTAACATTGCAGTAAATAAACTAGTGAATAGACCAGATTTAAATGTAAGCTACAGCAAACACATTTAGACATCAAAATATAATAAAAGTTACATTGCTTTCTAGAATGATAAGTTACAATAGCCCAATAAAAAAAATGGGTAAATAATCTAACAGTCTCTTTTTTTTTTCTAATCTTTACACAACAAATAAAAAAAATACATTTATTTAAACAGGAAGAAAATCAACTTAAGCCCTATATTTACATATGCACTTTCTCTTTTCCCCTTTTTTTTTTTACAAATCATAAGGTTACATTTCTTTCTTTTCTTTTCTACATTGAATGGAAATCTGAAATCTGAACAAAAGTCTGCAACAACACAATCTGCAACTCCTAGTCTGTTTCCAAGCCACCTGCAAGTAAAATTTAGGACTGTGACCATGGGATGCTCACCTCCCAGCCTAGGCTTACCAGAAGCCACCCCTGAGCTAGGAGAATCAAGACCTAGACGGGGTAACAACCAAGCAATACAACACAACAATAAGGCAAACACACAACACATACACTATCCCATCCCAAGCTACACTATCACCACATTTGTGGAGATCAATCTACGGGTGGAAGTGGACCAAGTACCATTGGGGAGACTGCAGCCAAAATATAACACAAGCCACCTCATGGCAACACAAAATACTCAACAGAATTCATCCCACACACCTTATGCCCCCCCAAAGGCTCAAGCCATTTCTCTCCCCTTATGACCCCCAAATGCATACACAAGGCTATGCAGCAAGGGTCACAAAGGACACCCTTGAGATCACTCTCCTTAAGGAGAGCCTCTCACCCAAGGCTGTCATGCTTCTTCCACCCCAAGATCATCCTACTCTCCCAAGAGTAAGAGACCTTGGACACTCCCAAAAACAAGAACACAAACAAAAAAACAAACAAACAAACATAGAAATGAAACCTACTCATTATTTTCTTCAACAACAATTTACATAAACACTTTCTTTACTAGCATTTCTTTCCCTCAACAAAAAAACATAACTAACAAGAACAACATAACAAGAGGAGATAAAAACCAACCTTATCCTGCCAATAGGTATGCTAAATTTAGTTGAAGATGAGCTGCCCAATCCACACAACTTTCTGCAATTCTTTGGCCCCCAAATTCCTCTATTCCTAAAACTGGTTTTTCCTTCCAAGTTTTTTCAAAATTCTCCAAAGATGGAGAGTGGGTGATTAGCTCACTAAGCTTCCATTCTTAGCCTAAGAAGGCCTCTCTCACTCCTTCCAACCTCTTGGATAGTGTGAGAGATCTCCCATTGGGTTGGTCTTCCCTAGGTCTTACACACTCCCTAACCTAGGTGTCTAGAGAAGGGAAATGGAATGGGGAAGAGGGATTACTATCTCCAAGAAGGTTCTCCTACCAAGGAGGGCACTCCTATAGATGGAATTCGTCCATCTTGGGAAAACCACTTTTTTGGGTGGTTAAACAAGTCCTAAGGGAAAGACACATGGCCAATTTTGGCCTTCACCCATAGGTACCCCATGAGGCCTAATAGAAAAGCTCTAAAATTGACTCTAGGAGTTGACCTTCCTTGTGGCTCACTACCCTAGATTTCTTGGTTCCTTCAAGGATAATTAGGAGATATAACAATTAACAAAAATAAAACTTTTAAAAAGGTGATATGACAACTTGCCAACACAACATACTACATAGGTGTCAAGTGACACTACAAAATAATTCCACATCACAATACACACATGGCAATTGTCCCTTAAACAATTTAAACAATCTAATAAATACAAATTACACTCATGCAACATTTTACATTTACGAATAAAATACAGTACATACGGGGTGTTGTCTCTCCAAATAGACAACCCCTGGTTTTACTAACGCACATTGGCCTAGGCTTGATTCTCCATAATATTTCCATGGTCACATGGATAATTTCCTGCACATCTCAATTTAAACATTAGTACTTCCCAAATAACCTCATATAATATATAACACAAAATCAGAATACAATACGTTCATTCCACAAAGGCTCGTCATTATAAAATATGATTTATCACAAATCAAAGCAATTTATTATAATCCTCAAAATTTGATCCATCTACAAGATATGCAAATATTTTTCTAACATTATAACAAATTTTGAAATTCAGACAATAACCTGCATCATCACAATATTACCCTAATCTAGAATCATATAATATTCTATCATCCACAAGGCATAGAAATGAAGTATCCATATATATCAATGTTACCAAAATCGTGGAACCATGAAAAGTTCTATATCCATAGTGTGTCAAAACTAGCATCCAAAATAGTTTCAAAATGAAAATAACTGAAGAGATAGGATGGGTCAGGGTAGGGCCTCACAAAAGCAGGTGTTTGATGAGTATAGGCACTTTCTCCACAAAAATCATAAGTATCGAAATACTAAAAAACATCTTTTCAATGGGAAAGAAGAGAATACATCAAAGCCACAAAAAATGACACCTCACCTATGGAAGTTGGAATATAATAGAATTAATCATCAAGGTAATGCCATTCCGTCTAATGGTTTATGCCATAAAACATCTTTTCTATTGTGTTTTGTTTACTGATGATGTGATTGATGATCGTGAAGGTCATCAAGGCATTAATGACCACCTTCCTAAGGGACTAAAAAGTTATCCCCAACAATTTAGTAGGTTGCCCTACTATGATCAGTTAAAAATTATGCATTTGTTTGATACTATGCATATTGGAAAGAACATAACAGAGACATTATGGAAAATATTGGATAGAAGGCATGACAAAGAAAAAATTGTCAAAATTTGTAGTTGCATTTAGGAATCCAATCATGCAATGAAAAATGTCATTCAATCAAATAGCCATGGAGACCATATTAATATAAGTGACCTTTCTTAGTTATTAATGAACCAACAAAGCAATGCTATAAAAGAAGTCATATGAAAAATTTGATTTCCTACATGATTTTTTGCAAACATAAACAATCTCATATCAAAGAAAAGTGAATTTGGGCTAGGGATGAAAACACATGATTGGCATACCTTCATTAAGGTAATTCATGTTCATGTGTTTTTACTATATATTTGTATATTGTGCACGTACTTTTCATTGTATTATGTTAGAAAAAAATTAAAAGATAATTTTATAATTGTTGCAGTATGTTCTATCTATCTCTCCCAAACGACTTTGACAATAATGTCAAGCAAGTAATATATGATCTTAGAGAATACATGAGGTAAGTAGTGATATTTGTTCAATTCGTTGTACATATATTATATTTATGATTTGTTTTACTTGTTATGTAATATGTTTTTTTGCAGCTTGAATATCTTATAGGTGGTTGTCATGTAAATAAATCCATAAAGAAGATATAAAATATTGGAAGAGAAAAAATCCTCATCTAATGTGTGAAATGGAAAAGTGTCTACTTTCATCTTTTCTCAATGCACACGAACACTACCTCATACACCAATTTGAGATGATTGAATTGTGTGGACCTGTATATACTAGGTCAATGTGGATGGTTGGGAGGTACTTGAAATTTTTGAAGGCTTTGGTTCAACAAAGAGCACATCCTGAGGGTTCTATGGTGGAGGGATATATGGTATACCAAACTATGGTGTATATTTATGAATATCTTCCTAAGTTTGTAGAAAAGATCCACGTGGATCCCAATTTGGATCCCAACCCCAGTAACAAATTCAAAGGGGAGTACTTGATGGGAAAAGGTAGATTGAGGAAAGTGAGAGGTAATTATAAGATGTTATTGTAGTTAATTAATTCTTAATCTTAAAAATAAATCGGTTGTAAGACATTTATTTATTTTTTGTACAATTGGTCGAGAGTGGGATGCACTACATTTGTATATTGCAAACAATATTGATTGGATGACAGTATGGATTGAACGTTGTCAACATTCTGGTTGCACATTAACATGGGAAGGTGTGTCTTCATTGGTTAAAGAAGCTCATCGTAATGGATATTCCAATATTACACAAAGGGAAATTGATTTAGCATATGGTTTAAGAGATAAATAGGTACATATAAATTTATTAATCACCCATATGTTTATCAACTCATGATGCAATAATTTTTTCATGTTTGACATATCATAGGTCAAACACCACAATGCTATGTGCTGCAATGGTCATAAATTTTGCATCAAAAAGTTCGATGACATGAAGAAAAATTGTGATTATGGGATAACTATAGTCTTTGAGGTGACAAATATTTCATCGAGAAATGACATACATCCTCAAGAGTCTCAAAATTGATACTATGGCATTTTGGATGATATACTTGAGTGTGACTTTAATTCCTTCCAATAAGTTTTGTTTGTCGTCAAATGGTATAGGCTACGATTGAATAAAAATGATTCTGATAGAACTATTATTGAACATGATAATAGTTTTACAATGGTTAATACAAGGTCATTTGAACCAGTTGGGGATGAGCCCTATGTTCTCCCAAGCCAATGTGAGCAGGTGTTTTACTTAGAGGTTCCACATGAACTGGGTTGGTCATTTGTTGTTAGATATGATCCAAGAGGAAGGCCGATAAAGTATAATGTGATGGAAGAAGAAGAAGATATCGAAGAAGTAGAAGATGATGTAGATGATGATCATGATCGACAGTTACTCGATGATGATGAAGAAGAAGAAGTTGATGATGGTGATGGTGATGACAATGACGAAGATGATGATGATGGTGGTGGTGGTGGTGATGATGATGGTGATGATGATGATGATGATGATGATGATGATGATGATTATAGCGATGATGATGATGATGATGATGATGATGATGATGATGATGATGATGATGATGATGATGATGATGATGGTGATGATGTTGATGATGATGATGATGATTATAGCAATGATGATCATGATGGTCATGATGATGAATAAAATGTATGAGGTATGCGATTAGTATATTATTTATTTAATATTGATTTCTTGATAGAAATTTATTTGACTTATATGGTTACATAGTTAATTCATTATGTTTTGAGTTCGAGTGCCATTACATAATTAATTCATGATTCACCTTTTAATTTTTTTAATTCATGTTCCACCTCTAGCAGGTTCTAATAGTAGAACTATGCCACCCTAAGGAGATGGAGATAGGGAGAGTGACTATTCATGTGACATTTTTTACTTTGTGTTTATTTATGGAATTTGGATTGTTTATTAGCTATGTCATGGATATTGAATTAAAATACATATGTGATGGATTACATGTTTATGATGATACATGTGACATTTTTTTTAACTTTGTGTTTATTTATAGAATGTGGATTGTTTATTACCTATGTGATGGATGGTAATTTATGATACATATGTGATGGATTACATGTTTATGATGACACATATGTGATGCTTATGATGCTCAATTACATATATGATGATACATATGTGATGCTTATGATGTTTATGAGACATATGTATTTATTGTTTATCAACTTATAAATGTAATGCTTATGATGCTCAATTGATGGTGTTGATTTAATGTATATATTTTGTGTGATGCTATCACCCTTGGTGGGAATAGGTCATTGACTATAGACATTGTCACCCCTTTAGTTGAGGATCCTGCATAGTATACATAAAGTAAAGGTAAGGAATTAAAAAATTTACAATGATTATGATGAGATCTTTTTTTTATTTAATACTCTTTTTGTCTACAAAGTTCATGTTGTTCATGTTGTGTACTATGTAGTTTTTATCTAACATAAGATAATTGAATTACATGTGCATGAACCTGAACCCCTTTGATGAGGATCCTGCACAGTCTCATGGATCGACAGGTATAAGTCAATACACCCTATAGAAACAATTTATTTTTTTTAAATTACTTGGAAAACAAACTTCCTTAGTTTTTCAAACCTTGACATTAGCAACAAATCTAATATAGTTATCAACACTTGAGGACCCAGTTGGACTTATTCAAATTTTAATCTCAACATCAACTTTAGGGTTGACTTCTTCATCAACATTACCCTCATTTTCAAAATATCTCTCTCATTACCAGCTAACTCTCTTATTTGATGGAGTGCAGGTACCACCAAATAGGTATTTGTTAGATGTGTCTTCCTCGAGTGAGGGAAATACATGAATAGAAAAGAAAAGTGAGACAAGTAGTAGGTCTATAAGAGGGAGATCAACTAGAGGTCAAAAGATTAGAAGAAAATTCAATAAACACGTGAAATTTTTCCTTGTTCAAGGGAGGTCATGTTCTTATGATGATGAGACCAAAGGCGACATTGAGGTGTCCTTGAGGTACAAAAATCTATAGAAACAATGGGTACCCAAGGAACTTCCTCCAATAAATACCAATTTTTGTGTTAATGATAGGATATATCACATAGCACCTTCGTCATTACATGGTTTGGGCCTATTTTCCATGGATGGAATAAAGGCCCATTACAACAAAGTTGCTGAATTGATGGAGTTTGTTGTACCTTGTTACAATTACAATAATTGGATGCAAATTGTATGATATAAAAAAAGTATGCGTAGGTATGCACAGTCAGCAAATTATATACAACAGAAAGATAATGATCAAAGTAAATGAGTGGATGTATACATTGATGGAAGGCCAAAAGCAATAGGGAATATTGCAATTTTTATAAATAGTACATGACTCAGGTCAACTAATAAACAACCCAATTGCATATTTGAGGTGTGCGAGGGAAATCATGTATTCGTATGTGCGATAAAATCAATATGTGTAGGGGAAGAGCTGCTAATCGATTACAATTTGTATCGTATAGATACAAACAAATTTACTATCATGGGGGTGGTACATACTATATACCATTTAAATTAACCAACCTCCAATTAATGACTCCAATATACCATTTTATTATGAAGTTTTTTTGCTAAGTCTATTGGTTTCATTTCACTAACATTTTTTATATTTTTTCTTTGTCACAGGGCGACATGGATCCATCACATAGCATAGATAGGGATGTAGGTCACGACACTTCTACTGAGAAGGTAAACCTCATTTTAATTGCACAAATTAGATAGAAGCAAACAGTTACATTATTATGTTCTTTTTTTTAGTGTTTTAGAGTAATTCTGTAATTTTTAATGATATTCTTGTCACAGAGAGATGTTCGGGGAAAGGGAAAGGGAGTTGTAGTACCTGAGCACCTCTCTAGGGATGTGGAAGCAACAAGATTAAGCAATGATGACCCTACAAATTTCACAAACCCTATGGAATTGATAAAAAAGTCTATTAGAAAAATTAGTAGAGAGATTGTTGCTTTGGCATCCGTGGAGCCTCAGACAAAAGAGATACGAGAGAGGGTGCAAAAATTGATTCGGACAATAGAAAAATTTTAAGTAAGTAGTAATGAAAGCTTTAATTATAATAAAAGTTTAATAATGGTTTATATTTTATACTCTTTTATGTCATTAACTAAAATATGCATGTGTTGTTTTTACAGCAATTTATGCATCCTCATCAACCTAGTGGCCATGATCAGGGTATTGCAGGTAGTTCAGGTGATGACGATTTTCTTGGCTTATCATTTTCTTGGCTTATCACTTTGAGTACCCAAAATGCATCATACTTGATACTGTCAATGTTCATAACAAAGGTTCATCCTTGTTTACAATTCTTGCACTCTTCATATATTTAATGTATTATTCTTTAGGCACTGTCAATATTCCTATGCAAATGTTGTCAGTGCCTCAACAGAGGTTAGCCCCACCTGTTAGCCCCACTTCTTTGTTCAAATTTCCTCCTCAGCTGGAAAGTAGGATGGCCCTCATGGATTTTATTAACTCCCAAGATCTTAATGACTTGGAGATACAGGGTTGCAATTACACTTGGACCAACAGACGAACTGGTAATGACCTTATCTAAGTGCGTCTTGACAGAACTCTCATTTTTTATGACTGGTATAGTCAGTACTTCTGTTCTCTATCTGCCCACATTCAGGTTGGATCCGATCATTTTCCTATCACCTTCATTGCTGACTTGATCAATAGAAGGAGAAACTTTCCCTTTAGATTTGAAAAAATGTGGACCCTTCACCCCGACATCAAAAGAAATATTCAGAAATGGTGGAATATCCAAGTTGAGGGAACGACTATGTTCAAAGTTGTTAAGAAGCTCAAAAGTGTGAAGGACAACATTTGACTCTGGAATAAAACCAGTTTGGGAATATATTTGAGACTAAGAGTAAAATTCAGGAAAACCTTAAAGAAATACAGGACCAGATCCAGAAGGATGGTTTCAGTACTGTGTCTATTACTGATGAAAATGAGATCCTTAAAAAATACCATGATATTATTACCAAAGAGGAAATGTTCTGGAAGTAGAGATCGAGATGCATTTGGCTCAAGGAAGGGGACATGAATACAAGATTCTTCCATATGTTGACTATCAAGCATAAAGAAGTCAATAGAATGAACAAGCTAGTTGTGGAAAGTGGGGAGTTGGTCAAGGAGGATGAAATAAGGAATGAAGCTAAGAGGTATTTCTCGGACCTCCTAAAGAGGGATCACAGTCTAGATGCTGAAGCCCAATCCTCTTTTCTTCAGAACATTCCTTGTCTCATTGATGCTCATAATAATGCCTCCCTCTCTTCCATTCCCACTATCTTAGAAATTAAAAATGCTATTTTCTCCTTTGATGGTAACAAAGCACCTGGACCTGATGGATTCCCAATGTTCTTTTTTCAAGATTTTTGGGATATTATTGGTACTGATGTTGCCAATGGGGTTAAGGAATTCTTTGGGGCTAGAAAACTCTTGAAAGAAATCAATGGTACTTTTATTGCTCTTATCCCCAAGACTCAAGGAGCTGACTCTTTGGACAAATTCAGACCTATTAGCCTCTACAACTCCTTTTACAATATTATTTCTAAGGTCCTTACTACTAGAGTTTTGTCTATCCTTCCTGCTTTAATTAAACACCAGCAAAATGGGTTTGTCCCTGGAAGACAAATTCTTGATTCCATTATTACAGTTCATGAGAACATTCACTCTCTTTCTAGAGCTAAGAAGTAGGGTCTCATCCTTAAGCTTGACCTCTCCAAAGCCTATGACAGGGTTGACTGGTCTCTTCTTCAGAAAGTTCTCACTTCGTTTGGGTTTTCCTCTAGAGTTGTGGATCTTTTCTCTCAACTTACTACCTCTGCATCTTTTTCTATTCTTGTCAATGGTTCTCCTTCTACTTTTTTCCAAGCCTCGAGAGGTCTTAGGCAAGGAGATCCTATCTCCCCCATCCTTTTCATAATTTTGGCAGAATGCTTTGGTTGGACCATGGAAAAATTGGTGCAGCAAGGATCCTTTAAGGGCCTCCAACCTTCTTCTGCTGACCTTATCTATTCCCACCAGCAGTTTGTTGATGACACTATTATTATGGGGGAATCATTTATCTCAGAAGCTAAAGTATTGAAGAGTACCCTGTGTAAATTTGCCTCTGCTACAGGGCAGCTTATCAACTGGGCTAAAAGTGAAGTCTTTTTCATTAATACTCTAGAGAGAAGACAATAGAGGATCAACAGAATTCTGGAGTGTAAGACTGCTAACCTTCCTACTACCTACCTTGGACTCTCCATGGGGATTGCCCCTCCTGACTCCTTCTGAAGTTCTCTAGTTGACAAATTTCATAAAAAACTTGCTGGTTGGAAAGGGGCCCTCTTAAGTCAAGCTAGTAAGCTCCAACTCCTCAAGGCTACTCTTCAAAGTATTCCTATTTATGCTCTTAGTCTCTTCAGAATTCCAGTCAAGTATGCTGAAGCAATTGAGAAAATTCAAAGAAGATTCCTATGGTCTGGGGTTGAGGAAAAGAAAAGAATGTCCTTGGTGGCCTGGGATCAGGTTTGTAGGCCGAAAAGCAAAGGTGGTCTGTGTCTCAGGAGGATTCATACTTTAAATGAAGCTCTCTTGTCCAAACAAGCTTAGAGATGGTTTGATTCTGATTCTGAATGGTTCAAAATTTGGAGAAGTAAGTACTCTCTTCTGTCTTCTTCTCTCTCTTATTTTCTTAATTCGGATCTCAGAATAAATGGATCCCATATTTGGAACCATGTTTCTAAATGTAAAGATGTGATTGCTAAAGGAGTGATATGGAAACTTGGAAATGGCAGAAAAGTTAGATTCTGGGAGGATCCCTAGCTTTTTGATAAACCCCTAATGGACTTCCATGAATGGGCCTCCCATGCCCCTTCTTGTATTGGCTCTTTTGGCTCCTTAGTGGCAGAATACTGGGATGGGAACAATTGGCAGAACATTGATAGTATCCACCCTATCCTTTCTAACCTTAAGACCCATCTGTCTGCTATATGGCTAAATAATGAAGAGGACTCCCTGATTTGGAAACATGATCCCAAAGGTACTTTAACTATGTCTTCATTGTATTGTGTCCTTTCCCCCCCCCTCCTATAAATCATTTCTAGTCTAAAGCATGGATAAAAGGTCTCACCCCCAAAATCAATTTTTTCTTCTGGACTATCCTCCAAAATAAGATCCTTACCATTGACAGCCTAAAAGGTAGAGGTTTTGCCCTTCCTAACAAGTGTGTGTTGTGCTTTCAAGAGGAAGAGTCTGTGGACCACCTTGCCCTCCATTGTTCCTTCTCAGCCTCAATTTGGGAAAGTTTCCTCAAGAGGTTTAGTTTAGCTTGGGTGTTTCCTAGTAGCATCAGAGATTTGCTCTCCTCCTGGCATATTCAATGGACTAACTCTTTTTTGAGATGTATGTGGCAACTCTCTCTTCCTCACATCTTGTGGGGTCTTTGGAAAGAAAGAAACAACTGAATCTTCAGGGATGTCTCCCTAAATCAAGATACTGTATTCCAGAAAATTCAAAGGGCTATCCAAGAAAATATGGGAATCATGGAGGGTCCTTGTTACTCAAATAACTCCTTGGAGTCAAATATCTTAAGGGCTTGGAATATGAAGATCACTGATGGTCCTAATCTTAGCTACAATAAAAGGCTTGAAGCTAAATGGCAAACCCCTCCCCAAGGCTGGCTCAAAATCAATTTTGATGGTGCAGCCAAAGGTAACCCAGGTCCTTCAGGTTGTGGAGCTATTCTTATAGATCCTAGAGGAATTTGCAAAGAGATGATTGATGTCCCTATTAGAACCCAAACTAACCATAAAGCTGAAGCAATGGCAGCTCTTCAAGGCATTATCCTAGCCAAAAAATGGAATTGCCCCTATCTATGGATAGAAGGGGACTCAAATAATATAATAAAGTGCCTCAATGGGACTTCAAAACCCTCATGGTCGATTCACAACATAATCACTTCTTCTATTGACATTATTAGAACCTTTAAAAAATGCCATATCTCCCATATCTATCGGGAGGCCAACTGTTCTACTGATTGGGCTACCAATGTGGTGGTTAAAAATGAGACAATTACCATGTGGATGGGTGAGAGAAGACTCCCTAAAGATGTTAGACAAATCATAAGTGATGAGCGATATAGAAGTACCCCAAAGACTCTTGATTGACAGGGTAATAATGAAAAGTACTGATGTGAGCACTTTGAGTTATTTCTATAATGAGAAAATCACTCATTATAACATCAATGCCATCAACTCCCATGCTTACTGGGTAATTGTTTTAGCTCCGAAAAGCTCTCTATTTAACCAGCTCTGCAAGTTTCAAAATTTGGCTATGAGAAGCGACATAATGGGCAGAAATAGGAGACGATATGAGCCAAGTAGTTGCAATGAATGGAAATAGAAGGAAGAGGTGTGGGGTATTTTGCAGAAGGGTGGTCTCTCAAACTTCATAGAGAGACTCCATGGCCATGATGGAATGGTAACTAGCCTTTTCTACAAAAACTGGAAGAAGGGCATGTTAAAAATGGGTGACCAAATGGTGGAAATTGATGAAGATTTAATTGCTAAAGCTACGGGTCTCAACAGGGAAGGCTGCAACTTCTACAGAGATAGGAAGGTCAGTAGGGAAGCCACTGAAAGGTACCCGATTACTGAGAAAGAGAAAAAATGACTGGTAAAGTTGAGCAAAACCTACTACCCACCTAGGGCTTTTGCCAAACCCTGGCGGGAAATTCTCTTTGTTTTAATGCGGTATATTACTCTAGATGGTAGGTTTACAAAAGTCTATGGGTATCATTTTGTTCTATTAAACCACTTTAGGCATAATGACAAGGTGAATTTTCCTTATTTCTTGCTTTGCTCAATGAATGCTTCCCTAAAAGCCTACAAAGAGAATCCTCTGGGCGATACTGCAATGCACCAAGGCCTAATGGTCCTTATTTATGACCATTTAAAGGCCAGTCAAATTAACCGGATGCAGCCCTCTGTGGACTCTGAGGAAGATATGTCTAATTCTATTTTTTCGAAGGAGGAATCCAACAATGATTCCTCATCTGATACTGAGGATAGCTTTAATGATTCAGAGTATGAGAGTAGTAAGAAGAGGAAAACAAGACCCTCATCTTCCAAGGGAAAAAAACTTCAAATCAAACCGTTGATCAACATCTCTTCGAAAGAAGAGGATTCAGATTATTCTAAGGAGAAGAAGAACCCTAAAGGGTTGCTAAAGAAGAAAATTAAAAATCAAGCCCAGACCTGAAAAAATCATAAGAAAAAAGAGGAGACTGGAAAGGAACCGGAAGCTGACAAGCAAGCTAGGACCCTGGAAGCCGAGCACAGCCTGGAAAAGGAGACAATGGAAGAGACTCTTAGGGCTGCCAACACTATCTCTACCCTCCATATCCCTAAAGATGAATAGGTAACCCCTGGAAAAGTGACTCCCCCCTATGGCCCTCCTCCCGAGGGCTTGCATGGTTTTATGAAAACTATGGAATGGCTCATTGATGGTTACAAGAAAGCTGTGGATGAGTATAAAAAACTATGCAACAGAGTCCTGATTCTAGAGACCATTAATAAAGGGGAGGGGAATACAATGGCTGACTATATTGAGGATCTGAAAAATACTATTGCTAAAGTAGAAGACATCAAAGATGCTTTCAACCCCAGGTTTGAGAAGATTGAAAAGGAGATGCTGAACAGAAAAAGCCTTGCGGAAACTAGTGAAAAAACACTCTCAGATACTATCACTAAAGTGGAAAAAATTGAGGAGTGCCTTAAGAATATTGTGGAGCAGAGCCTTAGTATTCTGAAAATCTCGGCCAATAATACTCATACCCTCATCAATAAGCTTGATGATGACAAGGAAATCCAGGAAATTGACCTAGACACTGAAGGTACAAGGGAAGCTCAAGGTCCCAGAATCCGCACTAGAGGCAAGAGGAAGGAAAAGAAAATGAACAAGGATCTGGAAGAGCTAAAAGCTGTTGAGGCTACCTATGATGAGTTGGTGATAAAGGCAGAGGACCTGTTAAAGAAAATTGTTGTGTAGCATCTCCCTGGTTTCTTTGTTGTGTTTTGTTGTTTTGTTGCTTTGCTGTTCTTTCTGTTCGCTAGTCTTCTGGCCAGTCATTATGTATGCGGACTTTTAATCCTTTTTCTGCTCTTTCTATTTCTATGATGTAAAGGTTTCGGGTCCTTAAAACCTATTTTTTAATCAATCAAATCATTAATGTAACCTTTAGTATTTCAACTCCAGAGGATCTAGAGGGTGTTCAACATGTTGAGGTTGAGGCTAGACAAAATGATGTGGCCCCATTAGGTAAAGAGTGCAACAATTATGTTCTCTAAATTAATGAAATACTTGTAACAATAATAAAAAATGTTTTGAATTTAACCCATTTCTTTGTTATTGCAGACGAACCCTCTTCCCTTCAGTGTCCTCATCCTTAGTATAGGACTAGGCATACATCAAGATCACGAGCAGAGGGTAGAACAACTAAAGAGGGGGGAAATGATGAAGAAAACAATGCTCCACTTAGTCTTTTCATATCTTAAAGGAAAAACAAAAAAAGAAATGATTGTAATCTACCTTTATTTGATAATGACTGATTTTTATGTGTTAATGAATGTAATTATGTGCTAATGAATGGTTATGAATGATATGTGTTAATTAATATTGATGAATGTTGTGTGTTAATTAATGTTAATGAATGTTATGTGATATTAATGAATGAATGTTATATTTAATTAATGGTAGAAAGAATGAATGAATGTTAGATAATAACGGGGAATTTAGAGTGATGTTAGGGTGGGGGTGGAGGGGCCAAATGAGCTTCCACCTTCATGTGGTTGGCCCTATTAAGTAGAAAATATTAAACTATTCTCGAAACCAAGCAAAGCTCAATAAGATAACACACTTTTCAATATTTTATTATGTTGCACAGTTAATCTTATTGAATAATGTATATTGAATCTTAATTGTAGGGTCCAATAGAGCCAACATGAACAACAACACCACAAGTTGTTGGGTATAATGAACTCTCATATTGTCTTGTATGTACACTAATAGTATGAGTTGCTTCTTGTGTTGATATCCATGGCAGGACTACAAAAGTTATGAATATGCCTCATCCTTGTAAATTTTTTTATCACTTGACATTTTCTTTAGCATTTTAAATTTTCCTTATCATTTTAAGTCTAACCACTTTTATATGAAATTTATTGTTCTATTTTTTATTACTTGACTCCATGGTTTCTTTGTGTGGGGATTATTATGACAATATTCTTCTATTACTTGGTGATTCATATGGACTATTATTTAGGCATTCTCTTTATCACTGTTGTATGATCTGCATGGTTGCTATCTTATATTTGTCAACCAATCTTAGATTTTCCCTCGATGAGCATGTATTTTCTTTCTATTTGTATTCCCCATAATTTGAGTCTTTCTCATACTATTTTTTATATGCTTTCTCATCACCTAGACTAATGCATAAAGTTCTATCATAAGCTAGATAGTCCTTCATTGTTGAAAACAAAACCTTTGAATAGTAGCATACTATTTTACCATCTTATAACAAGATGGATCCCATGACATCCTTAGTAGCATTTGTGTAAGTTTCAATGAGAAACAAATAATTAGGTAAGGTCAACATTGGAGCATTGTGATGGAGAGCATGAAAATTATATTGTCAAACGTAATTGACAATATTCAGATCATGATTCTGCTAGCCTGTTGGACGAACCTGCTTTAACAACTACTCAGTTAGAACTAATGATTCAACCCTCTTCTTAAATAAATCAAAAATTGAATTGATCTAGCCAGCATTGCATTCTTATCAATATCCCTTTAACTGCTAAGTGTCTAATATGTTTTGAGCATGCCTACTCCATGGGTGTTTTATATGTACACTTCCCTCATGTATACCTTGTGCTTGCACCATGTCTGTCATGTGTTTAGAATATGTGTTTTATATCGTATGTGTATTTGTGTTACTTCATGAATGAGATGTTTTCAGATGTCTACTCCATGAATACCTCTCTCTTGTATGCTTCAAGATCAATGTGTCTTCAACATGTCCACTCCATGAGAAACTTTCTCATATATTCTTGTACCTTATGTTTATTTATGTATTACTTCATGGTTTACATGTATGATTCATGCCTTGCATGTATTCATATGTATGGTTTGTGCTTTACATAGCTCCTTCATGCCTTGCATATATTCATGTATGTTGATTCTTTTCTTACATGTGTCCATTATCTTATGCCTTATGTGTGCACTTCACATCTTATGGTATTTATGTATACTTTATGCTATGTGTATGCTGCATGCCTTAAGTGAATTCATGTGTACACTTCATGCTTTACATGTATTTGTGCCTTATGTGTACACTCTATGTTTTGCATGAATGCTTCTTGCCTCAATTATATTCACGTGTATGCTCTATATGTATTCTTTATGTTTTATGTTCATACTTCATGCTTTAAGTGCATCTATGTGTCTCATGTATATTTCTCTTAAATGAATGTTTTATGTATATATACCCGATAAATTATAGATATTAATGTGTTTATTTTGTCTTCAACATGATTTCCTCATTGTATGATTTATATGTGTACTTTTTCATATATGCATTTTACCTTAGGGGGTATTTGTGTGTATTACTTCATGTCTTGTGTGGATGCTTCATGCTTCTGCCTTGCGTGTAACAATATGTATGTTTCATGACTTAAGAGAATTCATACTCTACATATATTAAAGTGTATGATTTATGACTTCGGTGGATTCATCTAGATACCTCGTGCTTTATGTATGCTTCCTTCTTTATGCATTAAGTATATTCATGAGTATGCTTCATGATTTAAGTGATCATTGTATGCTTCATAATTCAAGTGTATTCGTTTGTATGCTTCATGATTTAAGTTCTCATTGTATGCTTCATGCTTCAAGGTATTCATGCTCCATGCACAACATGTATGCTTAAGTGAATTCATGGACACTCTACATGTTACAATGAACATCCTGTGCTTTATAAGATACATATATTCACATGTATGATTCTTATTCAAATCATGCCTTAAATATATTCATGTATTTATATGTACTTCTTTATTGGTATGATCCAAGATTTACATTTGATCGATATCTTATGTTTATTCATGTGTCTTGTGCACTATATTTGTCAAAGGTATATTTCATACTTTATGTAAATACTTCATCCTTTATGGGGTTGACTCATGTTGTTGTGCTTTCAACATGATTACTTCATGGATGTATGGTCCTCTCTAATACATACTCATGTTGTTGTGCACTTATTTGAGTTTGCATGGGTATGCTAGGTATCATGTCACCTTGATTTTTTCAGGATCAACTTGAATGGGAGAGTGGTTGATAATGTAACTAAATTTTCATGGTACCAAAATTTCATTTGTTGAGGTTGGTTTGCAACTTGTGTTGGCATAGCTCCCCAACTCACTTAAAATATTGAATCCTTTAATTGGATAGTAGCATGTATAGTTGGCTGTTTGCACTTTTGGAAGCTGGAGGAGGGTCTTATTTAACATTGTAATACAATAAATTCTAATATTGGAGCTTATGTAAAGTAATTTCTTATTCAACAAGAAGGTCTTATTCAATTATGTAATCCAATCAACTTCGATGTTCAACTTTTAGAGTAACATCCCATATAGCTACAACACTTCAGCATTAGATGAGTTGTCAATTACAATACTACTGGCTGGAGTATTGGAATGGCTTGTAGTGAAATTATATTTTATGAGTTTGTTTTTTGTTGTATTTCATTCTTAATTGGTTTTATTACTTGTTATATGTCTGAAGAATGCTATGCTAACAAATTTGATTGATAAAGAGGGAGAAGTCAGCCCATTGGAAAGTCAAAGAAATGAGTCTGAAATTGCTAGACTTGAGCAACTCTTGAAAAATAAAACACTCTCGAGGTGGGAAATTATTTTGAATACAATTTTTACTATTTTAAGTTTGTTTTATTCCAGTAGATATTCACACAACTCATTATTTTCTATCTTCCATTATCATTCTTATTTGTCATATTGTTTCTTTTCACTCATTGTTTTTTCTTCTTGCAAATTTTATCAATGTAGTTATAATGGAAAGGAGGCGAATCACTTTAATACAATCTCAGTGTCAATTGTATGTCTAAATAAGTTTAAATCTAAAATGCAAAATAAATATTCTATCTATGATACACTTCTCTTGTCTATGTTAACTTCATAGTGATTCATAGTGTTGCATTTCCATGGAAATTAACATTACACTGTAGGATGGATTTCTGGATCCAACTACATAATAACTTTTTCCCAATGTTTTAAACTTCACTAATACACTCATCATTAGGTAAAGACTAAAAATTTATTGTCATTCATGTTACATGGGATTAGTTCTAAATTTCTAATCATTTTGCAAATGTTGAATTTTTTGCAAGTCTTACAAATAGTGTCTGAATGACTAGATATCAACCTTTTTGTTTGCTGGTAATACCTTTATGATTCTCATGTGAGACTAAAACTGATTAAAATTTGGATGAAATCAACTTAGTCTCTTCAACATCCACCTTCACCTTCTTCCAAGCTTTAATTCAACCTTCTTTCATGGTATTGGTAATGGTTTGGGAGTCACTTTCTCAAGAAATGTTTTCCCAATCCTCAATCACAATTTGGAGAAATTTGATCAAAACCAGCCGTCAATTAGATTATTGGTTGAGTTTCTAGGTCTACAAATATTTAAGATTGTTTTCCCATTTGAGTCTTGAAACTCCTCTCCTCTTCCAGCAAGCCAGGGATTAGTCTTAGCTAATTTATCAAAAAAAAAAAAATTAATGCCTTAGGAGGGAGGTTGTTGAACTACTTTAGGCTTATTGAGCATAACAAATGTTGGCTCATCATTGGAGGAGGCATACTGCATATATTAACAACTAGGATTTTTCTTGTGTTCCATGGATGTTTTTGAAAATGTTATTGAAAAGGACTTGATTTTGTAATATTCAGGGAGAAGTTCAATGGCTTGATAGGTTTATTATAGTCGCGAGTTGTAGATAATTCTCTAGACAAGGAAAACTATGATGTAAAAATGAGAGAAGACCTTAATGGTAGAAATGAACCAAATAGAGTGCAATTTGCAGAGACTCAAAGATGGAAAGATGAGAGGAAGAAGGCAAGGGAAGAGAAAGATAACCTTTCTTATGGTAATGACTTATTTCTTGATGCATTGTCTCCCTTTGTTACCGAAAATGTAAGTTGACACCTTTTGATTGTGTTATCTATTGTATAGTTTAATGTGTATTTCATTTTCTTCCAATCCCCATTCAAGAATGATAAATCATCCTATTAACAATACTTATTTATTCATTTTTTGGTATAATGGATATAATGGCACATGTTGCAGGTTTGTGATGATGCTCGTTCGACTCCAGTAGATATAGCAAAAGATTTTATGGGTATGCGGTCTCACAGGGCACCAACATCCACTTCACATTTGTAGCATAGACCTTTTGGATATGAGAGTACACCACATTGGCTATTTAAAGATGCATACATACCAAATAGACCCAATTCTTATCAACTTGTACCAATAACAACAGAAGGTGAGTTGTTTGGGAATGGGTAGGTTGAAGACAGGTTAAAGACCCCATCTAATAGGCTTAATAGCATCCAATACCCAAGGTCTCAAAACCAAGGTCAAGGCCTAAATCATACCCCACATGCTAAAAGGGAACCAACAAGCATCATTGTAATTGGAATGCGTATTCTTTTTTTTAATATAAATCACCGTCGGAATTCTGACACAACCCAACTTTGCACTGACGGCCAAACCGTTGGACCAACAACATCCTCATCGGTGCATAGTTCCTAGCAGGCATCAAAATTTTGATGCCAATTGAAGAAACATCCAATGAGGATGTTGTATGTTTGATGACACCTTTTTGTCACACTCTCATTGTAGTCGTCATCGCTGCAAATTCCTGGTAAGTGTCAGAATTCTAACATCCATTTGACGACATTCTTTGGCCAGATGAGTGATTATGGCTGCCGTCAGAAGAGTTCAGGATGTCATCAAAATTTTGATGTTAGATGGCACTATCAGAATGCCCGACAATGAGTTTTTGATAGCTTCATTTATCGGCAATCTGACGAAAAGTAGTCAAAATTCTGATGATAGGCCATCGTAAATCAGCCCCAAATGTACTAGTGAAGAGATTAACTTTTTTGTTATTCTCATGGTAGTCATCTTTTAATGCACTTTATTCATCTATGGCATCATCCTCAATAGTATAGAGGTTTTTTTGCTTCTGGTAGCCTCTTCTTCCTTGTCGGTAGACATTTCTTTCTTTATCTTTGCCAGCAGATCTACTAAACCCTCTTGACTCATCTCCACTAGTTTCATTATAAAGACATTTTGTAGAAAAGTGTCCAACTTAACCACAGTTAAAATATTTGAGTGGTAGCTTTCCTTTATACTTGTCAGATCCTATTTTGAGCTTTCTTACAAATTTTGCTACCTCTGCATTAGAGTCTTCACTGGATCCTTTATGAGTAGCTACTTCTTTGCCCTTTTGGGTGGAGTTGAACGTTGCCTCTTTCATTAAGGATGCATCCCCGATTGTTCTCATGTCATAAGCTATTAGTGAGCCAAATATCCCATCCATTGTAAAGATCTTCAAATCCTTGGGTTCTTCTATGGCATAAACCTTTGTATCATATTTAGGTGTAAGAGACCTAAGTACCTTCTTGACAAGAATCTCATCTACAATTTCTTCTCCAAGTCCTTTGATGGTATTCATAGTTTCATTAAATCTGTGAAGGTAGTCTACAATCTTTTCATCATCCTTCATCTTGATGCCTTCAAGTTGGTCCCTTAGTGCTTATAGCTTGGCCTCTTTGACTTTTTCATCTCCTTCAAATAACCTCTACATTTTATTCCAAGTCTCCTTGGCAGATGCATAATGCATGACCTTGACAAACTCATTATCAGACAAGCCGCTCAAGATAGCATGATTTTCCTTTTCATTATTCTCATACTCCTTCTTGGTATTAGGATCAGTGGGAGGAACACTAGGGATAGTATACCCATTCTTGACAGACATCCACACATCAAAACCAAGGGAGGAAATATAGGTCTCCATTCTTCTGCTCCAAAACGCATAGTTAGATCCATCAAACATGGGGGCTTTCGAGGAAGAAGACTCATTTCTTGCCATTATGTTATAAGTCTTGAATCTACCCATTGTTTTAAAACAATAGAGAACCTATTCTCTGATACCAATTGTTGAACACAATGTACCACTGAAAGAAGAGGGGGGGGGGTGAATTAGTGGTTCCTAATCTTTTCCCTTTTAAATCAACCTCGGGATACCAATTTCTATCCTAAGCTCTAAACAATCAAATTGGTAAGACAAAAGAGAATATCAAAAGGGACAATCACACAAATGCAACCCACAACACTAGATATATGAGGAAAACCCAATACGGTAAAAACCTCTGTGAGCAATGTTGCTCAAGACTACTGCTCCAATACAGCCCCACAAATGAAACATTGAATTACAAAGATTTAGGGCACCAACCCCTTCTGTTTTAGGGCATCAAACCAAGGATCACCAACCCCTACACCAAGATCCAACTTTGTGATGTATATTGAAATACAATTTTGATATAGTTATAACTTCTTGTTGCAAATGAGTTCTGCAACTCTTGAACAAATAGGTCTCTGCCGGTTCAAAATCTTCTCTTCTTTACTAGATCTCACACTACTGGTTAACAAATTTCTCTCTCTACTTCTTGGCCTCTCTTCTCCTTTCTCAAATCCTCTCAACACACCATGTCACATTGGGATTCCTTCTTGATCAATCACACCTCACTCATTAGCTTGACTGTTGGACCTACTATAGTTTACCAGTACTCTATCACAACCGGTTAAACCCTCTCACCAGTTTTGTTGTTAACTCACTCTGCAACTTTCTTAGAATAAATTCTAAGGGATATGATCCTTCTCTACACTCAATCTCTCTTCACTCTTCTTCTTCTTCTCCTCAAGCATCAATCCTTTTTTGTCTTGATCTCCTCTATTTATAATCTTGGATTCCCGCCTAAAATCGCATTCAACAATGTCCTGTTAGGTTTTTATTTCTCCAACTTGAACCGAATCAGATTTGATTTGATCTACTTTTCAGGGATATGATTGTTGGCATTATGTGAACCGGAATATGCATTATGTGAACCAGCATGAGCCTTATGTAAACTGGCATGAAGACATAATGATATTGTATGTTGTCATTGATGTCAATATGACACAGTGTGAACTGGTATATGCCAAAGTGAAGTAGCACATTTGTTCAAAGTGAACCAGCATGCAGTTATGGGAACTGGCACATGGAAGCACTGTATGACTATTGGTTGGTAAGGTAGCTTCCACTTCGGGGTTTCTAGTTGGAGTATCTCAAGTCTGTGTGACTCAATCGGTGATCTTTGTGTGATGAGTTAGCAGTATGATGGAGGACAGATCGTGTTGCCACGTAAGCTCTGTGCGCGTGAATGATCTTGCATGAAGAAGACTATTCCTATCTACCTCGGGAATGTGTGAAGTTTGTCAAATGGTGATAATGCATGATGGGTTATCTACCGCCATGAAAATGGTGGATAATGGACGATGGAGAATGTCTTGAGATCAACTCAAGACTGGTGCATTTAATGCAGTATGTTTCAACGGTCAGGATCAAACCGTTTGAATTGCTCAACCTAATAGGTTTAGGGTTTAAGGTTTTTGCTACCGACTTGTATGTTCCCTATAAGGTCGATGTTAGGTTTTCGTATGAAGTTGTTGGCAAAAGTTGTGAGTGTGTATCCAACGAAAGTGATACAAGATTCTTGCTAGACCATAGGAGAGAAGAGATACATGCAAAGTGTATGTGCAAAAGGAAAAGAGGAGCCTAAATGGATCTATATTAGTATTAAGTGCTATTAATAGATCATTGTAATACCTATTGATCTCTAACCACTTCAACAATTGTAAAATCCCCTAATAGGGTAGCCTTAACTGGCTTGATTCAAAATCCCTTAAATTGCGTGGTCTTAACCGGCTTGCTGTAAATCCCTTAACCGGGTAACTCGAAGCTAATGAGTTCTGAGAAGCTAGAGAAGCTTAGGAGATCCTTTCAGCTATTGAGTTCTTAAAATCCTCTAACAAGGTGACCCTACTAGGTTTAACCCTTAACCGGGTGATCCCTAACAGGATCGGTTCCTACCAGAACCTATTGTAATGTTCTTAATCGGCTCCTAACAGAGCGGACTTCTAAAGGGTTCAAAAAGCAGCTTGTGGGTATTCATCCCCACCGTGGTTTTTCCTTGTTGGGTTTCCACATGAAAAATATGTGTGTCATGCGAAATGCTTTTTGTCTTGTGATGCTTTGTTTTATTTGTTATGCACATGAAGGTTCTATGTTTTATGCCTGTCTATAAATCATATTGAACTCATTGTTGTGAAGATTTGATAGTTAAAGTCTATTAGTTCATGTATGTGAATATTATGATAATGTGGTATTGAGCTAAGAGAAAAGCTTAGTGAGTGACCAGTTCATGACTTATTGAGCTATACTGGATGCTACCGATTGCACTCTATTTTATCGGTATCTTTGTTTATCAGTCATTGTGAGTGTTTGCTGTCAAACTAGTTTTGGACTATATTTGTGTCTGTACTGATTCACCCCCCCCCCCCCTCTCAGTACCAGTTTGGTACTAGTGGCTCATCATTGAGTTATCAATTGGTAGCAGAGCACTCCAGGTCCTTTGTGTTGTAAGCTTAACCGCTTGAGGAAAAGATCCTAGCCAAATGATGAAGAGGGAAGGTCCAAAGTTCAATAGGGAAAACTTTGGTATATGGAAAGACAAAATGAAGATATTCATCAAAAGCATGGGTGTTCAACACTAGAGTTATGTTGAAAATGTATATGTTGTTCCTACCAATACTCTCACCGATGACCAAAAGAGAGAGATACAAGAAAATGGGCAAGTCATGGAAGCCCCCATCAGTAGTCTATCTAACATTGAGTTTATTGATGTTCAGGACAAGGAAAATCCTAAAGAAGTATGGGATTCTCTTGAAAATATCTATGGTGGTGATGAGCATGTAAAATAGGCTAAGGAAGAGAGCTTGAGAGGAAAGTTTAAAGACATGAGAATGGTTGAAGGAGAGACCATTCAACAGTATGGAATAAGAATCAAAACAGTTGTTGGAGAAATAAAGAGTGCAGGTGGCAAAATAGAAGATTCCATTGTGGTAAGTAAAGTCTTGAGATCCCTATTGCTGGTCTATGCAATAAGGGTTGCTGCTATTCAGGAGCTGAGATCAATAGACAAGTCTAAGGCATCCTTGGACTCCATCATAGCCAAGTTGATAGCCTATGAGCTGAATAGCTTTGATGGTAGTGTTCAAAAGTTAGAATCAACTTTTAAAGCTTCTGCTATACCATCCAAAAAAGGAAAAGAGGCTAGCACTAGTGGGGAACCTAGTCAGAATAGAGAGATGAAGGATGAAGAGTTTCTGATGGAATTTGAAGCTCTTCTTGCCAGAAGATTCCCAAAAGGAACTGGTAAATACAAAGGTAAGCTACCTTTGAAATGTTTCTCCTGCAACCAGATAGGACATATTGCTATGAACTGTCCTAATGGTGACAACAAGGACAAACCGGAAAGGTTCAAGAAATTCAAAGGAGGAAACCAGAGAAATTTTTTTGTGGTAGTTGATGAAGGTGTCACAGATGAGGAATCAGAAGATGAAGAGAATGAAGAAATTGTGTTCGTTGCTGTAAAGGAAGATGTGACAGACAAGAAGGCTCTTGTCTCCCAGTTTGATGATTCCAATTAGTGGATCATTGACAGTGGCTGCTCTCACCATATGACTGGTGACCAGAGAAAGTTTCTATCATTAGAAGAGTATGATGGTGGTGTGGTTCACTTCAGCAATGATGCACCATGCATGGTCAAAGGCAGAGGGTCCATCTCCTTGAATGGAAAGAGTAGTGCTAACAATGTGTATTGGGTTGATGGTCTCAAACACAACCTTCTAAGTGTTGCCTAGTTAAATGACAATGGACTCACTCTGCAATTCAAGAATGGAGTTTGCAGAATCAAAGGTAAAGATGGTAAATTGGTAGCCACTGGCATGCAGACTAAAGGTAACCTATTTCATCTAAATGCTAATATAAGTACATGTCTTATGGCTAAGCTTTATGATACCTGGAAATGGCATAGGAGATTCTACCATGTGAACTTTGACAACATTGTGAAGGCTAGTAAGATCAAGGCAGTTAGAGGGTTACCGGTGCTGAGCAAACCAGATAATACCTTGTGTAGAGAATGTCAATTGGGGAAAATGTCTTCCTCAACTTTTAAAGGTAAATCTTTCACTACTGACAACTTGCTTGATCTTGTGCATACTGATTTATGTGGTCCTATGAAAACTAGAAGTGTGCAGGGTGATAGGTACTTCATGATTCTCACTGATGACTGCTCAAGAATGATGTGGTCACATTCTTGAAAGACAAGTCTGAAGCTTTTGGGAAATCCAAAGCTTTCAGAGCATTAGTGGAAAAGGAAAGTGGTAAAAGGATCAAGTGTCTCAGAACTAATCAAGGAGGGGAATTCACCTCCAAATTCAACAAGTACTGTGAAGAATTTGGCATTAAGAGATATATGTCTGCCCCCCAGACTCCATAGTAGAATGGCCTAGCAGAGAGGAATAACCGGACCGTGGTTGAAGCAACTAGAACTATGTTGATCCAAGGAAAGGTTGCTCACACCTTTTGGAGAGAAGCAGTGAGCACTGCAGTTTACACTATGAACCGGGTACTCATCAAAAAGGGCAAGGACAAAACTCCTTATGAGTATTGGACCGGTAAGACCCCTGTGGTAAATTATTTTAAGGTCTTTGGTAGCAAATGTTACATCAAGAGGAGTGAACATCAGGGCAAATTTGAAGCTAAATGTGATGAAGGAATATTTCTAGGATATTCCACCAAGAGTAAAGCTTTCAAGTGCTACAACAATAGGACTCAAAGAATTATGGAAAGCATCAATGTAAGAGTTGATGAATCCTCTAAGAAGACTAAGAAAACCGGCAGTGAGCAAGTTGTAAATGAACCGGTTGTAACCTTCTGGGAACCGATTCTCAGTCAATCAAGCACCAGTAACAGTGTTCTTGAACTAGTGAATGTTGATACTGATGAAGATAAGGATGAAGAAGAAAAGCAAGAAGAACCAATTAAGACCATTCCTCGGTATGTCAAGTTGAATCATGATTCCAAGCAGATCATAGGTGATAAGGATGCAGGAATCCTTACCAGAAGAAAGATCAGAGAAAACTTATGTATGATCTCTGAATTTGAGCCTAAATCATTCAAAGAGGCTCATAATGATGAAGACTGGACCAACACAATGGAAGAATAACTTGACCAGATAGAGAAAAATGGTACATGGTCCTTGGTACCTAGACCAAAGCATAAAAATGTCATTGGCACCAAATGGGTGTCCAGAAATAAGTTGAATGAGGATGGCATAGTGATTAGGAATAAAGCCAAACTGGTATGCAAAGGATATGCTCAAGAAGAAGGTGAAGACTATGGGGAAACCTTTGCTCCTGTAGCCAGATTGGAAGGAGTTCGTATTCTTCTTGCATATGCAGCTTTAAAGATATTCAAGGTATATCAAATGGATGTAAAATCTGCATTCCTAAATGGTGTACTTGAAGAGGAGGTATATATTGAGCAACCAGATGGGTTTACCCTATCTGAAGATAGTGACATGGTATGTAGGCTACACAAAGCATTATATGGTCTAAAGCAAGCACCTAGGGCATGGTATGAGAGCCTACATTCCCATCTTGTGAAGATTGGATTTGAGAGAACAAGTGAAGATAGCAATATCTACTTGAAGTCTGAAGAAGATTAGATCCTGATTTGTGAAGTTTTTGTTGATGACATCATCTTTAGTGGAGATGACAAGATGAGTCATGAGTTTGCTGATGAGATGAAGAAAGAGTTTGAAATGTCACTCATAGGGGAGATTAAGTTCTTCATTGGACTGTAGATCCAGCAGATGAAAGATGGAATCTTCATCACTCAGTCCAAATATGTCAAAGAGGTGTTGAAGACTTTTGGCATGGAAGATAGCAAACCGGTTGGTACACTGATGGTGACTGGTTGCAAATTGACAAAGGAGGATGATTCCACACTGGTTGATGAGAAGGAATACCGATCAATGATTGGTAAGTTGCATTATGTAGTGCATAGCAGACCGGATATTGCACATGTAGTTGGCATCACTGCAAGGTTCCAAAAGAGTCCAAGAGAATCTCACTTGAGTGCAGTCAAGCGGATTCTTAGGTATCTGAAGGGAACAATTGACTATAGATTGTGGTACCCATATAGCAATAATTTCAATCTGAAAGTATTCACAGATGCTGATTGGGCTGGTAATGTGGATGACCAGAAGAGCACAACTGGTGGTGCATTCTTTCTCGGTGGTAGACTAGTCTCATGGATGAGTAAAAAGAAGAGTTGTATCTCTCAGTCTACAGCGGAAGCGGAGTATGTTGCAACTTTCATGAACTGCACTCAGACAATCTAGATGAAGCATGTACTGGAAGGCTTCAAGATCCCTGCATCTGAACTAGTAAGTATATTCTGTGATAACATAAGTGCTATCAATATATCAAAGAATCCGGTTTTACATTCTAGAACCAAGCATTTTGAGCTTAAGTATCATTTCTTGAGGGAAAAGGTTCAGAATAAAGAGATTGCACTGGAGCATGTGTCCAGTAAGGAGTAGTTAGCAAACATATTCACCAAGCCTCTCCCAAAGACAACATTTGTGCATTTAAGAGGTGAATTAGGGGTATTTCCCCTTCAGGAGGTGAACTAAAAGTGGTTGTTCCACATCAGTCAGGTACTGGATAGACAAATCTTTGGTTGATTGGTGTGTTTAAGGATGCTACTCCTCAGGGGGAGCAGCATGAGGAAACAATGATGATTGTACCTCCACTTTGGCATTGTTGTCAAAGGGGGAGAATAAGTGAAGCGAAAAGATATCTGCAGCAAATGGGGAGAAGATGTGAAGAAAAGAAGATATCTTTTGTATATTTCCATCAATGCCAAAGGGGGAGATTGTTCGCATTATGTGAACCAGCATGAAAATTATGTGAATCGGCATGAGCATTATGTGAACTGACATGAGCCTTATGTAAACTGGCATGAAGACATAATGATATTGTATGTTGTCATTGATGTCAATACGAGACATAGTGTGAACTGGTGTATGCCAAAGTGAAGCGGCACATTTGTTCAAAGTGAATCAGCATGCAGTTATGGGAACTGGCACATGGAAGCACTATATGACTACCGGTTGGTAAGGCAGCTTCTACTTTGGGGTTTCTGGTTGGAGTATCTCAAGTCTGTGTGACTCAATTGATGATCTTTGTGTGATGAGTTAGCAGTATGATGGAGGACAGATCATGTTGCCACGTAAGCTTTGTGTGCGTGAAGGACCTTGCATGAAGAAGACTATTCCTATCTACCTCAAGAATGTGCGAAGTTTGTCAAATGGTGATAACGCGTGATGGGTTATCTACCACCATGAAAATGGTGGATAATGGATGATGGAGAATGTCTTGAGACTGACTCAAGACTGGTGCATTTAATGCAGTATGTTTCAATGATCAGGATCAAACTATTTGAATTGCTCAACCTAATAAGTTTAGGGTTTAAGGTTTTTGCTACTAACTTGTATGTTCCCTATAAGGTCGATGTTAGGTTTCTGTCTGAAGTTGTTGGCAAAAGTTGTGAGTGTGTATCCAATGAAAGTGATACAAGATTCTTGCCAGACCATAGGAGAGAAGAGATACCTACAAAGTGTATGTGCAGAAGGAAAAGAGGAGCCTAAATGGATCTGTATTAGTATTAAGTGTTGTTAACATATCATTGTAATACCTATTGATCTCTAACCACTTCAACAATTGTAAAATCCCCTAATAGGGTAGCCTTAACTGGCTTGATTCAAAATCCCTTAAATTGAGTGGTCTTAACTGGCTTGCTGTAAATCCCTTAATTGGGTAACTCGAAGCTAATGAGTTCTGAGAAGCTAGAGAAGCTTAGGAGATCCTTTCAGCTATTGAGTTCTTAAAATCCTCTAACAAGGTGACCCTACTGGGTTTAACCCTTAACCGGGTGATCCCTAACAGGATCGGTTCTTACCAGAACCTATTGTAATGTTCTTAACCAGACAAGGCTCCTAACAGATCGAACTTCTAAAGAGTTCAAAAAGCAGCTTGTGGGTATTCATCCCCAGTGTGGTTTTTCCTAGTTGGGTTTCCACGTGCAAAATATGTGTGTCATGTGAAATGCTTTTTGTCTTGTGATGCTTTATTTTATTTGTTATGCACATGAAGGTTCTATGTTTTATGCCTATCTATAAATCATATTGAACTCACTATTGTGAAGATTTGATAGTTAAAGTCTACTAGTTCATGTATGTGAATATTATGATAATGTGGTATTGAGCTAAGAGAAAATCTTAGTGAGCGACCGGTTCATGACTTATTGAGCTATACTAGATGCTACCGATTGCACTCTATTTTACCGGTATCTCTGTTTATCAATCATTGTGAGTGTTTGTTGTCAAACTGGTTTTGGACTGTATTTGTGTCTGTACTGATTCACCCCCCCCCTCTCAGTACTGGTTTGGTACTAGTGGCTCATTATTGAGTTATCAATGATCTTCATGAAAATAATTAATACACGCCAAGCTTCACATTCCAATATGCGTTTTCTAAATCTGGAGGCCTGCAACACACTTTTCTACTTTTCTCCATCATTTTCCATTAATGGATTTTTTGTTTCCTTCACCAAATGATTAGGAGGATCAAATCTTCTTTTGGGATCAATTTAGTCACTTTTCTAGCTTGCCTTCCTCGAGCCGCAATCCTCTGTCATCCTCTGCAACTTGCAGGTTCCTCATAAAATCTGACCTGCTTACATATTTATTACATCGATGCACACTCCACTAACCTGTGCAGTCACTCCACCTGGCATCCAATTGTCATGCTTGTCAACATCCACCTCTACTTGGGTTCCTATGTTGGTTTGACATTCTTTGTCGACCAAGGTAGACTACCAGTTTAGTTCATCTTACCGGTATGACCATCAAACATCCTCTTTGTTCTACTCACTGGTTGTTGTTCTTTCATAACAACCTTCATCTTGGTATGTGCCTTATCAGTAAGCCTTCTTTCTAGCTACTCACTCTCATGTGTATTACCATCATACTGGTCACCACTTCTTACTTACCAGTGACCTTGCCAAACTAGCTGACATCACTAACAACTTAATGCCAATAATGCTAACAAATTGTCCCTACTTTCTTAATAATAAAATAAGGGGACATTACTCTAGTGTCAAGAAATTGTGACCCTTACAATTGTCAACCACATTAGGGTCCTCATGCATTTGAATTTAATCCCTAAGCCTGATCGAAGACTGAAGACTTTCTCAACACCTGGAAACTGCATCTCTCTTCCCCTTCACATTGCCTAAACTGCATCCTATCCTGGAAAAAAGGGCAAGATAGGGGTGTGGTGCCCCTATCCCCCCTAGGATAGGGGCGTGGTTCTCTTTTCCTCCTAGGAAAGGGGCATAGCACCCCTATCCCTACCCTATTTTGGGGCAAGACCCTTTTCAATTGTGCTTTGGTGGTTGTGCATTGAGTGGGAAAACTCCCCCAGTATCGGCTTGTGATGAAAAATCAGTCACTTAGCCTTAATTAACAAGTATATAAGTCACATTTGTCCTCTCATTTTCATAAATGGGATGGGTGGGAAGTTTACATGAGATCAAGCATTCAAGAGCATTCAAGCATTCCTTTCTAGCATTGAGCATTCTCAAGTCTCCCTTCAAAGCTAGGTGTTGCATTCAAGTCAGGGATTCAACCATTGAAGAGGAGACCCCTTTCAACATTTAATCCAATACAAGCAAATATATCTATATTATATCTACAACCTCCCATGAGGTGACTTACATTTCAGTCTTTCATTTACATTTACTTGCAAGTACTTTCTTCCATCATTTGGTTAATTCCAAAATTGGGGTTTGACCTAAAGGCAAACGCCCAATCCCAACCCCTTTTCCTCTCTTTTATGTGTGTTGGTTACAGGTTCACAACTGTACTTTTGGATTTGGACTCTATTTATAGAGGCGTAAAAACCCTTTTCATTTCATGGATTTTTCGGAGGACTGTGTACACTCCTGCCATGGTTCAGGCAACTCTTTCTCAAATTTGCAGGGCGGCTTCATCTCGACATTTTATCGCTAGATCCAGGTGCACAACTTCATCCTATACTTCTATCTCGAGTTATAATCAGATCTTTGTCCATTTTTTACTTGGTCATAAGTACACAGTTCAATCAATTCAGAATCTCATTCTAGAAGAGGGGATTAACTTACCATTCTTATATCACTTAGAATTCAATCTCCTTCTCTAGAGGTTGAATCTAGTGCATTTTCCCCACTCTTCTAATGTAATGCATGAAAAGTGTTTGAAGGAAAATCTGAATTGAAACTTTCATCTCTCCTTAGAGGGAAGAAAAGCTTTCCTCTAGATCTCTCCATCATTCACCATTTTTCAGCATTACATTTTGGTGAAATCGACATCTTACATGCTTTATTCTGAAATCCATTGCATATTTTTCATCCACAAGTTTAGTTTTTTCTGCAAACTTAGTGGTTAATTCATTCCAAACCCTAGTTTTTAAAATTGAAATTGAACTTGTATTTTGCAAAAATTGCATGTTATTGTCTTAGATCTGAAAATTGCTTTGTTTGTCAAATTCAGTTTCTTCATTGTCTTGTTCAATTTGCAAATCAAATTCACAAAATTAAGAGGTTAATTTTCAAAACCCTAATTTTTTAGATTTGTGACTATTTTTAGACTTATCTTCTGGCCTACAATTCAAATTTTCAATTTCCCTCCTTTTTCAAAATTAAAAATTAAAAAAATTCAGTGGTTAGGTCATAAAACCCTAATTTTAAAACTTAATTGGATTTTGTACAAATTTCAATCAATTTTATTCAAATTCAGATTTCTAAACATTTTTCAAGGTGTCCCTCCCCTTTAGGTGTGACCCTTTTCAAATTTGCAGTTCAATTCCTCTTTTTCTTCAAAACCCTAATAGGGTCCTATTTCCACATTTGAACCTTATTTTCGCCTATCTAGAGATCGTAAAATTAGCCAATTTTTTGGGGTTAGCTTTAAAATCATAGTAATATTAATCCATGAAAATTTTGAAAAACATTGGTCAAATGATGTGCATTCCCACCACGGTCCTCGACATTTTTCCCAAAATTTTGGGAGACTATTATGATTGTATTTAATAGCCCAAATCCAAAAGATTGGTTTCTTTTGTCAATTTTTGATCCCTCTGAAATCAACAATTCAAATTTCAAGAAAATTTTTAAAATTAAGAGGTTAATTATAATCTGCCTTGATTTTAAAATTTCTGTTAATTTTAAAATTTAGTGGTATCCCCTTGGCCCTAATTTTAAAATTCCTATTTTGTTTGATTTATCATTTTGGAAATTGTGTCATTATCTTCCTCCAACAAAGTTCAAATTGTTTAATCATTATTTTCTTAAATTTTTCATTACTCAATTTGGTAAGCTTTGTTCAAAATTCAAAATTTCAATTTTCCCTCCAGTGCATGAGTTTCACTACTATTAGTCCTACCTACACTATCCCCATTAGATGAAGCATTAGAATTAAGGCTTCTCAAGGTTTAATTATTGAGGAGATGGAGCATAATCTAGGTGACTTCTTTAATGAGGATAGTGCTAATTGTTCCCATTCTAATCGTGTCCCTATCTATCCAATTGATGAACACAAAGAAGCTTTGACTAGAGTTTCCATAGATCAACTTTCAAAATTGGACAATCAATTTGATAACTTTCAACAATGGATGTCCCAAGAGTACCCTAATAGTGAGGCTCTTCCATTAATTGAAGTCCTTAAACACATGATTCAAAGTGATAAGAATGGAATTGATGTATTGTGTGGCATTGTCAATATTTTTGCTTCTAATGTCATGCCTATCAAGAGTTGTGCTGAGAACTTAGGTTTTTCACAACCTTCAAATCACATCAATTCTTCTATTCCTTTGACCACTTCGATAGCTAGTATTCCAACTTTCACTTCAAACATCATGGCTAAATCAACTCAACATGCCATTCCTATAACCATTGGTCATGGGGGCAATCCTTCTTCTTCATTTAATCCTCCATCTTTACCTATGTCTTCCATTAGTATTCCTATTATCCATTAGCCAATTAGTGTGACACAAGGGAGAAATTCATTTAACAATTTTATTCTTTCTTTAAGTGTCCCATTTCCCACTCAATCATCACTTATGCCTACTTATCATAGTGTCCCACCACCTTATTATTAATATATGCCTTCCTTCAATAACATCACACCACCTTCTCAATCAACCATGTCTAACAACAATTCTTCTACCTAAGCAATGATTGACAATCTTGCTCAAATGTATCTTCCTTACAACAACAATTTGCTTCTATGAGTCAATCCAACTTTAGTGTGCCCACATTTGATGTTGCGAGCCCAATTTCTCTTGATATTGTTAAACTCATGCTACCTAAGCATGTTGATGTCCCTCAATTGGAACTCTACAATGGAAAAGGTGATCCTCTTACACATGTCAAAACATTTCAAACCTTGTCTACTCATTTTTCTTATGATCAAAGATTGCTTGCGAAACTGTTTACAAGAATATTAAGAGATAAAGCTTTACAATGGTATTTCTCTTTGCCTTCTTATTCCATCACTTCTTTTCAACAACTAGCAAATGCTTTCATTCAACAATTTCAAAATAACATTGGTCGTAAAATCACTTTGACTGATTTAATGCATTATAAATAAGGTGTTAAAGAAAAAATGATTAATTTCATTGGTATATATAAGAATTTGTGTGCTCAAATTTCTTTTCATGTACCTAATAATGATATTCAATGAATTTTCACATTCTTATTTTGCAAAAAGATATCAGGGAAAGGCTTCTTTTGTTTGAGTTTACTTCCTTTCCGTAGTTGTGCGCAACACTCCACAATTATCAACTGGTTGTGATTCAAATAGAGCAATCTACTCCTATGGCTCCAAGTGATAAGGGAGAGAATGTTCAACAACCGTTTGTGAAGTTCAAACTAGCAAAAAGATTCATCAAGTTAAATGATAAAATCAACAACAACAATGTGAATGCTACAATAGGTGTGCCTTCTATTTCTAATTTTTTTAAAAGAGAAAGACAATTACTCCTTTGAATGAATCTTTACATAGTATTATGTCTCAGTTGTTGCAAATAAATGTTATCAAACTTCCTCCTATAAAACATGTTGATCCTTCTAAACTTGCATCCCCTTATGTTGATAACAATTCCTTTTGTCAATTTCATCGTCAGCCTGGTCATGATACTGAGAAATATTTTGCATTGAAAAGTAAGATTCAATATTTGATTGATAACAAATATCTATGGTAGGTGTGAATGATAACGGAAATAAATCAGTAGCTCCTCCTAATCAAAATCTTAAATTTTTTATTGATCCTTTTCCTTCTCATACCTCTAATGTGATTGAGACTGAGTATACTTCTTTCTCCTCTGAGGAATTCACTTCTAAGGCTCTGAACTTGGTAAATATGGTAGAAAAGACAAGATATGCCTAAGGATTCTTTTATTACATTTGACCCTAGTGAGACCATTAGAGCACCCGATGGCCCTTTATACATAGTTGTGAAGGTTAAGGATATCCCTTGCCGTGGTGCTCTTGTTGATCCTTCTTGCATGGTTAATGTTATCACTGAGGAGTATCTTTTCACTTTACACTTGCATAAACCAATATATGATGCCTCTAATGTAATTGTGAAGTTATTTTATGAATTCTCTTGTCCTACCATTGGCTCTATTACCCTTCCTATTGAAGTTAATACTAAATCTATGGATGTTGACTTTGTTATCATACTCTCTTCTGAGCAATTCCATCTAAAGTTGGGCTATCCTTGGTTATATTCCATGAACGCTATTGATTCTCTCCAATCCATAAGTGTTTGAAATTTCCTCATAATGGAGAAATCATAACCATGAACCATAGCTTATTTCATCCATCCGAAAGAAGCCCTGGTGTTCCTATTGATTTATTTTGGCCTAAGCAATTTCAATATCTTCCATCAAGGAGCGATGCTATTTTTCAATCTTATCAAAGATGGAAGAAAGATATGATCCTATCCTTAAGTCAACCTAGATCCCCAACACTTGACATTCCTATCATACTTGAAGATGAAGTTCTTCCCCTCATGGATATAACTAATCTCCCTCCTAAGGAAGATCTTCAATCTATTCCTATGGATGTTTCTATACCTTCTCCTAAGAAGAACAATAGTATTCCTCTTAAGGTTAGACTTGTACCTCCTCCTCTTGATGGACCTGGTCTCCTTCCTACACCTAACATTCCTCCTTTATATACAACAGTTCTACCTCCTTCCTCTTATATAGAGAAGAGGCATGCTTCTCCTCTTGTCCAACCTAAAAGACCTCAATCTAAACCTTCAACTATAAAGAGGAAAACATTCCTACTTTTTAAAATATACCTCCTCCTTCTCAACCTTCTACTAAGACTCGACGAAATTGTTGTGCAAGACAACATTGATGAAGACACCATGTTTGAGCTTGTGAAGTTGTCCCTCAAACTATTCCATCTCCTAAAATTCCAATAGTTGACATGATTCTCTTTTCTCCTAAGCAAGATGTTCAACCTACATCTCCAAATCATAAGTTGCACAAAACATGTGATGGTTTTACTTCTATTTATGTGTGAGCTCCTCTTTCTATAAATCTTGATGAAGAAATGAGTGAAAATGTTACTCATGATGGCAATACAACTCCTAATGCTTCTAATAGTGATTATGAATATGTTGATGTGGACAAGCATTTATCAACTAAATTTTCACAAACCCTAATCCTAGCTCCTATAATCGAACTAAGTGACTTACCATATGAGCATAGTCCTTATTTGGATCTTGTGATAGCTCCATCTGTTGTGCTTGATGTCGATCCTCTAGTATGTTGCTCACCTTCCCAAAATAGTGATCAGCAAGATCGGGAGGTAGATGTCATGCTAGATTAGCAATATTAGCACTATAGATAATTTCTCTCTCTCTTTTCTTTCTCTTTTGTGACCATTCTTCTATGTGTATCCCTGTTCTTCTATTTTTCCCTCAATGTCTACTTGGGGACGATGCAAAGAATTGGGATCTTTTCTTGGTCTCTTTCATGTTGACTCAAAAGACTCCCTCTCTTCCCTTTCTTCTAAGGAAGTGTCCTTTCTTTGGGGAATGATGATTGTTATATGCATATACATATCTGATATACATGAGTTATCATACAACATACAGACCCTTAGGAAATCGAAACTACTTTGTGTTTTGTGTGCATTATCCTTGGGTTTAATCCTCACTTGGGGGCTAAATCCTTATGATAACATGCTCCCTCTCTTCTCTCTCTCTTGGGTGTATCCTACCTTAAATAAATGGCTCTCAATAAGGCACACACAATTTCTTTAACATGGGGGCATACACTCCCCTCATATTTTCCTTTTTGATACTTAGAACTATTTAGTGAACTCATCTTTGCTTTATAATTTTGGTATCTTTTTCATTTCTCATAGTGTGGGGAACCTTGCTACTTGTAGTCATAGTTTTCCCTTCTTGATCTTCCCTTTTACTTTGTCAATTGAAGTCATAAGATAATTAGTCCACTGGGGGCTTGGTGCATCTTGCCTCCTTGACGTGGTACAGGTCTTTTAATCTTGTTTCCTTTTACTTTACTGACAGTATTGGCGTACCCTTATACTCCTGCTAAAGTGGGGGATAAATGTAGTGTCATTAAATTGTGACCCTTGCAATTGTCGACCACATTAGGGTCCTCACAAATTTGAATTGAATCCCTAAGCCTGATCAAAGACCGGAGACTTGCTCGACACTTGGAAACTACATTTCTCTTTCCCTTTGCACTGCCTAAACTGCATTCTGTCCTGGAAAAAAAGGCAAGATAGAGGCGTGGAACCCCTTTACCCCCTAGGATAGGGGTGTTGTGCCCCTATCCCTACCCCATTTTGGGCCAAGACCATTTTCAATTATGCTTTGGTGGTTGTGCATTGAGTGGGAAAACTCCCCCAGTGTCGGCATGTGATGAAAAATCAGTCAATTAGCCCTAATTGACAAGTATATAAGTTTCATTTGTTCTCTCATTTGAATAAGTGGGATGGGTGGGAAGTTTACATGAGATCAAGCATTCAAGAGAATTCAACCATTCCTTACTAGCATTGAGCATTCTCAAGCCTCCCTTCAAGGCTAGGTGTTGCATTCAAGTCAAGGATTCAACCATTGAAGAGGAGATCCCTTTCAAAATTAAATCCAATACAAGAAAATCTATCAACATTCTATCTACAACCTCCCTTCAGGTGACTTACATTTCAGTATTTCATTTACATTTACTTGCAAGTACTTTCTTCCATCATTTGGTTAATTCCAAAACTGGGGTTTGAAGGCAAACCCCCAATCCCAACCCCTTTTCCTCTCTTTTCTGTGTGTAGGTTATAGGTGCGTGGTTGTACTTTTGGATTTGGCCTCCATTTGTAGAGGTGGAAAAACCCTTTTTGTTTTGTGGATTTTTCAAAGGACCGTGTACACTCCCGCCATAGTCTAGACAATGTTTTCTCAAATTCGCAGGGTGGCTTCATCTTGACATTTTATCACCAGATCCAAGTGCACAACTTCATCCTATGCTTCTATCTTGAGTTATAATCATATCTTTGTTTCTTTTTCACTTGGTCATAAGTACACAATTCAATCAATTCAAATCTCATTCCAGAAGAGGGGATTAACTTACCATTCTTATATCACTCAAAATTCAATCTCCTTCTTTGGAGGTTGTGCATTTTCCCCCCTCTTCTAATGTAATGCATGAAAAGTGTTTGAAGGGAAATCCATGATAAAATCTGAAAAGATTATAAACCCAAAAAACTAGTGCAAATGAATAGATATCTAAACTATGAATGCAAATGATATGAAATCAAAGTAGCAACATAGAGTTAGTCTCCAAGAGAGTAATGCAAATGCTAGAAGAAAAATAGCATTAAGAGGATGCAAAATCAAGAGATGCCAAATACAAGCCAGGTAGCATGCTTTTATAGACCAGGGAGAGGGAAGAGGTGGCAATACCAACCAATCAAGAGCAACCATCTCTTGGACTAAAGATAGCAAGTATCTTCCCAAGATAGAAAATGGATGCACACATGTAGGAAGGTGACACCTCATAACCACTCACCTAATTAAGCATGATTTATTAACCTAAGAAAGATTAAAAGAAGTGTAGAAAAAACCTAGGAATATAAGGAAAAAATAAATAACCCACTAGGAAATAAAAACCTACACTAACAATCCAAAGTGAAACTTTCATCTCTCCTTAGAGGGAAGAAAGGCTTTCCTCTAGATCTCTCCATCATTCACCATTTTTCAACATTACAATTACATAGCAAAAATCATGAACAAAGGAGAGAAATTTGAATTTGAAAATTGAAATTATGATTAAACAATGCAAAATTTTATAAAAGTCATTGATTAAGCAATTTTATTTGTGAATTTGAAAGCCAAATGCATCTAGATCATAGCATAGCATATCATAAAGATCAAATCTGAAAAATTATGCAACCCACATGATAAATTTTATAATTTTTAATTAGGTTTTTTGTAAATTCAACCACTTAATTTATGTAATTCATTTTGAAAATGAGATCTGAAATAATAAATCCAAATTATATAACCCACAAGCTCAACTTTAGAATAACAAATTATGGTTTTTGTGAATTTAACCTCTAAATTTTTGAAATAATTAAAAAATTAAACTTGTAAATGTAAATTTGAATTCAAATGCATAATCACTTAGATTTGAGAATATAAATCAGAAAATTAAAGTAGATGTCAGGTTCACCAGAATGTAATGGTGAAAAATATTGAGTTTTCCACCATTAGATGTATGGAAACCACTAATATTTTAGGCTTAGGGACCATTACATTAAAAGAGGCATGAACCTAATAGATCTAGCCACAAATTAGCAAGGATAGGGATGAGAATTCCTATAAGATTCACTTTGGGGAAGGAACCTCTTTTAAATTGAATCATAAATATGTTGAAATTAGGGTAAATGTGTCAGAATTGAAGTGAAACCACATAAACAGTGACCTACAGTCCTCAGATTGAGCCACGAACCTAGATCTGAGCAATGTAAGAGTGTTCGGATTTGTTCCTAGAAGTAGCTCCTAAAATGTTAGGACCAAAATGCCCATTGCTCTAGTCCTCTATGTTTGTTGTTGTCCAAAGGGGAACATATTCGTCTCTGTAAATAAAGCCAATTATGAAGATCACAACTTTGTACATGTTCTTGCACACACTAGAGAAGGGAAATAGGTTGGGAATAGGGGTTTGCCTTAGGTCAAACCTTGGTTTGGAACTAACCATGAAATATAAATTAAATGTAATTAAATTGTGGTAATGCAAGTGATCTGATTTTGAGGGAAATGTTGATTAATGTTTGAAACACTAATATTGTGCCTTTTAATGGAGTTTTGTTTGTTTCCATAAGGAATTAGGGTTTCATGAAGTCTTCATAAACATATAACATGGATGTCAACTCCAATTCTTGAATCTTGACCTTACTTCTGCTCCAATATTTGAAAGAAGACTAATTTCTTTCTCACTTGAACTTGAATGCTTGATTGGTTGAATTGATTACATGAATATCTTATGTGGTTATTAAAATGAGAAGGGTAGACCTCCTTTTATACATGCCCATTGAAAGACAACTTTATTTTCCAACATGAGTCGATATAGGATCTAGATCCTCGCCAAAATGATGTTACCATTGACGAGCCCCAAAATAGGTCGTAATTTGGAGGACCAACGTGCTAGCACCCTAGACTTGACCAATCGGGTACATAGGAAATGGGGTAAGAAAGTGTTCATTCTAAAAAAATGGATTATTTGCATGGTATGAGCAAGAATCAAGGCTTTGATCAGGCCTCAAGATAGGAATGCCAAGGTGAGGGCCCAAATGCGGACAAGATTATAAGGGAGTACAATTTAGGATGCTACAATATGAAGAGTCTCCAAAAATTTATAATTGTGGCAATTTCAATATGGAGAAAGTGTATTTAATGCCCTATGGTAGAATTCTTTGTATTCCTCTAGATTGTGAAAAGTACGATGGGTGAATTTGGATATAATGTCAATGAATTTGTCAGTGGTATACTATCAATTTTATAGGTCTTCTAATTTCTTAGATGATGAGATTAGTTGTTGTTTCTTTCTGATAGTAAGAGTGTTTGTTAGACTGGTCTAGAATATGCTTAGTGGATTTTGGTTATGTGAATTCAAGGGTTTTAGTTTTAAGGACATTTTTATTTATTTTGTACAATATTCCAGTTCAATTCTTTGGTGATGTTTCTATTCCAAGAGTTATGATGGCTTGTGCTTGGTGTGTTCAATTGTGTTATGTTTTAGCATGTTCGATTGGATCATCTTTTTTGGATCATACTTTTGGGTCCATATATGCATTGGAGGTTGAGTTATAAAATTGTTATGGGTCTCACCATGGTGTGTGGAGATCTACATTAAGTAATTTGCATTGGAAGATGTTTGGGCCAATTGGTTGTTGAGATTTATTATTTATCTACATGTTACATTTGGTGTGGACTTTGGAGGATGTGTTAGCATGTGCGATTTGTTGGATTCAAGTTAGAAGGATGTGTTGTGATAAATTTGGGTCTCCTCTATCTCCTAGAGTGGACCGCATTGAGTTTTTCTTGGTTTTGGTGGCCTATTTTATGTGTAGTCATATATTATATTTGTGGTTTACCCTCAATTAGGTTTTTGACGATATAACTTGTATTTAAGAAATGTGAATGTATGATTTGACATATAGAAGGTATTTGAATTGATGTGAAGCAAATGTGAATAGTGTGCAAGTAGATCTGGTAATGCATATGTGTGAAGGTCAATTTGTGAAGAGATTTGATGATGATATATTCAGTATAACAATGCTATAAGAAAATGGTTGATGACAGATGTGTTTTTCATGATACTGGTCACTTGACATAGTGGTTCAAGTATATTTTCATGATCATGAAATTCTTTTCATTCAATTCTCCTATTCTTTTGTTGCTAGAAGATGATGAGTCTCTTGGAAGCTTTTTGTATCTTGTCATGAATCAATGACTTTCAATTGTGCAAGTCATTGTATCTTTCCCTAAGGTTGTGCGCCTTAACCTTGCAAGTCCATTAGGTGTGTGTTGTTCCTTGGCAATGATCCTACAAAAATATTGTAATCAATTTTATTTATATTATGAGTGTGATTCTCACCATGGTTTTTACCTATTGGGTTTTCCACATATATCTTGTGCTCATGTGTTGATAGTTGATGTTTTCACTATTTTTGTAGAATAGTTAGAAATTTCTTAAAGTTTGATAGATCACTAATTGATAAGATCTAGACTGATTCACCGCAATCCCCTCTCAATCCCATTGTGGGTTCAACATAGGTATCTAATTTTCAAGATGCATCCACTCCAAAAAATCATAAAAGAAATACTTAACAAAAAATTACAACTATCTTTATACCAAAAGGATTTTCAAAATACTAAATGCAACTATAACTTTTTTGATCCACACACTAGACACTATGTTATATTTTGCTGAAAAAAAAAGAACACTTTTGTGTGTGGGAAGGATTTGACCCTCTTAAGCTTATCAATTTTTGAAAATAATTAGTAGTTTAGAAACTATATTTGTAGTACTACAATTCTTGTTCTTTTAGTATCTTCATATTTTGAGTGCACGAATCTCAAATTGCTCCTCTAAGTTTAGGCTTATCTGATTTCAAAAGAAAAGTGGCCACTTTTGACCCTCTTTTGTTTACCATCTTCGTGCACATACCCACACAAAGTATGTTTTGACATAAAAAGATGATGAAATAAGGAAAATATATTTCAACATACAAAGAAACAAGTTACCTTAGCACATTCAAACCAAGACACCAAGATATGATGTGTTCATTACTATAATGCTTGTCAAAATACCCTAGAGAAAATAACTAATCTAACTAACAAATAGAGATAATATTTTTTTTAAACATCTACTAGTATAAAATATTAATCTATCATTACTCATATGCATTAATTGTAATATGACATGAATTTCATTAACAACTTAAACATAATCATATTCTTCACAACATAATACACAAGTGGAATAACATTACACTACTATCCTTTACCTAGGGCATCTCAACTCCATTACTTAATAATAATAACACATAAACACATCCATATACCTTGATACCATTCACAATCATTACAACAATTACATTCATTTCCCAATTAATTACTATCTTTGTTACCATGAGAATCAATAACTATCAATGCAAATCCTACATATTCCCATTAGCTCTTCTTGTTTACACATATAATATCTCATAATGCAAGCTAGTTCGTTCCATTAAAATTAACCATACAATCTACAAGCTACTCAAAAACATACATGAATCGCTTATCATTCCCACAACTAACCATAGGTATACATAAAAAATTGCAACCATATTACTTAATAGTAATAAACCAAATCACATCACAAGGATAACCATAAATCAATAAACTCCCATAGGTGAACCAAAAATCAAGGCATAAGGATCATGGACACGTGTAGGGAAAGAGTGTCATCACATTCTATCCTCACAAAGAAAGGGCCAAGCCACATCCTGATAAACACATGGAGTCATCTAAACCTATGATCAATCAAGGGAATTTGGCTTACCATCATAATGGTCTTCCCAAGCTCATCCCGAGTCTCTCCTCAAGGGCTATGAGATGGGGCTACAAAAAACTATTCATTATCATGATTAAGTGAATCCTAATTACCCAACCCACTAATCAAATTATTATGGTTATCACTTGCAATTAAACATAAACTCTACATTTGGTTCCATGATAGGTCTAGACCCTAAGCATCCTATCTAGGAACCTCTTAGAGCCTATTTCTCATGACCCCAGTCCTACACATGCAAGAGCCCACTTCCCCTATCCATTGAACAAGACCTTAGGGTGAAACAAAAACCACAACATCACAATAATATCATGAAGGCTCAACATGAACTAAAGCCAAAATCTCAACATCATCGATACAAAACTAGTGCACAATATGAACCATAAAGCCAACATATAAAGTGAGAGACTTCATTATCAAAAACATAACAATAAGAAAGAGTAAACAACACATTCATCTTACTCAAACATAAATAAATACATCTTCAATAGTGAGGCACAATCATCTCACTAGAGCTCACATAATTCATTCCTCTATAGCAAGGCATTCTTTCTCTTGTTGGAGCTATACAACATACAAGCACAACCCTCAATGGTAAGGCACAAACCATCTTATCAAAGCCAAAATCAGCTATGAAATGATCAATACCACAACACAAGACATCTTTGAGAATTCAACACAAACACAAAAGTGTTGGCAATTGACACTCATATGGTGACTTCTGGTAGTTGATTATTGGTCTAGGTTTGTCATTGATGGAAACTCTTCTTGGATATTCGATTCAATAGTAGTGATTCCTCCTATCTGGAAGCAAGAGTTAACTGGTTAAACAAGGCTATCTCGGTGATGTTTTGGTCCAGAAAGATTTCCAATGATTGTGCTAATTTTGGTGATTGATTTTGTGATCTCCATGAATGGGAAGATCCTTAGGAAGTGTGTAATTATATTCTTTTGGTCTGGTGCTATGTTTTGTAAAATATTGAAGCTGACTTGAAGCTACACATTACACTTCTTGAACCTGACTTGAAGGAGATTAATTTTGTTGACTGGATATATAAGATCAAATTGGTGATTAGTTTTCAATGTATTAGTATTCTAGAGATCTATTTTTGTGTGATTGAGCATAGTTTCACATGTGCATTTGGTTCACAGAGAATCTGATAGCTGACTTAGACATAAACAAAGTATTTGCAGAGTGAGGATAGCCAGAAATCTAGTGCTTAACTGAAACTCATTCTTGCATTATCAGATGTTGTTTCAGAGTTCATTTCATTGTATTTTCTCATTCTAATCAAATTGTAAGTTAGTGAGACTTCCTTGAAGGTTGTAGCCTTATGAGTTATTGTAATTGAGTAGTGAGCTCTAGGCAGTGAGCCTAGATGCAAGTGCATTCCCCATCTATGTAATATTTATGTACTTTTGGCCATAGTATATGAATATTGTCGATACCAACGCCACCATGGTTTTTCCCTTTTTAGGTTTCCACATAAAAAATTTGGTGTTGTGGATCAGTGGTTTATTTGTTGCTTGTTTATGTTCTTTTCTGTTATGCATTGCTAATCAGTGGATAAATAATAAGTTTATGGATTTTATTTTTGACAGATCACTGATTCACCCCCCTCTCAGTCAAAGATGGCTCAATGTGGCACTTGAGGATCTTGATCCATCTAGAAATGAGATTTGTACTTTGAAGAAGATCTTGAATGCTACTGATGAATTCATTAGTGAGTTGAAGGATCAAGAAGTGTCTGTAGAGAGAAGAGGAAGGAATTAATGGACAAGCTGAAGGAGAAAGAAGATCAAATCATGGAATACCAGGACAAAACTAATGAAGTTAACAAGCTTGAGAGAGAGAATGCAACTTTGGAGAATGAGATGCAATCCATTGTGATGAGGTTGACTAAGGAGATTGAAGACCAAAAGAAGAATGAAGAGAATCTAGAACAATAATTGAAGGAAAGATCTGATGAATGCTTCAGGCTTACCTATGAGAATGATCAGTTGAATCTTGAGTTGACACAATCAAGGAATAATGGTCAAGAACTTGAAAGACAGATTCATACTTTGAGGGATGAACTTGCTACTACCAATGAATAGAAAGACAAATTCAAAGCTATCTCAGCAAGGCTTGATGAGATGTTGGAAAGTCAGAGGCATGGAAAGGATATGTGAGGCCTATGATTTGAGAAAGGTGAATCCTCTAGATCTAGACAAGGCAATGCAAAACCCGATAGAAGAAGAGAGAGAATTCTTTGATAAGACAACCTAATGCTCATAAATTTAATGGTAGATGCTTTACTTGTAATAATTTTTCTCATATGGCAAGTCAGTGTAGAAGTAAGATGAATAATGGAATAATGAACAACATAAATAATGTTCCTGTCTTTATCGGTCAGTGTTTTATATGCAAAAATTTTCGTCATAAGTCAAATATGTGTAGAGAAGTAATAAATAACTTTCAAAATAAGGGATTCTATGCTTGTGGAATGTTTGGAAATATTTCTAATTAGTGTAGGACAAGACCAAATTAGATGAACTTTAGACCTATGCCAAATAATGTTGTTTTTATAGCATGCAACAAAACTGGTCACATTGCAAAGTACTACAGAAGCAAAAACAATGTTCTGGTAGACAAGAACAAATCAAATGAAAAGGGAAAGGAAAAGGTTGATGAGATCAGAGATCAGCACAAGAAGATGTGGGTAAAGAATATTGAATCTAAGGTAGATGGTGGATCTATACCTGAATCTGTTGCAGAACCTTCATCCGGTAACTAGGGATTTTGGCCTTAGGGGAAGGCAAATTCATGCAAATCTTGCAGTACCTCTTGATGAGATCTGTAGTCAATAGATTACAGATGGTAGGAATTGAATTTCAGTTGATATCTAGGATTCAAATGGCTAATTTTGGCATCCAGTAGTAAAATTAGATATTTGAAGTGCATTTATTTCAAAGTAAAATTAGGGTTTGCAAAGTTAAAAGGGAAAATACGAGAGTTATTCTTCACTTTGTGAATATTCATTTCTAGTTGTAGAACAAGGCGATCAATACTTCTAGGTGATTAGAGAGATAAAATCGATCTGACAATTGATTTAGGGCATTCGACAGTCAGTTGAGGTATTTTTCGAAGAACATTTCTGAGTTTGGATTTTTGAATATTTGAAAAGGCATCCTCTTCTTTCATTGCTACACCACTGGTTGTTGAGGTCAAGGATAGAACCCATCTTGTGTATAAGAAGAACCCTTACAAATCCATGGAGGTCGACCTGGTTGGAACTTTCTCTTTCATTCCACACGAAGTTCTACATGTAGATGATATAAGGGCATATATGCACTATGAGATCGAAGAAACCAGTACTGAGGATATTTTGGACCTCTACACCGACAGTATCATGGACGAAATCGGTAACCTCAAGCTGGAATTTGTGTAGTTGCAGAGAAAGGGTTTCATCTAGTTTGTGAACTTTCTATCATTCGATGAAAATGAATGGGTGAGGTATGTGTTGAGCAGAATTCATGCAGAGTTTATATGGATTGACCAACCCTACAAGATCACTTCAGAGACAATTAGGGTGGTAACTTGTTTGAATCAAACTGGTGACAAGCCGAGGCTTTGAAAAGTCACAAACTCTATGGTCAACAAGCTAACCAGTGCAGAGTTTGATGGGCATTCGATGAAGATCAACACAATCAAGGATGGTGATGTCAAGTTTGTTGTGATGGACATTGGTTATAAGGTATATCAATCTAACCGACTAAATTCAGTATCCAACATAACCATCCATGCAGCCTACCAGATGGTTAAGGAAGATAATCATTATGATTTGTGTAGTGTTCTGTTGGAGGAATTGATGATAAATTTGAAGAAAATTAAGCAAGATAAGAAAAAATGTCTTCAAATTTGGTTTCTTGGTTATCTGTCTAGCACTTTAATTTTTTAATCAGATCCCCAGAACTGGTAGAGTGTAGTGGGATTTTGATAGATCGGTGGCCCAACAAATAAAGAAAGGTCTTGAAAGACTTGGCAATAAAGACAATCAAAATTTTGCATTATGGGCATTCTTCAAAACTTTTCAGGACAAGATGAAGCAGAGAGTCAGAATCCCCAAGGAAATTGTGAAGAAATATGAGGGGACAATTTGTTTTATGATAAATAAAGATGAATGTCTTATGGAGATATTTGAGCCCTGGATGGTGTGGATCTTGCCTATGGGCTATGAGGTTGATGCAAGAACTTTAGATGCCTACACACAACACTTTCTAAGTGCTCTGGTAGACTCCCAAGAAGAAAGGTTCAGAACTTGCAAAGAAAAATCAATGGAACTGCACACCAAATTTACCAAACTGGCTAGAAAAAGAAAAGTTGCCAAGATAGTGGAGGAAATCCTCATTGACAAAGGTCACCCTTAGGAGAAAGTTGGGGTTGCAAGAGATGCAAGGGATAAAGTTGAAAAGGCAAAGAAACAAAAGACTGCACCATACACCTCTAGCTAAATTAGAACCCTCTGGTTCATCTGCTAAGGGGAAAGGTGTTGTAAGGAAGAAGTAGAAACCCCAGAGAGAGTATGTTGCAGTTTATCTGGTGGTGTCTAAAACAAACTTAGATGCAAAAATTCCTAATGCCCCAAAGAAAGGATAATTTGCAAGGGTGATCTGAAAACATCAATCCGGTGAAGGAAAGAAAGCGCTGAAGGAGAAGAAGGCAAAATTTGATCCTATTCCAGCTAGCAGGTCTAAGAGAGGAGGAAGAACCAAATCAGACTTGGATGAGGTGATTGACTCTGGTAAGATGGAGACAACTAAAACCAAGTATCATATTATTCCTCCCTTATCAGTTCAAGAGTTAATAGATAAAAGTATTAAAGATGGAAATTTGAAGAATATCTCTGTATATTATAAAAAATTTGATGACAATGATAAAAGGAAGATTGAGGAAGCTATAGTTTTGTATATGGGTATATTTAGTAAAGTGTTAATTGAATTAGAAAATATCTTCTGAAAGATCTGTACAGTGTTATCACTGTTTAAAAATGGGTGTGCTTTTTCCATTATTGGAAAAGTCTACAATGTCTTTGAGTCTGGTATGTTCTTATTGCTTCAAGGCTGTTTCAAATCCTAATGGGTTTAGGGTTTAGGTTTTAATTTGCTTTAATGACTGTTAAAAAACCCTTTGGCTTCTATTTCTGCATTACTTTATTCACTTAAATAATGGGTCCCTTTGTCATGAAGTGTTCCCCCCCTTGTAATTTACTTAGGCGGTCCCTTCAATTGTTTCAATTCCCACTTTTAATATGCCCTTTCGAAATGTTTGTCGGGCCTTGTAAGCATCACGCAGCTTTCTGTTGATCTGATGGTCTGCGTTGATCCGTGACCTAAAGTTTCTCGCAATTTAAACATCGCAAAATAGCGAAAGGCAAAAAGGTGGACCCAGCATGTAAGTTCGAGCCAAAGTTAAATACCGGTCAAGTCCCATCTGATCAGATGGACAACATAAGTTCATGAGATCAAGATAAATGTGGTTTACTCTTCGCAAAGTCATGAAAAGGTTTGGCGGGACCCAGCAATGAGAACTTTCCCTTCCGTTAAAAGGTAGTCATGTCAGGCCAAGATCAACGGCTCGTGTTGTTTCACAGCCAAGAGATGCTTGCGATTTACTCATCGCAAAGTTGCGAAAAGGGTTGGTAGGCCCAAAGGGCAGGATAAAACACAAACTTAAAAGGCATTCATCATTATTTTGATCCAATGGTTCTCATGATTTTGTGGCCATATGTTGAATGATGATTAGTGTTTGCAAAGTCGCGAAAGATAGGTGGAAGTCACGAGTAAGTGTGACATGGCAAAATAGTTGTTACTTTTGTGGGGCTCGATAGGGATGTGTTAAGTGACACGTAGTTCTAAAAGGATTATTAAGGGCCCACCAGGGTGTAACTGGTGGTTATGTGGGAATAAAAAAAGATGGCACGTCGCAGATCTAGAATGGGACCTAAGCGAGTTGCCATGGCTAATGGCTGACTGCCATGTGGCATGTATTTACTAATGAACAGGTGGGGTAAGTGGTTCCTGGATGCAGGGCCCACTTAAAAGGTAGTCATCTTTGTTTTGATTTGACAATTCTCGTTGATTCATGGCCCGAAGATGCCCACAGATTAATCTCTGCAAAATGGCGAAAATCGCTAATCGTCAGGGTGAGGTGCGGTTAGTAGGAAAGGTTGACAGTCTTGGTTGGGATTAAAGGCCGGGTGACTTAAGTTAGATCTAATGCTCGGTGCAGCTTCATGGAGGGGAAGTGCTCAATTGTTAAGTATCGCGAAGTGGCGAAAAGATGGTAGGGCCCAAAACTTAAGCAGAGAGATTAAGTAGAGGTAAATACAATGCAAGTTCCCATGATCCAATGGCCAGCGTTTCTTCGCAAAAGAAAAGAGCACGGGTTTTATGCACTACGAAATGGCGAAAGTGTGAAATAGAGGAAAGACTCAGAGGAAATCATGACTCATTGGAGCCATTTTTGAATTCGATTTGGTGAATTCAATTATGAAAAGAAAGCCGAAGCATGCAGAGTTAATTCCTAAAAGACTTAAATGCCAACTTGTCTTTTGTAGTCCGCATCAACTTAATTGCTAATACTGTTTCATCAAAGTTTGTTGTAGAGCGAATTGTTGCAGAGTAATTTTCTTCAGGTGAATAATCAAGTTTTTATGCTTTTCTTGATCACTCTGGTTTGTTCTCAAATATTTGCCATGTGAATTATTTTGTTAGAGGTCTATGCTAGTTGCTGGTGGTGTGGTTGCTTGTCCAAAATGGCTCCTAGAAGACAATTCACCGGGAAGGTGGGATACCAAGAATGAAATATATGTGATGATTGTTTAGAACAATTAACTATGTCCACCAATGTTGGGGTTAAGATCAAAGAATTAGTGCCCAAACACCCTCATCTAAAAATTAGATATGGCTTGTATGATAAGGGTAATTGGTTGAGAGACCCTGAAATAGGAATGTCAGGCTTAGGACTTTTCAAAGTCGGTTTTGGGCAAAGAAATTCCTCTGCTCCTCTGAATGGCATATGGGAATAGGATGTAGGGAAGCTAGTGGTCCTAGGTGTTTTTATGGATACAGACTTATTGACTTTGATTGCACAGAATTATGACTCTGTGGCAAGGTGTATCTGGAATATAAAGGGGTTAGTCCTGATTGAAATCAATGAAGATGAATTCATAAAGGTTTTCAAACTCAGTGAATCCTCCAATTTATTGGAACCTACTAATTTTGAATCATTAGCCTAGATTTAAAACATACAGAGGGATCATCTTAGGAATGTCCCATTAAGAGAGTTCTTTGTGAAGATAGGGGGGTTGACAGTTGTAGGCTCCAGCACAATGGAACCATTCTCCCTCAATTTATTCACCTTGAGAGCTAAGGGTATGTATTGGGCCTTGTGCCAAATCTTTGGGGAAGATGCTGAAAAGAATATGCCTACCCATTATATGCTGATGATTGCCCAAATTCTGAATCCTTCTTTGGCCATTACATTTGATTATGCTCCATACCTTACTAATGCCATTCATAAAGGGTTAATAGGAATCAAGAATTGTAAGGTTGAAAATCCATTTGGATGGTATTTTATGTTAATGCACATGTTCCTGTTCAAGGGTGCTGACTACTTTGTAAAGGAGATGGACCTAATTAAGGTCAAGGATAATGAGGAAATGTCAGTACAATTGTGGAGTACTGTCTTGTCATGGGATAGAGAGGATGCAAGTTATCTAAAGTTTGATAGATGCTTTGCATATAAAATCAGAATCCTCTTATGTAGAGAAAACCCTAGAATCCCTAAAACTCTATTGGAATTTATTAGACCTAAGGAGTTTGCAGAGGATATGAGGATCGCTCACAATTGGGGGGACATCTATTTGTACCCTGTGTCTACTATTTTCAGAGTGCTTGGATTTAGAGGCACCCCTTATTTATAACCCTATCAAGTCCCATTGAAAATAGGGATTGTAGATGTGCTAAGACAGATTGGAGGGGTGCAGGAAGCTGAGTTGACTAACAGAGGTAAAGGGACTATTTTCCCAACTGTTACCATGGCCCACCATTTTGTAATCACTAAGGGTGGATGGAGATTCTTTGAAGATTTCTTTAAACCATATAGGTTATCAACTGCAGTGTCAAGATGTGCAGACCCTGAGGACTTCTTCAATGGCATGTTCAAGAAAAGAGCAGTGTACAGAGGTAGGCCTCATCAATTTTAGTTTCCTAAGGATTTGATTAGAAATGAGTTCAGCTTAGATGAGCAGGAACTGAGGAGGGAGAAGTGGGTAGCATATAAGAAAGCCCTTGATTTTATTCATCAATTTGACACTAGCTATGACCCTTTATCTAGTTTCACCCCATTTGAGGAGAGAATTAAATTTTTGATTCTTTATTTTGAAGATGTAATGCAGACCCTAAAGGAAAAAAGGGAAGCCATAATGCAAAATGATCCTGATAAGGTTAAGATGGTCTTGGCCAAGCCTGCTTTTGCCAAAGTAATCCCACCAGGTGAGTATGCAATGCTCAAGAGACCAAAGTACACTGTAATGATGCCAATGACAGGTGAGCCTTCCTCTTCAAAAGGGAAAAGGAAAGTTGAAGATATTGTAGACATTCAGGATTCCCCTAATAGGCAAAAGGTGTGAGAAGAAATTGGAACTGATGAGCCTCAATATTCCCCATCTCAATCTCCTATCCACATTGGAGATGAACAAGCTATGGCTAAACAATTATTGTAGTTAGGGACTCTTGGTGAGATTGCCTATACTTATGTGGAGACCCAAGAAGGGATGCCCAAAGAGCCACCAATTGTTGAAATGGATTTAATCTATGGTGAGTTAAAGGGCCAAGAATTGGACCTTACTATTAAGAAAGCTAGTGAAGAATTCCTAGCTGACAACAACTTTGTTACATCAGGAGCTTTTCTACAATTTCTCTGGAAATAGAACATTGATCAATTCAAAATCAGATGTGAGAAAAGGGTAAGTGAATAGCCTCTCAAATTTGTAGCCCAAATAGAAGAAGAAGTTAAGCAAGAAATGATGGAGGAGTTCAAAGCAATCACCCCTGAAAAGGGGAGGGATATGCTGGATAAAGCTGGTGTGTTAATTCTCCTGGAATGGGATATAGCTGATGCATTAATCCTTGATGCAATAAGAAAGGAAACAAAGCCAATGGAAGGTGTGACCTTCAACAAGGATAATGGTGCCCTTGTCCTATGTTCATTAAAGAAAGATGAGAATAGGAGGAAAAAAATGCCTTAGATTCTAGCCTCTTTGGAGGAATTATTGTCAAGAGCGTTCAGGACATAGGAGTGGTGGAGGTAGCTAATACTGCTCTAGAAACTACAAAGTTTAATGTAGCAGTAGCAGAGAAAGAAGCTCAAGAAAAGGCTACTTTCCAATTGAAGTTGGAAATTGTTTTAAAAGCTTATAATGAAGCTAAGGTTGGAATAGCCAGTAGGGACAAAATCATCACTAAACTCCAGAGCCAACTGGCAAGTCAACATCATCAAGGTGAGCCTTCAACATTGATGATTGCTTCCTCTCTAGCAAGACCCCCACCTACTAGTCCAATTGTAGAATTCCCCCCTTCTCCTATGCCTTCTGGTTTCCAACTGGCTGAGACTTATCAGTATGAAATGGAAAAGTTGAAACAAGCCCAGGCCTTATTTGCAAGCAAGTATGAGGAAAAGATAAAGGCAACAATTTCAAGCTTTGTTGACACTGTTGATGCTCCTGTAGTTTATCTTAATATGAAAAGAATTTTGGATACTCTTAATGAGTTGAATGAAGGTAAGGCTATTTTAGAGCCTATTATGAATAAATGGTTTCCCAGGGAAGTGGACTTAGAATTGATGTGTGTATCATATGATGAGGCACAGGCTGATGTCACTATCAAATCTACATGTAAGTTGGCAAAATGATTGACAAAATTGGCTGAAGGAAGAGCTAATGTGGAAACAAAAGCTAATTTATATTGGAAAGAATATACCGAGCATAAATTTGCATTGTTCCCTGCAGGTTTTGTCAACCAAAATTAGTTAAAGGATAAATAGGCATGGCTAGATGAGTTAGGGGCTAATTTATCCTTAAGGGTAAATGAGATAATCAATACAGATGACACCTCTTTGTTTGTTAAAACAATTGAGGAAATAAAGAAGATCAAATCTCATTATGGGTTTTTGGATTCAGAGGTAAGGAAAGTGAGGAACACATGGAAAAAGTTGTTGAAGTTGAATAAAGAAATTATTGGCCACTCATGGCCTAATGATGATGTTTTCTAGGGTTGGTCCCAAAAGTATGGGGTGGCCAATGTGGATGTTCAAGAGGAACATGTTCCAAAGTAGTTAGAAAGTGCTCCTGAACGGTTAGAGGATATTGCAAAGGAGCCACCAACTGAAGAAGCCACTGAAGTAGAAAAAGACATGTAACTACTTCTTGAGTGAAGTAGTATTTTGTAGCAAACTCTCCTAGGAACGTCCGAAGCTTTGTATGCATCCATATTGTTATAAATGGATACCAGGACTAGTAGAAAGATGATCGCAAAGAATTGTAAGAAAACGCTGCAAAAATTTATCTGGGCTTTTCCAAGTTTTAATGGAGAATATTCGAAGGTTTCTTGTAATACTTTTTTGAAGAAAATATCAATATACAGACCATTGGTTTTGAGTTGAAACTTTGTGTTGTCTTCAAATGTGTTTGCAAGTGTTTACTATTTCATTCTGAATAAGCTAGGGTTATTTTGTTTGAATAGGGGTTGTAAGGCAACTTTCAGTAGATATGTTTCTTAGCTTTTCTCTTCAGGAGGGGAATTAAATATGCAGGAATCACTTCTACCAGTAAATTCCTTGTGAGATACTTTGAATCTTGATGAGCATAGTTTAATTTGGTATGAATAAAATTCTTGTGTGTCAGGCATATATAGGGATCTGCAGAATCCAAACTAATGGGATATGTGGAGATATTTGATTGTGGGAGTATTGTTTGAACTTAGATGACTCTGTGACCTTGGATAAGGCACTGGTCTAGATCAAGGTTGTCTATTACATATTTTCTAGGTCAATACTATACATGAGTACAATTTTCTTTCGTTTGTTTCAGTTAGTTTTAAGGTGATTAGATCCATTGGTTTTTGGACTGGTTTGTTGTGGATTTATCTTTTAAAAGTGTGAATTCAATTCACAAAGGTATGCCCACCTGGACTTTGAATAAGTCCAAAGTGTAGAAGGTTAATCAGACCTTGTCATATGTTGTCCTAGAAGCTTCCTTCTCTTTAATATCTCTTCTGCATACAGAGTTATCATGTCACTATAGGGATATTAAAGTGAATCAAATTTTGAGAACAACAAAAGTGGCGACTCTGCTAGGGAGAGTCACAATAAGGATCCAGATGCAGATTTGTGTTTAAATTTATAAAGAAAATCATTGTGTTTGTGGATTAGATCAGTGTGTTCATGAATATAGCAGTGGTGCTTGGAGGTCTCTATCTGGAATTTCCCTCTATTTTCCTTTGTTATATGATTTCGGTCTGAAGATTTCCAACATTTTTTTAAAGCTTGTTTTCATAATTCCCATAGTCTTGTGGGTGGCGACTTTGTTATCTTGGAACCAGTCCTTGTGAAGTACAAAAAAAAAAGGAAGACAAGAATAATGGAAGAAGAAAAAACACCAGATCGTTTATGAAGAAGCATCCTCGTGAAAATTTGCAAGAAGGTTTGCTAGAATAGTCACGAAGAGGTCAGAAGAGATCAGTGCTTCATGAACCATCAAATGCTACTTTTGTGCAAAAGAATAACAATACCGGTAAGATACCTGATCGACCTATTTATGCAAAGTCTAATTCTTCTTCCAAAGAATTTGAACACGATATATTAGGTTTCCATTCTAGATTGTTTGGAAATATAGATAATGCTCATGCTGTAAATCAAGATATATCTCATGTTAGTGTGTCTGCCAGAGATAGGACTAGTTCAAATGCAATTAGACATTCTGTTTCTAGGATAATTGATGGAAACATCAGCTTGATTGATATAGATCAAGTCAATTTATCTGACTCTGAGGAGAATTTCCTTGATGAAGATGAAGTGTCACAAGAAATAGAAAATTTAAATAGGAGAGTTCATCACTTAATCTCCTTAAGAGCCTAAAAGGAAGCAAATAAGGAGAAGGGGGTTAAAGCAAAACTAATGGAGAGAGATAAGCTTCTTAGACAGATAGCTGATCTTGAAGTATTGGCCAAAGAAAAACAAAAGAGTGATGAGGAAGGCCTTGTGATCAGAGAAATTTTGATCCCCAAGGCCAAGCCAACATATAGGTCAGTAGTCCAGCCAAACAAGGAAATGCTCAGTGATTCACAGCCTCCTAGGAATAGTGCTGATAAAGGAAAGTAGAAATGGGTGGATGATGGAACTGGATCTAAAAACACTGAAGAGATTTCTCATAGGCTATCAGCACATGAGAGAGAGATGGAAAGAATGAGGAAATAAAAAGAGGATCTCCAAATGGAACTAGAGAAAGCTGAGTTGGAAGCAACAAATCAGGAAGTGAAGAGAAAAATTAGTTACCTAAAAGCTCCCCCTATCATTTTTCCATCATAAGATCTTATTAAGCCTGATCCTCAATAAATCTCGCTTCCCCCAGTTAAGATTCAGCCTACTGTGCCTGCTAATACAACATCAGTGAGTCAAATCCCTATGAACAATCAGCATGGCCAAGTATCTCAATCCCTAATTCCAAAAGTAAAAAAGAACATGGGAAATAATAATGTTGCTTCCCCTTTTCAAAGGAGACCTATCAATTTAGAACAATATAGGAAATTGGTCTTTGATGGGATCCCAGGATATCCCAACCATGTTCCTATTGAGTTAAGGGATAGACTCCATAAGTTTGCTGGAAATAATGCAATTAGTGCTGAGGAACATTTGAAATCTTTTGGTGACCTAATAAATGACTATGAGATAGTGGATGAAGATGTTATAATGAAACTGTTTGTTCAGTCCTTGGTTGATGATGCAAGTGATTGGTATAGAGGTCTTCCAGTTAATAGCATAGGGTCATGGGAAGATTTTAAGAATTGTTTTCAAGAAAAATATGGTGATAAAACAAATGTGAGCTTCATGCTCAATGAATTTAATAATATCAGAAAGTTTGATAACAAAATGGTCACCGATTTCAATGCCAGATTTCAAAAGGCCATGCATAGATTATATCAGGTGATGAGGTTAGATGATAACATGTGTTTGAATACCTATTATAATGCATTTGATTCTAAGAAGGCCTATATCTTGAGGGATAAAAATCCACATAACCTGAGGGATGCATTTAGGATTGCCATTAATGTGGAGAGCAACAAAAAAGCATCTGGGAAGTTAGGAAGGAGAACAGATGGTAGGTTATGGCAAGAAACAAAATAGCAACCTAGCAAAGCTACTAAGGAGGAAGACAAGATAGAGAAGTTAGTCATTGCTATGAAGGATCTGACTGCCAAGGTAAACAAAAATGATAAGCCTCATTATAACTGGCAAGATAGACCCCCTAGATTGCATGACATGCCTTATAATACCAATTGGAAAGATGGTAAACACCAAAATGAGAAGCCTAAAATTTCTCAAAGTCAGGACACTCTAGATCCCTTAAAGGGGAAAAATGTCCATAATATAGAAAATACTCCTTGGTGTATTGCTTGTGATGGGCCACATTCTCCTCATCAGTGTGCAGTGGCTCAAGCTCTTGAAGAATCCATGAGACAAGAAGCTGAGCCTGACATTAACATGTTTGAGACTATTATAGAAAGTGATGAGGAATCTATACAAAGTGAATACAGTGATGTGTTGGATAATGAAAGGTTTGTTCAAGGACAACTAACACTAGACTGGCATCCTACCTTGAATGTGGTAACAATTGAGGATGAAGAACTTCATCTTAGAAGGCCTAGTGAGGAAGAAGTTAAAAGCCTCACCAAAGCTGCCATTGCTAAAGCAAAACACAATTATAACTTAAGGAGCACCAAGAAAGACACCAATCAAGGTGAACTTGGTTCCATGTTCATAAAAGAGATTACTCAAAAGGGGGCAACAAGTAGTGCTACTACTATCCCTAAAATTGGTCAAGAAAAGAAGGAATAGGTTAAAGATGTACCCAAAAGTACAGATACCAGTGATATACAAGGAGATGCCACAGCAAAAAGGGCAAGTCAGTTCAAGGCAAAAAGAGTTAGAGCTAGTACTGATTTAAGCAGTAGTTCTACATTTGACATGGTTCAAGCTCTTACACAAATGAAGGTCACTGTCCCATTAGTAGAATTACTGAAAATAAAAGAGCATAGGGATGCAGCTTTGTCTTTGTTTTCTAATATATCTAACAGTGATAGAGTCCTACCCACCGGTTTAGCTAAAATTGGAAAGGATCGAGAATTCCAAACCCCAGAGCTTTATATTGGAACCACTATCACTCAAGAGCCTTCACAAGGAGATCCTTTCTATGTTACTTTGTTGGTAAATAACCGGTTGATAAAAAACTACATGATAGATTCAGGAGCTACTGCTAATGTGATGCCCTATGGTGTCATGAAAGAACTAGGGTTGTTAGTGACCATTATATATGGAAAATGTTATGCTATGGATAATAGGGAAGTACCTGTGATAGGTACAATGAGAGATGTTGAAGTAAAAATAGCAGCATTCCCTGAGACAACTTATAAAATGGATGTTATCATTACTGACACTAAATCCCATTATGGTATGTTGTTGTCCAGGCAGTGGGCAGCAGCAGTAGGAGGAAATGTCCAACTAGATTTATCTTATGCCACCATTCCAATAAATGGAAATCAGGTCAAGTTGTATAGAGAACCACGAGCTCCTAGAGTAATTGAGAGTGTAGATCCTAATATGCTCAATTGTATAATTGATGTGGATCTTGATAATTTCAGACTACAACAAATTTTACCCCAGTTGAAGAATATTGACCCCATTGTGGTCGAATTAGAATCACAACAGTATGGTTTATGGCAAATGTATTTTGATGGAGCTTGTTCCAAAGAAGGATTTGGAGCAGGGGTTCTTTTTGTATCCCCATCAGGTATAACTTTTAAGTATTCTTTCTTATTGGCTTTCCAGTGCACAAATAATACTGCAGAGTATGAAGCCCTGTTATTGGGGCTTGAGGTTGCAAAAAGGCATGGAATCCAGCTGTTGAAAGTATTAGGGGATTCAAAATTGGTTGTCTCTCAGGTAAGGTCCAAATATGCATCCAAAAATGATAGATTAAAGAGATATAAACATGCAGTTTGGGATGTCATTGAGCATTTTAGTGCATTTTCTATTAATTGGATAGAGTGATTAAAGAATATTATGGCAGATTTTCTAGCTAATGTTGCATTGAAAAATGATGATGCAACACTAACCGGCATCTCCACTATGGAGATAAAATCTAGGCTTGTCATCCTTGATAATGTGTATAATTGGCAAGTTTTTTATGATGATGAAGATATTCTTAGGTTCATCCAATGTGTTGATGATTATGATGGACAAAAGATTGATTGCAATGCACAGGTGGAGGTGGTTGACAATAAGGAAACAGTGTTTGGAAATGACTTGGTTTAGTTGGAAACAAATGAGATACCTAAAGGGTTAGTAGAGTTAGAGAGCATGTTCAGTTATAATGACAGTCACTTACATTAGCAATCTACCACTAAGTTGCCAGAATTGGAGGAGGTAAACCTAGGGACTGAGTCATCCCCTAGGTTAGTATACATTGGAAAGAAATTACCCCCTCATGTCAAAATTAATCTTATTAATTTATTAAAAGGATATAAGCATGTTTTTGCTTGGTCTTATGAAGACCTAAAGGCGTATAGACAAGAACTCTTTCAGCATGAAGTTCCTTTACTTCCAGATGCTAAGCCTTTCAAATAGAAGCAGAGACCTATTAATCCCCTGCAAGAAACTAAGATGCAGAAAGAGTTGACTAAGTTAAGAGAAGGGGGGATTATCAAACCTATAAGGAATTCTTCATGGGTCTCCAATCTAGTCCCAGTAAGAAAGAAAAATGGGGACATTAGATTGTGTGTGGATTTTAGAAATTTGAATGTTGCTTCTTTGAAAGATAACTACTCTTCTCCAAATATGGAAGCCATGCTGCAGAGAGTAACAGGTTGTGATCTCTTGTCCATGATGGATGGTTTTTAAGGATACAATCAAGTGTTAGTAAGAGAATCTGAATAGTTTAAAATGGCTTTCACTACTCCATGGGGAACATATGTCTATGTAAGAATGCCATTCGGATTGATAAATGTTGGAGCTACATTTCAGAGAGCCATGGATGTAGCCTTCAAAGAATTCATTAATATCATCATGGTGGTTTATCAAGATGATTTAACTTGCTTCTCCAAAAGGGTTGATGATCACTATGGACATTTGGAAAAGGTGTTCAATAAAGCCTTGGAATTTGGTGTGTCATTAAATCCCAAGAAATGTCATTTTGGGGTCACTGAAGGAAAATTGTTGGGGCACATTGTCTCCAGGGAGGGGGTAAGAATAGACCTTGAAAGAATTGAAGCGATAAACAAAGTGTCTGAACCAAATAACGTTAAAGGTATTCAATCCTTTTTAGGCAAAGTAAATTTTGTTAGAAGATTCATTGCAAACTTTGCAGAGATAGTGAAACCCATTATCAAGTTGCTCAAGAAGGATACCAAGTTTTGTTGGGATCAAGAAGCCTCAAAGGCTTTTGATGAGATTAAAAAGGCCATTCACCAGTTTTGAAATCTCCTGATTACAGTAAGCCCTTCTCTCTGTTCTCTTTTGCTTCATACCATACAATAGCTGCAATGTTGTTACAAAAGGATAATGAGGGATATGAACATCCCATAGCTTTCTATAGCAAGTCTCTGCAACTAGCAGAATTGAAGTATGAGGCCATGGAGAAACAGGCTTATGCTTTAGTTAAAGCTGACAAGGCTTTCAGGCCATACCTGGTAAATGTGAATATCACTGCTTATGTCCCACATGCTGCAGTTAAAGATATTCTGTCCCAATCTGAGGTTATAGGAAAAAGATGCAGATGGATCAATAGAATCCAAGAATTTGACTTGGAGATAAAGATCACTAAATTGGTGAGAGGTTTAGGTCTGGCCAAGCTCATGACTGAATCTAATCTTTTGAATGTTGAGATAAATAATGTTGAAGTAAAACTTGCTATAGTCACTAGTATTGAAAGGCAACCTTGGTATTCAGAGATAGTCCAATTTCTAAAAGATGCTACATTTTCAGAAGGAATGACACATAATCAGAGAACAACTCTAAAATTGAAGTCTCAGAAGTATGTTCTCATTCAAGGTGACCTATTTGGAGAAATAGAGATGGAGGGTTACTCATGTGTTTAGATGAATTCCAAGCAAAGAAAATGCTGATTGAAATGCATGATGGAATGTGCGGAGGTCATTATTCTGCTAAGACAACTGCTGGGAAGATAGTCTGAGCTGGGTATTATTGGCCTACCCTATTCAAGAATGCTCATGAATATGTTAGGAGATGTGACCCATGTCAAAGGTTTTCATCCAGACTAAAATATGAAGGAGCTCTGCCCTTGAACCTAGTTATAGTGGAAGCACCTTTTGTCCAATGGGGGATAGACTTCATTGGAGAGATCGTTGAGAGATTAGGAAGAGGTCATAGATGGATCATAGTAGCCACTGATTATTTTACTAAATGGATTGAAGCCATTCCCACCAAAAGAGCTACAAGTAAAATTGTTATTGATTTCTTGATGGATTGTATCATAACTAGATTTGGAGTTCCTGTGAAATTAGTAATGGACAATGCTATGAGTTTCAAATCAGAAGAGTTTGTCAATTTTTGTACTTGTCATGGGATACTCATGTCTTACTCTTCACCTTATCATCCTCAAGGAAATGGGCAAGCAGAATCCAGCAATAAAAGCCTCTTGAATATTATTAAGAAAATCTTAGAAGAAAACAAGAGGTCATGGGATCAAAAGTTGAAACTAGCTTTGTGGGCAGATAGAATCACTGTCAAGAAGGCCATTGGGATGTCACCATTTGAATTGGTATATGGTACACAAGCTAGAGTGCCTGTAAACAAACTTCTTCCAGTGTACAGGTTCTTGCAAGCTGAGGACATGGATTTATCAGAGCCTATGGAGGACCGAATGATCCAGATGGTCGAAGTGGAAGAGTTCAGAGCTCTAGCTCATAAGAGAAATCTGAAGATCCAACTACAGTCCAAGTACCTTTTTGATAAAAGGACATCATTAAGGAAGTTTCAAATTGATGATATTGTTCTTTAGTGGAATGCAAGAGGATAGGACAGGGGAAAGCACAAGAAATTTGAATCATTATGGATTGGCCCTTTTGTGGTTTGTGATCTAAATGGAAAGGATTCTTATTTTGTAAAAAATATGAATGATGATGTATAGGAATTTCCAGTGCATGGACAATTCCTAAAACATTATTTCTCTTGAATTCCATGCACAGTAGGTCCTTTGTTTATATATATTTTGTTTATTTCTTGTTGTTTTGTTTAGGTCTGTATTTTGGTCTGTTCTCCAAAGATATCTGGATTCTTGTGTCGATCTTGCAATCAACTATCCCTAGTCAGAGCCATTGTTATCACCGTATAAAAATGGGTGTGCTTTTTCCATTATTGGCAAAGTCTATAATGTCTTTGAGTCTGGTATGTTCTTATTGCTTCAAGGTTGTTTCAAATCCTAATGGGTTTAGGGTTTAGGTTTTAATTCACTTTAATGACTATTAAAAAACCCTTTGGCTTCTATTTCTGCATTACTTTATTCACTTAAGTAATGGGTCCCTTTGTCGTGAAGTGTTCCCCCCCTTGTAATTTACCTAGGTGGTCCCTTCAATTGTTTTATTTCTCACTTTTAAATATGCCTTTTCTAAATGTTTGTTTGGCCTTGTAAGCATCACGCAGCTTTCTATTGATCTGATGATCCGTGTTGATTCGTGACCTAAAGTTGCTCGCAATTTATCCATCACGAAATAGCGAAAGGCAAAAAGGTGGACCCAGCACATAGGTTCGAGCCAAAGTTAAATACCGGTCAAGTCCCACCTGATCAGATGGACAACATGAGTTCGTGAGATCAAGATAAATGTGGTTTACTCTTCTAGAAGTCATGAAAAGGTTTGGCGGAACCTAGCAATGAGAACTTTCCCTTCAGTTAAAAGTTAGTCAGGTTAGGCCAAGATCGACGCGTTGCGTTGTTTTGCGGCCAAGAGATGCTTGCAACTTACTCAACGCGAAGTCGCAAAAAGGGTTGGTAGGCCCAAAGGGTAGGATAAAACACAAACTTAAAAGGCATTCATCTCTATTTTGATCCAATGGTTCTCATGATTTCATGGCCGTAAGTTGAATGATGATTAGTGTTTGCGAACTCATGAAAGATAGGTGGAAGTCACGAGTAAGTTTGACATGGCAAAATAGCTATTACTTTTGTGGGGCTCGATAGGGATGTGTTAAGTGACACGGATTTCTAAAAGGATTATTAAGGGCCCACCAGGGTGTAACCAACGGTTATGTGGGAATAATAAAAGATGGCACGTCGTAGATCCAGAATGGGACCTAAGCAAGTTGCCATTGCTAATGGCCGATTGCCATGTGGCATGTAGTTATTGATGAAAAGGTGGGGTAAGTGGTTCCCAGATGCACGGCCCACTTAAAAGGTAGTCATCTCTATTTTGATCTGACAATTCTCATCGATTCGTGGCCCGAAGATGCCCACAGATTAATCTCTGTGAAATGGCAAAAACCGCTAACCGTCAGGGTGAGGTGCGGTTAGTAGAAAAGGCTGATGGTCCCAGTTGGAATTAAAGGATGGGTGACTTAAGTTAGATCTAACACTTGGCACAGCTTCGCAGAGGGGAAGTGCTTGATTTTTAAGTATCGCGAAGTGGCGAAAAGATGGTAGCGCCCAAAACTTAAGCAAAGAGATTAAGCAAAGGTAAAGACAATGCAAGTTCCCATGATCCAATGACCAGCATTGCTTCGCAAAAGAAAAGAGTGCAGGTTTTACGCACTGTGAAATGGCAAAAGTGTGAAATAGAGGAAAGACTCAGAGGAAATCATGACCCATCGAAGCCATTTTTGAATTTGATTTGGTGAATTCAATTATGAAAAGAAAGCCGAAGCATGCAAAGTTAATTCCTAAAAAACTTAAATGCCAACTTGTCTTCTGTAGTCTGCATCAAATTAATTGCTAACACCGTTTCATTGAAGTTTGTTGCAGAGCAAATTGTTGCAGAGCGAATTGTTTCAGAGTAATTCTCTTCAGGTGAATAATTAGGTTTTTATGCTTTTCTTGATCACTCTGGTTTGTTCTCAAATATTTTTTTGTGTGAATTACTTTGTTAGAGGTCTGTGCTAGTTGCTAGTGGTGTGGTTGCTCATCCAAAATGGCTCCTAGAAGACAATTCACCACGAAGGTGGGATACCAAGAACGAAATATATGTGATGATTTTTTAGAACAATTAACTATGTCCACCAATGTTGGGGTTAAGATCAAAGAATTAGTGCCCAAACACCCTTGTCTAAAAATTGGAGATGTCTTGTATGATAAGGGTAATTGGTTGAGAGACCCTAAAATAGGAATGTCGGGCTTAGGACTTTTCAAAGTCTGTTTTGGGCAAAGAAATTCCTCTGCTCCTATTAATGGCATATGGGAATAGGATGTAGGGAAGCTAGTGGTCCTAGGTGTTTTTATGGATACAGACTTATTGACTTTGATTGCACAGAATTATGACTCTGTGGCAAGGTGTATCTAGAATATAAAGGGGTCAGTCCTGATTGAAATCAATGAAGATGAATTCAGAAAGGTTTTCAAACTCAGTGAATCCTCCAATTTATTGGAACCTACTAATTTTGAATCATTAGCCTAGATTTACAATGTATAGATGGATCATCTCAAGAATGGCCCATTAAGAGAGTTCTTTGTGAAGATAGAGGGGTTGATAGTTGTAGGCCCCAGCACAATGGAACCATTCTCCCTCAATTTATTCACCTTGAGAGCTAAGGGTATGTATTGGGCCTTGTGCCAGATCTTTGGGGAAGATGCTGAAAAGAATATGCCTACCCATTATATGTTGATGATTGCCCAAATTCTGAATCCTTCTTTGGCCATTACATTTGATTATGCTCCATACCTTACTGATGCCATTCATAAAGGGTTAATAGGAATCAAGAATGGTAAGGTTGACAAGCCATTTGGATGGTATTCTATGTTAATGCACATGTTCCTGTTCAAGGGTGCTGACTACTTTGTAAAGGAGATGGACCTGATTAAGGTCAAGGATAATGAGGAAATGCTAGTACAATTGTGGAGTACTATCTTGTCATGCGATAGAGAGGATGCAAGTTATCTAAAGTTTGATAGATGCTTTGCATATAAAATCAGAATCCTCTTATGTAGAGAAAACCCTAGAATCCCTAAAGCTCTATTGTAATTTATTAGACCTAAGGTGTTTGCAGAGGATATCAAGATCGCTCACAATTGGGGAGACATCTATTTGTACCCTGTGTCTACTATTTTCAGAGTGTTTGGATTTAGAGGCACCCCTTATTTATTACCCTATCAGGTCCCAGTGAAAATAGGGATTGCAGAAGTGCTAAGATAGATTGGAGGGGTGCAGGAAGCTGAGCTAACTAATAGAGGTAAAGGGACTATTTTCCCAATTGTTACCATGACCCACCATTTTGTAATCACTAAGGGTGGATGGATATTCTTTGAAGATTTCTTTAAACCATATAGGTTATCAACTACAGTGTCAAGATTTGCAGACCCTGAGGACTTCTTCAATGGCATGTTCAGGAAAAGAGCAGTGTGCAGAGGTAGGCCTCATCAATTTCATTTTCCTCAGGATTTGATTAGAAATGAGTTCAGCTTAAATGAGCAAGAACTGAGGAAGGAGAAGTGGGTAGCATATAAGAAATCCCTTGACTTTATTTATCAGTTTCACACTAGCTATGACCCTCTATCTAGTTTCACCCCATTTGAGGAGAAAATAAAATTTCTAATTCTTTATTTTGAAGATGTAATGCAGACCCTAAAGGAAAATAGGGAAGCCATAATGCAAAATGATCCTGATAAGGTGAAGATGGTCTTGGCCAAGGCTGCTTTTGCCAAAGTAATCCCACCAGGTGACTATGCAATGCTCAAGAGACTAAAGTACATTGTAATGATGCCAGTGACAAGTGAGCCTTCCTCTTCAAAAGGGAAAAGGAAAGTTGAAGATATTGTAGACATTTAGGATTCCGCTAAGAGGCAAAAGGTGGGAGAAGAAATTGGAACTGATTAGCCTCAATATTCCCCATCTCAATCTCCTATCCACATTGGAGATGAACAAGTTGTGGCTGAACAATTATTGCAGTTAGGGAGTCTTGGTGAGATTTCCTATACTTATGAGGAGACCCAAGATGGGATGCCCGAAGAGCCACCAAATGATGAAATGGATTTAACCAATGGTGAGTTAAAGGGCCAAGAATTGGACCTTACTGTTAAGCAAGCTAGTGAAGAACTCCTAGCTGACAACAACTTTGTTACATCAGGAGCTTTTCTACAATTTCTCTGGAAATAGAACATTGATCAATTCAAAATCAGATGTGAGAAAAGGGTAAGTGAACAACCTCTCAAAGCTACAGCCCAAATAGAAGAAGAAGTTAAGAAAGAAATGATGGAGGAGTTCAAAGCAATCACCCCTAAAAAGGAGAGGGATATGTTGGATAAAGCTGGTGTGTTAATTCTCCCGGAATGGGATATAGCTGATGCATTGATCCTTGATACAGTAAGAAAGGAAACAAAGCCAATGGAAGGTGTGACCTTCAAGAAGGATAATGCTACCCTTGTCCTATGGTCATTAAAGAAAGATGATAATAGGAGGAATAAAAATGCCTCAGATTCTAGCCTCTTTGGAGGAATGATTGTCAAGAGGGTTCAGGACATAGGAGTGGTAGAGGTAGCTAATACTATTCTAGAAACTGCAAAGTTTAATGTAGCAGTAGCAGAGAAAGAAGCTCAAGAAAAGGCTACTGTCCAATTGAAGTTGGAAACTATTTTAAAAGCTTATAATGAAGCTAAGGAAGGAATAGTTAGTAGGGACAAAATCATCACTAAACTCCAGAGCCAACTAGCAGGTCAACATCATCAAGGTGAGCCTTCAACATTGATGATCGCTTCCTCTCCAGCAAGACCCCCACCTACTAATCCAATTGTAGAATTCCCCCCTTCTCCTACGCCTTCTGGTTTCCAACCGGCTGAGACTTATCAGCATGAAATGGAAAAGTTGAAACAAGCCCAGGCCTTATTTGCAAGCAAATATGAGGAAAAGATAAAGGCAACAATTTTGAGCTTTGCTGACACTGTTGATGCTCCTACAATTTATCTTAATATGAAAAGAATTTTGGATACTCTTAATGAGTTGAATGAAGGTAAGGCTATTTTAGAGCCTATTATGAATAAATGGTTGCCCAGGGAAGTGGACTTAGAATTGATGTGTGTATCATATGATGAGGCATAGGCTGATGTCACTATCAAATCTACATGTAAGTTGGCAAAAGGATTGACAAAATTGGCTGAAGGAAGAGCTAATGTGGAAAGAAAAGCTAATTTATATCGAAAAGAATATACTGAGCATAAATTTGCATTGTTCTGAATGGTAAATGAGATAATTGTTAGTGAACAGATTTGCTCTTTGTTTTTAAATGATTAATCTTAAATTCTGTTACCTTATTCTAAGAACAAATGATTCACTGAACAGTTGGGTAAGTGTTGTTCAAATCACTTCCCTCTGAATTTTTGCATAGGTACAGCTCCCTATCTTAGTTTTTCATGGAATGTGTTTTTTTTTATATCTAAATGAAAGCTTTTAACCCAAAAGCGTGTAAGGCCGCCTATTTCATTCTTGGATGTGTTGGGTCTCAAATGAATAGATTGGATAGGTTCTAAGGAAACGCCAACTCCTATGATCAAACCCTCCAATTGACTTGGCCAACTTATAGAGTGAACCTATTTGGTTACTAACTCTCTCACTTTAGGCTCTGCAGGACCTAGGCGGGTATACCTACTCACTAGTTGTTCCTTCAACTAATGCTTTTTATAGCAGATTTAGTGTCTTAATATGATATCTCCTAGTCTCAGAATGGCATAAGTTTCTTAAACAGACTGATTTCAGATGTGTGTATTGATCTATGTATCTTACAAAAGTATATATGTTACACTTTGGCTAAATTACCTACTATACCTACTCTACTAATCCTAATGCTTAAAGGTAAAGGGTAACTGGTATGGTTAAAGGGTTTGTTTACAAATGATCAGTGCCTTTCCTCCTATTTGGGCTACAGAGTCTTATATTTCTTTAGGACTTATTGTGTAAACTTAAAAAAATAGTTTTTAATCCCACCACCTCTCAATGAGTCTGTCAGTTACTGTTTCTTATGAGCTCTACTTCAATGTCTATATTGTAAACTACTTGAATGAATTTAACCCTAACTTTTAAGAGACCATCCAAGGAAGAAATACAAGGAACAATTACAATTCACGAGTAAATCTTTTTGATCCAAATCTACAATATAAAACACAAAATTTTACTGGAAGAACACGAATAACCTTATCCACTTTTAGATAATATCATAAGCAACTGCCTTCTAAAAATATGTTAACTCTCAACACATATGAGAAAGAAAATGCAACTGGTTATTTTTGATAAAAAGTTTAGAAGTACAAAATTGCCTCCAATTCTTGTATCTCTATTCTCTCTCTCTTTACATTTTACATCACACATATATATGTGTTTGAATGGTTTTCATACCCCTTTGGGTGAAAAGACACCCCCCTTTTAAATAAAAATAATTCCAAATCCCGAAATTGCCTTAGTTTATGTAATTAATTGTCACTTTACAAGTTGTTTAGGCATATTAGAGGTATTTTAAGGCTATTTTATGGGTATATAATGGATAAATGGTCTTTAAATGATGTAAATACCCCCTTTGGTGCTTCACACTCCATTTTTTATGCCCATTATTGTGTTTATGTTATGGTTTCATATTGTGCAACAAATATAAAATATATTACTTGTACCTATTCAATATATATATGTATATATATATTTAGAATTTTTCTTTCTCCTTGTCTTGGAATTTGGAATTCTAAAAATTGCAAATTTTAGGGTTCCAACAAGATGAAAGGCTGAAATTTTTCACATGTCTCACAAACAATGAAAGCTATTTTCCTTAATTTTTCAATGCATGTAACTACAACAACTGAAACAAAGTTCAATATACTTTTTCCACCTAAACTAATAAAAGATGAACAGATTTAAGGAAAAATAAATCTGCCCTCAATCATGAATCTTTTCTAAAGTAAACAACACATTCAAAGGAAAGAACATCAGAGGGATAATGAATTACTGTAATGGAATGATCATTACTATTACTTGATCAGATGAACATATGCAAAGACATGTTATCTATTTGGATTCAAAATACATATATTTTCCTTCTCCCAAAAACAATATGATCAGATTTCATATATATATCCTTATGCAACAATGACACAAAAATACATTTGCCAATCTTTTTCCATCGCAGGTCTCAACAATCTGATTCTTCCTTTGATTAAAATAGAAAATGCCAAAACAAAAACTTGAGTCGAAGCTCACAAAATTAGTTACTAAAATCTAACCCCTCTACCATCTACTTCACTTAATTTATAGTCTAAACGGGGGAGGTCTCCCTGAGAACTCGACCACTCCCCGGTAAAACAATTACGAAACCAGCAAGAAATATTTTGGGATAAATGTCCCGAAGTCTTTGCATAACCATGAGAAATTATAAAGATAAAGGAAATTAGTCCTAAATTAATGCATTATGTCATATTCCATCATTATCATCCTCTCCACTTTCGCGGGTGCCATGAGCAGTTGTAAGCTCTTGAACAATGGATTGGCTCGAAACTTTCATTGCATTGAGTTTCACCTTTGCCACCTCTTTATTCCACCTATGTTACACCATCTTCTCTGAGTGTTTCGGTAGCTGATCATTCCCAATGAAAATCATAGACTCAATCCTAGCCACCTTGGTTATATCTTTCGGTGTGAAGCTACCCTTGGCTCTGATCTTCTCCATGTTCAACTAGAAAGATTTGATTGCTTCCTGTGTGCTTAAGCTATAGATTCCTAACTCCCAGTCATGATCGGGATTAACCAGCTTATTATCCTTGACCATACTGCTTTGCAGATCTTGGAGTTCAAAAATAGAGGTCCTTGCATCCGTAATCACAAACTTGAAGGTAAGCACTCATCACATTATAGTTTTCTTCAGCACAAAAAGCTAACATTCATCAGCCACTAGCTTAATTGAGTGTCCTATCAGAAACCTGGTAGCTCCATATTCTTCTATTTTGGCAAACAGAGGCAGGACATTTTGCCATTTGTGCTCTTCTTTCTCCCAAAGCACAAGCTAGTTTTGGATTGCAGAAATAAGGCTTTGTATTTCATCACATAATTTCTGAGAGTTAGTAATATACTTCTCACCATCTTTGATTATTTGTTCGATCCATTTCTCCACCGCTTCAGCAATTCTCTTAGCCCATTGAACTTGGTTCATTAACTTCTTGTTTTCCGGAGAAGTTGGGTTGAAGTTCTCAGTAGCATGAGATATTGGAATTGCTCCAAGGCAACCAATCCTATCAATGAATTGCCAAAACACTTATGTGTCATTTTAGTTCTTTTTTCTCTCATCCATCCTTCTCTGACCTGGTAAGCATTTTCTTTGCTGACACTTGGAAAAAATGGTTGTTTGTATCTCTACTCATTTTTCCCAACTCCACCTTTGTGTTCTCAAAATCATCAGGACCAGCCTCTCTATTTTCATCTTTCAGTTTGTACGAGGCGATTTCAGCCATCCATTTTCCAGTTTCTTCATCATTGTTCAGGTGAGCAGTGGTCTTGAACCTTTTCGGCTTTGGATTCTTCTCTGTGTACTTAGCAACCATTTCCTAAATCAGAATGGTCACAAGAAGAAAGCTCATTTTCTTGTTCACTGAGGTTGTCAACCATTTAGGGGTCACAGTGGAATGAGTAGCTCCTTCGATCATCTTTGGCAGTGGCATCATAGCCACAGTCACTATTTGGGAGTCCAGGGCACTAGCAACTTCACCATCCAAATCTTCAATTTCAAAAATCTGAGCCTCGAGCACAACATCCTTTACTCCCATATCCTTGACCTAATCCATCTTCCTTTGGGTGGCACTTCGTGATCGAGTATGCCGAGGGGTACTAAAATCCAAAGTTGGACTAGACTTGTGTCTAAGCTGGGGCGACTTAGTATCCTTACCTGCATGAATAGGAGCACTGTTAGAAAGATGTTTTGGTGAAGATAGAGGATCCTTATTATTTCTTGCAAAAAGGGACTTGGTGCTTGACTTCATTGCTTTCTTTTTAGCCACCCATGCCACAGTTCTTTCTAGAACTCATTTGGTCCTCAATTGTATATCATCATTTTCCTCCTCATCCCAGTTAATTGGGGGAATTTCAGTCTCTGCATGAGCTAAATATCCTGGTTCAAACAATTCAAGATAATCCTCTTCAAGCCCTTTAATGTCTAACTTTATTTGCAAAGAGACAACCTATTCTAGCACCAATCTCATGTTTTCCCTTTTGAAAACTTCAAGTTCATCTGTACAATCTTCCCAGAAATCTTCTAACTGTGGGGTGGGAAGATAAGGCATTAGGCCAAGGCTCTGAGAAAATCCCTTATTATCAAACCCTTTTCTTTTAGAATACAGAGAAAAATTGAAATTCCTAAGGTCTGCTCCTATACTCAGTGCATCAGACATTGAATTACAAGACAACACTCCCAATTGTATGGGAAAATGACCTTCCCATTTGTCCTTAGGCTGTGCCTTTTTTATCAAAGAGGTCAGTTGCCTACATACTTCTGCTAGAACAAAGCAATCAAAATAGAAGTGAGGGAGCTTGAAGGGTTCCTCTTCAAAGCCTCCTATCCATATATAGCAAAAGCATGGGAATTGGATGTAAAAACTACCAAACCTCTTTATCAAAGTCTATGCATCATCTGAAATCCATTTATCCTTTGCACTCTTCAATCCATGACACATATCACCCAGGAAAGCATTGTGTACCCTTTTGAAATCTTGTAGGGCTTTATCTTTTTGCAGCATTAGATAGAACTCATACACGGGAACATCCTCCTTAGTGAGCTACTTTGGTGTACCCGTTAACTCTTTAACACAAGCTAGACAATACAAGAGATATGAGGACATGAAGAAATTTTGTTGAAACTGCTTAGCTAGACTCAACTGCTCTCTCATTGAATCAACAATTAATTCAGCCCAATCCAAATATTGTTTTCCTTCCAGAACTAATTGCACATAGCAATAAATCCAGTCGTCAAAGCTATAAGCTTCAGCAGAACCTCTGACTTGGTGCAATAGAAGCATCACATCATGAATATGTGGCAACATGTGGTTCTTGTTAGGATTCTTGGGTAACCTAGAACCTCCTCTTTGAGGGACCTTCAACTAGAATTTCACTACATTATTTCGGTGTCCGACTCTGTCTGCATTGAACTCACTGATCGACTGAGCAAGAGAAAAGTTGGAAAACTGGTAATCCAATAACTTGAAAATTGAAGCAATCACCTCACGGTTAATGGCAAGAAGGGTTTCGCCGTTATCTCTCCTAATAGTTTTAGATATTGGGTCGTATCTAGCAATACATTCCCAAACCAACTCTAGACAAGGAATTGCTGGAGGAAAGGTTGTGGCTTCTAAAAGTCCACTACTCAAAATCTCTATACAAAAAGACTTATCAATACCCTTGAACACCCTTTCTTTCAATTCTTCAAGGTTTCCTCCTTTCAGGTCAGTATCACTAACTATGGCCTCTGTGGATGCCAAGCTAAAGATGTTTCCAAACAAATGCACAGTGGACTTCATAACTTCAAAAAAAGAAACCTAAATTTGATTGCAAAGAAACCTTCTATATGAGAGAAAATGCAAGGGAAAACACTGGAGAGAACAAGGAAAGACTTAACTTCACAGTTGCACAATCGGATGACGGCTAGCAGCAAGAAAGACTCCTATCCAGGGATAACATATACAAAGGTCTAGGAGCAAGTAACAAATGCGGAGTAAAAATAATTTTCATACCTTATTGGGAAAGGTAATGATACAGATACATTAAATGCAATGATTTCACAATTTCAGTTTGGACGTGGCAAGTTGGTGGATTAGACCTCACACACATGCATTGAATGCATGGCCACATTCTTTAAGAAACTGCCAGTTCCCAAAATGATTACTTACTTCAAAAAAACCAAAGAATGACATCACTTAAGATATAGTTCTGCCTCTCCGTATTTAGCAATGAATGCACTTTTCAAAACATTAGAACCCACGGGACCCACCAATATTGAACACATATGAACATCCTGAACTAACTTCTTGAGTGTTCAAGTAGTTCAAGATGTACGCCATGTCAAACTGCTAACCACCTGCTGTGTTGAACATGTTGAACATATTTGAACCCCTTGAACTCAGTTCAATAAGTTCAACACAAATGCTATATCACCGAATAGGAAAACTTTTGGAAGAGCCGCTGCAAAACACTTAGAGAAAATTTTAGTACGAAAAACTTTTTCTGAACACCTTGGAACCTATGGAACCTAAATGAACCTATTGAACCTAGTTCAAAATGGTTCGACATGTTCATAGAGTTCAATCAATTGTCTGAACTTGACTTAAATGACTAGAAAAAGGATTTGAAGATGCATTAAGGACTTGAACCAAGGTAATATAGCACAAATGAGGACTCCAACATACAAATGGAAAAGATGACCCACTCTTGCCATGAGGAATAAATGACACAGTAACAATAATCAATACAGATGACACCTCTTTGTTTGTTAAAACAATTGAGGAAATAGAGAAGATCAAATCTCATTATGGGTTTTTGAATTCAGAGGTAAGGAAAGTGAGGAACACATGGAAAAGGTTGTTGAAGTTGAATAAAGAAATTATTGGCCACTCATGGCCTAATGATGATGTTTTCCAGGGATGGTCCCAAAAGTATGCGGTGGCTGATGTGGAGGTTCAAGACGAACATGTTCCAGAGCAGTTAGAAAGCACTCCTGAATGGTTAGAGGATATTGCAGAGGAGCCACCAACTGAAGAAGCCGCTGAAGTAGAAAAAGACATGTAACTGCTTCTTGAGTGAAGTAGTATTTTGTAACAAACACTCCTAGGAAATTTCGAAGCTTTGTATGCATCCATATTGTTATAAATGGATACCAGGACTAGTAGAAAGATGATCGCAAAAAATTGTAAGAAAACACTACAAAAATTTATCTGGGATTTTCCAAGTTTTAATGGAGAATATTCGAAGGTTTCTTGTAATAATTTTTTGAAGAAAATATCAATATATAGACCATTGGTTTTGAGTTAAAACTTCATGTTGTCTTCAAATGTGTTTGCAAGTGTTTACTGTTTCATTCTGAATAAGTTAGGGTTATTTCATTTGAATAGGGGTTGTAAGGCAACTTTCAGTAGATATGTTTCTTAGCTTTTCTCTTCAAGAGGGGAATTAAATATGCAGAATCACTTCTACCAGTAAATTCCTTGTGAGATACTTTGAATCTTGATGAGCGTATTTTAATTTGGTATGAATAAAATTCTTATGTGTGTCAGGCATATATAGGGATCTGCAGAAACCAAACTAATGGGATGTGTGGAGATATTTGATTGTGGGAGTATTGTTTGAACTTAGATGACTCTGTGACCTTGGATAAGGCACTGGTATAGATCAAGGTTGTCTATTACATATTTTGTAGGTCAATACTGAACATGAGTACAATTTTCTTTCATTTGTTTCAGTTAGTTTTAAGGTGATTAGAACCACTAGTTTTTGGACTGGTTTGTTGTGGATTTATCTTTTAAAAGTGTGAATTTAGTTCACAAAGGTATACCCGCCTAGACTTTGAATAAGTCTGAAGTGTAGAAGTTTAATCAAACCTTGTCATATGTTGTCCTGTAAGCTTCCTTCTCTTTAATATCTCTTCTTCATATAGAGTTATAATGTCACTATAGGGATGTTAAAGTGAATCAGATTTTGAGAACAACATACAGTTTAATTGATGCTAGAAGAAAATCTTCTAGTCAGAAGGATAGTGAAATAAAGGAAAGTGAATTGGTCAATCAATACACTAGTATCACTATCTAAGAAATTGATAGATTAATTTTTCTAGCAAATAAAAAGGAATTCAGGAGCAAACACAGAGTCAACAACTTGATGGTAGGAAGAGTACAGGAAATAAGGAGAGAAACCAGTGAAATCTGGAATAAGTTTCTCACTAAGAACCGACTTGTAGAATCTGACTCACATGACATAGCCACTCAATTAGAGAATCCTCTAGTGCAAGATGAAAATAAGGTGAAGGATACTCGGGATGTTCTAGAGAAACAAATTTTGGATTTTGTAGATGTTGAGGGAGATAAGGCACTTGAAAAATCAGCTGAGGTAGAGGTTGGTGCACCAAGTGGTGACATTGGTGCATAGGAGGTACCCATAGAGAATAAAGGTAATGTAGGGCAAGAGGTTGAGAAAAAGGAAGAGGTTGAACAAGAGAAACTAGATAAAGGGAAGGGTAAGGTAATGAAAACTCTAATCCTTATGGCAATTGACATATGAAAAGTACAAGGCCAAGGGAGCTTTCCATAATTTAATATCAGTTTTGACAAACCTTTCAATCAAATGTCTCTAGCTAAAAGGATGATTGTTGTTGCTGCTCTCCAAGCACAAGCTAGTTAGGAGTTAGCATAGTCAGAATCTAAATAGAAGAGACTCATTGAGAAATCAGTTAAAATTTTGGAATAGGTGGTACCAAAACTTCAACTCATTGCTGATACCAACTCATCGGGTAAGATTCAAAACCTAATAGATCACATATCCTCTCAATTTTATTCTTTGACCAAGGCATCAACCTGATAGGCTATGGATAAATTCAAAGATGCCAAGTTCAAACATTTTTCAAAATGATTAGCAATGATAAGACCCATCTTGAAAAGGAATTAAAACTAATTTATGAGGCCTTAATGAAAGGCGGTAAAATTTATGTCTTGTCTAGTTTTGACAAATTTTACTACTGCAATAGACAAGCAAATAGGTAATTGCAGAGGACAATTAGTTCAGATTTCTCAGGCTTATGGTCCTATGGATAACTATACTGACAGTATTGAAGGCCAAATTTTGACTACTATGGAGTAGATTAAGAATTTTGAGAAGGAGAAGGAGAAAATGGTTAAGCGACCAGGTGAACTATGGAACCTAATTAGTCCCTAGTTAGACACCTTAGTGTACCATAAGATATAATGTATTCAAAATATGTCTTAGGAGATTCCAATTGAGATTGCAGCTATAAAATTTCATGTTTATGTTTTGAATGGTTTTGTTTCAATTTTTGAGAAGTTGCGTGCAAGATGGAACACGTATCTTGGGCTTCTTAAGATGGCATATGTAGATGTCCTTAAGCACATATAGATTTGATCATCTAGTGTGTGTGTATATATATGTACAAAATATTTTTTGTACACCCTATCTTTGGCATTGTTGTCAAAGGGGGAGAGATAAGGTGAAAAATGTACAGGTTGATTGTGTATGGAGTGTACAGTTCGGTGATGCAGATTTTTTGGATTGTTGATCTAAGGGGGAGCCTTAGAATTATTTATTCTTGATACAGTGTACAGGTATCACAAGTATCAACACAGTCATTTTTCACGAGTGTTGCCATCAATGCCAAAGAGGGAGATTGTTGGCAATTGACACTCATCCGATGACTTCCAGTAGTTGCTTATTGGTCTAGGTTGTCATTGATGGAAAATCTTCTTGGAGATTCGATCTAGCGGTCATGATTCCTCCTATCTAGAAGTAGGGGTTAATCGGTAAGTAGTTAATTGGTTAAACTATTGGCAATTGACACTCATTGGATTCATATGTTGTGATTGATGCCAACAAGATTATATAGAAGGAATATATCAACATTGGAGGCATACACTAACAGATACTAACATTGGAGTATTTATGATCATCACCGACACTGGCACCAACATCCAACACTTTAGTGAAGCTGATGTCAGTCTGGGATCCAAAAAATTTTATTTGTAAAATCATTTTGTAATTATTGTATAGGGCCGACATTGAATATATTTTGTAATGAATTGTAAGCTGACATAAGGCATATTGTTTGTAAAGGGTATATAAGTTAGTCTGTTAGGTCATTTTGACATATGACAAGGTAGTATAAAAAGTAATGTGAAGGACATGTATGTAGGTCATTTGTATCTAAAAGTATTATCATGCAATGATCAGTAGATGGTTTGTAAATCATTCTTGGAGGAAAGAAGATACCGGTAAAAGGGTTCAGGGTTTATGAACTGGTACAGAGCAGAGCTATAACCAGAACTCTTTTTTTTATTGCAGATGCATTTTGTGAGTTTATCATTATTGTTTTATCTCACCAGAAGCTTGTAGTCAATGAGACTCTTTTGTGTTGAGCAGTGTGCTCTAGGCAGTGTGCCTTCCTCCATGTGCAGGCCCCCATGTTATGTAATATCTTTCAAATGGCCAGTGAATTGATATTGTGAGTCACAAATCCCACTGTGGCTTTTCCTCTTTGAGGTTTTCCATGTATAAAATTATGTGTATTATGGTGTTCATTCGTGTGGTTGGTTTATTTACTTCATGTTATATGTTTCTTCTTTTACCAGTTTATATGTGTATGTTATAAAAGGTTAAAATCTTGTTTTACCTACAGAACATTGATTCACCCCCCCCTCCCAGTGTTCTTGGATTCATTATATTCCAAAAATTGGTATCAGAGCTTGGTACCTCAGAGGAAGTTTAATAGCTTAAGGAAGATCCTGAAACTAGAATCATTGAACATGGCTATGGAGAAGTAACTTGAGATGGCACTTGAGGATTACGATGCTGAAAGGATGAAGAACTTAAAACTGCAAGATGAATTGAATTTTTCTAATGAATTCATTATTGTTGTGCAAGAAATATTATCATCAGCTCAAGCTAGGATGAAGGAACTTTTGCAAAACCAAGATGATGAAGAGAAAAATGCACTTAATGAACAATGTCAAAAATTGACTCAAGCAAACATGCTCATGAAGAATGAAATGGAAGACCTAACAATGAGGATGTCAAAAAATATTGAGGACAGAAAGAAGAAGGAAGAAAATATTTCTATATCTCTAAAGAACAAATTTGAAGAATGTGGCAAATTGGCTTATGAGAATGATCTATTGAGAACTGATTTGGTACAATCCTAGAATAATGAACAAGAGCTTGAAAGACAAATAATGACTCTGAGAGATTATCTAACTATTTCAAGTGAGTATAAAGAAAAATTTAGGATTAGTGTTGCACAATTGGATGATTTATTGAAAAGACAAAGGTAGAGTGAAGATTCTAGAGGACTTAGATTTGTACAAGGCGAAAGCTCCAGTACTACAAATGAAGATCAGACAATCAGTATGTAGAACTCATCAAGCCAGAGGAAACCTATAAGGCAATCTAATGCTTACAAATTCAATGGTAGATTTTTTGTTTGTAATAAATTTGGGCATATGGATAAACAATGTAGAAATAGAGAAAATGAAAACTACAATTCAGTTCTCGGTCAATGCACAAATTACAAGAAATATGTTCATAAGTCAGAAGATTGAAGAATGAATGTTAAGTGTCATGCATGTGGAAATTTTGGACATTTGGCTAATCAATGTAGGTCAAGGAGTGACATCGGATATGTCAAAGCAATTCAAAAGAATAATGTTACATGTTATGCATGCAACAAAATATGTCATATTGCTAAGTACTGTAGAAGCAAGACTAAACCGGTTAGCAATAACAAAACAAATGAGAAAGGAAAGAAGAAGGTAGATGAAATACAACAAGATCACACCAAGAGATGGGTTAGAAAGTCTGAAGAACCAAGTGGAGATGCAACTACACTAGCAACTGCACTAGTAACTCCACCGGTAGAACAAAGCATTCCTGTACTGGCAAGAAATTCAACTGGTAATTGAGGTATATGCCTTAGGGGTTGGAAAATTCATTGCAAATCTTGCATATTCCCCAGAAGAGATCTAGAAAGAGATCTTGAGAGTTGTATTGATCATTGATGGAGGTTTATCCGGTATAAAACTATGAAACTGACATCTGGTAGGGTACACCGCTAAGCATTTATGACAATAGAGAATTAGGGTTTACTTGCTGATAAAAAAGGAAAATGGACTCATTTTCACTCACCCAACACTTGAGAAAACTAGAGTAAAGCAAAGGTGAATCATAGGTGATCAAGAGCGAGCATATGCATTCTGAAAATATTTCCAACAGTTATCTGAGAAGTGATCAAAATCTTTCAACCAACGATGGTTATCTAGGTATTTCTTTGAAATGGCATCTGGATCATCATCTGCTCCTACTTTCATTGTGAATCCCATTGTTGTTAAGGTTAAGGATAGGCTTAGACCTATTTTCAAGGAAGTTCCTCAAATTATAATGAAGGAATACTCTACTGGCACATTTTCAAGGGTTCCCGATGGCGTAGTTTATGTGGAAGATGTTAGGGCTTATATTCACTGCACCTTGGAGGATTTAGGCACTGAGGAATTCAAGGGAATGCATAATCTATGATACTAGGCAACTCTGAAACAATCAAGCTAGAATATCAAATCATTAAAAACCTAGGGTTAACAGGAATCCTGTATATACCAAAATTCAAGGATGAAGTCATTAGATATGTTCTGAGCAGGGTCCATAATGAATTTATCTACCTGGATCAGCCTCACATGATCACCAAAGAAGAAATTCAAGCGGTCACTGACTTAACCAAAGTTGGACAGGAACCAAGGAAGAAGATCTCCAACACCGAGGTTGTGAAGCTCACTGGCACAACCCATGATGGAAGGTCTATGAGGGTCAACACCATTAAAGATACAGATTTGAAAAGTGCTAGCATGATCATCGGCTACAAGGTAACACAATCAAGTTAATTGAACTCTGTTGCCAGTTCCTGTATCCATGTTGCATATCAAATGATAAAGAATAATGGAAAGTATGATTTGTGAGAATGGTTAAGAAGTGAAATAATGTTAAATATTGGCAAGACCAAAAGGGTTAAGAAAGGAACCTTCCAGTTTGGCAATCTTATTGTCTACTTGATGTTATATTTCATGAATGAGCTATCGGGTTTGGGAAAGAAATGTTGGAATCATGACATACTAGTAGGTATGCAGATTAAAGATGCAATCATCAGTCTTGGAAGAAACAAGGATGATAAGTTATGGGGCTTCTTTAAAACTTTTCAAGAGAACATGAGACTGAGGGAGAGAATCTCCAAACACATTATGGAGAAATACTCCACTGATATCTGCTTCATGGTGAAAACAAAAGAGACCCTCATTGAAGTGGTGGAACCTAGAATAATATGGGTCACTGAATTGGGATATGAAGTTGATGAAAGCATTCTGGAACTATATACTAAAATGTTGATTGATGCTCCTTTGGATGATAAGGCTGAACACTTTGGTACTGCAGAGGAGAAGGCTATTGAAGTTAAAATTGTCTTCAATAAGAAAATGAGGGAAAAGAAAATAGACAAAATGTCTACCTTTGTTCAGAATGTAATTCATAGGATAGATACAGAACTAGGTTTTGGATCTAAATCGGTAGATCAACCAGCAATGGCAGTTGCAGCAACTATAGTGAAAAGTGCTCCCAAGGTAAAGAGGCCAGAAACTTTCATATCTCCTATCACTTATGACTCTGATGTAGAGGATAATCAACCTCTTGCATTAAGAAGGGTATAGAGGAAGAAAGCTAACAAGCCTCGGGTAGAAGAGAAGAAGGTGGAACCAAGGAGGAAGCTAGTAAGAAAGGTGACAACACCATCCACACCTCCGACAAGGAAACCTACTCAGAAGAGGAAGACTGCTCCATCTGCTCCTGCAACTCCTAGTAAGAAGAAGAGTAAGAGTGATGAGGCAACTGAATCTGGCAATATTACTTGTATAGAGTTAATTGATGAGGTAACTAAAGATGAAATTTTGAAGAATGTGTCAAATTTATATGAAGATTTAGATGATAATGAGAAAAATGAAATAGAAGAAGCAATTTTGTTACATCTAGATATTTATAAGAAGGCTTTGGTAGAGATTTTGAAAGAAATTCCTTTATCATTGTATAATAAGTTAGATGCAAGGAGATTAGATGAAATCAAGAGGGACATAGAGATTAAAGAAGTTGAACTTTTGAGTATGTGTGGTTCTATAAATAATGAGGAAATGAAAAGATGTATAGAAGTTACAAATAGAACAATCTTTAGCAGCAAACACCGACAAATAAGCTTAATGATGGGCAGAGTCAATAAAATAATAAATAAGACCAGAGATGGTTGGGCTAAATTATTCCAAAAGAATCCTGATTTTCTTACTTCTCAAGAAGAATTCGGTAAGGCAACAACTCCCACCATTCTGGACAAATCTAAAGGGAGAGGAATTTTGGGAAGTTCAGATCAAATTTTGAATCAACCGGTAGATAATCCTAAAAATGATGAGTGTACAGACAAAGACAATATTTGTACAGTCTGAGCAAGGTAATATAGGTAATGAACAAGATGTTGATAATATTGTGGATAATACTCCACCAACAATAACAGATACTGCACCAAGTGGCGAAGCCACCGGTACAAAAGAGGATGAGAAAAGATATACACTGAGAGAGAATAAGGAAAAGGAGACTAATAAGACACCCAGTACCATACCAGTAGTTGATTCCCCAACAAAATTTTTGGCAATTGACACTTCTCAAGTTGAGAAGAAATCAATCATAGAGATGAGTCCCACAGAGCTAATGATGATGGCTACTCAAAAGCTAATGAAGGAGGGATCTATAGACAAAGAAATAATAGATCAGTCAATAATAGTTTTGCACAAATTGATTCTTGATTGTATGATTGAAAATGAAGCAAGCCCTTCCGGAAAGCTTAAGGCATTGACAGAGCACATATCTAAAAACTTTCAATCATTACAGCAAATTTCTGACTGACAAGCACTTGAAAGATTTACTATAGCTAAGAAATTTGCTTTTGACCAGATTATTGAGACAAAAAAGAGGAAGGTTGAAGAGAAACTAATACTTATTGAAAATTATTTGAAATAGGGTACTAACATATATAGGGTCTCTTGTAATATAGATATTCTTACATCAAATGTAGATAAGAGGATAAAGGAGTTACAAGAAAAGATTGCCAATATTGCAAATTCTTTTGATGGACTAACTTCACTTACAACATCTATTGATGGACAATTTTTTTATTTTGAAAAGGAAAGAGACGATTATTCGGAGAGATAGAAGTCTCAGAGGTTTGGTGAGTCCAAGATTGGATTCACTTGGTACACATAAGAGGGAATGCATGGATATGCTTGCAAATCCCACACCAGCAAAAGTCATTGAGAAAGAAACACTAGCACATTTACTAAGTGGACTTGTATCCATATCTGAAACATTCAAAACCGGTTGGGATACATATATACAGTTGCTAGAGAAAGATTATTTGGAAATCTTGAAATTGGTCAAGCTCTGATAAAGTAATCTGTAATTAATCTTTCAATTCTTTCACTAGTCTTTGGCATTGATGCCAAAGGGGGAGTATATGTATGTGAAAAATATGTATATAATCCTAGGGGGAGGATATCAGACAAAGTGTATATTCAGCTCAGGGGGAGCATGTTTCAGTTGAATCGGCAGGGAATCCATTTTTCACATGAGTGTTGCCATCAATGCCAAAGGGGGAGATTGTTGGCAACTGACACTCATTGGATTCATATGTTGTCATTGATGGCAACAAGATTCTATAGAAGGAATATACCAACAGATACTAGCATTGGAGGCATACACCGATAGATACTAGCATTGGAGTATTTAGGGTCATCACCGGCACCAGCACCGACACCAACATCCAACACTTCAGTGAAGCTGACATCAGTCTGGGATCTGAAAAAATTTATTTATGAAATCATTTTGTAATTATTATATAGGGCCGACATTGAATATATTTTGTAATGTATTGTAAGCTAACATAAGGCATATTATATGTAAAGGGTATATAAGTCAGTCTATTAGGTCATTTTGACATATGAAAAGGTAGTAGAAAAACTTATGCGAAGGACATGTATGTAGGTCATTTATATGAGAAAGTAATATCATGCAATGATCAGTAGATGGTTTGTAAAGCATTCTTGGAGGAAAGGAGATACCGGTAAAAGGGTTCAGGGTTTATGAACCTGTACAGAGCAGAGCTATAACCAGAACTCTTTTTGGCATTGCAGATGTATTTTGTGAGTTCATCATTACTGTTTTATCTCAGCAGAAGCTTGTAGTCAGTGAGACTCTTTTGTGTTGAGTAGTGTGCTCTAAGCAGTGTGCCTTCCTACATGTGCAAGCCCCCATGCTATATAATATCTTTCATATGGCCAGTGAATTGATATTGTTGATCACAAATCCCATTGTGGTTTTTCCTCTTTGAGGTTTTTCACGTATTAAATTTTATGTGTTATGGTGTTCATTCATGTGGCTAATTCATTTACTTCATGTTATATGTTTCTTCATTTACTGGTTTATATGTGTATGCTATAAAAGGTTAAAATATTTTCTTACCGGTAGAACACTGATTCACCCCCCCTCTCAGTGTTCTTGGAGTCATTGTATTCCAACATAAATAGGGTTATCTCGGTGATAATTTGGTTCATAAATATTTCTGATGATTGTGGTGATTTTGTGATCTTCATGAATGGAAAGATCCTTAGGAAGCATGTGATTATATTCTTTTGGTCTAGTGCTATGTTTTGTAAAAGATTGAAGTTGACTTGAAGCTACATGTTACACTTCTTGAAGCCGACTTGAAAGAGATTAATTTTGTTAAGACCATATATATAAGATCGATTTGGTAATTAGGTTTCAGTGTATTACTATTGTGGAGATCCATTTTTGTGCGATTGAGCACAATTTCACATATGCATTTGGTTCATAGATAATCTGGTAGCTGACTGAGATAGAAATAGCATATTTGTAGAGTGAGGACAGTCAAAAATAAAGTGCTTAACCAGAACTCATTCTTGCATTATCAGATGTTATTTCAGAGTTCATTTTATTGTAATCAAATTGTAAGTTAGTGAGACTTCCCTAAAGGTTGTAGCCTTCCAAGTTATTGTAATTGAGCAGTGAGCTCTAGGCAGTGAGCCTGAATGCAAGTGCATTCCCCATCTATGTAATATTTATGTACTTCTGGCCATAGCATATGAATATTGTGGGTACTAGCCCCACCATGGTTTTTCCCTTTCTGGGTTTCCACGTAAAAATTCTGGTGTTATGGATTTGTGGTTTATTTGTTGCTTGTTTATGTTCTTTTTGGTTATGTATTGCTAACCGGTGGATAAAGAATAAGTTTGTGGATTTCATTTATGGCAGATCACTAATTCACACCCCCTCTCTCAGTGATCTGTGATTCTAACAAATAGCCTTTGGTACAAGCCTAAAATCCAAAAAGGTGACTTCATTAAACAATACTGGCAAAACCAAAAAAGCAGAGTAGTTTAGCACATACATGGTTCAGATTAGCACATATGAGGCAAAATTTAGCGCATCCAAGGCATACTTTAGCACATCTAGGGAAAACATTAGTTCATCAAAGGCAAAGTGCAAAAATGAAAGAGAATGAGAAATATAGTGATGATAATGCCCAATCTTGCACATAGGCTCACAAAACTGACACATAACACTCCCAGAAGGTGTGAGAGACCAAAATAAAGTTAAGAAAACACATAAACATGACAATAAGATCATAGATAGAGAATTTGGCATCAATTCTTGGCACCTTCTATACACAGTCTCACACAAACTTGCACAGAACTCAAGAGACAACATTATAAGATTTCATAAGATAGAGGGAGAATTTATACACCATTTAAAAGGGAAAAAAAGACTCTACAAGCTCACAAGGAAGAATATAGAAACATCAATATACAGAAAGAAAAATAAATTCTCCTCACAACACTCCCTTTACCAAATTCCACCAACATTGCAAATACATATACATATACTATTTATCAATTCCCAAACTACAATTATAATGTTTAAAACACTATATTTCCCCCTTGGAGATCAATCTTTCAACAACCACAAGGAGAACAATCTTTTGTAGACACACAAAAAGAAAATCCTCTTTTGGAAATCAAAATTGCAAAGTAAAAGTCCTCCAACCTGGATGAATAGAAGATATGGCAATGCGATTTGTAGAAGAGAAAAATATAAAATGTGAATCCAAAATCTTTCTCCAATCCAAAATCCAAGTAAAATCTCCAAAACCACAGAAAACCAATCCAGAAGCTAACCTGACAACCTTCACTGAAAACTATATAAATAAATTTGAAATCAAAACTATAGAAGAATATCGACCAATCAAATAATTCCTATAAACCATATAATATACCTACCATGCATAGAATCGAGGTAAATATTATAAAATAGTATTATTTATGTACCCCTACAAAATCAAGCAATAGCATAAAAGGGTAGGTAGCAAATATATTATATCGATTAACCAAGTAGTAACAAGAGAAGTAATAAATCAAAAGCTATTAACTAAAATAGCCTCATGGGAAAAAATAAAATACAAAAGCTCAATAATCTAATAAATCAAAATCAATATAAAATAATTATCACAACAATATAAATAAAACAATAAGTAATAATCCAAAGGCCCAATAAATAAATAAAATAACCAAAGGAAATAAAGAAATAATAAACCATATAAAATAATTAAAAAGCACAAATAAATATTAAATCCCAATAATAAATTAGACAAATAATAATTAAATGGTCAAATTATAAAATAAATTAGTTTTAACATTAATAAACTATATTGATCAATTATTGCAAACTGACAAAAGGGTTGCACAACATATTGCAAGATGCCAAAACACAATTCAACTGCGACACTAGATTGACTAGGATGTCAACTAGGACCTAGTGTATAAGGAAGGAAACTTATACCATCCCTAATAACTTGTCATTGGGATAAGACATACTCAAACATGTGAGACCAGGTGGAGTCGATGTCTAGTACCTGCAATCCTGCAACCACCAATAACCATGATACAACATATTCAATAATACATCATAAATGATCAGACAGGTGATAGAGAATCACAACGTCATATCATGCTCGCAATGAGTGGTATGACATCGTCCCTATCATGAAGACACAAGAAGACAATCACAATCATTATATCATCAATTCCATCATCATAATAATGGAATAGGGTTAGCATAACCATAATATCATTGAAATCCCATAGGAATACGAATCCATCATGAACCATGAGCACATATAAGATCATCAAGTAAATCCATCATCATCATAATCCTAGATATGTCAATCATCCATAGGAGCCATCATATAACATATGTCAATATAAAATGTCTATCATCTTCCATAGCATCCAATCACATAGATAGAGTCATAAATATAAATCAAAACATCACATAAGAGTCAAATCAAGTCTATCGATGCATAAATCAAAAGACAAGTCTAGGAGGGACAATGCATCCTCCCCCTCTTTACCTAGGCTTACTCCTAGATGCTTGAGAACAAGTAGGGGTAAAGCTCTCTCATCTAAAAACCTATTTCATAGACTTTAGTTCTCTGTCGATAAACCCTGCCTTCTGGTAAATGAAATCACTTAAATGCCAATACAAAACATCAGGAACATCATTTGACATCAGTTGCCATCAATGACAACACAAAGAAATGATCATGTCATCTATTCATAGAATCTCAATCTCTTCATCACAAATAGACTTCTATCCTTTACCTGTGCAGTCATCAGACTTCAACTACATCACCTGCATCTACATCAGTTATGCCAAATGCTAACAATCTCCCCCTTTGGCATTGATGGCAACACTAACCAAATATACAATTAGAGTATCATCATTATCTGCAACTTTCTTGTCGGTATCACATCATCAACCGATTCTCTTCCTTTTTTCATCTCCCGCTTAACCAATGATTCTCTCAATCTGATTTCTTTTCATCTTCTTTTCTTCTCCCATATCTGTCATATCTAATTTTCTATTCTTCTCCCCCTTTGACATTAATGCCAAAAGGTGTAAATGCATCACTGGTCTTCAATTTTGTTACTGCCTCTTCCATCATCTCTGCTACTTAAATTAGAATATTATAACAGAGCATTAAATCAAAACTTTACATCAGACTTGCTCCCCCAAAGGAGTAGCATGCACCTTCATCAATCCTAAGTAAAAAATAAACATGAAATCCATAGGATTGATGGATCTCCATCATTCTAGTTCTTTTGGTGTAGGGGTCTAACCCATAGTTTACCTCTAAGAAACTCAAAGGTAGCCTTCAGTAAGGGCTTAGTAAAGATACCAGCTAACTGATCTTTACTCTTCACATATTCCATCTTCACCTCCTTTTCTTGAACTCTTTCCCTTAGGAAGTGATACTTCAATTCAATGTACTTGGTTTTGCTTCTTCCTTAATGTCATCACTTACCAGTTGAGCATCTAGTTCTGCATTTGTCAGTTTTTCATTAATCTTTGCCTATGGTTCAATAAACTTTTCCTCATTATCACCCTTTTCAGATTCTGATATGCTTGTACCTTCAAACTTATCAAATAGATCATCAACTTTTACATTACCACTTTCAACAATTTTCATAGTTCTCTTATTGTAACATTTATATGCCTTACACTTAGAAGACTAACCAAGAAAAATTCCCTCATCAGATTTAGCATCAAATTTCTCAGTGTAGTTATCTCTCTTAATAAAACATTGACTTCCAAAAATTTTAAAATAACTTACACAAGGGGTTTTTCCATACCATAGCTCATAGGGTGTCTTATTGTTACCTCTCTTTACCAGTACCCGATTTAAAGTGTATACAGTAGTACTAACCACTTCTCTCCAGAACATTTTGGATACATCACCCTGTAATAACATGGTTCTTGCAGCTTCAACTATTGTTCTATTCATCCTTTCTGCTAAGCCATTCTATTATGGTGTCCTCAAAGCATACATCTGTCTCTTTATACCCTGTTCATCACAATACTTAACAAATTCATCATATGTGAATTCAACTCCTCGGTCTGATCTTAAACACTTCAAGTTCTTACTGCTTTCCTTCTCAACCAAAGCTTTAAATGATTTAAATTTATTAAATGCTTTTGATTTCTCTCTCAAAAATATCACCATCATTTTAGAATAGTCATCGGTGAAGATCATGAAATACCTATCACCGTAATAACTCTTTGTTCTCATAGGGCCACAAATATCAATATGTACCAAATCTAAAACATTCTCATAAATATAATTCTTGCACTTGAAAGAAATAGAGGTCATCTAATCGATTTGACAAGTTGGGGTAATCCTCTTACAACACTTGACTTGCTTATCTTAACCAAATTATCAAAATTAACATGACAACATCTTTTATGCAACAACCAACTATCTTCCATTCTTGCAACCAGACAATTATTAATATTACTATTCAAATGGAATAAGTTACCTCTAGTTTTCTTCCCGGTAGCAATCAGTTCACCATTACCTCCAAGAATTCTACAGACTCCACTTTTAAACTCAAGCAAATAACCTTTATCATTGAGCTGACCAACACTTAAAATATTATGCTTAAGACCATCAATCGAAAACACATCATCAACATTACTCTTCCCATTTAGAGAGACACAAACCTTTACCTTTCACCATGCAAGGAGAGGTTTTTCCAAATCTAACAATACCTCCACCAAATTCATTAAGGGTTATGAACTTACTTTTATCTCTGGTCATGTGATGTGAGCAACCACTGTCTATAATCCATTCATCACTATTCTCCATATGAGATACTAGTGCCTTTTCATTTGACAGTTCCTCCTTCATGGCTACAAACATAATTTATTCATTGTCATCTTCTTCTTCTGACTCCTCATCAGTCACACCTTCATCTACTGCAACATAACAATGTTTCTTGCCCTTTCCTTTGAATCTTCTAAACTTCTCTTTCTTATCGGTGTTAGGGCAGTTCGCAGCAATATGACCAATTTTACTACAAGAGAAACACTTTAAAGGTAGCTTTCCTTTATACTTACTAGTGCCTCTTGGAAATATCTTTGCTAATAGTGCCTCAAGTTCCATCACTTGATCGTCATTGTCTTCATTTCCCCATTTACTTCCATGACTTGTCCTGCACTCATGATTTTGACATATATCTTTTCCTTTTCTAGTAGATGGACCGGTAACAAAAGCTTTAAAGGAAGATTTGGTAGATTTTGTCACACTATTATCAAAACTATTTAACTCAAAAGTTGTAAGCTTACCAATCAATAGTTACCTTATCCTTTGAAATAGATCTAAGTTCTTGGATTGTTGATACTCTTATAGAATACTAAGGTTGAAGAGTTATGAACATTTTCCTTACTATTGCATCATCTTCTATTTTTCCTCCAACACTCTTTATGCTGCCAACAACTTCTTTGATTATCTAACCATACTGTGCAATATTTTCTCCTTCAAGCATTCTCATGTCATCGAACTTTCCTCTCGATCTTTCCTCTTTGGCTCTTTGACCATGCTCATATCCTCCATATATTATCTCTAACTTTTCCCAAACATCGTCTGTAGTTTCCAATCCTTGAACATCAATATATTCTGAATTAGATAAAGTACTTACAATAGCTTCTAGGGCTTGCATGTTATCTTTATTATCTCTGAGTTCATCTAGTGTCAAGGGAGTAGTAGTAGGAGCAACATATGTTGTTTCAACTTGTTTCCAATATTGTGCACTGAGACCTTTGATGTAGATCTTCATTTTGTCTTTCCAGATCTTGTAGCTATTTGTGTTGAGCTTGGGACCCTCTTTCTTCATCATCTTGACTTCCTCAGAATCTTTTCCTCAAGCGGTTAGGCTTTTGGCACATAGAGGACCAAAGATCTGATACCAATTGTTAATCCTATGAGGATTCGGTTAATACTGAGAGGCAGGGTGAATCAATATTAAGACCAATTGAAACTTTAAACTCAAAAACAAACTTATCTCGGATCTAAAACTATTTAACAAATATCTTAACTTCTTTAATCAAATCTAACAACCTCTTTATTAGATTTACTTAACATATTAATCAAATCATTTACCAAAGCTATCAATACTTTCACCAGTTAAGTAGTCATATAAACTTGATCATTTCCCAACTCATTAACCTTATCAATAAGATCAAATACTTTCTCAAACAACTCCTTATCAGTACTAGTAACCTCTGATAAACTTCTGATAAAACATCATAACAAGTGTCTCAATAATGCATGAAATGAAACATAAACAAGAACATCACATGAAAAAAATTCCACACATGAACACCATATGTTTTTGATGTGAAAACCCAAATAGGGAAAAACCATGGTGGGAGTTGTCACCCACAAATATTTGTGCTCTTTTGAAGTATGCCCTTTTAGGAGCTTACAATACGCCTAGTTAGGAGCAAACCTTGTTAGGAGTCACCTAGTCAAGGGATTTTCCTAGTAGCCCAGTTAGGAGCTTGATGATCTATTAGGGTCAACCTTGTGGGAGGATTTAACACTCTTTTGAGAGCTTCCCTGTTAGGACCTACCTGGTTAAGGGATTTAACCTACTGCAACTATTAGGTAACAACAGTAAGAAAATGATCTGTTACTTGTACTTCTTTGCTTGCTTGATCAGATCTACTTATACTCAAGAATTTTCAACTCTTAGGAAGATCTCACACTTCACTTGGATGACTTAACACATTCTCTAAGACCACCAACACCATAAACATCAATGATGTCATCCTAAATAGTCATCTCAACTAGGTCAGCCACAAAACCCTAATTACATCATGAATTTACAATTCAAATCATAAGAGATCATCATAGATTGATATATAGATTATTAAGATAAATTACAATGTAATATCAACCATTGGTTGATCGTAACCCATTACAAAAAATCCGATCTATACCAAAGTCAAACCCTGAGAACACTCTACTAAGAATTTTGGTGATTCCCAAGAAATTCTTCCTTGAATCACGCCAAAACAATAATCAAATCTTTCACGTGGGTTGTGTCATGTTACCAACTTCATTTAGACTCACCATCGATCACCATCATAACATAAATCATTATTGGTTTGATGATTTATTCACCAGTCTTAAACCCTACTAAAACCTTAGCAAAAATTCATCATAAATTTGAAACATGCCTTCTGGTAATCTTCACAAGTTCCAGTTTTGTTCAGATACATTTTTCCATGATACAAGTTCACCATCCAAACTGCAAGTCACCAATCATCGTCGATCATCAGATTCAATCAAAACATCTTTGCTTTACCGGTTAAAGTCCTATTTCACAAAATTTAGTTCTCTATCGGTAAACCCTGTCTTTCGGTAAACCAAATCACTTAGATGACAAAATAAAATATCAAGAACATTGTTTGAAATCAGTTTCCATCAATGACAACACAAATAACTAATCATGTCATCTAGTCATAGAATCTCAATCTCTTCATCACAAATAGATTTTTATCCTTTACCCGTGAAGTCATCAGACTTCAACTGCATCACATGCATCTACATTAGTTATGCCAAATGTCAATAGTGATACATCAGGATGATAAGGCCTCAAAATATACACATGAAACACATCATGGATATGAAACAAGTTGGGTGGTAAGGAAAGGCGATAAGCCATAGGACCACTCCTCTCCAAAATCTCAAATAGTCCAACAGATCAAGGCACCAACTTAGAGCCTTTTCTATAATGAACAGGACTCTTTTGTGGACGCACTCTCAAAAACACATTGTCACCCACTGAAAACTGCCTATCCACATGATGAGCATCCACATATTTCTTCTGGTGATCATGTGCTACTATCAAATTCTCTTTAATACGTGTCATCTACTACTCTATGTCCTGCAAAATCTCTGAAACAACAAACACTCTGTCCTCCAAATGATCCCAAACCAAGGGTGTCTGACATGGTTGGCCATACAATTCTTAAAAAAGGGACATGCCAATTGAATTATGATAACCATTATTATAGGAAAACTCCACCAAATGAAGGTAATATTTCCATCTAGACTGTTGATCCATGACATACATATGCAACATATTCTCGAACACCCGATTAACCCTCTCAGTCTAACCATCTATCTCTGGATGATATACTAAATTGAAGTTTAGTTGAGCTCCTAAATAATGTTGAAGGGAATTCCATAACATTGAAGTGAACACAGGATCATGATTCATTATAATCTGTCAAGGAATACCATGAAATCTCACTATCTCCTTCTTGAAAATACAAGCCACTGTCATTGCCATGTCGAAAGATCTGATCAGAGCACTAGTACAAAAATAGCAATATATGAGTTTAAAAACTACCAAAAATTGTAGATAAATGACTAAATTTGATCATGTGACCACTAGTTGTTTTGATTGATCAATTTGGTCATTGATTTGGTCATTGATTTGGTCATTGATTTGGTCATCGATTTGGTCATTGATTTAGTCATATATTTAGTCACTAATTTAGTCATATATTTAGTCACTAATTAAGTCATATATTTAATCATTAATTTAGTCATTTATTGTTGTTATCTAGTCATTTATTTATTCATGATAGTCACTAATTTATCCATATATTTAGTCACTAATTTAGCTATATATTTAATCATTTTGTCATTGATTGTTGTTCTCTAGTCATTTATCTAGTCATATTAGTGATTTATTTAGTCATATATTGAGTCATTAATTTAATCATTGATTGTTGTTAAATGGTCATTTATTTAGTCATCATAGTCATTATTTTAGTCATATATTTAGTCCTTATTTTAGCCATATATTTACATCCATTGGTATTATATTTAATCATTTTATAATGCAAAAATAATATAACATTAAACTCAAACTAGATCATAAAAGCAAATAAAAATATTACATATACGGACAAGCTACATGTTAGAATTAAAAGATTGATTGAACATCATGACAAACAAGGTAATCTACAATAAAAAATATAATCCAAATATGTATATATAAATCAAGTTATAAGATGTCAAATCTGTCTAAGGGTATATATGTAAATATAATAAAAAATGTCAAAGTTGTCTAAGAGTTTCCAACTCTTTCAAAATATTCAAAGTACTCCATAAAACAATAAGAAACATGATTAACATATTCAACTATATCATTTTCTACAAATATTTTAATGGCCACCTTGCGAAGGTTCCCTCTTTCTCTTTCAGATGGACGGCTCTATCTATTTTGTCTTCATAAGGAAGAGGTATGTTACTTGTGACCGTTAAAATGTTCACATTTGCGTCGCCTCTTCCTTTTAATTTTACTCCATGTAGAATAGATAGGGAGTGAATCCTCCCAATTCTAACAACAACACTATCAAATGGATCCAACAACATAACTTTATCACCTTCATTGAATTTATCAATGCGTTTCTACAAAAAGAAAAAATAACATATTATATTAGTACATATGTAATGATTACCCTCATTTGCATAATAAAACAACCATTAATTTAATAGTACATGTGTTAAAATAACTACAAAAAGAAAATTTCAAAAAAATTACAATGATTCTATAGCTGAAAAAAAGACATCTAGCAGGCTAAAGTTATGAATTCACTGTAATAGTCATACAATTATAAGAAATACTGCAATGTCAATAAAAGTTCTTTTCTGCAAACATTTTCTTATATTATTCTGCATAACAATTTGATTACAAACGTTATTTTGTGTCATAGACTTAGTGTTAGGTTATGAAACATATTGGGTTGGATGGAGGCGTGAATCCATTTCATTTTGTCTTTAGAATCACCCGATTCCATTAAGCATTGGCTAAGATATTCACATTTTAGTGGAAGGCTATCAAAGCCCTCCTTAGGGTAACCCTAGAGGCATTAAAATGTAACCAGAAAAGCCTTTCAGTGAAAGAGCGATGTCGAGGAAATAAAAAAGGCACCTAGCAATACTAAAGTTTCATCGAAAACCCAACATCGATGAAAATAACAATGGCCTTGCCGAAGCAAACGTTTTCGATGAAAGGATGATGTCAGAAGAATCGAATGAACTCTTGGTGAAGGAAAAGTTTCATTGAAATATGTATTGCGATGGAATCATGCCAAATTTCAGTGAAAGGAACTCGTCAATAAAACAAGGGTTTTGATGAATGGGATAAACAACTTATCGAAGCAACATGTTCCATTAAAATGAAAAGAAAGTGAGACAAGCACATCAGCTTGACCCTCAAAGTATCTATCAAAAGAATGAGTTCCATCAAAGTATCTCGTTTGATGAAAATGGGCACGATCTCATAGAGATGATCTCATCGATGAAAAGGACATGTCAGTGAAATCCTAAAACCATCTGCCAAAGAATGAGACTCATCAAAGTGGATATGAAGTGGGGCCCTCTGGTCGGAGTCACAGATCAATGAAATGGAATGAGATCTCATCAAAGTAAAAGGGGTTTCGATGAAAACAAGCTATCGATTAAAGCATTAGAGTGCTTGGCGAAATAAGACCTTACATCATAATATGGTTGTCGATAGAAAATGCATATTGATAAAAGGTGAAAACACTTGAGCGAAGAGAGGGTTTCATCGAAACAAAATAAATAGTGTTGGGTCTATAATGAAGATGAACATCGAAGAAACTAGGGTGTTGAAGAACATGAAAAGAAAGTCATCAAAGGGGTATGTTTCATCAAAAGAAGAGTTGCCTTCAGGAAATGTGGCATGCTCATGCATCAAAAGGCAGAAATCAGCAAAAAAGCACAATCAATCCACTAGGAAATATTACATGAATACAAACGAGGCACATCATCATAAATTCAAAACATATTTCTTAATGATCATTGCAATACCAGAAGTAATCAAACTACTTGGATACCAGAATTGTTTAGGCAGATAAATTCATCAAGGAAAGAAGGAACTGGTGCAATAGGGGTCGTAGAATTCTTCACGGAAAGAAGTAAAAACTGTAAGTTCTCATAATTTCTTGTCTTTTTTTGAATTGAACATAAAGATGGAAGCTTTGTCATCTAGGAAAGCTAAAACAAAGGAGAACAAAGAGCCTCACCCTCCTGAAACCAAAGAAGAAAAGCCAAAATGATTAAAAAAAGGAACTTCGACCCTTAGACCAAGACCTAATTGTTAGGTCGTATAGGCAACTAAGAGGGGGGGGTGAATCAGTTGTCAAATAAATTCAAACCAAAACAAATTAACCAATTTATTGCTTAATACTGATAAACTAGTCTTTTATACCGGTAGACAATTTTATCAGTTAATTGCAATACCGGTAAAGATTAATGCATGAAACAAAAAGACAAAGTCATCCACAACACTTGACACCAATATTTGTACGTGGAACCCCTCTAAGGGGAAAAACCACGGTGGGAAACCTTACCCACAATCAGATGATACTACTATAGATAGTAAGTGTATACAAATGGGGTCTGCACATGCAGAAAGGCCAAGCACCTAGAGCTCACTGCTCAAACACAAAATAGGAGTCACACTGACTACAATTGGATGGTTAAATCCAATAAGAATGTACTGCTCCAAATAGCATCTTCATATGTTGGATTCAATACCAGTGTAGTTCTGATATGCTTTCACAAAAACCTTGCTTCACCTTCAAATGATGTTTTCATGTATAGCTCTACTTATTCTTGCATATACCTTCTCACAATTCTTCTTCACTTCCACACACGATCTTACAAATAAGATCTTACATTTATATCATAACCTAGGACCAATTTTAGTAGGTCGGCTCTAAAATATATTACAATAAAATCAATTTACAAATAAATTAATGCCCGATGCAATAACTGATTCAACATGTCGGCTTAATGCATTTACAACAATAATAAATCATCTCCATAGCGTTTCATGTTGATCTGGAAAAGATAAACCTACCAGTGTATAGCCTGGACCTATTTACCGGTAACAACAAATATGCAAATATGAATATGCCAATAATCAAATCTCAAAGACAAAGTGTCAAAATGATGTCTTCGATATAACCAAGTGTTTTCCATGCCATTCCAAGTGTCGGTGATCATTATATCATGTCGGTGTACCAGATATGGGTGAGTGTGCATGAGTCATTTGCTTGCCGGTGAATGTTGCTGATTCTCCAAAGTGCCAGAGTTGATAAGTGTTAGTAGGTGTTGACATCAATGACAAAAACCATACCAAAATACCAACAATCTCCCCCTTTGGCATTGATGGCAACACAAGATGAAAAAACCATCAAAGTGCCAAAATAGAAATGCCAAATACCAAAATATAGGTAATCTCTCCCAAAGTAACAATCTCTCCACCTGAGAGTGACATATATTTCCTTTTGTTTTTCCATACCGATTTCTCCCCCTTTGACATAAAATGCCAAAGTTACTATAAAACCAAGTTCATATACAAAATACCAACCAATTTAGTATACCACTACTCCCCCTGAGAAGTAGCTTCCTCATCAAAGTCGGAGTAAAAGATTTCTCTATTAATTCTGTCAGTTGATGACAAACATCAACTCTCTAAGTATCTACTGGTGGGGGTATGACCCCAAGCTGATCTCTAAGATATTCAAAAGTCTCCTTAGGCAGTGGTTTAGTGAAAATATCTGCAATTTGCTCTTTAGTATTCACATAAACCAGTTTTATTTCTTTTGCTTCAACATTCTCCCTTAGAAAATTTAGTTTTATAGAAACATGTTTGGTTTTAGAATGTAGTACTAGATTCTTAGATATATCAATTGCTGAAGTGTTGTCACAATAGATAGTAATAGGTTCCTTGCATTTTACCTTTATGTCTTTCAACATTTGTTTAAGCCATAGTACCTATGTACAATTAGTTGTTGTTGCAACATATTCTGATTCTGCTATTGATAAGGATGTACAACTTTGTTTATTACTCAACCAAGAAACTAGTCTATTTCCAAGAAAAAATGCTCCGCCAGTGGTGCTTTTTCTCTCATCCACATCTTCTGCCCAATTTGTATCTATGTATGCACATAAATCAAAGTTTTCATTTCTAGGATACCATAATCCAAGATTTGTAGAGCCTTGTAAGTACCAGAAAATCCTTTTTACTGTTGATTCATGATTTTCTCTAGGATTACTCTGAAATATTGAAACAATACATACTGCATTCATGATATCAAGTCTTGTTTGTGTCAAATACAGTAAACCTCCTATCATAGATTTGTACCTAGTTGGATTAATAGGTGTAGATTCATCCCTTAGTGATAATTTGTCACTTGTAGTCATAGGTGTGCTTACTGGTTTAGAGTTCTCCATCCCAAATTTCTTTAGTAACTCCTTTAAGTACTTGGATTGACTCAAGAATATACCTTTGTCAGTCTGTAAAATCTGCAATCCTAAAAGGAATTTTATTTCTCCAATCATAGACATTTCAAATTCTTGCTGCAATTCAATAGAAAATTCTTTACATAATCCATCTTCTCCTCCAAAGATTATATCATCAACAAAAACTTCTATAACCAAGATGTCATCATTAGTCACTTTATAATATAATTTGCTATTAGCATTACCTTTAGAAAAACCAATCTTCAAAAGATAATTATCCAATCTTGCATACCAAACTCTTGGAGCTTGTTTCAATCCATACAAAGCTTTCCTTAACCTGAAAACCATATCTTTGTTATCTGTCAAAGAAAATCCATCAGGTTGTTCAATGTAAACTTCTTCTTCAAGATCTCCATTCAGAAATGCACATTTAATATCCATTTGATATACTTTGTAGTTCTTATGTGCTGCAAAAGCCAAAAATAATCTAACTGCCTCAATTCTGGCTACCGGTGCAAAGGTCTCATTATAATCAATTCTTTCTTTCTAAGAATATCCCTTACACACTAGTCTTACATTATTTATGATTACCTTACCATCTTCATTAAGTTTGTTTCTGAATACCCATTTGGTTCCAATTACATTTTTATCTTTAGGCTAGGGAACTAATGTCCAAGTGTTATTCTTCTCAATTTGTTCTAATTCTTCTTCCATAGCTTTAGTCTAATGTTTATCTTCACATGCCTCATTAATTGATGATGGTTCAATTTGAGAAATAAGACATACCTCTTCATTTTCCAATATTCCTCTTGTCATAAATCATTTATACTTATTTCCAATTATTTGATCTTTAGAATGATTCAGTCTTACATATCAAGGTATCTTTGTTTACTATTGTTCCTCAGTTACTGGGGAATTTTCAGATGATACCGGTGTAACTAGATCTTCATTATGTACCGGTGGATTTAGTGTAGGTTCATTTGTTAGAATTTTTGTTACCGGTTTAGAGTCTATATACCTTGAAGTTCCTCTGAATTGTTCATCAATCTTCACATTTGTACTCAACAATTTTCTGCAATCTTTTGTTAAAACATCTATATGCTTTACTTTTAGATGAATAACCAAGAAATATTCCTTCATCACTTCTAGGATCAAATTTCCGAATATACTCATCTCTTCGAATATAGCATTTACTTCCAAATATTCTGAAATATTTAAGAGTATGAGTAATACCAAACCATAGTTCATGAGGAGTCTTATCGGTTTCACCTTTGATGTGAACTTTGTTGAATGTATATATCATTGTACTTACTGCCTCTCTCCAATATACATGTGGTAGGTTTTCTTATGATAACATACTTCTAGTAGCATCCAAGATAGTTCGGTTTTTCCTTTCAACAACTCCTCTTTGCTGTGGTGTACGAGGTGCTAATAGTTGTCTTCTGATTCCATTCACTTCATAGAATGCATTAAATTACTTAGATGTAAATTATCCTTCTTGATCTAATCTTATACATTTTTATTTTCTTACCGGTTTCATTTTCTACCATTGCTTTGAACAATTTGAACTTCCCAAGAGCTTTTGATTTTTCTCTCAGAAAAGTAACCTAACACATTCTAGAATAGTCATCAATGATTAGCATGAAATATCTATCACCTTGTAAACTTTTAGTTCTAGTTGGACCACATAAATTAGTGTGAATTAAGTCAAGAGCATTATTGGACTTTTCTGGAATACTTTTGAAGGTGACTCTAACTTGCTTTCCAAATTGACATTCCTTACATACTATATTGTGAGGTTTGATAATTTTAGGTAAATCTCTAACTGCCTTAGTAGTACTGATTTTTACCATGCAATCAAAGTTTACATGACAAAGTCTCTTATGCCATAGCCAGCTTTCTTCAATATGTGCAATCAAGCATTTCTTTTCACTATTATTCAAATGAAAGATATTACCTCTAGTTTGATTACTGGTTGCAATTTCTAAACCAGTTCTATTCATGATTTTGCACTTTCCATTTTTGAATTATAACTAAAATCCTTTCTCAACTAATTGACCAACACTCAAAAGATTATGCTTTAAACCTTCCACATAGTAAACATTGTTAGTATTATGCTTTTCATCAAGAGATATTGTACCTTTACCTTTGATCAGACAAGCTTTATCATCTCCAAATCTCACTAGACCTCCATTATATTCTTGAAAGTTCAAGAATTTACCTTTATCTCCTATCATATAATGTGAACATCCTGAATCAATGATGCATTCATCCTTTACTTCAACTTTAGCTACCAAGGCCTACTCTACCAGTTGAATGGTAGGTGTCGGTTGGTCTTCTGTTATAGCGACAAAAACCCATCCATTGTCTATCGGATCCTCATCAGAATCATCAGTCACTCCTTCATCAACAAGATAACAAGATTTGTCTTTATTCTTTTTTAATCCATATCTCTAATATTCAGGGTTAGGCTTGTATGTTCTTCTAGCTTCTTCTCTTAGTCTAGCATGTCTATTAGGGCATCTTGAATCCATGTGACCAATCTTATTATAGTTAAAAGATTTAAAGAGTGCTTTACCTTCATACTTACTTCCAACTGGACTTTTAGGCATTTTCCTTGCAAATAGTGCTTCAAGTTCTTCATTTTCTTTCCTACTTTCTTCAAGTTCTCTTGCATAAAAGGCTTTCCAATCAGATTTGTAAAATGATGATGTAGATGATGTTGATTCTTTAAAGGCTAAATTTGTTTTTATAGTAGCAATAGGACCAAATTCCTCAATTTCAAAGGCTGGAAGTTTTCCAATTAATGTATCTCTAGTTACTGATATATTAGGCATTGTTCTTAACTCATTTATAGTAGTGACTTTCATTTTATATGCCAGTGGTAATCCTCTTGAAACTTTTGAAACAACTTCATCTTCACTTAAGGTTCCTCCACAACATTTAATACCCAAAACAATTTCATTAACTCTTTCCATAAAAGCAGAAATCCTTTCATCTTCTTCCATTTTTCAGATTTTCATACCTGACCCAGAAGCTTTCAAGCTTTGCAATTTTGACTTTGGAATCTCCTTCATCTAGTGTTTCCAAATGATCCAAAATAGCTTTAGCAGTGGACCTATCTGATAGTCCCATGATTTGCTGATCTGTTAATGCACTCAAAAGTGCTTCTCTTGCTTTGCAATCATTTTCTTCATCTTTCCCCAAGGTAGGTGGATTAGGCTAACCAGGAGTAGAAGAAGTATAGCCATTCTTTGTAACTTCCTAGATGTCCTTTCCAATGCAATTTAAATGTGTCTCCATTCTGATCTTCCATATGCCATAGTTGGTTCCATCAAGTTTAGGACTGTCCTTCCCAAAATAGTTAGTAGTCATTGGATCTCCTCAAGCTATTAAACTTCTGCAAAAGAGGGCTAAGCTCTGATACCAATTGTTAGGTCCTAGAGGCAACTGAGAGGGTGGGGGGTGAATCAGTTGTCAAATAAATTCAAACCAAAACAACTTAACCAACTTATTGCTTAATACTGGTAAACCAGTCTTTTATACTGGTAGATAGTTTTATCAGTTAATTGCAATACCGGTAAAGATTAATGCATGAAACAAAAAGACAAAGTCATCCACAACACTTGACACCAATATTTGTATGTGGAAACCCTATAAGGGGAAAAATGATGGTAGGAAACCTTACCCACAATCAGATGATACTAGTGTAGATCATAAGTGTATACAAATGGGGTCTGCATATGCAGAAAGGCCAAGTGCCTAGAGCTCACTGCTCAAACACAAAATAGGAGTCACACTGACTACAATTGGATGGTTAAATCTAATAAGAATGTACTCCTCAAAATAGCATCTTCATATGTTGGATTCGGTATCAGTGTAGTTCTGATATGCTTTCACATAAACCTTGCTTCACCTTCAAATGATGTCTACGTGTATAGCTCTTCTTATTCTTGCATATACCTTCTCACAATTCTTCTTTACTTCCACACATAATCTTACAAATAAGATCTTACATTAATATCTTAACCTAGGACCAATTTTAGTAGCTCATCTCTAAAAGATATTACAATATATTCAATTTACAAATAAATTAATGCTTGATGCAATAACTGATTCAACATGTCAGCTTAATGCATTTACAACAATAATAAATCATTTCCATAGCATGCCATGCTGATCTGGAAAAGATAAACCTATCGGTGTATAGCCTGGACCTATTTGCCAGTAACAACAACTATGCAAATATGAATATGCCAATAATCAAACCTCCAAGACAAAGTGTCAAAATGATGTCTTTGACATAACCAAGTGTTTTCCATGCCATTCCAAGTGCCAATGATCATTATATCCTCCTGGTGTACCAGATACTGGTGACTGTGCATGAGTCATTTGCTTGCCGGTGAATGTTGCTGATTCTCCAAAGTGCTAGAGTTGATAAGTGTTAGTAGGTGTTGACATCAATGACAAAACCATACCAAAATACCAACACTAATAGACCAATTCCCTCTCTCAAGTTACCAATCTAGAAAGACTAAGAATGATGATGAGGGATTGGAAGATAGATTTGAAAACATGGGGGACATTTGGATAGAGGTTTGAGGGCATGAATTGTTCATTTTCATCTATGCTAGAAGGTTTGCAGTAGAACTAGTGTGCAGTATTTGGAAGTTGAATTTAGGGAGACTTATTGTTCCCAACGTCTTTGTGAATGTAGAGCTGATAATAGCATTGGTAGATAGGTATGACCCACAAACCCAAACCATTAGGGACTATAAAGGGAGCTACCTGTTGCCGATTAGTAAAGAGTACATTGAACAAGTTTTCGGTCTAGAATGGGGGCATGAGGATGAAGTTGATGCAAAAAATTTGGTGGATGAGTATTTAAACATGGAGAGAACATATAAACGATGGAGATTCCCACCACATAGACCAAAGACCGAAGGAGCTTTGACTTTGTTTGTAGATACCGACAAAGCCCCATTTGATGTTAACTTGTTTTCTCCCTACTTTAAGTTCACCTATTATTGTACTTCACAAGTGTTCGGCATGGAAGCCTCCCCATTAATGGAAATTGTTGCTATGGTGATTTGTTCTGAAATCGAATCAAAGGACCCAAGGACCTTTGATTATGCTTCTTACTTAGCTCATGCCATCAACCATGGGTTAGAAAAATTAAAGGGAGACATGGTTAATGTGAATTTCAGATACTACTCTCAACTTATGCATATGTTGCTATACTTTGGTCAAGATATAGGACTATGGACTCAAGGTCTGTCCATTAGGGAGTATGATAGAACAGGAATCCGCAAGCCAGTGCAATTATGGTTATCAACTTGGGACCAAAGATACATTAATAGCTAGTACATGCACTTTGAAGAACATTTTGTGAAACCATTATACAAATTGCTTGGACATCCATGTGATTTTTTACTTTCCCCTCAGGTTAAGAAATCCCTTAGACCTAAAGATTTTGATGAAGCAAAGCCACATTACCCTTAACTAGGGGGATTGTATTGTTTCTTGGATTACACATAGATTAGGGTGTATGGGTTTGAGGGAGAACCTTACTTATTGTCTGTGATTGTCCTTGACAAAATTGCTTATTTGGAAATCATTAGGCAATTGTCTATAGCTAGTGCCAAAAATCTTACAGATCATGGGAAGCAGTCAATTGTGCCTAGCTTGTTGTCCTTTTCTGGTTTTCTTGTTAAAAGTTCAAAAAGTTATGGTTTACTACAAAATAAGTTAGAATATTTCCACCTTGTGAAAGGAGACCCCGTGCCCAACTTTGATCCAGAAGGATATATGTGGGGGGATAGAATGTCACAGAGATTGAAAACCATAGAAAATGTGCCATTAATGATTGATAACTTCATTAGGAATGCGGAAAGGGAGGAAGCAATCAAGAAGAAGTCAATACATGATAAGGTAGCTAAAGCATATAAATGGAAATTGAGGAGGGGCAAGATCAACGAAGAAATCCTGGAAGCAATTGATGATCCCATGGCCAAAGCGAACAAACTAATATCTCATGAATTGGAGATTCTAGATAATGCAGTGCCATTGTATGTCTTTAGATAAAGGATTAAAGATCCTAGGGAGACTACTCCCATTGCCTGCTTATCCCCTAAATCCACTGCTGAATTTGTTAACATAGAAGAAGATGTGCCACCCACTAGGTTTGGACTTGATCACGACATGGATCTAGCAACAAGATAACCCTATGAGATAGATATTGATGATGTCATAATCCTTGAGAATGTGGAATTTGTTTCAGATCAGGATTTTGTTAACACTCCTAAGTTTGAAACCTTCTTATATCAATACAAAGCTAGGATGATCAGGCAATAGATGGGAAACATGATAGAGGAATACACTCTATGAATGTTGCAGGAGGAAATCAATGCTAAGAAAAGAGAAATGACCCCAAAAAGAGGAAGACAGATCCTCAAGGATGCCATTGTGATAATTTACCCTGGGTGGGAAATGAAAGTTGCTATTATGTTTGACAGCTTCGGGAGAAAGCAACACAATGACAAGCAATTATTACCTGAGAAGGTTGATAGGATCTTTATAGGTTTAGGGTATGATCTAGAGTAGAAGGCCTTATTGCTATGGGCTCTATATCCAAGAGGCAATAGATCCCTATTGGTAGACACAGATGAAGCATTTGGCCACCTCATGATCCATCAAGTTGGAAAAATAAACCCTAGTATCATTGCCTAGTTAAACCTTGATGTTTCGAAGATAAACAAAGAACAAGTTGAGATCTTGGTGAGGGAAAACCAAACTGTCAAAGGCCTTTATGAGAAAGCACAGGAAGAGAAACAATATTGGTAGGATAAGGCATTATAGTTGGAATCGGCCCCAAGGATTACAGAGGCTAGACTTGCTACTTATGAAACTGATAAAGATATACTTGAAACAATCCAAGATGCTTCATATTGGAGGCATAAGAGTGAGAAGGGGAATAGATTGCTCAAAGCTACACAGGCTCGCACTGTCAAGCTTGTTAATGACATAGTTGATGCTTTTTTTAAGGTTAAGCTAAAGTATTCTAAAGACTTCTGGAAGATGCACACTGGCACCATCAAAGCATACATAGATCATATGAGGTTGCACGAACAGATCCAGGAGATCATGACCACTCACAACTCTATGACTCTAGAGGATAAGAATGAAGCAGATACCCTATTGAAGGCACACAATGAATTTGGGGACAAGTTGAAAAATTCCATCCAATTCCTGGAGAATGAACAATCGATCCAATTGCCAGCCATGTTCTATGATGGAGAACTCATATTGTTGGGAGACTAGAAACTTTAATTGACAGGTTTCATGAGCACAACCAGAGGACTAGTCGATGAGGATGGGGATCTAGCTCCATATGGGATCCAGGTGATAGAGAGATCATATACCATGGAGAGCGCAATGAAGAAATGGACCTCAAACTTCCAGTGTTATCAAGATAATGATTATATCAATCATATTGGCATACTTAATTCGTTTATGTCTAAGTTTAACAAACTATATTTGTTTAGTTCAAAAGGGGTGCACCCCTTCATTTCAAAAGACTTATGATTCTCATATATATGAGAAGGTTTTGTAATATTAGTCATCATTAAATAGTTTTATATCTCTGCAAGAATTTATCAAGACTTTGTTAATGCAATACAATAGACTTTTCTTTCTTTTGTGCAAGTTGTAGAACATATTATCATGGGTATCAATTCCTTGTGCTATTATCTACAATAGATAAGGTTTCTTGAATTTCTTGGTGTGGAATACTGGTGAATGTAATGTCCCTTCTTATGAATTCTTAAGAATAAGAAATTATTTAATCACAAATGACATCTTTTTTTAAGTAATTAACTCAAAACCTTCATGAGAACTGATATATACAATAGTAGTTACCACTTACACTAAGAATGATGGTTATAATCTTCTATATCGATATAATTATCCCTCTAATTGGTACAATTGATATCTGAAGTGATATATGATCTACAACTACTTTTGGGTTACAATGAAAGTGATACTTGGAACTCATAATGTATGGTCCTTATCAAACTGATAACATATAATATATTTTCTATGTCTAAAATAGCCATGGGGGTTATGCAATGACAATATTTTGGTTAATATTATGGACATACCATTCTACTGTCCCTGATAGAACTATAAACTTATGCTATCAGTATTTTCTTTGTCTTTTATGGGGATGATGATTATTTGTTGTGTCTAATTATTCCTTTGAAGTATGCAAATAATGGTAATGTAGCGTCGTAAATTGTACGCACTTGCTAGGGTGGTACAATTTCACACCTAGTTTAGCACCCGCTTTGGCGCATTTTGCATTTTGCATTGCATTTCCCCTTTAGCACTTAATTAATTAAATTAATTAGGTCTAAGGTCATATTTCATCATCTTCCATATCATAAAGTTGGGCCCTTTCATTAAAGTGTGCCCCTTTCATTTTATTCTTCCAATACATCATTTAATCAAAAACCCTAATTAGGTCCTATTTTGAACTTGGGGGCTTGATTTCAGGGGTCAAAACATCTTGAAATCACCTATAACTTCGGGATTCGCTCTAAAATCATCATATCCAACAGCCCTGAAAATTTGGTGAAAAGTTGTTGGGACCGTGGCGCCCGGAGTGCACACGGTCCCGGACATTTTTCCTGAAATTTTGGGAGCGCAATCCAATCATAAAATAAAACTTAACCCCAAGAAATTGGTGGGAGATTCAATCTCTAGGTCGGCCAAAAGTTGAAATTAAGATCTAGGGTTTCATATATAAGAGCTCTCTTTCTTCATTTGAAAGGATCCGATTTTTGGTTTCAAGGGACCTTCTATGCAGCGAAAGAGAAGATCTTTGAAGACTTCAACAACATTCAACATCCATCCATCAAGAATTCATCAATTTCATTCATTCATTTAGGGCTTTGAAGACATTGAGAGCAATAGGGGATTACCGACTGAAGATTGGCTTGTACCCCTCCCTTGGGGTTGGGTATGATTTCATGTTGTTTTCATGTCTCTGCATAAGCCTCATTATATCATTTGTATCCATGCTTTAGATCACTTTGCATCTTGATTTGGAGCATTTACATTATCATTTACAAGCAATTAGGGTTTACTTTCTAGGTTGCTCTAGTTTGCTTACTTGCATTTTAGGATCTTGCACACACACAAGGTCTGCACACACACTACTTTTACAATACAACTTGGCTATTCGTGGAGGTGGAAATAACCAAAGTGGGGGTTTGACTAAGGCAAAACCCTATATATCCACCCTACAACCCTTTTCAGATATAAGTGCAGATTTCTGAACTCAAAGGACGCCGCAAGTTGCAGATCCGACGGGAGCAGACTGAGACAGGACAACACACCAAATTGCAGAGAAGAAACCCAGGACAGGGGCGTGGGGCACCCTGGTCCTGCCAGGACAGGGGCGCTGGGTGCCCTGGTCCCTCGGATAGGGGCACTGGGCACCCTGGTCCTTCTATCAGATAGCAATTTTCAGCATTTTTGATAGCTTTTCAGGTTGCAAAACAGCAGTTTCAGGAGCAGTTTCAGGGGCAGAATCAGGACGGTGGTGCCCGTGTCCCCGTCTCGAACATTTTCACTCATATTTTAACACTGGGTACACATTTACATTCTTTTCTTGTCCTTGTGTTTATAGCTTTCCATTGTTTAAGTTCAATTCTGCAATCTTGTTATTAGTTCATACTTGCACTTTCGGGTTAGGGATTGAACTTGCATCATTTTATCTTTCAATTGCAACAAAGGAATAGAAATCCTAATAGGTATCCCATGGCTCTCTCTTCCACAAAAATAAGTAGCCAATTGTGTGATACCTCTAGGCTCTTTCGTATTCCACAAGTGTGTGGTTGAAAGTGAGATTAGGGCATGTTTGCTTAGTGTCACTTTTTCTCCTACACATTTTGGTAAACCCCACGTGAACTCCAATCTTCTCTAATTCTGATTTATGTTTTCAAATTTGGGTGTTTAGGCTATTTCAAATTCAAATTTGTATTTACAAGTCTTAATTTCTTGCAAGATTCAAAAAATTTAGAGGAAATTTTTTGCTAAAACCCTAATTTTTCAATTCAAAGTTGAACTTCTGGATAGCTTTATTGGGATCAATAATTTCAAATCTGATTTAGGAACTCATTTGAACCATAAATTTCATTTTCTAAATCTACATTCTAAGTGCTTGCATTGGTTAAAATTAAACATTTTCTTCTATTTTGCATGTGTTATCATTTGAAAGAGGAAGATTGTTATCATGATGCATTCATTTCATAGATGTGATAGTGGGTTAGCTTCCCTTGTTTCAATTTTTCCTCCTCCTAAAGAACTTCCCCCCATCTATAACAAAATTTTAGTGCCTAAAATAGTTGTCACCAATCCCTTTGAGACTCTCCCATGCTCTAAGGATGAAGACTTTAAGAGTGATCTTGACAATTCTCCTAAAATGTGCCCTTCCTATTTAGCTATCCTAGAGGAAGAGAATGATATCATAAACACCTTTCTTAATGTTACTTCACCTTCCCTACATGATGCCTCTCTAAGTGAAAAGGTATTGATGGACATTGACTTATTTTCTCCTAAAGTTGGTCCTTCCAATGGGGGCATGTTAGTGCAACAAGAGGTTATGAACACTTTTTTCAAAGATCTCCTTCCTAAGCATGAATCTTTGGAGAAGTATGTTCATGTTCCTCCTAAAAAACACTCCCTTCATGAGGATTCTTTTGTGCAATAAGATGACATTATCCCTACATTTCCTAGTGATGGCATTTCCTTTTCCAACAAAATTCCCACTAGAGATGATGAATTAATGATAAATGCTTACCCTTCTCCTAAAGTTTGTCTTACCCATAAGCATCCCTTAGAGAAAGAAGATGAAATAATAAACAATTTCCTTAATTCTCTCTCCCCTAAAGATCATATTGAACATATTTTGAGGAAAGAGGACGAGTTTAATATATCTATTGATGCTCTCTCTCCTAAGGAGGAGGAATTAATAAACAATGTTATCTTCTCTCCTGAAATTGATAATACTTCAAACATTCCTTTCAACAACCTCACTATTTGGGATGAACCATTAGAAGAAGGTGTAGATTATTCTCTACCCCGTGAGAGAACCCTAGCCAAAGGGGATGAAATCAAGATTGAAAACTCCCTTGATAGTTTCTCACCTTCCTTGAATCTCAATTATTCTCTCTAAAAATAAAGCATCTCCCCCTCCTCAACTTGGTTCTACTCATAAGGATACCCTAGTTCAAAGCAAGATGGTTAACATCTCTTTCAAAGATCTCCCTCTCAAAAGTGATACTTTAGAGAGTAATTTTGATCCTTCTCCTAGAGAGTTTATTCCCCATTTAGATCCTTTGATGATAGAGGATGATATGACCTTTCCTAGTATTACTTTTCCTACTAGAACATCAATGCCTACCCCTTGTCTCTCTCCTAAAATTGATTTAATCCATGATAATATTTTAGTGCATGAGAAGACTATCAATAATTCTTCCAACACTTTTGTTCATTCCTCTAAACCATCCTCAATAAATATGATACATGTGAATGGGACACCTAACAAACCTCTCTTCACTATCCAAGGTGCTTGTCCTTCTCAAAATTCTCAACCTTTAAATAAGCCTATCTTAGTGGTTCAAGGTGGTCATGCTAATGATTCTTTTTGCACTCCTAAGAAACCTATTATTACTGTGCAAGGAGGTTATTCTACTAAGAGCCCTTATGAGTATGCTAAGCAGCTGACTAGAGAGAGTTATCATGCGGTTGCTCATACCTATAACACAAGAAACAATAGGCAACCTAATCCTCCTCCAGTTATCCCAACTTCACTTCCTCCTCCCCAACCTATTCTTCCTCAAGCTCCTCATATTTCACAAATCCTTAGTAAGGATTATGATCTTATTGAACAACTTAAAACTACTCCGGCAAAGATATCCCTTTGGGGTTTGATCCAAACTTCTTCTGCTCATCATGGAATGTTACGAGATGCCTTGAAAGATTTGAATGTTCCTCCACCTAATACATCTAGTAATATAGTATCTTTGGTTAACTCTGTGATGAATCCTAAAGCTCAAATTGTGTTTACTCAAGATGAATTTCCTACTAGTGAAATTCAACATCAATATGATCCCTTGATGATTGTGGTTATCATAAATGACACTGCTATAAGACGAACACTGGTAGATAATGGCTCTGGCCTTAATGTGTGTAGCATTAATCTATTGCATAAGATGAATGTGGATACATCCCTTATTGAGCCTGACTCTCGTCCCATTCGAGGCTTTGATAATGTGGCTAAGTCTTCATTAGGTATTATCACCTTACCCATCACAGTGGGTCCTGTTACTTTGCCTACTCCTATCCATGTTATGTCAGGAAATCTAACATACAACTTGTTATTAGGGAGACCTTGGATTCACAGTATGCAAGTTGTCCCCTCTACATTGCATAGACAAGTTAAATTTATTTATAACAATAAGACATATACCTTGATAGGTGATACTAATTTTCAAGCTTGTTTGCAAACATCTACTTCCAAAGGGAGTTCTTCTAAACCTTCCTCTTCTAGTGATGACTCTTTAAACAAGATACCTATGGACGGATCACCACCCTCTGATAATCAAAATTCTTTGGATGAGCCTAAAGTTCCTGAAGAAAATTCTTCTCAACTCGAATCTACACATGAGAGGGCTTTTGATCCTGAGAAGGTTCTCGCAGAAGACGATTGGGGATCTCTTGATTTTAATCCCACCTTTGTAGGTGAGTATAAGGTTCCTCCTAGAGCGCTTAAAGTTAAAGAGAAGGAAGAAACTAAAAATCAATCAATCTTACCTGAACCTATGAACAATAATTTTGTGGCTACTTCTCAAACTTCTTCTCCTCACACCTCTAATTCTGAAGGATTTGATTCTTTGTCTTATGAAAAACCACCTTCTCTTTTTGAAATGGCTAATCGTTATGGTCATGGTTTTCATATTTTGGCTAAGAGTGGCTATAGTGGAAATGGTTGTGGCACAAATGAACAAGGAATTAAAGTTCCTTTAGAACATAACATGCATGAATATTCATTTGGACTTGGATATAATCTTTCTAAGCCCACCAAAGCATCTAAAAGACCATCTCTCAATGTGAATGCTATATTTAGTAGTGATGATGATCTCATTCCAACTAAATCATCTTCTACTTCTATCAACTCTCATTCCCCTCATAAGGAAATCTGGGCGATGAACAAATCTCTTTATGAATCCCCTCAAATTTCTAAATCCACTTATGAATATTTATCTCCTATTCATCATAAAGTCCTTTCCTCCAGGGATAAGGCTCTAATAAATTACACGCATCCCTCTTCTAAGATTTCTTGTGACTTTTCCTCTTCAATTTTTATCATTTTATACATGTTTTTGATCTCACTTATAGTCGAGCATTTAGCATGTCATATTCAAATACCTCATTCAGTCTATCATGTCTTTAAATAACATTAATGGCTATTATGTTGCTTATCATTATGTGACACTGGTAGCTCATTTACTGGGGGCTCATTGTCATTCATGATGGTACAATTTCAAGTGCAATCATATTTTTGAAGCAACATAATAGCCTAATTTTCTATGTTATCTCTTATTCCTATGGGGACAAGAGTGATTTCATATATCTCTTCTTTTTATGGTTAAAATTTCCCTTTGGAGTAATAGTGTGGAAATATTGATCATCCTTTCTTTAGAATCCTCTTTTCCTAGATATGGGAGAAGATGTGTATTCTCTTTCTTATCCTACCCACTTCTTGTGAGGAGCATTTTACATACACTAATGTCTTGCTTGCATGAACTCATGTGAGTATGTAGTACATTTTGCTTATGTATAAATCTCTCCCTAGAAGATTGTGTAAGTCCTTCTCATTATCCTTATCCTTGGGAGGCAATTATCTTTCCTTATTTTTATCCAACGATCCACTTTTTCCTATTTCGTGGATGGTGTGAACTTTATTACTTGATGTTATTCCTTGTATGCATTTGTTGTTGTTTGTTCGGGGATTCTCTCTTACAAGAGGTGTAAGTCCTTGACTACAACCTCTTTTGCACTTGGTAAAATACATCCATAATGAATTCACTCTCCCAATTGGGTTAAAAAGAGCATCATCCTTCATTAAGAATCACTTTCACCTCGCAAAAGAAGGAAGTATTGCATTCTTATTCTCTTCTTTGTCTTATTCTAGAAGATGTTATATTTGTCTGAGACAATTCCTCTTGGGGATAGGTGTCTGTTGTACAGAGATCTCTTCTCCTCTAAGGATCTCCTTTACACATACTACCGGATATCCCTTTTCAACTATCTTATCCTTGCTTAAAGAGTGCAAAACTCTCTTGCTTAGATCTATGACATTGTTGCATTTTTGGGTATCTTCTTTTGTAATAAAGGTAGGTATCCTTGTTCTACTTTACTTATGACATAAACATTACACTTTTTGAGCAATGGGTCATTCTCGGAACTAGACCACAGACTCTTAGAGTGAGATGTCTCCATTTTTTCTTTTATGCAAGGTGATTATTCTCGGAACTAGAGCACAAACTCTTAGAGCGAGATGTCACGCTTTTGTACTATACATATACAGGTTGTAGCATACTCGGGCATAGACTCCTCTGAGGTTCTTCTAACCTCCCTTACACACACATGCACGAGGTTGAGTGGAACTAGCGGCATAAGGCTAGACTTTCTCACTCTCCTCCCTTACATGGATCACCTAGACAGACTCTAGGGGCTAGTTTTCCATGTCCTTTTTTCCCATGGATCACCTAGACAAGATCTAGGGGCGAGAAGTCCATGTTTTCTCTCTCACTATTCTTCTCATGGATCACCAATGTGTGTATCCATGCTTTTTTTTCCCTTCTTTTCTTCTTTTTGCATTTTGTTTCCATTTACATCCTTCATCTTGTGTTAGAGAACTCTTAAATCCTCACATTCTTTGTTGTGTTGGAATTGCGATTTAGTCCTCTTTCTTACCAAATGATTCTCCATTAGCTTTTGATCTCATATCAAATCTTCTTGTGAGCATTTGTCATCAATATTCTTTAACAATTCGAAGTGGTAAACATGATACCCTGTTTCAACTCACTAAAATTAGCAAGCCGAAACAGGGGGGGCATATAGCTACCCTCGAATTTTCATCACCTTCCTTAGTAAGCATTAGGTGATTTTGTGATCTAACATGTGTTTTGTAGGGTGCGGTTCCTAACTGTGTACTGCAGATACCGCTGGGGGCTTCGTTCGACAGACTTATGGATATATCCTTTTTCAAATAATGTTTACTTTTCTGTACTTTAGCTTGCATATGCACATAGTACTCATATGACCGCTAAAGTGGGGGCTAAATGTAGCATCGTAAATTGTATGCACTTGCTAGGGTGGTACAATTTCACACCTAGTTTAGCACCCGCCTTGGTGCATTTTGCATTTTGCATTGCATTTCCCCTTTAGCACTTAATTAATTAAATTAATTAGGTCTAAGGTCCTATTTCATCATCTTCCATATCATAAAGTTGGGCCCTTTCATTAAAGTGTGCCCCTTTCATTTTATTCTTCCAATACATCATTTAATCAAAAACCCTAATTAGGTCCTATTTTGAACTTGGGGGCTTGATTTCGGGGGTCAAAACATCTCGAAATCACCTGTAAATTTGGGATTCACTCTAAAATCATCATATCCAACGGCCCTGAAAATTTGGTGAAAAGTTGTTGGGACCATGGTGCCCGGAGTGCACACGGTCCCAGACATTTTTCCCAAAATTTTGGGAGCACAATCCAATCATAAAATAAAGCTTAACCCCAAGAAATTGGTGGGAGATTCAATCTCTAGGTCAGCCAAAAGTTGAAATTAAGATCTAGGGTTTCATACATAAGAGCTCTCTTTCTTCATTTGAAAGGATCCGGTTTTTGGTTTCAAGGGACCTTCTATGCAGCGAAAGAGAAGATCTTTGAAGACTTCAACAACATTCAACATCCATCCATCAAGCATTCATCAATTTCATTCATTCATTTATGGCTTTGAAGACATTGAAGAGCAATAGGGGATTACCGATTGAAGATTGGCTTGTACCCCTCCCTTGGGGTTGGGTATGATTTCATGTTGTTTTCATGTCTTTGCATAAGCCTCATTATATCATTTGTATCCATGCTTTAGATCACTTTGCATCTTGATTTGGAGCATTTACATTATCATTTACAAGCAATTAGGGTTTACTTTCTAGGTTGCTCTAGTTTGCTTACTTGCATTTTAGGATCTTGCACACACACAAGATCTGCACACACACTACTTTTACAATACAACTTGGCTATTCATGGAGGTGGAAATCACCAAAGTGGGGGTTTGACTAAGGCAAAACCCTATATAGCCGCCCTACAACCCTTTTCAGATATAAGTGTAGATTTTCGAACTCAAAGGATGCCGCAAGTTGCAGATCTGACGGGAGCAGACTGAGACAGGACAACACACCAAATTGCAGAGCAAAAACCCAGGACAGGGGCATGGGGTGCCCTGGTCCTGCTAGGACAGGGGCGCTAGGCACCCTGGTCCCTGGGACAGGGGCGCTGGGCACCCTGGTCCTTCTATCAGACAGCAATTTTCAGTATTTTTGATAGCTTTTCAGGTTGCAAAACAGCAGTTTCAGGAGCAATTTCAGGGGCAGAATCAGGACGGTGGCGCCCGCGTCCCCATCCCGAACATTTTCACTCATATTTTAACACTGGGTATGCATTTACATTCTTGTCTTGTCCTTGTGTTTACAGCTTTCCATTGTTTAAGTTCAATTCTGCAATCTTGTTATTAGTTCATACTTGCACTTTGGGGTTAGGGATTGAACTTGCATCATTTTATCTTTCAATTGCAACAAAGGAATAGAAATTCTAATAGGTAGCCCGTGGCTCTCTCTTCCACAAAAAGAAGTAGCCAATTGTGTGATACCTCTAGGCTCTTTCGTATTCCACAAATGTGTGGTTGAAAGTGAGATTAGGGCATGTTTGCTTAGTGTCACTTTTTCTCCTACACAGGTATTGTTTCTAATTGTTGACTTTTAATCGTGCCACCTAGATATGCAAATGGTAGTTGCTTGCTTTGGGCTGATTTAACCACAGATACCAGTAAAAATAATTAGAAAAACCTTATTTGTACTGCAAAGATCAGTTATCTGTGATCAAACTCATGTATGGAATCTTATCTAATAGTCAAAAAATTTAAAAGTTATTGTATATTAAATGGTTCATATAAATTGTCTTTGTTATATGTCAAATGATCAAACTTAAATACATGTCCATTAATTTCCTAGTCATCATGCTCTCGGAATGAGTTGCAAACTTGTGTTGTGAATAGGGGCCAAAGATTTTGTAATGTTCCTTATTCGATGTTGTCAGAGTTCAAATTATTTATCAATCACTAAAGAATAAATTATCAATTTATCATACTAGATAATTAATTCTTTCATCCCTATTCCTTAATTCTTAATTCAATGTACCAACCTCTATTACTACTTCAGCTTTAAGGAAGGAGGAGGATATGTATGTTACCAAAGTGCTTAGAGACCAAATAAAATAGGTTCCCTCAAAGTTTATAGATCCAAGCTCTTACCTATGTTGGGTCTATACCCTCAAGGCTTATGGGTCGTTGATCCCCACCCTCTCTTGGGACTTAACCTATTTCTTGGATTTAGACTGCCCCTCTTTGAAACATCTCATTCCCATCTTCTTAAGTACTGGCATACTAATTTCTTATGTATTATAAATATATATTATTATTCATTATTAAATTATATTTCAAAGTAGGGACATTATAGTGAATGTTATCTTTAATTTGATTAAATATTCAATTTGATCATTAGAAGTATGTTGGCACAAAAGAAAAAACAAGTACTAAAAGACAAAAGAAAAGTAAAGGTTTCATAGCACTGACCTCAAGTTCAACACAACTACTACTATGAATATCATTCACATACTGCTTGAATTCATCATCATCACTATCAATATCGACAACTCTATTGACATCAAGGTGTTTTTGTTTTTTTGTTTCTTTGATAAAATTTCTCTACATGTAGTTTAAAAAATTATCCATATGAGGAGTAATTCATTTAAAAAATAGTCAAAAAAAGACAAAATTTCATAGATTCTTTGTTCTATATATGATCAAAATACATTTGCATACATATTCAAAATACAATATAGAGATGATATAGGTGAGAATCAAAATATTGAGGGATAGACTCCTACATGATCTAAATCCCTAGAATCATGGTCATTCCATGCAGAAATTATAGGCTTAACAGAGGCAACCAATTGCAAAAATTTCTCAATGAGATTGTGTAAGCAACTCATCATAGCTTCTAACCCTTCATTTGAGTTGACATGATTTTGTGAGGTTCTTAGTGGATGTGAAATCTCTATGGATGAACTAGATTTGCACTTCATACTATTAGTCCCAACCGGTGCTGAGAGGGGAGGGGTGAATCAGCACTTTACTAGTTTTACAAAATTAAAACTTTTAACTTAAGTTTGTACTAACTTAACATTCATCAATATAAATAATTACCGTAGAAGAATATGCATGCATGAAAAGATACACAAAGACACAAAGATTTATCTCATGGAAACCCAAATGGGAGAAAACCATGATGTGAGTAGGAACTCACAAAATTTGTACTCTTCTAGAGTACGTCTAGTGAGGAGCCATCCCTGTTAGGAGATTACAAAGATACTATTAGGTGCCAACTGGCTAAAGGATTTTGATTAAGGCTTGTCAGTGCCTTTACCCTATTAAAGGTCTTAAAATCATCAATTAAGATGACACCCGGTTAAGGGGTTTTTACAATGGGACTTGTTAAAGTCCACCCTATTAAGGGATTTTAGTTGTAATGGGTAGAAGGCAATAGAAAGATGATCTTCTAGAGTGGCTACCAATAGATTGGTTAGATCACACTAACAATCATACTCTATCTACATTGGTTGTGTCTGCTCTGCACAACACCAATTTCCTGAATATACCTTCGGCTCTGCACTCTACCGATTTACTGATCCTCGGCTCTACACTCTGTGACTCCTCTGTTCCTTGGCTTTGCACTCTGTTCTACTCCCCCTGTGTTCACTTTCACATATCTCTTTTCACTTGTACAACAACCTCATCAAAATGAATTAAGTGAATTTATTAACCTTTGATTTTGTCGCCAAATTTCCCTCTAAAACATCAGATTCAAAATTATGTCATCATGCAATAAATCACTCTCTAGAAATAGTTCTAGGAATCTCTGTCAAAACAATCATTCATGTTGATAAGTCTATCGATTGACTAGAGAAGACTGTTGGTTTAATTGGATGTTTAACTGAACGTTACCAAGTCTATTGGTTAAAGACTTTGTCGGTGTACTAATCAAAATCTGCCTAGTTGATTACCTCCTATATACTGATCTATTCACTACTTAGCCGGTTGACCTCTTTTGTGCTGGTCTACTCACTACTTGTCAGTTGACCTTCTATGTGTCGGTCTACTCACTGCTTGTCAGTTGACCTCTTGTGTGTTGATCTACTTACTGCTTTCCCTATCTACACATTGCTTAGTCGGTTAACCTTTATATACTGATCTGCTTACTATCGATAGGCTGTGAAGACTTGGAAGATGATTTTGCCAACAATGACAACCATATCATTCACCGGTCATACAAAATGCACCAAAATGCTAACAAACTCCCCCTTTGGCATTGGTGGCAAATACTACAAAAATGTGCCAGTTTTGGCCCCTATTTCTAACCCCTCTAACTCACAAAGTACAAATCTCCAAAACACCCCCTTTTGCCATCAATGGAAAAGACTATACAAAATAATTTGTCAAAGTAAAGCAAAAATCTCTTTGGAATTTTCTCAAGCTATTTTCAAAGAGGATTCCTATGAAGATGTTACTTGTTTTAGGGTGGTGAAGTGTCCATGCAAAACTGTAATAAAAACCTCCATATCATCAACTGTCTTGCAATCAAGTTCACCTATAAGGTGTTCTGCTTCTTTAATATTCATTTGCATGAAATCAATAATTGGTGCTAGATAGCACTATAGCTCTAACAAACTAAGACCTTGTTTGTCCTCTTTTTCTTTCAACCTTTTGATTTCATGATTAATTTGTTTGACCTTGCCAGTAAAAGTTGATGTTGAACTAGTAAGAGGATCAAAAGAACTTATTAGATCTTGAATTTCTTTTTGAGTCTGATTTCTTTTGTCTTCTAGATCTTTTATTAAATTGGTAAAACTTGAATATTTGACAAGTAATTGATCAACTTCTTGTAGAATATTTTTAACATCTTCTGTTCGGGTGGAGAGGGCAACTTTTCCAATTGATATTTGTTCCATCAAATTTTCTCCTCTCTTTGATTCATATTGCCTTACTGCAACCTTCTCTAGATCGGTTGCATCTAAATTGATTATTTTAACAAGAGTACTCAACTAATCAATGATGGGTGCAGTATCATCAATTGAAATATTAGGAATTAGATCAAATAGAATAGTCTTGGCAGAATTGAGAATTGTTGCCTTCTTTTTCTTTGCTTTCAATTTAGCCTTTTCAGCTTGAATTTTCAGTTTTTCTGAGACTTTCATCAATTGCTTGGGAGTCATTTTCTTTTAGTTCAATGACTGATTCTCCCTCTTTTTCCTCCTCTGTTACATCTTCCTTTTCTGTAGTCTCAACCTTTGAACTAACTGTGGTGATGATTTTTACCTTCCTCTTTTCACTTTCATTATCTAAGTCTAACTTCCTCTTTGTTGGAGGAGTATCCATCATTGTTTTCTTATCTTCTACTTTATTCTCTTCCTCTTTTCCTTCTTCTGGCATAATAGGATTTGGTTTCAATGAAGTTCTGTGAGGTGTATCCTCATAAGGAATGTCTTCAACTATCACTTCATCTTGACCAGAAAGCTTAGTTTGATTAGCTTCCTTCACCAGTATAGTGTGAACCAATTGCTCAACATCCTTTGTTAGATTGGGAATGTATGACACAACATTTCCTATGATCTCATTAACTGAGAAAACATCAAAACCTTTAGTAGAGTCTTTTTCCTTACCTTTTTCTTTGTCAAGGGTAGCTACACCTTGGTCCTGTTTTGTTTCCTTTGCTATTTCTTCTTTAGTTCCTTTTGCTGATTCATGATTTTCTTCCACAAGGAAACACCTTCTTTGTGCACTCCTTGAACTTCACCTACTGCCACTCTCCCAGTTCTATTTCTTATCCTAAAATGTTGAATACATGCTTCAACCACTAGTGAAGCTTGATCAAGGTCTAAATCATGTTGCACTTCCATGAGTGCTTTTATTATGTGTTCTTTCTCAATAGCCAGAGTTGCTTTCCATTTCCCTTCAATTTGATCTTGCAAATCTGATGGGATTATTCCATATAATTCACTGGGAGTCCTACAAAACTTGTGCAAGTTCCAGATCAGGGCTTCTTTGATTTTCCTTTTGTCTTCTTCATTACAAAGGGAATATGTTTTCCCAACACCAGATAGGCCTCCAAATTCTTTGATCCCATGGACCAATTCATCAATTGTTGGGGCTTTGTTTCTTCCACTTCTTCTAACCTCTTTAATTTCCACATTTGATTGGGTGGTAGTGATATCACCCTTATTTTCATCCTTTTTGAGCTTTGTATCAACTTTTCCTTCACTCCTACCAGTCTATCTTTACTTGGGGAAGATACAGGAGTACCTAAATCCTTTTCTTTTGTATATGTTGTATGCTTGGTTGTTGTAGTCCCAATCATTCTTCTTACTTTTCTTTTCATGATTAGCACCTAAAGTTCCTTTTTTATTTTGGAGCTTTCCTCCTCACAGGTTCCAAATCTCTTTGCCTTTGAGTCTACTAGTTTGGACAGTAGCATATTGACATGTATTTTAACAATGTCTATTGCAACCTCATAGCCCATAGGTGGAACCCAAAAGGTTCTGGGTTGAACTGCTTGAATGATACAACAATTTGTGTCTACAAGAAAACAAATGTTATCTTTGTATTTCTGCACTATGCCGGTTGGAATTCTTTCCCTCTTGTGCATCCTAATTTGAAATTCCTTAAAGTATCCCCACATTGTTTCACCAAACCTATCTCCTAGATCCCTAATCATTTCACCTATCCGAACCATGATAGGTTTATCTTTAGACCATACTACATTACCTTTACCAGGGAAAAAGTTTTGCACATAGAAAAATATACATACCAGTAGTGAGCCATGTTTGAAGGATTGCTTCTTGTCCTTCTTAATTCTCTCCAAGTTCACCATAAATTGTCTTTTGATCATCTCACAAATATCATAGGTTGCATCCTCCTTAATAATTTTATAGGCAACATATATGGTACCACTCGGCACACTATTCATTTGGCTTGATTGATATACCCTATAACCCAGCATGACAGAGGCAAATATTACTTTAACATCCTCACTATGAGTGATTATCATTGCTCTACTATCACATTGAGATTTGGTTAACCGAGTGACTTTATTTGATGAAATTATTCTTAGGGTTAATGCTTTACCAGTTGCACTAAACCCTATAACTCTTCGAATCACATTCTTTGTGATCTTGATTGGTGCTTGAGTTTCTAACCACAAGAATTGATCATGAAATTTGATCAGTACATACCTAACCTAGTTGGCATGAAATTGATTGGGAAAATTGACAGTATTAGAAAAACCCTTGGTCTTCAGAGGTAGATATTTTTCCTTCAACTGATCAACAACACAGAACCCTTTAAATTCATTTCAAATGAATTTGTCTCCAAGTTCTTTGAGCTTGCAATGAATGTAGGAGCGAATATCTTCAACCTATAATACACTGGAGGGCACAAATGATAAGACATCAGTCATGTCTATCTCACTGGCTTTCATCAAATGTAGCTTGAACTCAAGTTGGGGTTCTTTGATAGCTTCAACCAACCCAGGAGTCAATATTAGTGCTGCCATGATGACCTTCAAATAAACTTTTCTCAAACGGGGTTTTAATACCTTCTTCTCAGAAATATCAACCACCACTATCACTCTGCTTGAACTTTCCGCACAAATATTACTAACAAGATTTCAATCTCCTTTGATCGCACAAGAAATCGAGAAAGTTCACAAGAAATCAAGGTAAACTAAATGTGTTGGCATTTCCTTATTTATCCATTGAGATTTATTGGTGTTAAGATACAATGGTTAGATTAGAAACTTATAACTTAAAGTAAATCGATTTTCCTGTTACTGATTGTTTGTTACCGATATCAATACACAGAAAATTAACTCAAAAGACATTCTTTAACCAAGAACTTTTAGACTAACTTTTATGCATCTCAACTATGTAGATAGACATAACCTTATATTGGTAAAGGGGATACAAAAATAATCTTACCATATGTGCTCCCTCTGGGCATCAGTATGCCTAGTTAGAAGAGGAACTATCATCACTTATGGATGATGACTTGGTTTCAGAATGACCTTCTCCTTCTTTCCTTTCTTCCTTCTTGATCCATGTTTTTTACATTTTATTTCTCACCTCTTCAATTGTCTTCTTTCCTTTCAGGTCATTTTTCTCTTTCTTCTTGTTAAAACGGTTCTTGTCTTCAGACCGATTATAGGATCGGTTCTTGCACTCTTTGGCTAAGTGACCAATCATATGGAAATTGAAACATGCCATACCAGTTGTCCTCCATGGCCTTGAATTATTTCTCTAGCCCATTCTCATTCTACAATTTTCTGCAACATGACCAAAATTACCACACATGGAACAGGTGGCATTTAACTGATTACTCCTTTTAATAGGACTAACTAGTTTGAATGGTGATCTTGATATATTTGACTTGAACCTGCATTCTTTAGATTTGTGTCTAAACTTATTTCATGTAAAATAATGTCCATTGAATCTTCTTCTATTTGACATACTGCTAGATTGAGATCTACACTCATAAGTAGTGTGGCCATACTTATGACAAATATGGCAGTAACCATCAAAGGTGAAAATCTTCTTTTGACTAATGGGTTTGTTTCTATAGACATCAGACTTATGACCTGGTTTACCACAATGATTACAAGAATATTTAGGAAACTTCATACCTTTCACGTCTGAATTATTCCTTCTATCATCTTTTATCCTTTTGGATTTAGATGATTCTCCAGTTTCCATAGGACATGTAGCAGAGTAACCATGACCGGTTGTTTCCTTTGTTCTTCTCTAAGCCTTCATGTATTTGTCTATCTTCTCAGAGCTTTCATTGAATTTCCTCAGCTTCTCATTTCTCTTATTTTCAGCTTTCAACTCATTCTTGAGTTGTTCATTCTCTTTGATCATCTTCTCCTTTTCCTCTATGTTGTCATGCAGATGCTTATGTATGTATTCATTCTACTGAGTGAGAATTCAGATTTCTTCATCTTTTTCAATCATGATTGCATCATTTTCTCTTAGGGAATCTTCAAAAATCCTTTTGTCTCTTTCATCTTTTGACAAAGCTTCTTATGCATCTCTTTTTCCTTCATCAGTACTTATGCTGGCTTCTAGTAACTCAGTCATCCTAAGGGCCTAACTTTCATGTTCTCTTTTGAGATGTGTGATTTCTTCAGTTAGCTTCTTGTTCTTTTCCATGAGTTCTAAGACTACTTCTTCAGCTTATTCATATCCACTATATTCAGAGAGTTGATCTATGATGTCCTGACTCTCATTTAGTTGTTGAGCTAGTTCCTTTCTTTTTGCAAGATATTTTCTCAGTCTCTCTTTCAGCTGAGCAATAATTTCATTTACTTCATCAATCTACTTCTGATACCAGTATTCTTCCATGATCTTTTTCCTCAAGCTGCCAAGCTTCACTTCAGAGGACCAGAGCTCTGATACCAATTTTTAGTCCCAACCGGTGCTGAGAGGGGAGGGGTGAATCAACACTTTACCAGTTTTACAAAATTAAAACTTTTAACTTAAGTTTTTACGAACTTAACATTCATTGATATAAATAATTACTGTAGAAGAATATGCATGCATGAAAAGATACACAGAGACACCAAGATTTATCTCGTGGAAACCCAAATGGTAGAAAACCATGGTGTGAGTAGGAACTCACAAAATTTGTACTCTTCTTGAGTACACCTAGTGAGGAGCCATCCTTGTTAGGAGATTACAAAGACACTAATAGGTGCCACCTGGTTAAGGGATTTTGATTAATGCCTGTTAGTGCCTTTACCATGTTAAATGTAGCCTTGTTAAAGGTCTTAGAATCATCAATTAAGATGACAACCGGTTAAGGGATTTTTATAATGAGACCTGTTAAAGTCCACCCTATTAAGCGATTTTAGTTGCAATGGTTAGAAAGAAACAAAAAGATGATCTGCTGGAGTGGCTACTAATAGCTTGATAAGATCACACTAACAATCATACTCTATCTACATTGGTTGTGTCTTCTCTGCACAACATTAGTTTCTTGAATATACCTTTGGCTCTGTACTCTATCGATTTACTGATCCTCGACTCTCTATTTTCGGTCCTCTATTCCTCGGCTCTACACTCTGTTCTACTCCTCCTATGTTCACTTTCACATATCTCTTTTCACTTGTACAACAACCTCATCAAAATGAATTAAGTGAATTTATTAACCTTTGATTTTGTCACCAAATTTCCCTCCAAAACATCAGATTAAAAATTCTATCACCGTGCCATAAATCACTCTCCATAAATCATTCCAGGAATCTCTATCAAAATAGTCATTCATGCCAATAAGTCCGTCGGTTGACTGGAGAAGATTGTTGGTTTAACTGGATGTTTAACTAAATGTTACCAAGTTTGTCGGCTACAGACTCTGTCGGTGTACTGATCAAATTCTGCCTAGTTGATTACATCCTCTAAACCGATCTGTTCACCGCTTAGTTGATTGACCTCTCATGTGCTCATCTACTCATTGCTTGTTGGTTGACCTCCTATGTGTCGGTCTACTCACTTCTTGTTAGTTGACCTCCTGTGTGTTGGTCTACTCACTTCTTGCCCTGTCTACACATTGCTTAGCCAGTTAACCTTTGTATACCAATCTACTTACTGTCGATAGACTGTGAAGACTTGGAAGATGATGTTGCCAATAATGACAACCATACCATTCACTAGTCATACAAAATGTACCAAAATGCTAGCACATACTACCTACTTCTCTATTACTGTTTTCCTCCTAAAATACAATGTCAATTTTAACATATAGTTAGTCCAAAAAAATTTAATTAAATAACACAATGTAGATTGAACGAAAAATCCATACACTTACTCCTAATTTGTGCGTGCCTTGCAACCTGCCTCAGCCAAATGACATATATTCAGTGCTCAAATTATCTCTTTCTCTCTTGCCTTTGTGACTCATTGTCAAATATTCTTCAGAATGTGTGCTTTCTTTCAATGCCTCCCACTGTTTTGGAGATAGAGTGGAGTAGTTAGACCTCTCTTTTCCCTCCATGATTTCTTTTCTACAATTGTATCTAAAATTGTTCATCAAAAGTCTCATCTTGTTTTTATAATATTTTTGTGATATTTGTCCACCAATAGTGTCAAAGGCATTTTCCTTTTTTTTAATAACATTTTACACACTTTGTGTATCTTGGTCTGCAAAATTTTATTTACATATATCCAAATGGGCCCTACATCTTACGCCCAACTCAGTGGCCCACCTTACAACATTTTGCCCAATGGGTTCACCATCTCTTGACACCTCAACCAAGAATTCCTTCTTCCCTTCTAATTTTCTTTCTTTTGCATTATTCTCTATAGATCTATATAAATATTGACTCAATCTCTTTCTTTTAACAAAAGCGACCACATCTTATATTAAACCACTGCTAGTATTTCTAGCTGATCCAGTACTTCCATCAAAAGTTGCAGATGCAATAGCTTCACTCTGAGCCACTGGAACTTCATGCTCCTCTACCACATTATGTGTGGCATGAGTAGATAGATCAGTAGTGGTCTCTACAAATTTCACTTCAAACACATCCTTTGAACTTGAATAAATCATCTACAAATTCATTGTTCCTTTTCTCTTGTTTTTCAATAATTTCTCTTAGACTTTGTGTTAAGAGATCACTATGTGGTATATTAGGCTACACATCACCATGCGGTATATCAGGTTGCACATCACCATGTGCTTTGTGAGATTTAATATCACCACAACTATAGTTTTCACCAATTACATTTGTTGAGTCACAAAAACATTGGCTTCTATGAGTTGGCCACATTGTATCTTTACTTTCTTTTTGTTTTTTCTCTACTTTTTCTCTGCACTATTTTTCTTAGCTGAAAAATAGAAAAATATATCATATCATGTCTTATGTACATAAAACTCTTGCCTATAAAATTTCATTAAATAGTATTACACAAATAATATACTACTTAGTGGATTTACAACTTACTTGTTTGTCAAACCTAGATGCGATAAAAAATCATTATTTTTGGCCACATGTTCTTCACGAGAGTGCTCATAATCTGTGATTGGAACTTCAGAAATATGATCACTATCATCTAATTTGTGCCTTAAATTCTTTTTCTTCATTTCCTAATGTTCGAATAAACAATAATGTATAATTATCTCATCAAACCAAACAGTTCACAAAGCATATCTCAGTGAATCATCTAGAGTAGGTATAAGGTAGTAACAAACCATACCATGATAGTGATAGAGCTAAAAGACTGTCATTATATAACAATATTAATAGATGCAGAGAATTCCATGATACAAAGATAGAGTAAAGTACAGTCTAAGATAATGGCTATCTACAAAGATATTTCATCAAATGCTTGTCTTGTAGTCATTATTGTTATAAGGCACAACTGACAGTCATAGTGTAGCATGGTTACAAAGATTAAAGCTAAAATATTCATATAGCAACTTTGTTCAACATTAAAGCTTTCAAACAAGTATTAGTTAGAAGGTTCATGTCCTTACAACATAAAACAATCTTAAAACAACATAAAAGTCTTAAATAAAAAGTCATAAAATGGGGCTTAGCAATAATCATCTGTATTGCTAGCAAGATCAGAATCTTGATCACTAGTGTCTGCATCTACTTGATTTTATTCCTCATCATCATTTGAGAAATGTAATACATTCTCTCTCCCAATTTATTTATTTGTAATTAAAATTTCTTCTTCAAACAATCCCTCATTGTCTTCATCCACTTCTTCGAATGTTTCTTGTAAATTAGCATATTTCCCATCAGGCATTACATCGACAACTTCCATGAATTTTGTTTCAAATGAGACTCTGTTTGAATGACATAAGACCATCCCAAGATTCGTACATCATCAATTAGAAATTACTGGTTAATTTGAAGAGGGCAAACATATGGCTCATCTGTCTCTGATAAAAATTGTCGTGTATTTGCACACACAAATCCATACTCATCAAATTGTACCACGGATGGTTGGATCCACTTACATTTCAATAATATAGGACTATTTTCACCAAAATCCACTTGAATAATATCTTGGATGAATCCAGCATAAAATTTCTTCTCATTTCCATGAACAAATTCAGCACTAACAACACAATCACAATTACTCTTTCCTTTGTCTTTTTCTTCCACTCTTAAGTGACTACCATAGGCCCACATTCCACTAAAACTCATAGCCCATAAATGTGGAGATTGTGAAATTTCACTTTCCTCTATTGTTATATTGTGACCTCCTCCTTTTAAATCATTTATTGCATTAGAATCCATTCTTCAAATTTTAAAAAAGAATCTCCTCCAATCAAATCATGTCAGTTGTGCTTTTGAGGTCGATGTTGCATCCAAGTTTTATTCTTTTCTTCATATTTTTTACATTAAATAATGAAGTAAAAATAGTAATATTAATAATATAAATGTGTAAATGCAATTAAGTAAATAAATTATTGTGTAATTTATTTTTTCCCTGCGCCACTTATCGAACGAAGATGTGTTTTGAAGAATAAAGGTATATATTGCACTTCTTTCTTGATATGATAGCTTGAAGTGACATCCATTGCCTTCTAATACTTCACCTACAACTCTATCATCTTTGTCATCATCACATACACGCCAATTGACATTTTTAAAATCCTTCATATATTCTGTGCAAAATCCCATGGCCTCTTGCATTGAATATCCCTCAGACATGTTTCCTTCTAGTTTTGCCCTAGTACGGACAATTATTTTCAAAACCTTCATATATCGTTCTATAGGATACATCCATCTCATTCTTATTGGGCCACAATGCTCTAGTTCATATTTCTTGTTCCAATAGACAAAGGACTTCAACAACCTCCTCCCTCAAACTATCAAAGTTTGAAGGATCTAATACATGTAAGCTCATTCTCTTTAATATTAAGCCAAACCTTATAATTGCCAATCTTGGCCCCTTTGCCAAACTTGATATATTTACCACAATAGGTAAGCTATTCTTGATTATGACATGATAGTCATGGGTATTGAGGCCTCTTAAGCTATTAATGTTAGTTTAGCTTCTGATGCTACTACTTACATATCCAGTGGGAAAGCAATTCTAAGACATCAACTGTAAGAATTGTGCACATTGTTCCTTTGTCCAGACATAAGGAGCACTAGGTTTTCTATATTTTTCATTATCATATTTTCAACCCAAATATTTCGAGGAATCTTTATTTCTTGAAAGTCTTCACGTGATGAAATAGTATCTAAGGCACCAAAAAGAGTTTCTATAATAGCATAGGCTATATTTTTCTTGGTATGCATAAAGTTAACAGTATGCCTAATGGCTATATCCTTAAAGTATGACAACTTGTACAATATGCACAACCATTTTACACTTCTTTCATTACATGGATCATTTCTAATACCTGAAATCCCATCATTTTCAATAAATGACATTCTTTTATGTCCATACTCAATAATGTAATCACCTATTATTAGCAATGGTGCTTCACTATTCTCTTCTTGACCATTGAAACATGTTTTTTGCTGATGATATGGATGATCCATTTTAAGGTAAGCATGATGTCCACAATAAATACACTTATACAAACTTCTTGAGAGCCTCACAAAATTCTTAAAGTTGCAAGCAGCACATCCATGGTATCCATGAACAAAGAGACTAGATAATGTGCCATACACAAGAAGATCATGAATCGTAAACAATAAGGAAGCTCTTAAAGTGAATTTGATTGAATGACCATCCCTTAAAGATTGAATTGCTTCAATTCCTTTCCACAATTCCATTAGCTCATCATACAATGGCTCTAGATAAGCATCTATTATTTCTAAAGTCACACTTTTCTTTCCTGGTATAATCAATGATAACATTAAGAAAAATGGTTTAGCTGCTAACTGTGGAGGCAAGTCATAATTTATTAGAAACACTGGCCAAGTTAACCATTTAGTACTTTGATCTGAGAATGGGTTCACCCCATCTAGAGCCAAACCCAACCTTATATTACAAGGATATTGAGAAAAATCAGGCCATCTATTATCAAATTCCATCCACATCCTTGAATCAGGCACATGTTGTTTTCCATTAGTGCTCTTTATTGGGACATGCCACTGCATAAGTTCAACAATGTCTCTACACCTATACATTCAAAGTAATCATGGGATTATTGGAAAGTGGCAAAGAACTTTTCTAGGAACCACAGCTAATTTCAACCCTTGTCTATACTTTGCTTCATGACATTTCAGACATTCATTGTCACTTGCAAGATTTTTGTGAAATAATACACAACCATTCACACATGTGTGGGTGTTTTCATACCCCAAGCCAAGCTTACTGATTTTCTTTTTACATTGACTTTATTTTGTTGGCAATGTGGAGTCAGTTGGTAACAATGAACTTAATAATGCCAATAGCTGATCTACACTCTCATTTGTCCAACCATGCACCACTTGCAAGTTAAGAATTTGAAGGATTGTTGTTAAATGACTTAACTTACAATTAGCATAAACAGGCTTTAAAGCATCCTCCATTGACTTGGCCCAATCATCTCTTAGACCCTCATTCAACATTTTGTCAACTTCAAACCCTTTGTCAAACATTTTTGCCTCTTCATATATGTTTGGTGCCACTTCATCTATGTTTTCTGCCACTTCATCTATGTTTGCTACCTCTTCATCTCTCACAGTTTGCAATTCTATCATATCTTCATAATAATTATAATCCCAAGGGCTTATACCATTATGCCCACAACTTATCATATGTCGATAAATCACATTTCTTTTTTTCACCTTTCCACCAAGACAATCATTACATGGACATGGATATTTGTCCAAGATTATCTCATTAGATACTCTTTCATCATGTGCATGATATTTCTCCGTAGTCAACCTTTGACACTGATCTATCTATAATATTCTACATTCTAGTATTGTTTTGAGATCTATCTTACATTCTCAGATCGTAATAGAAAGAAGAGGATACAATGAGTCATTGTTTAGAGATCTATCTTACATTCATTTGAATTTTACCTACTAATAGTGGAATATGTGTGTGTTTCCTATGAGCTTACTTTCATCAACGAGGGTTTAAAATTACCTCTGAATTTGCTGCAAAGGGCCTCACTGACTTCAAATTCGTTGCAACAAACATTGATTTCCTTGCCTTCCTTTTCCAAAGTCTCCAGGTCCTATCCACACAAGCTTTATTTCCCATGCAAGTGCTTCAATACTTCTAAAATTCCCTCTTATTATTTTTGGATTTCAAGCACAACAACATTAAATGCACCCGTTAAAGTTAGGAAATATAATTCCAATGCCACTGAAAGGTAACCCTTCCACTTTCTGATCACCAAGAGCCCAATGTGGGAAGGTGAGAGCATATGGTGACAAGGGGTTCATTATCTTTCTAATCTACTAGAAATTACAATGCAATTACAAAATTGGGTGGCAAGCTAGCCCCTTCCACTTTTTAGCGGGACAAAGAACACAAACTTGGTCGTAAACCAGCCAAGGCAACAAAGAATAATAGAAACAAATCACTCTACTACTTATGCGGCGAGAGGAATTTTAAATGAAACTATCACTCAATTGCATATCTCAGCGGGAGGACAATATCACTCAACCACTTGCTCAGTGGGAGGACAAAACTGAATTACAAACATACAAGCGGCTAAGCCATCCTCTTCCACTTGTTTAGCGGGAAATACAACATAAAATGAATTGGTCAGTAATACTAAAGCAATTCTTACAATGATAGAAATGTGAAAGGAGATAGAGTGAAGTACATATCTTATGAATTCACTAACACATTCTAACCAACAATACTACTTGTTATTCTGAAACCAAATACAAGGAAAACGCAGAACTAGCCATCTCGAAACCGACTAAATTGCTTGTAACTCACTCAAAACCCCATAGACTCATGCCAAATCAGAAGAAAATGAAGCATATGACATAAGAAAAGAAAACAAGACCTTGAAACTGCAACTAAAGAGAACCAACAACAATGCACACATCCCAATGCAATTCTGGAAATGGCAGTTTTTTCTGAATAGTTTGATTTGCAACTAAAAATTGGAGAGCTCTCCAAATACCACACCAATATAGGAGACTTATCATCTCTCCAGTATGCTTCCAATGATCCCTCACCCATAATGATGCATTCAACACACAGGTAGCTATGAGCAAAATACACATTCAACCGAAACACACCAGCAACACCAAAAAACTAGCACCACACAAATCTTCACCAACACGCCCAAAAATCACCAAAAAGCTCACAACTACACACCACAACTAGGAGTGATGTCTCACACTTGAAACTAGAAGGAAGGATCTAGGAGGTATTCACCCTCGAAGAATCTCTGGAGTCATTCTGACAGCATAACTATATATTTTCTCTGGATACCCAAATGAGGAGCACAACCTTTGTTTATATAGCTTTTCCAATCTGAAATTCAAATGAAACTGCCTCCCAATTTTGCCTCATTCCAATTGCATTTCATTTCGTGGTGGACCCAAAGTGGGGCCCACTTTCCTAAGTCAAAATCACGCCAAGGAGAGGGGCCACGATTTTTGACATTATAAACTTTATTTTTTAAATATAAAGAATGAAGTCTCCTTTTAATCTCCAAATAAATCATGTAGGCATGACTTAGGAAAAATATCATATTTTGCACAATTTCCCATAGCATCAATAAGTAATAAAATAATCAAATAATAACCTTAAGATAAGGAATAATATTTAATTGAATTTCTTATAGTTCCAGTATTGATTATTAACAGAATCTAGATGAGGTTGAGCAATGAGGATCACTGAATTGTGCTAGGATAGGACCAAATCTAGGATTGCCAAAAATAGAATGCCCCAAACTGCTACTTACTAAAAATAGTAAGTCATGAAGTAATGCTCCAAAAATTGTTATCTTCGCAACCAGAGAAAGAGCTTGATGAGCTTAGCAACTCTGTACCATCCTGATAGCCAAACCCTAACTTACTAAAAATAGTAAGTTCACATTCCACCCTTGACAAGTCTAGTCGGAAATCCAAGAAACATGAGAACCCTTAATTCACCTTTCCACATAGCCTATGGGTCTTCGGGGTAGGCCAATGGACCACTAAATGCAACATCACAAGGAAGGGGACATTACAATCCGCCTTTCCCAAAATTGCTTGTCCTCAAGCAATCACAAGCTAGGATGTTGTAAAACCTCCTCATTCTCCCAAGTAGTATCCTCCACCGATAAGTCCTTCCACTTAACCAAATACTCTTGGATGGTTCTCCTCCTGAAAAATCATTCCCTGACATCAAGGATGGTCTCAAGAACTAGCACCAATTCTCCCTCTTCATCTAAAGGAGGCAAATCAGGAGAGACTATCATATTGTTCCCAAGCACATTTTTGAGATGTGCCACGTAGAAGACATTATGTACTTGGCTACTCGCTGGCAGCTCCAACTCATAAGCCACAACTCCCACTCTCCTGATGACCTTGAATGGACCATAAAAATGTGGCTCGAGTTTTTCCGCTCCACTCTTCTTGAGAGCAGACTGTCTGAAGGGCTGAAGTCTTAGGTAGACCATATCATCAACCTCAAATGAGTGCTCAATACACTGCTGATCAACATACAACTTCTATCAGTTTTGTGCAATCTAGAGGTTGTCCTTCAATGCCTTCAAAATGTCCTGACACTGCTGAACCATATCCCTAGCCTGAGGTGCTCTACTATCTCCAAACACCAAATCAGCAAAGCTAGGGGCCTCATAGCCATAAAGTGCCATGAAAGGAGACATCCTAATGGACATGTGATAAGTGGAATTGTAGTAGTATTCACTAAGATGTAGCCATCTTACCCAAGCCTTCTACTGTTCTAAAATGTAGTTCCTCAAGAAACCCTCTAACCACTTATTTACTATCTTTGTTTGTCCATCTGTCTGAGGATGGTAACTCATGCTTGGGGTTAGAATAGTACCACATAATCTGAAAATCTCTTGCCAGAAGGAGCTTAGGAACTTGTTGTCCCTATTACTCACAATATTTTTAGGCAGTCCACGTATCCTAAAGACCTCACGGAACAACAAATCAGCAGCCTGAGCTGGTGTAAATGAGCTAGAGATGGCAAAAAAATGAGCAAATTTTGTCAATCTATCCACCACAACATAGATACAATCCTTCCCACTAGCCTTTGGCAATCCAGTGATGAAATCCATAGAGACACTTTCTCATTTTTGACTGGGAATTGGCAATTGTTGCAATAAACTAGCGGGTGTTATGTGTTCATCTTTATTCTTCTGACAAGTATGGCATTCCCTAATGTACTTCAAGACATCTCTCTTCAACCCTTTCCAAGAGAATCTCTCTTGGATCTGCTTGTAAGTCTTGAAAAAACCTTGGTGGTGAGCAAGGGGAATGTTGTGAAAAGTCTGCAAGACCTTCTCCTTCAACTTCGATTCAGGTAGAAGAAGGATCCTTCCCTTATACAAAATCAATCCATCAACCAAACTGTACTTTTCATCATGAAAAGTGCCTTCAACAATGCTGATTTCAAACTGATTTTTGGCATAATCAACAAGCAATAAGTCCCTCCAATCAATAGTAAGCTCACATATAGAACTTAGATGGGGTCTCCGTGAAAGGGCATCTACCACTATGTTGTTCTTCCCTTTCACATAGTCAATGTCAAAGTCATAAGCCTGAAGCTTAATAACCCACTTATGCTGCCTTTCATTCAAATCTTTCTGGTGCATGAAATGCTTAAGATTGTTATGACTAGTCTTAACATTGAACCTACTTCCCACCAAGTACTGCCTAAATTTCACAAGGGCATGCATTATGTCAAGCATCTCCTTGTCATATATTGAATATAGCCTTTCAAGCCCTCTCAGCTTTCTACTTTCAAAGATAATAGGGTGCTTGTCTTGCATAAGAACTGCACCAACAGCTTCCCTTGACGCATCACATTGCAGTTCAAAAGGCTTGGTGAAATCTGGTAAAGCCAAAACTAGGAATGAGCTCATCATTTCCTTAAATTGATCAAACATTGTTTGTGCCTTTGCAAACCACTAAAAGGCTCTTTTCTTAGTGAGATCTGTGAGGGGGACAGCCAACTAAGAATTACCCTTCACAAACCTTCTATAAAAACCGCATAGACCCAAGAATCCTTTCAAATGAGTTATGTTCTCATGTGGTGACCAATCAAGGATAGCTCTAATCTTTTCAGGATCCACCTTCACACCCTTTACACTGATGATGTGCCCCAGGTAGAGTAACTCCCTCATTCCAAACTTATTGGTATTATGGATGTGTTGCATTGGTTTTGTCATTGATGTCAACACTTGAGAACACTTGTCAACACTTAGAGATCTTTGGTTATGTTCACCGGCATGTTCAGTGACTTATGCATAGTCATCGGTATCTGGTTCATCGATAGGTTATATTGTTCACTGGAACTGAGGATGATTTGCTATCATCTGGAGATTACTTGGCTATGTCGAAGACATTGTTTGGACACTTGGTTTAAGTGATTTGATTATTGGTACAATCAAGTTTGCATATTTGCTATTACCGGCAAATAGGTCTAGGTTATGGACCGGCAAACATTATCTATTCCAGATCAGCACAACACATTATGGAGATGATTTGTTATTGTTGTAAATGCATTGAGCTGACATCATGCATCACATATTGATTCATTTGTAATTGATTTAATTGTAATATCTTAGTAAGCCGACCTACACATTTGGTCTTAGGTTTTGGTATATATGTAAGATCTCATTTGTGAGATTAAGAAGAAGTAGAGGGGTGTGTGAAAAAGGATTGTAATAAGGTATATGTGAATATAAGTAGAGCTATACATGCAGGTTGTTAGGTCCCAAAGACAACTGAGAGGGGGGGGGGTGAATCAGTTGTCTAGTAAATTCAAACCAAAAACAACTTAACCAACCTTAATGCTTAATATCAGTAAACCAAATTTTATGACAGTAGACAGTTTATCAATTAATTGTAGTACTGGTAAAGATTAATGCATGAAATAGAAAGACAATAACATGCACAACACATAACACCAATATTTGTACGTGGAAACCCTGTAAGGGGAAAAACCATGGTGGGAAACCTTATCCACAATCAGATAATACTATTGCACATAGTATGTGTATACAAATGGGGTCTGCACATGCAAAAAGGCCAAGCACCTAGAGCTCACTGCTCAAACACAAATAGGAGTCACACTGACTACAATTGGGTGGTTAAATCCAATAATGATGTATTGCTCAAAATAACATTTTCATACACTAGATTCAGTATCGGTTAAGTTCTGATATGCCTTCACAAAAACCATGCCTCACCTTCAAATGATGTATGCATGTATAGCTCTGCTTATTCTCACATATACCTTCTTACAATTCCTTTTCCCAATCGCATATCGATCTTAGAAATAAGATCTTACTTATATACCATAACCTAAGACCAATTTTAGTAGGTCGGCTCTAAAAGATATTACAATAAAAATAATTTACATGTAAATCAATAACCGATGCAATATCTAATTCATCATGTCGGCTTGATGCATTTACAACATTGATAAATCATCTCTAAAGTGTGTCATGCTGATCTGGAATAGATAAACCTATTGGTGCTTATTCTGGACCTATTTGCCGATAACAACAAATATGCAAACACGAATATACCAATGAACAAGTCTCCAAGACAAAGTGTCCAAATGATGTCTTCAACATAACCAAGTGTTTTCCATGTCATTCCAACTGTCGATGAACAATATATCCTGTCGGTGAACCAGATACCGGTGACTATGCATAAAGTCACTTGCTTGCCGGTGAACATTGCCAATTCTCCAAAGTGCCAGAGTTGATAAGTGTTAATAGGTGTTGACATCAATGACAAAACCATATCAACATATCCAAAATACCAACACAGACATCATTTGAAGATTCAAGGAAGGTTTAGAGAAGGCAAATCAGAGCTTAACCGGTACTGAATCTAGCATATGAAGATGCTATTTTGAGTAGTACATTATCATTGGATTTAACCATCCAATTGTAGTCAGTGTGAATCCCATTTTGTGAGTGAGCTCTAGGAAGTTGGCCTTTCTGCATGTGCAGACCCCATTTGTACATACATACTATCTAAAGTAGTATCATCTGATTGTGAATAAGGTTTCCCATAGTGGTTTTTTCTCTTACAGGGTTTCCACATACAAATAACTATGTTATGTGTTGTGTATATTATTTGTCTTTCTATTTCATGCATTAATATTTATCGGTACTATTATTAACTACTAAATTGTCTACCGACATTAAGGTTTGGTTTACCGATATTATGCACTAATTTTGGTTAAGTTAGTTTTGGTTTGAAATTAATAGACAACTGATTCACCCCCCCCCTCTTAGTTGGATCCGAGACCTAACAATTGGTATCAGAGCTTAGTCCTCTTTTTGCAGAAGTTTAACAACTTGAGGAGATCCTATGTCTACTAACTATTTTAGGAAGGATAGTCTGAAGCTTGATGGAACCAACTATTGTATATGGAAGATCAAAATGGAGAAATGTCTGAACTACATTGGAAAGGACATATGGGATATTACAAAGAATGGCTATGTTGCTCCTACTCAAGGTCAACCTAATCCACCAACCTTGGCTAAAGATGAAGAAAATGATTGCAAAGAAAAAGAAGTACTTTTGAGCGTATTGTCAGATCAGCAAATCATGGGATTATCAGACTGATCTACTGCTAAAGCTCTTTAGGATAAATTGGAGACATTGAATGAAGGTGATACCATAGTCAAAATTGCAAAACTGGAATGCTTCCAGGTTAGGTATGAAAATCTAAAAATGGAAGAAGATGAAAGGATTTCTTCTTTTATGGAAAGAGTTAATGAAATTATTTTGGGTATACAATGTTGCGGAGGATCCTTAAGTGAAGATGAAATTGTTTGTAAAGTTTTAAGAGCTTTGCCACTAGCATACAAAATAAAAGTAACTACTATTAATGAATTGAGAACAATTCCTAATGCATCAGTATCTAGAGATACTTTGGTTGGAAAACTTTCAGCTTTTGAACTTGAGGAATTTGGTCCTATTGCTACAATTAAGATAGATTTGGCTTTCAAAGCTTCATCATCTGCAACATCATCATCATCATCTAAAAAATCTGATTGGAAATCACTCTATGCTAGAGAAGTTGAAGAAATCAGAAGAGAGAATGAAGAACTTGAAGAGCTTGAAGCACTATTTTCAAGGAAAATGCCTAAAGGTCTAGTTGGAAGTAAGTATGAAGGTAAATCACCATTTAAATGTTTTAATTGCAATAAAATTGGTCATATGGCATCTAGGTGTCTTGATAGACATGCAAGATTGAAAGAAGAATCCAAAAGAACATACAAGCCTAACCCTGAATATCAAAGGTATAGATTTAATAAGAATAGACACAAATCATGTTACTATGTTGATGAAGGAGTTACTGATGATTCTGATGAGGAACTGACATAAAATGGATGGACTTTTGTTGCTATTAAGATTTGGAGATGACAAAGCTTGTTTGATTAGAGGAAAAGGCACTATATCTTTTGATGGTAAGCACAATACTGATAATATTTACTATGTTGAAGGTTTGAAGAATACTCTTTTGAGTGTTGGTCAATTAGTTGAAAAAGGATTTCAATTACAATTCAAGAATGGTAAATGCAAAATCATGAATAGAATTGGTTTGGAAATAGCAACCAGTAATTAGACTAGAGGTAATATCTTTCATTTGAATAACAATGAGAAGACATGCTTGATTGCACATATTGATGAAAGTTGGTTATGGCATAAGAGACAGTGTCATGTAAATTTTGATTGCATTGTGAAGATCAATATAACTAAGGCAGTATGAGATTTACCTAAGATTGTTAAACCTCACAATCCGGTATGTAAGGAATGTCAATTTGGAAAGAAAATTAGAACAACTTTTAAGAGTGTTCCAGAAAAATCCAATAATGTTCTTGAATTAATTCATACTTATTTATGTGGTCCAGCAAGAACTAGAAGTTTACAAGGAGATAGATATTTTATGCTGATCATTGATGATTATTCTAGAATGTGTTGGGTTACTTTTCTCTAGGAGAAATCAAAAGTTTTTGGGAAATTCAAACTATTCAAGGTGATGGTAGAAAATGAAACCGGTAAGAAAATCAAATGCTTGAGATCAAATCAAGGAGGTGAATTCATATCTAAGTAATTTAATACATTCTGTGAAGTGAATGGAATTAGAAGACAATTATCAACACGTCAGACACCCCAGCAAAATGGAGTTGTGGAAAGGAAGAACAAAACTATTTTGGATGCAGCTAGAAGCATGATATCAGAAGCAAACCTACCTCATGTGTATTGGAGAAAAGCAGTCAATATAGCTGTTTATACATTCAACAAAGTTCACATCAAAGGTGAAAATAGTAAGACCCCCCATGAACTATGGTTTGGTAATACTCCTACTCTTAAATATTTCAGAATATTTGGAAGAAAATGTTATATTAGAGGAGATGATTATATTGGCAAATTTGATCCTAGAAGTGATGAAGGAATATTTTTTGGTTATTCATCTAAGAGCAAGGCATATAGATGTTTTAATAAGAGGTTGTAGAAAATCATTGAAAGTGAAAATGTGAAGATTGATGAATAGTTTAGAAGGTCTATAGACTCTGAACTGGCAGTTGAGATAATCACAAATGAACCTACTATGAGTACACCGGTACAAAATGTTGATCCAGTCACACCGGCATCATCTGAGAATTCCATAGTGACTGAAGAACAACAGCAAGTGAACACACCCAGGCATGTAAGATTGAATCACTCTAAAAGTCAGATAATTGGGAATAAGTATCAAGGTGCTATGACTAAAGGAAGATTGGAAAATGAAGAAGTATGTCTAATTTCTCAATTTGAACCAGCAACTATTAAAGGCTTGTGAATATAAACATTGGATTAAGGCTATGGAAGATGAATTGGAACAAATTGAAAAGAATAACACATGGACATTGGTTCCCCAGCCTAAAATCAAAAATGTAATTGGAACTAAATGCATATTCAAAAATAAACTTAATGAAGATGGTAAGGTAATAAAAAACAAAGCAAGATTAGTGTGTAAGGGATATTCATAGAAAGAAGGAATTGATTACAATGAAACCTTTGCACCAGTAGCTAGAATTGAGGTAGACCAATTATTCTTAGCTTTTGCATCACACAAGAACTAAAAAGTATATCAAATGGATGTTAAATGTGCATTTCTAAATGAAGATCTAGAAGAGGAAGTTTGCATTGAACAACCCGATTGATTTTCTTTGATAGATAACAAATATTAGGTTTGCAGGTTAAGGAAAGCTTTATATGGATTGAAGCAAGCTCCTCGAGCTTGGTATGCTAGATTGGACAAATATCTTTTGAAGCTTGGTTACACTAAAGGTAATGCTGACAATAACTTATATTACAAAGTGACTAATGATGACATCTTGGTTATTGAAGTTTTTGTTGATGATATCATTTTTGGAGGAGAAGATGGATTGTGTAAAGACTTTTCTAATAAGATGCAGGAAGAATTTGAAATGTCTATGATTGGAGAGATAAAATTATTTTTAGGATTGCAGATTTCATATACTGATAAAGGTATATTCATAAATCAATCCAAGTACTTGAAGGAATTACTTAAGAAATTTGGCATGGAAAACTCTAAACCTATAAGTACACCTATGACTACAGCTGATAAACTATCATTGAAGGATGAAACAACACATGTTAATCCAACAAGATACAAGTCTATGATAGGAGGTTTACTATATTTGACACAAACAAGACCTGATATTATGAATGCAGTATGTATTGTTTCAAGATTTGAGAGTAATCCTAAGGAAAATCATGAATCAGTAGTAAAAAGGATTTTCCGGTATCTACAAGGCACAACAAGTCTTGGCTTATGGTATCCTAAAGATGAAAATTTTTATTTATGTGCATACACAAATGCAAATTGGGCAGGAGATGTAGATGATAGAAAAAGCACCACTGGCGGAGCATTTTTTCTTGGCAGTAGACTAATTTCATGGTTGAGCAAGAAACAAAGTTGTACATCACTATCAACAGTAGAATCAGAATACGTTGCAGAAACAACTAATTGTACACAGGTATTATGTATTAAACAAATGTTGAAGGACATAAAGGTAAAATGCAAGGAACCTATAACAATTTACTGTGATAATATGGCAGCAACTGATATATCTAAGAATCTGATATTTCGCTCATAAACTAAACATGTTTCTATCAAATTCAATTTTCTAAAAGTGAATGTTGAAGCAAAAGAAGTGAAATTAGTTTATGTGAATACTAAAGAAAAAATTGCAGATATTTTCACTAAGCCTTTGCCTAAGAAAACTTTTGAATATCTAAGAGAATAGCTTAGAGTTATACCCTCATCAGTAGAAACTTAGACAGTTGGAGCATGGCATTAGACCGGCAGAATTAACCGAGAAATATTTTTTTGGCTTTGATGAAGGAGAGCTACTTCTCAGGGGGAGTAGATTGAATAAATGTGGTTATAACAATTGGTATTTGTAACAAGTTCTATGAACTGATTGTATTTGGTTTTGTATTGCTTTGGCATTTGATGTCAAAGGGGGAGAGATATCTATGGAAAAACACATTATCTTTTGGGAGAGATTGTTGCTCTCTGTATCTGTATTTTGATGATCTCTTTGGGAGATTGTTTGATTTTGGTTTTTGGCATTTTTGCTTTGGCACTTAGATAGTTTTTCCATCTTGTGTTGTCATCAATGCCAAAGGGGGAGATTGTTGGTATTATGGATTGTTGCATTGGTTTTGTCATTGATGTCAACACTTGAGAACAATTGTCAAGACTTGGAGATATTTGGTTATGTTCACCGACATGTTCAGTGGCTTATGCACAGTCACCAGTATCTGGTTCACCAGTAGGTTATATTGTTCACCGGCACTGAGGATGATCTGTTATCATCTGGAGATTACTTAGTTATGTTGAAGACATTGTTTGGATACTTGGTTTAGGTGATTTGATTATTGGTACAATCGAGTTTGCATATTTGTTGTTATCGGCAAATAGGTCTAGGTTATGGACCGACAAGCATTATCTATTCTAGATCAGCACAACACGTTATGGAGATGATTTATTATTGTTGAAAATGCATTGAGATGACATCATGCATCACATATTGATTCATTTTTAATTGATTTAATTATAATATCTTAGTAAGCCGACCTACACATTTGGTCTTAGGTTTTGGTATATATGTAAGATCTCATTTGTGAGATTAAGAAGAAGTAGAGGAGTGTGTGAAAAAGGATTGTAATAAGGTATATGTGAATATATGAAGAGCTCTACATGTAGACATCATTCAAAGATTCAAGGAAGGTTTGGAGAAGGAAAATTAGAGCTTAACTGATACTGAATCCAGCATATGAAGATGTTATTTTGAGGAGTACATTATCATTGGATTTAACCATCCAATTTTAGTCAGTGTGACTCCCATTTTGTGATTGAGTAGTGAGCTCTAGGCAATTGGCCTTTCTGCATGTACAGACCCCATTTGTACACACATACTATCTGTAGTAGTGTCATCTAATTGTGGGTAAGGTTTCCGACCGTGGTTTTTCCCCTTACAGGGTTTCCACGTACAAATAACTATGCTATGTGTTGGGTATGTTATTTGTCTTTCTATTTCATGCATTAAACTTTATCGGTACTATTATTAACTGCTAAACTGTTTACCGACATTAAAGTTTGGTTTACCGGCATTATGCACTAAGTTTGGTTAAGTTAGTTTTGGTTTAAAATTAATAGACAACTGATTTACCCCCCCCCTCTCAGTTGCCTCCGGGACCTAACGAAACTTACACTTAGATTCTTTGGAAAACAATGATTCAGACTCCAGAATGCTAAGAATTTCATCCAAGTGTTTCAAGTGCTCCTTCCAAGACTTACTGAAGATGAGAATATCATCGAAGAATATGAGAACAAACTTCCTCAACTACTTCTGGAAGATTTTGTTCATGTAGGACTAAAATGTGGCTGGAGCATTAGTCAAACCAAAAGGCATGACTAGAAATTCAAAATGCCCAAAGTGGCAGCTGAAAGCAGTCTTCTCCACATCAGAAGCCCTCATTCTGATTTGATGGTAGCCCAATCTGAGATCTATCTTGGAGAAGTACGCGACACCATGCAGCTCATCAATGAGCTCATCAATCCTCAGAATGGGGTACTGATTCTTGATGTTTTTTTTATTTAAGGCTCGGTAATCCATGCACATACGCATGGTCCCATCCTTCTTCTTCACCAATACAATAGCTGAAGCAAAGGGGCTCTTGATTGGCCTAATGTAACCCATGTCTAGGAGCTCCTTAATGGATTTCTCAATCTCATCCTTCTGCTTCTATGGGTAATGGTAAGGAGTAATCATGATAGGCTTAGTACCCTCTTCCAACTCAATGATGTGTTCAGTATCATGCTCAGGTGACCTACCTGGGGGTGGAGCCTCAAACACCATGCTCCTCTTTGAAATCAAAGCCTAAATGTCTTCAGGATAGCTTCTCCTTTCTTTAGATGAGTGGGATGGCATGACCATATACTTAGGAGATATTCTAAGTAGTGGATTTCCAAAGACCTTGCTCTTGTATGTGATTAGAGTTTGAATATCAGTAGTGTAGCTGCCCTTGTCTTCTAATGGGTTTTATGGCATTAACACACATTCTTCTGCCCACTCTACTTGGTTATGATGGATCAGCCTCTCCATCCTCTTCAAGGATACAATTCAAGGACCCCCATTAGACATTCCTTGCAAAACCACCTTCTTCCCTTCAGTCATGAACTTTAACTCCATGGTTTGCAAGTTAAGAGTGATCTCACCAAGAGATCACGACCACTGAATGCCTAGGACCACATCATCGGTCTCTCCAATATTGACAACATAGAAGTCATCCTTGACTTCATAATTACAAAGCTTCATTGACATGTTCGACACCATCCCTTTACAACAAATTGTTGATCCATCAACCACCATGACCTTGAAGTCTTCAACATCAATAGTGATAAGACCTATCTTAGCAACAATTCTAGCATCAATGAAGTTGTGAGTTGCTCCTGTAATAATTAGAGAAACAATTTGGTGCTATCCCAATGCTCCTCAAACTTTTAATAATTCATTCTTGTGGAAGCTAGAGAGTTGGGAAACTATACCCTTATCATCTTGATCACTCTCAGGCCCTTCTGGAGCCTCTTCATACTCACATTCCTTTGAATCAAGCTGTTGTTCTGAATTCTTAGAATCTGATCCATCAACTGAATATGCTTCCATTTTCTGAGCATTACCCTTTCCGTGGCATCTATGACCCAGAACCCAAGGTTCCTTGCATGAGTAACACAAATTCTTCCTTTGAAGTTCTTGATGGAGCTCATCATCCATCCAGGGAAGGAACTTCTTAGGCTAATTACAAAATTTATTCTTGTCTTTATGAAATGGGAAAGGCTTTGACTAAAATTTAGACTTAGGGGCAGCCAACTCCATGCTTCTAGCCTTATTGATTGCATCAACCAAGGTTGGTGGGTCAAAGGCTTTTACCCAACCCCTCAATGGTTCTTCAAGTCCTTCAGTGAATAGGACCACTAGTCTTTTCTCCGAGATACTACTAACCATAACTGAAAGATTCTGAAATTCAGTTATGAAGGTGTCTACAAAGCCCTATTGTTTGAATTGTGCTAGCTCTCTAAACTTAACCTCTGGATCCTTGGTATCAAATCTTTCTATCAACTTGTTGGTGAATTCAGCATAGGTATGGATCAAGTTGTGACCAAGTGTGATCAACCCATGGTACCACCATTCATGAGCAGCTCCATCTAGGTGCAAGGTGGCGAACATGATGGCCTCTTCTTTGGGCATGGGTCTCAAGGACAAGTAGTTGTCTAACTACTGCACCCAAGATCTAGTTGTTCTCACATTGCTTCCATCGAAGTGTGCTAGAGTGACCTTCCCAAGGGCTTGTTAAAAATCCCTAGGAGTGGAGTAACGATTATCATATCTCCCTTTCCTTCTCTTCTTTTGATTCATGTATTGGTCAAGAGACATAGCATTTCAAATCTCTTGGGGAAATGTTGCATACTCCACAAAGCTGGCCCGAATGCCCTCAGCTACAAGAACTTCCACTTCAGGAGGTAGCATTTCCCTTGGAGGGAAAATAGGTTGCAATGGCCTAGTCACCGATCCAATAGGAATTCCATTACCATGGCTGCCATTTCTATTACCATCGAAGTTGTTGGAAGTTCTTCCATTATTACCACCTATATTCTAATTTGGATCTTGATTATGCCCTCCTCCAGCACTCTGCCTAATGGTGGCTATCATCTGGGGCACCATGTCCATCATAGTGTCAAATTTCTTCTCTATTTTCTCTACAATCATAGTTGTTTCACTTTGTCCAAAAAGTCTTTCCCCCATTGAATCTACCGAGTCCACTGAATCAACTTCCCTATCTCTATTCCTCAAGACTTCTGAAAAATTCTCTTCAAGAGGAACTGTAGGAATCTGATATTGCTAGCGTCTATGTTCTCTGTTGTAATAGCAGACATCTCTATCACTCATGGAGAGCTTTGTTTACCCTGAATTCATAGGCTGGTAGGAAAAACCAGCTCTAATACCACTGTAAAATTCCCTCTTATGTTTTTTGGATTTCAAGCACAACAACATTACAATGCACCCGTTAAAGTTAGGAAATATAATTCCAATGCCACTGAATGGTAACCCTTTCGCTTTCTGATCACCAAGAGCCCAATGTGGGAAGGTGAGAGCATAGGTGACAAGGGGTTCGTTAGCTTTCTAATCCGCTGAAAATTACAATGCAATTACAAAACTGGGTAGCAAGCCAGCCCCTTCCACTTTTCAACGGGATGAAGAACATAAACATGGCGGTAAACTAGCCAAGGCAACAAAGAATAATATAACCAAATCACTCTACCGCTTATGCAGTGGGAGGAATTTTAAATGAAACTATTACTCAATCGCATATCTCAATGGGAGGACAATATCACTCAACCACTTGCTCAGTGGGAGGACAAAACTAAATTACAAAAATATAGGCAGCTAAGTCATCCTCTTCCACTTATTCAACGGGGAATACAACATAGAGTGAATTGGTTAGTACTACTGAAGTAATTCTTACAATGATAGAAATGTGAAAGGAGATAGAGTGAAGTACATATCTTATGAATTCACTAACACATTCTAACCAGTAATACTACTTGTTGTTCTGAAATCAAATACAAGGAAAACGCATAACCAACCATCCTGAAACCCACTAAATTGTGTGTAACTCACTCAAAACCACATAGAATCATGCCAAATTAGAAGAAAATGAAGCATATGATATAAGAAAACAAAAAAATACCTTGAAACTATAACTGAAGAGCACCAACAATAATGCATGCATCCCAATGCAATTATGGAAATGGCAGTTTTGCTGAATAGTTTGATTTGCAACTAAAAATTGGAGAGTTCTCCAAATGCCACACCAATATAGGAGACTTATCGTCTCTCCGATATGCTTCTAATGAGCCCTCACCCAGAATGATGCATTCAACACACATGCAGCTACGAGCAAAATACACTTTTAGCCAACACACACCAGCAACACTAAAAAACCAGCAGCACAAAAATCTTCACAAACACACCCAAAAATCACCAAAAAGATCACAACTACGCACCACATCTAGGAGTGATGTCTCACACTCAAAACTGGAAGGAAGGATCTAGGAGGTATTCACCCTCGAAGAATGTCTGGAGTCATTCCGACAACATAACGATATATTTTCTCTGGATACCCAAATGAGGAGCCCAACCTCTGTTTATATAGCTTTTCCAATTTGAAATTGAAATGAAACTGCCTCCTAATATCACCTCATTCCAATTACATTTCATTTCATGGTGGACCCAAAGTGGTGCCCACTTTCCTATGTCAAAATCATGCCAAGGAGAGGGGCCACGATTTTTGACATTATAAACTTTATTTCTTAAATATAAAGAATGAAGTGTCCTTTTAATCTCCAAATAAATTGCCCAGGTATGACTTAGGAAAAATATCATATTTTGCATAATTTCCCATAGCATCAATAAGTAATAAAATAATTAAATAATAACCTTAAGATAAGGAATAATGTTTAATTAAATTGCTTATAGTTCCAATACTGATTATTAACGGAATCCAGATGAGGCTAAGCAATGAGGATCACTGAATTGTGCTGGGATAGGACCAAATCTAGGATTGCCAAAAATAGAATGCCCCAAACTGCTACTTACTAAAAATAGTAAGTCATGAAATAATGCTCCAAAAATTGTTATCTTCATAACTAGAGAAAGAGCTTGGCAAGCTTAGCAACTCTATACCATCTTGACAGCCAAACCCTAACTTACTAAAAATAGTAAGTTCACATTCCACCCCTGACAAGTTTGGTCGGAACTCCAAGGAACATGGGAACCCTTAATTCACCTTTCCACATAGCCTAGGGGTCTCCGAGATAGGTCAATGGACCACTGAATGCAACATCGCAAGGAAGGGGACATTACAATACTTGTCCATGAGAATAACAAATGTAAAAAATAATCCAAAGATGACACGTTCAAGGCACATTCAATTAACTAGTGATATTCAATGATGACACATTAATGATTTATACTCTGATGCAAAGAAATTCAAATACTACATAATCATGAAATTTTTGTTTAATATATAAATTTATACAAGATTGAAATCTCATTTTATATATCTTACTATCGACATAACCATTGCACTTTATTTGGTGCAAGTGATAGTTATTTTGTGGATGACTAATGGAAAGAAGATGAAAGCTATGCACTTTATAGGCCGCTAGTCTTTTCAAGCAAAAGTTAAACTCAGTTAGATTAACTGTTGTGACAAGAAAATAGTGGAGTAGTATTGGAAGTTGGAATAGTTGATAGATCCTTTCCACTAGTGGCTTCAAAATTTGTCTCACAAGAGCTATACATGAGATTATAGGAATTAGTGACTCTTTAGGCCAAGAGGAGGAAGACATTGATTAGTCATTATGTTTCATTTAATCAATTCAAATATTTACATTTTTAGTTTTAGTTTGAAGATATAAGACGAAAACAAAAATAGGAAGTAGGGTTAAATAGAAGAAGCTAAAGAATTTTATCTCAGAAAAGAGATATCATTTTGAGATAAACAATCAAAATTAGAATATAGTAGAGAGGCACAATCTGCTATTAAAAAACATCATCTTGAAAAATCAGTTGGTGAAGAGGTATACCCACCTAGGTCCTAGAGAAGCTAAAGTGGAGGGAGTGATTAATCATAAAGGAACACTCTGTAAGTTGACCAAATCAGTTGGAGGGTTTGAAGATGGGATTTGGTATAACCTTAAAACCTTCCAATCTGTTGATTTGGGAACCAACAGGATCCATGAAAATTTAAAATAAATTATCGAAATGGACGAATATAATAATATATATCCTCATAATCCCCCAAAAAATCACTGAAAAAGCAATTGATTTACACATTTTCCAAGAAAGAGCCCAAAATAGATAAGATTGAGATCTGAGTGCCTAATAAAAAAATTGCATAAAAAGACTTGAGATCTAAATAGGAGACATCAAGAGGTTTTTGACTTTCAGAAATGAGGGTTTCAAGTTACCTTTGAATTTGTTACAAAGGGCCTTGCTGACTTCGAATACGTTGCAGCAAACTCTGAATTCCTTGCCCTCCTTTTCAAAAGTCTCCAGGTCCTATCCAAACAAGCTTTATCACCCATGCACATGCTTCAATACCTATCCGTGAGAATAAAAAATGTAACTAGTGATATTCAATGATGACACATTCAAGGCACATTCAATTAACTAGTGATATTCAATGATCACACATTCAAGGCACTCTTTGATCAAAGAACAATAGTAAGACTTGGGATAAGATAGTGTGTTATCTGCAACAAACTATGATACAGTCAAATCCAAAGATTATGGATGATAATAAGACAAAATCAATGATAGAGAACAATAATAAGCCAAGAATCTTAGCTTAATAAATGCAACAACCAATACATAGTAACAGATTCAATCTTTTAGTACCAAAGAACACTACAAGTTAACATCTCAAAAACTGTAGAAGCTAGACAATATAATGAACAATATGTGTCCTTAATCAAAATGACACTATCATATGTTTCCAATATACTTTGATATGATAGTCAAATAATGGTTAATTTAAACTATATATTTTAAATAAGAGTTATTTGATTATATAGAAAAGATAAATGAAAATTAGGTCCAATTGACATGAAGATAAATGATAGTCATTGCTAAAATCCGTTTAAAGTGTATTCATTTACGGACCTTTCATAAAATATTGTCAACTTTCACATCATAAAAAGATCTTAAAATATTCATTGTTTATAATGATAAGAATTTGGTTGTTCCATACACTTTCCTTTACTATTTTAAAAATCCCATCAACCAAAATATTGTGCAGCAGTAGTATGGAGTGCATTTCATCTATTTTATGCCAAAAGATTTCATCATACCACTTTCTTTTCAAAGGCACCCAAAATTTGATGTGTAGTTACTTCCAAAATCTATAAAATAACCCTACTTCTTGGTGTTGGCATCAGTTCTAAGATTTTATATGAAGTGTTTCTATATTTTAAATGTCTTTATTAAAATATCCATTACATCCCCAAGATTCAATTGTTGTGCTGGTATATAAAAAATATATGCATATCAAACCTTGTTTCTAAAATATTTATTTTTTGAAATCATGGAAATATTACATAATTTAAATGAAGGCAACCAAAAGAATGCAGAGAGATAAAAAAAAACTCTATAGAGTAACTATTTTACATACCTTAAATACAAAATCGTAGGGTGGGATAATAAAAATGGCAAATCAAGGAAAGAATAAAAGATCCACACCAAATTCTTATACAATGTAGTCCAGTTGAAGGATTTTCATTCAACACAAGATAGTGAAGGGGTCATTATAATGATTTGTTTGAAGGTTCATAAGTTAAAGGTAGTTACTACCATATAAAGAGTGAATAAATTGAAGAGCCTGATGAATTGCTAGTGTAGCATGAGGATGTATGATGTTAACAATAGCAAAATGATATTATGATGGTGGTGAAACTACAAAAAGTTTTGATCATATTTTTATTGAGCATGAAAGCAACTAGCTTGAGCCCATGAATGATAGGCATCCTATTGTAGAGTATCAACCCTTGTTGAACAAGGGTGTCACAATTTTTTGAGGCTCGATCAGTGCAAGGAGCCATCCTCTTTTCTTCATAAGCAGGTGAAGAAATATGAATGCATGAAGTTAGTAATGGTGGCTACAATGATACATTTTAGTTGAAGGATTTTCATTCAACACAAGATAGTGAAGGGGTCATTACTGACAGTAATATACATGCAAATTGTGTTTGCATCTTTGTATTAAATATGACACGAGTTGAAAAGTTTGAAAATTAAATATGAAGTGGTTTTGATTCACCATTTTGTTTATAAGCAAAGAGGAGAGGTCGATGTCTTTATTTATTTGCCTACAAAACAATGATGAAATGGGTCATGGTTATTATTACAACCATAAGTTGGATACATGAGATATTTCTTGACTCAAATGAATGATAGTGTATTAATTTCTTCAAAACCTGCTACTTTCTTCCCTAGCTCTCTTTCCTCTCAGCTACATAATACTATTTTTACTTGTAAAACTATTGATTTGGGTTGGTTGAGTTCTTGTTTCCTTTGTAAGAATGAACATTCCAAAAGGAGCTACCTATTCTTATTAAGGCCCCAGTAGTTTGAGGTCAAAAGATACCAGGGATTCTAAGCACTTTGGGGTGAATAAGGATATAGAGTTTAACATGAAGAGTATGGTAGGCTAAGGATCCTTTCAAGGTCAAGAGTTAGAGATGCTACAAGACAATATGATGTTTGAATCAAACATAATGAAAAAATGTATCAAAATGATAGTGATATGTTAGAAATGGGTATTCTTGCAGTCATGAGGTTTTATCTCAATTTTCACAATCAAGTGACAAAGAGCTTTAAAAAAGTCTTTCAATGATAATAATAAAACATAGTCTTTCGAATAGTCACAAATTTTAGAAGAGAACAGACTAGATTCTCACAATCAAGAGTCATTGCTAGAAGACATTAATGCTTGCATGAAAGATTGCAACAACATTTGAGACAAACCATTACAACCCTAGCACAGATAGGAATGAATGAATGAAGGTTTGTTATAGAATCCATCAAAAGGGGAGATATATTCAATCGTGAGGCCTATCAAAGCATGCATTGCAAAAGATACTATGATTGAATCAAAAGAACACAATGCATAAAATCCTAAAAAAGGTTATAAAGCCACAAAAGATAGTTGTGAAGACAAAGATATAGTCACTTGAAGGGTCTAATAACCTTGCAGAGTGACAATGGTTAGTCTAAGGGAATAATAATGAAGATCAAAACCCTCAAGGTTAGACAAAGATAATCCAATCATGAATGTATAATGAAGAAGGACAAGTAAATGACATAGAACAGTAATATAGAAGCACTATCAAAGCAAAATCTCTGTCAAAAAGTTAGGATAGTCATGGGCAATGGGTGCAGACCTCAAAAGATGAGATAAATTTTGATGATAATAGTAGAGTAATTTTGGACACCTAAAGTAGATTTGACCTGAAAAAAGATACTTTATAGATATGCCTATATATTAGCAGCAATTTGCATCCCAAAAATTTCATTTTTTGAACATTTGGGAGTCTCTCTTGGCACATGAAATAATTTCTATTTGACATCTGAGCTCTTGGAATCTAATAAATCATTTGATCATCATGCAAAATTAGTTGACTATATATGAGTGCATCTCTATATTTATCAATAGGCACACTACCCTTGCTACGACTATTGCTTCAAAAGTAAACAAGGCAAAAATAGGAGCAAACAATACATTTAATGTTAGAGGCAAGATGAATACATACCCGTAGGCCTTGTAACAGTTGGAGACAAAGGTAGACACAAGATGAAAGAAGATATTCTATGAATAAGCTACCGCCTAGAGATGAAAAAATTGGCACCATTCATTTGCCGCTTGATATGATAAATGTTTTTTAGACAAAAATCCACTTGGCGCCATTCATTTGCCCTTAATTAGCAGCCCAATATGCTAAAATTCAAGTTTTTCTATCTTTATTTTTAATTTAAGGCAACCAAAATACTTTTAATTTATAATTTAAGATAATTTAAATGTTTAAGAAAATAATTATTTGTCTTTAAAAATTGTCTTAAACCTCCTTTTTATGTAGTAATGGTGAAATGTTATTACTTTAATTCTTATTATATTTTTAATGGAAATAAAAAATTAAATATAATATAATACATATGCTAATATAATTATTTATTATTTATAAATAAAATCAATATTTAAAATGATTAATAATTTACAAACAAAATTATTACAATCGATCATTTAAAAAAAAAAAATCTATTATAAACCAAAAGTTATGTATAAATGCACATAGAATATAAAGTACCTAGTTTGAAAGCAATGTTGTTTTCAATTAAAAGCTAAATAGGGGAAAGTACCTAGTATTTGAGCGCATTCCAATTCTTGTGATAGAAATTGTTGATTTAATGCCCTATACTTGTTGATTTAATGTCCAACTTTTGTATAATGCGTATAGAAGAGTAGTAGTCATTTTTTTAGTCATTTTTATTTATGTGACTAATCATTTAGTTGTGTTTCTTACCTAATGACCAGATTAGTCATTTATAGTTGTGTTTTCTTACCCAATGACCAAATTAGTCATTTATTTAGTCATTTTTATTTGTGTGATCTCACCCAATGACCAAATTAGTCATTTATTTAGTCATTCATAGATTTTTTGTAAAAAATTGCTAAAATTTGATCTCGAGACTAAAACATTTGGTCAGGTAGTCATTTATTGGCCAAATTTCTACTAGTAGAGAGAACTATGTGACCTTGGTCAACCTATCAACAGTGAACATGATTGCATCATGCGACATGAAGACATAGTCAATCCAATGATAAAATCCATAGATATAATGTCCCATTTCTAATTTGGAACATTTGACTGCAACAAACCTACTGGATGTTGATGCTCTACCTTCACACACTGACACTCTAAGCAATAAGACAAAGCATATGCTATATCTCTCCTCATGCCTGCCCAATGATATAGTTGTCACAAATTTGCGTGCATCTTCTTGACACCTAGATGTGTTAAGTAAGGTGCACGATGAGCCTCTGATAAGATTAATGCTCGAAGACCATCTGAAGGTGGAACATATATACATCCCAAGTGATGAAGAAGACCATCAAAATCTAATGAGTAACTGGCATACCTATTATCCAAATATCTCCTTGAAGCAATCTTCGCTCTGACCTCTTGGTACCAAAATTTAAGGGAAGGGCACTAAGAATCATGGTCCTCAAATCCACACTAAGAGTCATCACTGCAACCTCATGCCTCCTACAAATCAAAGCAAATTATACCACATTCTCCTTGCCCTGAATGTATCTCACCTCAAAATCATACTCACACAAAAACTTCAGCCAACGCCGTTGCCTAGCATTCAAGTTTGGTTGCGTGAAAATGTACCACAAACTACGATGATCACTATGCAGCTCAAACTGATGCCCAAGATGAAAATGTCTCCATCAAACCAAAGAATGCACCACTACTGCTAGCTCTAAATCATGAGTGGGGTAATTCAAATTATGATCTTTGAGCTTACATGACTCATAAGCTATCACTCAATCATCATGCATCAAAACTGCTCCAAGACCCTCCAAAGATGCATTTGTGCACACCACAAAATCACCCAAAGGATCTAGCACTACTAGAATAGGTGCACTAGTCAAACACTCCTTAAGGATCTGAAAAACTATCTCACACTGATCTGACCACACAAACATATTCCCTTTCCTTTGAAGAGAAGTGATAAGATGATCAATCCTTGAGAAATCCTAAACAAATCGGCAATATTAACTTGCAAGACCCATAAAACTATGAACCTTGCCCACATTAGTGGGTGTTGGCCAATCCACAATAGCTTTAATCTTAGAGGGATCCATTGTGATACCCTCTCTTGATATAACATTGCCAATATATCTAACCTCTGTTTGGAATAACTCACACTTTGCCACATTGGCATACAGTTGATTCTCTCGAAGACACTGCAAAACCTGCCTTATGTGCTCCTCATGCTCCTCCATTGACCTCAAAAAGACCAATATATCATCCAGGAATACAAGCATGAACTTGTCGAGATAGGTCCTAAAAACTCCATTCATCAAGCTCATGAAAATTGATGGTTAATTAGTGAGACCAAAAGGTACCACTATAAACTCATATGTCCATATTGAGTATGGAATGTTGTATGATGAATATCCGCCTCATGAATCCTCAACTAGTGATACCCAGACTTAAGATATATCTTAGAGAAGATCTTTGCATCCTTGATCTGATAAAACAAGTCATCAATCCTCGACAAGGGATATTGGTTCTTCACCATCACTTTATTATGTTGTTTGTAAGATGAAGAGAACCATCCTTCTTCTTCATAAATAGCATTGGTGCACCCCATGGGGATACACTAGGATGAATGAATCCCTTCTTTAGAAACTCCTCCAATTGCAATTTGAACTCACTCAACTCCTAAGTAGTTGTAGCGTCCTAAAATTGTGACACTTGCAATTTCGACTGCATTTGGGTCTTCACGATGGCGACGCAACACTGAACCTGAATGGAGACCCCAAAACCTATTTATGACACCAAAAACTGCATTTTTCAGCACCCTGGCCTGATCCTCCTTGCACCCTGTTGTCCCTGGAGGTGGGACCATGGCGCCCAGTGCCCTAGTCCTTCAGGACTAGGGTGCGTAGTGCCCTGGTCCCTGGCCCTATTTTGGGCCCGGTCTCTTATGGGGCTTCGGGTCTTTAAGTTTGCAAATTGGAAAATAAGGTTGCTATGTCAACCCAAGGTCGGAAAAATCAGTCTTTCAACCCTAATTGGCAAGTATATAAACTACATTTCCCCTCCCACTTGAGGAGGTAAGAAAAAAAAGGACATATGTGTACAAGAGGCGAAAGCGCTAGGCAAACATTCAAACATTCAAGCATTCAAGCATTCCTTCAAGCAATTGATCATTCTAAGTCTCCATTCAAGGCTAAGTGTTGCATTCCAGACAAGGATTCAACCATTGAAGAGGAGATCACATATCACTTACAACATACAAAATACAACATACATTACACCTTCGCATGTAAGAATACAAACATTCTTACAACAAGGTATCCGTACTTGTTTACATTACAAACATTTACATTTACAGCATTCTCATTTCTTGGTTAATTCCAAAACTGGGGTTCGACCTAAAGGAAAACCCCTAATACCTAATTCCCCAATCGTCCTCTCTTTTCTGTGTGTAGGTTGCAGGTATGCGGCTATAATTGAAGATCTAGAATCCTTGTGCAGAGACGAACAGATCCCCCTTCGTTTCGCTGATTTTTCGGAGGACCGTGTGCACGCCGGGCGCCATTGTCCTATCAACTTTTGCTCAAATTTGCAGAACAACATCATCTCAACATTTTACTGCTAATTCTAGGTCCACAGCTTCATCCCGTATCCCTATCTCTGTTTATAAGCGAATCTTTCTTGCTTCTACATACATTCCTAGTTCAATCTTCTATCTACATTCTTTACAAAAGAGGGTATCCTTGATGTCTCAACCCTTGAAACTCATTTAGAATCCAATCCTCCATTGTGTGGGATTGGATCTTGTGGGTTTCAACCCCTCTTTTGAATGTAAAGTCCCTCCTAAGTGAAAACCGTCAATCCTAGTGACCCCCTTTCTCCTTGGAGTGGGGGAGAACACCTAAGGTTCAATTTTCCGCTTTACATTTTGGTGAACCCGACGTGAACATTCTAATTCTGATTATTCATGGTTAGATCTGAAAAATTTGCTCCTTTAATTACATTTCCATGTTTGATCTTTGGCAAATTTTAGAGGTTAATTGCACAAAACCCTAAATTTTCTTTTTAATAATTGAGCTTGCGAAATGTTTAATGGTTAATGCTTGTTTCAGATCTACCCTTCTATTGCAAATTGTCAATTCATATTTGTGCTTTAATTCTGAAAATTAAGTGGTTAAATGTCAAAACCCTAATTTTTAAAACCTTCTTGATTCAACCTTTGACTGATAATTTCACTAATCAAAACACCTCCAAATTGACTGTAACTTTGGATTCCACAACAAAATCATAATATCTCTCATCCCTAAAAATTTGGAAAAAAGTTGCGAGGACCGTGTGCACCCCGGGCGCCATCGTCCCCGACATTTTTTCCAAAATTTTGGGAGCTAGATCTTACTGTATTTTTCTGCTAAAATCCAGAATTTTGGCTGATTTCATCAATTCTAACACTTTCAAAATTACAGTCAAAGTTGGTCTAGGGATTGCTTGGATTAAGGCTTCTAATCATTCAAAAAATTGTTGAAACTGAAATTCATGTCAAAATTGTGTTTCTTACTACCCTAAATCTAAAAAGTGTGTTGGCATTCATTCAAAATTTTAGTGCTTTATTCAAATTTTTGCAATTTGTGACTTTTGAAATTAAATATTTAATTGCAACAAACTTGATTTCCACTTTCAAAATTGAATTTTGTGTGAAATTGAGTCAATTTTTAAATTTCAAAACCTGCATTGCTTTTAGTATTCCCTCTAAAATCATAAAATTCAAAATTTCAGTTTCCCTCTCTTTTTCAAAATTCAAATTTTGCATTTTTCGACAATCTTGGTAGGGTTCAATTTTGAGATTGCAACTTTAATTTGGCCTATCTACAGATCATAAAATCACTCAATTTTTTTAGGTTAGCTGTAAAATCATCATAACTTTCATCCTTGAAAATTTCGAAAAAAGTTGCGAGGACCGTGTGCACTCCGTTCGCCACGGTCCCAGACATTTTTTTCGAAATTTCGGGAGATTGTCCTGATTGCATTTAACAGCTTAAATCTAGGAGATTGGCTGATTTTATTGAAATTCGCTACCTCTAAAATTCAAAATCTTCTCTCTCTTTAGTGCATGAGTTTTACAACAATAAGCCCTACTTACACTATTCCCGTTAGACGAAGCCTTAGAATTAAGTCCTTCCAAGGTTTAATTACTGAGGAGATGGAACCTAATTTGAATGGCCTATTTAACGAGGACATGGGTAATTCCTCTAATCCTCTTAATGATGAAGAAGCTCTCCATGAGGTTTCTGAAGAACAACTTTCGAAATTGGATAACCAATTTGATGATTTTCGACAATGGATGTCTCAAGAATACCCCGATAGTCAAGCTCTTCCTTTAATTGAGGGTCTAAAACGTATGCTTCAAAGTGATAAGAATGTAATTGATATTTTGCATGGTATTGCACACATTGTGGATTCGAATGTGATGCCTATGAAGAGTTGTGCTGAAACTTTGGGTTATACACAACCTCCTACTCAAATCAATCACTCTATCCCTTTGACAACTTCTATTGCTAGTATACCCACTTTTAAATCAAACATAATGACTACTTCAATACAAGACATTCCTCCTATGATCACCAGTCATGGGGGCAATCTTTCTTCTTCAATTAACCCTCTTCCTTCATTTAATCCGACTTCTTCATTCATTCCTTCAGTAAGTGTTCCTATTTCATCTCCGCAAATGAACCTGGCACAAGGGGGCAATTCATTTAACCATTCCATTCCTCCTTGTAGTGTTCCTCCTTTCCAATCATCTCCTATGACTAACTATCATAGTGTCCCACCACCTTACTCTCAATCAATACCTTCTTTCAATAACATAATACCTCCAACACAATCTAACACATCTAATATGAACTCTTCGACTGAAGCGACCATTAACAATCTTGCACAAACTGTCTCTTCTTTACAACAACAAATTGCCTCTATGAATCAATCTATGTTTAGTGTGCCCACATTTGATGTTGCGAGCCCACTTTCTCTTGACATTGTTCGAGCTATTCCCCCTAAACATGTTGAAATTCCGCATTTGGAGCTTTATAATGGTAAGGGTGACCCTCTAACACATGTTAAGACCTTTCAAACAATATGTACTGATTTTGCTTATGACCAAAGGTTGCTTGCAAAACTGTTTACTAGAACATTAAGAGACAAATCCCTACAATGGTATTGCTCATTGCCTTCCTATTCTATTACTTCTTTCGAACAACTTGCAAATGCTTTCATTCAACAATTTCAAAACAATATAAGTCCTAAAGTTACTTTGATTGATTTAATGCATTGTAAACAAGGTGTTAAAGAGAAAGTGACTGATTTCATTGGTAGATATAAGCATTTGTATGCTCAAATTTCTTTTCCAGTGCCTGACAATGATATTCAAAGAATCTTTATTTCTAATTTACAAAAAGATATTAGAGAAAAACTTCTGTTTTCTAAGTTTACTTCTTTCCAACAGTTGTGTGCAACTCTTCACAATTATCAACTGACTATGAGTCAAATGGAACAAGCAAATCCTATGGCTCCGAGTGATAAGGGTGATAGTAGTCAACAACCATTTGGGAAGTTTAAACTGAACAGAGAGTCCATTAAATTCAATGAAAACATCATCAACAACAATGTGAATGCAGCATCAGGTGTGCCTCCTATTTCTAAGTTTTTCAAGAAAGAAAGAAAGTTTACTCCTTTGAATGAATCATTGCATAGTATTATGAATAAATTATTGGAACAAAATGTGCTTACTCTTCCTCCTATAAGGTAAATAGATCCTACAAAGGTTAATTCACCCTATTTTGATAACAAATCTTTTTGTCAATTTCATCGTCAACCTGGGCATGATACTGAAAAATGTTTTTCTTTAAAGGGTAAAATTCAAGATTTGATTGATAATAATACTATCTCTATTTCTGGTGTGAATGATAAAGGCAATACATCTGTAGCTCCTCCTAACCAAAATCTTCAGATTTTTACTGATCCGTTACCTTCTCATACCTCTAATGTGGTTGTTACTAATGATTCCTCTGTCTCACCTGATGATCTTGTGTCTATGACTCCGAATGTGATTAACTTTGTAGAGCAGTAGAAAATCCCTAAAGAACCTTCCATCACCTTTGATTCTAGTGAAACTATCAGGGCACCTGATGGTCCTTTATATATAGTTGCAAAAGTCAAGAATACACCTTGTCGTGGAGTGCTTATTGATCCTTCTTGCATGGTTAATATCATTACTGAAGAATTTCATTTTACTTTGCAATTGAATCAAGTGATCTATGACGAAACAAATGTGGTTGTGAAATTATTTGATGCATTTTCTTCTCCTGCAATTGGTTCTATTACATTACCTATTGAGGTCCATAACAAATCCCTTGATGTGAGCTTTGCTATTATTCCATCGTCTGAACAATTTCGTGTGAAGCTAGGCTATCCTTGGCTATCTTCCATGAAAGCTATTGCTTCTCCTATTCACAAGTGTTTGAAATTTCCCCACAATGGTGAAGTTCTTACTGTCAATCATAGTCTCTTTAAACTAGCTGAAAGAACTTCTAGCATTCCTATTGATTATTTCTGGCCTAAACAATTCCAATCTCTTCCTCCGTGAAGTGATCATCTTTTCAAATCTTATCAAAAGTGGAAAAAAGATATGATCCTATCTCTAAGTGAACCTAGAACACCCAAACTTGATATTCCTGTCGTTCTTGAAAAGGAAGTTCTTCCTTTGAAAGATAAAACTAATGTCTTTCCTCAAGAAGATTCCCAACCCATCCCCATGGATGTGACTATGTCTATGCCTAATAAACTTCCTAAAAGTAGACCTATACCTCCTCATCATGATGGACTTGGTCTCCTTCCTAAACCAAATATTCTTCCTTTATATGGAGTAGTTCCTCCTCCTTCTTTTTATAGAGAGAAGAGACCTTCTTCTTCTCCTATTATCCAGCCTAAGAGACCACAACCTAAACACCCAAGTGATAAGGATGAGAACATTCCTCCTCCTCAATCTTCTCAACTTCCTACTAAGACTAGACGAAATCGTTCTACATGTGAACGCTGACGGAAGCATCGTCTTAGAGCTTAGGCAGCTGCTTCTCAAACTTTGCAATCCCCCAAAACACCTTCAGCTAGCATTATTCCATTTTCTCCTCAGCCGAAAATTGAGCCAAAATCTCCTAAACATAAGATGCATGATGGTCTTGATCCTGTGCGAGTTAAAGATCCTATTTTTATAAATCTTGATGATGATATAGATGAAAATGTTATTCATGATGAAAATGTTACTTCTTTTCATTCTGATAGTGAATATGAATATGTTGATGTTGATAACCATTTATCTAACAAATTTTCTAAAGCACTTATCCTAGCTCCTAGACAAGAACAACATGGCTTGGAACATGAACATAGCCCTTGTTTGGACCTTGTGATAGCTCCATCTGCTATGTTGGATGTTCCTCCTCTAGCGTGTTCCCTGCCTTCCCGAAACATTGATCAGCAAGATCGGGGGGTAGATGACATGCTAGACTAGTTTCATTAGCGTAGCAGACTCTTTCCTCCTCTCTTTTGTTACTTCTTCTATGTGTTATTCTCATTCTTCTATTTGTTGTCCTTAGTGTTGTCTACTTGAGGACGATGCAAATCATTGCGACCTCTTTTGGTCTCTCTCATGGGGACTCAAAAGACACATGTGTTCCCTTCTTCTAGGTGACCTTCCTTGATTGGGGAATGAAGAACAATTAGGCATACATACATATGATATACATGAATGATCATACAGCATACTGACCCCAAGGAAAGCGAAGTCACCTTGTGCTTTGTGTTTTGTGTCTATTATCCTTGGGTTTATCTCACACTTGGGGGCTAAATCCTTGTGATAACATGCTCCTTTCCTTCTCATTTCCTATATGTATCACTACCTTAAACCAATCACCCCCGATGAGGCATGTGCGATCGCTTTAACATAGGGGGGCATACACCCTGTTCATATCTCTTCAAGATACTTGAAAATTTCTTGACAAATTTAGCTTTGCCTTGAAAATTTTTGATATCTTTCTTGCATGACTCATAGTGAGGGAACCTTACTACTGACAGTCATGGTTCTCCCTCATGATCTTCCCTTTTACTTTGTCAATCTAATTCGTAAGATCCTTAGTCCACTGGGGGCTTGGTATATCTTGCCTTCTTGACGTGGTGAAAGTTTTTCAATGTTGTTTCCTTGTACTTTATCGGAAGTATGGGCGTACGCTTATACTCCCGCTAAAGTGGGGGCTAAATGTAGCATCCTAAAATTGTGACACTTGCAATTTCAACTGCATTTGGGTCTTCATGATGGTGACGCAACACTGAACCTGAATGGAGACCCCGAAACCTGTTTATGACACCAAAAACTGCATTTTTCAGCACCCTGGCTTGATCCTCCTTGCACCCTGCTGTCCCTGGAGGTGGGACCATGGCGCCCAGCGCCCTGGTCCTTCAGGACTAGGGCACCCCCAGGACCATGGCGCCTAGCGCCCTGGTCCCTGGCCCTATTTTGGGCCTAGTCTCTTATGGGGCTTCGGGTCTTTAAGTTTGCAAATTGGAAAATAAGGTTGCTATGTCGGCCCAAGGTCAGAAAAATCAGTCTTTCAACCCTAATTAGCAAGTATATAAACTACATTTCCCCTCCCACTTGAGGAGGTAAGAAAAAAAAGGACATATGTGTACAAGAGGCGAAAGTGCTAGGCAAACATTCAAACATTCAAGCATTCAAGCATTCCTTCAAGCAATTGATCATTCTAAGTCTCCATTCAAGGCTAAGTGTTGCATTCCAGACAAGGATTCAACCATTGAAGAGGAGATAACATATCACTTACAACATACAAAATACAACATACATTACACCTTCGCATGTAAGAATACAAACATTCTTACAACAAGGTATCAGTACTTGTTTACATTACAAACATTTACATTTACAGCATTCTCATTTCTTGGTTAATTCCAAAACTGGGGTTTGACCTAAAGGCAAACCCCTAATCCCTAACCCCCCAATCGTCCTCTCTTTTCTATGTGTAGGTTGTAGGTACACGGCTATAATTGAAGATCTGGAATCCTTGTGTAGAGATGAACAGATCCCCCTTCGTTTCGTGGATTTTTCGAAGGACCGTGTGCACGCCGGGCACCATCGTCCCGTCAAATTTCACTCAAATTTGCAGAACAACATCATCTTGACATTTTACTGCTAATTCCAAGTCTGTATCTTCATCTCGTATCCCTATCTCTATTTATAAGCGAATCTTTCTTGCTTCTACATACATTCCTAGTTCAATCTTCTATCTACATTCTTTACAAAAGAGGGTATCCTTGATGTCTCAACCCTTGAAACTCATTTAGAATCCAATCCTGCATTGTGTGGGATTGGATCTTGTGGGTTTCAACCCCTCTTTTGAATGTAAAGTCCCTCCTAAGTGAAAACCGTCAATCCTAGTGACCCCCTTTCTCCTTGGAGTGGGGGAGAACACCTAGGGTTTGATTTTCCACTTTACAGTAGTCATCTGATAAGGAGACTTAGATATCGAATCTACTCTTGAAACCAAATCTATCTGAAAATCAATGTCGTGCTTAGGTGACATACATAAAATCTCACTAGGGAAAACATCTGAAAACTCCTCGAGGATGGGATGATGATGAAAAAGATCATCATGATTCTCTCCCTCATCCAAGTCATTTAGCCTCACTAAAAATAACTGACAACCCTGTCACGCACATCACTTCAATTGCATAGTGGAAATCATGTGAAAAGAAATAGGTCATTGAACATCCACTATCTCCACATTCTTCCCACTATCATCAAGACACTACACTCTCTTTCCATGACAATCAATACTAGCCTAATGAGCCTCAATCCATTCCATACTTATCATGACACCATAGGAACCAAAAGAGAGATCCCAAAGATCCACTAAGGTGGTACAAACTCCCAAATCCAACACACAACCATGTACAAAGGAATCAATTACCAACTTGGACCCCGTAGCCAACTCAACCTCCCACCTATCACCTTGCTTTGCCACAACAAGCCCGCATCTCTCTACTATTGAAGGAGAAATGAAAGAATCTGAAGCACTTGAATCAAATAGCATCGAACAAGGGATACCACCTATCTCACCTATGGTCTCAACAACTATAGCCTAGTGCTTAGCCTAATAGTTATCAACCACTACAAATACATGATGGGATCTCCCTACATTGCCTATTTTGGGTTTAGAAGCAACTAGTCTCTATCCTGACATCTATGTAGTCCTCTAAGGACACTGAGCAACAATATGGCTTGGCTGCCCACAAGAGAAGCAATCTCTCCTAACAAATCCTCTGCTCACTAGAGGTAAATTGGGTTGCTGAACACTACCTCTACTGGTAACTTTGTGCTGGCTGAGAATGAATAGATCGCCTATCATACTACCTACCACAATCTTTATCCTGTTGTGACCTAGCACCTTGAACAAAGTTTTGAGCCTGTGAAAACTTCTTCTAGAACCGTTGACTATTTTGAAAATAAGAAGGATGGATCCTAAAAACACCTGAAGACTATGATTGTGCACCTCTCGCAATTGCTCTTAGGGCTAGAGCACTAACCATCTACATACTTGACACACCTCCCAAAGCTAGAGTCAGATTCTCTACCACCAACTATGCCTTCTCTACAGCTACCTCCATAGTCTTAGGCTCAAGAAGTCAATCCCTCCATTGATACATTCACTAAGACGCCTGACAAAATGTTGAATCAACATGGGTTCATCATCTTCTATCTCAGCGTACTGCTTGAGTTCAAAGAACTTACGCTTGTATTTCTCAATTGTCATGTTCTGCTACCTCAAATCATGAAACTCATCTACTTTCTTTGCCTCCAATGATCTGACAAGAATCGGGCACGAAACCACTTAACGAACAACTCTCAAGAAATCATCGCAATGTCCAAATGCAACTTCTTCTACTCCATACACTACCATGTAGATGCAAAGTCATAAATATGCATGATCACACACCTAGCCTTAGTGTTACTGCTATACGAATGCATAGCAAAACACCTACCCATATCTAGAAGTGAAGTCTCTACCTCCATTTCATTGTTAAAACCATCAAAAGTAGGGGGATGAAAGTAGGGGGACGAGATGTCAAAGATCTCTTATATGACTAGCTACCACTGTATCCTGATCCAAAATAGAATCTTCTCTCCTACAAGGTGAGCGTAATCGATCTCTCCTGACAAGTAGAATTGTGAGACTCCTCCTGTTGATTATCCTCCTATCTCAGTCCTATGAGACCAAGAAGCTCCTGAAGCACATTAACCAACTATAGAATTATATTACCAACCTGCTGATCCTACTATTTATCCTCATGACATGAATCTTTAGAAACCTCTGGATGAGGATTATGTCGAGTACCCATACAACCACCACAACCATGAACTCTACCTATAGAAGGCATCTTGTCTAACCAAGACACAAAATAATCTATAGGCTAAAAGATAGGGCATCTAATGCAAGAAAATAACAAACAAGGATAAATTGTTGGGCCATCCCAAGATAAAGTGCTAACATGCACAAAGGGCTTTTATGAAACTAGACTACCTAGTGTATGAACACAGGCTCTGATACAAGATGTAATGCCTGCTAAAATACCCCAGAGAAAATAACTAATCTAACTAACAAATAGAGATAAAAAAAATTTAAAAATCTACTAATGCAACATATTAATCTACTATTACTCATATACATTAATCGTAACATGACATCAATTGCATAAACAACTTAAACATAATCATATTCTTAACAACATAATATGCAAGCAGAATAACATTACACTACTATCATTTCCCTAGGGTATCTCAACACCATTACTTAATAAAAATAACACATAAACACATCCATATACCTTGATACCATTCACATTCATTACAACAATTACATTCATTTCCCAATTAATTACTATCTATCTTATCATGATTATCATTAACTATCAATGCAAATCCTACATATTACCATTAACTCTTCTTGTTTACACATATAATATCTCCTAATGCAAGCTAGTTCATTCCATTATAATTAACCATAGAATCTATAAGCTACTCATAAACATACATGAATCACTTATAATTCCCACTACTAACCATAGATATACATAAGAAATTCCAACCATATTACTTAATCATTAAATTACATTCAAATCTATAATTACACACACAATGAATATCCAATTACAACTATCATGAATTAATCCTACTACAAGTCCTAATACGTATGTTTACAAGGTACTAGACATGTATAATCTTTTACAATTACATTTTTCCTCATGATACAAATACATGATTCCAATCTCACTACATAGTTTATACTCCAAAGATATCCATCCACATGAAGAGAATATATAAATCCACATCCATGCACACCAGAAACCAACAAAGAACATCCCAATGGAAGAAGGCATCAAACCACCCGACCATGTGGAACCAATGAGGAACCACCCCCCATGCTAGGAGATGACACAAGGTTCCAACTAATACTCTGGACCTAGGCTAACACCTAACAACCAAAGAACTCAACATGACATCCACAAAAGATGAAAAGACAAATAGCAATAAACCAAATCACATCAAAAGGCTAATCATAAATCAATAAAATCCTAGAGGCAAACCAACAATCAAGGCATAAGGATCATTGACACAGGTAGGGAAAGAGTGTCATCACATGCCATCCTCACAAATAAGGGTCCAAGCCACACCCTGATAGACATGTGGAGTTGTCTCAACCTATGAGAAATTAAGGGAGTTAAGCTTACTATCACAATAGTTTTCCCAAGCTCATCCCAAGTCTCTTCTCAAGGGTGATGGGATGGTGTCTGGGATAGACTAGCCTACTCTATGCTCTTGGATCCTTTCCTTGGATCACCTGGTGTTCTCCAAACACCCTAGGGTCTCTTGGACTTCCTTTTCTTAAGGAGTCCCCTAACCTTGCCAAATTTCACCCACCAATGAGTTGCAATGCTTCTCCTATGGTCTCACCTACTCATGAGACTCAAAACCCCTTACTATGGCTAATAAGGGCTAGGCTTATTCCTTCCAAGGTCTTAGAAAGGTTATATCAGGTCTAATTCATGGTCTTTCCACCCATTCATGTACCCCCAAGAGGTTTCAAGCCTTCAACCCCTTACCAATTTCACTATTTTGTGTTTTACCTACAAAATAGGGCTATAAGGATTATGACCAATTAGGCCTCCTACTCGGTCCTTTAGGGCTTCCTCTCACAAATGATGCAAAAACTACCCAAACTCCCAAAATGGAATACCATTCATTTGGAAAGGGCTCAAGGATTTCTCTAGTTTTGGGCCTCCAAGTGGTCGTACAGTGCCTAGGGCGAATTTTGGGGTTTTGTGAGGTTTTTTATGGTCTGCCTGGGTCATAGTGGATGTTTTGTGTTTTAGCCACCTTGTTTGGATTGTTGGAGGCTCCTCCTTCACACCAATGGTGCTTCACACACTCCTTTACACCTCCTCCAAAGGGTGCACTCTCCTCTTACCAACCTTGCTCTCCAAGACCTCTGCACCAACAACCATTCCTAACCAGGCACTATCCAGTCTCGCTTAGGAATGGGTCTTCAAATGGCTTCCTTGCATTTTCAAGGGCCTTTATTTCATATAACTATCATACAAGGTCTCTACTCTCATTCCCCATGGTTTCATGGTGATTCCACAATGGGGAATGGAGTTATGATTCCATTTGCACAAACCAGTCCTAAACTAGACAGTGAAAAGACAGTTTTCAAAATATTTACAAACACACACAACCTGCAAATAAAAACCTAATATAATTGCTCAGAATGAAATTATTTACACAATAGAAGACACTCCACATAGTTTTACACACAAATAAATCCATTAACCTGCTCGGTTGCTTCATTCAAACTAATTGGCAACCAACAAACAGTCACAGTCAAGCTTTTCTTACTTGGGTCGTACAATGTCTGACATCCAACCCATTAACTTAGGGTTTGGAAATACTTATACTACCCTCTCCTTTGTCTATGTTCCCTTATTAGGGTTTTCCACACCAAACTAATAATTTTGGCCTCATGGTGGAAAAGTTGCTTGACAACTTTTAAAAGTTGTCATGCAACTTTTGACCAACTTTCCCAATATTGCTTTTCTTGACTCCTAGACCCACATTAGGCCAACCTAAGGACTTCACCATGCTATGAGTGACTCCTAAACACCTCAAGTACACACATACCCCTATTTTCAAGAAAATCTTAATTTTTGACTCATGACCCTAAGACCTCAACTAGGACCCTAACTAGGACCGATGAGCACATGACTCTTTATTTTATATACAATGGCTTCAAAAGAAGCATAACACCAAAAAAAAAAAGAAAGAGGAAGAGCTTGGAGGGGTGCTCCTACACCAAAGGGATATGAGGTGGGGCCACCAAAAACTATTCATTATGTTGTAACTTCAAAATTTCATACACAAAATAGTGCCTAATTCCTCTGGCTTGTTAGTCATCACCAAGCTTTTGTAATTGAAATCATAAATGATTGAAGGTACAAAAGTTTTATTTTACCTAGCATAGAGTCCACACACCACCTTCATTATGTCTTGATC